>NC_062573.1:24792500-26042500 GCF_022837055.1 Prionailurus viverrinus
AATTGGAGAGTGTGATGCTAAGTGATATAAGCCATACAGAGAAAGACAGACACCATATGTTTTCACTCTTATGTGGATCCTGAGAAACTTAACAGAAACCCATGGGGGAGGGGAAGAAAAAAAAAAAAAAAGGAGGTTAGAATGGGAGAGAGCCAAAGCATGAGACTCTTAAAAACTGAGAACAAACTGAGGGTTGATAGGCAGTGGGAGGGAGGGGAGGGTGGGTGATGGGTATTGAAGAGGGCATCTTTTGGGATGAGCACTGGGTGTTGTATGAAAACCAATTTGACAATAAATTTCATATATTGAAAAAAAAAAGGTTGTATGGTGACAGATGGTAACTATACTTACTATAGTGAGCATAATGTATAGAATTGTCAAATTACTATGTTATATACCTAAAACTAATATAACATTGTCAACTAAATGTCAATTAAAATAAATTTAAAAATTATAGAAAACATTTTGAGGAAGGAAAGAAGGAAGGAAGGAAGGAAGGAAGGAAGGAAGGAAGGAAGGAAGGAGGAAGGCAGGCAGGCAGGCAGGCAGGCAGGCAGGCAGGCTTCCTTGAAGAGATGACATTTAAGACAGGACCAAAAAGTAAAGAAATAACCAGTCATGTTAAGAGCAGCATAAATGTTCCCAGAAGAGTAATAACATGGTACCTCCTCTAACCTGGAGGTAGAAATATGCCAGAGCAAAGTCAGTGTGGCTGAAGCTTAATGCGTCAGAGTAGTGTGGAATAGACAGTGCTCCATCAAAGGATGTCTCTTCTGTGTTGTAGTGTTGTTTGGGGGGGATGCCTTTCCAAGAAAAGATTTTATTTCTCAAACTACCCCCTTGCATACAAGCACAGTCATGTGACTGAATCCCCATCAAAAGAATGTCGGTGGAAGCGGCACACCAGACTGGCACAACCTGAGCCCATGAATGACTGCATGGAGCAAAGGCCCATTCTCTCTCCATCTTTCTACCAACACAATTAAGAAATAAACCTCCACTGGTGTTAAGGGTTCCTGGGATTTCAGGGTTTTGCTGTGACATCAGTTAGTATCACCTTAATTGAAACAAGGGAGAGTGATACAATATTCAGCTAGAATTTGTAATGAGGCACTGGATCAAATGGTGAGGAATTTGATTTTACTCTAAGAGCACTGAGAACCCACTATTGCATGCAGGGAAGTAAGATGATCTGATTGACATTTCAAAATCACTCCAGTCTCTGTAGAGACTGGATTGGAAGTCAAAAGAGTGAAGTATTGGGTTGGATTATTACAAAAGGTCAACATGAAGTAAAGAAATGGAAGTCCCACATTCCATCATCTGGGAACTTTCAGCTTGGTCCAGAAGAGCAAAGTTCATAGAATTCAGAATTTCTTTGAAATGAAAAGGAATAATCACCTGGTTCAAGAGAGTGATTTGTATATTATCCTTAAGTTTTTAGATTTTCTGAAACTCTTAATAAACACTTCATATATTTTGGAAAACATAATCCATTTATACATCACTTCACCCTGGCTATGTCAAGGAAGGTTTCTGTCAAGCTCCTCACCACTTGAGATATATATAGAACAGTGGACTGAGACCCTATAAAGACAGTATTATCTGTATCAAGCCAAGCACCATCTTCTTGCTTCAAAAACCAAGTTCTGAACATGACTTAAAACCCTAGCAAATTAAGATACCATCACTATGAGGATTGAAATAATCTGGTGGACACAAATGATGAATAAATACTCCAAAGTAAACCATACTTCCAAACACAAGCCCAGGGGGAACACAGGGGACAGAACACTTCACTGGGCCAGAAGGATGTGTAATGGGGCCAGGGGTGGGGTAGGAAGAGTCAGAGGATGAAATGTTTGAGCACAAGTTTATCCAAGGAAAGAAGCATTATGTCATGTGATAATATAGGGTCTATTGCTTCTTTGCTTTATTTTACAATTGCTATTACTAATTTAACTTTCATTAGAGAGTCTTTTACTGAGGAAGAATCTTTAGCTAAACACAAAGTTCAGGTGATTTTAGTTATCTTTCATAAGTTAGTATTTTCAATGCACTGTTACAATTTGTTAAAGGATGTTCTAAATATGTTCCCCAAAATGTAATGGGTTAAATCAGAATCTGAAAGAATAGGGTCTAAAATATGTAAAATATATAATGCAATTAATATATATTAATATGCATTAATATATATAATGCATATTTATAATATGTAAAATATAATATATATAATATATATATAATGTAAAATATATAATCTAGTATTATATGGGTGTTTGTTGTTTTTATGTTTATATAAAGTCTATCAAAAGGCTTCTTATTCTACAAAACTCAGGGCTACCAATATAAAAAGAATATAAGCCTGTAAGTAGCCTCAGGAATGCTGAACTGAAAAACATCTACCTGTCCACAAGCCCCATTTACACATTTATTCTGTGGGAAAAAAAGAAAAAAATATATATATGTATATATTTAATTATCTTCTTTCAGAGAACATCTATCAGTTTCAAGTTTTTGTTGTTATATTGTGATGGTTAATGCTGTTTTAGTATGGTCTTTGACATCTGCATGAAATCCTCAGGTTTTATGAAGGAAATCACATACAACACACATCAAAACCTGTCATAACTGTGAATGCCCCAGAAATACTTGCAGAAGGCAAAAAATGATTGAAAGCTGGAAACTGTATACATTAACATTTTTTAGCTTTTATCCACTCTTTAGTTTTGACCCATGCAATTACATGACCTGAAAGACAAAAATGTAGCTATTCACAAAGATTCAAAGTGATTCCCAAATGGCATGATAGTTCTTGTCTCTTCTGAAGATTCTAAACTCAAGCCAGCCAGATAGTATTTCTTGATTTTCTCACCTGAAGATTTTGTTCAGATTTGAGTTATCACTCTAAAGTAGTTCAGACTGATTCTAAAGACCCTGGCCAATCATCTATTCATCCATTCCACAAACAGTAATAAGCCTTTACTAGGTGACAGATATAACACCACATTGAAGGCCCTACATAAATATGACATCACCCTTACCCTTGAGAACAGAACAGAATAATCTCTAACGTCATGTGATACGTTTGGGGACCATAGACAAGGGACAACGAACTCTGCCCAAATGCCCCCAGCCTCAGTAGTCAATGAGTTCATCTTAACATAAATTCATATGTGTTGCTTATTCAGTAGATTCCCTTCAAGACCTCAGTCTTGAGGAAAGGAAAGCTTTCCTTTAATATTTCAAAGAGGCTCTAGGCAGCATCTCAAATAATCTTTCCATTTTCCCACCAGGCCTCTATGTCCATAAGTCATCACAGTCGCCTTTATATTCTGTCACCAATAAATAGGCAAGGACAGTTCACTGTTGGTATAATATTGAGTGGAGTGGCTTCCTGTCTCATAATTAGTACCATATTTTGCTTTCTTGTCATCTGGGCAGCTATAAGCCTCTGCCCCAAATCTCTTGCTCCATAGGGCTCACACTTAGCAGTGGGGACCAGACTGTCACCCACTGCCATTACATTCTATCCATTTCCTTATGTTTTATTTGTATCCAAATGATATCATATATATTCTTCTGCAAGTTGTTTTTTCCCATTACTGGTATTTTTTAACGTAGTGTATTAACATATAAGTACTAAGCCATGTGCTAGCCTTTGCATTCCACTGTATGAGTAAACTTCCTACTCTCCAAAGTGGGTGTCCAGCTGCTCTCTGTGAGAGTACCAGTTCTCCCACAAATCTTCTCAATGCTAGATATTATCACTTTAGCTTCTACTAATCTGATAGGTGAAAAATGGAATCTCATATTTATCCCCTGAGGAGTAGTGAGGTTGAGCATTATAACTGGACACATCTTATCTGCCTCCCTATATCTCTTGGTTTACATTTGCTTCCCAGGCTCTCAGTTGCTTACTTTGCTTCTGTTGTAGCAGCAACTGAGGGGCCTCACACATACCTGTGATTCTACTGCCTGGATCCAAGTAGTTACTTTCTCAGGAATATAGGACTCCATCTTGGCCATTAACATGTAGTCAGGCCAACCACCATTCTGATTCTCCTCACACTTGAAGGGAGACGAAACGCCATACCACAGGTTCAGGATCCTTCTTCAGAGTGAATGTCACCATATAGAGGAGTCAAAATCCATCAGACTAGCTTTGAACAAGGGAGAACCAACAGATGGTAAGGAGAATAAATTTCATCCACTCCCTGTCTTCCAAAGCTGGCTCTGAGGTATAATATCTATGAAGAAGCTATTCCAAAGATAACCCATGTGGACAAGTAGACAGACATACCCTTCAACTGACTATCTCTTGGCTTTTTGTGAAGCAGTGGCCAGAGTATAATACATCATCCTGCATTGTTTCCTTCCTTCCCTTTCCCCTCACAATCCTGCAGCAGATTGTACTTTTTTTTTTGGAGGTAACAAGATTCACTAACAATTTCTGAAGAATGTAATGCTTTAGACTGAATCTATGTTTCAGAAAGATGACTCTGGAGACATAATGGAAACTGAATAGGAATTAGGGAGAAACTAAGACAGAAGACATGTTTTTAGGAGTTTATTCCATTGGAGCAGGTTCCAGCTGGGGTAACAATAGTGGAAATAAAGGAGAGTCATACTGAAGAGAAGTTGGGGAATTAAGTGTTGATTTGATTATTCATGAGAAGAATATAGAGGCAGGAAGGGTAAAGCATGGGGTAGCAACAGTTATTAAAGACTGGATAAAGAAGATGGACTGGGAAGACTGAGAAAGGCGAGGAGGTAAGAGAATTTGGAACAGATAGAATTTCAAGGAGAAACTGACTAATGATGTTACATAATGCAGAAATGTCAAATAGCCTAAGAATGAAGAAGGAGCTATGAATGCAGCCATTAGGCATTAGAACATCAGTATCAAAGGAGGGCTGGAGTCCAGAAGAGATAGTGGATTTCAAATAAAAATAAGTTGGTAGAATAAGATGATTGAACAATAGTCTTAAGTAGCAGTAGGAACCCAGGGGAAAATCCAGGGTACAGGCAATCAGAGGGCCTGGGAGCCTCAAACTAAGAGAGGCCAGTACAGCAATTTCAATGTAAGCCTGGGAAAAAGTGTCAAGATTTCTCAGGCAAGAAGGTAGAAGTATATTGGGGAAAAGCTAGAAAATGGTATTTATTGGTAACTGAAAAGGGGTTCCAGAGAATTCAGAGGAATGGGATCAAAGAAGATCAGTGGAGGAGGGGGTGGGGTAGTTTTCATTTCCAAGTAAAGGTCCCACCTTTAATGATTCAGTTTTGTTGTCAATTTAGCCTCCATTTTCTAGGTGGCCCCAGGGTTTACAGTAATCAAGGTATTTGGATTTGTGGTTTCTTGGGAAGCCACTCTGTTCCCTGAAATACCACCAATACAAATCTATCAACCTATTTGCAAATGCTTCTGGGACAATTATCTCTAATATGGTTGTGAAGATTAGATGAGAGCAATGCCCTGTGGGCATTAGACACTGGGAACATCAGGGCCTCCAGGAAGTAGGAGAGAGTTTCTGAAAGTTTGAAGAGTAAGATAAGATTTACCTACTTCATTATTAAAGATAAAATTTACCTACTTCATTATTTTTATTAAGGCTAATGCCTCTTTCTAAAATCTATAACACAAACTGTTCCCTTACATAAGTTACTGTGTCTCCTACAAACACACACACACACACACACACACACACACACACATACACACTCCCCTTCCTTTTAAAAGTAAACTTCAGAGAATGCAAAAAGAAACTTTAAACCAGTCTACATGAATTATTGCAACTACAAAAGAGAAACCCAAAATAAGTATCACAACTACTTAAAATGTGACTTGTTTAAAATGTGACTTCGGCTATTTCAAGATAGCCAAAGCAATCTTGAGAAAGAAAAACAAAGCTGAAGATAACACAATCACAGATTTCAATATGTACTACAAAGTCATAATGAAAACTGGCACACATAGATCACTGGAACAGAATAGAGAGCCCAGAAATGAATGCACACGTATATGGTCAATTAATCTACAAGAAAGGAGGCAAGAATATATTATGGGGAAAAGACAGTCTCTTCAACAAATGGTGCTGGGAAAACTGGACAGCAAAAGAATGAAACTGGACCAGTTTCTTGTACCATATAAAAAAATAAACTCAAAATGGACTTAAATGAGAGACCTGAAACCATAAAAATACTACTAGTAAATATAGTCAGTAAGCACTCTGACATCAGACTTAGCAACATTTTTCTAGATACGTCTCTTCAGGCAAGGGAAACAAAAGCAAAAATAAGCTACTAGGACTAAACCAAAATAAAAAACTTTTGTACAGTGAAGGAAACCATCAATAAAATGAAAAGACAACCTACTTAACTGGAGAAGATATTTGCAAATGACAAATCTGATAAGGGGTTAATACCCAAAATATTAAAAGAATTCACACAACTCAACACCAAAAAAGAAAAAAAAACCAATCTGAGTAAAAGATGAGTAGAGGACCTAAAATAGACATTTTTCCAAAGAACACATACACATATCCAGCAGACACATGAAAAAATGCTCACCATTACTAATCATTAGGGAAATGCAAATCAAAACCACAATGAGATATCACCTCATACCTGGCAGAATGGCTAAAATCAAAAACACAAGAAATAACAAATATTAGCAAGGATGTGTAGAAAAAGGAAA
Organism: Prionailurus viverrinus; assembly: GCF_022837055.1. Taxonomy (NCBI): domain Eukaryota; kingdom Metazoa; phylum Chordata; class Mammalia; order Carnivora; family Felidae; genus Prionailurus; species Prionailurus viverrinus. Next base: position 24,799,198 of record NC_062573.1, read on the forward strand.
CTTTGTTGTGTTATTGTTGGGAATGTAAATTGGTGCAGCCACTAAGGAAAACAGTATGGAGGTTTCTCAGAAAATTAAAAATAAACTACCATATAATCCAGTATTTCCACTACTGGGTAACAAAGGAAACAAAAACACTAATCCCAAAAGATATATATACCCCTATATCTATTGTAGCATTATTTACAATAGCCAAGATATGGATGCAACTGAAATACCCATTGATAGATGAATGGATAAAGAAGATGTGGTATATATATGCACAAAATGGAATATTATTCAGCCACAAAAAAGATGACCTCTTGCCATTTGCCAACAACATGGATGGACACAGAGAATACTATGCTAAGTGAAAGAGTAAGGTAGAAAAAGACACATATCATATAATTTCACTTTTATGTGGAATCTAAAAAACAAAACAAACAAATAAATACACTCTTAAACAGAGAGGACAAACTGGTGGTTTCCAGAGGGGAGGTAGGTGAGGACTTGGCTGAAATAGATAAAAGGGATTAAGAGGTACAAACTTCCAGTTATAAAATAAATAAGCCAAAGAGATGAAAGTTACAGCATAGGGAATATAGTCAATAATATTGTAATGATGTTATATGGTGAAGATGGTGACTATACTTAGTCATGAGCACAGCAATATATAGAATCGTTGAATCAATATGTTGTACACCTGATGTCAATATAATATTGTAGGTTAATTACACTTCCATAAAAAAGAAAACTAAGCAACTATACTTCTAAAAAAGAAAGAAATGGCAAATATATTAGTTTATGAGGTTGAGTGAATTATTGAAAGAGTGATTTTAAGAGGAGAAATATAGAGATAGGATCTATTCTAACAAAATTAGATAACCAATAACGAACATAAGCTACATTTGTCTTTTTCATGAAAGAACTATTTCTATTATTATCTGCAATCAGTTTCCTTAATAAGAGTTTGGGACAATTTTCAATATTTTTCAAAACAATATTTATGATATGACTTACTCCTACATAAGTTTCACCTCAAATTAAAATTACTTTTAACCTCACACTCACTTCCATCTTACCTAAAGTAGATGAGATATTAAAATCCAAGTCAGGCAGAGAGATCTCTTCCATCAAGAGTCTCAGATGAGGGCATATGGCCACTCTTGACAGTACACAGCACCTCCTCCTTGTCTCCATGTTGCTTATCATGTTGACGATTATGAATATTTTTATATTTTTTACCTTTTTTCAAGTTTATTTATTTATTTTTGAGAGAGACAGAGACAGTGCCAGCCAGCAGTGGAGGGGCAGAGAGAGGGAGAGGGGGAGAATCCCAAGACAGAGAATCAGTGCAGAGCCCAGCGTGTGGCTCGATCTCACAAACCATGAGATCATGACCTGAGACGAAACCAAGAGTCAGACACTTAACCTACTGAGCCACCCAGGTGCCCCAATTATGAACACTTTTAAAAGTCAATGGTATTTAGATACAGATTTCCAGTTATGGAATAATAAGCCACAGGAATAAAAGGCACAGCACAAGGAATACACAAAAAAAATATGTAATTGCTTAGTTATAAATATTTTTTTAAAAAGTCAATGGTATTTATTTCTATCTCGCTAAACAAAAATAAGGCACCAAAAGCAGAGACAAAAAAAAAAAAGTGACTTGTGCTTCATAATCAAGCTGTCTGGCTGAGCTGTTTTTTTAATCAGGTGTCAGAAGTATATCCTGCAGCCAAAATCTTCAATTATTGAAAACGTCCCTCAGAAAAAATTGTAAAGTGCATTGCAAGTTACATACCAATTAACATGTTATTTTAAAAATGATATCATAAAATTAAAGTGAATAGGAAGATCTCAAAAGAAAGTCTCACATTGGCTAGAAATTAGCTTCTGGTTTCACTGAAGAATCAAGATATTAGAATGGCAAAATGAGGGGCGCCTGGGTGACTCAGTCGGTTGGGCGTTCGACTTCAGCTCAGGTCATGATCTCACAGCTCATGGGTTTGAGCTCCGCATCAGGCTCTGTGCTGACAGCTCGGAGCCTGGAGCCTGCTTTGGATTCTGTGTCTCCCTCTCTGTTCCTCTCCTGCTCACACTCTGTGTGTGTGTCTCTCCCTCAAAAATAAATAAACATTAAAAAAATTTTTTTTAGAATGGCAAAATGAGATCACAGAGCTAAAAATGTACAAATGTATATACAAAGCAATGCTATTTTGTTTTTAAGGGCAGACCTGAATCTGTCCACTCAAAGGCATGCAGGCCTAGTCAGGGTATTATCCACCTTGGGAAGTAACTAAATTAATCCCAGCATTTTGGGGACTTCCTACACAATCCTTTGGATTTGTTCAGTGGTGACACTGAGACATTGGGTTTGGTTTTGGGAAATAGTCAAAAGCAGTTTGGAGTTTGGTTTGGTAAATCAGATGGATTATATGATGGAGAAACACCACTTTTTGTTAAAGAAGAGAAGGTGGTTATAAATTGATGAAAATTATTTTTCTGCACCTTATAAACTGGCTCTGGGGGAAATTCACCCCGGGAATTTCTGGAAGTGTTTTAAGAAATGGCAGTATTATTGAAATAAATATAAACTCTAAAATGACTACTTCAGAGAGGAAAACATACATTGAGATATATAAAGTCCCTCCAACCTTGCTATAGAGTGGGGAGCTTACACTCAATATATTATTTTTAATGCATTTTAAAGAAACAAATTGTGATAAGGATTATCTAAATTCTTGTACATGTTAAATCTCATTACTTTGTAGCCATACTGTGTATTCCCTCCATGTGATTATAGGAAGCATTTTATATACACTGAATTCAAAAGTCTTTTGCAGACAGGTGGCTGATGAATTACCAGATCTTTAATTCATAAATTTAACTTGCTACACTCATTTGGTTTATTGTGCATAATACACACAAACCCTGAATGATTCATACAAACTATTTTTTACTCATAAAAACATGCCAAAACCTTTTCAGAGAGTTGCTTTTGTCTCTTTTCAGAGTGCTCATTCTTCAGTGTGTATAAACAAGCAAATGCTTTGATATTCAAATTAATAAAAGCAGTCAAAATGAGAAATGAATCCATCTGAAAATCATATGCTTCCATTTGATGCATATTAATGAAAAGCTCACACACACAAATTATTTGAGAGGGTATTTACCTTACATGCAATGAAAAACTCCCTTACAGGTAAAGCAGATAGAAAGGTTATTTTATAGTTAATCACGAAATCTGAGTTCTAGTTCTGCCTCCCCCAGAACAGCAAGTGGCTGGGAGCATGGACTTTGAGGTTGGTGGGATGTGAATTTAAACCTAACTCGGCTATTTGTTAGTTGTATGACCTTGAGCAAGTTACTTGACTTCTCTGAGCCTTAATTTATTCATCAACAATATGGAAATAATAACTATACCCATTTCAGAAAGTAATTTTAAGAATTAACTAAAAGAGTGCATGTAACTTTCTTAGCTTAGTACCTGAGACTTAATTAGTTGTACTTATTAATAGGATTATTAAGTTGAACAACTCTTTTTTCTGTGTTATCACTTTTCTTTCCACAAAATGAGAACGTTACCTAATTAATCAGTGAGAAATAAATGAGGGGACAGAAAATAATTTAAATGCTATGCAATTCTGGAAATTGTCATGAAATACAAAATACTACTCTGGCTCCATTACAAAGAACAATAAAATGCCTTATTCCCCCCAGCTAATTCAAATTAGACGCACCTTCTCAAGTGCTTACATCTCCTCTGTTAGCAATAGGAATGTGATCATTTCAGTCTGAGCTGATTGAGTTTCTCTGGGCTTCACAAACAGATGGGATCATCGTAGGTATAATAAATCAAATTTCACTGGTTCCCGCCCCATCAGGCAGGACGTGCAAGCAAATTGCTTTTTAAATACCTTCCAACGCTCTCAGAATCTCACTTGGGTATGCCTGGGGGTCCCCACAAGGTATCTCAAGTGTGCTCACAAACATCTCTTTGGGCTCTTGTCATCATATGGTGATGGTTAGGTTCTTCCTCTCCTTGCCCAGCTCTTCTGTAACAATCAGACTGATGGAACTGATGAGGGTGGAGGAAACCAATATAAATCACAAGAGTTAGTGGTCCAGAAGTATCCAGGATCACCCTTATGCTGGATGTCAACACACAGTCACCCTTGCTGAGGGGAACTTCCCAAAAGTTTCACCCAAAGCCTGAACCAATTCTTGAGAGCCCATGGAGAAATACTGAAATCAAGCTCTTTGCCACGTTCTAAGACAAGAGGTGAGTCCCTTTGATCTTATATCTCTAAACCTATCTTTTCTTCATCATCCTCCACTCAGTCTTTGCTTGGGGAAGTAAGATAAGGTCTTGGTTAAGCACTCCTGGTTGCCCTCCAACTCTCTCCATCACAAGATATTTGTGAAATATAAAACAAAAATGGTGCTGAGAAAGTAAGATGTATCCTCTACCTTCTGTCCCTTCAGGGGCTGGGGACTCTGGCTAGATGGATGAGAGGGTTATAACTTTGGAGAGGTAAAGGCTTTTGTAATGTAATAGGGGAGTTCATTACTGCTCTACTGAGCATTTTTAAAAATTGTTTTCATGTTTATTTATTTTGAGAGAGAGAACAAGAGCAGGGGAGGGGCAGAGAGAGAATCCCAGGCAGTCTCTGCACTCTCACTCAGCACAGAGCCCAATGCGGGACTTGATCTCATAAACTGAGATTGTGCCCTGAGCCAAAATCAAGAGTCAGTTGCTCAACTGACTGAGCCACCCAGGCGCCCCTCTACAGAGCATTTTTAATGTATCTGGAATCTTTCGTCTTCTTTTTCTTATTCTAGCTGAGAGGAAATTCTGTTTCTTCTCTTTCTTTACTTCCTCAGTTAAATGGGCAAGGGTGTGTGTGGCCCAAAGGAGAAGGAGCACCTGAGATCTGGGACTTTCAGATTTCTTTCTAAACACTCTGAAAAGTCACCAGAAAGGAAAAGGAAGAAACTGTGTCCAGGATTAACCTGGACACAAGAGACTAAGCACAAAAAAGTCCTGTGATCTAATAACATTTACCAGAAGCTGTCTCCTCGTTTTTTTTTTTAATTTAATAGTTTATTTAATCATGTACAATATATTCATAGTTCTTTTTTTTCCTCGTTTTTATTTTTAATGTGTATTTATTTTTGAGAGAGAGCACACAAGAGAGAGCGTGAGCACGGTAGGGGCAGAGAGAGAGGGAGACACAGAATCCGAAGCAGGCTCCAGGCTCTGAGCTGTCAGCACAGAGCCTGATGCAGGGCTCAAACCCACAAGCCCTGAGATCATGACCTGAGCCCAAGTCAGATGCTTAACTGACTGAGCCACCCAGGCACCCCTGGATCACTTAAGATCTCTTAATGTAGTCGTGAGTGATCATTCATCTCTTGGTTGTGTGATTCAGTACCCAGCTGGAGAAGTCACAGACAGTGATGACCTCTGTTACTTTCTAGGCTCAGTTACCCCTAGGATTTTATGTCAGATAAGAGGAAACAGCTTCTTAGGGGTGCCTGGGTTGATCTGTCAGTTAAGCATCCGACTTCGGCTTAGGCCATGATCTCAGGGCTCATGGGTTTGAGCCCTGTATCGGGCTCTGAAATGACAGTTCAGAGCCTGGATCCTGCTTCGGATTCTGTGTCTCCCTTTCTCTCTGCCCCTCCCCCGCTTACGCTCTGTCCCTCTCTCTCTCTTTCTCTCTCTCTCTCTCTCTCTCTCTCTGTCTCTCTGTCTCTCTCTTAAAAATAAACATAAAAAGGGCGCCTGGGTGGCTCAGTCAATTAATGTCTGACTTCAGCTCAGATCATGATCTCACGTCTGTGGGTTCGAGCCCCGCATCAGGCTCTGTGCTGACAGCTCAGAGCATGGAGCCTGCTTCGGATTCTGTGTCTCCCTCTCGCTCTGCCTCTCCCCAGCTCACACTCTGTCTTTCTCTCTCTCCCTCTCAAAAAGAAATAAAACATAAAAAAAATCAAAACTTAAAAGAAAAACATAAAAAATTTTTTAAAAAGAGATCTTAAATGATCCTGAAGCATCTGTCAAAATAAAATTTTACCAGCCTTAGAAATCCTCAGAATCAAAAGGAGACTAGAGACATATAAGAATCTATCACAGAATGCAAAAGGTAGATTTTTTTTTTTTTTATCATGGGTTACGCTTAAGTAGTCCTTAGGTCCAAGGACTGAAATTCTGACTTGATGTTAATTTAATCTTGGTTGGGCAGTTCAGCTATATATGCATATATGGGTAGGTAGGTATAATGTCTTGGCTCCACTTGGCAGTGAGGGGACCTGATTTCTCAAATAAAACTGGATCCCTTGCCCCTTCACTGAGTTGTCCAGACTCCATAAAATGACCTCAGAATCTTCAGATGACCTGGGAATGACTGAAACTTGAAGGTACCTTTGTCTTAGTAGGAGAGGATTTTGTGGGTGCAGCCTGGTCCAAATATCACACAGACTTGTGACCAGATAAAGGAACCAGGGGACAGAAAAAAACCCAAGACAGGGTTATTGAAATACCAGGATGAAGGAGAGACATCAAGAAAGAGTCTCTATATATGTGGTTCTGAGGAATGAATGACACTTTCATGGGAATATATAATCCTATGGTTCATGTGCCCAATACACACTTCCAGAAGGAATTAGCCATGTTTCTCCTATAAAAAATAACACATATGCAGAAGTGAAAGCCACTTTACAGACAAAATTGTCAAAATAAGGCAATGAATAAAAGCTATAGGAAGAGACATTTCAAAGACATTCAATATAAAATGTTTTAACAACTGAAAGATGGAACAGGTTACCTTTGGAGCTTGTATAATAAAATAATTAAGAGCATAGATTTGAGACTCAGAAAACTATGGATTTGAATCCTGATGTTTAACATCTACTCACCATGTTACTCAACTTCTTTGGACCTCTCTTTTCTCACCTGAAGACTATGGATAATAACTTCTCTAGAATATTGAAGGATTCATGATATAATACATATAAAGCACTTATATAGAATCTGACACTTAAAAATACTGAATAAATGAAAACTGTTGTCATTATTGTTTTTGTGTTAATAACTGGCATGAACTACAGATAGAGGAGATAGTTAGTTTTGGGAGTTTATATCGTGTAAACAAAAAATGTTTCTAAGCAAATGTATTCTAAGCAAACAATGACTTTAAACTGACAGCTCAAAGGAGATGAAATTAATTGTGTCCGCTGGCAAGAGAAGACTCAAAAATGTGTGTGTCTGTTCACTGTACCTCTCCATCATACCCATGTGATGTGGACTGTATGGTCCAGCACAATAAACCAGACAGATCAATAAAGTTTAAACAAGAATTCCCACATGAGGTAATGCAGAGGAAAAAAACCCATCAAATTGGATTATGACATAAAGGGCCTCTGTGTGCATGTTGAAAATATCTGTAAGTGTTTTTATATGACCTGAAGCTGAACACCAAGAGCTAGTGATTACATAAATAATAGAGCAGGAAGATAGCAACAATATTTAAGGTTATTCAAGACAATGAGTAAGCATAAAGCTGCCATTTGAAATGAGAGCATCTAACCCAATTCTATAAGGAATTAATTAGCTGATCTTTTATTTACTTGAAACACTTACCAAATTGCTTTCAGAAAGACAAATACAACTGTCTCCCCTGGTGAACTAAAGGTAAGCCCTATATTGAATGAAATAAGAACTTATAACACATTTCAAATCTATTATTTGGTTTTAGAGATTGTCTTTATTAGATGGGTATCAAAAGGATGCTTCCTGGATTAGCACAGGAGAGGAAGGACTAATATATTTAGATGTTTTTCATTGTTAGCATAAGAATTCAAAAACAAATTAATGTTAGAGAGGATCCTGTACAGAACACAGACCCTTCAAGGGACACAGAACTTGATCTTATTCAAAGTGTGAAAAGAAAAAAAAAAAAAACAACATTCAATGATAGCTTCTTTATCCAATCATTGGTTCCAACTAAAAGGGACTCCCAGTCCTAGACACCGAACTGATGAACTCAGGTTAAGCAGTCCACATGGAGCCTTTTGTTTATGAAATGGCCATGCTGTTACCAAGGAGCACAGAAAAAAGTGCCTCTGTTCCACTCCTGCCACAGACCATGCCTGCCCTCACACTCACAGCAGGGCCAGGGGCCCTCCTTATCAGGTTCCTGCTGGTTCAGCTCCTAATGGCCTTCCTCAATTCCCATTCTGTCTGCTTTACTTTGGGCTGACACAGCAAATGCACACAGAAGAGGTTTGCAGCGTGGCAGAAGTCAAAGAGTGGAAACAAAGAAGGCTCGTTTAATTAATTTATTTTTTGCTTGTTTATTTGTCTGCAGTTCTCTCAATTGATGATCAAGGATTTCAGTGACTGGCACCAGGAGAAGGCACTAGAAGAAATCAATTTTCTATAACCTCAGAGATCACAAGGCGCTGGATAATAATCCTGTCTAAAAGAGAGCTACTGGAGGAGCGCCTGGGTGGCTCAGTCAGTTGAGCCTCTGACTCTTGATGCTGGCTAGGGTCATGATCTTGTGGTTGTGAGACTGAAACCCGTGTTGGGCTCTGTGCTGAGTTTGGAGCCTGCTTGTGATTCTCTCTCTTCCTCTCTCTCTGTCTCTCTCTCTCTGTCTCTCTCTCTCTCTAAATAAATAAATAAATAAGCATTTAAAAACTTAAAATAAAAGAGAACTTCTAGGTTTGTGCAAAGCACAGCTGAAGACAAGTGGGAAAGCCTAATAGAAACATTACACCTTGACTCCAGTACTTCACAGCCATTTTGGATTCTGTTTCAATCGACTGTGTCATCAACACGCTTCAGAAATGTTGTTGGGACTATTTTCTGATATAGGTCAAAGGTTGTGTCCAAAGAAATGAATGCATGAAAGAAGCTTCTTGGAAATTATCTTGTGAATTGGAAGACTTGGTGAAAGTCAGGTTATAGAAGTTAGGCTATCAGGAGGATTGAGCTTCATCAGGAAATTGTGATTCAACATGGACAAGAATATTCAAACTAATAATTTGTTGACATTGAAATATCCTATAGCATTTGTATTTCCCTTTCTAGAGATTATTTGAAGTAGCACAGGCTATCATAGGCTTCTGGCGTCTCACAGAATAAAACCCTTCCTTCTTAGCCTCATACATAAAGCCATTTATAATCTGGTGTCAGACTACCCTTCAAGCTATATCTATCTACTCCCTACAAATCCTTTACTCCAAATCCTTTACTCCAAACCACACACTTTTGTACTTCTTTTGTATCCATTGACTCATTTGTTGATTCATATGCACATCTATTCAAAATACACAGAGCATCTCATTTATTTATCTAAACAACTGTATAAGATGGGTAGAGTGTTATGATTTTTCCTAAAGTAGGAACGTGAATGCTTTGCCAAGGCATTTGAACTTAATCTCTCAAGGACATGGAGATCCTACAAAGTACATGAAGATTCAAAGGATTTTTTTTTTTTGTCATGGAATTGACTTGGTCTGATTTTTATTTTGGAAAGATAATTCTGGAAATATTAGATAGGTGTGGGGTGGTGGGGGAATTGATAGTGGACAGAGGATATTGTAATGATCCAAGAAAGGTATTAATTAATTGTATGGTGATGTGAATGGGGAAACATGGAGTCACTATGAGAGACATTTAGGAGGTAAAGTAATGGAAGCCTAGGTGACTGACTAAAAAATTACGTGAGGAAGAGGGAGGTTCCCAGAGGAACCCCGGGTTTCTGAATCAAGTGGTTAGATTATGGTGGTGTCATTAACTAAAATGGAAAGTGTAGGAAAAGCAGGTTTGTGGGAGAAAAATCCTTTTATGTTTTCTGGTTTAAGTACTATGTGGCGTCCAAGTTGAGATGCCATTAGGCTCTTTAACACCTGAATCTGGGCTCTTCTGAGTGGAAACATAAAAAAAAGAATTAATGTAGAGTTTCTATTTTGTTCTATTTCTGTTTGCCCTTTTATTTTCACCTGAGTGATCAAAGACTCTAAGTGCTAATGTATTTTTAACACTGACTTAGAAGTGTTTGTGAGATAATGAAACACAGGCAACTGTTGGGTGAGTAAATTGGTATGGTCTTCCTGGAGGGCACCTTACCAGACTGAATCAGTTAAATATGTTTCCTCTTTGTATGGTAGATTAAAAAAAAAAGCTACAGTGATTTGTAGCTCCTCCCATCAAAAAGTTGAGTCCAATTTTATACCCCTTGAATCTGCGTTTGGCCATAGAACTTGCTTTGGTCAATGGGACATTAGAAAACATGACTGAAAAGGACTGGAAATTATTTACACATTGGAGTTTGCCTTCTCTTACCATTGGTAACCACCATGCGAACAGGCCCAGGGTAGCTTACTACAGGAAGAAAGACAATGTAGAGAGAAGCCACAGCCACCCACTCACTTCACCCCAGCTGAATCATCTGAGACCTTGAACACCCTAGATCATGGTTTTTCAACCTTGCCGGTACTGACATCTGGGCTGAGATCATTCTTCGTTGTGCAAGATTATCTTCTGCATTGCAAGATATTTAGCAGGAGCTCTAGCCTCTACCCATTAGAAGCTAGTAGCACCCTTCTCTGCTACACTGAGTTAGCCAAAAATGTCTACAGACCTTGCCAAATGTCTCCTGGAAGACAAAATCGCCACCATTTGAAAGGCACTGGTCAAGACCATATTTACTGTCATATTCAAGGTATAGTTTTTATAATAATAGCAAGCACCATTTATTATATGCTTATTATGTCATATACACTATGGTACATATTTTACATGGATTATGTCATTTAATCCTCACTGTAAACTTAAGAAATAGATTTATTTTCTTTAATTTTTTAAAATGTGTACTTATTTTTGAGAGAGCAAGAGGAACAGAGTATGAGCAAAGGAGGGGCAGAGAGAGAGGGACACACAGAATCCAAAGCAGGCTCCAGGTTCTGAGCTGTCAGCACACAGCCCAATGCAGGGCTCAAACCCATGAGCCATGAGATAATACCCTGAGCTGAAGTCAGACGCTCAACTGACTGAGCCACCCAGGTGCCCCTATTATTTTGTTTAATTAATTAATTGTTTGTTTGTTTGTTTGTTTAGAGACAAAGAGAGGCCGGGGGGGGGGGGGGGAGAGACAGAGAGACAGAGAGAGACAATGCCAAGTAGGCTCTGCACTGCCAGCACAGGGCCTGACATGGGGCTTGATCTCACAAACTGTGAGATCATGACCTGAGCCTAAATCAAGAGTTGGATGCTTAGCCAACTAAGTCACCCAGGCACCCCAGAAGTAGGTATTATTCATATCTATATTTTTCAGATTAGGAAACTGAAGTTAAAAAAGTTTAAATATTGTGCCCAAGTTCACCCAGCTAATAAGTAGTAAAGCAGGATTTGAACACAAGCAGTATGCTCGTAACACAATTCCTTAACTACCATTTGGAGCCAATCCATTTAAATATGGCTTCTCTTTAGATACTAAAACAGAATAGTTCTAGTTTGTCTAAGATCAACCAAAACTGCCATTAATAGGCATCAACTCGGGCCAACTGTGACTTATAAATACTATGTTTTTTTATTGACTTGGTACTATCAATAGAGAGACAAGACCTACTGAGTACTCTCTCATCATCCTCTGGGATCCTACCTCTTCTGGGATCCTTCTTCTATCCTACTCCACATAGTATTCTTACAGTACCCCCATCTCAGATGCTATTCCTTCACACTTGGTTCTTCCAGTAACAACATAGACAAAAAAGAACTATTCATTTGAGATATCTTCCTCATATATATCAGGATATAAAATATGAGACCCAAGCCCTACTCAGAGAGCTCAAATACACTTAGTTTTCATTGTTTTTCTGTCTTTTACATTCATAACTTCATGACATTCACAACCTGCTCTGTGACTCCCCTCCACGTCTCAGAGTAGGCAGCAAATTCTCTCAGTACATGGTCTTTTGCCAAAAAAACAACATTGATGAGGATTCAAATCAATCTAGAGATCACAGAATCAGAGATTGTAGAATCTCCTGTAATTTTTAAGGAGGCTCTTGTTTTTGGTTGTTTGGGTATGATAAACTTAAAGGAAAACTAATCTCACTATTTTGTTTTTTAAAATAAGTCTCTTGGGGCGCCTGGGTGGCTCAGTTGGTTGAGTGTCCAACTTCGGCTCAGGTCATGATCTCACAGTTCATGGGTTTGAGTCCGGCATTGGGCTCTGTGCTGACAGCTCAGAGCCCAGAGCCTGCTTCCGATTCTGTGTCTCCCTCTCTCTCTGCCCCTCCCCCACTCACACTCTGTCTCTCTCTCTCCTTCAAATATAAACATTAAAAAAATTTTTTAAAATAAGTCTCTTATTAGAAGCATCCATTTTTATCATATATGCACATAGATATGTACATATGTCATATACATATAATTATTTTGGTTTTTTTTTTTAATTTTTTTTTCAACGTTTTTTATTTATTTTTGGGACAGAGAGAGACAGAGCATGAACGGGGGAGGGGCAGAGAGAGAGGGAGACACAGAATCGGAAACAGGCTCCAGGCTCCGAGCCATCAGCCCAGAGCCCGACGCGGGGCTCGAACTCACGGACCGCGAGATCGTGACCTGGCTGAAGTCGGACGCTTAACCGACTGCGCCACCCAGGTGCCCCTATTTTGGGTTTTAATACAAAAATGGATTTTATAATACCCATCACTTAAGAAAAAGTACAGTGTGGTCATGAGAGTGCCAACTTTGGCCCTTCCACAATGTGAGGACACAGGGAGAAACTGATCATCTATGGACCAGGAAGTGTCCTCACCATATACCAAAACTGTTGGTGAACCTTGATCTTGGATTTCCAGCCTCCACAATGAGAAGAGACAGACCCAAAGAAATTGAAGACCAAGCTAAGGGAGTTCTTTCATCAAATATTGGCTACAAATTACAAGTGAGGTGAAGGAAGGCAACTTTTGCCTGGATCACCACAAATAATGGATTTTTAATAAAGTCAGGAGCACAAATGAAGAGTGAAAGGAAAAAGAAGAATAAGAAAGCCTATACTGAGGTCAGGAAATTTAAACATATAGGGAGCCATATAATTTATATTTTAAAGCTACAAATATAGTAATTATTTCTATTCATTAATTAAATGACACAGTAGTATTTAGCATTATATAAAAACTCCATTCATTTAACATTCACTCTATTGTTTGGGCAATGTATTATTTAACTAACACATTGCACTCTGCTTATTATATAAAATTATGTTTACCCCCAAACTGTAATTTTCGTGGAGATACAAATGTCAGCCTATTCAGCAGATTGATTGTAAATGAGAAACATCTCAACAGACAGGAGGGAGGGAGAGAGGGAAGGAGGGAAGGACGGAAGGAAGAAGGTGGGAGGGAAAGAAAAATGGGTTAGGTTTTGACTTGTTTTTAGAAGAAAACAAATAGAAAAAAACCTCACCAAGAAGAGTGGAGAAGACCTAAGAAAGTGGAAGTGTAAAAAGCAGAATGGAATGTGACACTCAAGACTCTTTCCCTACCTACCATATTTATTTTCATGATTTGCATTCTACATTATAACCTACGGCTGTGATTTCACATTTCACATTTCTTTGTCAGGGTATTGATGGATTTATGTAGCACTGTAGTTCTTATCTCACCTATAAAGAGGCACTTCTACAATTCTGGACACACATACCTCAGAAAGAGTATCTTAAATGTATGCAAATTTCTTATTTATTTCTGGCATTTAGATTATTTGTTTCTGCTACACCATTTAGTCATTTTACTAACAAATGTAAGTTTACAAAGGTAAATTATGTCTAACAAAAAACATTCGAGATGAGTTGAATTCATTGTATATTTTCTTAAGTTCTAACTATGAAGTTTTAAAAACAATTTTTATTATAATATTGATTAAAGAGTTTGGTATTCTTAGTTTTATGTCTATATAAATACCTAATAAATAATTTGTTTGGGAATTCAAAACTGATTAATGCATTTAGCAGACAAAATGTCCAAATCTATGTTATTACTGAGTTTTTTTTCATTAAAATGTAATAACTATTTCCACTCAATAAAATTAAAATGGCATATTCATGAAAAAAAAGAAAAAGAGTATCAGAGCATCTGGCTGGCTCAGTTGAAAGAGCACATATTGCTTGATTTCGGGGTCATGAGTTGGAGTCCCACATTGGGTTTAGAGGTTACTTAAGTAAAAACTTAAAAAAAAAAAAAAAAGAATGTCAACTTTGGAGCCAACCCACAGGGTTTAAATCCTAGTTCTACCACTAAGCATTTATATGGCCTTGGAAGTCATTTGGCCTCTCTCTGCTTTATTTTCTCAATTGTAAATTGCTACTGTGATATTTGAATGAAGTAATGTATGCAACTTAGAATAATACCTGACACATGGTAAGCAATATACATATTTTCACTACAATTACTAATTTTCTTTTCTACTTCCCAAAGAAGAATGGAAATCCAGGTAAGTAAACATAAAGCCAAAATTTTCTAAGTTGCACAATATTACAATTTATTTAGTATTCCATAATTTATTCAGTATCCTGTCGATAAGCTATTCAGATATTTTTTCCATGTTTGAACTACTAAATGCTGCATTATTGGATATATATATGTCCTTAAAAACTCATGCCCTTATTTCCTCAGGATATCTTACCCAAAGGCAGAGCACTGAATGAAAAGGTATGTCCATTTTCAGTTTTGGAAATATTTGCCAATTAAGTGATGAAACCATTGTAGTAATTCACATAGCCATCAGCAGTGTACAAAGTGTCTATTTTCAGATATACATACATATATGTACACATACACACACCTGCCGCCACCAAATAAAAACAATATTTACATTTTTTTACCAATCCGATGGCTGCAAAATAGTATTTTGACCTTTTATTCGCTTTTCTCTATTAGTGAATTTGAATTTCCCTTAATATAGTTACTGGCCATTTGCATTTTACCTTTTAGGAGTTTCTTATTTGTACTCTTTGCTCATTTTATTATTGTCTATTTCTTATCATTTTGTAGTGTTCTTTGATAGTATTTTTATTAACCCACTATATGTCACATATACTGCTAGTATTTTCCTATCTTTCAAGTCTTCATCATCCATATACTAGTGAATAACCACTCTTTAGACAATAGTTCTGAGCCAAAATCTTTCCTGGCCTCTGAGGATTTGTGGCTATTGAAGTATGAGCATTCAATGCAAATGCATTAGGAGATGTGCATGTTTCCTATTATAAAATCAATGCTTCTAAGAATCTCCCTCAAGTGAGACAGCATCACATCAATCTTCATACTTTACCTTAAGAAAAATAAACCTTTTTCTGAAAAGGGATGTCTAGTTCATTCACTGACTCATTGTGAGCCCCATTTCTCCAGAACAGTTTTTCATCCCAAAGACTTGTGTTCTTCTCTCAGACTTTGTAAGAATATATGAGTCTCAGTATGAAGTTTACACTAAGGGCTCTAGGATCTCTGTGGTTTTCAATTAGCTCAGGGAAGGCCTAGTGCATCTTACCTCAAACATTCACTAGATCAAGTATCACGCCGTCTTATGTCTGTGTCTTTTGTCTTCCCAATGAAATGGTAAGCTCAGTTGTGATTTTTCACTTTGCTTTTCAGGAGCCCTGATGTTTTCTTGGACACAGAACAAGGCTATTTGGAATTTCTCCCTGTAAGTAATGATCTATTTATGGACCTGTTTCTCTGACACATTTCTCCTGACATAGTTCTCAAGACACAGAGAAAAAAAAGGAATGAAGTGGGGCCAAATGGCTCTTGAGCATGGCAAATGGGATAAAGGAGCAGATGATTCACTCAGTCAGTCAACTGGCAAAAACTAATCGAGCCTCTTCTATGGAACAGGCCGGGTGCCCACCTACCAATATGGTACAATTTGAGGAAAATCACAAGACTTACCTAGGCTAAAACACCTCTATCAGCAATAAAGATTCACTTCCTTAAAATATTAGTAATACTTAGACAAAATAAGCAGCCCCCCCCCCCCAAAAAATAAACACATGACAATAATCAAAATGGGCCAGAAGTAAAAGAAATGGAAGGGCTGCTCAAAGATGGGATACTGTTCAAAATAAACCATAGTCACAGATGTACTTGGAGGAAGAAATTACCTACAGCATGACCATTATAAACATGTATTTTTCAAGCACAAATACTAATGATGAGGAAATCACATGGCTCAGACCTGAAGATAAATTCAAGCTGGTTACAATCTACAGTGGGGGTTAAAAATGAAAGGAAAGAGAAACCAAAGTCAATGTAGTGGAGATTTCTTGGGCTGATGAAGGAAAGGAATGGTGTGTTCCTGATACAAACTACGGAATGGTGAGGAAGAGCAGGGATAAAAGACAAATATTCACCTACTGGCTAAAAGGCAACATGATTGACCCAGTGCTCAGATACATGCTTAATATTGTTTTTGTGATTTCACTTCTCAGAGTGGATGGGGTCATTAGGTAGACTACTATTCTGTAACCTATTCTCATCAACAATTATGTGGAATGAGGGAAACATCCTTAAAACAGGAACATGAGAGTTCATGATAGCCAGCCAGGAGTATTTCAAGGACTCCAGAGAATAAAGGAACAAAACCCCCCAATCTAAAGCTGTAGAAATGGTTAAAAGGATTAGATGTATGTATATGAGAGAAGGAGAGTCTCAAGAGTAAAAATATGGCTGAAAAACAACAACAACAACAACAACAAAATGATCAATGACTCTGCTGGGAAAGGAAAGGTAAGTTATCTAGAAAGACCAGTGTGACTACACAAGGCTGGATTTCAATAAGCTTCACTTTAAAGACTGTTTGCTAACATGGACACATAACCAAGATAAACACATTAAGATAATTGCAAGATTTGTAATAACAGTAACACAAAGAATAAACTAAAGGAACTAATGATTGAGGAAAAGTTAAAAGAGGAAAAAGGGGATTTTATTGGCATTGGTAAGAGTAAGAGACATGTTGAATCAGGGCAGATGATGGAAAAGAAAAATGTGAAACTTGGTAATTCTCCTGTTGCCCTGGGTGGGAGTATGGATTTCAAAGCTGTCTAAGGGAGGGGGTGGGAGTCATTCATTAGGAATTGGCAACAAGAGCCGTCTAAAATGGGCAAGAGAGAAAATAAAAAGAAATGCAAGGGAAAGGTAGCTCAGAGAAAAGGGGCAGGAGCCTGGGAAAATGTCACAACAAAAACTATCTTGGGGAAGTCCATATGGAGCAACTGATACAGTGAAATTTGTGTTCAACAGGCCCTCATTGTACTGCGCTTATAAACACAAACATGCCTAAGAATGTATATGTATATTCTCCACTGCAGGAGAAAACCAGCGTTGGTTAGTTGATATGAATTTCTAAATTTCTTTATTTTTAACATGCCTATATCTGAAGGGTGTTGCTGATATTTTGTACAAGAGTAAGGAAAGGAGAAATCAATTGACATTTATTGGGAATGAGCAACACGCTGGGAAGTTTACACACAGCTTAAATACTCCTTACAATAATCATATGAGGTACGTGTTATTAGTCCATTTTTAGATAAGGAAATTGAAGGCTGGACAGGTTAAATATATTGCCTATGTCAAAGCCAGTAAAGCAGAACTGAAAATCATCTGTTGGACTCTAGAGCCCACACTTATCTCATTATTCTATACTGTCTCCGGGGCAGGTCAAGGATATCATAAAACTCTTCAAACCTCAGGTGGCATAATTGCTTACCATGTACACAGCTTTAGGTCAAGCATCTTATCTGACCCTTGCTAAAATAAGCTTCTTAAGAGCAATCATTTGGAATCTCTAACCCAGAACATTTTTAGCTCACCCTCTCCCTACCCATTGCCCAACCAAGTTGTTCCATTAGACATCAAAAGTTCAGGGTAATCCCATTCATCCTTGACTCTTTGGGTTCACTTACTTATCCACTCTTCTATTTATTCATCCATTTAACAAATATTTACCGCATACTCAAATATTCTAATAATCAAAGAAAAGGAATGTGTCCAGTTTCAACTTTAGCTTGTCATTAAAACCTCAATCCATCTATCCAGGTCTTGCCTATTCATCCAGTTGAATTTTCCCAGTGATTTTCATCAAAAGAGTTTTGGTTTCTCCAACTCTACAGAGGTAAAGGGCATGAGACCCTTATTTGTTATTGAGTTTAATGCCTTCAGACCTCACAGCCCTATATGGGAAGACTTCTCCTTCTATTTTAGGTTCATCTGAAATAGCTGACCCCTTCTGGATCAGCTCAGGTTCCTCCTTCCTTCCCTCCTCCCTTTGTCCTCTCTATTTTCCTCTTCTGCAAGCAGCCCCCTTCTCCACTCACCTACAGTTTTATTTTTTTAAGTTTATTTATTTGACGGAGAGAGAGTGTGTGTGTGTTCATGAGTTGGGGAGTGGCAGAGAGAGAGAGAGAGAGAGAGAGAGAGAGAGAGAGAGAGAGAGTCCCAGGCAGGCTCCTCGCTGTCCCAAGCAGGCTCTGTGCTGATGCGGGGCTCCATCTCACAAACTGTGAGATCATGACTTGAGTCGAAATCAAGAGTTGGCTGGCTGCTTAACCAACCAAGCCACCCAGGTGACCTGTCACTTATAGTTTTAAAAACAAGGCTGAAAATCTTCTCACCCCTTTTAAGTAACCTCAGACACACTTCATATTAAAACAGGAACATAGTAAGCAAAAAACTTAATAGCTTTAGGTAAGTAATAAATGATCCCCTGTATGAATGCCAAACATATACTCTGTTTACCACAGAACACTTCCAAGTCATATCAAAGAGAAACACATCTGGCCTAGGGTGATTTATATCCTCATCCAGCACGTATGTTTCCATCTGATTCACACTACATGCTTTGGTTTTCAAATGCCAAATGAACAGTAAAAAATTGAGTCCTGAATTCCTGGAAGAGTTACATTTTCTCCCTTCATTCTCTATAAAATGATGGTGCTGAATTAGTTAACAGTGTATTAGTAAATGAGCACTTTTGCAGAATTTTAGTTTACCCTCTCATATATTATCCCCAAACAATTCTTTATGAGTTACCCTTGTCTTCATTTTATAAATGAAGCAATGAAATCTAGAGAGGTTGAGAAAACTCTCAGGTCACATAGTGAGTAAGAGATGTATCAAGGCTCAAACTCAGATTTTTTTTTTAGAGAGAGAGAGAGCATGAGTGCACATGTTTAGGGAGGGGCAGAGGGAGAGGGAGAAGGAGGGGGGGGAGAGAGAGAGAGAGAGAGAGAGAGAAAGAGAGAGAGTCTTAAGCAGGCTCCACACTCAGCTCAGAGCCCACAACCATGTGATCATGACACAAGTCAAGAGCCAAAATCAAGAGTCAGATACTCAACTGACTGAGCCACCCAAGCACCCCAAACTCAGATCTTTTGATTGAAATCTCATACTTCCCAGTATATTCCACCATTTACAAATAATCTTTATGTTCTCTTTCAGGGACTGAGATGGGTATGGGCTGTGAAGTTGTCTGGGGGAGAGGGTGGGAGACATGCATTAAAGATTAGCAGCAAGAGCTGTCTAAAATGGGCAAGAGCATAGATGAAGACAAATGCAAGGAACAGGTAGCTCTGTAGAAAAGAGGCTGAAGACTGGGAAATGTCAGACAAGAAACTATGCTGGGTGAAGTCCATATGGAACAATTGTTAAGGTGAATGCTGTGCTTCATCTCCTATAATAATGGAACCATTTTCTTTTTAATTCACATTTTAACAATATTTAAATCATGTTCATTTATAAAATATCACCCAGAAAAAATAAATAAATAATAAAATATCACCCAGGCAATTCTAATTCAATAGAATTTCCTTTCGATCACTTAAGTTATAGCCATTCCCTAAACTCAAATCAAGAAATAAATCAAAATTACTTTTTTTTTAAATTTTTTTTTTTCAACGTTGATTTATTTTTGGGACAGAGAGAGACAGAGCATGAATGGGAGAGGGGCAGAGAGAGGGAGACACAGAATCGGAAACAGGCTCCAGGCTCCGAGCCATCAGCCCAGAGCCCGCCCAGAGCCTGACGTGGGGCTCGAACTCACGGACCGCGAGATCGTGACCTGGCTGAAGTCGGACGCTTAACCGACTGCGCCACCCAGGCGCCCCTCAAAATTACTTTTGAAGAAAAAGAAAAGTTGTCAAGTTTCTTTCTGTGGTTCTATATGTTCAAAAGCATGTTTACTTGGAAGCTGAACCTACCGTAGAGGTAACTTACCATTCGTTTTAGGAAAAAGTTGGGGGGATCTAGCACCTGGAAGGGGAAAATGAGGGAAAGTCTTGGTGGGTAGAGATTTCTCTTTGCTACTAAAAAGCCAGAAAAAAATCTTGATGTAAAGTATCCTTGGGATGGCCCCTACAGACTTTCTGGAGGAACAAGAGAAAAAAGAAACCCTAATTTCATGAATTGTTCCCTTGAATCCACTAGCAACAAAGAATCTTGAATTTGAGGAAAAGGTAGAAGAACAAGAATTTATAGCAAAAGTGAGAGCTGGGAGGAGGAGAGGAGAAAGAGTCCCTCTTTGATGAAGAGTCACCCTTTGGTGAAAGACAATGGGGCATTCTATCTGCCAGATGCCTTACTAGAAAAGGCACTAGTGACCTGATAAATTCTGACTTATTCTCTAGTGACTTTACCCATCTTGTAACACCAGGCAATCAATTCACCTCGTTCTGAATGTTTAGATTCCTCTTCTTTCAGTTCTTTTCCTATAAATTCTATTTTCTCCATGTATAAAGATAAAGCTTAGTTTTTTCATCTTTTGCTTCCAAATTGGCTTTTCCTTATGACTCTTACAAAGACTGATCTCTTATAAAAAGGACTATTTTTGCTATAGAATAGCATACTCTCTTTTAACATAGCTCAACTCCAAAAATTTTACATTTCCCTTTGAGTAGTTTTGGTAAGCTTCTATGTAGTTGGTGTTCAAGGGAGTGAAAACTTACACTTAAAGCAAAAGACCACAAAAAAAAAAAAAATGTAATCATGGATCTCCAAGGAAATTCACAGGAATCAAGACCTGGGTTCATGTGTTCAGGCAATGCTGCCACACATTGAACAGCTTCTCCAGGAGAAACTCTGGGACAACTTCAGGGCAGTCCAGTCCTTCACAGAGCTGCCTTGGTCACTGTATCCCTGATCACACAAATACAACAAACCACACAGAACACCTGTCAACATTTTACCCTGAGCCAAATATAGTAACCAGGTGTAAACTCATATTTAAAGATCCCATGATAGCTAGATTTCCTATATAAATATACATTTCTCCCATAGTGGGTGATACACAAAAGAAGTGTTTTAGGTTTTCCAAAGGTATTTTCCTTATGGGTTCTTAATCTGTGAATCTGTGACTAATTTGCTCATTTCATTGGAGCACTATATAAATAAGTCTTTATAAAATGAAATTTGGCTTTTTTGCTCACTATTTAATTTTATCTTCTTCATATGAGTTGCGCCCCTAAATCTGGCCATCTGGCCCCATATAGCTAGAGAAGAGGCCAAATGTGGCTCAATCTGGAAGAATGTTTTAAAGTTTCAAGTTGTCCACTGTAAAATGGACTCTTCTGCAGAAGTAAGTTTGCTGGTATGTGTCCTACCCAGCAGCACCCCATGTGTCTGAGAGTCGCTTAACTGAGACACCTCTGCCTCATTTAGAGCAATCCTCAGTGACCACCACCACCCCACCTCAGGTCTTGTTACCAACATGCATTCCCAGATCTGCCCAGCAGATCTCCGGAGCTATCTCACATTTTTAGATTTTTTTGTCTCATCTTCTGCCTTTTGGATTTAGTGATTTCCACAGGTTTCCTAGATCCACTCTCAAGATGCCAATTATTCTTTACATTTTAATTAACTCATTTATTCAATAAATTTCAATTAAAGTTATAGAGTGTGACAGGCACTCTTCTAGGCCTTGGGGATGTAAAAAGGGAAAAGACATATAGATTCTATCATCTTGCTTACATTTTAGTAAAAGGAGGCAGATCACAAAGCAGACTAAAGACTTAAAGATGGACCAGGGAGGTCCTATATGATGAAGACAGGATGTATAAAGTGGTAAGGGTGAGAGATGTAGATTTTTGCAAAGCAGGCACTCTAGACTGAGCTAACAGCAAGTACAAAATCCTGAGGTAAAAGTATGTTTGAGTTTTTTAATGCACATCAAGGTTACTTTCTCTGCACCAGCTCTCTGAATCCTGGCCAACACAGACTCAGATCCAATCAGCCTTAATCTTGAGTACATCCATTATGGTCACTCTCAAGGAGAAGGAATGCTGAAAGGGAGAGGCCAGGTAGCTTTTTGTCATGTGGTGTGAAAGGGGAGACCCCAGCACCGAGTGAGTGACTGGGATTCTATATACATGTCTATATCTAGGTAACCTAGCAGTAAACGAGGGAAAATGAGACTTATAGTATGTATTTAACCAGTAGTGTTTAATAATGTTATCTTCATATTTGAGAAAGGCATACATTTTCATCAATTCCCAAGCATTTCTATCAAAGTAGAAAGACGCAGAGAACGAGGGCTGAGATTTATTCTTTAAAGCAGAGCTTTGATGTATTGATCAAACCCTTCTATTTTCCCACCCCTTGCTATGCTTCTGAATTCCATGGTTCTTGGGTCAGGAGTGACTGAAGGTGATATTCTGATGAAGACCTAACAAAGTTTAGGGGTTATCTAATGATGTATATTTTCAGCTTCTTGGTTTAAGTCTTAATTTCCAAACAAACAAACAAACAAACAAACAAACAAACAAACGGAGGTTAAAGTGTTGTGGAAGAAAATGGGACAACCCAGGATTTTAAAGCTTGATATCCAGGTGGTTCTGAGGACTATTCAATCATGTATGTGTAATAAATAATGAATAATAGTAGCTACAATGTCCTTAGCCCTTATTATGTTCTAAACTCTATGTTAGTGGCAAGTAATTTATTTATTCCTTACAAAATCTCTTCCAGGGTGGCAAGGTGCTTTTATTGCCTCCATCTCACAGAGGAGAGACCTGAGTCTTTGAAGGACAAAGGGAGGGGCCTGACATCACAATGCCAGTGAATGGCAGAGCTGGGACTGGAACCCAGCTCCCTCTGTCTGCACAACCCAAGCTATTGGCCCACCACAGGAGCCTGCCTCCATAGCAATGAAAAATAATTGGAGTATTTAAGAATCAGAGTTTTACTGATGCTCCCATTATGAAGAAAAAATCATCACTTACTATAAGGAAGAGTTCCTGCCTTGATTGAAGTTGGCAGGTAAAATTTACTTATTTTGGAACTCATTCGTTAAGGTTCAAGATGGCAAGAAATGAAACTGAAAAATTAATCTCTGCTAAAATGTTTATAGAAGAATACCCTCCCTAGGAACATGGTACCATCTCACCTCAATGTTAGGGTCAGATGTTGCCTAACTTCAAAGTGTTAGTAAAGTGGGAGAATATCAGGCCAGGGAGGAGAAGGTAGAGTTTGAGCAGTGGTTACATGGGCAGAGGGGAGTGAGGATGGGGATACAGTCTCAGCAGCAGCTTGTAGGTGAGAACATTTACATAAAGCATGAGGCACAATTTGCTAGGGATTCATTGCTCAAGCTAGTGTTTTTGAAGTGAGTTCCCTTGTTCCCTCTTCCAGATGTGAGGGTTGTTTTGCAGTCAGGTATAATGGAAGCAGCACTGCCTTTCTAGGCTAGAAACCAGCCTGTCATGCCAGCCTCTCCAATCGCTGTGGGACCCTGGAGAAGTCGGTGAACCTCAACAGACCCTTTTCTCATCTAAAAATAAAAATAAGACAATTGGAGTAGACTATCCCTTCCAGCAATTGTGTGAATCAAGGAGAATTTACAGCTGTTGCCATTCATTAAGTTCAAATTAAGTCACCTCATTATTTTATCTCTTGCTAGATAGAAGGAAAGCTCATGGTAGAGTAGGTGGCTCCTAGAAGGAGCTAAGAAAATATCTGCTCACTGACTGTATCTACAAAATACACATGCAGACAAATGGCCAAAGAACCCTAGGCTATGTCAGAGGAGCTCTATTTTAGGATGGAAAGTGGCACTCATCCTTCTCGTACAACAGTACTATTTACCAGATGCTTACTAACCTAAAATTTGCTTTTGTTTAGAATCATGACTAAAATTAAATGGCAAAATAGTATGTAAAGTATAATCTCACCTTTAAAAAAATGAGAAAAAAAGAACAACATATGTAAATGTTAATGGACCAAAAATGTTGGGGGCTCATACACGAAACAATTGACAGTGTTTTTCTGGAAAAGAGATTGGAGTAGAAATAAGACTGATGTTTACTTTCCATGCCATGCACTTCATTACATCTGCATTTTGTATAACATTATAGTACGTATATAATTGTTTACGTTTTAGATTTCTAAAATACTCTAATTGTTCCAAACTAATCTGGCCAGGAACTGCTTGTGTCACATTTTACATGTCAGCCTATGTTAAAAACTAAACCCAAAAGATTTTCTCAAACCTAGAGATGCTGCCTTGCTTTTCACACTGCAGGAAAACACACACACACACACACACACACACACACACAGAATGTTTTTTTCCAGTTAACACAAGTGTGAATGAAAAGGTCTTACTTTTTTTTTTTCTTTCAGTTCCTGTGACCCCAGGAGAGAAGGCTGTGGGCTGATCATTAGAGCATTTTAGTGTGTGGGTTTGCCTGGAAGCAATAGCCAGCAAAGGCTGGAAGATGGGAATAACGATAAAGCATGCTCAGCTTGTAGAGCTCTGAGCTGAACAGCATTACTCTCGGCCAGATTTCATTTCTTGTTAATTATATCCGATTCCACTTGAGTATGGATTTCATTGAATTTAAAATGTTGGGAGTGGGGGTCACTGCTCCATGCCATTCATCAGAAACATCAATAAAAAGAGCACCCCAGAAACCCTTGACCATCAGCTGTGCAAATGCATTACCCCTCATTGTGACGGATTTGCGCCAGTAATTATGATCGCCTTTTCTTCAGTCTGTGTCTGTGAGCATTTCTAGAACACTTGATGCCATAATGCCCAAAGAAAAAGCCCCTTCTGACATAATGGAGGCAATATGAAATATGTGTTTTCACGTCATGTAAAAATTTATGACATTCACACAAAGAGGGGAATTTATTTCCTGTGCATATGCATCTCTGCTTTCTGTTGCTATTGATGAATGGAAAAAGATAAATGTACCATAGACGGAGGAAATAACGGCAGGGAGGGGCTGACTGCTGACTTCTATCCAGTGAATCCAGACAAGCTGCCAAAGGCCTGTGCCCAGAGGCCCTGATGATGGCGGAAGGGGGTGGGGTGATCTCTCACCCCAAGTCTTTGAGAATCAGAAGGATGAAGTGAATGAGCACAGGCCTTGAACTCAGACCTATGTTTGGATCCAGCTATTGCTTTGAAACCTTAGGAAAGCTAACTGGCCTTTGCTCAGCTGTCAAATGAGATACTAATATCTAGTCCTGCATGAAGAAACTAATGAAATAATATATGTAAAGCCTCTTCTATACTCCATGGTAGTGCCTTGCATGGTACTTAGTAGATATCTCCTCAAAATTTCCTCCCTTTAATTCTTTTTCTCATCTCTATTAATAGTCCTTTTCCTTCCTTTCCTAATTTTTTGGCAGAAATGGCCAAGGGGTTTTTTTTGTTTTGTTTTTTGTTTTTAACCTTCTGACCTCAAATCTTCAAAACAGGCCAGCAGTACCATAAGCCAAAACCATCCAAGCTAATGGGTAGAATAATTTTCTTTTTTCCAACTTCGGTCTTTGAAAAATTCAAAAATATAGACATATATTAACAACAACATAAACTTATAAATGAAGATAATCTTTACATTGTCCTTAGCCCTGAGATAGACAGATGATAGGTAGATAGAGCTTTTATTCAAACTTCATTTTTTCCTTTTGGCCAAGCTTTATACTGTGAATGTAATGCTTACTAATTAGCAGATCAGCCAGGTCATAAAATGTTTATTAACAGCTCCCACCACCATGTTGAGTGGTGTTTCCTTTGATATTTTCAATTAGGGCCCATGCCATACAAAGTGTAACTGCATTCTTACACTAGTGTTGGAAGGCTATAAAATATTCTGTCTCTTACTTTGTGGAAGGGCAGAGCTGAAACCAGGGTGAGGCCAGTAGGGCACTTGCATTGAGGACAAAATTGAGAGGGGAGCCAAAAAATTCAGTAACGAAGATAAACAATATTTTAATGCAATTAAAAAAAAACATATGGGGTGCCTGGGTGGCTCAGTCGGTTGAGCGTCCAACTTTGGCTCAGGTCATGATCTCATGGTTTGAGCCCCACGTCAGGATCTGTGCTGACATCTCAGAGTCTGGAGCCTGCTTCGGATTCTGTGTCTCCCTCTCTCTCTTCCCTCCCCCACACTTGCAGTCTGTCTCTCTCTAAAAAATAAATAAACACTAATAAAAGTTTTTAATTGCAATATATGCAAAAAAATCCATGATGAACAAAACATCAACATTTTAAACAAAGATAGGAATAAACCATGCACTTGCATAACCCTGTCCCCCTCAGCTCACCCTAATCCAGGCCCTGGGTAGGCCCTGTATCTGAAATCAGTAACTCGCGTTCTGGTCCCAGTCCTCACATTACTTAGCTACATGGCCTCAGATGAGTCACTGAACCTCTCTGGTTCTCAGTTTCCTCATCTTGTTTCACTTGGAAGTCTGATTAGAAACCTTCCAGCAATGCTGTGAACTTGCAAATTCTATGGTTTTCTATAACATGAAGCTTCATTATTGGAGCATCAGCAATGACTCACAAGGACAAGATTCATTCACTGCGCCAGCCATCCAATCCAAAATGTTTACTGAGCAATTACTATGTAACAAGTGCTATGTTAGGTGATAAAAATACAAAGTTAAGGGCTACAGAAACACATGGAAAGGGAAGCCAACCCTAGTGCTAAAAGGCCAGGACCACCTTCCCTAGGAAGAGATTCTGTCCTAAAGGACTAAAGGAGTTAGGCAGGGAAGGCAAGGATGGAGTTGCAGAAAAGGAGAACAACACGGCCAAAGACCTGAAGGTAACAAAGAAAAATGTGGCTGGAGAACCATAAGTGTAGTTTGGGTGGTATTTAGTATAAATGGGGTGGATGAAACAAACAAAAACCAGTCTTTGATTACAGACCAGTAATGAAAGTACAAGCCAGTACAGGAGAGTGTAAGAATATAATGGAGGGTGTAAGGCAAAGAGTGCTGGGTTATGGTCAGACCCGGGTTCCAGGCACTGCTCTGTTGCAAATTAGCTAGATGGCAGGGCTTCCATTTTCACTGGGATGCTGTTTTAGAACACACCACAAACTTTTCCATAAAGAAGGGAGGCTTTTAATTCCCAAGGATTATTGGAAATCTCACATCTGAGATATTTAGA
Organism: Prionailurus viverrinus; assembly: GCF_022837055.1. Lineage (NCBI taxonomy): Eukaryota > Metazoa > Chordata > Mammalia > Carnivora > Felidae > Prionailurus > Prionailurus viverrinus. The sequence goes on from NC_062573.1 coordinate 24,826,661, forward strand.
GTTTACACCCTCAGTACCAAAGAGGTGCTATAATTAATATACGTAGTCACTTCCTTGCAAACAATTTGCTAAACAGCTACGTAGCTGTTGTGTGATGCCTGTGAGCCTGAAGAAGGCTGGGATCAGCCTGAGGCAAACAAACTTTCATCTTTCCCAGACAGGCACGAGAACGAGGCAAGTAGGCAAATGTGCTGGGCAGACACCCCCAGCACGCAGCTACTCCACCTAGGCTTATGACAGGTGGAGCTGCTCTGCTGTTGCCAAATTTGTGTCTGCTGATTTAATTCCGGCACTTAGGAAGACAGGATTAGAGCCAACTACTTTATAACCTAACCCAAATAATTTTTTTTTGTAATGAGCGCCAAAGCACACCATCGCTAATAACGTCAAAGCTTTATGTTTGTAACCTCACTGTAGTCACACACAATACCTACTATATGTTGAGCACTTACTCTATGCCTGGCTTTACAAATACTAACTAATTCCCGCAATTCTATGTGATGGGTCAAGATGGTTATAGACACCTTACAGACAAGCGTAATTTGAAGCACCAAGAAGTAAACTATGTGCCCAAAGTCACACAGTTGAGGGGCTGAGCCAAAATTCAAAACAGCCTGTCTGACTCCAGAGTCTGTGCTCTCAGCCACCTTGCTACCTAAACAAGTTCATCATCCTGTGCGGCCAAGTGACACCCTTAGAGTACGACACTCAAGGATCTGGATTCTCTGGGCTGTAGCAAGTACCTCAGTCATTTAGTTATGGGGAAGGAGAGCACACTCTACATCCCTCCTCAAATCCATCCTCTTATGTTCTTAGACAGAGGCGTCCTTCCTTCTCCTCTCTCTTGCTCTCATTTCCCACACCTTTTGTTCTCATTGGACACCAACTCCCCTCGCCAGCTCCCCCTCGATAAAAACTGCATTTGAGGTTCACTGCTCCTTCTCCCTTTGGCCCCATAATTCTTCCCCCACCAGACTTCATAAATGACTGATAGGTTCGTCTTGCCCGGATCTTCTTACCTCCCGTTCCCCACTCAAGCCCAGAAATATGGCTTCTGAGCACACTGCTGTACTAACACTGCTTTCCTAATGGTCACAGTGAACCCCTTTTCACTGTCTTTTTTCAGTTCCCTACTTTCAATCTTTTCAACGTCTCTGCACTTAAAATCATCCTGGTAATTTACATACTTGATGAGGAGAGACACTGTAGGATTATTAAAATTTAGGGCACCTGGGTGGCTCAGTCGTAAAGCATCTGACTTTGGCTCAGGTCATGATCTCACAGTTTGTGAGTTTGAGTCCTACATCGGGTGAGCTCGAGCCCTGCTTCAGGTGAACGTGAACCCCGTTTTGGGTAAAACACGAGCCCTGCTTCAGATGAGCCCCACTTCCCTCTCTCTCTCCCTCTCTCTCTCTCTCTCTCTCCCCCTCACTCACTTGTGCCCTCTCTCTCTCTCTTTCAAAAGAAAAAAATTAGACCTGATTCTGCCACTTACTAGCTTGGTAACTTTGGACAAGCTACAGAACTGTCTATGGTACTTGTTGCTCTCCTGCATCCCTAAATTTTGCTAAATGCGGAGACTTACTCTGGCTCTATGATCTCCTGCTCTCTCCATCCTCCCTTCATAAAAATAATAGCTGGGAGGCCAGGGTGACTCTGTTGGTTGCACATCTGACTCTTGATTTCGGCTCAGGCCAGGATCCCAGGGTTGTGGGATCGGTCCTCGCATTGGGCTCTGCGCTGAGGATGGAGCATGCCTGAAATTCTCTCTCTCTCTCTCCCTCTGCCCCTCTCCCCCACTCATGCTCTCTCTCTCTCAAATAAAATAAAATAATAAAAAACAAATAAAAACAGCAGTTGGCATTTACTGTGAAATCACTACACCCTGGGATCTGTACTATGTGCTTTCCAGGATGTTCCAGTGCCACCCCAAAATCAATTTCCACAACGTGGCATTACGCCTTTCACTTTTCTGAGCTAACCTCTCTCCCCATTCTTCTGCCACCACCCACCCAAAGGTCAAACAAAAATGCTATCTTTGATACTCCTTCTCTTTCACCTCCTACAGTCAACTGAAAACAAATTGTCACGTTTTTATCTGTTCTGATATCTCTTATTGGGATTTTAAGATTGGCGCTCAATATGCTTGGGTTAGGTTCAGTAAGGGACCCATTTCCTAGGGCTGCATGGTTAGAACATGGGTTGTCTGGCCCTCCTCCCAGGATGCCAAGATGCTATGAGCTCTTTAAATGAGACCCTGTGCCTTACAAACTCCCTAGCTCCAGACTATCTGAAAAGTTTGAGCAAACCACATGAAGTCAGGAAATTCTGACAAGGGGGAAGGAAAGGGGAATTCACATTCACCGCCAGCCTACTATGAATCAGGAACTATGCTAAGTGCCATTGCTTCCAAGATGGGCTGATGCTATACTATCTTAAACATAAAAAGTGTGATGTCACAATGCTGCTTTTTATTGGCACTTCATAGGAAAGTTCTTTAGAGAGGTAGTCTCCTTGGATCATTTTGTCACTGACCTCCCAAAGGATGATCACCCTGGGGAAATGGAAGTCATGATTTAGCTTCTACTATTCTAATGCAAAAAAAAAAAAAAAAAAAAAAATCACCTCATGACCGGCTTTCTCATTCACTGATTTAGTCTTTCATTCAACAAATATTTAATGACCCCTACTCTGTACCAAGACTGTGATGAATGCTGGAGATGCAGCTGTGAATACCTTTCCCTCAAAATACAGGAAGGAGAGCCACACAAGTGAGTGCTGGGGAAGTGAAGGGGAGCATGGGTGCACGCGGCAGGAGGCTCTTCCTCAGATGAGCAGGATTTACTTTTTTCACTTGTTTCCCAGACAGCATCTCCTCCTCTCCACCCCCATTGCCACCATCCTCATCATTTCCACAATACGCTCCCTGCCTCCAGTCTCACCGCCTCCAATCCATCCTCCACATTGTGGTCACAAGCATCTTTCTCACTAGTAAATCTGATCATGTCTCAAACTTTCTTTCGAACTCTCTCCTAGCCTTTTGGATAAAACTGAAGCTCTTTGGCTTGGGATATTTCTATTCACACTTGATGTCTGGCCTGCTGGTTGGCCACTCCATGGAGCCAAGAACCCACTTCTCTTGCTGCAGCCACACAGAACTACTTCCAGTTCTCACATAGTTTTCTCGGCCTGGAAAGCCCTTCTTTTCTCCTTGTCCTTCGAGACTCGGCTCACCTCAACCTCCCAAAGAAACCTTCTTGATCTTCTCAGCCTCCTTAGGTGGATGCCCTCCTTTTGTGCTTTCATAGCATCCTGGGCATATCTGTATCCAAACACAGAATTAGTTGTCAATTAATGTCACCCAGCTGCTGTTCATCTCTGTATTCATACTCCAGCACCCTGTGCTCTAGCCACATGGGATGGTTTACAGTTACCCTAACTCATCAGGCACTTTCACACATTTCCTCTGCCTGGAATGTCCTTCCTATCCTTTCCTACCCGGTAGAAGACCATTCATTTTCAAAAATATCTCAAGTCACCCAGGGGAAAAAACAAACAAACAAACACTGTACTACTGGTACTCTATTTACCCTATAATTATAACAGTTAAACAGACTGCACCATAGTTAGCTAATTACCTATTTCCCCTGCCTTGAAAGCTGGGACTATTTTTTACTTCCTTGTAGTCTTTTTTGCCCCCAGCCTCCAGTACATAAGAAGTGCTGATGTGTATTTTCTAAATGTTGAGAAAATCCAGGAGGGAGGATAGAGTATACAGCATACATGTTAAGAGCTCACTGTGTAGTAGTATAGAGGTATCTTACTCCCTCATTATTTCATGTGTGTTAATCTTAACAACTAGATCATAAACCTTTGAGGCCCAGAACTATGTTATATATTTTTATATGACTTCCAATGCTAAATATGGGATAGGTGGTCAATAAATGCTTGTAAATAGAATCTGCATATAATCAAAATGAACTGAGATTGCAGATGTAGGAAGAGGAAATATATCATAAAGAGAGAAAATAGAACCCCAGTAAAAAAGCAAAAAAAAAATTTTTTTTTAATCTTTCCTTGCCAAGTTTTGCAAAGAAAATGATGAGAATGTTCACCGTGAAATAAAAAGGACATATGCTGATAATTACATTTAAACCCCTTCATGCCAATATCAACTTGAAAATATTTCTGGAGAGGTCTTTTCTTCACTAGTTGTTTTAGGAAATAAAAAAAAGCTTTCAGATTTTTATCTCACTAAATGCTTTTTAAAAATCATAAAAGCTGTATGGAAGTGTTGAATCACTATATTGTACACCCTAAATTAATATTACACTGTATGTTAACTGACTGGAATTTGAATAAAAACTTTTTTAAAAAATCGTAAAAGCAAAACTTCTTTTAAATTTTTTTTTAACGTTTATTTATTTTTGAGACAGAGAGAGACAGAGCATGAACGGGGGAGGGTCAGAGAGAGGGAGACACAGAATCTGAAACAGGCTCCAGGCTCTGAGCCATCTGCACAGAGCCCGATGCGGGGCTCGAACTCACGGTCCGTGAGATCATGACCTGAGCCCTGAGCCGTAGTCGGCGGCTCAACCGACTGAGCCACCCAGGCGCCCCAAAGCAAAACTGTTTTAATAATATGTATGCATCCCTTTCCCAATCCCCGCTTTTTTTTTTTTTTTTTTTTTTTGCTTTCTCAAAAACTTCTTCACCTTTGGCTATGTTGACTTGTGAGTCAAAATCTCTTTTATCTGTGAATTTGCTCAATTAGTTTCATGTATATTATGCTCTCTTCCACTTCAAAGAAGCTACAAAATGTTAAAAATAAAAATTTAAAAAGGTCCCCAGAACAGCAGAGACATGGCCTCCACCAGAACTCTCTGACAACTCATAGTCTCAAGTTCTGGATCTGAGCTTCTAGTGTTTTCTTCTGTCAGCATCAGCTTGGCTTCCAGGTTCCCCACACTCTCCTCTTCCAAGGCTTTTGGAGTACAGAGGAATAAAAACTATACCTGTCCACACATCCCACCTCCCAGATAGAAACAAAAGGTCAAGATGGAGAAACTTTCACACATGGCACTCTCTAGACTCAAAGACCTAATTTGTGATTGTGCTAAAGGTCAGCGCAGGAATAACCAAGTCTTTTTTACTCCAGATGTGACATTCCAGAGATCTCCATATTAGAGTCCCATCCATGAGGGGGCGGGGGGGAGCCACCATCCATAGAAGTAGAAAGGGTATATGAATTCAGTGAAGCCGGCAGAGTACCTTGCCTCACACTGGACCTCTTCCTGCCTTAATTAGCTTCTAGTCACTCCTCTCCTAAATAGCCATCGTCTGTCCCTCTTCCAGTCCCCTTTGTCCCAGTCCTGGACTCCTCAAACGCTGACTCAGTCTCTGCTGTTTCAAAGGGCCATTAGATTTGAGGCGATTCCCAGGTGCCTGCCCGCGCTCTGCGCTCTGAGGCCCCGCCCCAACCGGGCTGGCATTTTTAGGAAATCCTTTTTCTGAGGACCTCTTCCCCGGGACCTAAGAGATACTCAGAACGGTGTCTTTCCACCAGCCAGATTACCAGGCTGCAAAGAATCTCTCCCACGAAAGAGGTTAAAAGGGAAAACGATAGCCCCACAAAGAAAAATAACCCAGAATCCTCCACATATTCCACCTGTGTGTGTGTCATAAAACCCCAGGGCAAAAATAAAGCCCCAGCCTCCTCCAGCTGCAGCAGCCGCCACCGCAGCCCCAACCCAGCTCCCAGTGCCGCCGCCTTGGTGTGCGTGAAGACAGCACCTTCCCGGGGGAGGAGAGATCCCGGCGCCCGGCGTTTCCAGGAGGTGATTATGGCGAGCCTTTCAGTAACTCATCATTCAATCCCGCACTGACCCGAGCCTCACCCCGGCGCCTCTGGCACTGGCGCTGAGTGGGAAAGGCAAAGGCTACCCCTGCAGTTCTCCAGGTGTACACCCGCCACACATACACTACGATGCGCCTAGGGTGCGTGGTTGGGGCGGGATGACAAGTGCCCACGCCTGAGGGGAAATCAAAGGCGACGCTTACAGCCGGGGTGAGAAATCCCAACCCCCGCCCGGGCTGGAGGACTTGGCACCAGCTACCTGCAGGGCGCCCCCGCCCGCACGCCGGCTCCCGTCGCAGCCACGAAGGCAGCCAGGAGGGTGGAACCGGACGGAGGGAGCCTCCACGCCCCCTTTGTCTCCACGTTTCCCAAATGACAGGGGAGGAAAGTTTACGAGCAGGGAGGGTGTAGCTTTCTGCTGGGTCCATCTGACACCTCGCAGGAGGCGACCCTTCCCGGGGTCGTCCTCTCCCCCTGCACGTCCCGGGCGCCGCCTTCTTATGCACCTGGAAACCCGCAAGCCGGGTTTGGGCCACCTGCTCCGCCGAGTCCGGCCGGGAGCCTGGCCCCCGCCGCCCCGGCGTCCCGGAGCCGCCCGAGGCTGCGGGCGCCCCACTCACCTCTCGTGGCGGAGCGTCCTCCCGCGCGCCCTACTGGGCAGTCCCGCTGCTGGAGGCGAGGTGCATTCAGTCGGCGGCCAGAGACACGCTCCCCAGGCTCTGCTGCATTCCGCCTGCGTGGGAGAGAGAGCGCGCGGCGCGGGCGTGTACGAGTGTGTGTTTGTGCGAGTGTGTGTGTATGTGTGAGTGCGGGTGTGTGAGTGTGTGCGCGCACGCGTGGGGGGGGGCGCGGGATCACAGATCCTCCTCTGCGCACATCCCGCGCTCTGCCTCCTCCTCCGCCTCCTCTTCGCGCTGCCGCTAGCAGAGGGTCCAGGTTTCAGGATCTCCTGTTTGTTTAATGAAAGGAAGGAGCAAAAGGCTGGCGGGGAGGGGGTAGCGGGGGGGGGGGGGGGAGGGCACCGGGCTGCGCATGCTCAGAGAGGGACAGCGAGCGCTCACTCGGAGCGCAGGCAGAGGGAGGCGAGCGAGCTGCGGGTTGAAGCGGGCAAGACTGCGCCCACCCGAGCAGCAGGGGGCTCGGCGGGGTTCCCGGAAGGCAGCCGGGAAACCCGACCGCAAAGGTGCGCCGTGCGCGGGAACTCCCCGCGCCTGCGGTGCGGGAAGCCGGTGGCGGGATCCCGACCCATCCTCGGAGACAGCTTCAGGAACCGCTAACGCCGGGTTCTCGTCTCCGAGTGTGTGTAGTGCTTGCGCCGGGGTTCCTGGCAGCGCTCTCCGGCCTCTGTGCCGCGGGGGACCGTGGTGGTCTCCCCCGAGGTCCAGAAGGAACCACAGGCAGCAGGTCGCACCCTGAACTGAAATGAGTTTCCAGGTCTGTGCTTCTTCCTTCCCCTCCCAACTTCACTCTGAAGAGCAGAAAAAGGCAACTGTCTATTCGAGTCCCAAAACAGGTTTGATGGGGCCAGGGTGGGGAAGGTACACAAAAACCCTCTTCCAAAGAACAAAGCACGGGTAGGAGGAGGATGAGTCTCCTAGGGCTCCATATTCAGCCTCCGTTGGTGATAAGGCTAGAAGGAGGAGACATTTGCCCTATTCAAGAAGGCCAAAAGAACAATAGATCCATTGTCCCCCTTTCCTCCAGTGCCAAAGCATTCTTCCTGAGTGGGAATTCTGGCTACTTGGTAAAGTGGAAGAAGTGTCAACACGAAGAGAGTCCAGTGAGAGAACCTGAGCCCTCTAGGGCCATGGCATGGTAACCTGAGGCCAGGGGAGAGCCTGGGCGAGAGGCTTTTCGGGTGGAGTGGAAACTCTTCTTGGGTGAGACTGTTCTAAGAGCAAAACAAGCCAGTTGGTTAGGACCCATTCAAGAGCTTCCATTTTCAACCTCCTTCCTGTTTAATCCCCCCCCCCCTTTTCTCTCCTACAGAAGAAAAGACATCCCAAGCAGGGAACTCCTTATAAATATATTATTACCTCTTGTTTATTCATTTTTGGTCTCTCCAGAAAAGGACTACATTTTGGTCATCCCAGCTTTGGAGGGACAGAAGACAGTCTACTCTGTGCAAGTCTTTTTCAAGCTTTCATTAAAGATCACCTCTGAGCATTTCTATGAAGCCTGAGTGAGCAGATGCCTACTTGCTGAACTCTGACCCCTGTCTCATTCATCTTCCCAAAAATAATGCCAAGTGACACTAGAACAGCAGGACAATTAGATCTAACCCTAGAGCACACCCAGAGGAGAGAAAACAGCATGTCTAAATACCACCAACAAAAGCAAAGTTTAGGAGAAGACAGGAAGGAAGGAAGGAAGGAAGGAAGGGGAGAAAGGGAAAGTTCTTTAAAAGTGAAAGTGCCCTGAGTGTTAGTGGCTGATTCCTTCTCTCAATAGCTCTTTCAAAGGAATAGAATTGCAGCATCTCTTTGCTAAAAGATCAGTGAGTCTGAGTCTCTATCCACTAGGTAGGGGAAGAGATCGGGTTATCCTGAAAAGCAGCAGTCTTTATAATGAACCACCCACAATATTTGGGGCTCCTACTTCTATGCCTGCTTTTCTCAGGCCTTCCCCCTTGGCACCAGGCTTCTTGGAAGACATTTAAGACAGATCTGTCTTGTTACCACATTCCCAGCAGAGCACTGAACACAGTCCCCTGGAATTTCAGGCTGTTAGCACTGGCAAAGCCCTGAGGCAGGAAGGCTATTCTCCCTACACTGGCACTATATAAGCACCAGGTGAGTGAGGGCTCTGAATCCAAGAAGTGGGTGGGACCTGGAACAGAGAGGCTGGGCTGGAGCAGGTGGAGGTCTCAACTTTGCCGTTCTCTCAGTAGAGATGGTACTAGAAACTTCCTCCTACAATGGTAAAGTGTCCAGGGCTGCTTGGCCAAGAAGCACACTCTCCTTTATCTAAGGCTGGCCTTGGGTGAGGAGGATAGGGACACTACTCCCTTTGATGCTCAGGGACACTGTGTCACAATCTCAAAGCTCCAACAAAGTCAAGAGTGAAGGAGACTTTACAAGTTGGAATTGCAAATAAAGTGGAATCCATTCATGGTGCTGCTATATAAGAGGGTGAACCAGCAGTTCTAGAAGAGATTTTTACTGTTTGGAGAGGTTAGGGGAAGCACAGGGAACAATGAATGCATGATGTACATAAAACACTTAACAGTGTTTAGTGCTTAGCGAGCTCTCCGTAACTTGCAGCTATTATTATTTTTGTTTTAACATTTTCATTACTATGGTTTTTTTTTAAAGGCTGAGGAAAATTTTTCCCCTAAGCTTAAACAAAACAGATGAAAGCCAAACTGCCTTCCAATTTTCCTTCTGGCTTCCTCCATCACCCCCTCACACATCACCCTGCTCACTTATGTATTCAAATCCATGAAATGAAAAGCGTGCTGTAAAACTGTGTGGCAGTGGGAATGGTGACTAACCCCAACCCTCACCCCTCCACACTCAGATCTAGACAGCAAGTGTGGGGCAGCACTGTTTTTCAGTAATATGCCTCAAGCACTTTTTGCCACTCGCATCTCTCAGAGATGAAGGACTCTTCCCACTTAGCAGTCAGGGGCTCCTGCTGCAACACCCCACCTACATTGGCTCATCAAGCTTTGCATTTTTCACTTTTTTTTTTTTTGCCTTCCTTCTAATTTTAGCAATCTAATGTGTTACTCCTCCTAGGTAACAGAATGCCCGAAGCCAATTAATATGCACACATCTGCAGATGGTTTCGAGAGAAATTAATGGTAAGATTGTCAGTGGCTCCTGTGTTCAGGTATTTTCAGTGTTCCTTAAATTCAGATTTTAGATGTAGCTTTCATCCCCCTACCTAGTGGACAACCCCTAAACTGTGCACCTCTATCCACCAACAAATAAACACATCTAATGGCCTTACCTCATATATCAGCAAAATAACCCAGTATTGTTGCCTAACTATGTATAAAATTATATTTTTTAAAAAGAGCTAGCTATGAAATAGAACTGGCTGTTCAAAACATGGTTTCAATACAAAAAATGTTAGAATTAATAAAAACCAGTAACAGATGCAATGTTTGAGCACAAAACTCTCCAAAGTTATAGATGCTATAGGGATGTCTTGGTTCTTTTTCTTAAAAAAACAAAAAACAAAAAAAAAACCTTCCTTTAATGTTTTAGTTATTTTTGAGAGAGAGACAGAGTGTGAGTGCGGGAGGGGACAGAGAGAGAGGGAGACTCAGAATCCAAAGCAGGTTCCAGGCTCTGATGTATCACCACAGAGCCTGATGTGGGGCTCCAAGTCACAAACTGTGAGATCATGACCTGAGCTGAAGTCAGACACTTAGCCAACTGAGTCACCCAGGTGCCCCTATGATGTCTCAGTTCTTAAAAAATTATATGAAAGTTAATTCCATGAGGTTATATATTGCTGAAATAACGTAACAACTCTGCGGTGATGCAGTATATGCATAAATTCTGCTCTTAATATTTTCTAATACTTACAAAACACACCATTTCCACTTGAATTGTTCTACCTATAATTTTAATTTTTTAAAATACCACCTTAATAAGACAAATAGATTTATCACTTTTTCTTCTTGGAGAAATTTCATATACATAGCAATCTTTTCTTGTTCAGTAAAAATGCCAAGAATTTTTGGTAGGGGCTAAACTAGTGATTTATCATTATAAGGATCAAAATGTTTCCATGAATATCAAAAACTATGGCAAAACTTAATGATTCAACAAGTCCATACATTATGCTGTGCTCACAAGTGTAGCTACCATTTACCACCACACAAGGCGATTACAATATGTCATGCCTATGCTGTACCTTTTATTCCCATGATTTCTTCATTCCATAACTGGAAGCCTTGTATCTCCCTCTCCTTATCACTCATTTTGCCCATATGCCCACCCCTACCCCTCTGGCCACCGTCAACTTGTTCTCTATATTTATGGGCCTGTTTCTGCTTTTTATTTATTTGTTTTGTTTTTTAGATTCCACATATAAGTGAAATAATATGATATTTGTCTTTCTCTGTTTGACTTATTTCACTTAGCATAATGCTCTCTAGGTCCATCGAGGTTGTCACAAATGGCAAGATCTCATTCTTTTTCATGGCTGAGTAATATTCCGCTGTGTATGTGGTACACCTGAAACTAATATACCTTGTGTGTCAACTATACTAAAAAAAAAAAAGTGGGGGGGGGGAAGAAGCCAATGTTTATTTGACTTTATTGGGGGTAAAATTTAAATTTAGAAATTGTATATTTTTAAGGTTGAGAAAAAACTATCATAAAACCATCTCCATAATCTTATTGTCACTGTTGACACGTTAAGTCCTCTTTTTATGTCTGACTTGCCCCCACTTAGGTTGGTTGTGAGCCATTCGAGGGCAGAGGTTTATTTCTTTTTATGGTCCTGGTAACTCATGAAAGTAAGCAAGTGGTATATGTTCAGTAAATGTTTAAAGAGTGAGTGAATAAATACATAGCCAAAAATAAATTTCTGCTGCTGACAGGTTGACTTTGAAAAAGACTCCCAAGTACCATGACACTTGGTATTCCTCATAAATGATGAAGTCAATAGATACTATTTTTTAAGGTTTTGTATATGTGATTATCTAAAACTGGAAGTTGGATGAGAAAGACAAAACAGGTTTCTACAGAGAGTTTTTATCTCCTTGGAAATATATAAATCAAGCCCATTCTGATTTTTCTGGTTCAGAAAAAGGATGCATTTTGGCTCAAAGTGCAGTCTGATTCAGAGGATAGCATCGTCCTGGCCAACCTAATCTAGCCAGAATAATGTTCTAATTTATTTAACTTTTCACCTAAGTAAGATGAATAGTTGAGACAATAATGGTTAGAGTTCTTTTTCTCTTCAAAAGACATCATCCAAACAGTAAACAAGGACTGCCCCCAGGCTCCCTCTCCAGCACTTCTATTATTACTGTCTTGGGTGAGAGGGGCCAATAAGAAGTTGACTCTGCTTTCATGGATGGGAATTTGGGGATAGGGAGCAGGGGTGGTGGTGGTAGATGAAACTATAAAAGGTCTCAGCTCCAATCACAACTACCCCGATCCAGAGGTAGAAGAATGGAAGGGCCAGGTGATTGGTGTCATGTTTATGTTTCCTGTTTCATTCATGCACCCAGTACAAGAGTTTCTTGAGAATGATCTCAGCGAGAAGGAGAGATCCCAAGACAGAAGCTGCAGTCTTTTATAACCTAGTCTCAGAAGACCGTGCCATCACTTATGCTACATTCTAACAATCACACAGACCAGCCCAGGTGTTCTGGTCAGATGATCTTCATTTGAGGGTACCCTGTGTTTCTTGCTGAGACCCTGCCTGATATAGATTTCAGGAATCTTTTCTTAATTGTGGACTCATCTTACCCACACTGAACCTAATGCTTGTTGCTACTTCATCTGCTGTGATTTCTGGGTTCCCCCATGAAACATGTATTCTAGGCTACTACCTCATATGGCCCAGCCCCAAGGATCTATGCACATTTGTGACTGGAAATCCTGCCTAGTTCTCCACATCCCCACAAGTGAGACCCAGACACCTATCACTGATTCCCCTTCTCTTTGGTTCCACCCCTGGTGCCACACTTGTTATCTCTTCTTAGAAACATCACCAGGAATTGTTAGACTCGTGACTCCACCTGCCTCGTACTTCACATGTTGTAAATATTCCACTGCTGGGATCTTCTGTCTGCTGACTCTACTCAATCCAGGAAGGGCCAGTCTGCCAGAGCCCATCTATTTCTCTTCCTCAGTCCGTCCCATGTTGCCAACATGGAACCCTTCACTCTCAATAATATTAATCTTTAAAATTACTTTTAGATTACTCAAACATCACTTATTAATAGTCTAGCCCTGGGACCAACAAGCTGATTCCATAAAGACCCAGAGAGCATATATTTTAGGCTTTGTGGGCCATGCAGTCTCTGTCACAACTACTCAACTCTGCAGCCACAGACAATGCATAAAAGGAGAATGGCTGTGTTCCAATTTCTTTCTCTCTTTTACAAAAACAGGTGGTGTGCTGGATTTGGCCCACTAGCTATAGTTTGCCAGCCCTGAATCTAATTCTTCATTTTCTGCCCTTCACCTCTGTCACCACCAATGTGTTTGTTAGAAAGAACCTGAAGAATCCTGCCTTCTGTTCTGCCCATAGGAAAATAATGAAAACCATTAAATTGGTGCAGGAAATCTTAATCATTGTCAGTTTAGGGACTCCTTGTCAGTGTGGCTTTCCCACTATTTTAAGAATTAAGAAAATTATTTTTCAGAAAATTATTTTTTCCTTTTCTGTAAAAAGAGTGGGCTATGTTTTTTCCACATGGAACTGTGGCAGCAATAGCAACTATACTATTTTTAGCCTAACATTGACTTGTGTAGCCCTAGAAGTTTAATGAGAGGAATATTTTAAAGGAAAATGGGTAAAAAAAAATAGTGTGAGCACAATATTCCTGCCTGTTAAAATAGGGCAGGTAAATATATTCTAATTATAACTAGCACCTTAAGAAAACTGCCACTCTAAAGATAAACTCAACCCCAATAAAAAAAGAACACATTCTTACATAGGTCCCAATATAGGAGCAATGCCTCTACTGAGTTGAACTCACACAAATTTGGCTTCTGGCTGAGCATTTTTACACATTCAGCCCAAAGTTATGAAATTCAGCCTAACTAAAAATTTCACTTCCTCAAAGCAATCTACAAATTCAATGTAATTCCTACTGTATTAGTTTGCTGGGGCCACAGACAAGGATGTGGAGAAATTAGAACCCTTGTGCACTACTGGTGGGAACATAAAATGGTGCAGCCACTATAGAAAGCAGTATGGCAAAAAATTAAAAATAAAATTACCATACTATCCAGCAATTCCACTTTTGGGTATATACATGGGTAACATAGCAGGTAAGATATATTCATTCTTTATTTTATTTAAGCAATACGGGTTAAGTGTTTGGTGCCAATGTAATTGGAGAATTTGAGGTCGAGAATTCGAGATAGGACTCTGAGGAACTTATGCCTATAGTCTGATTGTGTATTTATGTTATTTTTTTTAATTTTTAATTTTTTTTAATTTATTATTTGAGAGAGAAAGACAGAGAGAGAGAATCCCAAGCAGGCTCCATGCTCAGCACAGAGCCTGACACAGGGCTCAATCCCACAACCCTGGGGTCATGACCTGAGCAGAAATCAAGAGTTGGATCCTCAACTGACCTGGGTGAATGAGCCACCCAGGTGCCCCAATGTAAGTTATTTTTAATTTATTAAGTGCATTTGATAAAATAATAATTCCATGAAAAGTATAAAGGAAATGCCTTGAGGGCTTGGCTAGAAACAATGTTAAGGTGTTAATGGAATAGTACAGTATAATCATGGAAATTTTATTTCAACCATCTAACTTTGATGTTGATATGAGTTATGACATGAAGTTGTTTGAGGAAACTTTTTAAGAGTATGTCTCTTAGGCCTTGGAATCCATCCCATCCCTCTTGTAACTGGTAAATGATACATTAACCCAGCAAAGTGCCTAAACCACTCTTCTGACTAGGAAAACTCAGAAAAATTACTGAACTATATACCAAATTATACAACTGTACTATATTATCTTTTCATAAAATACCAATGATAATTAACATCACCATCATTGTCATCAGCACATAATTTTCATCAGAATCCATTGCCTTTAGTCTACATAGCTTGTTATTTTGGCTTGCAGTATTCTCTCTTTTACCAGTAATGGTATCCCTATTTCCTCTAACAAACCACCATTCTTCAACCACTAATCCTTGTACTTTAGGGATATGAAAGCTCTCCCACTTCCAAGCACGGGCATAGATCCAACCCTGTTAATCAGAATCTCCCATTGCCCTAGACTTGTGGGGTCTCAGAGATGGAAAAAGATCCAAACAAGGAAAATTAGATTAAAATCCAGGACTTTTTCTAACAGGAGAGAAAATGTCTCCTTTTACTGGGATTGTAAGCATTTAAAATGCTCTAATCCCAGGAATGCCAGGAGAGAGGACTTTATATGATTTTGAACTGCTGAACCTAGCCATGCCTTGAAGTATCACTTTTCAAGGGCTTTTCAGTTACTTGAGCAAATAATTCATTTTTGCTTAAGTCATTTTGAATTAGGTTTTCATTCCCTGGCCCCACTGCAAATGTCTTTATAGATACATTAATTTTGGAATCTCTTTAAGGATAATAATGACAGACAAAAGGGAAAGTTAGCAAAGGATAGAACAGTGTTTAAAGGATATATGTGGTCACACTATGACTGATTTCTAGCCCTGAACATTTTAGGCAGTCTTCCACCCATGAGCATACATCTTGTATGTCCTCTTCCCCTTTTCTGAATTGCCAGATTCAAAGGCTGGCACCCTTCAAGGCTGACATCCACTGTTAGACAGATGGAGCTGAAGGGGGCAAGGCAGAGGCCAGGCAGACCTTGCCAACTCATTTGGCCTCAGGCCCAGCCCTACTCTATAACCACCACGGCTGTCAATATCCAACTAAGGCTGGTCTGAGTTCTCCTTACTGTAAGCTTCTCTAGGTTCCTGAAGATGATAGTGGTGTTGGAAGCTCCTTGCTCCGCCCAGGTCTGGTGGGTACATGTGCCAGTCACAGCTTGTGTAGTCAGATAGGTGTCCACTGGCACTAAGGCAGGATGAAGCTGCCTCCCACCCTAGAGGCTCCTGCACCACAGGGTAGTCAGGAAAAGTGCCTGGAACAGCTGTCACCCCTCTGACTGCCAGTCTGATCTGACTGGCTTGGTGGGTGTTCCCTCCTTCCTCACAGCTCCCAAAGTTGTTCAGTTCATAAGCAACCCCTTCCCAGAGAAAATGGAATGTTCTTGTTTGTCCCCCTCCCGAGGTCCATCTTCTACTCTGCATCTAGAAGTGATCTAAAATGTAAGCTGACCATGTCACTCACTGGTTTAAGCCTTCATTGCCTTTCCGTGGACTGGTACTTAAGGTCCTTCAATGAGCTTGACAAAGACTTCGTATATATCAGTCCCACATCTTATGACAACCCACCCAAACCTTGTCTACTCCCATCCATTCCCAGAGTGTCAAGTATTCTGGCCCTGGTACCTCTTACATAGCACTCTAACTTTCCCCATTATGTCTTCCTGACTCTTATTTGTCCTTCAAGTGTCAGCTCAGACACCCCCTCATCCAAAAAGCCGCCTTTGAATCCCCCAAGGTGGGAGGGAGGAAGTAAAGCACCCTCCTCTGTGTTCTCATAGTGCTCACACTTTACCTCTAGACTAGCACTCCTCATACTATATTGTAATTACACTTGTGACTCCCTCTATAACCTAGGAGCAAACTGAAGATAGAGGGAGTTATGTCTTTTTCCTGGTAAATAATAGGTACTTAGCTTGTGTTTGTTGAATTAATAAATGGCATGTGACTACCTGTGCTTCTCTACTAGAATTAGGGCATAAAACATAGTAGTAAATCCCTGATTCTTTTTTTAATGTTTATTTTTTTAAAATACAATTTATTGTCAAGTTAGCTAACATACAGTATATACAGTGTGCTCTTTGCTTTGGGAGTAGATTCCCATGATTCATCGCTTACATACAACACCCAGTGCTCTTCCCAACAAATGCCCTCCTCAATGCCCATCACCCATTCCCCCCGCCCCCTGCCCATCAACCCTTAGTTCACTCTCTGTATTTAAGAGTCTCTTACAGTTTGCCTCCCTGTCGGTTTGAAATGATTTCCCTCCTCCCTTCCCCTATATGGTTCTCTGTTAAGTTTCTCAAATTCCACATATGAGTGAAAACATATGATATCTGTCTTTCTCTGACTGACTTATTTCATTTAGCATAATACCTCCAGTTCCATCCACATCGTTGCAAATGGCAAGATTTCATTCTTTCTCACTGCCGAGTAGTATTCCAGTGTATATATAAACCACATTTTCTTTATCTGTTCATCGGTTGATGGACATAAGTTGGGCTCCTTCCATAATTTGGCTATTGTTGAAAGTGCTGCTATAAACATTGGGGTACATGTTCCTCCATGTACCTATACAGCACTCCTGTATCCTTTGGATAAATTCCTAGTGTTGCTATTGCTGGTCATAGGTAATTCTATTTTTAATTTTTTGAGGAACCTCCACACTGTTTTCCAGAGCGGCTGCACCAGTTTGCATTCCCACCAAGAGTGTAAGAGGATTCCCATTTCTCTATATCCTCGCCAGCATCTGTAGTTTCCTGATTTGTTCATTTTAACCACTCTGACCGGTGTGAAGTGGTTTCTCAGTGTGGTTTTGATTTGTATTTCCCTGATGATAAGTGATGTTGAGCATCTTTTCATGTGTCTGTTGGTCATCTGAAAGTATTCTTTGGAAAAGTGTCTATTCATGTCTTCTGCCCATTCTTCACTGGATTATTTGTTTTTCAGGTGTTGACTTTGATAAGTTCTTTATAGATTTTGGATACTAACCCTTTATCTGATGTGTCGCTTGCAAATATCTTCTCCCATTCCCTTGGTTGCCTTTTAGTTTTGTTAATTGTTTCCTTTGCTGTGCAGAAGCTTTTTATCTTGATGAGGTCCCAACAGTTCATTTTTGCTTTTATTTATTTTTCTTTTATTTTATTTAATTTATTTTATTTACTTGGAGATGGGTCAAGTAAGAAGTTGCTGCGGCTGAGGTCAAAGAGGTTGTTGCCTGTTTTCTCCTGTAAGGTTTTGATGATTTCCTGTCTCACATGTAGGTCCTTCATCCATTTGAGTCTATTTTTTTGTGTATGGTGTAAGAGAGTGGTCCAGTTTCATTCTTCTGCATGTTACTGGCCAGCTATCCCTGCACCAATTGTTAAAGAGACTGTCTTTTTTCCGTTGGATATTCTTTCCTGCTTTGTCAAAGATTAGTGGGCCATACACTTGTGGGTCCAATTCTGGGTTCTCTATTCTATTCCATTGGTCTATGTGTCTGTTTTTGTGCCACTACCATGCTGCCTTGATGATTATAGCTTTGTAGTAGAGGCTGAAGTCCGGGATTGTGATAACTCCCACTTTGGTTTTCTTTTCCAACATTATTTTGGCTATGTGGGGTCTTTTGTGGGATTCATTCCTGGGCTGCAGGGCTGGTTCAATATTCACAAATCAATCAATGTGATATATCACATTAATAGAAGAAAGGATAAGAACTATATGATACCGTCAATAGATGCAGAAAACACATTTGACAAAATACAGCATACTTTCTTAATAAAAACCCTCAAGAAAGTCATGTTAGAAGGAACCTTAACATCATAAAAGCCATATATGAAAGGCCTATAGCTAATATCATCCTCAATGGGCAAAAACTGAGAGCTTTCCCTCTGAGATCAGGAACACGACAGGGATGTCCACTCTCACCACTGTTGTTTAACGTAGTGTTGGAAGTCCTAGCCCCAGCAATCAGACAACAAGATGAAATAAAAGGCATCCAGATTGGCTAAGAAGAAGTCGTCAAACTTTTACTTTTTGCAGATGATAGTATACTCTACATGGAAAACCCAAAAGACTCCACCAAAAATCTGGTAAATGCCTGATTCTTAACGGGTGTTTCATCTCAGGAAGAATGTTACTACCTCCTGCTCATCCATTAGAGTACCTGATTCAAAGTGAATGTGGCTTATGTGTGCCCAGATGTACAGAAAGCAGGAAGATTCTCTCTACTTTTTCTCCACCTGTTACTAGGTCTAATAGAAAAAAAAATCTCTTGGCTCTGGAGCACCCCATCAGCACTTCTACTGAACTAAACCACTTTTAACTCTGTGCCCACTCCCCAAACAGCAGTTTATCATGCATGTGTACGGAGCACCAGGGAACACAGCTCTGCTTTGGCACATCAGTGGTGCCAATACCCTCACATATTCAGTGTCTGCTGTGCCACCTCATGCCTTCATTAACGAGTGTCAGCAGTATTGAGGGCAGTGGGACTTCAGCACCACCTGCAATGCTGGCTGAATATATTGGTTCTGTCATAAAGATCAGCATCTGTGCCAGTAATGGTGGACATCAGCAGCAGTTGCTATACTGAGGCTCCCTCTTCCTTTGCCAGGAGCCAGAATAAAATAGGAAAATCATTACTTCTATATGGTAGAGAAGATGTTTTCATCTATACTTGTGATCCCATTTGATATACCAGAGGAATGCAGTTTGTTTTCAATGAGACCATTTCCTCTAAATTGGTATGGCCTAAAATAACATTACAAACTCTATGGACTGCACTGAAATAGAGTCCCAAACCCTAAGTTTAAATCTTGGTTGTGCTCTTTATTTCTCACACTGGCATTGGGTACAGTCCTTCTCAGCCTGAGAGTATATCATCTACAAAACTGATAAAGTCCCCCTTACTGGATTAGATAGCATCATCTGTATCAGCGCTCTGCAAAAGTGGAGTGTGATCAGCAGCCGCTCTCCACAACATGGTGCTTTATATGTAGAAGGTGCTCAATAAATATTTGTTGAATCAAAGTACAAGAGAGCTATCTCTAGCTATGAACACAGCACTAAAATGTTGCCAGGATAAACTGATAAATCCTTGCCTTCTCCACTTCATGTCATTCTCAGTTTGAGGGAAAGGAGTGAAATTTTCTAGATGGTTTGTAGCTGGGTGGGAAAATATACAGGACCTGAGTCTTCATTTCAGTGAAAAAGGTGCCCTCGAGTTTCTGAAGCATTAATCACACTTCCTGGATATCCCTAGAAATTCCCACGGTCCCACAAAGTTCTGCTTCACATACCCTGAGGAAGTTGAGGGGTGAAGAGCTGCAGCAAGGGGTTAGCTGGATTCTCCCTTGATTGCTTTGCTAGTTGTGGGTGATGGAAGCATTCAGCATCATCAAGAGTTACCAAATAAAAGCCACACACAGCTTCAAGACCCACTATGAACAGAAAAGGGCAGTCTTGGCTAATTAGCCCTCAACAGATGCCTTGCTAGCAGTGCCTCAAATGATGGTAGTCATGATTCAAGTAAAACAGGAATTGGCAAACTCAAAAAGTCTGTCAAGTAAGCAGTAAGAATAATTGGGGAAATTGGGGTATAGATGCAGATATAGACTCCAAAGTGGAAGGGCCTAGTGTGGACCAGAATGTGTGCCCTTTTAAAGGAAGCAGATGATGGCTGTCATTTAGGAAAGGGGTAAAGTGTTATCAGTTCTCTGTTTTTCAAGAGAAGCTGAAAATCAGGTTTTATGTGGAATCTTTGATTTTTTTTAAGTTAAAAACTTTTTGGAAATGCAAACAAAGAAACCCTGCATTGACCAAGAAATGACATCTATGAGCAGGATTCAATCCCTGGCCAGCCAGTGTGCATCTTCTAACCTAGAGCTTCTCTATTACTCCTCAGAGATTTCTTACTTTAATGCGGGTCACAGGCTACACAAGGGCACATCCTACAGCATGTAATGACTGGATTATGCTATAGTCACTAGGAAAATAT
The DNA here is from genome assembly GCF_022837055.1 of Prionailurus viverrinus. NCBI lineage: Eukaryota > Metazoa > Chordata > Mammalia > Carnivora > Felidae > Prionailurus > Prionailurus viverrinus. The sequence goes on from NC_062573.1 coordinate 24,847,031, forward strand.
GAGGTGCATTAGGAACTAAAGAAAGGAGCGTGATATTATAGAGTATGATTTCTTGTGAAGCAGGGGCAGTAAGGTGAGTGAGGGGGTAAAGGCTTTCCTATGCAGCTCAAAAATCTCAGAAGCATGTACACACACACACACACACACACACACACACACACACACACATTAGACCTAGATGACATTACATAGGTAAAAATATATGCAGTGAATTCAATAGAGAAGTACTGTAGATGAATGGAAAGAGCATCACGCTAGGAAACAGACTCCTTAATAACTGCAATTCACCTAGCTTGGCTTTCTCGTCTGTAAAATGGTGGTGAAAATAATGCTCTCTCTTTCTAAGAAATTCAGTGGATTCAATGAGATATGTTTGGCATCTGGCATAGTGTCTAGCAGATTATTATTATTATTATTATTGTTATTATTATTATTATTATTATTGAAGCTAAGCCCCATGAAGACATAGACTTTCCCTTCAATACACATTTCATACCACCTAGCAGACCCAAAGTGTATCCTCACAAATGTCATCTATGGTGGGTTGGTTCTGTGGCTTTTGCACATTGCTAATAAAGACAAGTTTATTGGGATTAGTCTGAGAGGACTGGTTTGGAAAATTCAGTTGTACTTCTGCCTCCCGCAGCTTCTCTCATAATTCTCCACTGGGATGGGGGTGAGGAGCAGCAGGGCACCTCCTCAGTAGCAGAACTCTTTGCCAATAATGAAGTCCTTTCCATAGTGAAAAATTCAGCAGAAAAATGAGGCTATCACCATTTTTTACTGTAGTTGACATATTTCACTTCACCATTGCCTGAACAAGATCTTTGTAAAAATGGAGAAACAAACACTTAATGACATTCTCCAAAGGAGTCTGATGTATATCTGGGGTCTGATTGGCTCCAGTTGAGTAGATGGAGGCTGCTTGGGAGCAGCTCTGAATTTGTCAGCCTGTCCACCTGTCAATTTCAATGTGCATTTACTCAGACTTCCTGTCAGTCTTCAAGGCTGGTCTATTTGAATGACTGGTGTATACAGATGAGCTATCATAAAGTGGGCAACACATATAAATGTCTGCAAGTAAAAAATTAAAACAAAAGACTGGCCACCAGCCATGTATATTCATCAAGGGGAATAAACTAGCCTCATAGGCAACATTTGACGAGGTGCTCATTTGTTACTGCCTCACTTCAGACATTTGGATGATTGTGTTAAGAACTATAGGAGTTATCAATGAGAAGACAGGGTATTTTAGTGGGGAGAAATAGATTTCTTCCCACCTATGTTTTGACAAATATTGAAATTTAGCTTTCCACTCTAGGGGCTACAACTTCCAATTTAACATATTAATAGAAGGCTTCTTTTGGAAAATAGATAGAAACCTATTGTTACAGATTGAATTGAGTCCTCCAAAAGTTCCTATGTGGAAGTTCTAGCCCCCAGTCCCTCAGAATGTGACTTTATTTGGAAATAGGATCATTGCAAATGTAATTAGTTCCCATAAGGTCATACTAGAGTAGGGTGGACCCCTAGTCCAATATGACTAATGTCCTTATACAAAGAGAAAACAGATGCAGATAAGTCCACGCAGAAAGAATGCAATATGAAAATCGGAGTTATGCTGTTACAAGCCTAGGAACTACCAAAAGCTAGGAGAGATGTCTAAAACAGGTCCTTCCCTAGTGGCTCTCAGAGGAAGTATGGCCCTTCTGGCATCTTGTTTTCAGACTTCTAGATTTAGAACTGTGAAACAATAAATTTCTGTTGTTCTAAGGCATTCAGTTTATGGTACTTGGTTATGACAGCCTTAGCAAACTAACACATCACTAAACCAATAAATTAGATTTTGGCCAATGGACTATAATTGGGAATCTGGATAAATAAAAGAAGTTATTTGAGTCGTACTATAAAGTTTCTCCCATAATGCCACAATTTGTATTATTTTGTTATACATTTAATGTGATGTTCATGTTGAAAGACAGTTATTAAAAGTGTTAATAAAATACAAATGGAAAGAGAGTACCAATATCATAGAAGATAGAGAAAAGGCCATATATTACCTACAAGAATTAATGAAATTTCTGTAGCTGAGTCTCAGACTTTTTCAGTTATTTTCTAATAGCCTGAGCAAAATGCAAAAGATGGAAGGATCATACCACAGAAAAGAGAGAAAATTTACCAGTTTCTCAGAGACACAAAGTTTTGGTTGATATTTTATTGTTTTGTAATTTATTACTATTACTTCTATTACTAAAATGATTAGATGAGCTCTAAAATAAAGCCAAACAGTAGTTTTTACTTACTAGGGGAAGCATAGCTCATGCCATTCATTAGTAAAGAAATTCCAGTGTGGATTATATATACCTCTTGAGGACCTTCTGCCCACTTAGCTATTTCTCAGTAAACTTCTAATTTAAATTTTTTGGTGGGTGGGGGAGAGCATGCACAAGAGTGGGAGAGGGGAGAGGGAGAGAGAGAATCCTAACCATCCTAACCAGGCTCCACACCCAGAGCTGAGCTCGAGGAGAGGCTCAACGCAAGGGTTGGTCTCACAACTGTGGGATCATGAGCCAAAACCAAGAGTTGGTTGCTCAACTGACTCTGAGTAAACTTTTATTTCTTTTATTTATTTATTTTTAAGTAGGCTCCTTGCCCAGCCTGGGGCCCAATGGAGGGCTTGAACTCATAACCATGAGATCAAGACCTGAGCTGAGATAAAGAGCCAGACATTTAACCAACTGAGCCACCTAGGTATCCCACTCAGCAAACTTTTATTAATCCATGTCCTACTTAGTTCCTTTCACTTTCAACAATATTAATTTAATTTAGTAATTAAATTAATACAAATGCTTTAAATACAACTGCCTTTAAAATGTGGGGAAAATAGGGGCACCTGGGTGGCCCAGTTGGTTAGGCGACCGACTTCGGCTAAGGTCATGATCTCACGGTTCGTGGGTTTGAGCCCTGCGTCGGGCTCTGTGCTGACAGCTCAGAGCCTGGAGCCTGTTTCAGATTCTGTGTCTCACCCTGTCTCTGCCCCTCCCCTGCTCATGCTCTGTGTCTCTCTGTCTCTCAATAATGAATAAACATTTAAAAAAAAAATGTGGGGAAAATACATGTATTTTTATTTATTTACTTTTGACGGTACATATTTTATTTTATTATTTTTAATTTTAATCCCAGCATAACTAACATACAATGTTATTTTAGTTTTAGATGTACAATATAGTGATTCACCAATTCTATACATTACTCAGTGTTCATCACAATAAGTACACTCTTAGTCCCCTTCACCTACTTTACCCATCCCCCCCAGGCAAAATACATTTTATACATAGTGTTAGCATATAAAATCAGAAATTAATTTTAAACAATTATCACCATGATCTCTTTCTGTGATAATGTTTAAAAAATTATCACTTTGCCTTAGCACCAATCTGTGGAAAATGGGAAGAATAAGACTTCATTTGAGTATGTATTTGGATGAATGTTTCCTCTCTCTTATTCCAGTCAAGGCTTATATAACTCTGTCTGGACCTACACTGACATCAGCATGTATGATACAGGAGAGACAGGCAGGGAATGGTTAATGTCCAATGTGTAACAGGCATGATGGGGAAGTTTCCTAAATGTATTCTAAAAGGAAATGTAAAGGAAAGGACCTTCAATTTTCCACTGTATCGGACCATACTTGGTTTCACAGGACACATAGCTCCCCTCCTGGAGCTGCTATGTGCCCAGATAAAGGAGATAATGTCAGACAATTCATTTCTAAACAAACATTACCCCTAAAGAAAGCAATAAAAAGACAATTTATACTTTCTACTTCTTATTGTGTCAATTTTAGCTAAGATGAATTTTTATAGTGAATTTTCATTTCACTGAAGTTTTAAATTTATTGGCATAAAAGTGTCCATACTATCTCAATTCATAGCTCAAAATCACATTTTCTAAGAATTTTTAAGGCTTACTCCACTGGCTTCTGGAATCTAGAAAAGTCTGATAAAAATCCAATTGCTATTCCTCTGGAGGAAATACATTTCCCTACTATTAAATGAAATTAAACTTTTCTTTTAATTATTGTCCTGAAACTTGGTGTGGTTCTTTTTTATACTAATATTACTTGTCTCTTTGAGAGACTTTTCTACTTAAAATTTTGTTTTTGTTCAGCTGTATAGAATGCTCTCTTATCCTTCTTTTGATAATTGATCTCCATTCTATTGTCTCATTTAGGTATATAGAAATTCTATATAATATTCCTTTTAACTTTCTCATGCTTTCTATTTTTTTGTCTTTTGATAATAAATTCTAGGAGAATTTCTCAGCTAATTCTTTTAGTTCTATACTTCACTCTAGCTAAATCCATTTTCCTAGTCCAGTGATTCTACCTTTTGATTGATTTTACTTTTTAAATTTTGACCATGTCATTTATTTTTAAAATCTCTAATTGGGTCCTTTTAATAACTGCTTATCTTCATAAGTCTACCTATGAAAATATTATATATATAGATATATTTATATATATTTATAAAATATATATATGTGTATATATATGTGTGTGTCTGTGTATATATATATATATATATATATATATATATAGTTTATATATATATAGAAACAATATACACACACACACATATATAAAAGTATTTTCTCCATTGTTCTTGTTTCTTTGGTATTAGTTCTTCTTTCAGTTGAATTTAATGCTTATCTTTTATGGTACTATTTTTTCTCAAACATTTGGTGATTCTTGGTTGTGTGCTTTCTACATAATTTATCATCTTTATTCATTTATTTGCAGATACTCTTGGTATATAGTGCCTGCTTCTTGTAAAGATGTTGAAGGGGAAGGCTATACTACAGGATACAGTGTGTCAATAGTGTTTCTTCTGGGTTTCCCTAGCTAAGGGGGTGATGCTGTGTCTCTAGCTCAGCTAACCACATTTCCTAATTGATCCCACAAATACATCTGCTTCCCTTGCTCAACATAAATTGGTAGTGGAACAAGAACCAACCTGCTAAGTAGCTCTGAACGCTGTTCCCCAGTCACCTAGGACTCTTCCAATTCCTTTTGCCCATTGTTTCTAAGTTTGAAGTACCCCCAGAGGCACACAAATCTTCCTTCTCTTGTGTGTTTTCTCCATCTATTCAGGGCCATATTTCTCATTATTTAATTATCTCTAGTCTAGAGACACATTTTCCTGTTTGTTAGCATTCTGTGGATTTTTTTTTATACATATATTTCATTTCAATCATTCTATAGATTTGGGTAGGGAATACATGCCTATGACTGAGCTTAGTCCAGTGTCATGGTGCAGGTCCCCAAAAACCTTTTTTTTTAAATTTTTTTAAGCTTTATTTATTTTTGAGGGAGAGACAGTGTGTGAGCAGGGGAGGAGCAAAGAGACAGGGAGGCACAGAATCCGAAGCAGGCTCCAGGCTCTGAGCTGTCAGCACAGAGCCCAATGCAGGGCTCGAACCCACGAACTGTGAGATCATGACCTGAGCCGAAGTTGTACGCTTAACCAACTGAGCCACCCAGGTGCCTCCAAAAACCTATCTTTTAGTGATCCTAACTGTCCTACTCTCACAATAGAGCTGAAAATGTAATACTGGCAAATAAAAATTCCAACATCTAAAGGAAATAAAACACTCACTTTCATTATTGTACATTGTTTTTGAATGGTTCCTTCACATTATAGCAATATGTTACACACTAAGTTTCTATTATAGAAGGAAAAAGAATCTGTGTGTTTCAATATGTATTTCTTAAATATTTCACCCTTCTCTCTGTGGAAGCATAACAACGTGGAATCATTGTATTTTTGTGAAAATTTTAAAAGCCCACACCCAGTAAATATTTGGTTTTTATATTTTTATTTAGGTGTAATTGAAATAAAAATGCACAGATATTAAAGGTTTGGTTCAATATATTATGACAAATGTATACACCCACATAACCATCACCCCAAATCAGATATATTGCCATCATGCTCATGACATTCCTGCAATCAACCCCAACCCCCCACCACACTTCTACAGATTAGTTTCACCAGTTTTTGGATGTCATATAAATGGAATCATTCATTATATACTTTTATGTGACTTTTGCTTAATGTGATGATTTGGGGATTTATCTAAATTGTTGTATGTCTTATAGTTTGTTATTTTTAATTGCTAAATACTAGTCAATTGAATGAATATACTGTAATGTGTTTGTCCATTCTCTTAGATGGGCAGTTGGATTGTGTCTGGTTTGGAACTATTAAAAAATATATTTCTATGAATAATCTTGTACAAGTCTTTTGTGAGCATTTATTTTCTTTTCTCTTGAATAAATTCCTACAAATGAAGTTGCTGAATCCTAGGACATATATATGTTTAACTTTACTATAAACTTTCAAACAATTCTCCAAAATAATTGTACTGTTTTATATTCTTACTAGCAAATATTTTTGTTGTTCCATATTGTCACCAACATTTGAAGTTGTCAGTCTTTCTTATTAAGCCATTTTAATGGATATGAATGATACAAGCCCTTCATTGTACATATATGCTGTGGGTTTTTTTCCCAATTAGTGGTTGGTGTACTTTATTTCCTTAATGGTATCTTTGGTACTGAGCAGATGGTAATCTGCTGGTAATGAGCAGCAATTTTTGATTAGGCAAAATAACATTCATCAAAAATTTTTTATATCAGTGCTTTTGTGTTTTTACCAAAAAATGCTGCCTACTTTGCAATTGTAAAGATATTTTCTTGTGCTTTCTTTTAGAAGATTTATGAGTTTGGGTTTTACTTTTAAATAAATAAATAAATAAATAAATAAATAAATAAATAATCTCCATTAAATTGACTTGGCACCTTGGTCAAACATCAATGACTGAGGCACCTGGGTGGCTCAGTGGTTGAGTGTCTGACTTCAGCTCAGGTAATGATCTGCAGTTTGTGAGTTCAAGCCCCACATGAGGCTTGCTGCTGTCAGCCTGTCAGCATAGAGCCTATTTTGGATCCTCTGTCCCCACCCCCACCCCTGCTCTCTGCCTCTCCCCCACCTGTGCTCTCTCAAAAATAAACAAATATTTTAAAAAATCAATGAACTATTCACATGTAAGGTTATTTTTAGACTCTCTCTTTATACCAATATCATGTTGTTTTAATTATTCTTACTTTCTGGTAATGGTAAGTCTTAAAGTCAAGAAATATAAGTTCTCTAATTTTTCACTCCTGAAATATAAAAACATACTTATTTCATATTGATATCGTATTCTTTAGTCTTGCTAAATTTATTAATTTTAGTTAGTTGTTTTTTCTACAAAGACCAGTTTTATTTATTTATTTTTATCTATGCCATTCATTTCTTTTAATTGCCTTGTTGCACTGGCTAGTATCTCTTGTACAATGCTGAATAGATGTGGGTAGAGTGAACATCCTTTTCTTGTTTCAGTTTTAGAAGAAAGAAGGGCTTAATGTTTCACAATTAAGTACAGTGTTATCTGCAAAATGTTAAAAGATACTCTTTATCAGCTTGAGAATTTTTTTATTCCTAGTTTGCTAAGAATTTTAGCCTGGAGAATGTTAAGTTTTGTCAAATAGTTTTTCTACTATATCTACTGTGATAATTTTAAGGTACCTTTTTATTTATCTTTTTTAATTTATCTTTTATTCTTTCCATAAGGTATATTACATTGGTTGAATTTTTAATATAAAACCAACTTTGCATTCCCAGAATAAGCAGCACAATCTCCTAGTATATTATCTTTTTTTTTTTTTTTTTTTACGAGACAGAGAGAGACAGAGCATGAGCAGGGGAGGGGCAGAGAGAGGGAGACACAGAATCAGAAGCAGGTTCCAGGCTCCGAGCTGTCAGCACAGAGCCCGAAGTGGGGCTAGAACCCAGGACCATGAGATCATGACCTGAGCCGAAGTCGGATGCTCAACCAACTGAGCCACCCAGGTGCCCCTGTATTATCTTTTAAAAAATATTTCGAAATTGAATTTGCTAGTATTTTATGATTGTTTTCATCTATATTCATAGCAAATGTTAATTTAGAAAACTCAAACTTACCTAAATAGGGTTTCAAAAGAGTCATTCCTTTTCATTTTTCTTTTTCCGCCTTTTCCTATAAATCTTACAAGTATAACATATCAAGATAATTTTATTACTTTTTCTATTTTTAAAAATGACCCTTAGGTTCATATTCTTTTTCTTATTGTTAACATTTACTGGATATTTATCATGTGCCAAGTGTTGTGCTAAGTACTTTACATTATTATTGCATTATCTCATTTAATTCTTCAAACAATTCTCCTTGGTAGCTATTATCAGCCTCCCAATTTTATAAATAAGGAAAATGATACTGAGAGGCATTAAATATATTACCCAATATCATAAGTGATAAAGTTTGAATTTAAACCAATATTTTCATGATTTTAGAAACATATAATCACCATACTATTTTGCCTCCCAGCATCATCCAGGAACTTAGGAAAAGTACCTATTGAATATATTACCCCCCAGGTAAGAGTGAATAACAGGTATATTGACTTTGTATAGTTTCCTTAAAAAAAAAATACCACAAATTTGGTAGATTAAAAGAATAGAAACTTATTCTCTCACATTTCTGTAGACCAGAAGTCCAAAATCAAAGTGTCAGGGGGGCCACACTCCATTTGGAGGCTTCAGGATAGAGTCTACTCCTTGTGTCTTCTGGTGCCTGGTGGCTATCGGCTTTCCTTAGCTTGTGGCAGCATTTCTCTCTGGTCCACCTTCACATCATCCTCTCTGTGTGTATGTGTCTTCCACATTCTGTCTCAAATCTCCCTCTGCCTCTCTTTTGTAAAAATGTGTGTGACTACATTTAGGACCAGGTAATCCAGGATAAACTCTTGCCTCTCGATATCCTTCACTTAACCATATCTTTTGTCACCTAAGGTAATATTCAATCTTTCACCCAATAAGGTAATATTCACAGGTTCTGGGAAATAGAAAGTGAATTTATTTTTTTAGGGGGAGGACATTTTTTTCATCCTGCTACAACAGGGCAGTCATAGTTCAAAATACCACACTTTCCAGATTAAACACATTGACTCATTGGATTACCTAGGCCGGTTCTTATGCTCAGTTCTACAAATGCTCAGTCTGTAAAATCAGGATTGTATCATTTAATTTTTTCCTACTTCATGGGCATTTGAATAAATAAAGTGAGATATGATGTGTAAAGCACTTTCTGAATGGTATTATGGAAAGAATATAGACCTAATTCCACATTCTAGGCCCTGGAATCTAACACAGGGATTATATCCTGAACCCTGCTGCTTATTAACTTAGTGACCTTGGTCTTTTCATTTATAAAGGGAAGGTAAGACACCTATTTGACAAGTCTTTTGTCATAATGAAATGAGATAATGTATGTAAAAATGACTGGCATGCTGCCTGGCTCATCGTAAAATTCATCCTTCTTGTTTTTCTCTACTAAAAAAAAAATGCTATACACACTCTCTGTATTGCTACAAGATTTTATGCAGATAAGCTTATATCAGCAGTTTTCATTTCAAGCAAGAAGGACAAACATAGATAATAACTATTTAAATAATTAATAGGCTGGAACAAACCATTCACTGATGCTATGCATGGGAAATAAGAATTCTCTGCCATGACCTAATTCGCGTCCTTGGTCAATACATTTTCCCTTCTTTGTTCCAGGGAAGATTAACAATATTGTGCAATATAAGTCAGGGCTTGGAAAAGTGTAGCCCAGTAAACTGTAGTTATTGCTACTAAAGTTATTATCATTTACTTGCATTCTAGAAGACACTACTGGCAGTATTACTCTTCACATATAAGAGCAAATAAGAGTGTGATTCAAAGGACTAATAAATAATCCTAAATTCATTCCATTGTAGTTCTAGTCCCTTTTACATCTCTGGCTAAATGGCTCCTTTCATTACTTCTACAGACTGGTAACATCAAGCTTATGGATTTAATTCCTAGGTGACCTTTTACTCATGACCTCTTATATCACAGACTAAAGCCCTGATGTTAGGAAGATATCTCATAAATGGGGGCCTTTGACCAAAAGAAGAGCTTGGTGAAGAGCTATTTTTACTATTTAAAACAAACTCCTACTCTACTTCCCACTATTTAATTGGTGGTTTTTCCCACAGATTCATTCTCCATATTCCTATTCCTATTGAGGGGAGAGGGAGAAGTTTCCCTGGGGAATTTTGCACAGTGCCATGCATTCGGCTATGTTCCATGACCTTCAAATATGTAACCCCAACTCCAGCCCAGCCCTTTACTCTCTACCTCTCCTCTTCTCACTTCAGACCAGTAGCCATAGTCTCCCACTTTTTAAAAAAAATTTTTTTTAATGTTTTTATTTATTTTTGAAGGAGAGAGAGAGAGACAGAGCATGAGCGGGGTAGGAACAGAGAGAGAGGGAGACACAGAATCCGAAGCAGGCTCCAGGCTCTGAGCTGTCAGCACAGAGCCCAATGCGGGGCTCGAACCCACAAACTGTGAGATCATGACCTGAGCTGAAGTTTCCACTCATATGTGGATACTGAGAAACTTAACAGAAGACCATGGGGGAGGGGAAGGGGAAAAAAAGTTAGAGGGAGTGAGGTAAACCATAAGAGACTCTTAAAAACTGAGAATAAACTGAGGGTTGATGGAGGGTGGGAGGGAAGGAAAAGTGGGTGATGGGCATTGAGGAGGGCACCTGTTGGGATGAGCACTGGGTGTTCTATGGAAACCAATTTGATAATACATTTCATATTAAAAATAATAAATAAATAAATAAATAAATAAATAACTCCAGATCTTGGGGTCCTTTTATGCTCTATGATGACTTCCTGTTGCATTTTCCTGGCCACAATTCTTCTGACCTGGTAGGGATTCTCCTTCAGCAGGCCATCACAAATATTCTTCAATTTCAGTACCCAAAGGTTCACCATCAATTTCTCCACTGAAATTCCCCTTGCACTCTGGCAGATACCCTTTTGAGCAGAATATAGTTTTAAATGACCCCAGGCCAACATTCTTATGATGGACATGAATTCCATGCTTGTTCCTCAGGATCGAGGTACCTTTGGCCTACTGTTGGACGGAGATGCATTGTTCTTCAGATGCAGCCTGTCTCTGCTTCCATGAGCAGCTTCAGACAGCATCTCCCTCTTTGGTATTCTCAGGCATGGCCAGGCATCAGTCCACAGTGCCTGCCAAATGAAGGAGAGAACCTTCTCCTTCACTGGACCTGAGCTGAAGGAGATACACTCCTCCCATGTTCTCCACCTTCCTTGAATGGGTTAAGCATTACAGTTAGCTCTATTATACAAAGGAATTTTCACAAAATCCTCTTTAGTCTCCAAAAACCTTACCCTTGTCTAGTCACAATATGTGTGAGTTGTTTAGCTCTATAAAACCACTCACTTTAGAACATTCTATCTTCCATCTTTATGCCTTGGCAAAAGCTAAGATAATGCATCCCATGTTAATATCCTTTTTTTAATTATTATTAAAGGAATTTTACAAGGTAACCTTCATCTTTCTGCCTCTTGTCCTTCACGTCACCATCTTATACCTGCAAAGGTAAAGTCCTTCCACTATTGCCTTTTATGAATTTATAGGTAATGAGACTTATTTAGCTTCAGGTCATGCAGAGAGATTCATTTGTGAATTTTGTAAGTCACAATCTCATCAGTTGTGCTCTAATCAAACAAACAGCAGGGATGGAAATAACCGGGGCTAGATAAATAAATAACTGAGTTAATTATGAACTTGCTCATTTTAAAGAAACATTAAATCATGAAGGATTATGAATAGCTGGGTAATTGTTCCTGATCTTAATTCCCAGAGTATAGAGCTTAGAGAACTGATACCTAGTTAGTTTGCAAAGCTCAACTGCAAAGGAAAGGAGTGGCTGGCCTCAGCCTCATTCTTCAACTCTGAACACCTCTGTATCCTGGTGCACAGGGTTCCTTCACCCCACCTGCTCTGTCAGCCCCACTCCCAGGTAGGAGGAATGTATTTGTTTCCTATTGTTGCTGTTACTAATTGCCACAAGTTTAGTGGCTTAAAACAACATAAATTTAATCTTTCATAAGTCTGGAGGTCAGAAGTCCAAAATTGGTCTCAATGCATAAAATCAAGGCTATATTCCTTTCTGGAAGCTCTAAGGGAGAATCCAATTTGTTGCATCTTCCAACTTCTAGAGGCTGCCTGCATTCCTCGTCTCATGGCCTCCTTCCATGTTCAAAGCCAAAATGGCCCATCAAGTCTTTCTTATATCATATAATATCATATAATACTGATTTCTGCTTCCCTAGTCACATCCCCTTTTCTGACTCTGACCCTCCCACCTGTCTGCTTCCTCTTTTAAAGATCCTTGTGATTACACTGGACAGTCCTGAGTCATTCAAGATACTCTCCTTATGTTCAGGTGAGCTGGTTAGCAACCTTAATTCCATTAACAACCTTAATTCCTCTTTGCTATGTAAACTAACGTATTCACAGGTTCTAGGGATTAGAACTGGGACATCTTTGGGTGGGGCATTATTCTGCCTTCCACACAGAGACTAATTCAAAACTACAACAGAGGTTGCCTGAATCCCTCCTTGTCTCCCCCTCCCACTCAGGAAGCCACTATCACTCTGGCTGCCTGTTTGACCCTGGCATTATAACCAGTATCTACTCCATAATCCGAGATGCTAATGAAGAACAGGAGTCTCGGCCTATTTTTGTGAATGCAAAACATTTTACTGGAACACACAGTCATGCCCATTCAGTTTACTTATTGTCTGTGTCTATTCTCATGCTACAACAGCAGAGTTAAGTAGTTACAACAGAGACAATAGGCCTGAAAAATTCTAAAATATTTTTCATCTGGCCGTGAAAAGAAGTTTGCTGACCTGCAGTATGGAGAGCTGCTCTTTCTCCCTCTGCTTTGTTCTTACTTCTAGATCATACCCTTTCATGGTCCCTACTGAAAGCCAAGTGTGTGGACTAGAGCCTCCTCCCTTTGGTGGACTCTGAACTTCATTTTTCACACCACTGGCCCTGTTAGTCTGCCATAAACTCTAACCAATTTCTCAACCTCAAGGTTGACTGGATCAGCAGCTTTTTTGAGAGAAAAGCAGTGCCAAATATAAGGTTTACTTCTTTTCCTGCATCTGGTTTTCTGAAAATTCTTTCTATGTTAGTATCTCTCCTGTGCCTTCAAAGAAATATTGTTTGTTTTTTGTCTAGCTTTTCTAGTTGTTCTCAGCAAGAAGACTGATGTAAGCAATCTGGTTCACCATTACTAGAAGTGTATTTTTAGTACTGTTATTTAATTTTTGTTGCCTCCAAATATTTGTTGTATTATCCATACTCTTTTAAATTTTGTTCTGCTTTTTGTAGTTAGCTTGTGATTTCTTTATAGTTTAAAATTTCTTTATAGCTTTCTTTATAGTACTCTGTCTCTTAAGGATTATGCTTCCTTGCTTTCTGATAAAGAAGTCAGGTTTTATGAAACATTCTTGTTAATCCTATAGTTAATTATTTTCTTAGACAAACTTATCCTTGACCCTTCAGAATAAAATTTCTTCTCCTTGTTTTGTATTAATTAATTACAGCCCTTATTTGTTTAGTTTTATTTTGCTCTCTTTGTCTATCTTCCAACTAGGTAAATTCTATCCAGACTTGATAGTAAATTGCTTGCTCTTAACCCTTCATCTCAGATAAACAACAAATCTGCTAATTAGATTTGTCCTCAACTAGATGGCACATTGATGCATAATTTGCACTCCAAGTCAAATTTTCCAGCAGTTTCTTCCATCTTCTAGTGTATCTTTGCTCTATTTATAGGAAATACCCTATCCTCACTGTTTCATTGTTTCTTATTCTGAACTGAAAGAATTCTTTAAAAATTCCTTTTAGAGCATTTACTGCAATTAAAGTTCTTATGTCTTTCACTTCCTACATTTATCAAGTTACTTTTTCTGAATAAATATACAAAAATGAGGTAGAGTATTTTAGTCATCTCATGGAGAAGCACCTATAATCAGAGCAACTGGTAACTTTTGTGATTGATTGATAACTGCTGGTCCTCTAGTTTAGGAGACAGCTGGAAGGAGAAGTACAAAGTTCCTTCTGAACTTCTCAGATTGGATCTGTTTCAAGAGGTGAAGCCTAAGTACATTCTTTCTCAATCTGCTCTCTCTGCCTTAGAGGAACTTTCTCTCATATTCTTGCATTATATTCCCCATGAATCTTAGTTTTTTGTATTGCCTTGAAACTTATTTTTTATATTTATATTCCTGTTTGGGGATCCTATTTAGGAACTGTGAATTGAAGATCAGAGTCTACCCAGTAGTAGTTCTGCAGAACTGAATCCTACAGTTATACAGGGATTGGGCAATTCCCTTGATTCCACACAGTTACATGTTTTCATATTCTTCTTAGTCTTTCCATATTCAAAGGGATGAAATGGCTTATAAAATGAGTCACAAAAATGCAAATTGATAGCAACATAATTACTTGGCATAAATTAAGCTTTTCTTAAAAATTACTGATTTGTGATTTGGTATTAAGGGATTTGGTACAAAGATTTCTTCTTCTTTTATAAGAGCTACTAATAAGTTACAAAAGAAGCCACACCGGACATTTTCTACTTTGTGCAATTACATTTGGATGTTTTGGTGTCTAACAAATAAACAATGAAAACCTGAATTTGAATTGTTTCCTGTAGGATTCAAATGTGTGACCTTGAGTAATGCATCTATCTCTGAACCTCTCCTCTTCCATAAAATGGGACTGATGGTAATGATACAACCTTACCTACTTCACTTGTTTATTAAGAAGATGAACAGATAGAAGATGTAGAAGAACTTAGTACATTTTGAAGCTCTGTTTAAGTTCTTCTCATTTTTTTAAACCATTTCAGAATGAAAACTGAGAGCTACTCTTTGCCATTTCATTCCAAAATTGACATAGAAAATCTATGTTTCTTTTCTATATGATGACAAGCGTTCCAAGGTAAACAGAACAGCCTAGGAATGATAAAGCTAGTTTAAGTTTTTTTTTTTTTAATGTTTACTTATTTTTTGAGAGGGAGAGAGAGAGATCAGGGAGGGACAGAGGGATAGGGGGAATAGGGGACAGAGGATCCAAAGCAGGCTCCTTGCTGACAGCAAAGAGCCCGATGTGGGGCTAGAACTCACAAACCCAGAGATCATGACCTGACCAAAGCAGAAGCTGGATGCTTAACTGACTGAGCCACCCAGGTGCCCCAAAGCTAGTTTAAGCTTTAAAGGTAAATGCCTCCTCCCTTCCCCTTGTGACATGTCTGACATAACAGCAAGCACATCTCTCGGCTTCAAGTACTTTAGGTCCATTCTCTGAACTTTCAAGCAACTTGGAGGAAGCTCAGACCAAGGCATTAAGGTTAAAAACAAAAACACAGATCACCTGGTGGCTCAGTTGGTTGAGCATCTGACTGACTCTTGATTTCAGCTCAGGTTTGTGATATTGATCCCCGCTTCTGGCTCTGCGCTGACAGCATGGAGCCTGCTTGGGATTCTGTCTCTCCTCTCTCTGCCCCTCCCCTGATCATGTTCTTTCTCGCTCTGTCTCTCTCTCTCTCTCTCTCTCTCTCTCTCTGTCAATATATAAATAAACAAACATACATACATACATACATTTAAAAACAAAAACAGAAAAAAAACTAACAAGAGCAATACCATAAGAAATCAATTTCAGATTTTCACTTTCAATTGTATTCAAGGGAATTTCAGGCCAGGCACGATGGTATGTCAGGAATTTCTTTCCTTTTTTTTTTTTTTTTCTTTTTCCTAGAGGATAATTGAAAACATATATTCTTAGTGCCAATGAAAAAGACTCAACTCTGAGAATACAGTTACTCATAAAACAGCAGAAGAACAGACCACAGAGGAAGATTAGCTCACTAGAATTAAAGATTTTTCTGTATGTGTTTCAGAAAGAAATATCACTGCCTCAGGAGCAAGACTTCGATAATTTGCATACTCTGATAAAGTGGGGAGGGTAATCCTGAAAGAGCTGCTGTTGTACTGTTTGATAGCATCAAAACTGAAAGATACTGCATTGATTTCTTCTCAGAACATTGTGAAATTGATAGTAAATGGATTATTTAAAATATGAATTCATTTATAATATGCTTTTAAAAATGTAGTGTAACCCCATTCTGTCAAAAAAAATGTGAGAAATTGTCTTTAATTAGAAAGAGATTTGTAAATCTTTACTCAGTTTTTACTAGCATTTGTGATTATAAACTTGCTTAGCTGGAGTGTTACGGTTATGAAAATTAGCAATAAAAACTTATGATTCCTCTATTTCCTCTTAAATTTCACCACGTACACAAGGAATACTCATTAGAGCCAACAAATAAAAGTGATTACTGTTGCAAAATCCTTATTGTTATCCATTTTTATTTTTTGTTATTTGTTACTGAATGACTTTCCTGGACACCAAAGAATTTTGATAAAGATTTAAATAATTAGAAAGTACAAAAGATTATGACAAGAGAAAAAATAATCATAATCTTAATATCCAGAAATAATTGTTGTTTAATATTTTTAACTTTTTTATGTATGCATCCACCCATATGTATGTTTTGCAAAATTTGGTTATATTGTATATTTGGTTTTATTTAACGATTCTCTCCTTTTTACTTGAAATTTTGCAAACATCAATAATATAGTTAAGTATTCTTCAGAAATAAATTTAATTTATGATAAACAGGTACTAATTTCCATTTATACAACAACATATTAGAGAACTCATCAGCTAAACAGTCTATAATTACTTTTAGAAATAATTATCATGAAACTTTATATGTGGGGCTCGAACTCCGAACCATGAGATCATGACCTGAGCTGAGATTGAGTTGGACACTTAACCAACTGAGCCAGCAAGACACCCTCTGCCCATTTCTTAAATGGGTTATTTGTGTTTTGGGTGTTGAGCTTAGTAAGTTCTTTATAGATTTTGGATTCTAAAAAATCAGATGTTCCATTTGCAAATTATTTTCTCCCATTCCATAGGCTGCTTTTTTAGTTTTGTTGATTGTTTCCTTTGCTGTGCAGAAACTTTTTATCTCAATTAAGTCCTAATGGTTCCTGTTTGCTTTTGCTTCCCTGGCCTTTGGCGACTTGACTAATAAGAAGTGGGTCTGGCCAGGTCAAAGAGGTTTCTGCCTGTGTTCTCCTCTAGAATTTTGATGGTTTCCTGTCTCACATTTAGGTCTTTCGTACATTTTGAATTTGTTTTTGTGTATGGTGTAAGAACGTGATCTGGTTTCATTCTTCTGCATGTCACCGTCCTGTTTTCCCAACAACATTTGTTGAAGAGACTGTCTTTTTTCCATTGGATATTCTTCCTGCTTTGTTGAAAATTAGTTGATCATATAGTTGTGGGTTCATTTCTGGATTTTCTACTCTGTTCCAGTGATCTATGTGTCTGTTTTGGGGTCAGTACCATACTATCTTGATGACTACGACTTTGTAATATAGCTTGAACATCGGAATCATGATGCCTCCAGATTTATTTTTCTTTTTCAGGATTATTTTGGCTATTTGGGGTCTCTTGTGGTTCCATACACATTTGGGGATTGTTTGTTCTAGCTCTGCAAAAAAATGCTGGTGGTATTTTGATAGGGATTGCATTAAATGTGTAGATTGCTTTGGGTAGTATACACATTTTAACAATTTTCGTTCTTCCAATCCATGAGCATAGAATGCTTTTCCATTTCTTTGTGTCCTCTTCAATTTCTTTCATAAGTGTTCTATAGTTTTCAGAGTACAGATCTTTTACCTCTTTAGTTAGGTTTATTCCTAGGTATCTTACTGTTTTTGGTGCAGTTGCAAATGGGATCAATTCTTTTATTTCTTTTCCTTCTGCTTCGTTATTGGTGTATAGAAATACAACAGATCTCTGCATGTTGATTTTATATCCTGCGACTTTGCTGAATTCATGTACTAGTTCTAGCAATTTTTTCATGAGTCTTTTGGGTTTCTACATAAAGTATCATGTCATCTGCAAATAGTGAAGGTTTGACTTCTTTCTTGCCAATCTGGATGCCTTTATTTTTGTTGTCTGATTGCTGAGGCTAAGATTTCCAGTACTATGTTTAATTGTAATGGTGAGAATGGACATCCTTGTCTTGTTCCTGACTGGGGAAAGGCTCTCAGTTTTTCCCCCTTGAGGATGATATTAGCTGTGGGCCTTTCATATATGGCCTTTATGATGTTGAGGTATGTTACACCTCTTCCTACTTTGTTGAGGGTTTTTATCAAGAATAGATGCTGGGGGCGCCTGGGTGGCTCAGTTGGTTAGGTGTCCGACTTCAGCTCTAGTCATGATCTCACAGCTCATGAGTTCAAGCCCCGCGTCGGGCTCTGTGCTGACAGCTCAGAGTCTGGAGCCTGCTTCAGATTCTTTGTCTCCCTCTCTCTCTGCCCCTCCCCTGCTTGTGCGCACTCTCTCTCTCTCTCAAAAATAAATAAACATTAAAAAAAAAAAAAGAATAGATGCTGTATTTTGTCAAATGCTTTTTCTGCATCTATTGACAGGATCATATGGTTCTTCTTTTTTTTAGAGAGAGATTCATTTTTTTAAGTTTATTTATTTTGAGAGAGAAAAAACAAGTGGTGGAGGGGCAGAGAAAGAGGGAGAGAGAGAATCCCATACATGCTTTCTGCTGACAGTGCAGAGTCTAATGTGGGGCTCAATCTCATGAATTGTGAAATCTAACCTGAACCTAAACCAAGAGTCAGATGCTTAACAGACTGAGCCACCCAGGCACCCCAGGATCATATGGTTCTTATCCTTTCCTTTATTAATGTAGTGTATCACATTGATTAATTTGCAAATACTGAACCAGCCCTGAAGCCCAGGAATAAATCCCACTTGATCATAGTGAATAATTCTTTTAATGTACTGTCAAATTTGATTTGCTAATATCTTGTTGAGAATTTTTGCATCCATGTTCATCAGGGCTATTGGCCTGTAATTCTCCTTTTTAGTGGGGTCTTTGTCTGGTTTTAGAATCAAGGTAATGCTGGCTTCATAGAATAAGTTTGGTAATTTTCCTTCTATATCTATTTTTTTGGAACAGTTTGAGAAGAAAAGGTATTAATTCTTCTTTAAATGTCTGGTAGAATTCCACTGGGATGTCATCTGGGCCAAAACTCTTGTTTGTTGGGAGATTTTTGATTACTGAATCAATTTCTTTGCTGGTTATGGGTCTGTCCAAATTTTTTATTTCTTCCTGTTTCAGTTTGGGTAGTGCGTGAGTTTCTAGGAATTTGTGCATTTCTTCCAGATGTCCCAGTTTGTTGGCACATAATTTTTCATAGTATTCTCTTATAATTGTTTGTATTTCTGTAGTGTTGGTTGTGATTTCTCCTTTTTTATTCATGATTTTATCTATTTGGGTCCTTTCTCTTTTCTTTTTGATAAGTCTGGCTAGGGGGCTATCAATTTTGTTAACTCTTTCAAAGACCAATTCTTATTTCGTTGATCTGTTCTACTGGTTTTTTAGATTCTATATAATTTATTTCTGCTCCAATCTTTAATATTTCCCTTCTTCTGCTGGATTTAGGCTTTATTTGCTGTTCCTTTTCTAGCTCCTTTAGGTGTAAGATTAGGTTGTGCATTTGGGACCTTTCTTGTTTCTTGAGATAGGCCTGAATTGCAATATACTTCCCTCTTAGGACTACCTTTGTGATTCCCAAAGGTTTTGGACTGTTGTGTTTTCATTTTCATTGACTTCCATGTATTTTTTTTTAATGTCTTTTTACATTTCCTGGTTAACCCATTCATTCTTTAATAGCATGTTCTTTAACCTCCATATATTTGAGGACTTGACAATTTTTTGTGTGTGTGTGGTTGATAAGTTTCATAGCATTATGATCTGAAAATATGCATGGCATGATCTCAATCTTTTTGTACTTGTTGAGGGCTCATTTGTGAGCCAGTATGTGATCTGTTCTGGACAGTGTTCCGTGTGCACTCGAGAAGGATGTGAATTCTGCTGCTTTAGAATGAAATGTTCTGGATATATCTGCTAAGTCCATCTGGTCCAGTGTCTCATTCAAAGCCACTGTTTCCTTGTAGATTTTCTGCTTAGGTGATCTGTCCATTGGTGTAAGTGTGGTGTTGAAATCCCCTACTATTATTGTATTATTATCAATGAGTTTATGTTTATGATTAATTGATTTATATATTTGGATGGTCCAAGTTGGGGCCATAAATAATTACAATTGTTAGGTTTTCTTGATGCATAGACCCCTTAATTATGATGTAATGCCTTCTTCATCTCTTGTTACGGTCTTTGTTTTAAAATCTAGTTTGTCTGACATAACTATGGCTATTCCAGCTTTCTTTTGACATCTATTAGCATGGTAGATGGTTCTCCATCCCCTCACTTTCAATCTGCAGGTATCTTTAGGTCTAAAATGAGTCTCTTATAGGCAGAATATAGATAGATCTTGGGTTTTTTTATACATTATGATACCCTATGTCTTTTGATTGGAGCATTTAGTCCATTTACATTCAGAGTGATTATTGAAAGGTATGAATTTAGTACCATTGTGTTACCTTTACCTGCACAGTTGGTGTTGCTGGTTGATGCTCTCTGGTCCTTTCTAGTCTTTGTTGCTTTGGGTCTTTTTTTTTTCCTCCAGTTAAAGAGTCCCCCTTAAAATTTCTAGTAGGGCTGATTTAGTAGTCATAAACTCCTTGAGTTTTTGTTTGTCTGGGAAACTCTTCAGCTGTCCTTCCATTTTGAATGACAGCCTTGTTGGATAGAATATTCTTGGCTGCATATGTTTTCCATTCCATATATGGCTGCATATATATTCCATTCAGCATGTTGAATATATCTTGCCACTCTTTTCTGGCCTGCCAAGTTTCTGTGGACAGATCTGCTGTGGACCTGATTTGTCTTCCCTTGTAGGTTACAGTCTTCTTTCCCTTGCTGCTTCCAGGATTCTATCCTTGTCTGTTTATTTGTGAACCTGACTATGATATGTCTTGACAATGGCCAGCATCTGTTGGATTTAATGGTATTTCTTTATGCTTCTTGGATTTTGATATCTGTGTCCTTCCCCAGATTAGGGAAGTTTTCAGCTATAATTTGCTCACATAAACCTACTTCCCCTTTTTCTCTCTCTTCATCTTCTGGAATTCCTTTGTACTAATGTGATGTTTTAATAAATCACTGAGTTCCTTAATTCTTCCATTGTTATCCTTGATCTTTGTTTCCCTCTTCTTTTCAGCTTCATTATTTTCCATAATTTTATCTTCTATACTGCTAATTCACTCCTCTGCCTTGTCCATCCTCATTTTTTATGGTCTGTATTTGAGTTTGCATCTCAGTTATAGAATTTTTTATTTCAGCTTGACTAAAGTTTAGTTCTTTTATCTCTGCATAAAGAGATTCTCTGGTGTCTTCTATGCTTTTTTCAAGCCCAGCTAATATCCTTACAATTGTTGTTTAAAATTCTAGTTCAGATATCTTATATCTGCATTAACTAAATCCCTGGATGTCATTTCTTCCTATTCTTTTGAGGTGAATTCCTCCAACTTGTCATTTTGGAGGAAAAAACACAACAATAATAATAATCGAATGGAATAAAAGTTCAAAAATTTAAAAATACCGGGGTGCTTGGGTGGCTCAGTTGGTTAAGTGTCCAGCTTCAGCGCAGGTCATGATCTCACAGTTTGTGGGTTTGAGCCCCGCGTTGGGTTCTCTGCTGACAGCTCAGAGCCTGGGGCCTGCTTCAGAATCTGTGTCTCTCTTTCTCTCTGACCCTTCCCCACTCACACTGTCTCTCTCTCCCTCTTTCAAAAATAAGTAAACATTAAAAATTTTTTTTAATTTTTAAATCAAATAAAGGAAGCTAGATCACAGTTGTGTTTCTCTGTTTTTCAAGAGAAGCTTGATAGAAAAAGGAGAAAAGAGAAAAAAGAGAGAAAAAGAAAAATTAAAAATTAATGAAACAGAATTTAAAAATAAACATTTTTCTCCTTCTCTATCCAAGAAACAAAAGAAAACGAAAGAAAAGAAAAACAACAACAGAAGCAATAACAAAAAAAAAACACAAAAATACAAATGAACAAACCAAAAAACCCAAATGAAGCTAGATCCAGTTTCCCCTAGAGGTGAGACCTTGAAGCAGTCTATGGTCAGTAGACTAAGCTCCTGGAAGGGGTTTGCGCTGATCTTCTGAGGGAGGGGCCTGCTGCTCTGATTCCCAGGCTGACTTGCCCTAGTGGAAATGAGCCTCAAAAGCACAGAGGGGCGGGGCTTGGTGTAACGGCTCCATTCTCCACTTGGTGGCGCTGTTTAGCTCACTAGGGCCAATCAGTGTTGGTGGGCTAACGTTGAAAATGGCTTCACCTGCTCAATACTCTGTAGAGTGGGAAGTTCGGGCCATCACAGATGCGAGATCAGTCATCTCTCCTGTGTCCCTCACTTCCATCAGCTCCCCACCTTCCCCCTGTCTGTGTCTGAGCTGTCTGCCTACCAGGTGGCACCTCTCTCCAGTGTTTTATCTCAGGTGCAGCTATGTTTCAAAACCCTACACTTTGAAGACCCCCAAGGTTTGGACTTACACTGATCTTCTGGGAGAGGAACTCACTGTGCTATAGCCAGGGCCAGCTTGTCCCAGGAAATGGTCACTCCACTGTGCAGTGGCTCAGAGTTTATGGTAAGTCCCAATGCATAGCCAGAGACAGGGTTTGCTGCCCTCAACTGGTGTCTCTGTTCCTATATGGGTGAACATGGCCGCTTGATGGAAGCTGCCAGGTCTTTTGCCCACGGAGAGGTCATATCACCTGTACCAAATGCACTCCAAGCAGGGAAACCTCTTCTTCCTGTATGACCCAAGGAATCCTCAGACCACACTGCCCACTCCTGAGGCTCCACCCCGCTTCCTCACTGGAGCACCAGGGGTTGACCTCTGAAACTTCAGACTCTACTCTGCTGTTTATAAAAAAATGGTGTATTGAAACCCTCTCCTTTTTACCCCATCAATAGTTTTGGGGAAGAGTTTTGTTGTACAGTCCCTTGTATGTGTTTTCACTCTTTCTCTCTAGCTACTTTCAGGGGGAGTGTTTTCTTGTACAAACCCAATGCACTTCTCTCTCTCCCCCTTTATCTTCTGTGTGAAAAGGGCTCCCTCCCCTCTGCAGCACTACAGCTCTTCTCTCTCCCAATTCACGTCTCCATACCACATACCTGCCACATTACCTCCCTCAAATTATGCAGAATGTTCTGTTAATCCTCAATTCCCTAGGTGTTCAAAGTGGTTTGATGTTGATCTAGCTATGTTTGAGGACAAGACAAGCCCAGAGTCCTTTTACTCTATATCACATGTTTTAAATGAAGTGTTGATTTTTGATGTTTCCCCTGACTATAGATACTCTCATACCAAGATCTAATAAGTCCTGATTCTTATGACATTTACTGAGAACCCAATAATGTCTGCAGAGGACTTTGAACAAGCTTTTTTTTTTTAATGTTTATTTATTTATTTTGAGAGGGAGAGCATGATGTAGGGAGGGGCAGAGAGAGAGGGAGAGAAGGATCCCAAGCAGGCTCCATGCTGCCAGAACAGGGCCTAAGGCAGGGCTCGATCTCACAAACCATGAACCCATGATCTGAGCCAAAATCAAGAGTCAGATGCCCAACCAACTGAGCCACCCAGGAGCTCCTGAACAAGCTTCTTGTACTTTATATGATAGGTCACTGAGAACAGGATATCTTGGGCCCTTCCAACTACATCATCACTAACACTGAAACACCTCCAGCTTTTTCCTGCCTCAGTTTGGATATTATAGACTATTTTAGTAACTACAATGTGTTTGTACCGGAGTATATGTGTTTGTGAATAAAATATTGTCATTAATAAAAGTTATTAAAAATAACTTCTATGTCCACTTGTGATTTATCCTCCTCAGACCTAAAATATCTATAAATATAGTTTGTATTTATTCTCGCTAGAATTCAATATTTTATGTAATTGTTGGAATGTAAATGTTCATGAGGTGGCTGGGTGGCTCAGTTGGTTAAGCGTCCAACTTCAGCTCAGGTCATGATCTCACAGTTTGTGCGTTCAAGCCCCATGTCAGGCTCTGTGCTGACAGCTTGGAGCCTGGAGTCTGCTTCAGATTCTGTGTCTCTTTCTCTCTCTCTTCCCCTCCCCCACTTGTGCTCTGTCTCTCAAAAATAAATAAATGTAAAAAAAAAAAATTTAAAGAAAAGAAATGTAAATGTTCAAGGATAGAAAGAATGAGAAGGAAAAAGGAGAGAACATGACAGTGATATGGTTGATCACTGGTTGAATTAGTAGATGCCAGGAGGCTATGCAAAAAAAAAAATGCTTAAAAGATATTTGACAAAGTACAACATCCATCCATGATAAAAACCCTCCACAAAGTAGTTTTAAAAGGAACATACCCCAATATAATAAAGTCCATATGTGAAAAACACACAGTTGACATCATACTCAATGGTGAAAAAACTGAGATCTTACCCCTAAGATCAGGAACAAGACAAGGATGCCCACTCTCACCACTTTTATTCAACATAGTACTAGAAATCCACAGCAATCATGCAACAAAAAGAAACAAAAGCCATCCAAATTGATAAGAAAAAAGTAACACTTTCACTATTTGTAGATGACATGTACTATATATACAAAACCCTAAAGACTCCATGAAAAAACTACCAGAATTGATAAATGAATTCAGTAAAGTTGCAGGATACAAAATCAACATGCAGAAATCTGTTGCATTTCTATACACTAATAATGAAACATCAGCAAAGAAATTAAGAAAAGATTCCCATTTACAACTGTGCCAAAAATAATAAAATACCTTGGAATAAACTAAACCAAAAAAAGGAAAGACCTGTACTCTAAAACTATAAAACACTGATGGAAAAAAACTGAATATGACACAAACAAATGGGAAGATATTCCATGTTCATGGATTGGGGGAAACAATATTGTTAAAATGTCCATACTAACAAAAGCAATCTACATATTTAATGCAATCCTTATCAAAATACCAACAGCATTTTTCACAGAGCTAGAACAAACAATCCTAAAATTTGTATGGAAACATAAAGGACACTGAATAGCCAAAGCAATCTTGAAAAAGAAAAAAAGAAAAAAGAAAGAAAGAAAAAACCTGGAGGTATCACAATCCCAGATTTCAAGATACACTATAAAACTGAACAGTATGGTACTGGCACAAAAACAGAAACACAGGTTGATGGAACAGAATAGAGAGCCCAGAAATAAACCCACAATAATATGGTCAATTAATCTTTGACAAAGGAGGCAAGAATATGGAATGGGAAAAAGACAGTCTCTATAACAAATGATGTTGGGAAAACTGGACAGCTACATGCAAAAAAATAAAATTGGACCACTTCCTTACATCATACACAAAAATAAACTCAAAATAGATTAAGGACCTAGATGTGAGACCTGAAACCATAAAAATCCTAGAAGAGAGTACACTCAGTAATTTCTCTGACACAGCTGCAGCAATATTTTTCTAGATACATTTTCTGAGGTAAGGGAAACAAAAGCAAAAATAAACTACTGGGAAAACATCAAAACAAATAAAAAACAAAATTAAAAGGCAACCTACAGAGTGGGAGAAGATATTTGCAAATGATATATCTCATAAAGAGTTAGTATCCAAAATATATAAAGAACTTCTATAATTCGACACCATAACACTACTAACAATAATCCTATTAAAAATGGGCAGAAGACATGAACAGACATTTCTCCAAAGAAGACATACAGATGGCGAACAGACACAGGAAAAGATGCTCAACATCACTCATCATCAGGGAAATGCAAATCAAAACTACAATGCACCTCACATCTGTCAGAATGGCTAAAATCAAAAGCACAAGAAACAGCAAGTGTTGGCAAGGCTATAGAGAAAAAGGAACCCTCATGCTCTGTTGGTGGGAATGCAAACTGGTGCAGTCACTGTGGAAAACAGTATGATGGAATTTCCTCAAAACATTAAAAATAGAGCCACCATATGATCCAGCAATTCTACTTCTGGGTATTTATCCTTTTCTTTGGAAAGTATCCTTTTCTTGGATAAATACCTAAAAGTAGAATTGCTGGATCATATGGTGGATGGAGTCCATCAGGCTCTCTCTCTCGCTCTCTCTGTCCCTCCCCCGCTCATGCTCACTCTCCTTCTCTCTCTCTCTCTCTTGCTCTCTCTCAAAATAAATAAATAAACATTAAAAAAAAAGCTTGTTCAAAGCTCTCTGCAGACATTATTGGATTCTCAGTAAATGTCATTAGCATCAGGACTTATTAGATCTTGGCATGAGAGTATCTATAGTCAGGGAAAACATCAAAAATCTCTTTAGAGGAATATAGGACTATTTAAAACTTTGCTTTAAATAAGTTTTGTCCTTTCTCATTTTTGATCATGTTTTGAGAATAAGGTCCTGACCTAGCATCTAATTTCCCATGCTAGATCTGTGATAAAGTCTAGAAGGTAATGCTGCTTAGCTGGGTATTTAATTTTTCCAATACAAACACAGAGAAATAGAGAAACAGAATGAAGCAGACAGTTGTGGGGTGTGTAACAGAGAGAAAGAAAGAAACAATTTCCAGTTAGGTCAGGTTCCTTTTGAAGACAGCTATACTTTTCTGCCCTTAAATTCTATGAGAAAACATACATTTTTTTGAACAAAATATCCCTCAACATAAATTATCTCTGAAGTTTCTGCCAGTTGCAATCAAAACAACATTGAGTAAAACACTAGCCAGAAATAATTAATCTCATATCTACCTATTGGACCACAGGTATGATTCAAATATTCTCCTTTGCTAACATTAGATCTCTGAATATCCTGGTTTCCCCTAAAAAGACTTCATGCTCTAACATTACTTTTCTAACTTTCTTTGCTAAAACAAACAAGCAAGCAAAAAACACCACTAAACAACTTTCTATTATATGTATACAATGTTCAAAACTAGAGTTCCTTTTTTATGAGATAATAGTGGTCATATTAAGGTATTACACACTGAAGTATGAATGCCCAATAGGTTAAGCCCCCCCCCCAGAGATATTTCTCTTAGATATACAGTTTTAATTTCTAATTGTTGAATTTTACGTAGTGGGAAGGACTGATAATGACATTGTGATTCCTCTCAAATTTAACTTAACCCAACAGACAAGAAATTACTGGTTTTGGAACCATATTTGCATTCAATGCAGTAAGAACCTGAATTTCCCTGTAAGTTAATTTCCTCAGCCATGAAATAAGACAAATGTCTCCCTTTCAGATTTGTAGAAACAAATAAGGTACCATTTGTAAATCACAGAGCCAAGTTTGTGGTGTTCAAATCATATACGTGACTAGTTATCTTAGTTAATTTATTTGGAAAGGTGTGGGATTTGCCTTACATTAGAAGTCACCTGCTCCACCTTTTATTAAAGACAGCCCTCAAGTCATCAGGGAATGTCTTGGCTTAGGGCGGTCTCACAGCAGCATGAGGAAATGAAAGCCTACAGTAAGGAATGGTAAACACTTAGCATAACCGCCATCAATCCTAGCTTCTGTGTCTACAGCAGATACTACTAACTGATGGAGCCCTCATTCTCACTGGCCAGAGACACAGTTTCAGAGTTTCAAAAAAGTAGTTCAGGCAACCACTCCTAAGTAATCAGAGCAAGCACTGAGATTAAAGCATTTTGCCATTAACAGTACAGGACAAAGATCAGCAAATTTTTCTGTATAGAGCCAGAAAGTATTTTTTTATTTTTCTGCCATATGGTCTCTACTGCAGATACTCAATGTTGCCTTCCTAGTATGAAACCAACCATAGACAGTATATAAACAAAGGGGAGTGGCTGTGTTCCAATAAAACTGCATTTACAATAATAGACAGTGGGCTAAATTTGGCCCACAGGCATGATGTTTGTCAACTCCAGGTCTAGAGCCTCTCCTAAATTCAAGGGGAGGGAGCCTGGGTGGCTCAGTCAGTTAAGCATCAGACTTCAACTCAGGTCATGATCTCAGGGCTCCTGAGTTCCTAGGGCTCTGAGCTGTCAGCACAGCCTGCTTCGGATTCTGTGTCTCCCTCTCTCTCTCTGCGCCTCCCCCACTCATGCTCTGTCTCTCTCTCAAAAATAAATAAACATTAAAAAAAATTTTAAATCAAGGGGAGTCACTATAATGACAAACGCTGCTGAAATAATTTCAGGAGTTTGCAAAGGAAGTATTTTGGCAGCCTGGCAAGGTGAGGGATGTGAAAATAGCCCTGAGACCTGAGAACTTCCTCTTCTTAATTTTACCTGAAATCCTGCTGAGTCCATTATTCTCCCAATTCTCAGAGATTGTAGAGGTCAGTGTGCCCCATTTCTCTTGGACCTCAGCTGATTCAGTATGTCTGTTCCAGGTGTTTACATCAATGTTAAAATACACCAGCTGAACTCTCAACAATAGCCAAATTATGGAAAGAGCCTAAATGTCCATCAACTGATGAATGGATAAAGAAATTGTGGTTTATATACACAATGGAGTACTACATGGCAATGAGAAAGAATGAAATATGGCCCTTTGTAGCAACGTGGATGGAACTGGAAAGTGTGATGCTAAGTGAAATAAGCCATACAGAGAAAGACAGATACCATATGTTTCCACTCTTATGTGGATCCTGAGAAACTTAACAGAAACCCATGGGGGAGGGGAAGGAAAAAAAAAAAAGAGGTTAGATTGGGAGAGAGCCAAAGCATAAGAGACTCTTAAAAACTGAGAACAAACTGAGGGTTGATGGGGGGTGGGAGGGAGGGGAGGGTGGGTGATGGGTATTGAGGAGGGTACCTTTTGGGATGAGCACTGGGTGTTGTATGGAAACCAATTTGACAATAAATTTCATATATTGAAAAAAAAATACACCAGCTGATGTCTCCTACCCAGGCCACTTACTATTAATGTTAGATTACCACTGGGCTTTAACCTTGAGTTTGAGGTTCCTTCCCACTTAACTCATAATCCAAAATATCACTGGAGACTCCCATTGCCTCATCAATTAAAGAAACCCTTTAATAAAATGGTATTGCCTCCCCCATAACCATGCAGCAAACTGAGTTACAAAAAAGTACTATCAAAACCTTCAACTTTCTCTTGGAGAATCCTCACACTGAGACCAATGTTATACTTTCTTCAACAGGGAGAAATATGGACAGTCGGCTGTATGACACTGGGCAAGTCATACTGAGCCACAATTTCTTCATCCATAAAATAGAGATAATAACTTCCCTACTTATTTCATACAGTTGTGTGAGACTCAAAGGATACCTTTTTTACTTAGGTTTATATGTGTCATGAAAGCCACATCAGCCATTAAAACATTTTTTAGTCTGCCATTCACCTCCACCCACATCACCATAGTTACTCACAACCATCAAACTTCAGGGCTATTATTGAAGGAATATATCTGCTAATGCAATGTTCCTTTCCA
Organism: Prionailurus viverrinus; assembly: GCF_022837055.1. Lineage (NCBI taxonomy): Eukaryota > Metazoa > Chordata > Mammalia > Carnivora > Felidae > Prionailurus > Prionailurus viverrinus. Next base: position 24,876,573 of record NC_062573.1, read on the forward strand.
AATCAGAGATGTTTGTCCTGATCAATGTCCTACCTTCTTCATTCATCACATGACAGAGTATGTAATGGTCTGCAGATGGATCCTGGCTTTCATTGCCTTTTGGTGCCAAGACTCTTTCAACTATCCAGCATCAGCAAATCAGAACAACTATAAAGTTACTTAAATCCTACACGTCTATGCCAAGGAAGGTGATGATAAAAAGTTCTAAAGACATAAAGGACTGAAGCAGTAACTATTGCTTGGAAGTGATAGGTAAGAATTATTTACCATAATACCTTTGACTTGGGCAAAAGAGTCCTTTAAATTCCAATTGAAGTCCCCTTCAAGAAAAATGAGTAACTAATAGTTTTATTATAAAATCAAAGCTGCTAGGGCACCTAGGTGGCTTAGTCACTTAAGTGTCCCACTCTTGATTTCAGCTCAGCTCATGATTTCATGGTTCATGGGATTGAGCCCCACATTGGGCTCTGCACTGGCAGCATGTAACCTGCTTGGGATTTTCTCTCTCCCTACCTCTCTCTCTGCATCCCTTCCCTGCCCACACTCTCATTCTCTCTCAATAAACAAACAAACAAACAAAGAAACAAACTTAAAAAAAATCAAATCAAATCAAATCAAAGCTGCTGTTCTCCTTCCAAAGTTCCTAAATTGCATGAGAATAGTATATTTAATTTCCTGGAGAAATTCAGATTCGGCAACATTCCCAGATACTTTGAAACCATTCATTTCAGAACAATCTACATTCTTCACACATGCATTTATCAAATGATTATAAATACCACCCTTTTGGTGTCAAAAGGGATCCGTGGCAATAATTTCTGCCAAGGTCATTTAGTTCCTTTGTTCCTCAGTTTCCCCACCATACAAACACTACTTCGGCCTTTGTAAAGTAGGATTTATAAATATCTGCTTTCTTCCTCGTGAGGGTATAAAAAGGAATAAATGGAACAATACCTCTGAAAGTACTTGGGAGCTGAAGGATCCATGCGGCCAAGTCCAGCAAACCTTCTAAATGATCTCCTACAAGTTAAGTAGGAAGGATGATCTCTTTGCAAGCAGAATTTTGCACAGACTGACTTCTGCAATGGAAAATCAAATAATACACCCTTTATTACCTTTGTTTTTCCTCTCACTTAAGAGTTAGCTGCCTTTTATTAAACATAGTCTCTGCCATTCAACGGTTTTCCTACTATTTACTCATAAACGAACAAGGTGACTAACTTGACTGTGAAAAACAGGATATAAATTATTCTTACAAAGTACATCATGTTTGCTCTTCACAGGGCATGATGGTTATAATTTGTACATTCAAAAACTTGCAGTATGTTTGGCTATTTTCCAAAATGGGGAAAAATAAAGCTCTTTCTGTTCAGCTGCTTAGGTCTAGATGTTGGGAAGGCCTTTCATTTTGCATAACACTCAAGGTGATAAATCCAAGACCCTACTCTTTTCATCATAAGGGGCTATGAGTGTCCTGTGCTGTCAAAGTAGAAGATCAGCCACACAAATTACTTCAGATGGGCCAAGTGAAGTGTCAAGGCACACACAGCATTACTCCTGCTGGAGGGTCGAAGGCCATGTCTGTAGGGAGCCTTCATAGACATATGGGTGAGCTAAAACAGAACCTCAGCAGTAGCCATCACTCAACTTGTGATGGACAGTCTGTTGGTTAAGTTGATGTCCCACAACTCATGGTTCTGGCCTTAGAAGGTGCTCAATTCAGCAGAGACTGGGTATTCCATCAGACCTTCTCCTACAGTGAAGACTCTCCAAGCATGGAGCCCACTGGCCTCCTCCCCAGGCTCCTTTCTCTCTTTACTCTCTGGGTTTCCCCATTCCCAGGTTGGGGACTTCTGACTGGTCAACTTTCCTCTTAATTTCTACTGTGTATTGATTAACTTTGTGCACTGTTCCCTCAGGACTTAACGTCTGGATTTCTGAAATGCTTTTTTTCTTCTCAAACAGCCTGGATCTTGCACATCAGAAGACTGGCCTTTCACAAGCGTTTCTCTGAATTGGGCCACAAGAGCTAAATTTAGAAGACAAAAATTAAATAGTTTCTCTTTTATAATAATCCAATCATTCTTAAAGTAATGAGTGTCTTTAGCTGAACTGGGGAAAGGTGGTATATTATCTCCTTACATCAGTTAGTGCTCTTCGGAGTCTTTCCGGACAGGCGGCAGGCCCAAACAAGGTGATCCTGTTCGGATTTTCATCTCTTATGCCCAAGGACTTGCCCACAGACTAAGCAGCTACTTCCCATTCATAAAGAGACCCAGAGAGAGCCAGGACACTCTTTGGCATGGAGCCATTTCCCCTATTACCCAATGTGTCACATTAAGCAATATATTTCTGTGAGATACAGCTTTAAGAGCTTTTCTGAAACATGTCAAAGTGCTCCTTGGAAGTCATAACAAATATATGTAACATAAACATGTATTTCTTCTTGAATTAATGAGAAAGCATAATTTGAAAGTAGGCTCCAAACAAAAAGCTGTATACCACAAAAACCACCCTATACCCGCCAAAGAATGTTTCTCAAAGAGTGTTACTTGAGCATAAACAGATCTGGTAAACTCTCCAGAATAATAATACCTCTTCTTATTAAAAATGTACTCTGTACCAGTGCTTCACATATGATAACTCATTTAATTCACCCAGAACTCCGAAGTAAATATCTCCCCATTTCATTTGTAAGGAAATTGAGACAAAAAGATTAAATAACTTCCCTAACTACATACAGCCAGTAAAAAAGTCAGAATTCAAACACTAGTTTATTTGACTCAGAAACACACATCAGAATCAACTACAGAGCTGGTTAACAATACAGAAGTCCACCCACCTCCAGTGGTTGTCACTGAGTCCTAGGGTGAAGGTCACTATATAGATTAAGCCTCCACTCAGGTTCTAGACTACCTCAGTTTAACATTCTGAGCACTGCTCTTGGTAGTTTCCTGATCCTGGGACATTTACTTAACTTTTCTGTGCTCCCTTTTTTCATCTTTAAAATAGAGAGGAAGAGAATTGTAATAGTGTCTTCCCAATAAGGTCATTCTGAGAACTAAATGTGTTAGCATATGTAAGCCACTTACATAGATCACATGGTAAACACAGTATTGATCAAACGCACAGTATGTCACATGAAACAGTATATTTAGGGGCGCCTGGGTGGCGCAGTCGGTTAAGCGTCCGACTTCAGCCAGGTCACGATCTCGCGGTCGGCGAGTTCGAGCCCCGCGTCGGGCTCTGGGCTGATGGCTCGGAGCCTGGAGCCTGTTTCCGATTCTGTGTCTCCCTCTCTCTCTGCCCCTCCCCCGTTCATGCTCTGTCTCTCTCTGTCTCAAAAATAAATAAATGTTAAAAAAAAAAAAAAAAAAAAAGAAACAGTATATTTGTGTGAGATATCAGATCAGATTTGAGAATGACTGTGCTGCATTCTTCTCTGACTTTAGAAGAATTCATGGGGATAAACATCTAATCACAAGCAAAAATTTCAGGACATTCTCACTTTTTTATACCACAAATTTGATGTAAGAAAATCATATGTACTAGTCATAAGACACTTGAAGAATATATTTTTAGATGTGCTATAATATAGAGTAACATAGAACAATTACTCTTTTTAAGAAAAAGCAATACTTTTATTGTCATAGTAAAAATATTGACTGAGGTAATAGGGAGCATAAAACCAGAACATGGGGGTGAGAATGGGAATAAAATTATAATGTGTTTTTTTAAAGACTTTTTTAGAGCAGTTTTAAGTTCACAGCAAAATTAAGAGGAATATATAGAGATTTCCTATATCCACCTTCCCCATTCTCAATATCCCCAACTAGAATGTTACACTTGTTATAACTCATGAACCAATACTGACACATCATGATCACCCAAAGTCCATAGTTTACCTTGGGGTTCACTCTTGATGTTGTACATTCTTTGGGTTTGGACAAATGTATAATGACAAATATCCATCCTTACAGTATCATATGGAGTGTTTTCACTAATCTAAAGTCCTCTGTGTTCTGCCTGTTCATCCCTCCCCAACTCCCACTGACAACCAGGGATCTTTTTACTGTCTCCATAGTTTTGCCTTTTCCAGCATGTGATGTCGTTGGAATAATACAATGCATAGCCTTTTAGGTTGGCTTCTTTCATTTAGTAATATGTATTTAAGATTCCTCCACGTCTTTTCATGGCATGATACTTCATTTGTCTTTGGTACCCAATTGTATTCCATTGTCTGGATGTAACAGTTTATTTATTCATCTGCTACTGAACTTTGACTGCTTCCAGGTATTGGTAATTATGAATAAAGCTGCTACAAACATCCATGTGCAGGTTTTTGTATGGACATAAATTTTCAACTCCTTTGGATAGATACCAAGGAACATGATTGCTGGATTTTATGTATGGTAAGAATACATTTAGTTTTGTAAGAAACCACCAAACTATCTTCCAAAGTGGCTGTACCATTTTTCATTCTCACCAGCAGTGAATGAGAGTTTCTGTCACTTGGCGTTGTCAGTGTTCCAGATTTCAGCAATTCTAATGGGTGTGTAGTGCTATCTTGTTTTAATCTCATTACCTTGATGACATATAAAGTGGAGCATCTTTTCATATTTGCCACCTGTATATCTTCTTTGGTAAGGTGTCTGTTAAGGTCTTTGGCCCATTTTGGAGGTTGTTTTCTTATTGTGGAGTTTTGTGGGGTTTTAAGATTATTTATTGGGGTGCATGGGTGGCTCAGTCAGTTAAGCATTTGACTTTGGCTCAGGTCACGATCTCATGGTTCATGGGTTTGAGCCCTGCACCGAGCTCTGTGCTGACAGCTCAGAACCTGGAGCCTACTTTGGATTCTGTGTCTCCCTATCTCTCTGCCCCTCCCCACTCTCACTCTGTCTCTCTCTCTGTCTCTCTCTCTCTCTCTCTGTCTCTCTCTCAAAAATAGATGAGTGCTAAAAAAAAAAAAAAAAAAAAAAAAAAAGATTAGTGCCTGCTGGGGAGGGGCAGAGAGAGAGAGACACACACAGAATCTGAAGCTCAAAGCCTGGAGCCTGCTTTGGATTCTGTGTCTCCCTCTCTCTGTCCCTCCCCTACTTCCACTCTGTCTCTCTCTCTCTCTCTCTCTCAAAAACACAATGAATAAACATTAAAAAATAAAATTAAAAAATGAATGTTAGGATTGCATCTTAATTATATATTTCTTTCTGGACTTAACTACTTTTCCCACAATTTGTAAATTAATATGAATCATTTTAAAAATCAGAATTAAAGCCCATGGAAACATTGTTTTTATAAAATATTTTAGAGAGAAATTATAAAATGATAGAAATTTCTCATATATCCTATAAAATACTAAAATATTAAGTATACATTTGTAACCTATTTGAAGTACTTTTCTGGTTGGATTATCCACCTCCTTATCCAGGGGTAATTACTCACAAAAATTTAGATTTTTCATTCTTAATACACTTCTTTAGGGTTTTATTACATATTTATAGAACTCTAAAAAAAGATTACTTATTTATTTTGAGAGAGCATGTGGAGGGGGGAGGGGCAGAGAGAGAATGAGAATCACAAGCAGGCTCCACACTGTCAGCACAGAGCCCAATGTGGGGCTGAATCTCACGAACGTTGAGATCATGACCTAAGCCCAAATCAAGGATCAGATGCTTAACTGACTAGGCCACCCAGGTGCCCCTCTTATTGCGGAGTTTCAAGAGTTCTTTTTATATTTTGGGTAACAGTTCTTTATCAAATATACCTTTTGCAAATATTTTCTCCCAGAGTATGGCTTATCTTCTCCATCTTTTGACACTCTTTCACAGAAGTTTTTAATTTTAATGAAATCCAGCCTATTTATCAATTCATTCTTTCATGGATCAAGCTTTTGGTGTTTTGTCTAAAAAGTCATCACCAAACCTTGGGTCATCTAGGTTTCTGCTATTTTATCTTCTAGGGGTTTTATAGTTTTGCATTTTACATTTAGTTCTGTGATCCATTTTGAGTTAATTTCTGTGAAGGGCATAAAGTCTGTGTCTAGATTCAGTTTTGCGTGTGTGGATGTTCCAGCACCATTTGTTGAAAAGACTGTCTGCTCCATTGTATTTCCTTCGCTCCTTTGTCAAAGATCAGTCAGCTCTATTTATGTGTGTCTATTTCTGGGCTCTCTATTCTGTTTCATTGATCTATTTACCTAGAACAACTATATTTTTCACCTGACTATAAGATATAAAGTAATTTTAAAAAGAATGATTGAAATTTGTTAAATTTTAAGTTTCATGCATGTTTAAGGCTGATCGGTGACTTTTTTCAAGTTATTACATTAGAATGCAGACTGCTGGTTACATGGGAAAATATTAGTATAGTTCCAACAACTAAGGGTATTCTTGCACAAAGCAACCTATCCCAGTTGTGCTTAATGAATATATTTTGTTCACAAAACTCTACCCCTTTTATCAAACACTTTCCTCATTCTGGTGGCCAGAAGCATGTGTGTTTTTAATTTCTAAAATAAAAATTTTCCAGATAATCTTCTTTACTGTAATATACAGAACTCAACAGTGATTCAGAAAAAAATATATATATAAATGAAAAAAAAGAACATCCCTTAATTAGGTTTGTTTGTACTTCTTTTGAGAGGAAGATCATTTCAGGTGTGCTGAAATAAAAAAAGAAAAATCTAAAAAGAATATATATTTACATGTTGATTTATTCATTTATCAAGTCCTTATTGAAAGCTACCAGAACCTCCACCTCTGCAAGATGCTCAAGGGCCAGGTGATTCTCAAAATTATGTAGGTTCAAGTCTAGTAAATATATTCTTTTTCATATTCTAAGTCCTAGTCACAGTTACAATTGTTACGGTATTTTGCCATTAAACTCTGGTTAATTTTAATTTTTTTTTTTATTAATTTTTTTTTCAACGTTTTTTTTATTTATTTTTGGGACAGAGAGAGACAGAGCATGAACGGGGGAGGGGCAGAGAGAGAGGGAGACACAGAATCGGAAACAGGCTCCAGGCTCCGAGCCATCAGCCCAGAGCCCGATGCGGGGCTCGAACTCACGGACCGCGAGATCGTGACCTGGCTGAAGTCGGACGCTTAACCGACTGCGCCACCCAGGCGCCCCATAATTTTAATTTTTTTTAAGTTGATTTATTTATTTTGAGAGCGGCAGAGACAGCGCAAGTTGGGGAGGGGCACAGAGAGACAAGCAAGCTCCACACTGTCTGTGCAGAACCCAATGTGAGGCTCGAACCCACAAAACCATGAGACCATGACCTGAGCCTAAACCAAGAGTTGGACACTTAGCTGACTGAGCTACCCAGGTGCCCCTCTAGTCAGTTTTAAAACCACACTGATTTAATGTATTTTATAAAAGAATATAATACATTTCTTGATTAATTTGGATTAGCACACAAATATTAAACATTACCAAAACTACTTACTTTTTTATTTTTTTATGTTTTTTTATGAAATTTATTGACAAATTGGTTTCCATACAACACCCAGTGCTCATCCCAAAAGGTGCCCTCCTCAATACCCATCACCCACCCTCTCCTCCCTCCACCCCCTCCTCCCTCCCACCCCCCATCAACCCTCAGTTTGTTCTCAGTTTTTAACAGTCTCTTATGCTATGGCTCTCTCCCATTCTAACCTCTTTTTTTTTTTTTTCCTTCCCCTCCCCCATGGGTTCCTGTTAAGTTTCTCAGGATCCACATAAGAGTGAAACCATATGGTATCTGTCTTTCTCTGTATGGTTTATTTCACTTACAATCGAACTCTCCAGTTCCATCCACGTTGCTACAAAGGGCCATATTTCATTCTTTCTCATTGCCATGTAGTACTCCATTGTGTATATAAACCACAATTTCTTTATCCATTCATCAGTTGATGGACATTTAGGCTCTTTCCATAATTTGGCTATTGTTGAGAGTGCTGCTATGAACATTGGGGTACAAGTGGCCCTATGCATCAGTACTCCTGTATCCCTTGGATAAATTCCTAGCAGTGCTATTGCTGGGTCATAGGGTAGGTCTATTTTTAATTTTCTGAGGAACCTCCACACTGCTTTCCAGAGCGGCTGCACCAATTTGCATTCCCACCAACAGTGCAAGAGGGTTCCCGTTTCTCCACATCCTCGCCAGCATCTATAGTCTCCTGATGTGTTCATTTTGGCCACTCTGACTGGCGTGAGGTGATACCTGAGTGTGGTTTTGATTTGTATTTCCCTGATAAGGAGCGACGCTGAACATCTTTTCATGTGCCTCTTGGCCATCCGGATGTCTTCTTTAGAGAAGTGTCTATTCATGTTTTCTGCCCATTTCTTCACTGGATTATTTGTTTTTCGGGTGTGGAGTTTGGTGAGCTCTTTATAGATTTTGGATACTAGCCCTTTGTCCGATATGTCATTTGCGAATATCTTTTCCCATTCCGTTGGTTGCCTTTTAGTTTTGTTGGTTGTTTCCTTTGCTGGGCAGAAGCTTTTTATCTTCATAAGGTCCCAGTAATTCACTTTTGCTTTTAATTCCCTTGCCTTTGGGGATGTGTCGAGTAAGAGATTGCTACGGCTGAGGTCAGAGAGGTCTTTTCCTGCTTTCTCCTCTAAGGTTTTGATGGTTTCCTGTCTCACATTTAGGTCCTTTATCCATTTTGAGTTTATTTTTGTGAATGGTGTGAGAAAGTGGTCTAGTTTCAACCTTCTGCATGTTGCTTTCCAGTTCTCCCAGCACCATTTGTTAAAGAGGCTGTCTTTTTTCCACTGGATGTTCTTTCCTGCTTTGTCAAAGATGAGTTGGCCATACGTTTGTGGGTCTAGTTCTGGGGTTTCTATTCTATTCCATTGGTCTATGTGTCTGTTTTGGTGCCAATACCATGCTGTCTTGATGATGACAGCTTTGTAGTAGAGGCTAAAGTCTGGGATTGTGATGCCTCCTGCTTTGGTCTTCTTCTTCAAAATTCCTTTGGCTATTCGGGGCCTTTTGTGGTTCCATATGAGTTTTAGGATTGCTTGTTCTAGTTTCGAGAAGAATGCTGGTGCAATTTTGATTGGGATTGCATTGAATGTGTAGATAGCTTTGGGTAGTATTGACATTTTGACAATATTTATTTTTCCAATCCATGAGCAGGGAATGTCTTTCCATTTCTTTAAATCTTCTTCAATTTCCTTCATAAGCTTTCTATAGTTTTCAGCATACAGATCCTTTACATCTTTGGTTAGATTTATTCCTAGGTATTTCATGCTTCTTGGTGCAATTGTGAATGGGATCAGTTTCTTTATTTGTCTTTCTGTTGCTTCATTGTTAGTGTATAAGAATGCAACTGATTTCTGTACATTGATTTTGTATCCTGCAACTTTGCTGAATTCCTGTATCAGTTCTAGCAGACTTTTGGTGGAGTCTATTGGATTTTCCATGTATAATATCATGTCATCTGCAAAAAGCGAAAGCTTGACTTCATCTTTGCCAATTTTGATGCCTTTGATTTCCTTTTGTTGTCTGATTGCTGATGCTAGAACTTCCAGCACTATGTTAAACAGCAGCGGGGAGTGGGCATCCTTGTCGTGTTCCTGATCTCAGGGAAAAAGCTCTCAGTTTTTCCCCGTTGAGGATGATGTTAGCTGTGGGCTTTTCATAAATGGCTTTTATGATCTTTAAGTATGTTCCTTCTATCCCGACTTTCTCAAGGGTTTTTATTAAGAAAGGGTGCATGGGGCGCCTGGGTGGCGCAGTCGGTTAAGCGTCCGACTTCAGCCAGGTCACGATCTCGCGGTCCGTGAGTTCGAGCCCTGCGTCAGGCTCTGGGCTGATGGCTCGGAGCCTGGAGCCTGTTTCCGATTCTGTGTCTCCCTCTCTCTCTGCCCCTCCCCCGTTCATGCTCTGTCTCTCTCTGTCCCAAAAATAAATAAATGTTGAAAAAAAATAATAAAAAATTGGGGCGCCTGGGTGGCGCAGTCGGTTAAGCATCTGACTTCAGCCAGGTCACGATCTCGCGGTCCGTGAGTTCGAGCCCCGCGTCGGGCTCTGGGCTGATGGCTCAGAGCCTGGAGCCTGTTTCCGATTCTGTGTCTCCCTCTCTCTCTGCCCCTCCCCCGTTCATGCTGTGTCTCTCTCTGTCTCAAAAATAAATAAATGTTAAAAAAAAATAATAATAATAATAAATAAAATTCTTTTAAAAGAAAGGGTGCTGGATTTTCTCGAAGGCCTTTTCTGCATCGATTGACAGGATCATATGGTTCTTCTCTTTTTTTGTTGTTAATGTGATGTATCACGTTGATTGATTTGCGAATGTTGAACCAGCCCTGCATCCCAGGAATGAATCCCACTTGATCATGGTGAATAATTCTTTTTATATGCTGTTGAATTCGATTTGCTAGTATCTTATTGAGAATTTTTGCATCCATATTCATCAGGGATATTGGCCTGTAGTTCTCTTTTTACTGGGTCTCTGTCTGGTTTAGGAATCAAAGTAATACTGGCTTCATAGAATGAGTCTGGAAGTTTTCCTTCCCTTTCTATTTCTTGGAATAGCTTGAGAAGGATAGGTATTATCTCTGCTTGAAACGTCTGGTAGAACTCCCCTGGGAAGCCATCTGGTCCTGGACTCTTATTTGTTGGGAGATTTTTGATAACCGATTCAATTTCTTCGCTGGTTATGGGTCTGTTCAAGCTTTCTATGTCCTCCTGATTGAGTTTTGGAAGAGTGTGGGTGTTCAGGAATTTGTCCATTTCTTCCAGGTTGTCCAATTTGTTGGCATATAAGTTTTCATAGTATTCCCTGATAATTGTTTGTATCTCTGAGGGATTGGTTGTAATCACTCCATTTTCATTCATGATTTTATCTATTTGGGTCATCTCCCTTTTCTTTTTGAGAAGCCTGGCTAGAGGTTTGTCAATTTTGTTTATTTTTTCAAAAAACCAACTCTTGGTTTCGTTGATCTGCTCTACAGTTTTTTTAGTTTCTATATTGTTTATTTCTGCTCTGATCTTTATTATTTCTCTTCTTCTGCTGGGCTTAGGCTGCCTTTGCTGTTCTGCTTCTAGTTCCTTTAGGTGTGCTGTTAGATTTTGTATTTGGGATTTTTCTTGTTTCTTGAGATAGGCCTGGATTGCAATGTATTTTCCTCTCAGGACTGCCTTCGCTGCGTCCCAAAGCGTTTGGATTGCTGTATTTTCATTTTCGTTTGTTTCCATATATTTTTTAATTTCTTCTCTAATTGCCTGGTTGACCCACTCATTCGTTAGTAGGGTGTTCTTTAACCTCCATGCTTTTGGAGGTTTTCCAGACTTTTTTCTGTGGTTGATTTCAAGCTTCATAGCATTGTGGTCTGAAAGTAAGCATGGTATAATTTCAATTCTTGTAAACTTATGAAGGGCTGTTTTGTGACCCAGTATATGATCTATCTTGGAGAATGTTCCATGTGCACTCGAGATGAAAGTATATTCTGTTGCTTTGGGATGCAGAGTTCTAAATATATCTGTCAAGTCCATCTGATCCAATGTGTCATTCAGGGCCCTTGTTTCTTTATTGACCATGTGTCTAGATGATCTATCCATTTCTGTAATTGGGGTGTTAAAGTCCCCTGCAATTACCACATTCTTATCAATAAGGTTGCTTATGTTTATGAGTAATTGTTTTATATATTTGGGGGCTCCGGTATTTGGCGCATAGACATTTATAATTGTTAGCTCTTCCTGATGGATAGACCCTGTAACTATTATATAATGTCCTTCTTCATCTCTTGTTACAGCCTTTAATTTAAAGTCTAGTTTGTCTGATATAAGTATGGCTACTCCAGCTTTCTTTTGGCTTCCAGTCGCATGATAAATAGTTCTCCAACCCCTCACTCTCAATCTAAAGGTGTCCTCAGGTCTAAAATGAGTCTCTTGTAGACAGCAAATAGATGGGTCTTGTTTTTTTATCCATTCCGATACCCTATGTCTTTTGGTTGGCACATTTAATCCATTTACATTCAGTGTTATTATAGAAAGATACGGGTTTAGAGTCATTGTGATGTCTGTATGTTTTATGCTTGTAGTGATGTCTCTGGGACTTTGTCTCACAGGGTCCCCCTTAGGATCTCTTGTAGGGCTGGTTTAGTGGTGACAAATTCCTTCAGTTTTTGTTTGTTTGGGAAGACCTTTATCTCTCCTTCTATTCTAAATGACAGACTTGCTGGATAAAGGATTCTCGGCTGCATATTTTTTCTGTCTAGCACCCTGAAAATCTCGTGCCAATTCTTTCTGGCCTGCCAAGTTTCAAAAGAGAGATCAGTCACGAGTCTTATAGGTCTCCCTTTATATGTGAGGGCACGTTTACCCCTTGATGCTTTCAGAATCTTCTCTTTATCCTTGTATTTTGCCAGTTTCACTATGATATGTCATGCAGAAGATCGATTCAAGTTACGTCTGAAGGGAGTTCTCTGTGCCTCTTGGATTTCAATGCCTTTTTCCTTCCCCAGTTCAGGGAAGTTCTCAGCTATGATTTCTTCAAGTACCCCTTCAGCACCTTTCCCTCTCTCTTCCTCCTCTGGGATACCAATTATGCGCATATTATTTCTTTTTAGTGTATCACTTAGTTCTCTAATTTTCCCCTCATACTCCTGGATTTTTTTATCTCTCTTTTTCTCAGCTTCCTCTTTTTCCATAACTTTATCTTCTAGTTCACCTATTCTCTCCTCTGCCTCTTCAAGCCGAGCTGTGGTGGTTTCCATTTTGTTATGCATTTCGTTTAAAGCGTTTTTCAGCTCCTCGTGACTGTTCCTTAGTCCCTTGATCTCTGTAGCAAGAGATTCTCTGCTGTCCTGTATACTGTTTTCAAGCCCAGCGATTAATTTTATGACTATTATTCTGAATTCACTTTCTGTTATGTTATTTAAATCCTTTTTGATCAGCTCATTAGCTGTTGTTATTTCCTGGAGATTCTTCTGAGGGGAATTCTTCCGCTTGGTCATTTTGGATAGTCCCTGGCGTGGTGAGGACCTGCAGGGCACTTCCCCTGTGCTGTGGTGTATAACTGGAGTTGGTGGGCGGGGCCGCAGTCAGACCTGATGTCTGCCCCCAGCCCACCGCTGGGGCCACAGTCAGAATGGTGTGTGCCTTCTCTTCCCCTCTCCTAGGGGCGGGATTCACTGTGGGGTGGCGTGGCTCGTCTGGGCTACTTGCACCCTGCCAGGCTTGTGATGCTGGGGATCTGGCGTATTAGCTGGGGTGGGTAGGCAAGGTGCACGGGGGCAGGAGGGGCAGGCTTAGATCGCTTCTCCTTAGGTGATCCACTTCAGGAGGGGCCCTGTGGCAGTGGGAGGGAGTCAGATCCGCTGCCGGAGGTTGGGCTCCACAGAAGCGCAGAGTTGGGTGTTTGTGCGGAGCGAGTAAGTTCCCTGGCAGGAACTGGTTCCCTTTGGGATTTCGGCTGGGGGATGGGCGGGGGAGATGGCGCTGGCGAGCGCCTTTGTTCCCCACCAAACTGAGCTCTATTGTCAGGGGGCTCAGCAGCTCTCCCTCCCTTTGTCCTCCAGCCTTCCCGCTTTGCGAGCAGAGCTGTTAACTTATGACCTCCCAGACGCTAAGTCGCACTTGTTGTGGGAACACAGTCCGTCAGGCCCCTCCGCTTTTAGAAGCCAGACTCGGGTCTCTGCTTGGCCGGCGAGCCGCCCCTCCGCCCCGGCTCCCTCCCGCCAGTCCGTGGAGCGCGCACCGCCTCGCTGCCCTTCCTACCCTCTTCCGTGGGCCTCTCGTCTGCGTTTGGCTCCGGCGACTCCTTTCTGCTAATCCTCTGGCGGTTTTCTGGGTTATTTAGGCAGGTGTAGATGGAATCTAAGTGATCAGCAGGACGTGCGGTGAGCCCAGCGTCCTCCTAAGCCGCCATCTTGCAAAACCCCCTTAAATTCACATATAGAATACTTACATCTTATTTGAACTATACTTTTATCTGTTCAATCCTTGTTATCAAATGCATTCTTAAATTCACAACCTAGAATTAATATTTTTATCCCAAACATTTTAAACTAAATCATTTACATTTTTATTGGAAACCAAATCCACTGTAGCACTAGTTATGTTTGTATTCAGTTTTAAGCATCCAATTATATTTGTGCTCTATTTCAAGCATTCAGCTCTTTCGGTGAGAATTTTATAGCTAAAAATATATACATGCTCTTTCAATGTCTCTATTTTCTGCCTCCTCGGTACCATTAGTCAACATTAGGGTAGGATTTTGATCAAGGAAAACAGCATGTAGATAATGGAAATGCAAATATAAAAATGAGTGTGATAGAAAATATCGTGTTTAAAAATTATTTCCACCTAACACTCTGAATTGAATGCTGAAGATCTTACACATTATCAAAGAACATGGATGTCAGCTGAAATCCTCCACGTTTGGGGAATGCTTCCTTTAGAAACCATACTATACTATGGATGGAACTAGAAGGTATTACGCTAAGCGAAATGAGTCAGTCAGAGAAAGACAAATATCATATGACTTCACTCATATGAGGACTTTAAGACACAGAACAGATGAACATAAGGGAAGGGAAGCAAAAATAATATAAAAACAGGGAGGGGGACAAAACATAAGAGACTCTTAAATATGGAGAACAAACAGGGAGTTACTGAAAGGGCTGCGGAAGGGGGGATGGGCTAACTGGGTAAGGGGCATTAAGGGATCTACTCCTGAAATCATTGTTGCACTATATGCTAACTAATTTGGATGTAAATTAAAAAAATAAATCAATAAAAAAATTTTTTAAAAAAGAAAGAAAAAAACCACACTATACTATTAAGTTTTTGTTAAATGTACTGATATACAATCATCTAGATTATGTACGAGGTAACATAAATTTTGCATACTGTAAAACTGAAGAGATCTAAAGCATGTGATTCAGGTACATACCAGTTTATATTATAACAAAAATTAAGGAATTACTGTTGTGGTATGAACTGTTTCTACATCTATGATGTAGTATGTGAAATCTGAACTGCAAAAAATAAAATAAAATAAGATCTATCCACTGAGATATTATAAAGCCAATTACAATATGACGACACATATGGTGTGTGTTAGGAACCAAATATTTGTGTCCCCCAAAATTCATATGTTGGACTTCTGCCCCTCAGTGTGATGGTATTAGGAGGTGGGGCCTTTGGGAGGTAATTGGGTTTAGATGAGATCATGCACATAGAACCCCCATGATGAGATTAATGGCTTTACAAGAAGATGAAGAGACCTCAGAGCTTCCTCTCTCCACCAGGTGAGGACACAGTCCACAGTCCTTCCTCTCTACGGCTATGTTCCCAGCAGCCAGCATAGAACCTGGCACACAGGCTTTTGATAAATACAAACATGGGGTGGGGTGGGACTCAGAATAACCTGTTTGTTGGCTCTATAGCCACCCAATCAGCTGCATTCAAAGAAGCCAACCAGAAGTTTCTAATAAACAGTCTATGAGGTTAAACCTTTGCATGTTTTCTTGAAGCCCTAGGCTAGTTATTTTCTGTTCCCAAAGCTTGATGGTAGATGTTCTTTTAGGGACCTATAAGTAACAATGGCTAAACTTACAGAATATTGGTCAAACTAACTTTTTTCTTTCAATACATAATTGCAATTATTAACTTATTATTTTATTACCTAATTCAAAATGTCTCATACAAAATCATCTGGTCTACTTGAATTTATAGTCTTCTTGCAGAAAGACTGATGTGATCTTCAGGAAAGAGAACAGGATTTGGGAACATATGATCCAGGTCTACTTATGGCTCTGCCTCTTAATGGTTCTGTGATCACAAATAAATTATAACTTTCCTGAGTTTAAATTTTCTCACTAGCAAAATGAGCACAGTGATATCTAACTCATGTAGTTAAATGATACAATGTATACACTAAGTATTTTGTACAATTGATGGAAATATAAAAATATGTCATTGAAGTTATAAAACTAGCTTGGAAAATGATTGTACTTTATGTTTATTAGAACCAACATGGTGGGGGGGGGGTGGTGCCTGGGTGTCTCAGTTGGTTAAGCATCTGACTCTTGATTTCATCTCAGGTCATGATCTCAAGGTTTGTGTGTTCGGGCCCCACTCTGGGCTCTGCACTGACAGCTCGGAGCCTGTTTGGGATTCTCTCTTTCTCTCTCTTTCTCTTCCTCTCTCTCTCTCTCCTTTCAAAATAAATAAATAAACTTAAAAAATTTTAAATAAAAAAAAAGGACCCACATGGCCCTGTTTCTTGATAATGTGCATAGAACGTTTTTGTCAGTAGCATGATTTACCCAGAATCAGAGATTTACTTAAATTCAGACTCTAAAGAGGTGACCTAATAGACTCACAGTGAGACACAAGAACTGTGAATTCACCAATTTCACACTCCCCAGGTCTAATTTGGCCAAACCAGGAGGACGATCAATAAGATGCTTGCCTGAGGCAAGAATGCAGCATCAGGTCCACGAAGAACAGAAAATGTCATTGACTATGTAGAAGAATTACACCCCAGAAAACACGAGGAAGCCTAGATGGGAGTGAACTCACTTGTTAAAATTAGAGGAGATCCTTCACTGCTAAATTGAGAATGACAAAAATGTGAAAAACCATTCTTATTTATCTGAGAGCCACCTCTAGTGTATATAGTCCACATATACATGTATGTATATATCAATGCTACATGCTGCAAACACGAGAGAGGAATGCATGTGAGCCAGGATGCTTTGCGGAAACAAAGGAAAAGAGCCCACAAAAACAAAAAGGAATTTTCACATTCATAGCCAAATTCTGCATCCATTTCTAATCATAACAATTTACATTTTCATGCAATTTGCACATATTATTGCCAAATCCATTATGTTTATTGCTACAAGTGGACTGAATCTGTATAACTGACACTCTTTGCAATAGCTCTCATCCACTTCTCTGAACACAATAGCTAAGAAAGACAGTCAAACGTTTCTGGAGAAGCTGTTGCTGATTCGTTAATGCTGTCTTGAGAGATGCATATGCCCCTAGTCTCCCATTATATATATATTTATGTAAAAAAAATATATATATATATAATATTTACTCTATAGTGCTATTTTCCATAATTAAATACCCCTCTTAGTCTACCCCTCAAGAGAGACATTTAATGATTCGTCCCTTAGGAAGGCATATTTTTGGCTGAGGAAAACCCACATTTAGCCACTACTGCATGCCAGTTCTAAGCACAGGGCCTGGTGCAGAGAAAGCCTCAATAATGTAAGCTATTATCGCTTGCACCCTTCTTTAAAATTTTTTTAATGTTTATTTATTTTTTGAGAGAGAGAGAGCAAGTGCACGTGTGAGGTGGGAAGGGGCAGAGAGAGAGAGAGGGAGACACAGAATCTGAAGCAGGCTCCAGGCTCCAAGCTGTCAGCACAGAGCCTGATGAGGGACTCAAACTCATGAACCCTGGGATCACGACCTGAGCTAAAGACAGCTGCTTAACTGAGCCATCTCAGTGCTCCAGTTTGCACCCTTCTTAAGTGTCAAGTAGAAATCTACATTTGGGTGTTCCTGGGTGGCTCAGTAAGTTAAGCATCAACTTCAGCTCAGGTAATGATCTCACGGCTTCTGAGTTCAAGCCCCATGTCAGAGCCTGGAGTCTGCTTCGGACTCTGTGTCTCCTTCTCTCTCTGCCCCTCCCCCACTCATGCTCTGTCTCTGTCTTTCTCTCAAAAATAAACATTAAAAAAAAATTTTTTAAAGAAATCTATGTTTGAGAAAAATATGATGCTTTCCCAAGCATCTCATAAAGGTCACCCTCACCTTCTTAACGCTGGACTATCTCCGGGTGCTACAAGCCTGTAACACCTCCCCACACCACACACACACACAGAATCAGGTGGAAGTATTTTATTCTGACAAAATTTCCTTTGTGTGATGCACCAATTCTAAGACTCCCAAAATGGAAAACAAAAAGCCCTTTCCCAAAAGTCAAGAATGAATCTTGTGAGAATTACACTGCATGGAGTCTGACAGCAAGCTCCAGCTGTGGAAAACTGGATTCAAATTCCAGCATCATTTGCTAAAAATAATATTTGGCAACCTATTATTTATCTCTATGATCTGGGGCGCCTGGGTGGCTCAGTCAGTTGCGTGTCTGACTTCGGCTCAGGTCATGATCTCATGGTTCATGAGTTCGAGCCCTGTGTCAGGCTCTGTGCTGACAGCTCAGAGCCTGGAGCCTGCTTTGGATTCTGTGTCTCCCTCTGCCCCTCTCCCACTCATGCTCTGTCTCTCAAAAATAAACAAATGCTATTTATCTCTATGACCTTAGGCTCATCTTCTGTAAAGTAAGGATACTAATATATTTTTGCTATGAAAATTAAATAAATATTACGTATTTGATAAATCTATATCTATTATGTCTTACCTGGAATATGGTAGGTACCCACCAAATGGTACCCAACAATTCATAGACTTCTTTTTCCTATTTGTTTCTTGGAACTATGGGGGTAAAGGTGATGAAGACCTTCTCACAGGCCATAAAACAGTTTTATTTGCTGTATACTAGAAGTCAAGCCAGCAGTCAGTGACTTGAAGTGTCCCCTAAAGCTGTGGT
Source organism: Prionailurus viverrinus (assembly GCF_022837055.1). NCBI lineage: Eukaryota > Metazoa > Chordata > Mammalia > Carnivora > Felidae > Prionailurus > Prionailurus viverrinus. Next base: position 24,895,145 of record NC_062573.1, read on the forward strand.
TATGTTAAGGTCTGAGGGATTCGATGAGATGTGCCTCTAAGTTGCCAACTGATATTTTAGCTGACATTCTGGAGTTTGTGGGTACTGGTTGTCTTACTCTTCCAGTGGAAAACTCGTTCCAGGAAACCTGTCATGACCCAGCATAAGTAATCTCTGCATCTCCTCTATGGATCTTGACTCAAGAGCCTGTTGGAGATTTTTAAGGGTAGCTTCTATGCCCTCTGAGGGTCGACCAATAATTTAGAAACAACCAAAAGTCATTTTGAATTTGAACAATAAGGCAGGTGATCAAGCTAATAAGACAAACTCAAGAATGTTTTTGGCAATGGCCAGAGGATTGCCCTCCAGCATGATTACTTTAAAAAAAAACAACAACATACAAAGCTAGGTGCATTCATGGGTACGTTTATAAAACAAACAAACTGGTCTCTGCACCTTTTCAAAAGTTATGTTCCCATTGTGAAAATGAACACATGCCATTATCAGTATATTAGGATGATATTAAAGTGTTTTCTTAAGAATTTAGAAATAGGGGTGCCTGGGTGGCTCAGTTAGTTACGTGTCCGACTTCAACTCAGGTCACAGTATTGTGGTTCGTGAGTTCAAGCCCTGCGTTGGTCTCTGTGCTGAGAGCTCAGACCTGGAGCCTGCTTTGGATTCTGTGTGTCCCTCTCTCTCTCTGCCCCTCCCCCCCTCACATGGTCTCTGTCTCTGTCTCTGTCTCAAAAATAAACATTAAAAATATAAAAAATAAAAGAATTTAGAAATAAAATTTACACACAATGGATATTACTGATCAATGATGGAAGTGAACCAGAAATGTCTGTGAAAGAAACAGATGTGATTTAGGATTAAACCAGGGAAGCAGACTGGATTGTGATACTATTTGGTAGGCAGAAACCTAATTAGTTACATGCAAAGAGGAGGGTTAGCATAATGCATGGAAAAGGGAAGGGCAGAGCCATAGTCTGACTGTGTTTCATTCAGCACTGTTCAGATGGAGGAGCACAAGCTTTCCCATCATTGGAGAGGTGATTTCTGCTGTGGGTAGGGATGATTTATTATGTTTCGCCTTAGCCTTGATAAAATATCTCTCCAGACTAACCACCTTCATTTGCTCTGATTACAGGCTAGGCAAGTGACCTTCTGATAACACTGGAAGGTGACTGCCTGAGGGCTGACCCTGGGCCATGGCAAACTCTCCAAGATAATGCAAGGTTTTAAAACCCCTCATAAAACCCCAGTCTTCAGGCAAAAGCCACCCTTTCTGCCTACAAAATACGGCCAAGATTGGAGATCTGAAAGTACAGAAAATTATTCAGAAAACTGAAATCATCTCAAACTCAGAACCCAGAAACAATCATCGCTAACATGTTGGTGTATTTCCTCTGAACTGTTTTTTTTTTTTTTTACAAAATTATTTTACATAACTGAGATCAAATTGTATATTGTTTTTTTCATTTTGCTTTCTTATTAAGCATTACAATTTAGATATTTTCTGAATTACCTAAAGTATCAATAATGATAACCACTGAAATTGTGTAGCATCCCACCAAGTGATTTTTTTTCAGTGCATTTAACTAATCCTTTATTACTGAATGTCTGGGTGGCCTAATTTTTTTCTTTTTCTTTCTTTCTTTCTTTCTTTTTTTTTTTTTTTTTTTTGTGAAGAATGCTATAATAGGCCTAAAAATACAAAAGGTTTATTCTCTATTTGAGATTATTTCTTTGGTTCAAGTCCTCACTGTTGATTTTTAAGCCTACTTGAGCTCCTTGTTTCTAAATCTAACTGCCCACTGGACTCTCCCACTTGAAAATCAACCTACCCCAGGCAGGGCAGTGCCGAGGGCAAGCCCACCACTGGCCTCAGCTGAGGCACTCTGATGTGTTTTCTGTTTCAGAAGAAACCTGTCCTCAAGACTGAGCCAGGGAATTGCTGGTGGAGGAAAGTGACAGCCACTCATGGGAGTGATGACTGGGGAAGGGAGGGCAAGGCCAGCCCTCACCACCAGCCTTTAAGATCTGGGCCTATGGATCTTGTAAACTTTGACACATGTTCAAGCATTGTAACACTTCACTCTATTTCAAAAACTCTCGTTTACTGGCTCCTTCACATCAAAGTTCACCATAGTCCTGGCTCTGAGGTAGTTTCTAATATAAACCCCATTTTCCTGAGACTCAGAAAAGTTAAGTGCCTCGTCCAAAGTCATTCATGTAATAAGAAGGAAAACCGTATTCCATCCAGATCCGTTGACTCAGAGTTTGTAATATTTCCACTTCACCGTTATGTTTCCTCTCCAATAGTTATGTTGGGGTGGGAGGGAAAATAAACCAGGCTGCTAGAGCTTTCATGATTCCTTTTGAACGTTTTCGAGAGGCGGTGGTGGCAAGCATCAATCTGTAATTCTAAACAAACACAGTTTAAAATCCCATGTGGACTATCACACACACTGACCCACCTGAGACCCCCAGTTTGAGCGATGATAGAAGCAGCTGGAGATCTGCGGCAGTTAAGGGAGATTATATATGTTCTGGGAGCTCAGGAGGTCTAGGCACTCCACTATCTATAATTGAAAATGTACTGAAGCAAATGGAAGCTTGTGATCCCATGTGTATTCTATCAGATGCTTCGGACATTAAAGGAATTCCTAGAAAATTACAAATTGAAACACTTGTCACGTAGTGGTAACAGGAAAAAAAAAACCCCATACTTAGACTTTGGAAAGAGAAGAATAAATTGCCCATAAAATAATTCATAATAGATTTGCAGCTAGAACTGGTTATGAGAGAGTAATGTGGTATAAAAGATAAGATACGGAATTCCAAAAATGCATGGGAACTATTGCTAATTCTTCATACAAGAGCAAGAATAATCATACAGACAATTGTACAGTTAATTGTTCTGCCTACAGTGTAAGAGGAAGACAAATACAAGTAATAACAGCATCACTTGAGGCATGTGAAGAAGAAATAGAGGAAATATATTTTTTCCTTATTTCTAATTTTGTAAGAAGGAAATTATGCTCAAAATAAATTCAACAAATTGCTTTCACACGAAAACATACTATGAAAACAAATAAGTGTGCCCTTATTTTCTCATTTCCTGGTAAGAGGGACTCTTCCAAGAATCTAAGAATCAGTTTTAGTAAAATGTACAGGTATATTATTTAATTAAGTACTGGAAAGATACTTCCAGGCAAGATGATGGTAAAGGCTGCCCTTTCCCAAATTCCCAAGAAAATGACCAACAAAATGTACAAATGGGACCCACACATAAGAAATTGGGAATGAGTGGGGCACCTGGGTGACTCAGTTGGTTAAGCGTCTGACTTTGGTCATGATCTCATGGCTTGTGGGTTTGAGCCCCACATCAGGCTCTGCGTTGATGGCTTGGAGGCTGGAGCCTGCTTCAGATTCTGTCTCCCTCACTCTCTCTGCCCCTCCCCTGCTCATGCTCTCTCTCTCTCTCTCTCTCTCTCTCTCTCTGTCTCTCTCTCTCTCTCTCTCAAACATAAAGATTTAAAAAAAAATTAAGAACTTGGGAATGGGTGCCTGAAAGAATAGTACTAACTGGACCGGATGAAATGGAACCCATTGAAAATTGACATGAAATGTGTTACTGAGAAAGAATAGTTTCCCTGGAAAGCAAATCACAGAAGCTCCTAGCTTGGAAGGTAAGAGTTGGGAGGACAAGAGCAGGTTGAGGAGTTGAGGGAAATGTACCACCTGAAACAGTTTGTGGGCTGGCAGCAATGGGCACAACCAAAGATCACTACAGAGATGTATACAGGTAGAAATGAATAAAACAATGGAGAAGTGGGTTGTGTGTAGTGTGATGTGCATGTGTGTGTGTGTTGTGTGCGTATATACATGTGTTCATGCATGTCTGTATTACAGGGAAGACTTCTATGGGGATCTAGTTGGTAACAGAAGTAAATAATAGCAAGTCTGATCTTCGGTTTGAGCTGATAATATATTCCCTCCCCTCTTTGTCCTTCCTTCCTACCTACATTTAAAGTTTCATCTATAAAATCTTTAGACAAGAACACACAGCATAGCTCTGACAGACCCTTCTGAATTTCATTCCCAATAGTGGGCAAGTGTGGACTAGGACAATGAAACTATGAAAAACTGCTGCTGTTCAAAGAAAAGGGGAAATTGGGAGGTATTTTTCTTTTTTTATGCTGCCTTTATCAGGTTTTGATGTCAGTTATTCTTTACAATGGATCAAAGAGCAACTTTTTCCATGAACAGGAAGAGTTTAGCATAGAAATAACTCATTTAAAAGGTTGGCTAAAACCCTGTGCTATTTTAGGAGAGAATTCTTAGACCATCTTTCACAATTTTCCTGCTTTTTATTGGGTTATTTAATCTTTTATATTTCTTGAATCTAATTCGTATGGGGCTTCCCTCAAAAATTCAGTAGAAATAATGACATAACTGTTTTCAAAACTTTTGCTCTGCTACTGCCACTCAGTTTTGAAGGTCCCACCACATATCACATCACACATTAACTTTTTGGCAGGGGAGTATAAAATAATTGCCAGAAAATATTTTGGAAAGTTTTAAAAATGTTTATTTTTATTCTAATTTAAAGTAGATAATATATTCACAGAACTCAAAATTCAAAAGATCTGTAAGTGTTTGCATGAAAAGTCCCCATACTTTTCTCCCTAAGCTATTTGGATCCATTACGAGGACATAACTGATTTATTGTGTATCTTTAAATGATCTGTAAAAATTTCTTTTTTGGCATTAATAATTAGAGTTTCTATCTCATTACTTGTACTTTGGTATTTTTGTGTAGTTGTGATTCTACATTTACAGGCTTTTGGAATGCCACACTCCCTAGATCTAAGTGCTGTGCCCATAGCGCCCAATCTGTAACGGGGTCATGGCTCAGGCTTTTCCCAACAACCCTGCATTACTTTTACACACCTCCCCAGCAACTCCACTACCATTACACCGTCCCTATGCCTGGGCAGAAAATGAGCCAAAAAAGTTCCAAACTGGATGAATCATTTACTCAGATTTTTTTTTTTAATTTTTTTAGTATTTATTTATATTTGAGAGAGAGAGAGAGAGAGAGAGCACGCGTGCAAACGAGCACACCAGTGGAGGAGGGGTAGAGAGAGACAGAGACAGAATCTGAAGCAGGCTCCAGGCTCTGAGCTCCAGGCTGTCAGCACAGAGACCAATGCAGGGCCTGAACTCACCAGCCATGGACCAGAGCCGAAGTCAGACTCTTAACCGACTGAGCCACCCAGGTGACCCGACGCAGATTTTTTTTTTTTTAATCCCGAAGGCTATTTCTTAAAGAAGGATACCTTAAGCCTGCTGTTCTTGGCTCAAAGTCCTATCACCCTTACTTCACCTTTTCCATGGAAGAATGTTGGAAGGCTGTAGAGCCAGGCATTTGGGGCTGTGTGAGGCTACACAGATTTGTAGGATTTTTAGGATTTACATTCTTCCCGGAGTGCTAGTTAACCATACAGAAACTCCCTTGAAGAGCATTCCAAGGAGAGTGCATTTTATGGTTTAATTACTCAAAGATAATACGAGTGTGGTTTCATACATACACAGGCTGCCACTTTTAAGATACTATTGGCTATAATTCCAGACCTCTTTCAATGTGTTTACATATATGCTACATATTTAAGGATATGTGTGTATATATATATATATATATATATATATATATATATATATATATCCCTATATATATAATAACACATAGATTCCTTTTCCAGGACTTTGAGCACTGCCTGCTGAAATTGAACCAAAGGTTCCATCCATCTTGGGAGAGGGGGGAATCAGTAGAGTCTGTCTAAAATTGGAATAAAGATCATTGAAGTCTATTAGAAGGCCAGTCACCTCCTAGGCTTCTGCAGCTCAGCTGTACAAGTGCTGCCCCAATGAAGAGAAACAGGCTCGGCTGTGTCAAGAGGCACAGTGCATTCCAAAGGCAGCTGAGATCTGGAGGCGGAGTTGTGACTTCTGTATTTCAGTGTTTGAAGACAACCTAACAGAGGTCACTGGTCACCTGCTCCCTCTGCCCGTGTGTGAACTGGACACACTGCTGTGCCTGGTGCCACATCCACTGCCCCTTACTCCGAAGAGGCAGCTCTTTCTCCCTCACTCATAAAGCAAGTCTCCTAATAAAGTCTTGGTCATTATACGGGATTTTGTGACTTTAAAGCACTTTATAAGTATTCAATGCTAAGACTTGTGGAGTGGTAGAAGAAAAGGAGTGGAACGTCAAGAGCCCTGTATTCAGCCATGCTTCTGACAGCAGTGGCAACCCTGGCACAAAGATGAATTCCCTGTGCACAAAATTCAAGTCAAACTGTAAATCCAATCATGTTCATCGAAGTTCAAATAGTTTTCTATTTACCTAGAACTATTAATATTCTTATCTAATAACTACAGATGAAAGCTGGCATTTATGTAAAGACAAAATAATTAATTTACAGGAATAAAGAAGTTTGAGTATCTTGAAAATGGTGACGATTTTTTTTCCTTCAACTGTAACTTTTTTTTTTAATTTTTCTTTTAGAGAGAGAGAGAGAGGGCAAGTGGGATAGAAGGGCAGAAGGAGAGGAAGAGAGAGAATCTTAAGCAGGTTCCACACTCAGTGCAGAGTCCAATGCGGGGCTCAATCTCACAACCCTGGGATCAAGACTCGAGCTAAAATCAAGAGTCGGATGCTCAACCAACAGAGCCCCCCAGGCTCCCCACCAACTGTAACTTTAAATGAGAAACAAATTATACCACTAATATTACAGAGATGAAAAACCAGTAGAAGCTAAAGTTGAACAATCCCCAGAAAGAGAGTGCTCCTTGAAAAAACCAGCAGAAGGAAAACTTAAGGTGACAAATACCACCAAAGGCTTTTAGAACCAACTGTTGCATTTTTAGGAGTCTTCAGCAATCATCACTAAAATGCAGTAATCACAAGGGGAAAAAAGACATTAGAAAAACATAAAACTCCCAAATCAGAATCAAGAACTAAGTCTCTGTAATTGCAATGTAGTTAGTATTCACTTACATGTAGAATGATCCTGACAGAGGTGAGGTGATCGTAACAGTGAAAAACAGTATGTACTAGTTAACGCCATGTCTGGAACAGAGTAAATATTCAGTAAGTGATAACTGTCATTATTTTTAAATTTATTATTATAGCCAATAGCAGAGAAAAGCAGAACTAAAGTCAAGGACAAAATACTGTAGAAATCCAGCAAACAACAAGTTCTATTTTTAGTGGGTTTATAGATGATGATGATGATGTCACTCTAAAATAGAGAAGAACTACAAAATATAAAACAAAGGGAGTAAAAGAAACATGAGATCCTTTCTAAGTTGGAATTTAATATTAAGTGACTTTGACCATCTCTACTGTGGCAATTATCATGGTAAGAGTTCTGTCCATTCTAAAGACACACCAAAAAGCCACATATACTTTCAGTCCACAGTTGCAACCTAGAGGCCCCAGCGCATAGGCTCTGTCTTCAGGTGTCCTGCTTATCAAGAGTTAACCTTTGCATCCACATGCTACCCCTAACTAAGAGAATGAAAAAGAAATCTTCCCTGATTAAGAAAACTATAGGTGTTGAAGTATGTTGATGTTTGAAAAGGATATGGTAATATAATACAGTTCTTTAAAATTTTATGTAAATATCCCTAAATTACCCTGTTATTACTTTCTTTGAAAATTGAGAGACAATGATGAGGATTATAAGAAATGTCTCCTAATTTCCTTTGCTTTTAAGTAACACAAATTTTCTCATTTTCCATCAGTGATGTCACAAATACGTGTCTCTATGTGGTACACCAGTTGACTTCTAAAAAATCCTCATACATGGTCATTGCAATCCAAAGTTGTACTTCCTCATTTGGGCTAAGTTTTCACTTTTTCAAGTTCATGTCAAACTAATAGTACAGCATTTATCTGGAAAAGTAAAAATTACTTTTTCCATTTTTATTTTCATAGATTTTTATAATCTTTTGTAAAACAAACAAAAAAAGGTATGGAAAATATTGAAGCTTCCAAAATGCTCCTAGATTTCCTTACTGTACAATATACACACTATTGCTAAGTAGGAAATACATCCTGTCCAATAACTATTCTAGATAAATAAAACAAATTTGAACTCCTCTTACTATAAAAAAATATTGGCCTGATGAAAATATAAAAAACTTTCTCAGAAGAACTATAATCAAGCTTAAGGACCCCTAGAAGTCCTTAAGTGACCTAGAAATGGACAGTGATAACTCTTATACTACTTGGCACTGTCCAAAATACCATGGTTTCCTTAACAGTTTCTTTACAAACCAAGAGCTTCATCTAGCACTTTCCTGAAAGGCTCCTCTCATTCTGGAGAGTTGTCTGGAAATGTTTTTCAGGTAATTGTGGTATTTATCTGAGAACTCAGGTGGATAATATTTTGTTATTGCCTCTAGGACACATTCAATCTGCGTTGCCTATGCCCTGTTTCCAAAACTTTGCTTCATGCACTGCTTTGTCTCTTCATTCCCACATTGGTCTTGACTCTTTGGAGCTTCTCTTCCTACCTGAGCTCATCCTTGCCTAGGATTCAGAACTTGGTTTCTCTTCACACCACACCTCATGGGTGCCTCCTATTCTCACTCATTCCCTGATTGTTACGGATCTTGGAACTCCAACTGGGCCCGAGCTCTGGGCATTTTCTCTCATTCCTGTTGGAGTCAGGGAATCTTCTCAATGAACTCAATGTAATGAAGTGAGAAATTAGAAAAATGCAGAAACACTTAAATTGATCCCACAAGGACATTACATTGCCAAGTACTTGAGCAATTCAAAGTTAATAGCAATGATGACAACCATCATTTATCCTTAGGTACTCTATCCCTATTTACAGGTAAGGAAATGAGTTCGCATGGATTAAATAACTTGCCCAAATTCACACAGCTTGTAAATGTGAGAGATGGAGCTAACATTCAATCCCAAATTCATTGAGCTCCAAAGCCTACTCCATGTAAGATCACATAGTTTTTGTTTTGTTTTATTTTTAAGGACAGTATCACCAGTATCGCTAGATTTAATTAAGATGGAAAATACTATAACAGAGGTGCTCAAGGCCACTGCCATTCAAGATAATAACTATTCTAGATAAATCAAAGCTAATATCAAATGCTTACTATATGCCAGGTATGAGGCTGTATTCTTTACAAAACCATCTCATTTAAACCTGAAAAATAACCCTATAGTATACACACTACTATTATGCTCATTTTACAAATGAAAAGAAAAAGCCAAGACTCAGAGAAGTTGAGTAACTTGCTGAGTCCCAAAGCTATTAAGTAGTAGGGCCAAAATACCTTAAGGAGCCTAGCCTAGTCATCATGTTTCCTCATCCTACCAGCCAATCTGCCCATTTGTCCGCTTGACAGATGTGAGGGAATCCAACCTCAAAAGACACTCAACCAATCACCCTGCTTCAGTGGCATCCCTACCCTCCTCACCATTCCTGCAGCTTCCAACTCAATATACAAGATCAGTCCTTGATGACATAAGAAGATCTTACCCATAAATGTAACTAGTAAAAATGAGTCCTCAGGCAAAGTCTGAGGTAGACTTTTCCTTACTCCTTTCTATGCAGAGGTTGCCAATATCCTTGTAAAGACATAAATCTCTATATCATAATTTAGGAGTGCTATAATTTGTTTCCAAGCTGGAGGAGATATAAAACATATAGTGCCTAAAAGGTATGAACTGGCAAGAGAGAGAAACTCTCACTAGAAAAGCCATATACATTTGACCATTATAATGATATATTTTGATGTTGGTTATGGGAGTATCACTCAGACTGTCATCCATTGACCTAATTGCTTTGCAATCATTTGGGGAAGCTTTAAATGCAGATACCTAGGCCTCCCTATGTCTGTCTCCAGAAACTCTGGAGAGGAGAAGAGGCTTGGTCATCTTTATTTAACAATTAACAAGCTCCACCGGTGTTCTGAATGGAGATGCACACCAGAGCAACCACTCCACCCCATGTGTTTATATGATCTTAACTATAATTTGGTTTTGCAACTGTTGGACAGATTAAGGATTGAGACTTATGTTATTTTAGAACTGACAGAATAATTTAATATTCTTATTATCAGAATAGCTTATAGATGTTATGTATACATTCAAATATTTATGTACTCAATTATCGAGGCCCAGCACCTGCATGCACGCATGGGCTCATATTCACACCCCCCAGAATACCACTAAAAGTAGCAAAATAAATCAGGTCGAGCATATTTTTTTTTGCTTTTTATATCACACTGGTTTTTAAATGCATTAATCCAAGTACTGCAGAGAGATGCTAATCAGTACTCTGAGAACAAAGGGTTTTATACTCAAAAAAAGCTTGGGAAACGGCTCTGCTAAATCCTTCTCCTGAGGATTCACAAAACATACTAAAGATTTGAGATGCTCTAGAGTGAAAATGAAACTTGCTAACTTCGTTTAATATTTAACAAACAAACTTACTTGGGTAGAGGATAATCTTTTTCTTCTTTTCAGCTCATTCTTTACCACCAATTTACTTAGCTCTGAATTCATTTCCTCAATAAATGTATGTTACAAATATATGCAACAGCCATAAGCTAGGCAGTGTGTTAGATTCAAGGATAAAATGGTGAATAAGCTAGACAGCCTATTCAATATCCACATTCATTACCATGTGAAACTTGTCAAATCACAAAGTTTCCTCATACCCCAAGGGGCCCTGATGCAATGCAATCCGCTTCATTGCCTCAGTTCCACCACTGACCTTACTTCGGTTACAGTTTACAAGAGACTGAGTATCTCCAAACAAACTTAGAGCAGCTCCTGAGCTGGGCATGACAAGCAGAGGGAGTCCCCAGATAGTTGTATACCCACATTAGCTCGACAACAAGTACAGTATTATAGGATCTGTCTTGGTGCGCTTGAATGCACAATGGCTACTTTAAACCAGGCATTTGAAGTAGTTGTTGCAACAAAATTTAATCCATAAATTTTATGCTGGACAGTAGTTTTTTCATAGCATGGAATTCTGCCAATGATCTATACGGCTTTTTCAAATATCCACTGTCAAATGAAGTAGGTAATTGCGGTATTTATCTGAGAACTCAGGTGGACAATGCTTTGTTATATACTTTTGTTGTTGTTGGATTATTTTCCTCCTGAAATAAGGAACACTGAACAAGTCCACTAAAGGAGCAGGTCTTCATATTATTTACCTCATTGCATTGGGAGTGACTGAAATAATGTTAAATCATTGGCTCATGTAAGACTTGATTTGGGGGTTTTATCTATTTCAGTGACCATCCCAATGATAGGTACTCCAGGCTGTAAATTCTACATATGTCCTCATATGTAAATTCTTTGTATGTCCTCACGTGTGCTACAATTCAGGCGCTTATGATTTTGTTTTTGCAAAAGATGCCTTCTTCAAACATGGAGAATCTGTACCCTTTAAGATGCTTTATGACTATGAAACATTAGACTCTCCCTTCGTTCTCTCCTATGGCAGAGGAGAGTGTAGCAGGAATTTAAGAATTGAAAAAGGATCAAAACCCAGGTCATTTACCCATTTGTGTAGCGATCTTTCTCCATGGTTACGTATTCTATGTTGCCCAGGTATAATTTAACCACGTGTAACTAAACTTGTGACAACATAAGACCCTTGTAACCCTCAGGAAGAATAAGTTGACTCACTTTGGCACCCTGAATTCTAGACATCAGCTATATCTGCCCTGCTCATCAACACAGTGACACATATTGCTGCCCTATCATCCACACATCTAAATTATGGCTATTAGCTTCGAATCCTCAGGTGTTGCTCCCATTTTTATCTGGCCAAATAATGCAATGCTTTGTCTTGAAATGTGAACAAAATGGACAAAATCACCTAGACTAAACTGAATATGCTTGCTTCTTTGAAAATGTTTATTTGAAGCAACAGCATTAGTCTCCATCTATTTATTCAAGAATTATTTGGTGAAAGTCTCCTATCTGCCAGATATTTCTGCTAGGGACTAGAGATACAGCAGGGAAAATAAGACAATGCCCAGAATTAAAAGTATATTTTATGTAGCCATATGAGGTTCGATTCTGAAGGTGCAAAAATGGAGAGCACCTTAGTTTTGAAGTTGCCCAGTAGTTTGGGTCACGTAGGCCTATCAAACTCTCCCAAGTTCACTCCTACTCCAGCCCAATTTGGGGATATTTATGGAACCCTAACTCCCAGCTGAAGGACTTGCAAAAGGAATCCTGTGTAGAAAATATAAAGGGAAAAAATGAGACTCGTTTGGAAGGAAGGTTTTTTTAAAGAGATATTTGAAATGGAAATGGAGTTAGGTGACCTAATTCCCTCATGCAAGGGAATGTGGTGCACACGGTCACGTCTAATGGTTGAGAAGTCTCTACCATAAGCTGGCCATCAGAGGTACCACTCTGCCAATGTAAAGTTCACCATTTAACACAAAAATGGAAAAAAAAGTGCAAGTTGTGCTTTGCCTTTTATACTCTGAATTTTGAGAGCTACCATCTGGTTTTTAAAGAGAGAAAACAACATGAGTAGGAAATCAGAATTCCATTACCAAATGGCTAGATTTCAGTCTTTTAGTAGAAAGACTTGAAATTTTTATATCCATCATTTATTTACCTTTTAACATGTGGGTTTATTTTTATTTATTATTTTTCATTTAAAAAGATCATAAAAACCATTTTGAGTCTTCTAAAGTGCTCTTAGAGAGTATGGTCTAAAATATAAATGCAGTATGTGTATGTATTTGCACACAGAAAACTTTATAGCACTAAACAATTCATCCTTGTAACTTGTTTGTGATAATACTTTATGAGGTGGCTTTAAACAAGAGGTAGAAGAAACTGGAGCTATTTGTGTTTTTCTCAAGAGAATAAAAGCTTTTTCCTTGAGTTCTCTGATGCATGTAATGCTTGAGATTTACAGAAATAGCACCTATTTCCCCTGAGAATAAAATCACCCCCAGGCAGAAAAATAACTCTGCAACAGGTAACTAGCAGAAAGTCTTTTTCATCAGCTCCTCAAGAGCTACAGAAATTTGAAAAAAAAACTATTTCAAATTACGTTGCAAAACCACATGTTTCCTTAACAGAGCTGACAGTTTGTTGTGTTTCACCACTAGAAATGGCCCTGAATTACTGAAGTCGCCGCTCTACCTTGTCCTCTGCTCTCCATGGTCCATTCCTCTACCACATTGAAATCCTACAGTTCCCAAGGAGGCTCTTCAATAAGGATGACTGTTCACAGTCTCACCAGTCAGCTTTCCTGTTGTTTACATCACTGGGAATCCCACCAAATGCTCCAGGTATTCAGGAACATTGACACGTAAGTAGGGAATGAAATCCTCCCTCCTTTCCAAGACAAAGCTGCCTCCTCACCAAACTCTGGAGTTTCCTTCCAACCTCTCTTCAACTCCTTCAGCCCGGTTTTCCCCCACCGGACATTAGCATCCCAAGGTCTGTCCAAAGCATCTTTTCCCCTCTCACAGCATTGGACTCTCAGCCACTCCCTTGTTTCTGACACTCCCCACTTCTGCGGCTTCCCCATCACTTCTCAAAGTGTTTCCTCGAAAATGCCTGACTTTCCTTCTCAGCTTATCTTGGTTTCATGTCTTTTAAATGTTCCTGTTCCTGTTCCTGCTGTTTCATCCCCAGTCTTCTTTCCTGTATCCTCTCCTTATGCTGGGATTCCTTGGGCAGGTCACCTCTCCTCTGTCATCCTGTTTACACATTCATGGAGGGAAAAAAGATACTGGACTAGATAAACTTTGAGATTTAATCCCACCCTCACATTCTATGATGATAATTCAGAGGGAAGAAATGACAGTAGAGGAAGAGAACTACATGTTCTGGATAGGAAAAATGTGGACTCAGAAGAAGGAGCCTCAGGAAGCACATCATGAGAAAATTGGGTTCCACAGCTCAGAACAGGGCCTAGGAAGGGCCTTACAGTGAGGCCCCAGCAGCCCTGTGGATCCCCATCCCCTTTGGGCCCAATTTAAATTCTCCAAGAAATATCACAGGCAGTTTGGAAAGCAGAAATAAGTCACAAAAGGGAGGCCTCAGTGTCTGGAGAAAGGATCTGAATACACTGACCCCTTGTCCTTCCTTCTTGATCCAGAAAAAGAAAAGCAAGGTAGAAGCAACACTCTCGAGAAGGCTGTTCACAGCTCACCTGGTTTTGCTCCGGGAATCCTATGCATCAGACACCAGACTCCAATATTCAATTAGGGCTCACCCATGATTTAAAACTGGATAAAGTATTCTTTAATCAAGGACTCTATAAGGAAAACAAGAGGCTGCTTGATAATGCAAGTGTTCTGGAATGAAAACTACTCACACATGGTTTATGGGTGACTTACACATAAAAATTAAAAAAGAATATTCATTTGGGAGTTGATATAAATGTCCAGCTGTTCCCCATTAGAGACCTGGTAAAAAACTTCAGCAGATGTGACCAAAGGCTTCTGCCTGTGTCCCCCAAATTCAACCTTGCCTGCACTGGATGTCTCTGTCTGGGGACCCTTAATGCTATCCTCGATCACTGCTGAAGAAGTTTGCCTGTGCCAATCAATCTGTAAAATGCCTGCAGCACATAACTTGTTATGTAAGGGTTAATAATTACAAGGCTATTACAAGACCTGTTCTACAAGAATCAGGTTCCAATAATGTCTTCTTTCTTTTTTCCCATTTTTTCATATTTATTTGGAATGGTGGTTCTCAACTGGGGAACCCCAAGAGACATTTGGCAGTGTCTGGAGGCAGTTTTGATTATCATACTGGCAGGATGAGTTGGTAGTGGCATCTAGCAGGTAGAGGTCCAAGACGCTGCTAAACACTCGACAATGCACAGAACAGTGCCTGTGAAAAAACAATTATCTGACCCAAAATGTCAATAGTGCCAAGGCTGAGAAACTGATTGATAACCAACTCAGAGAACCATCTGTCAAGATCCATGGGAAGTCCAGTATCAGTCACCCAGGAACTCTCCCCCCTCCTTCCCCTCCTTTTGGGGGTTTACAGTAAGCCTGAAAAGAGATCTACAGAACTTCCAGTCAGGATGGCAGGCTCTGCCTGTCTGTGGTTACTTGCTTTGCTCAGGTGGCCACGTAGTACCACTGGTCTGAAACACAAGGGGTTGGCCCTTACCTCTAGTCTTCCCACAACAGCCCCTGATTATCACCAGAAATATCTTGGTGTTGCTGTCAGGATCTGGAGCCACCTAAATTTTTTTTTTTTTTTTCCCTTTTCTAGAAGTGAGGAGAGTCAGGGCTTTAGGTATGTTATGCCTTCATTAACCTACGGGGCAACTCTACATGCCTTTCAATTCTTGCTGATGAGGCCACGGCAGTGAAAAAACAAAGCACAAGGTAATCTCCCAGAAGGCCCATCTGCTATGTTAAATTCTCAGTAACTTCCCTGATTCTGGTAATGACTTGTCTCACTCTTCCTGCCTGGCACTGTCTTGGACTCTGCCTGTCTTCTCCCAAACTAAGGCCCCTGAGTCCTGAATTCTGCCCATGGAAATACTGCACACGTTTACCAGCCGAGTGGGAATGAGGAAAGTGAGAAGATCAGCCCCCTTTGGCAAGAAGGGTAACCCTGATACAAGCCGAGCTGAGCATGGCTCTTCCCATGGCTTACCTGCCACTACACATCCTCACCATTGGTGATGGTTTGAGATTTTTCCCATTTAGCCATTCAGTATACAATGTGTGTCAACTCCAAGTCTTTGTCAAAATACTTCTATCATGGAATTGCAATGATCTGTATACCCACCCGTTTGTCTTCCCCAAGGGCTTCTGGGCTCTTTGATGAAAATCTGTATCTTAGTCATCTACAAAGTCAAGATAAGGCACAGTGCTGAGCATATAGGAAGCACTTAGAATTACAGAGTTAAAAAAAAAAAAGGAGCGATTGAATAAAATATTTCCAAGTGAAATGTTTGTGAGGGTTTATAAAGAAAAAGCAGGATGGAAACAGCTATCCAGAATTCACAAGGTGATATTTTTTATAGGCACCTTAAAAAATCAGCACATATTCTTCTGAAGCTTTTAGCACAATGAAATAAAAATTAGAAACATATTTTTTTCTTTTGTTCTCTCATGTGGAAATTGTGACAGCAAATAAACTCCTCTGTCTTTTATTTTTGGAAGACGGTAAGAAAATGTCACACGTCGTCATTTGAATTATTTGTCTCACAAGGTTAGTTGAAAAGCTTAGCTGTAAGTTCAACAGTAGAGACACTGGGGTAGGCTTTCAGTGGCTTGTCAGCTCTCTCCGAACTCAAGGAGAAAACAACCGGCATCAAAGTGTTCTATGGACCTGTAAACACAGCTTCTCTCCAAATAACCCACTTTGATGCAAAGGCAGCTTAAAAGCTGTCTGCTTTTAAAGATGGTTTTCAGTCATACAAATGATCTTTCTACTGGTCTCATTTAACCCAAGGTCAGGGAACTAGCCTGCAAGGGTGTTTCATTAAAAGGAATTCTGATTTTCCACCCTTCAGTATACTTGACTCATAAGAGTGAGAAATGGATGAAGTCATATTTGCACAAATATTTTTACTGATTCTTGGGTCCTTGTCACCAAACTGTTGAACCACCTGAATTAAGTCTCTAGATTAAGTTCAAAGGCTTTATTTTAGATTATAATCTATGTTGGAATCTCCAGTTCTATCAGAAAGTGGCATAAAATTATCAATAGAATTTATTTTTACTTATGTTAAAAGATCACCCTTTAAAACAATGGACCCAAGGGAAAGTAATAATATGAAAGTTATCATTATAGTCAATGTAATTATTTACCTGTTTACATCTAAGATGTACAAATAAATACAACTTTATATTAATTATTAATAACTCGACCTAATGTCTATTTCTTATTCTACTAAAATGGCAGAAACTTAATCTCAGGTACTTTGGGATCCCCTCCCCTTGCCTTAGAGATGAGTCTAAGTTCTGAGTGACTTATGCAGTGCCATGGCATTTGAGGCAAGGAATGGGACTCTCATCAGGTCTTCAATATCACATGTCCATGCAGATTTCTTCTGAGGTGACTATTTCCTCTTCTGGTTCTCTGTCATTTATCTGCACAGGTCACCAGTGAAAAAAAAATACCACTAGCTTTTCTCTACCTACCCCCTTCTGGTCTAATGGTTCTTTCTCCTAATTTTCTATCATTTTATGGGCACAAAATATATTCTCATCTTTCCATGTCATGCTGGGACACCAGAATCTCTGCCGCACTAGCCAAGACCCATTCTTTCTAAACTAACACATCCATTTCTTATCTGAACCCCAGGCCTCCTCCAAAAAGCAGGATACAGGGTCCATCTCCCTGAAACAATCCATCCCTTTTTCTCCAGTTGGGGTATAAAGGGAAAGCTCTTTTTTCATCAACCCTAAAACATTTCTCCCACGCTAAAGTCTTCTCCAGTCACCTTAGAATTTAGGCTTTGGAAGATAATGTCAGTAATATTCCTTCTATCCTGTCCCATTCCTGCCTGTGCAAGGAGCAAAGAACTTCCCAGCTCCTTGAATGGGGAAATGGTAAGAGGTACAGGAAAAAAGGAAGCATCAGGAAGAAAAAAACTGGTTAGCATCTCAAAAGGTTATCTCACCACATTCACCATTTATGAGTGTCCTTCCCTTGTCAGTATTTTTTTTAATTGCCTCCTTTGGTTAGTGCATTTTTGTTATTGTTTTTTATGTTTACTTATCTTTCAATCCAAGTGTAATGTTTGTCATAAAATAGCCTTTTTGGATTATCACTGTGCCTCCTTACAATCCATTCAGATGCTGCCACTTCCCTTCATATATCTAAATATAGTGTTTGGAAGTTTGTGCACAGCTTCATTTATGATTCCTACAGATATTCATCTAGTGATGGTACACTGGCCTGGATCTTCCCTTTAATCTGGTTGCTTCTCTCACCCTCTGTATTCATTACTCAGGGTTCCACCTGTCTCCACCTCTGTTTTCAGTTCTTTGGCTGACAAAACATCCATACAAGTGACTTCTCTCACAGCACAGCATATAATGCGCTGTTTTTCCAGGCTTCTCTCCCTCCTGCAATGCTGTGCTGTGCCTTTGGAATTGTGTTCATCACGTGGATTAGAGAAAGATTTGCCATTTGAGGGTTGACAGACTGGGAAACTGTTTCACAGTTGGGGAAGAGATGATTCCAGCTCCATCTAGCTTAGAGGTTATTTCATGAATAACTATATAATGCCTCCAAATTTTTCTGTTTTTCTGACTTTTCATTATCCCAAAGTAGGTATATAAGAAGGAGATCAATTACAGTTTTCAATACCTTCCAGAGGGACTATTTCAGGTGCAGCACATGGTACATTGTCCAGAAAGTGCTTCTCAGTTGTCTTCAATGATGCAATGAAAAGTCAGACCAGATTTTGAACTAGTCTCTTTGTCATTGCCATCAATTTTGTTACTGTTTCATATTCTTTAGGATTTTCAATGGAGTTTTGGTGGCATATCTATTAGGCACATCTAATCTGCCACTCTATAAACCCAAACGTCCTACAGTTGGAAATTTTAGCCATGTCTAACTCCAAACAGCCACACTCTCTGCTACTCTGTGTCGCCATGTAAGGCAGGCCTTAAATATGGTGCATTCAATTCTTCTCCTTAAATACTTGGGTCTATTTCAAAATAGATTCTAATCCTTTATTATAACTTTGAATTGTATTTCCTGAATCCTATCAGAGATCCAGTAGCAAAAAATGTGCTTTGTACACTGTGCAGCCCATACCTCAAAAACATGGGTGGTTGGAAGCAGTTCCAGAGAAAAGTCAGCAAAAATCACACGACACATTGAACAAAGAACTTTAATGAAACCTGGGACTCCACAACTGGGATATAATATGGTAAAGGAGGAAAGAATCCCGGCTTCGGCTCTTAACAGACCCAGATATGAATCCCTGCTCTGCCATCTTGAGCAACAATTCTGAGCTCTGGCTTTCTGATTTGGGAAGTGGAGATGATGATATTCACTTTCCAGGGTGATATGGAGGACTGAGTGGGTTTATGTGGAAAGGCTTAGACATCCACAGAAGGTACACAAAATATAGTAGTTGTCTTACCACATAAGATAACACTCATTCCAAGTAACAGAATACCTAATTCCAACTGGCTTAATTAATAATAAAGGAGATATATCATGCAGATGGAAAGTTCAAAGATAGAGTGAACTTCACATGCAATTTAATACAGCAGTTATTTTATTTTATTTTTTAAATTCCAGTATGGTTAACATCCAGTGTTATATTAGTTTCAGGTGTACAATATAGTGATTCAATAATTCTATACATTACTCAGTGTTCATCATGACAAATGTACTCTTCATCTCCTTCACCTATTTTACCCACCCTCCACCCACCTCCTCTCTGGCAACCACCAGTTTGTTCTCTACATTTAGAAATCTTGTTTTTTTGTTTACCTCTTTTTTTATTCTTTGTTTTGTTTCTTTAAAATGTCTTTCTTGTGTTTTTTAGACAGAGAGAGAGATTATGAGTGGGGAAGACAGGGAGAGGGAGAGAGGGGGAGGGGGGAACAGAGAGAGAAAATGGGATAGAGAGACAGAGAGAGAGAGAGAGAGAGAGAGAGAGAGAGAGAGAGAGAGTGTCTTAAGCAGGCTCTGAGCTCAGCACGGAGGACCTCAGGGCTCTATACCACAACCCTGGGATCAGGATCTGAGCCAAAATGAAGAGTGAGACGTTCAACTGACTGAGCCACCCAGATGCCCCTCACTTGTTTTATTTCTTAAATTCCACGTATAATACAGCAGTTCTTGATGTTGATCAGAAGACCAACTGTTCACTAAACTTGCTTTGGGTTCCTTCTTCTAGTCAGCTTTGTGTTTTCCCTTGTGCTGACAAAAATAGTTCATCACCTTTTCAAAGGGAGAGATTGAGCATTTGTTCCAGAATTACTAGCAGGAGTCTTGAGATTCACTCTGATTTGTCTGGCCAAGGAGATAAAGTCCAGTGATTGGCTCAGCTTTAGGACTCTGCCCAGGAGTAGGATACAAGACCATTCTTTGCAAACCTTCAGTATCTCTACTCTTTCATTTCCCTTCCATTTCTCCTCCACAACATTCCTTCTAAGGAAACCTTTTCTTGCCTGGGTTTGGGAAATGAAGAAAGGGACCCCTCTCTCTTCAAACTCTCAAATATTTTATCTGTGTCTAGAGTTCTTTACAGATTTCCAAAAATTTAGGTCTTGGGAACCAAAGCCAGAAAATTCTCTTTGTTTCTAGATCTTACCCCAGCATATCCCTCCTTGGTGACAATGATCACCTGATTTAATTTTTCCTTTCCTAAAGTCAGGGAGTTAGAAAGTCTTGCAATTATTTAAGTCAAACACATTTGTCCGTGGAGACAAGATACACTACACACATAATACTTATTTCAGTAAGATCAGCATTTTCATCTTTATGTGATTTTTCTTACAGCAGTCTCAGTATTAGCAATAAACTCTTAAGTACCACTTTGCTGATACTGTTGAACAAATAAAAAAGGACATTTCTAATCCCCAGCCAACAGGTACAAGGACTTGAGCATGCACAAAATCTTGATACACTCCTCAAGGAGTCCTTGTGGGAGCCCCACTAACTCTTGGTTCAGATTCCTATTAGCTAGTATGGCTGAATCTAGATATTATAGTTTTTATAAACTGTTTGGGATTTGACAGCTGAACCCAACAACCTTTGTTTGGGATTCTCCCTTTGTTCTTGTAGTTAAAAAAGAAAACCAGTAACAACAGCAAATGACTGAGAGATTAAAAAGGACATATTTTTCAATTCCTGGTCAGTGGAACCAGAACTATATTTAGTTGCTTATCTTGAGATATTTTGGCTATTGTTTGTCCAAACACAACACTGCTTCAGCAGATCTATGTGTAACCATCAAACACATCTACACACAGAAAGACAAATAAGCAAAACTTCCCAGCATCTAAAATGGCTCATTTTTCTTTTTCTTCCCCAAATTTGAAAGACTGGCAACATCATAATTTATGTACGGCACTTAGCATATACTCAAGACGTGGTACCATCCTTTTGAGTATTAGTATGTTATGAGTATGCTATTAGTATGTTATGTTTGAGTATTAGTATGAAGAAAGCTGTATATTCTTCCTAAACTCCTGGTCTGGGCCTTCAAATCTATTTCTCAATACAGCCCCAGTGGGTGGTGGTAAGAATTTGTAGTGGAGGCCCTAACTGCAATTGGATACATGGGGCTTTTCAGTGCTGCAAATAGGAGAACTGTGTTTGCCAGATCATTTTAAACACTGTTCTATGCTGCTCAAGCTGTATTATCTATGTGTTAATGTTGGTTTTGGCTGCAATTTAAAGGTAGGGCCCCTTATTCAAAATCACCATATTCAAGAAGTTTAATAAATGATAAACCAAAAGAAAATATATAAAACTTTGAAAAATAAGTAATCTGGTAGCTCTAACTATAGTCCTCAAGCATCCTTGAAGATGATGAACCATCCCTAGAAGTTGCCAAATCTTAGATGGGAAGTTGGGTCCAGGCATATAAGTGAATATGTGGACAACCCACAAAGGTAACAATTCCTGACATTAGATTCATCTTCTCTACACAGTACCCTTTTAACCAAGCTTTTTTCTTTAAGAGTTTGCCTATAGCAGTGGTTGGCACAAAATGGATACTTAATATATATGTGTTGAGTGAATAAATAAGTGAATTTTGCTCTGTTCTCACCTTCCAATCACCTTCAGCCCAAGCAATAGCCTTCAACATTACAGATTTTCAGACAGATATGCAAAGATCCTAAAATGAAAACAGATGTCCACTAAGTCACATGCCAAAAGAATCCATCTTTTCACCCATAACACATTAACCCAGAAGAGATTAAGTACAAACATGCTGCCAAAACCAGTCCCAATCTATTTATCAATTTAGAATAGTTAAAAGTTAAGTGTAAAAATGGGAGTCATGGGGCGGGGGGGAGAATGCAACATGAATGTCTCATGTTTTTTCATTAGATTTTCCAACCTGGGACAGTCAAATGCAAATTACAAATAGGAGAAAACAAGTTGTGAGCAGACCAAAAAGTTACTCCAACCTCATCCATCAATCTACTGCTTTAAACCAACCCCTGGAATAGAAAGACAAGCCCAATCCTCCTTAGCCTACCAGGCTGCATTCATCTGCCCCAAGTCTAAGGGTCTGCACTCTGGCCTCTCCCCTAAGACTTGTACCCTAGCCCTACAGCCACCAGAGACATGATAAAACTGTAGACCAACAGTTGAGAATATGAGTAAAATATTAAGTGGTCCAACAAAATAAACCATTTTCCCAAGGAGTGCATTAAACCAACTGTATATTTCACAAATCAGCTTTTCTAATAGGGTTCAGTAGTTATAAATTCACCAAAACAACAGACTTAATAACAGGAACAAAGGAAGAACAAGAAACAGGAAGGAAGAAAGGAAGGGAGGGAAAGACAGAATGAGGGAGAGGGGAAAGAATTTAACTTTTGTTTTCTTTTCCAGTTTAAAAACATCATAGGTGATAACCACTCATCCCTTTCTAAGAGGCTGAGTAATGTAAATAACCCTTGAATTCTAAGTTATAATTTGGAAATAAAGAAACCTTCATTTCTTAAAAACTAAGTAAACAGATCCCTCAAAGTAAACCAAATCGTGAGCTGAATTATTCACAAAACTCAAATGGACTGTTTATTTTTATATAAACAGTTTTCAATTTCATTTTCAACTCATCTCATTTATGTCCCCTAAAATCCCTCTTCCTTGATAATAATCATTACTTGGCTAGGTTGTAGCCTTGTGAAAACATTATCAGCCAATTTATCTGCTGATGGGAAATCAGGGGGAATGACTGCCTTATGAGATTTCAAGGAAATAAGTAGACTAACTTTCGAAGCCTTTCCTTATGTTTCCTTTCAGAATAGTACTAACTGTAGAATAAATGCATTAGAAAAAAAGAAAGAAAGAAAGAAAGAAAGAAAGAAAGAAAGAAAGAAAGAAAAGAATTTTTCCACCTCTTCTTTATTTATTCAAATATAGCTTGAATTCAACAGGCTCCATTTGAAAAATCATTGATTCCCTGGATTGAAGAGATTATTGCCTGTGGGACTTTTAATTTCTCTTTGAAGGAAAAAAAAGATACTTTGATTCAGGATTTAGGCAGTAAAAGAGCAACTTATCTGATTTTAATACTTTATTTTTTAGGAGCAGTTTTAGGTTCACAGCAAAATTAAGAGAAAAGGACAGAGAAAAGGACAGGACCCCTGTCCTCTCACACACATATCCTCTCCCATTGTCAACATCCGCACCAGAATAAGACATTTGTTACAATTGATGAACCAACATTGACACATCATAATCTCCCAACTCCTATTTTCTCCTAGTCTGTGGCTTGTCTTCTCATTCTCTTGACATTGTTTTCCACAAAGCAGAAGATTATTTTTTTGTTTTTAGTCAGGTCTAGCCTATCAATTGTTTCTTTCATGCATCAAGCCTTTGGTGTTGTATCTAAAACATCATCAGCATACCCAAGGCCATCTAGGTTTTCTCCTCTATTATCTTTTAGGAGTTTTATAGTTTGCATTTTACATTTAGTTCTGTGATCCATTTTGAATTAATGTTGATGAAGTTTCATGTCTTTTTTTTTTTTTTTTTTTGCATGTGGATGTTTAGTCCAGCACCATTTGTTGAAAAGACCATCTTCCAAATGTTACAATCCACATGACCTACTCATTTCAGCCACCCTTTGTCACTCTCAAACAAGCTTTACTGAGGGTGGGCCTGCACTATATGAACACGACAGGGGCAAACAGACCAACCTACATAAAATTTCACTCTTGTCTTTCCAAGCATGCTTATATTCATCCTTTTCTTTCCTTCCTATATTCTTTGTTTAAATTTTCCCATTATTTATTTATATTCTTGTTTTAAGCTTCTTCAGATTCTTATTAAATCAACACCAAACCAACCAACCTACAAGATATTTAGGTTTCTTTTTTTTTTTTTTTAACTTTTTTAATGTTTACTTTTGAGAGAAAGAGAGACAGAGTGTGAGCAGGGGTGAGGTAGAGAGAGAGGGAGGTACAGAATCTGAAGCAGGCTCCAGGCTCTGAGCTGTCAGCACAGAGCCTGACGCAGGGCTCGAACTCACGAGCTGTGAGATCATGACCGGAGCCAAAGTCGGACCCTCAACCGACTGAGCCACCCAGGTGCCCCAAGATATTTAGGTTTCTTATAGCTCAAAAGACATGTTTTTTTTTTTTTAATATTTATTTATATTGAGAGATGGAGAGACACAGAGTGTGAGCAGGGGAGGGGTAGAGAGAGGGGGAGACACAGAATCTGAAACAGGCTCCAGGCTCTGAGCTGTCAGCACGGAGCCCGACGCGGGGCTCGAACTCACAAACTGAAACATCATGACCTGAGCCGCAGTCGGTTGCTCAACCGACTGAGTCACCCACGTGCCCCTCAAAAGACTTGTTTAAAGACTAATTTTCTGAAGGTATAATCCTCATCAGCCCTACCTATTAGGAGTTGCACATGCTTAAGGTAGGAATGAAACATTTTACATCTTTAGCTCATTTCACTTTCCTTTGAGGGATGGCACTGTGGGTGTGGCTGTCACCCATGATTCATTACCACTTTTTAAGACTGTGTTTGTTTTGGGGGCACCTGGGTGACTCAGTCGCTCTTGGTTTTGGGTCAGGTCACGATCTCACAGTTCATGGGTTTGAGTCCCATGTCAGACTCCACGCTGACAGTGTGGAGTCTGCTTGGAGTTCTCTCTCCCCACCCTCTCTCTCTCTTTCTTACTCTGCCCCTCCCTTGCTCACTCTCTCTCAAAAAAAAAAAAAAAAAAAAAAAAAAAAGACCGTGTTTGTTTTGTAAAAACAATGCAGTTTTCAGAGCCTTCTCTCACCCTTCTGAATTCTCCCATATTTATCCAAAGTGACCTGGTTTGAGGTTATAATTTAGAATGATACTATAAGTTTATATCTTGTCTTTGCTCTTGGGTTAGCCCTATTTGAGCTCATCTAGAAGCTGGTTTATTATCTCATGCAATCTATTCTCCACATATGACCTTGTTGCATTTGTTCCGTCCCTGCAGCCCTGATAAACTTCACCAAAATTGACTGCACTTTAGTTGTGGCCTCACATTTGGGTTGATGAAACAACTCAAAAACCCTCAGTGTGGCATCTTGGAGTTGATCTGACTTTCCCAATCACCTAGGAGATAGGAAATTGCCCCTACTTGGCATATTTGTGTTTGGCATTGAATTTGATGACACATTTACCATACTCTCAGAGGACATTCTTCAATGTTTAATCATTTTCCAAATCCTTTGGTCTTCAACACATTGCTGACAAGAGTGTTACTTATGTAGTAGATTAAGAAATAGCTTTCAGCAGTCTCAACCAGTCTAAAGAAGGCTGATACACAACCTCTTTTTGTTTTTCCAGCTTATGTTCATAACACTGTATCAATTTTCTAAAAATTAGCCCTTTGTGCTTTGGGGTTTTTTCCCACTCCCCTTCACCCATTTTGCCCATCCTCCCACCCCCTTCCCATCTGGCAACCATGAGTTTACTCTCTGTATTTACGGATCTGTTTCTGCTTTGTTTGTTCATTTGCTTTATTGTTTAGGATCCACAAAGTGAACTCATATGACATTTGTCTTCCTCTGTCTGAGTTATTTCACCCAGCATAATACCTTCTATGGTCAATCCATATTGTCACAACCTTTCTGTTTTATATCAGCAGTACTGGCATGGTATACATTAATAACAACTAATGGATTAATGTTATTAAAAGTTGCATTTATTTTTTAATTACCACCTTTATTGTTGCCAAAAAATAATTTCTGAACTTAACAATCATGCTCTTGGAAGAGCAACACCCACTTGTTTGTATATTACCTCATACTGATATTCCAAAGATAAAATAAACTCATAAAGTGAAGCACCTAGAATAGTATATGATCTAGAGTAAATTTCCAGGAATGTTAGCTATTTTATGCATTTTAAAATACTTTGTTGCTTCCTTGATTTTTAGTTTGGTTTGCTCTTTTCAGAGTATTGATTGGTTGAAGTAATCACACCAAAATCATGCTCCACTGACCCTCAAGAAAACATAGAGAAAACATCAACCAATAGTACCTGAAGGCAGCCTAACAAAGTTATCCTCAATTGTACCTTGGGAAAAGACACTGACAACCACGCCTAGCTGAGCCTTGGAGAAACATACCTAAGCCTTTTTTATGGAGAGGTATCTTATTTTGTGGTTGCTTCAAACTCTGAGTCATAAGAGAATTCCTTAAAGCAATGACATATTTTGTTTAGTTGAATCTGGAAAGACTGGGACTTGTCTAAAACACCTGACAGAGATATTTAATAAATACTCATCAACAATCACTTCTTGAAACAGGAAATTCATTTTTATTTATTTTTTTTATGAAATTTATTGACAAATTGGTTTCCATACAACACCCAGTGCTCATCCCAAAAGGTGCCCTCCTCAATACCCATCACCCACCCTCTCCTCCCTCCCACCCCCCATCAACCCTCAGTTTGTTCTCAGTTTTTAACAGTCTCTTATGCTTTGGCTCTCTCGCATTCTAACCTTTTTTTTTTTTTCCTTCCCCTCCCCCATGGGTTCCTGTTAAGTTTCTCAGGATCCACATAAGAGTGAAACCATATGGTATCTGTCTTTCTCTGTATGGCTTATTTCACTTAGCATCACACTCTCCAGTTCCATCCACGTTGCTACAAAAGGCCATATTTCATTTTTTCTCATTGCCACGTAATATTCCATTGTGTATATAAACCACAATTTCTTTATCCATTCATCAGTTGATGGACATTTAGGCTCTTTCCATAATTTGGCTATTGTTGAGAGTGCTGCTATGAACATTGGGGTACAAGTGCCCCTAGGCATCAGTACTCCTGTATCCCTTGGATAAATTCCTAGCAGTGCTATTGCTGGGTCATAGGGTAGGTCTATTTTTAATTTTCTGAGGAACCTCCACACTGCTTTCCAGAGCGGCTGCACCACTTTGCATTCCCACCAACAGTGCAAGAGGGTTCCCGTTTCTCCACATCCTCGCCAGCATCTATAGTCTCCTGATGTGTTCATTTTGGCCACTCTGACTGGCGTGAGGTGATACCTAAGTGTGGTTTTGATTTGTATTTCCCTGATAAGGAGCGACACTGAACATCTTTTCATGTGCCTGTTGGCCATCCGGATGTCTTCTTTAGAGAAGTGTCTATTCATGTTTTCTGCCCATTTCTTCACTGGGTTATTTGTTTTTCGGGTGTGGAGTTTGGTGAGCTCTTTATAGATTTTGGATACTAACCCTTTGTCTGATATGTCATTTGCGAATATCTTTTCCCATTCCGTTGGTTGCCTTTTAGTTTTGTTGGTTGTTTCCTTTGCTGGGCAGAAGCTTTTTATCTTCATAAGGTCCCAGTAATTCACTTTTGCTTTTAATTCCCTTGCCTTTGGGGATGTGTCGAGTAAGAGATTGCTACGGCTGAGGTCAGAGAGGTCTTTTCCTGCTTTCTCCTCTAAGGTTTTGATGGTTTCCTGTCTCACATTTAGGTCCTTTATCCATTTGGAGTTTATTTTTGTGAATGGTGTGAGAAAGTGGTCTAGTTTCAACCTTCTGCATGTTGCTGTCCACTTCTCCCAGCACCATTTGTTAAAGAGGCTGTCTTTTTTCCATTGGATGTTCTTTCCTGCTTTGTCAAAGATGAGTTGGCCATACGTTTGTGGGTCTAGTTCTGGGGTTTCTATTCTATTCCATTGGTCTATGTGTCTGTTTTGGTGCCAATACCATGCTGTCTTGATGATGACAGCTTTGTAGTAGAGGCTAAAGTCTGGGATTGTGATACCTCCTGCTTTGGTCTTCTTCTTCAAAATTCCTTTGGCTATTCGGGGCCTTTTGTGGTTCCATATGAATTTTAGGATGGCTTGTTCTAGTTTCAAGAAGAATGCTGGTGCAATTTTGATTGGGATTGCATTGAATGTGTAGATAGCTTTGGGTAGTATTGACATTTTGACAATATTTATTTTTCCAATCCATGAGCAGGGAATGTCTTTCCATTTCTTTAAATCTTCTTCAATTTCCTTCATAAGCTTTCTATAGTTTTCAGCATACAGATCCTTTACATCTTTGGTTAGATTTATTCCTAGGTATTTTATGCTTCTTGGTGCAATTGTGAATGGGATCAGTTTCTTTGTCTTTCTGTTGCTTCATTGTTAGTGTATAAGAATGCAACTGGGGCGCCTGGGTGGCGCAGTCGGTTAAGCGTCCGACTTCAGCTCAGGTCACGATCTCGCAGTCCGTGAGTTCGAGCCCCGCGTCGGGCTCTGGGCTGATGGCTCAGAGCCTGGAGCCTGTTTCCGATTCTGTGTCTCCCTCTCTCTCTGCCCCTCCCCCGTTCATGCTCTGTCTCTCTCTGTCCCAAAAATAAATAAACGTTGAAAAAAAAAATTAAAAAAAAAAAAAAAGAAGAATGCAACTGATTTCTGTACATTGATTTTGTATCCTGCAACTTTGCTGAATTCCTGTATCAGTTCTAGCAGACTTTTGGTGGAGTCTATCGGATTTTCCATGTATAATATCATGTCATCTGCAAAAAGCGAAAGCTTGACTTCATCTTTGCCAATTTTGATGCCTTTGATTTCCTTTTGTTGTCTGATTGCTGATGCTAGAACTTCCAGCACTATGTTAAACAGCAGCGGTGAGAGTGGGCATCCTTGTCGTGTTCCTGATCTCAGGGAAAAAGCTCTCAGTTTTTCCCTGTTGAGGATGATGTTAGCTGTGGGCTTTTCATAAATGGCTTTTATGATCTTTAAGTATATTCCTTCTATCCCGACTTTCTCAAGGTTTTTATTAAGAAAGGGTGCTGGATTTTGTCAAAGGCCTTTTCTGCATCGATTGACAGGATCATATGGTTCTTCTCTTTTTTTGTTGTTAATGATGTATCACGTTGATTGATTTGCGAATGTTGAACCAGCCCTGCATCCCAGGAATGAATCCCACTTGATCATGGTGAATAATTCTTTTTATATGCCGTTGAATTCGATTTGCTAGTATCTTATTGAGAATTTTTGCATCCATATTCATCAGGGATATTGGCCTGTAGTTCTCTTTTTTGACTGGGTCTCTGTCTGGTTTAGGAATCAAAGTAATACTGGCTTCATAGAATGAGTCTGGAAGTTTTCCTTCCCTTTCTATTTCTTGGAATAGCTTGAGAAGGATAGGTATTATCTCTGCTTGAAACGTCTGGTAGAACTCCCCTGGGAAGCCATCTGGTCCTGGACTCTTATTTGTTGGGAGATTTTTGATAACCGATTCAATTTCTTCGCTGGTTATGGGTCTGTTCAAGCTTTCTATTTCCTCCTGATGGAGTTTTGGAAGAGTGTGGGTGTTCAGGAATTTGTCCATTTCTTCCAGGTTGTCCAATTTGTTGGCATATAAGTTTTCATAGTATTCCCTGATAATTGTTTGTATCTCTGAGGGATTGGTTGTAATCATTCCATTTTCATTCATGATTTTATCTATTTGGGTCATCTCCCTTTTCTTTTTGAGAAGCCTGGCTAGAGGTTTGTCAATTTTGTTTATTTTTTCAAAAAACCAACTCTTGGTTTCGTTGATCTGCTCTACAGTTTTTTTAGATTCTATATTGTTTATTTCTGCTCTGATCTTTATTATTTCTCTTCTTCTGCTGGGTTTAGGCTGCCTTTGCTGTTCTGCTTCTAGTTCCTTTAGGTGTGCTGTTAGATTTTGTATTTGGGATTTTTCTTGTTTCTTGAGATAGGCCTGGATTGCAATGTATTTTCCTCTCAGGACTGCCTTCGCTGCGTCCCAAAGCATTTGGATTGTTGTATTTTCATTTTCGTTTGTTTCCATATATTTTTTAATTTCTTCTCTAATTGCCTGGTTGACCCACTCATTCGTTAGTAGGGTGTTCTTTAACCTCCATGCTTTTGGAGGTTTTCCAGACTTTTTTCTGTGGTTGATTTCAAGCTTCATAGCATTGTGGTCTGAAAGTAAGCATGGTATAACTTCAATTCTTGTAAACTTATGAAGGGCTGTTTTGTGACCCAGTATATGATCTATCTTGGAGAATGTTCCATGTGCACTCGAGAAGAAAGTATATTCTGTTGCTTTGGGATGCAGAGTTCTAAATATATCTGTCAAGTCCATCTGATCCAATGTCTCATTTAGGGCCCTTGTTTCTTTATTGACCATGTGTCTAGATGATCTATCCATTTCTGTAAGTGGGGTGTTAAAGTCCCCTGCAATTACCACATTCTTATCAATAAGGTTGCTTATGTTTATGAGTAATTGTTTTATATATTTGGGGGCTCCGGTATTTGGCGCATAGACATTTATAATTGTTAGCTCTTCCTGATGGATAGACCCTGTAACTATTATATAATGTCCTTCTTCATCTCTTGTTACAGCCTTTCATTTAAAGTCTAGTTTGTCTGATATAAGTATGGCTACTCCAGCTTTCTTTTGGCTTCCAGTCGCATGATAAATAGTTCTCCATCCCCTCACTCTCAATCTAAAGGTGTCCTCAGGTCTAAAATGAGTCTCTTGTAGACAGCAAATAGATGGGTCTTGTTTTTTTATCCATTCTGATACCCTATGTCTTTTGGTTGGTGCATTTAATCCATTTACATTCAGTGTTATTATAGAAAGATACGGGTTTAGAGTCATTGTGATGTCTGTGTGTTTTATGCTTGTAGTGATGTCTCTGGGACTTTGTCTCACAGGGTCCCCCTTAGGATCTCTTGTAGGGCTGGTTTAGTGCTGACAAATTCCTTCAGTTTTTGTTTGTTTGGGAAGACCTTTATCTCTCCTTCTATTCTAAATGACAGACTTGCTGGATAAAGGATTCTTGGCTGCATATTTTTTCTGTCTAGCACCCTGAAAATCTCGTGCCAATTCTTTCTGGCCTGCCAAGTTTCAAAAGAGAGATCAGTCACGAGTCTTATAGGTCTCCCTTTATATGTGAGGGCACGTTTACCCCTTGATGCTTTCAGAATCTTCTCTTTATCCTTGTATTTTGCCAGTTTCACTATGATATGTCGTGCAGAAGATCGATTCAAGTTACGTCTGAAGGGAGTTCTCTGTGCCTCTTGGATTTCAATGCCTTTTTCCTTCCCCAGTTCAGGGAAGTTCTCAGCTATTATTTCTTCAAGTACCCCTTCAGCACCTTTCCCTCTCTCTTCCTCCTCTGGGATACCAATTATGCGTATATTATTTCTTTTTAGTGTATCACTTAGTTCTCTAATTTTCCCCTCATACTCCTGGATTTTTTTATCTCTCTTTTTCTCAGCTTCCTCTTTTTCCATAACTTTATCTTCTAGTTCACCTATTCTCTCCTCTGCCTCTTCAAGCCGAGCTGTGGTGGTTTCCATTTTGTTATGCATTTCGTTTAAAGCGTTTTTCAGCTCCTCGTGACTGTTCCTTAGTCCCTTGATCTCTGTAGCAAGAGATTCTCTGCTGTCCTGTATACTGTTTTCAAGCCCAGCGATTAATTTTATGACTATTATTCTGAATTCACTTTCTGTTATATTATTTAAATCCTTTTTGATCAGCTCATTAGCTGTTGTTATTTCCTGGAGATTCTTCTGAGGGGAATTCTTCCGCTTGGTCATTTTGGATAGTCCCTGGCGTGGTGAGGACCTGCAGGGCACTTCCCCTGTGCTGTGGTGTATAACTGGAGTTGGTGGGTGGGGCCGCAGTCAGACCTGATGTCTGCCCCCAGCCCACCGCTGGGGCCACAGTCAGACTGGTGTGTTCCTTCTCTTCCCCTCTCCTAGGGGCGGGATTCACTGTGGGGTGGCGTGGCTCGTCTGGGCTACTTGCACCCTGCCAGGCTTGTGATGCTGGGGATCTGGCGTATTAGCTGGGGTGGGTAGGCAAGGTGCACGGGGGCAGGAGGGGCAGGCTTAGATCGCTTCTCCTTAGGTGATCCACTTCAGGAGGGGCCCTGTGGCAGCGGGAGGGAGTCAGATCTGCTGCCGGAGGTTTGGCTCCGCAGAAGCGCAGAGTTGGGTGTTTGTGCGGAGCGAGTAAGTTCCCTGGCAGGAACTGGTTCCCTTTGGGATTTCGGCTGGGGGATGGGCGGGGGAGATGGCGCTGGCGAGCACCTTTGTTCCCCACCAAACTGAGCTCTGTTGTCAGGGGGCTCAGCAGCTCTCCCTCCCTTTGTCCTCCAGCCTTCCCGCTTTGCGAGCAGAGCTGTTAACTTATGACCTCCCAGACGCTAAGTCGCGCTTGTTGTGGGAACACAGTCCATCAGGCCCCTCCGCTTTTGCCAGCCAGACTCGGGGGCTCTGCTTGGCCGGCGAGCCCCCCCTCCGCCCCGGCTCCCTCCCGCCAGTCCGTGGAGCGCGCACCGCCTCGCCGCCCTTCCTACCCTCTTCCGTGGGTCTCTCGTCTGTGTTTGGCTCCGACAACTCCGTTCTGCTAATCCTCTGGCGGCTTTCCTGGTTATTTAGGCAGGTGTAGATGGAATCTAAGTGATCAGCAGGACGCGCGGTGAGCCCAGCGTCCTCCTAAGCCGCCATCTTGCAAAACCTCTATATCCAGAATTCAGGAAATTCATTTTTAAAAAGTTTTTTTATTGCATACCTGCTCTGTGCTAAGTTGCGGTGGAACCCAGGAGAATAATATGACATTGTTTCTGATTTTAAGAGTTTCAGTGTTTTTGGAGATGCAATTTTTTCAAAAGACAAATGGCAGAAACATGGAGTAGGATAAGCGCTGTTGAGTGTTTATAAGAAAGGAGCTCAATTTTCACTGAAATGTTTGAGGGAGCTTTACAAAAGGAGATGCACATCAGATCACAGAGCCCAACAAAAGAGCACTGCTTATCTTCCAGGTCTGAAGAGGTTCGTATGGTAGGGATCATTTCTCAAAGCAGGTGTTTGTGACAGGCATTGTTTAAATTGTGCAGACTGGCATGCAAGTTACGTATATGAATTTCCTTTGGATTCAATTCAATCAACAAATATTTATTGAGCATCTAATATGTGTCTAGCAAGGACTCATCATAGGGAGCTTGTGGTTTGCTCAGACCTGTATAGTTGAAAACTTCATGTGGGGTGAGGGATCCACCTAATGCATGGCAACTTCATATCCCCATATTCATATACCAGAATGCCCTAGCACATGAAGATGAAAAATTACATGATTATCATGACAATTCTTACACAAATACCCTTGTCTAATTGTTTACTTTAAATCATCATGGTGAGTTTTATGTTTTATGTTTTTTTCACTTTCAATGTCCTTTATTATTATAATGAATATTTTCTACAAAGATTCCTACTGAGTAGATCAAAATTTTCAAGATAAAAAGCTTCTTCACTGCAAAGGAAACAATCAACAAAACCAAAAGGCAACCGCTAGAATGGGATAAGGTATTTGCAAGTGACATATCAGATAAAGAGTCAGTATCCAAAATCTATAAAGAATTTGCCAAACTCAACACTTGAAAAACAAACAATCCAGTGAAGAAATGGGCAGAATACATGAATAGACACTTTTCCAAAATCCTATCAGTTTAAAACAGCCACAAATATAGGCCTATTGGGGCTTTCATACCTCATGTTCAAAGCAGCAACTTTGAAATGGAAATTCTAAAATCACATAATCATATAATTCTCTCCTAAGAGTATAAACTTCCATCTTTGGCAAGATATCTAAAATAAGCAGGGAATTTCTTTAATGTCAGTGGCCAGTAAACCACTTACCTCCAGAAAGGTATTTTAAATCTTCATAAGTTAAAAGAAAGAAAGAAGGAAGGACAGAAGGAAAAAAAGAAGGAAGGAAAGTAAGGGAGGTAGACAGATTAGTTTAAAAAGAGAAAACTAGCCTACTGTTCCCCTACTTTTCATTCAGAAATTCTGACACTTCCATTCAAGCCAGAAGAAAGGGCATGTGACACGTCCCCAGAGTGAGCACCATGAACCGGAAACACCCCAGCAGCAGAGGGAAACTTGTTAGGAATGCAGAACTTCAGGCCCTGCCTCAGACTAACTGAAGTAGAATTTTCTGAATCTGCTTTCAACAAGATTGCCAGGTGATAGATATGCATATGATTTGTTGAGAAGTACTTCTTTATGGAACATTAAAATATTTCTGAATTAACTTGAAAATATGGTGCCCTGTGTCCTCAGTTCTTTTCACAGCTAATCACATGTAAATTGGTCCTGCAAAATAGACAGGAATAGTACTTTCATGTTGAAACAACAAAGGATTCTTAACAGGTGCTGACATTCCCTCTTATTCAAATAAATATTGAAGATGCACTTTTAAAATATCAGTTTAAAGAGATGACAAATTGCTTTCTTACCTAGGTAACCTACATGACCATATAGTTGGATTTCCCATCAATTGTTTCTTTTTTTTTTTTTAAGTTTATTTATTTTGAGGGAGTGCATGTGTGTGAGTAGGGGAGGGCTGAGGGGGAGGGAGAGAGAGAATCCCAAGCAGGTTCTGTGCTGTCAGATCTCACAAGATCATGACCTGGGCTGAATCCAACACTTAACCGACTGAGCCACCCAGATGCCCCTCAACTGTTTCATTTTTAAAATTAAAGCCTGAGATATAAATGCAACCTAATAAATACAATAAACAATCAACTACATCATGATGAAAGGAGAACTGGAAAGACTGAGGAAGAAAGAAATACCAAGGAGGTTGAGAGAAATGGAGGGAGCAGCAGAGTCAAAGCCAGCAAGTTTCCTGGAACCCCTGCTTCCTTTCTTCTCAGGGTGTTCCTCTCAGACAACCTGCCCCCATGCTTCAGGATGATGGAGCAGAGCTGGATGCAGGACTCCAAGCCAGGTATGCTCATTTACAAGACACTCTCTAGGGCAAATGAAATTAAGTCCTTTATTATTATAACTGGAGGCATCCAGCCTCTAATTGATGTTAAAGCTTTAAAAAACCTAGAAGTGCCTCTTTTAGATTGGAAAGATTAATGACAAAAAAGAAGTCAAAGATCTAGCTTACAGTTGTTGTCTTTTTGCAGTTATTAGCACTAATAATTCCCTATGAGAAAGGCGCAAACCACTACTTGAATATGGGATTCACCTCTTGTGTAAAAGCAAATTTATAAAAATTCAAATCCAATATCACTTGCTGACTCAGCCACTATGATGAAGGCTGGGGAGTTTAATATAAATAAACAACAACCATATAAATCATCAAGAAAGAAAGTATAAAAAGAGCCCTAAAAATAGTGATGTCTTGATAAATGTTTAACAACTGGATGTCTGTAAGGAAAAGCCCTAAATGTATCATTTGCCAATTTCTACGACATAAACGTTCCCAACACGGTGGGTTTTAAGCTACCATTATGATGTCACGGAACACAGAATTCAGGGAGAGACTCACACAATTAATTGGTTCTCAGAAACCCATAAAAGATGCTCTGGTACACTCCTCAAAATAACTAAATGTGTGGTTTCTCTACTCATCGATGATAAGCAATATTTGATCTCTGGTCTACAGATGTATTTATTTATACCAGGAAAAGTCTGGTGGCTCTACTGTTAATCACCAAAGGTGGCCAGGGGTAAAGTTTAAACTTCAGAAGACCAAGAACATGAATTTTGAGGTCTAGCTTCCCATTTTAGTTTCAGCATATCCGAAAAGGCCTTCAAAAGCCTGCACTTTTATGATATCCTCCTGCATATCAATCACTCCCAAGCTGATGTTTTTAATACTTGTTAAAGATGGGGAAGTACTTTGCATGGCTTATGTTTTGCTTTCTTGAATCTCTTCCCCTGAGTTCCTGTCACTATATTGGATGTAATCATGAATTCTGAGGATAGACATGAAGCAATGGCCATGAATATCTACATTTTGCGATACTTCATCATAACTTTTGACAGTAATACTCCTCAGGATCAGGAGATAGATTGAAGTTGAGGTAGTTGACTCAAAAATAATTTTAAAGTCGACATTTATAGCATATATAAAGCAGGTGTATAAAGTTATTTGTCATAGACTATATTTTAATCCTGTAATAGAAAATAATGTCACTTATAAGTAAAGTTTAAAACACAAGAAACCACAAAGCCTTATTGTATACATTGAATTCAACTCGTTAGACAAAATCTATTATGCATTTACTGTAGTATACATGAAGAGGAGATTTCTCATTGGAAAGAGATACTGGGATTTACTTACCCAGTATCTCCCCATCTTTCACAGAAATATTAACGATAACAGATAAAGAAGACAATTCACAAGGCCATTAAAAACTGTCTGTCATGTAACCTAATGCCACAATCTGAGATAAACTAGTAAAGTTATAAGAAATATGCACATGGATTTAGCATATTGACCCAAGCATCAGCTCGTGGCATTAATCAGCTTTGCTCTATAAAAAAAGGACCACATGAAATAAGTAGGAAAATCTACTATAACCCTTGCCACATAATGTGTTTCTTAGACAAACATGTAGGGCCTGCTCCGAGAAATCATCCCTCTATATAGTACCTTGGAAAGTGGCAATCTCTGAACTTCTGAAACTACTTTCTGCCTCCACTGGTATTGTGCTACATCCAGGCAGAGTCTATAAATCCTAGTGAATAACTAGGCAGAATATAGATGGGGGGATTAAGAGTAGGGACAATTAGAAATGGCATAGAGCATCCTAAGAAATTTAATGATGTTTTCAATGTCCCTGAATATTAGGCAATGAAAGAGAAGCTTTCACTGGGTTCATGCCTGCTAGAAAATGGAAATTTATCTAAGACCTGGGTACACGAATCTTCCCTCTTCCAACAAGGGAAATGAGGAAGAGATTTGATCTCTGCCCAAATAGAGACAACAACATAGGCCAAAGTAATCGCCCTATTTGTTGATAAACACTAAGTCTACATAGATGTTATCTTTAGCAAGGACAAGTAGAGAGGAAATGTCAATATGAAACAAAATAAATATAAAACTACAGAACAAGAGGGAAAAGTAGCATCCAGAAGACCCAGAGAGGGGCATAGCTCTATAATATCTTTAAGTATAGGATCTACAAGAAAATTTCAGGGGCACTTGGGTGGCTCAGTCGGTTAAGCATCTGACTTCGGCTCAGGTCATGATCTCAGAGTTCGTGAGTTCAAGCCCCACATTGGCCTCTCTGCTGTCAGCACAGAACCCGCTTCAGATCCTCTGTCCCACCCCCCTCTCTCTGCCCCTGCCCTGCTCTCACTCTCCCTCCCTCCCTTTCTCTCTCTCTCAAAAATAAATAAACACTTAAAAAGAAGAAAACTTCAGAAAATTTCAGGAAAGTATAAAAGATATGTCATACATAAAACAAAACAAGTCATCTTAAAAGCTGAGATGAGAAGAAAGGGGAAAATGGGTAAGATAAGAACAAAGTGGGAAAACACAATAGCAGAATTTAAGACCACACCGAAGTAGAGAGCAGAACTGATGCTGCAGAAAACTGAAGGAGTAATCCGGGTAACAAACTTGAAAAGCCTTTTTAGAATGCAGGGAATAAGGATAAATACATGTAAGTAATGAGAGAGGTACTGATACAGAAGAAGAGAACAGAGAAAGAATATTCAGACATTTAGTGATGTTTTGTGATTTTAAAAGAGAGACCAGAAGGGCACCTGGGTGGCTCAGTCAGTTGAGCATCTGACTTAGGCTCAGGTTACAATCTCACTGTTTGTGAGTTCAAGCCTCACATCAGGCGTACTGCTGTCAGCACAGAGCCCGCTTTGGATCCTCTGC
Source organism: Prionailurus viverrinus (assembly GCF_022837055.1). NCBI lineage: Eukaryota > Metazoa > Chordata > Mammalia > Carnivora > Felidae > Prionailurus > Prionailurus viverrinus. Next base: position 24,933,014 of record NC_062573.1, read on the forward strand.
CTTGCCATCTGTCTGCCCCTCCCCTGCTCTCACTCTCTCTCTCAAAAATCAACAAACATTAAAGAGAGAGAGAGACCAGAACAAATTAAACTTCATGAAAAAGAAATCAGAGTAAATTGAAAATGAAGAAATAACTGAACTATATTTTGATCAAATCATTGAGCTGAGGAAAGCTGAGCATATATTTTTTAAAGGGTTTCTAAGTCCAGGAAAAATGAGTTAAAGAAACACAACTTCTTGTTTCTTGGGTTGTTAATTCTAGCCATTCTGACAGGTGTGAGGTGATATTTCATTGTGGTTTTGATTTGCAGTTCTCTGATGATGAGTGATGTTGAGCATCTTTTTACGTGTCTGTAGGCCATCTGTACATCTTCTTTGAAAAAATGTCTATTCATGTCTTCTGCCCATTTTTAAATTCAATTATTCATTTTGGGAACATTGAGTTTAATAGGTCTTTATATATTTTGTATACTAACCCTTTATCAGATATGTCATTTGCAAATATCTTTTCCCATTCCATAGGTTGCCTTTTAGTTTTGTTTATTGTTTCCTTTGCTCTGCAGAAGGTTTTTATTTTGATGTTTTCCCAATAGTTTATTTTTGCTTTTGTTTCCTTGCCTCAGGAGACATCTCTAGAAAGAAGTTGTTATGGCCAAGGTCAAAGAGGTTACTTCCTGTGTTCTCCTCTAAGATGTTTATGGTTTCATGACTCACATTTAGGTCTTTAGTCCATTTTTTTATTAAATCCATTTATTTTTGTGTAATGGTTGCTAAGGCTCACCCATACAAAAGATTGTAAAGCCTATGAAGGTTTCTGCATCCCAGGTTAGTGGAAAATGCTAACTTGGTGGATCAGATTTTCAAATAAACATCTAACTATAACTAACAAAAAGAAAGAAAGAAAGAAAGAAAGAAAGAAAGAAAGAAAGAAAGAAAGAAAGAAAGAAAGAAAAAGAAAAAAAGTTTTAAAAATCTTTTAAACATCTGAACAAAGTTACTTATACCTGAACAAACACACCTATAAAAAATGTCTTCCAATGGGTTCCCCCAAAAGCATATTCTGAGACAATGGTTTGATGCTTCCAGGAAGCACCTACAGGGTCTTGGGAAAATGAGACAAGGAAGAAAAAGGACTGATCAAAGGGCTCTTTATTGAGCTGGTTGCAGGTATGGACATCCAAGACTCAATCCTAATGGAGAAATCTAGGAAATAGAGCACACCTCAGTATTATCCACCAAAGAGTCAAGAAGCTGGGATATTTATCCTGAATTGCCATCCATCCTCAGCCCATATGCTGGGAGAAGTCCTCAGACAGAAAGTCACAAATGATTGTAATAGGACACTATTAGCACATACTAAAATGGTGAATTCTTAGGCAATATGAGGAGAGCACTGAAAATATCTGCTAACAATGACCAAAAGCCTAATTAGCCTCAGACGTCCCCTCTACAACAGTAACAAAGATGATAGAAGTAGTCAATTAATGTCAGCAAAGTTTTGAGGAAAAATGAATATGTATATTTCATATCCATACATCTCTTTTATGGATAAACACCAATAATAATACATCTTTTATATGCAAGACCTCAAATCTGTACTGCCCATGCACCTATATTTCAGAGAAAATCAGTCCATTTCATATAAAAATAATATTTGATTCTACATATTCAAATCCCTTTCCTCCAAAATTCCCTTTGAAATTTCAAAGCAGAAAAAAATTTCATCCTCAGTATAACCCAGAAAATAAATCCATTAATCAGCAAGAAGTTTCAAGGAATCTCTATAAGATATAACAAAAATAGGATCTGGCTTAGGAAAGTACCACTCCCAAGGTCCAACGCATGAATATTTAAAATATGTTGAGTAAATACTGAAGAAGAAATCCAATGTTTTAGGCAGCATCTGAAATGACTCCCAATAATCCCTGCCTTTTGGTATTCACACCCTTATGTAAACCCCTCCCCATGTGTACATGTGCTGGACCTAGTGATTTGTTTCTCACTAACAGAATACAGTAAATTGGTGGGATATCACTTCTGAGATTAGGTACAAAAACAGAGACTTCTGTCTTGCTAGTCCTCTCTCTCTTGCTGGTGTTCTTTCTTGTCCTCTAACTTGCTCACTCTATCATGTTGTGAGATGTTCTAGAAAGAGGCCCACATGGCAAGGAACTGAGAGCAGCTTGTGGCTAACAGCCAGTGAGAAACTGAAGCCTTCAGTCCAACAACTCTTGAGGAAGGGAGGCTAGCCCACAACCATGAGTGACCTTGGAAGTGGGTGTTTTTCCAGTTGAACCTTGAGATAAGACCACAGCTCCTGCCTACACCTTGACTGAAGACTGAGAGGCCCTGAAGCAGAGGATCCCATTAACCTGCCTGGATTCCCAGCATTCAGAAACTGAGATAATAAATGTGGCCTTAAAGCCATTACCTTTTGGACTTACCTGTTCCAAAGCAAGAGATACACCCTATAATACACCCAGAAACATCTCCCCTCCCCACCCTGAATTTCCGTGTTAGAAATTCAGGATTTGGAAATAAGGATGAGTCATCAGGAAACAGTACACAAATTGAACAAATTCAAGATCTGTGTCAATGCCTGCACTAACCTTCCTTGCAGTGGTGGGGGTACTACCACTGTGAACTCTCAATCACTGTGGTCACACCAGCTAGAGGTCAGCCACAGATCCTCAGCCACCTTTGTGCTTCTATCGTAGTATACCAAGGTAGAGCAGTGGGAGTGGTCCACTTCCCGTGAAGAAAATAAGCGGCTGCATTTTCTATAAAAGACTACAAATAAAAACAACTACAAGTGAGTCTACTTTGTATTATAACTATGCACTGGCAATTCTAAATAATGTCAGTGATTAAATACTCCTCCCCACCAGGGCAGAGAGCCCCTGCTGCCTCCTGTTTGGTGCATCACTGACTGCCCCAACAAAGATCATACAAATGCTTGGCAGAGTGAAGCTCCCTGCTGTGCAGAAGCTTCCTGATAACTCCATCTGCATTTTTTTTTTTAAGGAGAATTGGATCTCTTACCCAAAACAGATGCCCTCGCAGATCAGAGGGGCAAGAAAGAACAGAAGTAAAGGCAAGTAATGACAGGCTCTGGGTCAAAACAAATGAGATTCTCATGATTGACTTTCAGGAGCACACTGGTGCCCCACACATAGTCACCACCCATGGTCACCTGTCAGGGGCAATATTTATTCTCATCCATTCAAGAAATATTTATTGAGTGCCAGATATGTTCCTGGACTAGAGAACCAGTAATTAAAAGAAAGAAATAATTGCCTTTGAGGAGCTTATATTCTAGTGGAAGTAGATTGATAGAAATTAAAAAATAAAATATATATCAGATGGTGATGAGTGCTGTGAAAAAAACTGAAGCCAGGAATGGGGAGGACTGCAACAGGATCAATTTTGCAATTTTAAATAAAATGTTCAAAGCAGACTTCAGTGAGCAGGAGACATCTGAACAAAGACCTAAAAGCGGTGATGGATTCAGGTGATGGAGAAAACCATGGGGATATCTAAGGAAAGAACAGTCTAGATAAAAAAAATAATCAAGTGCAAAATCCCTAACAGTGTAGTATTCTTGGAACGTTTGAGAAACAGCAAAGAGGTCAATAGGGCTAGAATGGAGTGAATTATAGGGGCAGTAGTAGGAAATGGGATGGAGGAGAATGACTTCTGCTGTCTCCTCCTTCCTCAAATTTTCTGCAAATTCCTTTTATCTGTGGAATCTGAAGTTGAACCCTTCTGTCAAAGGATTCTGGGAAATGTAGTTCCAGGCTCCAACACTTGTGATACCTGGGAGAGAACATAAGTGGGCAGGAAAAGTACTAAATACCATTGACAATCGGGCACATTACCTTTCTCCTACCTTCTCTTCTAGGACCTGAAGTAATATTGCCAAAAATACATTCCAAGACTTTAAGACATTGACATAACCTGAAAGAGTTAAAGGAACAGTTTTTAGTCCAATTTTATTGCTTGACTTTGAATAAGCCCCTTACCCTTTCTGAATCTCAGTTTCCTAATCTGCCTAGTGGAGATAACAATATCTCTCAGTCATGAAGGTTTGATGATTTCATGCATGTGAAGGGTTAATCCCAGTGTCTGGTACACTCTATAATAAATAGCAATTAATATTAGAGATGTAAAAATTAAGGGTCCTATCAGTCTTAACTCTGGCTCCACCAGCCACTAGTTCTATCATATCATGTAATTTATTTCACTTCTCTGAACGTCAATTTGCTCATCCTTAAAATGAGAATACTAAGACCTACCTCTCTGAGTTATTTTGAGGATTAAATGAGATGGAAAAAAAAGATAATACATATGCTGGTATATGGTAAATTCTTGAGCAATGCTAATTATTATGATTATCTAAGAAATCAAGGGGTTGGGTTTTCTTCAAATTTCCTTCTCATGCTAACAGCCCTTGGTGCTATCAGTGAGTCTACAATGTAGGACTTTCATAACCTGCCTCTTTTTGAATTTGTGGGATTACAAATCTTATTTCCTCTTAAGTGTATTTCTTTCTAATACACTGTGGAAAAAACACAGTGTATTTTGGCTGTCCAATCACCTGCATGTCCACTGCCCAGATTCCTGTGTGGGTACTGGAATCAAGAAGCAGGAGGTGACCCTGACATCATGGGTCTCATGGGTCATTTAAATTAACTCACGTCATCACTTTCTCATTTACCTACCACTTGGCATCTTGATCTACCCTAACAGGGCAAATGCTCAGTTGAGGCAGGTGACCGCATTTTCTGGGGCTGATTTTAGCAGGGAGTAAACTCAGGACTCAGGGATTGGCTGTCCCAGAGAAACCTGAGAGGCCAAAGTGTGTGTCAAGCAGAGAAGGAGAGAAGAGAACAGGCAGCAGCCAATCAGTCAGCAACTACAACACTTCCCAGAGCCCCAGTCATGGCCCTGGGGGCAGTGAGAGCACACACCAGGAACCCACTCTTGCCACTTCAGCTATCTTAGCAATTTTCTGAAAGCAGTCAAAAGTGGTACAAAAAGAACAGTGAAGGAACATGGGAGTGAGTGAAAGAGAAGTTTCCAGATAGGAGTACCCTGAACTCTTAGCCAGAACAGTCATGATTAAAGGCCTATTGATGTAAGCAGGCATAAGAATGTGAAACAATTCTCCCAGCACCCCACACGTACAGATACAGCGATGAAACAAGCTTCAGGTTCATTCCACCTGAGGGTGTTCTCCACAGCAGCTAACTAGTTAAGCTGCATATAAATAATGCTCAAATTCTTACCTCCCCACTGACCACTCCCAAACTATTTTTCTTAGAGGAACAGCCTGGCATGTGGAAACCACTTCTTCACTTGCCCCTATGAAATTTTTAGTGTCCATTTAATTATTTATATATTCATTCATCCAACATGTGATTACTGAACACACACTATGCTTCAGGCACTGGGCTAAGGGACTGAAAATATAATAAGAACATGACCTGATTGGTCCTGACCTTTCGAGGAGACAAATTAATTAATCAATTAATCAAACAATTTGTGCTGTAGGAAAGAAGAAGTGGCGGGGGATGCTAGAGAAAGGGCATAAAAATCAGAAAGAGACGTGAGGGCGACTTTTAGGAAGAACTACGTTTGAATGGAATCTAGACGGATCTGAAGGAGTTAGCAAGTTAGGAAGGCAGTGTTGGTGGTTAGTGCCCAACATGGAATTCCAGGCAGAGAGAAGAGCAAGTGGAAAAGCAGGGTATGTTCCAAGTCCCACAAACAGTTCAGGGTGACTGGGGGTGTGATGAGAGAGAGGGTCTGAGTCTGCCGCTCAGGAAAGAGCTCTGTGCTACAGCCAGAGCCTGCAACTCCTCACCTCAAGGGCCTGGCTGAAGCCGTGGAAGACAACTGTGCCATCTTGGTGTGTAGTGGGAGAAATCTAGTCTGTTAAAATAAACAAGGAGGCCATTAGGCTGATATGACTCTAACGCCTTTGCAGCCTACCAAGGAAACCAAAATCTAAGCCTGTAAGTGCCTCAAGGTTATTAAATCTAAACACTAAGGACAACTGATCACAACCAGGCTTTAAGCTACAGCCAATCAAATAATTTCCTTTCTTTGCTTCCACACTTTCTATGTCTTCCCTCCACACCATCCTGTCCATAGAATACTCCTAACCACTTCCAGTTTGGCGCTGCCAGATTTGAATCAATTTTTGTTCAAATAAACTCCTAAAATTTTTAACATGCCTCAGCTTATTTTTTAACAAGTCTAAGGACCAAGATCTGTGATGGACCTTGTTAGTTCTCTTTTTTTTTTAATGTTTATTTATTTATTTTGAGATAGAGAGTGTGAGCAGGGGAGGGGCAGAGAGAGAAGGAGAGAGAGAATCCCAAGCAGGCTCCACACTCAGCATAGAGCTCAACTCAGGAACGGTGAGATCATGACCTGAGCCAAAATCAAGAGTCAGAAGCTTAACCAACTGAGCCACCCAGGTACCCCAGCCCTGGTTATTTCTTAACACCCTGTTCAACTCTGGACAAGCTTCACCACATGAGAGCCCCTCCCGCTTTCATCCTCCCAGGTATCCAAACTCTCACTCAGACAGTTACCACTTCCTGTCTCTACATTTTCTAGCACTGTCCTCAATTGTCATTCACATCTATGTAGAAAAATAAGAACTGTCAACTCTACATTTTTAGTAACAGTGGGACTTTTGACACAATTCTGCTCCGAAGAATCCTTTCACAGTAGGAACCATCATTCCCAATAGATCTGTGTAACACATTGGTCATAAGAGGATGTTGACATGTTTTTTAAAGACAGTCTAAACTGTGTTTTATCATCTAGATGTTGCTAATTAAGCATTTTTCACCAAGTCAGCAGCCAGTTTCACAGATTTTATAGTCTTTTATTTTAGTGCTGCCTTTGTAGGAAACCTGGCAGAAAGTGAGTTTGTTGTTGTTGTTGTTGTTTGCTTAGTCGTTCTTGTTTACCAAGTGGACTACATAGATTGTTCTGACTGAACCTTCTTGATTTAAGGTTTCTTGCTCATTTGGGCCAGGGAAGCCCCAAGTTCAACCCTCTGGACTTTATACTGTGGCAATTTCTTTTTCATTGTATTTCTTCTGACTGATCATTCCACTGCAGTATATTTTAATTGTCTGCCCAGGGTATCTTCTGGAAGGAAATGCCAACTCCCATTTTTCATTTAAGGACTGGAAACCTTCTTGCCCATGTTGACAGAAGCTTCCCATGACCCAGGTATATCTTGTCCCTATTGAGGCTCTCCAGCTCTATCATCATAGCAACTCCACGAAATGGCAAGAAGATGCAGAGGACCCATGGTGACATCTAGTACTGACTTCATGGGCTTGCAACCCATGCAGTCATTTAGAGCCCTGTACTTGGAAAGGCCCCACACTTGGTTTAATACTCTGCTGTCACCACTTTGAAATTACTAATAATTTTTAATAAGGGGCCTCACATTTTCATTTTGCACTGGGTCCTGAAACCAGGTAGCTAGCCCTATTGACATTGTAATGTCTCTTGATAATAAAAATGAGCCTCAATGTTCCATGAGGACCAGTTTTTCAGTGGAGCAAAGCCAGTTCATTTCCTCCTGCTATCACACCAATGGCTGTATATCTGGTAAACTGAATTTCAGAGAAGTCCAAAGACATCATTGCACTGGGATATGATGGACACAGAACTGCACCCAGCTGAATACCACTAGGTACCATGCACAACTTCTTTGTCATTCAGAATAATAAAAACAGTCAGAATTGTCAAGACACTCCATGAAACTGTAGTGTCCAGCCTAACCCCAATCAGCCTAAGAGAAGTTCCCTGGAGAGTAGTATTTGAATGACGCCCCCCACCCCAAAAAAAAGGAACAGAAGAAGAAAAGAAAATCACAATTTACAGCAATCTGGGTCTGTTTTCAGGAAGTGTAAAGGGAGATGCCACTTTGATTAGACCTTTTATTCATTTAAATACAGTTAAACTAAAAACCAGGTTAATGGAACAATGCTGTTTTCTTCTTTTTAATCTAAGAACACCTGGCTTAGAAAAGCAACCTGAGAAGAAGGCACCTAATTGTGGAGAGTTTTTATACTTAATCTCTTCATTCATTTAGATTTTATCCAAAGGAATAAAGCTGTTATACTGGATTTCACTTGCAATCACATGATGTTCGGTTGCTAAGGAAATCAAAATGCCTAAAATTCTAGCTACAAAAGGAAAGGAGATATAGATATACAGATCTATCTATCTATCTACATAGATATCAAATATATCCTGTAGATACATACACATATATATATGTATATATATATGCACACATATATACACACATTTATACACACACATATAGAACGTCTTTCAACTAGTGTAGAATAACTTGGGAATAGTGATTCATCTTCTTGGGTAAAATATGCTGTTAATTATAGAGGTAGTGGTGTACTGGAGCTGCCTCATTAGCTCTTCAGCACCAAATGTACACCTCGCTTCCCAACTTCACATTCAGTGATACTATATCTGTATCTTGAAATCAGTCATGATGGGAGCATTTTTTTAATGTGTATTTATTTATTTTTGAGAAAGAGAGAGAGAGAGAGAGAGAGAGAGAGAGAGAGAGAGCATGAGCAGTGGGTACAGTGGGAGGAGAGAGAGAATCCCAAGCAGGCTCTATGCTATTAGCATAGAGCCAGATGCAGGGCTCAAACTCACAAATGACAAGATCATGACCTGAGCCAAATCAAGAGTCGGTTGCTTAACCGACTGAGCCCCCCACATGCCCCTTGATGAGAGCATTTATATCATGAAGGCATATGCTACAATGTAGGGCATTCCGTGCCCCACCCCCTGACCTGCCAGAGATTCATTTACTAGTGCACCACTGTATACAGCTTACTGTAAGGGATTCTAAATCAAACTTGGAAGTTGTGGAAATGAAGGCCTTGTAGATTCAAATTATTAAAACTAAATAAAACTGATGAATAATGATTAGAGTCTTAATTCCACATAAAACAAGAGAGAACTGGAAGATTAACATTTAATTCCATTGGCTCCAACCTGTGGCTGTGGACCATCTTCCAGGGAAAGCACATGATAGCCTAAGACACAACAGTTAAATCCTTCCCCTGATCCTGAACAATACTGCGCCTGAAAATGCGATTAGTGAGTATGTGTGAGTCTGTAGGGGTTAGAGCTACCTATGTCATAATTATAAATCATAAAAATAGCTACATAACAACATAAAATATATGCCTTCATTCTCTCAAACTCAATACAATTAAGAGAAACAATTTCATAAAGACAGGGAGAATTAAAACCATTAAAACTCTATTTAATTATCCCATTATGCTTAAGTATATAAAAATAACCTAAGCATTATATATATCACTGAGAGAAACAAACTGATTAAAACTTAATAGGAACATTGTCTCTTTTTTTCACATCAAGTATAATCATGTGAAGGAAGCCCCTTTCCAACAGGGGACTATGAAAAATTAAACACAGAATTTATTGCTCAGCTGTCTGTGGCTGCAGAAATTTATGGCCAAAGGGGAAATTGCACCAGATGTGTTCTATAGAGGAAAATGGGTCTACTGCATTTCGTTAGGGTTGGTAAAGTTCTTACAGGAATAATCCAGCCAATTTCATTCTATCATTCCAGCTTTTAGATATATCACTAGCCACCCTCCACAGACCATCAAATATCCAACATTATTTTCTATTCACTTATTTTTTCCAGCAATTCTTAATAGTGAGGAGCTAGAGAGGGGAATAGGGATGGTATATAGGAATCTCAAGATCAGGTGTATAATTTAGAAGGGAGTATTCCATATAGTCTTGTTTTATAATGCAAATTAAAGGAAGTAAATCTGGACAAAATCTTCTGAACCAGTGAGAATACAAAAAGATGCTGTGTGATCATGGGTTAAAGACACTGCTTTACAGTGCTATTAATATTCCAGGAGTAAATATTAATACTCTAGGGCTGTCTGCTCAGCACTGTTCTGAATGCTTTACATATATTAGCCCATTTAATCCTCATAACAACCCTGTCACACAATTTTCTGTTCTAGACCCCATGAGCAAACTGAGGCACAGACAGGCTAAATTACTTGCTCATGGTCATATAACCAGTAAGCAACTAAGCCTGAATTATAAAACCAGTAAATCTAGTTCTAGACTAGAGTCTATGTGTCTGTGCTCACAATTTCTACAACCTCCTGTCTATAGCATGAAAACACCCACCTTGAGAAAGACAAAGAGATAGTAATATAAAACTACCAAACAAATCATTTGGGGTAGGATTTTATTATTGCTGTTATACAGAAAGCTAGTTTTAGATAAATTTCCATACATGTATAGCACATTTCTCTTTTAAAGAAAATTTTCTACCTTCCCAGACTTAACTCTTTTATCTCCTTGAAAAGACTTCCTCTTCCCCATCTCCTGATACAGCCAGCATCCAGAATACAGTGCTGTTTATGAGATAATTTTTCAATGAATGAATCAATCCACCAACTAGTCAATAAATCACATAATAGCTATAGAGTTAATCTGGCCTGGAGTTGAACAGTGCTTGATGCGGTTGATTATTTTAACAACCCAGGGTGTTCTCAGAGCATCCAAACAAGCTTTGAAGCCTTGTAGGCTAGAGCTCTGAAGTCCTAGTGTGAATAAAATGGAAAAATCATACTGGGAAGGATAAAGGAATTAGTGCTTATGATATGCCAACAATGGACCAGGTGCAAAACTATATCATTTAACTCATTATTTCCTTCTCACAACAACCCATTTGGTAGATGAGAAAATGGAGGATCAACAAATAAAGCAATCTGCCCACAGTCACACCAGCTGATAAGCAGAAAATTGGGGGAATGAGCCAAATCTTTCTAATGTCAAAGCTGTTTTCACTCCCATCCAATATTTCAGGTGAGTGAAGGAGCAGAGCAGGGGAGGGGGGAGGAGAAAGAAAGAGAATGAAGTGAGAATAAGACAAGAGTTAGCTGAGAGATCAGCTTTACCCATGAACCTCAGTTGCTACTCTTGATTGCCCTAGAAATATCCAGGCAATTATTTTAATCCCCCAATTTCCTTAGCTGGGATTAAAATAAGAATGACCCAGTTATCACAGTCCTTCTGACAGCAAAGTCAGGGCTGACATCCAATTAGTTCGGAGGCTTCACAGTGTGCTGGCAGTCCCTCCCAGTAAGGGAGAAAGCCTCAACAGTTCTTTTTCACCTTCTGAGTTGGAGATAATTGCCCCTGCATGAGAAATTCTAAACCTTGGCGCCCTCAGGCAGCAATCTGGCCATTCATTTGCCGAGGTTTGGCGCTAACCTGGCAGCTGCAGATGCCTCCTCAGCATTTACAGCTGTCTGGTGGGACACCTGTTCCCCCTAATTGAAGGCAATGGGCAAGGGGCTGGTGGGGAAGTATCGGCTGCAGCTCCTCTAATGCCTTGTGACTGGACAAAAACTCACAAGTAATGTAAAGGAAATTCTACCTGCAGTAGCATTTCTCCAGAGAAGATCCAACTTGAGGTGCATGCAGTTAAGTTAGAGACATCCAACACTCTGATGATGGGTAGTAGAGAAATGCCTTTAGGAAAGAATTCCTAAGGAGGAACTGTAAAGAAATGACGAATGCAATGAATGCCCTTTCCTCTTCACTAACACTATACATTCAAAACTCTGCAGCATTCACATTCTCTTTCTCCACCCAACCCCCTCTCACTTTTTTGGTAATTGCTTAATTGATGATAAAAGCATGATGAGGAATGTAGCATACCCAATTTATTACTACAGCTCATTTCGTAGATAGCAAGCCCACACTCTGCATGCTGCCTTGAATATATAGGTTACATTTAAAGATCGATATCACTTGGCTGCAATTTGATAAGTGCTTCTAATTTAATTTCTAGCTATGGCATTTACTTAATCAAAACTTTGGCAATGAAAGCCAATTCAAACACACTATGCAATAAGCAGATTTAGAAAACAGAAATCATAGGGTGAAGAGTCAGAACCTTTAAATGCATGATTTCAGTTCAGTACAGCTTTAATAAAAACTCAGTCTTCTAAAAAAACATTCACAAACATTGTCCCAGCTCTAGAGAAAAACAGAATGATAATAATGCATTCTAGATGGAGAAGTCTGGGTAGAAGATATGATCAAATCAGAAATGGCACTATCAATGTCTGCAAGGCAAGTAATAATGTCTAATGGGAAGTCCCTGGTTAACTAGTATAAAAATGATGTCTTGGTATTACATTATGATCTGATGCTTTTAATCACTTCAAATATATATTAAAGTGTGATATTCTTTTTTTATTCTTAAAATTTTTTTTAATGTTTTATTTTATTTTTTGAGAGAGAGACAGTGTGAGCAGAGGAGGGGCAGAGAGAGAGCAAGACAGAATCTGAAGCACACTCCAGGCTCTGAGCTGTCAGCACAGAGCCTGATACAGGGCTCCAGCTCATGAACGGCAAGATCATGACCTGAGCCAAAATCAGATGCTTAACCGACTGAGGCACCCAGGTGCCCCTCGAGTGTAATACTCGTAATTATAAAAATAAGCTCTACTCAGTACATTTTAAAGGCCACTTGGGCACTGTTCTCAATATATCTAAAAATTACTTTTAAAAAATAAATAAATAAAAATTACTGTCTACTCTAATTTATTTATTCAAGCCCCCAAGTAAAACTATTTTGCTATAAATGATCAAAATTATTTCTGTCCCATTAGAGCTCTTGAATACAGCATGATTTTCCTCATTTTATATTTTAAATGCATTGTATCCTCAAGTAAGAGTTACACAACCACACATGAAATCATTGACATCTGCCCTTTTGTTTGAAACTTTGGGCATTTAGGAGAATATGGTTAAACTAAGAAGAAAGTAAACAACTTTCAAGTTGATGATGAAAGATGAAAGACCCACAGAGAACATACCAAATTCAACTCAAATTTTTAAATGACTGACAAAGAAATGTCTCCTTCACCTAAAAGACGGAAACAAAAGCATAGTTTTGCCCTGCTGAGTACAGGAGATTCCAGTTGCTTTCCTGATGCTCCTTCTCTTGAATCTGGTCTCTCCCTCCTGCCCCTCTCTCCAACATCCCAGGGTATCGGCAAGTTTCATAAGAGATGTTATTGAGTTAAAATGTTGTATAGGGTGGACAGTTCAGGCATGCCAGAACTTTGCAAATCATTTCCTTATGGACTCTTTTTCTCAGATTCAGTAAAAGGACACCTTTCCCCACCCCCACAACACACACACACACACACACACACACACACTCACACACAGGTGAGAAGAGAGCTTCTCTTTGTGAACATGGTATTCCCCAAGAGGCCACTTCCTCCTCTCCCCTACACCTCTTCTTATATCCAGTTGGGAGAGACAAGCCCTGCAGAGGGGCAGGTGGCACCTGTGGCTGATGGTTCTGTCCACATAGAATATGGAGGATTTAGTGCCTTTTGTCCTTAGATTTAGGTTCAGGCTGATTTCTGTGCATTTCTGGACCAACTGGAAACACCTAACTCAACGGCTAGTGCCAGGCTGTTATATTAGCATTGGAAATAGCCTAAATGCCCATCTATGGGGAAACAGAAAAATATAATTGCCATATTCAAATTACATAACAGTGTGCCCTCTGTGAAGAATTCATTAGGTCTGTGTATATCAACATAGATCTCAGAAACAATGATGAACACGAAATAGAATGAGAGAATAATCTCTAACCTCGGTTTCCTCATCAGTAAAATAGGCAATTGTTCATTTAAGGAATATCAGTTGAATGCCTACTTAGTACCAGGACCTATTTTAGGCAATAGAGATATAGCAATAGAAAATGAAAGAAAAAAAAAGTCTTCCTTTACAGAGGTTATGTTCTAGAGGTGCAAAACAGGAAGACAGACAAGAAACAAATAATAAAGCTAAGTTTATAGTATGGCAATGATTGTTTTTAAACCCATGGAGGAAAATTAAGTAAGGAAGGAAAATAAAGTAGCATCAGAGGAAAAGGGCTACAAAATACAGAGTATAAGATCTCATTTCGGCAAAGACTTAAAGGAAGGGAGGAGTGGGGAATAAATCTTTGTTGTGACAGACATGCAGACAAGATTGAGAGAAACCTTCTCAAGCCTATGCTAATACACATCCTTTCCTAATTTCCAGGGTAAATATAAAATGTTCTCAATTTTTATACCCTTTAGGGCATTTCACTGGGAGTCTATTTGCTGGGGCCGAGAGGAGGAGCATTAAATACCAGCATTTGAGACACTTTTTAATCTGGAACCAATTTTATTTAAATCAATATATACCTTTTAAGGGATTGGATAGAAAAAAACTTTAATTGTTATTGAGTTATTCAGAACAAATTGTGCCTAATATGCCTGGTGCTTAAGCAAGAGAGTCAATACTCAAAACTCTGATGTTTAGAATTTTTAGTAGACTCAATGAAAGGATTTGGCAGATTTCCTAAAGAACAATCCAATATAAGACAAAATCTCACAAGCTTGCCTCTGAAATTTATTGTTTAAGTAATGCTAGCTACAAAGCTAACCATCAAGTTAATGGCAGAAGAGATTCTGTGACAAATAGAAGGATATGAAAATTAATGTCTAGAAATAACTGGGCCTGAAACTCTGCTTCTTAACTTAATGGACCTGCGACATGAAGCAAGATATGTCTTTTCTCTGGGCCCCAAGTTCCACATTGGTAAATGGAAATACATTCCTGGTTCTCAGGCATTGAGGAAAAGAATATACAAAGTATCTGTCCTACACCTTCCCTCTGCTAAACCTAAGCTCCATGAAGGCAAGGAACATGTCTATGAAATGAACCCCAGAACCCCTGGCACATAATAAGTGCTCATCAAGTTTTTATTGACTGAATTAATTAATATAAGACAATGTGTGGAACAGTGTCTGGCACAGAGAAGAAACTTCTTTTCTTTCCTCCCGCATTCTCGGGATCTTTTTCTGCCTAAACCATTTTCCCTGGTCCTGTGTTAGTAATTACAAACGCCAAAGACTTTTTCCTGTTTGAGAACTGACTAGTCAGGAGTATAATAGAAATCTTTTGGCCATGAATATGATCCATGTACTGAAAATGGACTCCTTTCACCAGAGGGTGATCCCCACATGGGCACTGGGACTCTTAGCTAGCTCTGCACCTTTTTGGAGGCCTTTTTTGTGATATGAAAAAAAAAATGCACATCTCTGCTTCCCTCAGTGAGGGCCTTAGTCCAGGAATCCTATTCCTGAGAGATTTATACTCTCCGTCCAAACCAGGAGTGTTCAACCCAAGTGTTTAGAGGAGGGGTCAACAGAGGATAATCACAGACTCCTGGAAGGAGTGACTAGAGACACAAACTAGGGTCAGCTTCTCCCTCTCCATGGCATCTCAGAGCAGAAGAAGGGCAGCTACTAACAGCCCTCTGGAGATCTAAGCTATTCCTTAAAGGACAGAGATTGAGTTGGAGGGGGCGCGGCGGGCTTCAGGTATAAATGGTATAAAAAGAAGCCACATTACAGAACAGTTGGGTGCATTCTGACGTCAGATTTGGTTCAAACTCCAACTTCACTAACCGGTTACAGCAACTTGACAATTGCTTAACGTGTCTGTGCCTCAGCGTCTCCTTCTATATGATATGACACTAACAGCCACATGCACTGAGCACACCTTCCAGGTCAGGTGTTGTTAATACATGTCTGCATTAAATCCTTGCAATAACTCAATGGGGTGGATACTAGTAGTAGTATCTGCATTTTACAGATGAGGAAACAATCACATGCAAACAAACACAGTACCTGCCCAAGTTCGTACAATGAATTATATTACTTGCCCAAGTTCAATACCCAATGAAACTAGGAAGCACTCTTATTCACTATACCATTGTGAGGACTGAATTAAAAGGTGTGTTAAAAGTGCTTTAAATCGTGCCTGGAATAGCATCACATTTTGGGAGAGCCATGAATAGAACCAGGTAGCCAGAAATGGGGAATTATGAAGTTCCATAAGCAGTGGGGTTGGTAAATGAAAATTTTTTGTATCTCCTACTGTAAGCCATGGGAAACAATGAAAATTGGGTCAGATGACGGAAATCAATTAAGGGACCATGGCACTGATTTATGTGTGAAACCAAAATGGCCTGAAAGAGCACAATGGCTTGGAGAATGAGAAGGCAAGACCATATGCAAGAAAAGTGGCTATTGAGAAAAGGGACTATTTGAAGAGGCGATCTGACAGAAAAGGGGAACTCAGGATGGCTCCTTGGCGGTGGGTAAGGATGCCATTCCTTTAAAAATGGGTGGAGATCCAAGAGTGAGAGTGGGCTTTCAGAGAAGGTGGGTGCATTCCATTTCAGTCATGTTAAACTTAAAAAGAAAACAAGGCTTGGTGTCCAGACAAAAGATGAGCAGAAAATGTTTCTCGTGAATACATGAGCATAAGACATGAAAAACAGTGCCATTAAAAAGGAAGCTCTGAAAAGGAACCACCTAGAGTAAACCTCAGCTTTTATATTTTTCTCCCAATAGTCACAATTTGTTGGGCTCCAGCTCCTTATTATTACACTTTAATACTTCCTTTTATATGGGAATAGGAGAGCTTTGTGGAAGATTAAGAAATTTTCACATGTGCTTCTTTTCTGAATAAATTGTTATGTGAAATAATTTATTTTGGCAGATTCTTGGCGCTTGAGCCTTTATCTTGAAAAGAGGAAAAAAAGTGGCTTCTCAACAGTAATAACGAAAGGAGACAACAGGGGGAGAAAAGCTTTCACAACCTTTTATATGAACATTCTGTTGAACTGTTCAAATTATAAGAACTTATGTCCGAGTTCTTAAATTTGAAAAGTGCACAAAATAAACTTTTTGCTTCCCTCAGAATTGATGTGATATTATCTCTGCAGGAGAAGAGATTGGGAAGGTTTAGAACATTCTTTAGGCTTTTCAATTGATGTCAAATCAAATGGGAAACCTTCATATGTCAGGAGGCTCATTTTCTGCACTCTATGCCTGCCAAAGTCCAATATGCTGAAATTCTCACTCAGTTGTTCACCTCCATGGGATGCTTTATGCCACCAGGCATTAACTGTTGAACTGCCAGTCTCAACTACCACTGTTAAATCTTCCTGATCTTAGCCACCCACAGGAGTTATATGAGAAATGGCTCCCTTTTCAGGAAGTGGTCTTGTGCCTGAAACAGTCTAATATATAGTGAATATTTCAACAAAAGTGGAAACAGATGGAGGCAAAGGTAAGAAATCATCTCAAGTGCAAAACTGTTTTCTTCCTGGAGAATCCTCACCACACCACATCTGAAAGGGATGATGCCAGCAGGTTTGTATTCATATTTTTCTGGTATTTCATGAAATTTCATGGTCTTTAGCATCTGTTCATAAAGATATTTACCAGAGCATGTTGGTTGTGGGTCCCTCCCATCCAGCATCTTTGGGTCAGCAGGAAAATATCCAGATTGCATAGATTCTACCCATCAACACACAGAAAGGTAGACAAGTAGAATCACTGGGGAACACTGTATGCAAGATAAGGAAATTCAAGATGGTAGATTTTACCCAATCACAGAGCTTCTAGAACTCAAGACCCCTAATACTTATCTAAATAACACAAATACTTCCCCAACCCCACTGAAGTCTTCCTAAATTTCTAACCTCCAGACGCATCACATAAACCCATTTGAATGGGCCACTGTTCTAACAATGCCATGCTTTGTCTTTAGATTAGCTGTGGAATCCTAATTAGTCAGACATTTCAGAAGATTGCACACAACACAAAGGGTTTTGGGGTAACACCATCTAGATGCATACAGATCACTTTTACCAATTTTTCCAAAAGAAACTAGATTAAAATAGGATTTGTAAAAACGTATCACACAGACATCAGTAAGAGATTTTGTCAGAAAGTACCCATGTAATCATTTATATTACATTTTCCTCTTGGTTCCAAGTCAAAGAGGCTTCCAGACTCGTGTTATAAAAAAGATAATAATATAACACATTTCCAGTGATAATTCTAAAATATCTTAGCATTAGACCATTATGCTCAAGAGAAACCAAAAAAGCACAGAGCTGAATTAGTCCAATTTATTCCTTAAACAACTAAATGGAGCACCACTGCTCCATACAGGCACCATTCTACATGCCAGAAATAGAGAAAAATAAGACAACCTTCCTGTCCTCAAGGAGACTGCAGTGTTAAGGGAGACTGGCCCACCATTACATGTATACAAAATAGCATGCCATGTGCTTTAGTAGTAGTGGAGGTGCCAGTTGCCCTGAGGGCCCAGAGATGTTGGCAATTGAACTGGACCTTTAAGAATTATGGAGAAAAGGGGCGCCTGGGTGGCGCAGTCGGTTAAGCGTCCGACTTCAGCCAGGTCACGATCTCGCGGTCCGTGAGTTCGAGCCCCGCGTCAGGCTCTGGGCTGATGGCTCAGAGCCTGGAGCCTGTTTCGGATTCTGTGTCTCCCTCTCTCTCTGCCCCTCCCCCATTCATGCTCTGTCTCTCTCTGTCCCAAAAATAAATAAACGTTGAAAAAAAAAATTAAAAAAAAAAAAAGAATTATGGAGAATGGATAAACATTCCAAGCAGAACATGCACAAAACATGGAAGTAACATGGAAGTATGGAAGAGTGTGGTGGATTGAGGAATGACAATGTTTTAGCATGGGTCTTCTAGAAAGTAGAACCTGAAGAATTAAAGAGGTATAACACTTCATTTGGGAGGTTCAAGCTCAAGGCCTTAAAGGTGACGAAAAAGAAAAGAGGCAAGGGAAGATGTGTTACAAGGTGATATAACACATTGCAATAGTGATATAACACATTGTAATAGCTACCGCTTCACAGGTGAAGACACAGAACAGTCACTCAGCAGATATGTTTGCTCAGTGCCTTTCGAGATAGGCCACACCTGGGAGTGTCCACAAGCTAAAGAAAGGGAAAAAAAATTTCCCAACCACAAAGGCTCTCCCCATGGTGAGTCAGCTGGCTCTCTGAGAGGTAGTCAAGAATCTAGATCCCACACTAGAATGGGATGTTCATCCAAGTCTGACCAAATGCAGGTGATGCAACAACTAAGAAAGAAGGAAAAAGTTAGGGACTCTGGGAAGCCATTGTGACTAGAAATTAGAAAGCATGGAGGGCAGAAATACCAGGGATTAACTTGTGAAGATCTTTAAAGAGCTCAGATTTTATTCGGGGGTCCAGAACTTTTTAGGAAGGCAAAGATCAGCCAGATATAGTACAAGGTTAATTAAGTATCCAGGTAAAAGTGGATCTGTTTTTTCTACTGTCTTTTTTCAATATTTTGCCAAGGTTAAAGAAATTGATTTGGGACTATTTCAAGCTAGGATGTAGAGATAATCAACTGAGATGCTACAATTATACAGGGAGCAGACAAATCATCAATGAATAAGCAATTGTAGATGCTACTGTCTATTTTGTTTAACTGCAAACAGGAATTAAATTATGATTTTCCCAAACAACAGATGGATATCAGGTCCACATGGTGTCTTCAATTGGTCTAGAATTTCATGTGCTGGCTGGTATGACTGCTGAAACTCTCTGGTGAAGTGCCTCCTTTTCACACCTGGTTTACAAAGCAATCACCCTTAGGATGCAACCACATTTAGTGCTCTTTGAAACATAACCAAGAATAACATCTGGCATTTTTTTGGAAGAATGATTTTTTCACTGTATAGTAATAGTTGTTTAACAACAGTCAACATTTCTAGACAGACTTTTCATAATCCATAATCTCATTTAGTTAGTACTGCAAGTTTATGAGAAAGGAATGATTAACCCCTTATACAGATGTCAAAATTCAAAGACTCAGCAATATTAATGTGCCCTACAGATAGCTAATGATGCTGTTGAAATTTGGACCTCAATCCCTTTGTCTCCAAGGCCCACACTTTCTGGTCTACCTTACCTCCTCACAGGGTTGTTTTGTGAGAATACAAAAACTTTTTTCCCAAAAAAATAAAAAGCCTTGAAAGTTAAAATGTATCCAAACATCCACAATTTTCATATGGCAAATTTCTGAAAATCTTTCTTGAACAAGTTTTCTTCTTAGATGACTCCAAATCTTGAGGAAATGAGTTTCACATATCTGCTGTGAAGTTATTCTTCACATCATAGGATTTTGTTCACAACCTTAAAACCTACAGAATTCCCATTTAATATTCCAGAATTCATCTGAATGATTTCAAAGATTTTTAAAAATCCTATACTATCCTTCAGGGTCAACAGACCTGAATTCAAATCTGGGCATCTTCATTATATTAAACTCAAACTATTATATTAAACTTCATTATATTAAACTCGAACACATGATTTAACTTCTCTAAACCTCCTCTTCTTTAGAAGTAAAATGGGGCTCAGAGTAGCTCCCTCATGGGATTTCTAGTTTATTAGATGAAATATTAATATAAAAGAAGAAATAGGCAATTTTGCCTGAGAGCTTCAAGAGCACTGAGTACCAATCATCCCAGTGGTGCACACACCACCTCCACCTAATCCTGGCTAGAAGTTTGACTTTTCTTGACCATTCAGAATAATGAAACTTTGTCTTCAGAACTAAAGACACTGTAGAGATGAGGAGTGATTACACACAGTATTTGCACTTTAATCTGTACAGTGAAAGAGCACAGTGACAGTCTGTCTCTTGTGTTCTCTTTTGCAGTTAAAGTCAAAGAGGATAGGATAAAAGAAAAGATGTAAGATCCGTTAGACTCCCTTATCTGTCTGGGATCTGCTTTTCTGGCCCTTCCTGTTCCAGCCGATGGGGCTCACACCTTTGTGTCTCCCCTTCCTTCCTGCTTCTGACTCTCCTGATTCTTACATTAGCCAACCCGACTCCCCACCAGTATTCCCAGCTTTCATGTGGCAACTGAATTCTAGTTCCTTCTCATTCTCAACTCATTTTTCAAAAACTGTTGTGGAAGGTTTCTGAATAAAATGCTAGGATAATACATGTTTTATCCCTTTTCCCCAGCTTCCATTGAAGCAACCAATAAACATAAAATTTAAGCTGCAGGAATACTTTTAATATTTGAACTTACAGGTTCATATTGTTATGTAACAATATCTTCAGGTTACTTCCTTTAAATTAATGTCCTTTCACATAGAAAAAAAGAGCTGAAACAAAATATAAAATAATATATAAAATAACAAAGTGTTGAGTCGTGAGATTATAAGAGATTTTTATTTATTTTGTTTTGTTCCTATTTGTTTTCAAAATGTTAAATAATTACCCTTCATCACTTCTGTAATAAAAACAAGATAAATGTTCTTTCTTTTAAGAGAAAACAAAAGAATAGAAATATAAAATATAATGCTGTCTAAATTTTACAAGTAATGGAGACTGTAGTTCATTTTTATTTTGTCTACTTTGGATCATAAATAGCAATACTAAGTACTTTGAAACATACCCCAAGGCTAATAAATAAGAAGTGGTATATAATTCCCACAGGGGAAGGACAATGTACATTTTAATGATCTTGTGGTTATGGTAAAATTTAGATATTTGAAATATTATACAATGAGTTTGGTACTAAAATTTGAAATATGCTGTTAAAATGCCACAAAATACTTGAACAACATGACTATTAAGCTGATTTTAATTTTCCATTTAATCATAAAGAATACACAGATTAAATTCTGATTTCTTTTTAGCATCTTTATATAGTTATATCTCTTTACAGCATTATTATTATATTCCCTGAAGCATTATTCATCAGCATTCTGGCAAAGGGAATTTAACATTTCTATTTACTTGCTCCACTTTCTCTTTTCCAAGGAACATTGTGATCCAATAGTCTGTGTGTAAGAAATTAACCCAATTATGGCATTCCCATCTTAAGACATGACATAATAGTTACTTTAGTAGCAAACATGGAAGGAGTAGGGAAAGAGAAGGAATGGGCAGAGAATAACAAAATTGTATTGAAGAGCTTAAGAAATTATTAATGTATTAATATTCAGTCTCCAAAAATTCCTCCAGTTCAATCTATGACACTACACCATGATTTATGAATTTATGGTGTCTGAGATTTTCTCAATATTCACACCTGCCTCTGTTCTATCTAAATTCTTGAAACAGAGATATTTTTGGAGACTGCTTTCAATCATACTTTTAAAGTGGGCTTAGAAATACTATCTACTTCTCTCCACGTTTCTTTCTTCCTTTTTTCCTTCCAACAAAATGAGCACCTATTGTGTTCCCAGACATACCTCTGTGAAGCCAGAGGTGCAAATGAAGTAAGGCACAGACCTTGCCCTCAAAGAGTTTATAGTCTAAAGTATAGTTGAACTTGTAAATAGCTATGAGCTCCATAACAATTTTTACAAAGTCCCAAGCAGCACAGAGTAAAAAGGGAGAAATTGTTGTTGCAGAGAGCTGACAGGGAAGGCCCAGTGAAGGGAGATTAGTTAAAAGGTTTCTGCAATTTTCTCCCAAAGAGAGAATGAGGTCTTCAATTATGTTTTGTTCAAGAGATAAGGTGAAGAGAAGTTAACTTGATGATATGGAGCTGGGGGCAAGGACTGCTAGGACCAGGTTACTCCCAAAGATAATGCAATCCATGGATGGAGAACCAAACAAAGAACTTTCAGAACGACAGCACAGTGTGATAAAGATTATAACTTGTTGCACCCACACGACTCCTGAAACAGAATGCTACAGGCACCAGCGACAGTCACAACAAAGTTTATTGCAAAGAGAGGAAAGGCCAACCGATCGGGACCGACACTCTTGACCAGAGTGCGGTCTCGAACACCCGGGGTACAGAGTTTTTATAGCCGACCACATCGTCTTATCATCACTTGGGGACAGAACAAAGAAATAGTTCCCAGATGGGGGTGGAAACAGTTCAGACATGCCCTTGCCCCAATTCAGTCAAACACTAAACCAGTTGATTTTCCTTAAACTTTTGTTCCCTTGATTGATAGGACAAGGCTGTTATCTCTTAATCTACAGTGTTAAAACAAAGCTGTTATTTCTTAAGGCTACAGGTTAGCCCTACACTACAATTCAACCCTTACAAACTGAGTTAATTTTTAATTTAAAAAATAACTGGGGTGCCTGGGTGGCTCAGCTGGTTGAGTAACCAACTCTTGATTTTGAATCAGGTCAGGATCTCACAGTTCATGAGCTTGAGCCCCACACTGGGCTCTGTGCTGACAGCATGCAGCCTACCTGGGATTGTTTCTCTCCCTCTCTCTCTGGCCCTCCCCTGCGCTCTCTCTCTCTCTCTCTCTCTCTCTCTCTCCTCTCACACTCTCTCTTTCTCTCTCTCTCTCTCTCTCAAAAAACAAATAAACTAATATATTTTTTTAAATAATTATAAATAATAAATGCCAGGGGCACCTGATGGCTCAATCGGTTAAGTGTCCTACTTTGGCTCAGGTCACGATCTCACAGTTCATGGGTTTGAGC
Organism: Prionailurus viverrinus; assembly: GCF_022837055.1. Taxonomy (NCBI): domain Eukaryota; kingdom Metazoa; phylum Chordata; class Mammalia; order Carnivora; family Felidae; genus Prionailurus; species Prionailurus viverrinus. The sequence continues at coordinate 24,956,491 of NC_062573.1, forward strand.
CCCGCAAAAGGCTCTGTGCTGACAGCTTGGAGCACGGAGCCTGCTTCAGATTCTGTGTCTTTCTCTCTCTCTGCCCTTCCCCCACTCGTGCTCTGTCTCTCTCTCTCTCTCAGAAATAAATAAACATTAAAAAAATTAAGATTAAAAAATAATAAATGTCAAGACCCAGAGGGAATATCAATTGCCTATTGATAGTGGCTAATATTTTTTGTGTCAGGTTTTAGGTTAAGCTCTTTGCCTGCATTATCTATCTAACCTTACATTCACAACAATCCTAAAAATTAAATATGATTATTTTCTCAATTTTACACGTGAGAAAAACTGAGAAGTAACACAATGGTATAGTCACGATTCAAGTCTGATACAGTCTGAAACAGCCTCTGGGCTCTGAATCATACTAGCAGGGGGTCTACTAGACTGTATGTTACATTCACCTGGCTACCTTTTAAAAAAATATTGATGCCCAGGCTGTACTCTGGACCAACTAAATCAGAATCTCTGGGTATGGGGCCCAGAAATTGCTTTCTTTTCTTTTCTTTTCTTTTCTTTTCTTTCTTTCTTTCCAAGTTACCTACTTTGAGAACCATGTCATTTTTCTATTCTTGAAGAAGAGAAAAGGTGATGTTGAGTTGGCAGTTGAGGGATTAACTAAAACTTGTCACGTGGGAAAGCAGAAAGCACTCCAGGAAGAAGGAGGAACATGAGCCAAAGTATGAGATGTTAATATAAAGGATATTCAATGTGTCTAAACCCAAAGCTAGGTCTGAATGGCCTTGAATTCCCTAATAATATGTTATTTTATTCATTATGCAAGAGAGAGCTTTTAAATGTTTTTAAACATAGGAGTGAATGAGAATCTGATCTACTTTAGAGTAACAGCTCTCTGGGAGAATAGATAGCATAAACATTAGTAAATGGTTTAGGATTAATTAAAATAATCTGAAAATTCACATTGGTCAGTGTTTATTCTGTGGCATTCTACTAGAAAGTAGATCATAGTGTTCAGTATTTATAATTTAATTCAAAGTTAATTCCCTGTGGTACTTTTACACCACAGCTGTTATCCCAAAGTACATAACCTTGAGATATTTAAAATAAATGTAATGATCATTTAGGTATTAATAGAACTGAAATGGCCCACTAGTCTTTAGTGTCAGCAAGATTTTGCCTCACAAAGAGTGAAGACAGGAAAAGGTAGCAGTGAAAACTCGCATTTTTTTTAAATTAGACTCAATTCTTTTTTCTTCAGTCAAGAAAACTGTCCTTGAGTCATGGAAACAAATGAATTTTTTTTAAATCATGGCTTATTGAGAAAATCATGTTCTTTTTTCTGAACTGTTGCATATTTTCAGTCACTCTACCATTTAGAGATGGGATATAGAAGGCACTGAAATACCATAATGAATTACAGTAAATGGCCTTCTCTTTTCTTCCCTTTTTTTGTAATCCCTCTAAAAATGCTAGGCTCCTTGTTTCCTTTGGAACTGGAGTCAGCTGATGGGTCCCCTGATGGATGACAGGTGGAAGAGAAATGTTTAGCAGCCCTTCTCATGTGAGGTTCCAAGAAAGAATTAAGCCTTAATGTTAGCCTAAGTTAACCCATCGTATATAATGAATGAACTTATTTCCTGTGTCAGGATGGTACTAATATTTACCGTCCTTGGGAAAACTGAGAAAATCGACACTCAAATCATTTTCTAAATGGCTAAATCTTCTGGTAGAACCCAAGTGTTAAACCAGAGGTCTGGAAGAATCATGGGTTGTTCAAAGAAGAAGGAGAAATATATCAAATCTCCTTTTACCTTAAGGATAATCCATCCCAAATTCATACAAACAATGAGATTGGAATTTGGGGACATGCACACATCAAGACTATTTTCCTTCATTTATTATCCTATGTTTCCTGAAAACAGCCTGGATGAGAAAAGCTGGAAATATGCTAATTAGCCATGTTTATAAATGGTAACAAAATATCAGCCTATGGAGAAAGATGTTCTAAAAGCAGGAAATTTGTGAATCAGTCTAAATAACATTATCTGGTCTTAAATAAACCTTTAAGTAGCCATTTGAATAACATTGCGTTCTTCAAATAACATTGTGTTCTTTGAAAGGCAGTCTTTAGTTTCTGAAGTTAAACAATATGACTTGAAAGCACAAATTCTTCTCCCTTAGGAGACCTCACTAACATGGTAGTGAAGAAATTTTAAAAGGAGAATTCTGTTCATGGGTGTGTGACATACTAGATATACAAATGACCCTCATAATTAAATGCTGACACAATATTTTTTTTATAAATGCATTTGCAGAACAGGTACAAAGAAATCCACACAGGTCATGTGAAGGAGTAAGAGGAAAACAAACACAAAAACTGCCTTTTTCTTAAGTTTCTGTGAAGAAGTTAATCTTCTCTTTTAATGGCTACCCTGTAGAAGAGACTGAAAAAGTTACAAGGCTGTCTAAGAGAGGCAGCTGGGATCTCTAAGAGCTAGACCATAAGTACAGTGCTGAATAAAAGTAAATCCACCTTCTAAAATGATGCAGAAATCAAACTGCCTTGGCCTTAATGCTTGGTAAAGGAAAAAAAGATACCCTCCCTAAGAATTCATACCTAAAACGACTACTTATGTTACTAGTGTGATCTAAAAAAACCTCAGACAGATAATTTAATATAAAATCGTTGGCTATGCTCCATGCAGAAGTAAACACATATCCTCTCTAAAGGAATTCAACTTCAATCCTGAATTCAAAGAATTCCCACAAAGTTCAAATAACATGAGCTCATAGTCAAAAATCCCAAAATACACAAGAATGTAAAGAACAATCACTGAGACATCAAAAGCAACAGAGAGCAGATCAGATATGCAAATACTCCAGATAATGCTATTACTAGACACAGAATATAAAAAAATAACTATGTCTAATATGTTGAAAGAAATAAAATAAAAACTTTAAAATGTGAGCAGGATACCAACGGATTTAGAAATAGCCAAAGAGTATGTGGAAAGAACCAAAGAATCCTTCTAGATATTAAAAATATCTCCCACCTAGGATGTAGAAAGTAAGCAAAAAAAAAAAAAAAAAAAAAAGAAAAGAAAAAGAAAAAGGTAGTTCCTACCCTAACAATGAGAACAATCCAGAGAGCCTTTAAAAATCATGTTTGAGCCCCTCAGAGAGCTGAGGTTACAAGGTAACCTACTGAACTAAAATCCAAAAAGATGGCAATGCTGCCCAAGGAGAAACGGATCCCACAACGATCTGTCTTTGGCAGAGCAATAGAGAGGAGGTAGCCATCACAGAAATGGACAAAAAGAAAACATCTGAAATTTACATAAAATGTGAAGAGACAAGTGTGAGCTGATGCGAATGCGTAGGAGCCCAGTCATGAGAGAAGTCTGTGCCTATCCACTAACTCTTTTCCACTGATCTCCACTGAATATTTATGAAAAAGATCAGTAGCAAGAGAAGACAGCTGAAAGAGATTACCTCCATGGTAAAGACGTGCAAGGCCTGCGTAAGTGTGAGAGTGGAGAGAAGAATGAGAGCAAGCCTCCCTTGCTCAGGACCCAGACCCCACATGAGGGAGAGACATGCACTGGGAGAAGGCAAGGAGCTTGCTGTGTTCATCCGAGCAGAAGCCCCAACTTTCAATGTGATTTAAGGTCACTGCTCTTTTTATGTTGTAAGAAGTTTGATGTGAAGTTTTTATCACTCTCACCAGATCCTCAAATATAGGGAAAAGAAATGATAGCATCTAACAGTCTCAAGGTTACTTTCTAGGCACACATGTAGGATAACTCTATGAAACATAAAAATAGTTCACTGATTCTTACACTTGAGTCAACTTACTTTGTTACCTAAAACTCTTTGGGAAAAACTGAGAATCTTTTGTCTAGAGTAAGCATCAGCAGATAAATGCAGTAGAAACAGGGGCCATCTCACCAGAGGTAGAACAGGCAGCTCTTCATTATGCCACAGGCATGGTCCTTTGCCACCCGTCAACACCACAAAAACACCTAAGCCAACTTTCAAAGGCTTCTAGATATCTGGAACTAACCCAGTTCCCTTAATTAAATAAATAAATGAGAAAGACATTTAGAATGCAAAATGCCTGTGTGAGATATAATTATATTAAGAAGATTTTACTCTTACATATGAGTGTGTGATCTATCAGAGTAGGTGATAACTATAACTATATATAGAGGGAGACAGAGAAGTGGGTGACAGGGAGACAGAACTCCATGAAGAGGGAGGGGATAATTTAATTTTATAACCTAAGAAATTTGTTACAAATTATATCCAAAAAGTAACCATGAAAGGTGCAGTTTTATGCTTCTGGTTTGGTATGCCTTCACTGATATCCACATTTCTTAAGTCACTTTAATTTCATTCAACAAATATTCATTGAATTACTACTATGTACTACACAGTGTTCTGGTCACTTAGGGATACATCATAACAGAACAAATAACCATGTCCTCATGGAGCTCAAAGCCAGTGAAAGGAGACAATAAAGAGTAAACATGATAAATGAGTTAATTATTTAATATATTAGGAGGTAAGTACTATGGCCAAAAGAAGGGGTAAGGGGAATAAGAGATCAGAAATGTAGAGGGCTGAAGTTATTGTATTAGATAGAATGGTCAGCATGGATATCATTGGGAAGGCCAGATATGAGAAAGACAGGAAAGAAGGAAGCCAAATGGCTAGCTAGGAAAAGCACTCCTGCGGAAGGAACACTGGTATACCAGATGTGTTCAAGGAGAGGAAGTCAAGGTGGCTGAAATGGAGCAAACAAGAAGTGATGTAGTAGGAGAGAATGTCATCTCTTCATTCTTATTCACTTTGATTTCCACTTCCTAACAATTAAATTCCATAAAAGAAGTCACATAAATGTTGGACTTCTGTTTGAGATAAATTACCCGATGTCAGCTGCTTTAGTCTAGTCCTAATTATTTCCCCCTTCCCTAAATATCTCCCACAGTAGAACTTCCAAGAATTCTATTCTTGGAGGTGGTGGTAATTCTGCCCCTGAATCCTTCACTCTCCACAGATGCCTTGACTCCTACTTTGTTGAGAGAGGAGAGAGGACAGTGTCTGTACTGACTTCAAGCAACCCTGCTCCATCCCACCTAACTCAAAGGGAGAATGCCTTCTGCTACTCAAGGCCAGGCTCTACACCTGGCCAAGGCACTTGACCCTTTAATTACCACTCTCTTAGTAACTCCCTCTGAATCTCCTCTAAGGTCTCCTTTCTTAAATGTTTCCTCTCAATCTACACTCTCCCTGATCAGTTTCATTCATGCCAATGCCTTAAATTTCCACCTATATTTTGATGATTTTCTAATCTACATTTCTAGTTCTAAGTTGTTCCTGTGGTCTAAGCAGAAACTTCCAACCTTGTACTGGACATGGATATTCTAATGATACATCAAATGCAGTGGGTTAAAACTCAAGCATATCTCCACCCCTGAATTCTTCCTCTGATTCCTATCTCAACTAATGACACCATTATTATCACAGTCACCTGGACTTCACAGTTACCTTACTTTTTTTCTTTATCTTCCATTTACATTCATTCAAATTCTATAGATTTTTGTGTGTCATTACAGGAAGGCCCATCTGACACCCTTTACCAAATACCTACATTCACAACTCTCACTAGCCATATTCATTCAAAGAAGAAACTCAAATCATGAATATCTTCTATGTTGAGAGTAGGCTAAGTAACATTTACCATGTCCATCCTTTTTGATAAATGAACTTCTGGATTTTTGTTGTTGTTGTTTTTCATTGACTAACACATAGTAAGGTAAGTGCTTAATTACATCGAATTACTCATATGAACAAGGAAGAACTAACTGGATTCCGTGTAAATTAAATTAATGTTAAACCCACACCATAAGAAAAAATTTCACAAGAAGCACTTGAGCCGAGACTGGGGGGAAAAAGGTAAAATTTGAAAAACAAGTAAGAGAGGTGGGAGACAATTTCAAAGACAGAACACACTGTAGAACATAGAATTTTCAAAGTCTAGAATTTAAGGTGCCATGAGAAGGAGAATGAGAAATGCAGCTAAAAAGTAGGCAAGAGCCAGATTCTATATCTACCAGGGAGCCACTGAGGAGTTTTTAGCAAGGGAGTGACCTAAGAAACATAAATGTTAGGAAGAACCCACTGTATGTTGGTTGAAGGACTTAGCTTAATGCATTTTTTTTTATCTCCCACAGAATTTAGTAAAGTGCTTTCAGAGAATGTTTTAAAGTCAGAAATGAATTGTATTAGATTGAAGTAAATGATAGACACTCTGTGGAGAGCAACAGATAACTGTGTTGTTTGCAAAGCACAGTTCTGAGCTGTCTAGTTTGAAAGGGGACATGTCGGGCGGTTGTGAAGTTGAGACCAGCCATGTGAGCCCCATCTCTTCATTTGAAGGCTGGTGGTTGCCATGGCTACAATTGCATGGATAGGCTTATTTATAGCTATATACTATCTTTAGTGAATTCCACAACAGATGAGAGAAAATTTCAACTGTGAAGCCATCTAAGTGTATTGGAAGCACTTAAGAAGAGCAATGGAATTAAATATACACCAGAGAATCTCAAAAACACTATGGAGAGCCCCATTTTAAACAACTGCTTTATGAACAGTGTTCTGAATAAGTTGAAAAACTAAACCCAGGCTTTTGCAGGCCCTCTGCTAGTTCTGCCTTTACAACTTACAACCATAGGTTCCAAGATAGGTTTTGGGAAATAAATAAATGCATGAATTAATTAATTAATTAACTAAATTAATTAATTAAATGTTTTTACCACTTATCATAAGGAAGACATCTATAGACATTCTAAGCCTTACAATAAAAGTACAAGGTAGGTACTATTTTTATCTTCATTTTTGCACATTAGAAAACTGAGGTGCAATAACGTTGGATTTCCCAATGCCATTTAGTTGGTAAGGAACAGAGCTGGCCAAGAGCGCAGGCAGCCTCCTTCCAGTGATCTTAACTACTATGATATACTCACTTCTTTTAATATGTATAACATAGAGGTCTGGGGAACAGAATCCACTGGGAGACCAGAAGCCATATTTATTTCAATTTAAAGTGAAAACTAATTTAAAATTATTGTTTGCTAATGGAAATTAACTAAGAATTTGTACTGCAAAACCATGTATACCCAACCAAACCTGAAATCTCAAAACTAGGGACATCCTACTCCCATTTCAAAAAGAATTAAATCAAGATTACTTTAATAAGGAAAAAGTCTCTGTTTCATAACAAGTACAATACACAAAAAATTGATTGTGTGCACGCATACAAATTTTTGGAACATATCCATTATGCACCATAAAGTATGGTATGAATGAATGGTATGAATATTTTTAAAAGGAATGGATACTGACACTATTGAGTGTTTTCTTTCATTTACCTGGATAAGTCAATGGGCAAGTATTATTTAGCCCTAGTTAACAGATGAAAAACCCGAGGCTCACACTGGATACAAAACTTTCTGAACCACACATCTCTAGTAAGCAGAACTGGACCTAAAACCTAAGTCTTCCTATTGTTAAAGCGTGGCAATTTCCTCTTATATCCTTCTGTATGATACTGACTTAAAGGAGACCAAAATTTGACTAGTTTCTAACAGAGGCTCTCTCCAAGACCAAAGAAACTATCTTTGAGCAACCATGGCTCACTGTAGGGGGTGCAATTTGCCTGAACAAGTTCTAATTCAATGCAAGAATTGCTCACTTCTTTAACAAACATGTATTATAATACCATGACTTATGGAGGAATAATACAATGATGGGTGGAAATACATGTAAGTCTTTTGCAAATGCCCTTCACTGAGAAAGGTTTTGAATAAAAGTAATATGGTAAGGCTTTGGGAGTCATGTTGTTGTTAGTGATCATATAATCTAAGAATCCTATATAATATTTTTCATGCTTTTTAAAAAATTTTTTAATGTTTATTTATTTTTGAGAGAGAGAGACAGAGTGTGAGAGAGGCAGAGAGAGAGTGGGAGACACAGAATCCAAAGCAAGCTCTAGGCTCTGAGCTGTCAGCACTGAGCCCAATGTGGGGTTTGAACTCATGAACCGTGTGATCATGACCTGAGCTGATGTCAGATGCTCAACCGACTGAGCCAACTAGGCACCCCTGTTCATGCTTTTATCAAATAATTACTTACTAAGTATTTATATTGTACCTCCCGTTATGGTAGGTTCTCGGGATATAGTGACAAATAAGACAAGCACATATTATAATTTTGAGTATTTATGAAAATGTGATTTTAGATTCACAAAACATTCAGGATATTCATTCATTCAACGGATTTTATCAAGCGCCTACTATGCATCACACAGCATAGGAGGTACTGGGACCATAAAAGTGAAGGATTCATATTGCTAGAGGTAACTAGAGATAAATCATATGACACTACCAAGAGCCTAAGCACTTGTCCAGGATCACACAACAAAACTGAAGTTAAAACCAAGGACTGATAACTATATTTTGACCCTTGTACTTTTCCTAAGGACTCAAAATACCACAAAGTCTTCTGCCATCCCTGATACTCCATGGGTATGATATAATTGGTACATGGTGTCTTTTCTCCTGTATTGGGGGAGATGCTTTTTTATAGAAAAAAGGGTTAAGATCACATATAGGTGTTGGAGCCACAACCTCAACAACAAAGACTTATCTGGCCCAAAAGGTCAACAACACCAGGGTGAGAAACCCTGACCTGGCTTCTCTTTTTTCATAAAGAGGGTTATGAAATATTTATTATAAAATAAAGAATGTTGTCTCAGCCTGAAAAAAAAAATATGAGCTTTTACAAGGCCCTAGGAAGCCATCTGACATCACTCAGAAAAAAAGAGATTATTTTCAAACACTATTATCTCCACTAATACTATATAATATTATCTTCAAACGGAAAGAGAATCTTGGAAGGTATATTGCCAATACCAGCTTCAATGAAATGTTCATATCCAACTGGACAATAATTATAGACTTAGATAGACATTGACTTGCACATCCAACTCATTTCTTAGTCTGTATACTTACCAAATAATTCTCAGACCTCTGTTTGGTTTCATATGTAGATTATTTTCAAAGTTGAAAAAGCTCCACTTACAGAGTAGCAAAAACCATGGGATAAGTGGTCTACTTGGCTTTCAGGCTAAAAATACTCCCATTTGGTCTTAAACCAAACATAGCCCTCATCTGTAAGGTCCCAGTTCTGAAGAATATTATAATTCAGACATATAACTACAGAGTCTACACAAGCCCTCACCTGCTTCTACTGCAGCCACAACCAACTCCTCACCTCCCCATTCCTGTCTCTTAGCTAACTAGCTTACCTAAAAGGCCCTGGCTCTGGAGATTTAGAAGATTTTTAATAATGATATGAATTGAATTAATTCCCTAGAAGTATCTGAAATTAGACATGAACACAATAAGAAGCTCTTTCTAGTAGTAACAAAATATTAAATTAGAACAAATTATTAATTATTAAATTGACTCTCTGCCTCAACAATTCTTCTAATCAAAAACAACAAAAATAAAGGGTTAAAGGCAAGCAAATTGGCAAAACTCAAAACATCTTTCAAGCAATTTTAGAAGAGAAGGAAGGAACGAATGAAGGAAGGAAGGAAGGAAGGAAGGAAGGAAAGAAGGAAGACTAGCATAAGATAAAAATAAAGTTCAAAGTCCTGAAGGGGAAACTATGGCCTTTTTAGGTTGATAAAAAGATATAAACTATAAACATTTATGCATTAAGTAACATAGCATTGAAAAAACAAGAGTGTGGAAAAAATATTTATTGTTTATTTCTTTCACTTTAGCCTTCACAACAACTCAGTGAGGTAAGTATTGGTAAAGGGTGAGATCATATCGCAATACCTGAAAGAAAACAGTACAGAGCTGATTTTATCGCTTTCCTAAATAAGGAAGAGCTATGCTGGTCAGGCACAACCTCTTCAAGCTGCTGATACAAGGAGAAAATTATATATCCATAATCAAAATTTATGTGCCAAATAACGCTGCCTCAAAATATTTTTTTTTTTCAATATCTGAAGTTTATTGTCAAATTGGTTTCCATACAACACCCAGTGCTCATCCCAAAAGGTGCCCTCCTCAATACCCATCATCCACCCTCCCCTCCCTCCCACCCCCCCATCAACCCTCAGTTTGTTCTCAGTTTTTAACAGTCTCTTATGCTTTGGCTCTCTTCCACTCTAACCTCTTTTTTTTCCCTCCCCCTCCCCCATGGGTTTCTGTTAAGTTTCTCAGGATCCACATAAGAGTGAAAACATATGGTATCTGTCTTTCTCTGTATGGCTTATTTCACTTAGCATAACACTCTCCAGTTCCATCCATGTTGCTACAAAGGGCCATATTTCGTTCTTTCTCATTGCCACGTAGTACTCCATTGTGTATATAAACCACAATTTCTTTATCCATTCATCAGTTGATGGACATTTAGGCTCTTTCCATAATTTGGCTATTGTTGAGAGTGCTGCTATAAACATTGGGGTACAAGTGCCCCTATGCATCAGTACTCCTGTATCCCTTGGGTAAATTCCTAGCAGTGCTATTGCTGGGTCATAGAGTAGGTCTATTTGTAATTTTTTGAGGAACCTCCACACTGTTTTCCAGAGTGGCTGCACCAATTTGCATTCCCACCAACAGTGCAAGAGGGTTCCCGTTTCTCCAACATCCTCGCCAGCATCTATAGTCTCCTGATGTGTTCATTTTGGCCACTCTGACTGGAGTGAGGTGATATCTGAGTGTGGTTTTGATTGGATTTCCCTGATGAGGAGCGACATTGAGCATCTTTTCATGTGCCTGTTGGCCATCCGGATGTCTTCTTTAGAGAAGTGTCTATTCATGTTTTCTGCCCATTTCTTCACTGGGTTATTTGTTTTTTGGGTGTGGAGTTTGGTGAGCTCTTTATAGATTTTGGATACTAACCCTTTGTCTGATATGTCATTTGCAAATATCTTTTCCCATTCCGTTGGTTGCCTTTTAGTTTTGTTGGTTGTTTCCTTTGCTGGGCAGAAGCTTTTTATCTTCATAAGGTCCCAGTAGTTCATTTTTGCTCTTAATTCCCTTGCCTTTGGGGATGTGTCAAGTAAGAGATTGCTACGGCTGAGGTCAGAGAGGTCTTTTCCTGCTTTCTCCTCTAGGGTTTTGATGGTTTCCTGTCTCACATTCAGGTCCTTTATCCATTTTGAGTTTATTTTTGTGAATGGTGTGAGAAAGTGGTCTAGTTTCAATCTTCTGCATGTTGCTGTCCAGTTCTCCCAGCACCATTTGTTAAAGAGACTGTCTTTTTTCCACTGGATGTTCTTTCCTGCTTTGTCAAAGATTAGTTGGCCATACGTTTGTGGGTCTAGTTCTGGGGTTTCTACTCTATTCCATTGGTCTATATGTCTGTTTTTGTGCCATCAAAATATTTTTAAAGAGAACTGTTGGAAATGTATTGAGAAAAAGACAAGAAGACGCTAGTAAAAGATTTCTACAGATCAAGCAAGGAAAAAAAGCAAAGAGGTAGAAGAGCTGAATTTTAGAATTAATAAGGTTTATACAGATGCCCTGGTACATCTTGTCTAAAGTCTATATCCCCTTTATTTAGCATATGGTCCTTTTTCTCCCTTAGCGGACCCAGCCATTCCCTAGTTGTGTGCAGAGAACTGGTCCTAACTACAAGTCTTGTGGCCAGGAGAGGAGTGGTGGGTATGTCCCTATAGGGAAATGTACTGACCTGCCAGGAAGAGGTCTCCACCTTGTCTTTAAGCAAAAAAAAAAAAAAAAAAATCACTGGCATTCACAGAAAGGAGTGGGTCACTTATGCAGGCCCAGAAGATGCAGTGGGATCTGAGGTTTTAAATTTCTAGAGTGCAGTGACCCATATGTCCTCCTTCCAAATCTCAGAGTCCCACATCTTTCCCATCAGGTCCTTGACTTCGGTCAGCATAGCCAACTTATTGGAGTAGACAATTCAAATTTCTCTAGAGTTCTGCTTCTCTTATAATCTGATTTTCAGATTTTTCTGCCCTTTCAGCTGCAAGAGAAGAGTCTCTTTATATACTGCCAAGGAGGCCCTTTGATTTTCTTATTTTGCCTTAATTAACCTTCAGCCTTTCATTATCCTCTCCAATGCATCAATATTACTCAACAACAGACATCCAGTGTCATAATTCTTACAATATCTACTTCTCTCATAACTCTCAAATGCCTATTATACTGTACCAGCCAATACATTCCCTTCCAATGTTACCCTGTCTCACTTCACCAATAGTGAAAATTTTAACAAGTATAGAATTCCAGCATGCCCAAGGCTGTAGGTATTCTACCCACCACAGATGATGAGGTCCTCTAACCCCAAAATTACATTATAGAATTGGCTCCCTAAAACCATTTTTTGTACCATCACAGGTTTGGTTACCCAGAAACACACTCCAGAGTGAAGATTTTCATGTGGGTGGTTTATTAGATAGGGATTCCATGAATGCCATCTGTGACGATGGGGCAGAGGGAGAAGCTGAACTGTGATGCAAAATGCAGCTGCAGCAGAAGCTTCTGCTAATCCCACGGGAAACTCTGGAGAGAGGGTGGCCCTTCAGAGCTGGCTGAAATTGACACAAGGGTCAGGCCTCCATATTGACCCTTTACTGAATGCTGGCTGCCCCAGCAGGGGCATAACCTTAGGAAACACATCTCCCTTTGACTGCAAGGAGCTTCTGTAGAGAGACAGGTGTGAGCTATCAGCACACAACATTTCCAGTAGCTGGGGAAGCATGTGCTGGGGTGATGTGTAGTTGGTACTCTGCAAACAAGAAATAAACAAACCTTCTTTTCCATGTAATATTGTATTCTCTACATAATATTTTACCTTATAAACAGAAAGAGATTTTAATATCCCCAGTAGTATGAGTTTTTTTTTACCATATTTTTCAGTGTGCTCTGACTCCCTGAACTTGAAAACCAGCCAAGTATTTGTTTTAAATCGGTATAGAATTGCTTCAGGTTACCCTTTAACACTCCCACCCCCCACTCACTTACTTTATATAAAACTGTTTTCCCAAAATATTTTTAAACCCATCCTATAGACACAGATGTCCAACTTATTTGAGGTTTCCTCACAAAATTGCTCTTAACTGACTTTTGGTTAGTAATCACTTGTGGTTAAGAAATGAAAAATCATTAATAATATATTTGAAGTTCCAACCATGGTCCCAGTGCTTCTACAAAAAAATAATAAATTTTAATGAAGCTGGTGATACAGCCAAGGGTTCTGACTTTCCAGTTACCATATAATGGAAAGAGATGAGGCTTGGGAATATATATCGTTTAAAACAGAAAAAAAAATAATGATATGTTAATTCATGTATGCTTTTAATTTACTAGATTTATAAATTACTTATACCTTCTTTTTCCCAGAAACAAAGCTTACATGTGATAGCTCAGCAAAATGTCTTTGATTCTATGGCATTTCTCACTCTTTCAGTCACTCCTTGCAGTGGAACCCATCTTTAAGGCAGCAACTCAGTTCCTAAGACTAGTTCTTAGAATACTGAAGACCAATGACCTGACACCTGAAAAGAAGATAATTTAAACAAAAGGTCTGGCTCTCTGGTCCATATTTTTCCCCCTTCAGTACAAAGAAAGAAATAATAGCCTCACTACTTGTGGCCAATAGTACAATGATGCTGAATGACATTTTGAAAATATTAAAACTACTTGGCCCAATTAACATGAATAAAACCAAAATGAATGAATAAATCATAAGATAACAGCAGTTGCATTATATCACCCTACATCTCCTAGCATGGATACACTATATTCATGGATACTGAACTGCATAATCATCTCATTTCAGTAATCTTTGATGAGTCACAGAAGTGAAAAGGATGCCAGGACACAGGAGATGGAAGAGATATAATCCAAGTATTCAATTAAGAATACCACAATACAAAACTGATCATTGTGATCACTAGGGACAAACACCAGTTCTCTAGAGGTAAAAAATAATCCTGACCAGTTAGTAGAATGGGTAGATGAGGAAAATGTCAACCATGGTCTATCTGGAGGTAGGCAGGACATTTGATAAAGCTTCTCATAGTATCCCTAAGAATAGAATAGAGAAATCTTAGATGGTTTCCAGCTAACTGGATGCATTTGTTGCTGGTTGAATTATCACACTGCCAAAGAACACCTACAAACCCTCTAGAGAAGTGAGGGCAGAAGGGGTTGTACTGTACCACATGTGGATGAAATGCATATTTTAAAAACAGCTGAGACGAAGTCCTAGTTCCAGCAGCATCCTGGCTGGCTCTGTGGGAAAGTCCATCTCTGCTCTGAAGGCCTGCAGCACATCTCCAACAGGACCCCTATCATATTTGTTCTGCTAATCCCTGACTTTGGCTTTCAACACAGCTTGCTAATTGAACTGTCCTTTCAGATTCTGCCTGTGCCCCTACAGAGTATCCATTGAACTAATACTTCTCTGATTGTAAAACTTGGTTTGTGATACAAACTTTCTCTCCCTCCACTGTCCCTTCATTTCCTATCAGTTCTCAATGCCTCTTCTCTAAATTTTGAGGTTAGTATCTTTAGATTTTGCCCCTTAATCTCTCTGCCTTTCATTAGCCTTAGAATAGCCTTTAGATGAAAAGAACGAATACCATAAGGTTGTTAATAAATTTCAAAGGCTGCTGTCTACCAAGAAGGACAGTGCTAGTAGCATGCCACAAGGCATTGAAAAGAATGAAAAGAATGGAACCAGAGAGACAGTTGTGCTATTAGACCCATGGTTGGAAAGTGAAACACAGGTCAAAAGGCTAGTGGCTGGATTAGCTCATAAACGGAGCAGAGGCAGAAACCAAGGAGTCATTCCAGAACATTCTTTATGTAAGGAAATGGAGGCCCTGAGGGGTTTTGTTTTATACTGTTTTATAAGTTTTTCATATACATATGTGGTGATAGCTTAGGGTCAAAGTGGAAAGGATGCTGTTGTCAGTCTTTGGAGGTGCTTAGTAGTCATGTGGCGATCCCATGGAATGCTGCCTAAGAAAACTACGACCCCATCTTCTGGAAGACACCCCTGCTTTATCAACTCACTTACCATTTTGGTAAGCACACTAGCAACTTCCTCTCACTGTAAATCCAGGATAATTTGTGGAGAGCAGCATTCAAAAGCAATAGAAAGGAATGCAGAAGGTCATAATGGTATGATCTTTTCATAGGAATAATTATAAAGAAATTTTTAAAAACCTAGAATTCTATGGCTGTGCACTCTGAAACTCTAGCTATTTTCTTTAATAATAAATTGTGTATTTTAGAGGAGTGAACATTATTTCATTCTAATTCAATAACCTAAATCATAGCATGATATGAATTCCTTTTCCAATGAGCCCTAGTTCTGGATGCTGTTGATTTCTGAAATAAGATCCTATACTGAAAATCTCTCAAGGTTTTATGATTGCCATTTGAAAGAAGCATTATGCAGAATAAAGCTGTAGTAGCTCTTACAATCATATCAAAATTCACATTTCAAGCACAATTAGCATGACATTTTATGAATTTAGTTTGAAGAATGCCACAAAATAATTATTTATTCTGTAAAAGAGTTCCCTATTTTGCAGAGACTCGAAGTAAATTAGACATTTAGATTACCATCAGCTATTTGCTCATATTTTATTATTATTTTTTTAATTTTTGTAACGTTTATTTATTTTTGAGAGACAGAGAGAAATAGAGCACAAGCAGGGGAGGAGCAGGGAGAGAGAGACACAGAATCTGAAGCAGGCTCCAGGCTCTGAGTTGTAGCACAGAGCCTGTCACAAGGCTCAAACCCATGAACTGTAAGATCACAACCTGAGCCAAAGTCAGATGCCTAACCAACTGAGCCACCCACACTCCCCGCTAATATTTTATTACTAAAAGTGAAACCAGGGGCGCCTGGGTGGCTCAGTCAGTTGGGCAGCTGACTTCGACTCAGGTCATGATCTCGCAGTCTTTGAGTTTGAGCTCCACATTGGGCTCTGTGCTGAGTGCTCAGAGCCTGGAGCCTGCTTCCGATTCTGTGCCTGGAACCTGCTTCCAATTCTGTGTCTCCCTCCCTCTGTCCCTTCCCTGCTTGCTCTGTCTCTGTCTCTCTCTCTGTCAAAAATAATAAACATTAAAAAAAAAATTAAAAGTGAATTCTAATTACATCCACCAAGAATTACTTTTTTATTTTGAAAAATAATCGAACTTTGTTCTCATGAGCTCAATCACCGAAAGACCATGGAAATCAAATAAAATAAGTCACATTTATTAGCTAAGGATCACTGACCTAGTTTTATTTCAATAGCAAACATCTGGAATATTTTACCAAAATAAATCAAATTATTTTAAGAGCATGAAATGATACAGAAAAACTAATTAGGATTTTACTTATATATTCATCCAATAGTCAACACTTATTGAAATCTATTGAACATCCAGGCCTTATGCTAATATTATCAAAGTTAGTTATTTTATTATATTTTAAGTAATTTGTGCACAAAAATAAGTAATTTACTTTAGTATTTGCTAGTGTATGTGAATTCATAAAAAACATTTGAATTTCATATCTAGCACTTCTCAACAGCAACCCAAGATCAGTCAGTCACTAACTTCTTTTTTTTTTTTTTAATTTAATGTTTATTTATTTTGAGAGAGAGAGACAGAGCGCAAGAGGGGTAGGGGCAGAGAGAGAGAGAGAGACACAGAATCTGAAGCAGGCTCCAGGCTCTGAGCTGTCAGCACAGAGCCTGACACAGGACTCGAATTCATGAGCCATGATATCATGACCTGAGCTGAAGTCAGACACTCAACAGACTGAGCCACCCAGGCGCCCCAGTCACTAACTTCTTAAGTTATAAGCTGTAGCTAAGCATAAACTTTCTAAACTAACAAAAGATAAGATTTATGACAAAATTATAAATGGTATTTAAATAGGATCTCATCAGTCATTGATGAACTTTAGCTATTGTTTGGTCTTAACACAACACACACACACATACACAGAGTGAACATCGGTTTATTTATCTGCTATCAGAAACCCATTTCTCATTTCAGAAGCACCCCTTCCCTACTCTCAGACTATATGATTTGAGAAGGTGGTTTCTATCTTGTCTTTCCAGAGGTGAGCACATGACTGAGCCTGGTCAGCTCAATGTCCGTCCTTCTAGTCGCAGTGAGTGGTTTAGAGATGGTCAGATGGCCTAAGTCAGACTAATCAGAGCTCTCCATGCAACTTCTGGAACCATTAAGAAAGAAATGCTTCTTCTAAGATTATAGAGGCTAAGAACCAGTTAAGCTGATGTAGTTAAGGACAGCTTTGTGGACATATGAAAAGAGCCTTCCTGAGAATGAATCCAAAAGAGAAATGTAGATTTGGGAGATGGAGAAAATGAAAGCTTTTTAATGACATCCATCTAACTTCACAACCCAGCCAGGCCTACAGATAGCTTGACTCCTTGAAAATCTGTTATAACAGCCCATTGATTTCAATTTGTGTCTCAGGCCTGAATTGAATTTCTGACTTTTCCAACTGACAAAGAGTACAGCTATATACATACATACCCAAAGACTCATTTCATTGTTTTCAATTTGTGAAATTTCTTTTTCTTATACCATTATATGTCTCTCTCTCTCTCTCTCTCTCTCTCTCTCTCTCTCTCTCTCTTTCTCTCTCTCTCTCTCTCTCTCTCTCTCACACACACACACACACATACACACACAGTGCAACAGAAGCTAGTATTTGTCTTGTAGATAATGACAAAAATCTCTGACAATATGGTTTTCACTTTCATGGCCAGCAGAATTTTGCTGAAACTCAGAAATTTTTTATCTGACTGATGTGCAAAAACATGTTCTGACTGCTTGCAAAAACTTTTTTAGCCATTGACACAAACGTGACAATACTTCAAATTGTGCACCAACCCTCCATCTGTGTAGCATCATTTCTGCCCCAGCTCTGAGACTCAGAAAACTTACATTTGTCACAGAGCTGGAGTCACACGAATAACCCAGCCTCCAAAATGTTGGACTGAAAATGATGCAAACACCTGAAGGTCCTTACTCATGACTACACAGGCATCTGGTTTTGGCTGGAGCTTTATTCCTTATTAATGCCAAGTTAAGACTGGCTTAATTGTGCAATTTCTAAATCTCTGGCTGACAGCATATTGCCAGTTTGCTCAACTCATAATTATTTTCAGCTGCAAACAAATTCAAGGCTGACTCTATAGAGGTACGTGTCTTTTGTTCCTTTGATAAACAGCTTTGATCTGTCTCATCAAGATGCCATCAGTGCACAGCATTTCAAGGTTGGCCATGTACAATAAATAATGTATATTGTTGGGTTATTTGACACGCATGCTAGTTAACTCTTAAATTTTCTTTCCTTACAAGATGGTTGAATTGGGACCACCAAGTTACCAAGTGGGCCCATGTTTAATTTGAGATTTCATGGGCCGAAACTAGAGCAGAGGAAAAGCCATAGTATGAATCTAAGCCAACATATAAGCATAATAAACTTTCTGAGTTCAAATCCATCTTTTGAGCAAGTTGCCTTGCTCAAATGATCAATAAATATTACCTATGAATATTATTGCTGTTATCATCTATAAAAGCCCTTTCATTTCTCTGAATTTCAGCCTTCTCAACTGTAAAATGGGACTAATAATCCCTGTCAACTTTCTGAAACTGTTTTTAAATTCAAATGAATTTAAATTATAAATTCCATTTAAATGTAATCTTCAACAAATTGTACATTTACATACAATACATATTTTTTTTTAATTTTTTTGTTTTCAACGTTTATTTATTTTTGGGACAGAGAGAGACAGAGCATGAGCAGGGGAGGGGCAGAGAGAGAGGGAGACACAGAATCGGAAACAGGCTCCAGGCCCTGAGCCATCAGCCCAGAGCCTGACGCGGGGCTCGAACTCACGGACCGCGAGATCGTGACCTGGCTGAAGTCGGACGCTTAACCGACTGCACCACCCAGGCGCCCCTAATACATATTTATTATGTAACAAAAACAAGTTTTGACTTTTTTCTGTTAGTAATGATATATGCTATTTAATGTAAGTTAATTATACCAAAAAAAGCATAATTTTATTTTTTTTTAATTTTTTTTAACGTTTATTTATTTTTGAGACAGAAAGAGACAGAGCATGAACGGGGGAGGGTCAGAGAGAGAGGGAGACACAGAATCTGAAACAGGCTCCAGGCTCTGAGCGGTCAGCACAGAGCCCGACACAGGGCTCAAACTCATGGACCACGAGATCATGACCTGAACCGAAGTCAGACACTTAACTGACTGAGCCACCCAGGCGCCCCTGAAAAAGCATAATTTTAAAAGCATACTATATTGATACTTGGAAGCCAAGAGTATAATAAAATTTAAACTTAATTATGAATTATAGCATAAAATAGTTTAAAAACTATTTAATTATGGATGTTTGGAATTATTATATTTTACAGGCAAGACTACAAATAGTATTTTCAGATTTTGTTTAATTTGCCTGCTGGTGTACACTCTCATAGTAACCATGTGGTTAAAAATAGTCTTTATTGCCACACATATGAAAAATCATTCTGACATCCTCCATTTAATAATGGTTTTTAATAATTCTTAAATCTCCTGATGTACTACATGATAGTTTTGATCAAATGGATGCAGCTTACAGATTTGGTGAAATTCATAATGAAGCAAATTTTAGAATTATTAACATTTTATAATCCTCATTAACTCGGTGTATATCAGTTTCTGTGTTCCCTATGTCTTGGTCTTAAATAATTGTCTAGCACTAAAAACAATTTTATTCTTATGACTACAAATAAAAATAATTTACATTTGTACAATGGCCAAAGTCTATCATGGCCGGTGATTGATGTTCAATTAAGTGTCTGGCTAAGTCACTGAGTTATAAGCACATTCATTTAATTTCCACAGTGTGCAATAGTTACATACTCAAGAACTGTATGTTCTCCTTTAAAGGGAGTTTTTAAAACAATTGATTTATTTGTTGACCTTTAATATAAATTTAAACAGGCACTATTATTGCTTTTGATACCACAAACCCCTTGGGAAACTTTCTCTTGCTCTCAGAATTTCTCAAACCGTTTTTTGGGAAAGATTATCAAATAATATTGGGGGTGAAAGAACAAATATTGCTAAAATGTTCATACTACCCAAAGCAATTACACATTTAATGCAATCCCTATCAAAATACCAACAACATTTTTCACGAAACTAGAACAAAGAATCATAAAATTTGTATGGAAACACAGAAGACCCCAAATAGCCAAAACAATATTGTAAAAGGAAAATAAAACTGAAGACAACACAATTCCAGACTTCAAGTTATATTTACAAAGCTGTAGTAATCAAAACAGTATGACACTGGCACAAAAACAGACACATAGATCAACAGAACAGAATAGAAAGCCCAGAAATAAACCCACAATTACATAGTCAATTAATATTCAACAAAGGAGGCAAAAATACGCAATGGGAAAAAAACAGTCTCTCCAACAAATGGTGTTGAGAAAACTGGACATCTACATGCAAAAGAATAAAACTGGATGCTTTCTTACAACATACATAAAAATAAACACAAAACTGACTAAAAACCTACATGTGAAACATGACACCATAAATATCCTAGAAAAGAGAACAAGCAATAATTCCTCTGACATCAGCCATAGCAATATCTTTCTAGGTATGTCTCCTGAGGCAAGGGAAATAAAAGCAAAAATAAACAACTGGGACTACCCCAAAATAAAAAGTTCATGTACAGCGAAGGAAACAACAAAACTAAAAGGCAATCTACTGAATGGGAGAAGATATTTGCAAATGACATATCCAATAAAGGGTTAGTATCCAAAATATATAAAGAACTTATACGTATAACTCAACACCGAAACCACAAATAATCTAATTTTTAAAATGGCAGAAGACAGGAACAGACATTTTTCAAAAGAAGACATCTAGATGGCCAACAGATACATGAGAAGATATTCAACATCACTCATCATCAGGGAAATTTAAATCAAAACCACAATGAGATACCACCTCATACTTGCCAGAGGGCTAAAGTAAAAAACACAAGAAATAACAAGCGTTGGTGAGGATGTGGAAAAACAGGAACCTTCTTGCACTGTTGGTGAGAATGCAAACTAGTAGCCACTGTGGAAAACTGTATGGGGTTTCCTCGAAAAATTAAAAATAGAACTACCCTACAATCCAGTAACCACACTACTGGGTATTTACCCAAAGAATAAAAAACACTAAGATATATGCACCCCTATGTTTATTGCTGCATTATTTACAATCAGCAAATTTTTGAAGCAGCCCACGTGTCCATTGATAGACAAATGGATAAAGACATGGTATACAATGGAACATTACTCAGCCATAAAAAGAATGAACTCTTGCCATTTACAACAACATGGATGGATACAGAGAGTATAATGCTAAGCAAAATAAGCTAATCAGAGAAAGACAAATACCGTATGACTTCATTTATATACAAATTTAAGACAGAAAACAAATGAATAAAGGGGAAAAAAAAGAGACAAACCAAAAAACAGACTCTTAACTGTAGAGAACAGACTGATGGTTACCAGAATGGAGATGGGTGAAGGGATGGGTGAAATGGGTGATGAGGATTAAAAAAAAAAAAAAAAAAAAAAAGTACACCTATCATGATGAGCACTGAGTAATGTGTAGAATTACTGAATCACTCTATTATATAGCTAAAATGAATATAATACTGTATGTTAACTATATTGGAATTAAAATTTTAGAAGGATACTGGGGAACTGCTTAACCTTCACAGAAAGTTCAGATACCCTCAGCAGGTCCCCTGCTCTTGTTTGGGCCCATAGAAACAATTGCCACCCTGTCCACAATTGGGCATCAGACATGTAAGCATAAATGAGAGAGGATCTATGAACAGGGGAGCCCTGAGAAGAGTCAGACCAGACTCAACATAAGGAAGAAGGTGGAGACTCAGGAGTAAATCAACACAAAGGAAGAAATCTGGCATGTTACAGCAGAAATAGCAGCAGGTCCTAGGGATTAGAAGAGGTAATGGAAGAAGGGTAGGAGGGTGAGCTTAGCTGCTCCTGGCCTCACTCCCATTCATTTCCCCCAGTCTTGCCCAAAACCCTCTAGAACGCCGAGGGCCGTGGTAGAAGTAAAAGATATATATCATCGGGGATCTAAACAACTCTGCTACAGGGATGGCACTCTGAAAAGTGCTGAACACAAGAAAGAAAATAAAGGCATCATCACCCTCCTGGCTGGTGAGGGAAGTGAGCAGTGGAAATCAGGGGACAACAGGTTTGGTGGAGCTGTAGAGACCGGTGGTGGCTAAAGAAGACCAAGGGTGAAGACAACAATCTCCGGAAGCCCAGATTCACTTAGGAATTCACTTAGTCTGGAGGAAGTGGCAGCAGTGCTAACAACCCAAGCTGGCAAGGAAGTCAGTGGTCAGAGGCCTGGTGAGAGGCAAGCAGTGAGGAAAATGATCCCAGAGCAGTGGAGCAAGGGTCTGGGTACAGCAAAGGGACAAACAACACCTACAGAAGCTGTAGTGAAAAGAAAGCAGAGAGCTCCCATCAGAAGCTCTGATTACCTGTAAGAAAATATTTTCCCTTCTGTCAAGGAATCCCGGAGGGAAAGTGACACCAATGAGAGCGCCCAGCAGACAGTTGTTCTACAAGTATCAATAATCTTGGGGTTCTTAGAAACACTTAGGGAGAGAAACCACTTCATATATAAGCCGATAAGGAGCAGGACTCAGAGCCATTGAGACCTGAAGATAATTTTAAATATGACCAGACATCACCTTTTAATAGAGCTTAGAATATGGATATATACCATAAATTTTCTCTAGGTATGGGATTATGGGTGGGTTTTTTTTTTTCTTGTTTCATCTCTGTTTTTCTAAGTTTTCTTCAACACATGTAATAGTTTGGGTATTAAAAATAATCAAATTTATTTCAAAAACAAAATACAATTTTCCATTTACTAAATTACAAAGATTGAAAAAAAAAATCTAACAGCCAGCATTGGCAAATGGGTAGAGAAGTAGGCACTCACTCCGCTCACGAGGACTAAAGGACTATGATATTTCTGCAGGACAATTTGAAAATAAAATCAAAATTCTTAAACAATTTTTATATATTTTATCCAGACATTCTGCTTCTAAAAACTTACAGTGCATAGAAAATGATCCTATTTTTATAAAAACTACTATGTACAGATAGATAAATAAGGAGATAAGTAGTAAATTATACTTACAAAAACATACACCACATTAATGATAGTTATTACTAACAGGATCATGAGTGATTTTCATTTTAAGTATTCTCTTCCACATATTTCTGCAATGCAAATTGTTACTTAATCAGGGGAAATAAATGCTGTTTTAAATACATTTATGGAAAAGTTAACATGGCATTAAATTTACATCTTTTTCTCCTATATTTTGTGTCTTCTCTTTATCTGTGGTTATATCCTATTTTAATTCCTAGTGTCACTTGATTTCTTCAGGAGTAGGGCAGCAATTATTTCATAGTTTTCTCAATAATTATTTTTGTAAATTATTAATTAAATCTTCTCATTCCTGTTTTCTAACCCACTAAAATCTCCTTTTATCTTTATTAATTTCTTCTTCCTGGTCTCCTTTGATTTATTTTATTATTCTCTTTACAACTGCTTGAATTGAAATCTTAGATACATTTATTTTTATTTTTTCTGATTTAGTGATATTAAAAATACAACATGTAAACTCTGATTTTGAACCCAGCTTCTTATTTCAAATGATTAATATTACCTATCTAGATACTTATCCTTTTTATATGAATTATTTATTACTCTCAGTATGATATTGGAACCAAATCTGCAACTAGTATTTAGACTTGATTTTATGTTTATTTCTTTATTCCTCACTCCTTTTTTAAAAATTTACATACAGTAAAACTCATCTTTTTTACATATGCATCTTTGGTGCATTGTGACAAATATATATAGTTTTGTAACTATCTTCACAATCAAAATACAGATTATTTCCATCAAAATGTTCCCTCTTGCCCCTTTGTTTATTTATTTATTTATTTATTTATTTATTTATTTATTTATGAAATTTATTGCCAAATTGGTTTCCATACAACACCCAGTGCTCATCCCAAAAGGTGCCCTCCTCAATACCCATCATCCACCCTCTCCTCCCTCCCACCCCCCATCAACCCTCAGATTGTTCTCAGTTTTTAACAGTCTCTTATGCTTTGGCTCTCTCCCATTCTAACCTCTTTTTTTTTTTTTCCTTCCCCTCCCCCATGGGTTCCTGTTAAGTTTCTCAGGATCCACATAAGAGTGAACACATATGGTATCTGTCTTTCTCTGTATGGCTTATTTCACTTAGCATCACACTCTCCAGTTCCATCCACGTTGCTACAAAAGGCCATATTTCATTTTTTCTCATTGCCACGTAATATTCCATTGTGTATATAAACCACAATTTCTTTATCCATTCATCAGTTGATGGACATTTAGGCTCTTTCCATAATTTGGCTATTGTTGAGAGTGCTGCTATGAACATTGGGGTACAAGTGGCCCTATGCATCAGTGCTCCTGTATCCCTTGGATAAATTCCTAGCAGTGCTATTGCTGGGTCATAGGGTAGGTCTATTTTTAATTTTCTGAGGAACCTCCACACTGCTTTCCAGAGCGGCTGCACCAATTTGCATTCCCACCAACAGTGCAAGAGGGTTCCCGTTTCTCCACATCCTCTCCAGCATCTATAGTCTCCTGATGTGTTCATTTTGGCCACTCTGACTGGCGTGAGGTGATACCTGAGTGTGGTTTTGATTTGTATTTCCCTGATAAGGAGTGACGCTGAACATCTTTTCATGTGCCTGTTGGCCATCCGGATGTCTTCTTTAGAGAAGTGTCTATTCATGTTTTCTGCCCATTTCTTCACTGGGTTATTTGTTTTTTGGGTGTGGAGTTTGGTGAGCTCTTTATAGATTTTGGATACTAGCCCTTTGTCCGATATGTCATTTGCAAATATCTTTTCCCATTCCGTTGGTTGCCTTTTAGTTTTGTTGGTTGTTTCCTTTGCTGTTCAGAAGCTTTTTATCTTCATAAGGTCCCAGTAATTCACTTTTGCTTTTAATTCCCTTGCCTTTGGGGATGTGTCGAGTAAGAGATTGCTACGGCTGAGGTCAGAGAGGTCTTTTCCTGCTTTCTCCTCTAAGGTTTTGATGGTTTCCTGTCTCACATTTAGGTCCTTTATCCATTTTGACTTTATTTTTGTGAATGGTGTGAGAAAGTGGTCTAGTTTCAACCTTCTGCATGTTGCTGTCCAGTTCTCCCAGCACCATTTGTTAAAGAGGCTGTCTTTTTTCCATTGGATGTTCTTTCCTGCTTTGTCAAAGATGAGTTGGCCATACGTTTGTGGGTCTAGTTCTGGGGTTTCTATTCTATTCCATTGGTCTATGTGTCTGTTTTTGTGCCAATACCATGCTGTCTTGATGATGACAGCTTTGTAGTAGAGGCTAAAGTCTGGGATTGTGATGCCTCCTGCTTTGGTCTTCTTCTTCAAAATTCCTTTGGCTATTCGGGGCCTTTTGTGGTTCCATATGAATTTTAGGATTGCTTGTTCTAGTTTCGAGAAGAATGCTGGTGCAATTTTGATTGGGATTGCATTGAATGTGTAGATAGCTTTGGGTAGTATTGACATTTTGACAATATTTATTTTTCCAATCCATGAGCAGGGAATGTCTTTCCATTTCTTTAAATCTTCTTCAATTTCCTTCATAAGCTTTCTATAGTTTTCAGCATACAGATCCTTTACATCTTTGGTTAGATTTATTCCTAGGTATTTTATGCTTCTTGGTGCAATTGTGAATGGGATCAGTTTCTTTATTTGTCTTTCTGTTGCTTCATTGTTAGTGTATAAGAATGCAACTGATTTCTGTACATTGATTTTGTATCCTGCAACTTTGCTGAATTCCTGTATCAGTTCTAGCAGACTTTTGGTGGAGTCTATCGGATTTTCCATGTATAATATCATGTCATCTGCAAAAAGCGAAAGCTTGACTTCATCTTTGCCAATTTTGATGCCTTTGATTTCCTTTTGTTGTCTGATTGCTGATGCTAGAACTTCCAGCACTATGTTAAACAGCAGCGGTGAGAGTGGGCATCCTTGTCGTGTTCCTGATCTCAGGGAAAAAGCTCTCAGTTTTTCCCCGTTGAGGATGATGTTAGCTGTGGGCTTTTCATAAATGGCTTTTATGATCTTTAAGTATGTTCCTTCTATCCCGACTTTCTCAAGGGTTTTTATTAAGAAAGGGTGCTGGATTTTGTCGAAGGCCTTTTCTGCATCGATTGACAGGATCATATGGTTCTTCTCTTTTTTTTTGTTAATGTGATGTATCACGTTGATTGATTTGCGAATGTTGAACCAGCCCTGCATCCCAGGAATGAATCCCACTTGATCATGGTGAATAATTCTTTTTATATGCCGTTGAATTCGATTTGCTAGTACCTTATTGAGAATTTTTGCATCCATATTCATCAGGGATATTGGCCTGTAGTTCTCTTTTTTTACTGGGTCTCTGTCTGGTTTAGGAATCAAAGTAATACTGGCTTCATAGAATGAGTCTGGAAGTTTTCCTTCCCTTTCTATTTCTTGGAATAGCTTGAGAAGGATAGGTATTATCTCTGCTTTAAACGTCTGGTAGAACTCCCCTGGGAAGCCATCTGGTCCTCCTCTTGCCCCTTTGGAATCAATTCCCTCCTCCTACTCCCAACACCCAACAACCATTGATATATAATTTATATATTTATATAATTTCTATAATTGTACTCTTTCTATGATGGCGTGTTGCCGCATGTATCAGTAGTTTGTTCCTTTTTATCAGTAAGTATTTTTCCGTTATATAGGTGTGCCAAAATTTGCTTATCCATTCACCAGCTGATGGACATTTGGGTTGCTATAAATATTTGCATACAAGTCACTATTTGGACATATGTTTTTGTTTCTCTTGGATGAATACCCAAGAATGGGACTGCTAGCCCTATGATAAGTATATGTTTATTTTTATAAGAAACTGCCTAACTGTTTTCCAGAGTGGCTGTATTATTTTGCATCTCCACTAGCAGTGTATAAAAGCTCCAGATGTTCCATATTCTCATACACTCATGAACACTTGGAGGTGTCACATTAGGGCTGGGATAAGAGAAGAGTGAAGGAGCAGGGTTATTTTTTTCTCTCTCTTTCCTTTTTGGTTGTTCTAATAAATGTGTAGTAGTATCTCATAGCTTTAATTTATATTTCCATAAATTACCATAATAATGTAAAATATATTTTCATGTGTTTATTTACAGTCAGTCATCAGTATCTCTTCCGTGATGAAGTATCTGTTTAAATTTTTTGCTAATATTTTAAATTGGCTTTTATTTTACTATTGAGTTTCAAAATTCTTTACATATTCTGAATACAAATCCTGACATGTGTTTTGCAAGTATTTTCTTTCAGTGTATGGCTTGGCTTTCTTTTTTTTTAATAGTATCTCTCGGGGCACCTGGGTGGTCCAGTCAGTTAAGTGTCCAGCTCTTGATTTCAGCTCAGGTCATGATCTCACTGGGTTCATGAGTTCAAGCCCCACGTTGGGCTCCACACTGACAGCACAGAGCCTAGTGTGGAGCCTACTGTGAGGGAGAATTCTCTCCCTCTCTCTCTCTGCCCCTCCCCCTGCTCACATGCAACTCTCTCTGTCTCAAAAAAATAAGTAAACTTAAAAAAAAGTATCTCTCAAAGAGCAGAAGTTTTTAATTTTGATGAACTCCAATGTATCAATTTTCTCTTTTATGGGTGTGTCTTTTGTGTTTTGCAGTTTGTATGTCCTAGTTAAGAAATCTTGGCCTACCCAAGGTCACAAAAATGTTGTCCTGAGTTTTCTTCTAGAAGTTTTATAGCTTCAGATTGTACATTTAAGCCTGTGATCCATGTTGCATTCATTTTTAAGTATGATACGAGATATGGATCATTTCAATTTTTTGCATATGAATGCACTTATTACAGCACTACCTATTGAAAAGACTATCCTACTGAATTACCTTGGCACTTTTGTTGAAAAGTAATTGATCATATTTGTGTAGATCTATTTCTAGTCTCTCTATTCAGGTCTATTGATCTATCTAACTATCCTTTCACCAATATTATCTTGATTACTATATTTTTATAGTAAGTTTTGAGTAGTCCTCCAATTGTATTCTTTAATTACAAAACTCTAGGTCCTTCATATTTCCATAATATTCTAGAATCAGCTTGTCAATTTTAACAAAAAAGTCTGTTGGGACATTGGTGGATATTGTATTAAATTTATAGATGAATTTGAGGAGAACTAACATTTTTACAATGCTGAGACTTCCAATCCATGAAGAGTATCTCCCTCCATTTGTGTAGGTCTTTAATTTCTCATGACTGTTTCTAGGTTTTTAATATTCAAATGTTCCACATTTTTAGTTAGATTTATTTCTAAGTATTTTATACATTGTGATGCTATTGTAAATGACACTTTTTTACCTGAATATAACTTTTCACTGTTACCTTCTTATAGAAATTCAACTGATTTTTGTACACATTGCTCTTATAAGCTCTTTGCAACCTTGCTAAAATGCATGCGGTTAGTAGCATTTTTTTGAGGGATTGTTTATGCTGGCAATCCACGCTGTCAAATAAAGACATTTTTACTTTCTTCTTTCCAATCTGCATGACTTTTATTTCTTTGTTTTTCTTTATTAAACAGACTGGAACCTAGAGTACACTATTGACTAGTAGTGGCAGGAATGAACATTTCTTTGTTTCCATTCTCTGGAGGAATGCACAGAGTCTTTCATCATTAAATGTATTTGCTGTATTTATGCCAGTACCATACTCTTTTGATTACTATAGTTTTGCAATATAATTTGAAATCAGGAAATGTGATGACCCCAGGTTTGTTCTTCTTTCTCAAGATTTCTTTATATTAGGAGTTTTTTGGGGTGCTATATAAATTCTAGGACTGTTTTTCTATTTCTGTGAAAAATGCCATTGGAATTTTGATAGGGATTGTAGTGAATCTATAGATCACTTTGGGTAAAATGAACATTTTAACAGTATCAATTCTTCCAATCCATAAATATGGTATATCTATTTGTCATCTTAAATTTACTTCATTAATGTTTTATAGTTTTCAGTGAGTAGAAAATGGTGGTTACTAGAAAATGGGGGAAAGGGGGAATATTTATGAAAGTATAACATTCAGTTATAAAATAAAGTTTGTAGATCTATTGTATAACATGGTGACTATGGTTGACGATAATGTACTATATACTTGAAATTTGCCAAAAGAGTAGATTTCAAGTATTCTCATCAGACCAAAAGTAAATAAATAAGTAAAACATAACTATGTGAGGTGATAAATGTTAACTAGCTTGACTGTGATAATCATTTCACAATGTATATGGATATCAAAACATCATGTTGTACATCTTAAATACATGCAACTTTTATTTGTCAATCATACTTGAGTAAAGCTGGGTGAAAACATAACTTTAAAAAACCAAAGTATATTTCCTTGGAGATCTTCCACTGATGCCCTTTACCAGGATGAGGAATTTCCTTTCAAGGTCCAATTTGGTGAGAGTTTTTATCAAGAATGGATGTTTAATTTTATCAAATAATTTTCTGCATCTATTATGATGATCATATAATTTTTCTTTTTTTTTTAAATCTGTTGATATGGTATATCGCATTGATTCTGAATGTTAAACCAACTTTGCATTCCTGGTATATGAAACATGTGGTTATCACTCCTTTTAAGCCACAATTATCATGTTTAATTCCCTATCTTTGTTTTATCACTTCAATATTTCAGCAAATATTTTTGAGATCTTTTCTATTTTAGGCATTGGTCTAGGTAATAAGAAGGGAGTAGTATGAATAAAACCAGAAAAACCTCTGCCCATCTGGAACTTATATGGGCAGGATGGGGGACAGACAGTAAAAAGTAAACAAATGATTTCAAATGATATAATAGAGTTTCAGACAATATGCTTAAACAATGAGGTATTCACTATTTTTTTTATATAAAACTTCAAGTTCAGAAACAGAACAGGCTCCAAGCAAGTTTTGTCATTGGCTCAATGATGTGCTCAAAAACCCAAATACCTTTCCTTACTCCACTGTTTGCTCCAATGCCATCTTTACCTACAATTGATCCTCCCTTGTGGTCATGATTAGGCTGCCAGTGACCTTGTTCTTATCAATTCGCCTGTTAGGTTAGAAATTAAGAAGCTAAAAATCACCTCCCAGACTCGCTTACAGCTACATTTCTGTATATAAATTCAGTTCTGACAATTAGAAACGCTTGTTGAGGTTTGGAAGGCGGAATCTATTTTCCTATACCTTATTTGGCTGATTCAGCTGGCTAGCAGTCATCAGAATATGACTTTTCCCTGCAGCAGTGTCTATTCTCCCTTCCCTGGTTGCTGAGTGGTTGTGAGGGTAGTTGAAGGGGCAGCAGCTGTTGTCATACTTTGGTTCACTAATCAACAAATCAAAGCTATGATGTCCATGTTCTAGCTCCCCAGGCTTCCAAAGACAGTTGCAGTGATCAATGGCAGCAGTGGTTGCTTAATTCTGCCCTAACTCCAGTAGTAGTCTCAGAGGAAGTAGCCCTCCTGGTGGATCAGTTCTGTATTTTCCTCATTAAAAAAAAAAAAAAAAATTCTAGGGGCTCCTGAGTAGCTCAGTCGGTTAACTGTCCGACTTTAGTTCAGGTCATGATGTCACAGTTCATGGGTTCAAGCCCCGCATAGGGTTCTGTGACAGCTCAGAGCCTGGACCCTGCTTCGATTCTGGGTCTCCCTCTCTCTCTGCCCCTCCCCTGCTCACACTCTGTCTCTTTCTCTCAAAAATAAATAAACATAAAAAAAATTCTATTTTAATTCCAGTAGAGTTAACATACAATGTTATATTAGTGTACAATATAGTGATTTGACAATTCTATACATTACTCAGTGCTTATAATGATAAGTGTACCCTTAATCCCCTTCACCTATTTGACTCATCCTCTCACCTACCTCCCCTCTGGTAACTACCAGTTTGTTCTCTAGTTAAGAGTCTGTTTTGGGGTTGTCTATTTCTTTGTTGATTTGCTTTGTTTCTTAAATTCCACATGTGAGTGAGATCAGATGGTATTTGTCTTTTTTCTGAATGACTTATTTCACTTAGCATTATATCCTCTAGATCCATCCACATTGTTACAAATGGCAAGATTCCATTCTTTTTCATGGCTGAGTAATATTCCATTATATTTTTTTACACTGATTTATTTTTGAGGGACAGAGCATGAGTGGGGAAGGGGCAGAGAGAGAGGGAGACAGAATCCAAATCAGGCTCCAGCTCTGAGCTGTCAGCACAGAGCCCGACACAGGGCTCGAACTCGACCACAAGATCATGACCTGAGCTGAAGTTGGACACTTAACCAACTGAGCCACCCAGGCATCCCTCCATTATTCATATATTATACTTTATATATATGTACATGTGTGTGTATGTGTATATGTATATATCACATCTTCTGTATCCATTCGTCTATCGATGGACACTTAGGCTGCTTTCATAGTTTGGCTATTGTAAATAATACTGCAATAAACATAGAGGTGCATATATATTTCTGATTTTGTGTTTTTATGTTCTTTGGGTAAATACTGGGTAGGGGAATTACTGGATCATACGGTAATTCTATAGTTCTATATTTTTCTGAGTCATTCTTGAAAGTCAAGCCTGGAACCTGCTCCCTTGGCCCTTGCAACAATTTTTAAAGCAATAATTCCTTAAATTAAACCCCTTTCTGTTCAAAATACTTAATGTGGTTGCCTTCATCAAAACCTGGCTGATATATAAGATCTAGGTATCACCAGATTCGTAAGTACCAAAACAGTAAGCTATCAGCCATAGCAGGGATGCATCTGCCTTCCTCATGGGGATCATAGGGAAGAAATTCCTTAAAAGTGGGAAGATGAGTCATCAAATACCCCATGAAAGTGCCCATGAGAGTAAGAGGCAACTTTAGACACCTAGCACGTCTACAGAGTTCTGATAATAGATCATCACGACAGTGCCAGTTAATAAAACCTTCATTGTTCCCCTTACCTAATGTCCCTCTTTGTGGTCCAATCTTCAATGCTCTGAAACTAAGGTCAGCAAAATAAAAGAGTAGTAGATGTTCTGGTGGAGAAAGAGAGAAACAGAATTATCTCTCTATTCCCCAACTGCAGTTCTGCTGCTCTAAATAGGCCCAGTTGGGGGAGGAGAAAAGTCACAACTTTAAATCAAAATGGAAGTTTTGACTATGACAGGAGACTAGACATTTTAATTACTGAACTGTGTTTTATGGCTTAAACTGACTTTAGGATTAGATTATTACTGAAGAGTAAATAGAAAAGTGATGGGCCCTGCTAGGGTCTTCAGGCCATGAGTGGGAAAAAAAAAACTATCTTCATATATTAAACTTAAAGATACACTAAGACTCTAAAATAAAGTTGATTTATTTTTATAGGCCATGCACTGTGCTTGCTCAGTATCATAGTTACATTGTTTTTACATTCCATTGGTAATTTCAGCCAAATGGCAACAACTAACTAGGATGCTCTACACAGTCTGTTATCTTTTCCCATAATCTCTACTTCCTACCTTCCCTTGTTCTCCAATGTATGAGAATTCCCCAACCCTATAGACACTGTTTGTAATAGCCATAATATTTATGGACTGCTGTTAATATCAGGTCATCAGTTTTCTTAATCTCTTTTACTCATTTTGACAAAGTATCAATGAATGCCAGTTACATGGTTCTCCACTGAGAAGTATGGTCATAAGGACTTAGGGGAATAATGTTGGTGTGATAAAATGATAACATATTCTATCTATCCTGATGATCAATTGTAACATTGGGATTAATAATCTTTTCTCCAAAGAGTGCTGTACAGATTAAACTGAGTAATACTTGAGAAACCACCTCCCAGAGATCAAGATACACAGAAGTCACTTAATGATGAACTCTGAATCTTATCTAAACGTCACTCAGTGCAGTTGTATCTCAATGTCATTAACTATAAATGCCAAAGATTCTTATGCTCCAATAGCATAAGGCACAATCTTACCCCTTAAGCTTCAAAACTCTTTTAAATTAACTAAAATTTAAAGCAAAAAGGAAGAATGGAGGCTAGAAAAAAATTTTAAGAAAGTTAAATCATATTGCTAATCGATGGTAAAAAATTTCCCATGAAAGAAATTTATTTTTGACTGAAAATGAACAAGTTGTAGTTAATGGTGGGATCTATTGCTGTATTAATATAACTTCCATGAAATACCATTAACTTTCTATGCTTCACTTCTTCTATCTTTAAAATGGTGGTTATAGTTATAGTTGATGACTTTTACGACTGTCAAATTAAAAGTTATGTTCACAGTGGGAGAAATGGATTTGTGGATTTTAATAACATCTTCTCCTCCATGCAACATTGCCAGCAACAGAAAGTCCCTAGGACCCAAGCACTGGTATCAATGTGTACTCATATAATCAAGGTTATATTTATGAGTTTATAAAATAACACTAATAATGTCCCTTGTCTACTATATTTCCCAAAGTCTTTTCCTTCCACAGTTTGTGGAAAATCATTCTTATAACTTTGTGAACAACCTTCGAAACTAACTTCAGTGGTAGCAGGGAGGCTTACAAAGATAATAATGGACATCTAAGGAGTGTTTTAAAAAATCAGGCATGAGGTTTCACAGTTTTGAATATCAAGAGAAGTCCCAAATACAACCAGATCATCTGCTCAAGGAGACCACGTACATGTGAAGCAAAATGTGTCTAGAGCCCTCAAGAAAGTTGTTTCCTTTAATGTCTGGTTTCAGAGCAAGAAATACAACTGATAAAACTGATATTCTGTCCAATAAGCATGCATGGCTAGTTTTTTTTTTCCTAATTATGCTTTTCTGGGGGACTTCCTTCATGTGCCATTCAATATAATTGACCCTATGTCCAGAAAAGCAGAAATTTACTTGAATTCAGGGTGTACTGTCATTTACAAAGCTTCCTGCTAGAGGTTGGAGACTCATAACTGAAAATACATGTTTGCAATTCTCAGACAGTTTTTGGAGAACTTTGGGCTCTTCATTTTAAAGTTCTCCTACAGTATCAAGGTGACCATACCTTTTGTGGGACTTCCTGAAACTATACACATGGATGGCTTTGTCCTATTCCCAGTACCACTTCTGCCAATGCCTTACTAGTTTCTCCTGGGAGCACTTCCTTAATCAGTCACTTACACACAAATCCTCTTTTTCAAGTCTTACTGACAGAGACCAAAATACGGTAAATCTAGTCTCTTAGGAACTGCTATGGATAAAAAAGAAGCAAACCTAAAGCAAAAGAGAATACATGGTGTAAAGATACAGCATGTTCATGACAGAATTATTCACAGTAGCTGAAACATGAAGTAACCCAACAGTCTACCAATGGATGAATAGATAAATGAAATGTGGTCTACACACACAATGGAATATTACTCAGCCTTAAGAAGGAAGGAAATTCCAATTTATGCTACAACATGGATGAACCTTGAGGACATTATACTAACTGAAATAAGCCAGCCATGAGAAAACAAATATTGTATGATTCCATTTATATGAGGTACTTAGAGTAGTTGAATACATAGAGACAGAAAGTAGAATGCTGGTTGCCAGGAGATAGGGTGAGGGGTGGGGGCATAGGAAATTATTGTTTGAGTGATGCAGAGTTTCAGTTTCACAAGATGAAAAGAACTCTGGAAGTGGACAGTGGTGATGGGTGTACAACAACGTGAATGTATTTAACATCATTGAACCATACGTTCAAAACTGGTTAAAATGGTCAATTTTATATTATATATGTATTTTGCCACATTAAAAAAATGGGGAGAAAAACGGAATTATAAGGATCTGGAAGTCACTTGTGAGACACAGGACACTACACTTGGGAGAAAGCTGATGTGGTTTGAAGTGTTGGGGTTCAGAGCCAATGGCCAAGAAAGAATTCTTGAGAGGTCTTAGGTGCAAAAAGTTTTCATTAAAGCATAGGGACAGGACCCAAGGACAGAAAGAGTTGCACTTGGATTGTGAGGAGTGACTGATTATATATGGAGGAGAAAGTGGCATCAGGTTCCCAAGAAATTGAATCTGTAGGTTTCTGGAAGTTTGGCTATTGTTAAAATTGCCTTTTTTTACTTGTAAATCATTAAGACAGTTGCAAACTGATGGAGACTTATGTCTTGCATGACTGTGATCTCTCTAAGTTAACCATTTATTTTTCCCTTTCCTTTGTTCTTGGCCAGCCAAGAGTGCCTGAGGAATGTCACACATATCCCACGGGAGGGGGGAGGGGGAGTTGTTAGTTCAGGCTTTGCCTTCAGCTTACCTTTGTTTCCCACATCAAAAACTACTAGAGGTAAGATACTATATGGTGCCAATGGAATACCTCTCAGTGCTGGCTCAAGAAAACAAGCCATACATTCCAGACATCCAAAGGCAGCTATCAAAAGCTGAGAGAGTCAAATGGCCCTCCCCAGAATAAATAGGCTTACTAAGATTGGCTAGGTTAATATTAGAGCAAAAGAAGGAGAATATCAAGACCGCCACATAGTGCAATGGAGATCAGATGCCAGCAGCTACAAGACTTTAATAATAGCCAGTGGGAATTTATGAGCCACCCAGAGATAGACTCCCAGTGATTCGTCCGGGTGTGGGCTCAGTGTCTGACAGTTGTAACATCTCCTAGGGGAGATGACATGCATAGAAATCACCCCCATCACAAAAGGCAAGGCACGATGTACACCACAAGGAATATCCAAGTTGAATATTATGAAAATGCAGTGTAGAAGGAAATTTCTTCCAGATGAGAAAATTTGCAGCAGCTGAGACCATGTGAACAAAAGCATGGAAATGGTGTGTTGGGGGTCGTAATCATCTAGAGATTTAGGAGGAGCTGTGATACAAATTATAAATACCACGGTATATTGATTAAAGCATTTATTGACTCCAGCAAACTCTGGGACTTACTCAAGTGTTCCTCACATTTAAATGTCACACACAGACACTCAAGCATTGCAAATGTTCCCAAGATATACACAGTCATTTGTTACACATGCTCATAGGTCACACACCAATTCAAAAGTTTCTATTCTGCCTGCTTAGCCAGAATGCTAAAGGGAAGCTTTCAGCAGAGCAGTCAGAGTACTTCCCTCATGGAATGTTCCCTCTTCAAGGATTCTAAGGCCTTTTGATCTCAAAGGGAGGGCCTAGTCCCACCTTGGTTTTTCACTTTTACTCTCACAGAGTTCATGCTAACCTGCTATTCAGATGTCCAGAAACTCACAAGGTGATGAAAGCTTCCCCCAAAAGAAGTTTTTACTGGCCTTCATAGCATTAATAATGATAACTATGGTCACTTTCTATCACATACAAACTTAGAACATTAACAAACTCACAAGCTTTTTATTGATCATAATCCACATAGAGTCCTGTTAAACAATTTGAAAATAAAAGCTGCTGGGGGTGAAACTCTTTACACTCACATTCTTCCCAACTAAACCTAATCTTTCCTAGAAACATGTAATTTCCCAAAACTGTATTAGGAGGAAATAGGACATTTGAACAGACCAATTACCAGCAATGAAGTTGAACTGGTCATCAAAAAACTCCCAAAAAACAAAATTCCAGGACCAGATGGCTTCTCGGGTGAATTCTACCAAACATTTAAAGAAGAGTTAATACTTGGGGCACCTGGGTGGCTCAGTCGGTTAGGATCCAACTTTGGCTCAGGTCATGATCTTGCAGTTCGTGAGATTGAGCCCCGCATTGGGCTCTCTGCTGTCAGCACAGAGCCTGCTTCAGATCCTCTGTCTCCCTCTCTCTCTGCCCCTTCCCTGGTCTCTTGCTCTCTCGCAAAAATAAACAAACATTTAAAAAAATTAAAATAAAGAAGA
This sequence comes from Prionailurus viverrinus, assembly GCF_022837055.1. NCBI lineage: Eukaryota > Metazoa > Chordata > Mammalia > Carnivora > Felidae > Prionailurus > Prionailurus viverrinus. The sequence goes on from NC_062573.1 coordinate 24,993,622, forward strand.
GTTAATACCGATTCTTCTCAAACTGTTCCAAAAAATAAAAGAGGAAGGAAATCTTCAAAATTCACTCTATGAGGGCACCATTACCCTTATACCAAAACCAGATAAAGACACTACAAAAAAAGAGAACTATAGGCCAATATCTCTGATGAACATAGATGCAAAACTTCTCAACAAAATATTTGCAAACCAAATCCAACAATACATTTCAAAAGTTGTTCACCTCGAACAAGTGTGATTTATTCCTGGGAGGCAAGGGTGTTTCAATATTTGCAAATTAAGCAACGTGATACATCACAACAATAAGAGAAAGGATAAAAACTATATAATCATTTCAATAGATGCAGAAAAAGCATTTGACAAAGTACAACCTCCACTCATGATAAAAAGTCTCTAGAATTTGTCTCAGTGAGTGGCACCACAATCTACCCAAGTGTCCCAGTAATAGCTTATATGTCATCCTTGCCTCTGCCCTACCTCTATTCACCTACATCTAATTAATTACCATATCCTGTGATACTTGCCTTACTTACCGTTCTCAGTTCTCCCCCTCTCTTTCCATCTTCATTTCTACTGCCTTAGTTTGGGCACAACCATGGCTTACTGATCACTCTGACAACTTTTTGTCTCCCTACGTTCACTCTGGCTCCCTTCACTTGGTTCTCCATATTACAGCCAGGTCTTTCTAACGTGTAGTGATAAGAATAAACTCCAAATACTTTACATGACAAACAGCTTTGTGAGGGTCCCAACAGGAAACTCATGACATACTCAAACTGGGAAATTGAGAATATAAGGAAGGAAAATTAATATCAAAGCAGTGGGCAGAATTTAGAGTAACAGTGGGGTTACAAACTGCCTCTTTTTGGCCAGGACTTAGGGGTTTCCTGGGATTCAGGACTTCCAGTGTTAAAACCCAGAAGTCCCAAGCAAACCCAGGATGAGTTACTCAGACTCAAGCACAACCAGGATGTTAGGGTATGAGAAAGGAGTAGTCACCAGAACCCAGAAAGGAAAGGTGTTGGGAGACTACAAGAGCTGTGGTATTTGGAAGGGGAGCAACAACCAACTGATAGACACCCAGCAGGAAGGAAGCCAGAAAAATAGAGACCCAAAGCTCATGCTCATCATGCCTTCCCAATTCCTGTTGGTGCCTCCCATTGACCTAACCAAGAGGAAAGGGAAAGGGAGATTATTTGATGTTGTCATATGAATCAGTCTAGGGGAGGCAGAAGAGGGAAAAATAGAAAGATGGTGATAGAAGGAGTCAGTGTGACATTTCAGGCTTTGAAGATAAAGGAAGAGGGCCACAATCCAAGGAATACAGGTGGTCCTTAAAAAGCTGGACAAGTCAAGAAAATGAATTATCTCCTGGAGCTTCCCGAAGAACACAGCCCTGCCAATACCTTGATTTTAGTTCAGTGAGACCAATTTCAGGATTCTCATCTTCAGAACTATAAGAAAATAAATTTGTGTTGCTTTAAGCCACGATAATTGTGGTAATTTGCTACAGCAAGGATGGAAACTAACCCAGAAGGAAACTTAGAGGGCATCTGGGCCAACTTCTCAGCCAATACATAAGTTGAACCAGGGCTTTGACTGCTGTGGGAACTGAGTTCACTCTGCTGTTAGTGTGGAGTTTGTGAAGGTCTTTGACCTGGGAAGTGATATAGAGTTACGCTTCAGGAAGAATTATTCAGCTCCCTCCCACCTCAGGAATAGGTGAGATGGGAAGGAGGAATGACTGAATGAAAGATATATCAGTCATAAAGCTACTACGAAAGTCTGGTTAAGAAGTGTGGGTTTAGGGGTGCCTGGGTGGCTCAGTCAGTTGAGTATCCACTCTTGATTTTGGCTCAGGTCATTATCTCACGGTTTGTGAGACAGAGCCCCATGTCAGGCTCTGGGCTGTCAGCACTTGGGATTCTCTCTCTCCCTCTTTCCACCTCTCTCTCTCTCTCCCCTTCTCTCTCTCTCTCAAAATAAATAAATAAACTTAAAAAAAAGTATGGGTTTAAAATGGGGGTGGATCCAGTAGAGAAGTGTAGGAAGACAAATTTGACAGAGATGTTGCCATCATGTAAAGAATGAGACTGTTGGGAATAAGAGCACACCTGGAGCCAGTGTGCTTGGAGAAGGTAAAGAATCCAAGAGAACGTGGCCACAGGGCAAATAGTATCTGTGACCAAATATTACATAAAATTACAAAATTTTGTTTGACCCTTTGAACAAGGAATTGAATTAAATGGTTCCATGGGATTTCATATCCACCAGGCTAACAAATTCCATCTTAAGAAGACCAGCAATGATGTCACTTGTTACCACATCTAATGAAGATAGTTTGTCCTCACCTCACACTCACTCTTAGCTGAGCCATGTTCTCCTCATTGAAACATCACACTCTCCCAAGTTTCTCCCGCTCAGTCTCTTTTGAGGGCTCCTCCTACTTCTTCCTCAATCTAAAATGTCGGAGTTGACTTCCAGGGCTTTCTCTTGTCCACATTCTCCTTCATCTCATCTATTCCCACAACTTTAAATACCCTAACACTGCCGTCTCCTCATTTTACATCTCCATCCCAGAACTCTCTTCCAAGCTTAAGCCTCATACATTCAACTGCTTAACTGGTAACTTTACTTAAATATTTTTAAATCCATCTCAATTTTAAAGTACCAAAATTAGAACACTTAATTCCCCACCACACTCACAAAAAGCTCTGTTCGTCTGCCAATCTACCCATCCTATACTTCATCCCCAGATGGTCAAGCCAGCGATTGGGACTCAAATTGATTTTTTTTTTTCCTAAATTCCTATATCCAGTCCCACAGCATTCCTGTGGGCTATGCTTCCAAAATATATCTGGGGTCTCTCCACTTCTGTCCGTCTCTACTGCTAACACCATGCTCCAAGCCTAGTCTTTCATCTGGATGACTAAAATTGCCTTCTGACTAGTATTCCTACTTTTACCTCAGTTCCCCTTGAGATTCAATCTCAAAATAGCAAGAATGATCATTTAAAATTGGATTCTGCTATTTTACTATTAAAAATACTTTATTGGCTTTGATATTTTAGATCCTGTCATCCCCTGATTAAAATATTTCAGATGCTTCCTGTGCCATTTAAAATTAAATACTACAATGTGATCTGGTCTCTGTGTATCCTTCCTGCTTCATCTCACATTTCCACTGCTCATTGCTTGATCACACAGGATTTGACATTTCCTAGACATCACTGACCTGGGAATGGATACCTTTAATCCTGGCTCCTCTCCTGGCTTCTTCTCTTTTAGGTCTCAGTCTAAGTGTCATGTCCTTGAAGAAGTCTTCCCTTATCACTTTGTCTGTTGCTCCTTACCCTGTTAGTATTTATGGAAATATTTTCTCTCCAGCACTTTTGTGTTCCCTCCACTAGAAAGTAAGCTCCTTGTGGATAAGCATCATGGGTCCTATTCACCATTGCATCTCCAGTACCCAACAGTGCCTGATTCATATTAGGTGCTGAATAAAGATTTCACAAGTAGGGGGCACCTGGGTGGCTCAGTCAGTTGAGCGTCCAACTTTGGCTCAGCTCATGATCTCGCAGTTCATGAGTTCGAGCCCCACGTTAGGCTCTGTGCTGACAGCTCTGAGCCTGGAGCCTGCTTCAGATTCTATGTCTCCTTCTCTCTCTTCCCCTTCCCCACTCATGCTCTCTGTCTCTCAAAAATGAATAAATGTTAAAAAATTTTAAAAAAAATATTTCACAAGTAGTAAATAAATGAAACACAGGGCTACTACATCTCATTTCACTTTGGCTCCTAACAATTTGACTACCTGAGGTCATTTAAAGTATCATCACTTTGACATGACCAAATGTTAGGATAGCCAAAAACAAATTTGCACTCAGGAGGAAAAAAGTGACACTTTTTTTCCCATGTTGAACTGATCAGTTTAAACAAGGCTAATATATGATAGAGCATGGCTCAAAATAGGCAAGACTATAACAGATCTTTCCAGAGCCATAATGTCTCTACTGCAAATGGCAATGCAGATAGTTTTACTGTGATATTTTTCAAACTGTTTTATAGCCAGTCCTTTTCCTCAACTGCCCTTTTTAATGTCTGGTAGATTCAGGAAGACTAACCCGCTGGCAACCATTTCTTGAAACTAGGCAGTTTTACTTGATTTTTTAAAATTATTTTTCTCCTTATTTGAACACTTTTATTTTAAAATCTTAAAAGAAGATCCAATTTGGATTATGTTTTTTGGCCTGATTTCTTCATTATTCAGTTAAGCTAACTGGATGTGTTAAATGTGTGAATATTTTGAGAGGATGCAAGCTGACACTCTTGTTTCTAGGAAATTTGTTCTTTATAGTCTGCATAGTTTATCATCTTTTGTCAAAGCTAATTGAGATTAATAATCTAACATTTAGATGCTATTGTTTAATAAAACATGGCTTCTACTAAATACTATTTAGTTATAATTCTGACAAAGTAATAGACACTCATTTTAGAAAATTTGGAAAAGATTTTTAAAAAAGAAAAATTTAATTATCAATAAAATTCCAACTAGAAATAACATTTTCTTGCTTGTTATGTATCCTTCCAAGGTTTTTATATACACATATACATAGTCATTCATTAACTCACTCATTTGACATTTATTGAACAGTTATTATTTTCAAAAAGAAGTCTAGATGCTGCTGACCAAGACAGATGAGGTCCATACATTCAGGTACTTTACTTTCTAGGCAACACATGAGAACACTAACGAATAAGATGATTTCCATTAGTGATGACAGCTATGAAGAACATAAAACAAGTAATGTGATGGAGTAAAGTTCATAAGGGGTGAGACAGTGAGGGCTGGCTACTTCAGAGAAGGTTCACAGGGAAGACATCTCTAAGGTATATTTGATCTGAGACCTAAAGAACTAGGAAACACCAATCATGGGAGGGTGTACAGGAAGGACATTCCACACAGAGGGAACGGAACATGCAAAGGAAGAGTCTTACTGTTTCTAGTAACTGCCACAGGTAAGTGTGGCTAAGTGTGGCTAACACCAGAATATAAAAAGGCACAAACAGGGATCTCTCACATACATTATGCATTTTGACCAGCTTCATGCACACTTTTTCATTCGTGATATTTTTCACCCAGAGAATTTAAATTTTTATGTTGTCAAATCCATCAGTTTTTCTCTTTGTTGTTTCTTCCATTAGAAAGTCCTTTACCTTAACCTTCAATTAGAAAGATAATCACCTGTATCTTCTTCAAGCGCTTCTATTGTTTCACTAATACATCCAGTTTATTATGACCTATGATGGAGATTTAAGTGGTGTTTTTCCCTAAGTAAATAACTCATGTCTGAGTATAACTTTTTGAATAATCTTTTTTTCCCCTGCTAATTTTGATGGCACCATTATCATATCCTTATATCTTATTCTGAAGACTAATGATAAGAAGAGTGATATGAGTGGAGTGACCTAAACAGTCTTTTAAAAAGGACATTTATTCTGGCAACAATTTGAAGAAAGAATTAACTGGTCAAGAGCCTGAAAGGTGGAAAATCAATTGGAAAGCTGCAGTCATCATTCAGACACAAGATACCAAAGGGCTTGAATTAGGGCCATGACACTCAGAATGGAAGAGAAAGTCAATAGGTAAGGAAAACATTGAAGATATTAAGCAAGCAAAACTCATCAAATGACTGGATATGTGGCTGAAAAAAATAAGGAGAGAAAATCCAAGATGATTCTGAGTGTAACTCAAAGTGTAATTCCTCCCTATTGACTCATGCTGCTCCTTCATACTTAAACAATCACGTTTACTTATTATTCAAAACTCAAATTAAATATTGGAGCAAGGCAAAATCCAGCAGGCTTTTCTCGTAGCACATGAGAAGCAAAAATTTAGGAGCAAAATCTACAAATTGAGTCCTGATCTCATCTATCCCATATCCCTGTCTGAAAACATTGCTTATCTGGAATTAACTCTCAATGGGCTGAATTACACTTGTTTCACCTCCAGCTTCCCAAGTCTTGACTTCTGCTTCTTTTTCTTTCAGGGAAACCAGTGTGGCTTCCCTCTCTCCCTCATGCTGGATTAGTCTCACCAAGAGGAGGAATTAAGGTGACCCTTAGGGCTGTGATAATTACTCAGATGGCTGTAAGTCACTCCTCAACAAACTTGATCCAAGCCTTTCGTATTCCCCAAAATAGCTTCCATGGTATCCTAGTGAATGTTCCTCTGTAGAAATTCTTCCAACCCAATCACTTAGTAGAACAATTCTCCCAGGTATTCTTCCTCATGGTTTCAGAGGTAAGGGAGGCCATCCATCCTCCCTTATGCCAGTCAGTATTTCTAGACAGTCAACATTTACAGAAGATTTGAACACAAATATGAAAATTATATGCTACCACCTACTTCTATCCATGGCACTATAATGCATAGGGTTATGAAAGCATTTACCATGTTTACTTTAAGAATATTAAGACAGAAAGGAGAATGGTGGTTACCAGGGAAGTGACTACTCAGTGGATAGGAGGTTTCTGTTTTATGAAAAATTCTGGAATTAGATAGTGGTGATGGTCGCACAACAGTGTGAATGTGGTTAATGCCACTGAACTGTACACTTCAAAATGGTCAAAGTGGTAAATTTTATGGTTGTGTATTTTATCACAAATTATTTAATTACATTTGCTTATTTTGTTGTTGAGGATGTCTTCACCAGATTTCAAGACGCCCTCTCTATAAATATCCATGGGAGAAATGTCTGACTATATTACTAATATTCTCAATTGCAAAGTGGATCATGTTTCCCTTTAACACTGGCCAAAAGGAAGCTTTGGGCCAACTTTAGCCTTTCCCTGGCAAGTGCATAGTATTTCACAGCTTGTCTTTTTGCACTAATTCCAGGCTCCACTGTACTTTCCTATCTTTATTTTTCCTTTGCTTCATTTTTCATTCCTACTTTCAATTTATTTTATCTTGCTACCATATATAAATCTTTGTGAGATACCTTAAATCATTTTAATAATCTGGCAGAATATAAATAACCTAAACATCAAAGTATGACCATATATGGCATTTGCTTATTTTGTCTCTCATAATGTCGTTTCTTTTCTTGGTATAAACTCCAAGACGGTCCTTGCATTGAGATCTCTGAGAAATCCTACTAGACCTGAGACACAGTTTTATTAGGTAATTAGCTTCCTCATAGTGAACTTCTTTTTTCTGACTTTATTCACACCTGGTACTTTCTTTGGTTAACTGAACACTATCAAGCACCATATTACAAATGCAGTGATAATGATGAAGTGTCCTTAACTCTGACTAACAGCCACTGTTGAAAAAACAAATCACACTTCCTCTCTGTCATATTTTTACTGCTTTCCATGATTACAAGGAACAAGAAGCTTAGCAGTGCCTTTTTGTCCAAAGTGCAAAAAAAAAAAATGGTACATTTTAGAAAAAAACAATAGACTGCTATGATACACATTTTTCTTATGTTTGTGGCAAACTGGAAAGAACATAAATAACTCCTCAAAGCAATGATGCAGAGGCTTTTTTTTTTTTAGAGGAGTCCCATAAAACAGAGACTGGTTACAATGGCAGAGAATATTTTTAAATGAAATTTCCACAGCTGGTTTGAAACAAAGACTGAATAAATGAACATTTAGAATATGGCTTAGAGATTAGACTGGTCATTAAGGCTTTATTGCTGACTAATATGGTGGCAATAGTAATGAGTTTATTTGCTCAACAAATGCAGGGTCCATCTGAAAGCCTCCAATGTCAGTCACTGAGACTCACTGTGGACCCCAAGAATTTGGGGCAGAGAGGGCAGACAAACTGTAAATAAAAAAAAAAGAGGACCAGAACCACATGCATAGACTTTAAACCCTACCTTGAAGATGTTTAACTGATCTCTTCTGAATTCTCTCTTGAGCCAGAAAGGTAGTGATTTAAAGATTAATGTCAGATGCATTACCAAGTATTATCTTTGTTGAAAGAGCATCAAGATTTATAATTATCAAAAAACGAGTTGTTGTTGCTTTGGAAGATATTGCTTTTCCGGTACAGACATGTTCTCATTTGAAGCTCACAACAGCCATATTCAAGCAAATGAGGAAACATTCTCTGAGAGGCAAAGCAATTTCTCAACAGTTACACAGAGAGTAAATGGCAAGATCAGGATTCAAAACAGGATCTGTTTGGGTTCAGCACCAGGGATCAGCACCATTACACCACAATGCCTCACAGACTCACTCAGCAAACTGACAAAATGCTCTCACAGACTTCTGAGGAACACAAAGAAAATGCTGCTGCAACAAAATTTAACAGTTCAAAGATGCTGTGATTTTCACTAAATCGCCTGGATTTTGAGTGCAGGAAGCAAAATATAACCTGGGTTTCCCAGCACTTGGTCCAGAACTTAGGCACTGCAGCACATGCATTAGTGTGCACATGTATATACACATATACACACACACACATACACATATGCATGCACACACAGAGAGTGACGGGAGATCAACTTTACAACTGCACACTACTGATAATGCCAAAGAAGAAATGCATCACCTTATGCTGAAGAAGCTGTGAAAGCAGAAAAATCAATCTACTGTTTTAATAAAAAATGTGGAAACTGAGAAGATGAGCTATGGTGCAATCACTTTGGGCGGACCTGGCTGTTTTGCTATTAATCATTTCTCTACTGTGCAGTCAGCAGAACTTTATTTAAGTCTATTCGGTGCTTTGTTGGGTCCACTTCAGAGGCACTGCAACCAAGTGGGATGAGATTATGAAACCATTATTGTATCCTCAGGATTGGGAACTGTGACCATAATTGCAATCTTCAAGTAGAAAAGATTAACCCTGAAAAAAAGACAATCATTTTCCACAAGACCAGAATATCAAAAGTTCCTGACATGACAACTTACATTCTAGCAATTACAAACCTCAGATTGGAGATAAAATCTTATAGTGTATCTGGAATCAGTCTTCAATCGCTAACTTTCTGTTTTAAGAAACAGTTCAAATAAGATTAATTTCTTACAACTAGGGTCTTAAATTTCCTTATAGATTCGGTTAGTTTTGTCTTCTACTTCCAAACTAATTTGGGGATATCAGTAACTGCCTCAGAGGCCTTCAGACTGTTCCCTCCCGATGTCTGATTCTACTAGTTACTGAGTTACCTAGAGAGAATAAGGAGCATTTTTTTTTACCAAGCCTCTTAAATTAACATACATAAGTGAACTGAATACCTAAAATATCCAAGATCTTGAAGAATCGGCCTATATATGGGAAGACGCTAGTCAAAAAAAAAAAAAAAAAAAAAGGAACAATGCCTTCAAGGACCCATCACCACTAATCCCTCAGCAGTACACTCTTTAGGTCTAAGCATCCTCCCTGGGAATGGATGTAGCTATCGTGCATCCAATATTGATGACCATTTTTGAACCAAGCTTGACTACCATTAGGTTCCCAACATCAAGAGCTGTCCGAGGCAGAGGTGTTAAGTCTCAGCATCAACCCAGAAAACATGAGTAGGGTCCCTTTTCTAAATATCATATTCCCTTCTGAGACAGAGCTACCTGAGCCAAGGGTTTTCTTTGTATTAGATCAATTGTTTTCTATTGCTTTGTGAAGGAAAAACCCCAAACACAAAAACAAAAGGATGCATTTGCTGAGGAGAAGATATTTTATCTTCTTATTTTCATTCCAATACTAAACATCTTTAACTCTTTATGACTCCCTCCCCTTACACTCTGCCCCAAGGATAACAACACTCTATAAGACTTTTTGTGTCCTACAAGTTTGCTATCCTGACACTTCAGTGGCCCTGGCTGTGGATTTTGCTGGCCTCTGCACATTTGCATGCTGTGCTATCCTACCTTGAGTTCGGTCTTCCTCGTTCCTCCCCAAAAGGCTCCTCTTTCCAATGTGTTACCTGCTTTCTCCTCAACTGTAGCACCAAAAAGACCTCATGACTCTCTAAGGACCTCAGTGGCCTCACCTTTGGCAAAATCATCCCAGAAAAAGACCTCACTAACCAAACTCCAGGTCCCATAAGAGGCCCATCCTTGCCCACTGGTCACAAAACCTAAGACTTCATTTGTCCTATATCCCTCTCGTTTTTCAGTGTCAAATCCACCAAGTCTAGTCTCAGGACAAGTAGTGTCAGTCAGCAAGCTAACTATTAAATATTTCTGGCCAAAGAAACACATGTAGCATTAATATGAATGCATTTCCCTATCAGCATCATCTAAGTCTGTTGGGCAATATTCAGGTCCTTAAGCATGCAGATTAATGCTGTTTATCTAAGTTCTGTTGTTTGGGGGTACAAATAAATTTCTTTGGGATAAAAAAATGAGAAAGATTATTCTCTAAAAAGGTATCCTTCTTTGTATCGCTTTCTTCTTTTTTCCCCCTTTCAAAGTGTCTATCATGTGTGTATACCCAGGTAAAATTCTAACTTCCTATTTAGAACAGGTGAGTGGGGCTTAAAAAGAATATTTTCACATAAATTAAATCTTCTGGGGGGTGCTTGGGTGGCTCAGTTGATTAAACATCCAACTTCAGCTCAGGTCATGACCTCACGGTTCGTGAGTTTAAGCCCTGCATTAGGCTCTCTGCTGTCAGCATGGATCCTGCTTCAGATCCTCTGTCCCCATCTCTCTCTGTCCCTCCCCCACTCTCTCTCCCTCAAAAATAAATAAAAACATTAAAAAATCTTCTAATTCCTTTCATCATCCCTTTCCAAGACATGAATTACATATGCATAGACCAAACGATGAGTTTCTACACAATACAGTCATCAATTTTATATAGATTACTAAAAGCATATTCATTCAGATTCCATTAATTTGATATTTCTCATGAAGTAGGTTTAGCTGTATTCTGTGAAAAATTACTGTCCTAAACAAATGAAGACAAAGTACGAAGTGGGCTTATATGACATCAATCTTCAATCTCTTCTAAACTACATTTTTCTCAAGAATTCTAGAACTATCTGTATACACATGTCACAAAGTTCTTCATTCATCAAATCATTGTTATTTTGTTTGTGCCAAACATCTACCCTCAAGGAATTTACAATCTGGTAACTACAAACTACGAATTTCCCTAGGTAGAAATCATTCTTATGGTTGGATTTTTAAAGTATCTAAGACTTTTGTATGTAAGAAAGTCACTATACATAAGTTGTGCAACAGAACAATAAATACATTATGACTTTATGACTTAGCCTCAGAACTAGATCATCCTGATATCTGTGTATTAACCTACATGTACCTTTCTTATCCCCTCATCTGGCTCTACCACACCCCCACCAGAACTAACAACTATCCTGAAATTTTTAGCTATTATTCTTTTGCTTTCCTTATAGCACTGCTCCATATATGTGTATTCTTAAACATTAACTTAAGTTTTGCTACTTTATAAACATTTTAAAAATCAAGTTGTATTAAGTTGTATGGACTCTTTTGTAACCTGCTCTTTTTTTTTTCACTGTTTTTAAGATTCGTCTATCCTACAGCTGTGTAGTTATGATCTGTTCATCTTCACTACCATACAATATTCCATTTATTAATCTATTCTCATGGTGATGGACATTTGGCTATTTCCAATAATTTTCTATTACAAGTAACAGTGTTGACACTGCTATGAATATCCTTGCATGTGTATGGTATTTATATTCAAGAGTTTATCTGAAATATACCTAGGAAAGTGCTGGAGTACATTCAAGTTTACAATATAATGCTAAAGATCATTTCGAAAATGGCTGTGCCAATTTATACCTTCCTCAGCAAGGTATAATTTTCCACTGATCCATATCCACTCCAACAGTTGATATTGGCACATCTGCCTTTTAAATTTTGCCAATTTAGTGAATATGTAATGTCATACCTTTGTGAATTTAACTCACATTTCCTTGATCATCAATAAAATGGAGTACATTATTATATGTTTCCTGGCCATTTGGATTTCCTTTGTAAATGTCTATCCAAGCCTTTTTGTTCATTTTGCATCAGTTTGTCTTTTTCTTATTGATTTGTAGGTATTATTTATTGATAAAATCTTACTGATTTGCAGGTAGTAATTCTGTGTCAGTTACATATGTTGCAAATTACATCTCCTGATTTGTGATTTGTCTTTTCATCCTCTTTATGGTGACTTTTGTTGAACCAAAGTTCTTCCTTTTAATGTAATTGAATTTATTGGTCTTTTTTTTTTAATTTTTTTTAAACATTTATTTATTTTTGAGACAGAGAGAGACAGAGCATGAATGGAGGAGGGGCAGAGAGAGAGGGAGACACAGAATCTGAAACAGGCTCCAGGCTCTGAGCTGTCAGCACAGAGCCCGACACGGGGCTCAAACTCACGGACCGTGAGATCATGACCTGAGCTGAAGTCGGACGCTTAACCGACCGAGCCACCCAGGCGCCCCTATTGGTCTTTTCTTTCATGATTAATGCTTTTTATGTTTTAAGAAATTATACTCACCTCTGAAGCAAAAGAGATAATAAATCATGCCTTTGATCTATTAACTATTTGTCTTTAAAAATTATATAATTTAATTTCCTTGAAGTATTCTACAACTTTAACCAGTATTTGGGATTCATAGGACCACCTGTATCACAATTAAAACCTGTATCACCTAATTAAAAAAAATTTTTTTAACATTTATTCATTTTTGAGATTGAGAGAGGCAGAGCATGAGCAGGAGAGGGGCAGAGAGAGAGAGACACAGAATCTGAAGCAGGCTCCAGGCTCTGAGTTGTCAGCACAGAGCCCGACGTGGGGCTTGAACTCACAGACTATGAGATCATGACTTGAGTTGAAGTCAGCCGCCCAACTAACCGAGCCACCCAGGTGCCAACCCTAACTCACAGGTGGATGGGTAATGGGTTAAATAGGTGATGCAGTTTAAGGAGTGCACCTGCTGTGATGAGCACCAGGTGATGTATGGAATCGTTGAATCACTATATTGTACACCTGAAACTAATATTACTGTCTGTTAACTAGAATTTAAATAAAAACATTTAAAAATAAAATAAAATGCTAATTTACAGTCCTCATTTTTTTCAACAGACATTTATTACATAACTTTTACATGACAACTCTGTTCTAAGCCTGAGAATACAGAAATAGACAAGACAAACAAAATACCTCTGATAGTCTGTAGTTTACATGTATGGGAGAGAAAGAAAATAAGCAATAAATGGGTAAAATTCATAGCATACCTTCTTTTTATTTGTCTTCCTCCTTTTGTTTCTCTACTATGGGGCCCCTAGTCTCTTCTGACTGTTCTGCTACGGCAATGACATCTTTGCAGATGCTATCAGAAAAGCAAAGCTATGACATATGTTTAGCCTTGAATATTTAATTCTAGGGACAGCTGATAGCATACAACAATAAGCAGGATGCTACTGAGTCATAAAAACTCACTTCTAATAGAGAGCAAATTGTTTCAAATTGAGTATTTCTCTAAACTTGGCAGAAGCACACCATCTTGACTGATGTTTCAATACCTGATCATACTAATAAATGCACCAAGGCCCTTGCTTTTATTTAAAAATAATAAGCTTTTTTCTTATTTGAAAAACTTTATTGCTTCAATGGCAAATTTAGATCTTATATTTTGGATTTACAATAAAATATTTAACTATATTATCTTCGAATAACTATGGACACTGCACTCTGGGGAAGTTCAAAGTTGAAATTAAGATAGAAAAAGAGATTTCACAGCTAATCTTGCTTAAGGCTTCTGTGCAAATTGTCCGTTTGCAATTTAAATATTTATTTATTTGAGAGAGACAAAGAGTGTGAGTGGAGGTGGGGCAGAGAGAGAGGGAGAGAGAATGCCAAGCAGACTCCACATGGTCAACAAGGAGCCCAACACAGGGCTCAATCCCATGAACCTCAAGATCATGACCTGAGCTGAAACCAAGAGCCAGACGCTTAACTTAATGGACCACCCAGGCACTCCTGTCTGTTTGCAATTTGGCCCCCAAATCTCCTTATGCTCTCACCTGCATTTTAGGGGATGACAGCCTGAGAACCAGATTTTCCCTAATCTCTACAACAGAGTTCTGGGTTAGAGAATGCCAATGAGAGGCATCATGCATGATTCGACGGTAGGAAAGAGGAAAGCCAATTCATTGTTCCCCAGCTACAGCAGACATGGGACCCTGCAAATGCAGGATTTTGCAAGCACCTCTATACATTTCCTCATGCATCTCCTAACTTGGTGCTGCAGGTTTGTGAAGTGGCTGCAACTTACTGATTTCCTGAAAGCTGGTGGTGAACCTGAGATCTAGCAATGGCCTTCCTTGACCTTCTATACTTGCAGTTTCTCTAATGATTGTAAAAGCACCTAATTACTTATATTAAATCCCTATCTTGCTTGAAATATGTGGAGTGGATTCTGTTTTCTAAACTAAATTCTGAGTAATGTACCATCCCATTCCATTTTCTTTTGCCTTTCTTTTTTTCTAAATCCCCAAATCAGGATTATTTGATTGATAGCCTTCAAACACAGAAGACACTCCCCCCACCCAGATTACTGAACTGGAGACCTGAAACCCCAGAAAATCTAACCTTTAAGTTAATTTCTTGGGAGCCCAACAGATCCTTTGAACCATAGGAAAAACAAACCTCAACAAGAGATGTTGTATTTCATGAGTATTATGGCCATAAAATTTTCACAATATGCAGGAAATTCTATTTATTAATATGTATGTGCAAGTACTAAAATGGCCTTTTGGAGAATTATGTATTTTGAACATCTGATCAGGTAATTGAATCTACTAAACTTTAAAGGTCATATCACTACTAAAGGCCAATTTACTGAACATTCAAAGTATGCCTTACAATTCAGCATCTGTGGTAGTTTGCTAGGGCTGTCAGAACAAAGTACCACAAAATGAGTGACTTACACAGAAGAAATTTATTGTCTCACAGAAGTCTGAGATCAAGGTGTCGGCAGGGCCATGCTCCCTCTGATGGGAGTGTGAAGGCACTAGGAAAAGATCTTCTCTTGGCCTCTCTCCTAATTTCTGCTGGTTTGCTGGCAACCTTTGTTGTTACTTGGCTTGTGAGTTATTACCCCAATCTCTGCCTTGTCTTCATGTGGTGCTTTTCCTAGTGTGTGTCTCTGTGAGCAAATTTCCCCTTATTTTAAGAACACCAGTCATATTGGATTATGGCCCACCTTAACTACCTCATCTTAGCTTGATTAACCCTCTAAAGACCCTATTTCCAAGTAAGGTTACGTTCTGAGGTACCAGCAGTTAGAACTCAAACCTATCTTTGGGGAGGGACACAATTCACACCAGCATCTTTAGAATTGTTTTTCACTAATGTCCTCAAGGCAAAATGTCAAGAATACATCACAAGCCACATTCTGAATCTAATAAAATTCTAACAATTAAAAATAAGTAGAGCTTAGTCCTTAAGTTTTCTTCCCATATGTCACTCAAATGAAAAGAGTGCCTGCCAATTCTAAATGACCTTGATTTTTTTTCATGCTGTGTATTTAGATTTTTAATTATAACAATAATATATGATTATAAAAAGCCATTTAAAGGTGCACAAACCAGGTACCTTTCCATCCTCCTCTCCTCCCCACCCTCAAGTCCAATGTCACGGAGAAGTTCCATTCAGAGTACTGGATTCAGATTCATCCAGATCTTTTTAATACATGCACATATAAACACTGTTCTCTTTTTTGCTTACTTGAATTTCCTAACATGTCTGAATAAACACATATACAGCTTACCTAAAACAGAAAAAATAAAAGCTTTAAGGAAATGAAATGGAAATTTTATTCCAAGTTATGTTAAGTGTATCTCTAGAATTTTAGAGGAAAAGCAGGACATAAATATCTTTAGTGGTGAAAAAGGCAACTTACTTGTTTGCAAAATGCAATAGAAATACCTCTTAAGTTCATTATTAGTTCAGTTACTATTCAATTGGGAAGGAACCAACTAGTGCAGTTTCTGGCACACAATAGTTGTTCAATAAATATTAATTAATTAATAAGATAAAAAAGTATTCTCCAGGAAACATCTTTTGGGGCTGGAAAGTCTGGATTAGGACTCTGAGGGGGCACAGGTGGTGTTGTCATTGCTTCTTCCAACGAACAGTTGGGAGTTTCAAAGAGAAAGGAGGCTATGGGAGGTTAAAGGCTGGCTATGCAGATGGTGTTAAAGAAAGAAATTTAGATTTCTGGACTGCAATCTAAAACACCAAAATAATACGTTCTGGGCTAGAAATGCAGCACATGTTAATAGTACAGGGAAGCATATGTTTGTACAAAAATGAACTACTACTCTGAGTAAAAGGTCCTGAAAATGGGGAAGATCTAGACACTGGCTGAAACTTTGCTTCAATTAAGTATCATTAAACCAAATCATTGAGCCACTTTCATCCAAGTTACTTTTTAAATGATAACACAATGTCCACAAGCCCTTCTAATCTTAATATTCAACATATCTATAAAAGAGAGAGAAAAATTAAAAAGTGACATATGGATCCACCAACTAAGGAGACCTAGCAGGCATGACATGGAAGAAATTACAATAATGCCCAAGGTACCCAGTGGTGTCCAGGAGATAATATTAACAGATTCACAAATAATAGTCATAGTTCCCATATGATTATACACCAACATGTAGAGTGTGGGTAGAGAACAAAGAAATCTTGATATTCTTTTTAAATTTTTTTCAACGTTTATTTATTTTTGGGACAGAGAGAGACAGAGCATGAACGGGGGTGGGGCAGAGAGAGAGGGAGACACAGAATCAGAAACAGGCTCCAGGCTCTGAGCCATCAGCCCAGAGCCTGACGCGGGGCTCGAACTCACGGACCGCGAGATCGTGACCTGGCTGAAGTCGGCCGCTTAACCGACTGCGCCACCCAGGCGCCCCATGAGAAGAAATCAATTCTAATAATTCATTTGTTCATCCATTCATTCAACCTAGAAGATATTCAAAATATTTAACAGTGGGTATGGTACAACCAATCAGAATGTACACTCTGGCCAATCAGAAGAGATACCAGCTGTAAACAAATGGTATAAAGGCATGAGGCCCCTGGTGCACATATGCTGGCCACCTACCATCTCTCCATTCAGCAACTGAATAAATACATAAGAACAGTGGTGTGCGCGTGTGCATGTGTGTGTGTGTGTGTGTGTGTGTGTGTGTGTGTGTAAAAACTTATGGGACACTTTTAGTCACCTATACTCCCACCTTGCATGACACCTTTGCTCCAAATTATTGTTAATAAAATTGTTAAGACCACATATTTTCTCTTTCAAGAAAAAGTTTTGAAATTTGCATTTAATTTAAAAACTCATTCTACATAAATATATGGCTTAATCCTATATTTTTCTGGTTTCAAATATCTTTTAAACCATGTTTTGCTCATTCTTGGGTCAGTGAAGTAAAGCATCCAATAGTTTTAAGTGTTTCTCTATACTTTGCATATATGAGAATGTGTTTCTCTTGCTTTTACATATGAAATCTAACTTAAATAGGTATTAAATTAAATAGGTATGTCTGAAAAGTTACCTCATAGAAATTTGAAATTAATGCCCCATTGTTCTCCAGCACTTATCATTCCTAAGAATTCTAAGCCAAACAGATTTTTACTCCTTTGCAGGAAAACATTATATGCATTGAGATGTTTCTCTTCATCTGAGTATATTTTGCCAGTATATATCCAAGTGTGATTTTTTCAAATATTTTTATTCTCTTTTTTCATTTTTATAGATTCCCTTCAGGAAACATTTCTGCTTTTATGACTCTATTATTGTTTCTGTTTCTGTTTCTCTGTCTATCCTTATGCTATTCTTTTCTTTTTCAAAAGAGCTATAACTCTAATAGTTTTCTGAAATATATATATATTTTATATATTTCATTGGTTTTCATGTTATATATATTTGTATATTTATATATATATTATATGTATATATACACATAATATATAGACATAATTTTTAGCCCCATAACTCACATATGCACATAATTTTTAGCCTCTGCCTCTGAATCAGACTATTTCTTTTCTTCCTTTCCCTGGCTCTGCCACAATTTTTCTGTTGGTTTCATGTTGCGTGACAGATGTTGCTGAGGTGGTTGGTGCTGTTGTTTTCATCATCAAATGAGGAGCAGGCTGATCAGACATCATGTTTGTCAACAGACAGCTTTTTATGGTTCTCTTTGACTTTGTTCAGGATACATTTGTGTGATGATCAAATCCCCTCTCAGGATCTAAAATGACGGCAGGTTGATGTACCCTGTCATCGCTGGCAAGTGGCAGATTCAGGATGAAAACACAGTTCTTTTGACTTCATATTTTTCCTTAATGCTATAGTATAAGAGACAGTTGTACTCAGATATGATAGATGAAGCAGTGATGGTGATATTTACAAATGTATGTCTCGGGGCACCTGGGTGGCGCAGTCGGTTGAGCGTCCGACTTCAGCCAGGTCACGATCTCGCGGTCCGTGAGTTCGAGCCCCGCGTCGGGCTCTGGGCTGACGGCTCGGAGCCTGGAGCCTGTTTCCGATTCTGTGTCTCCCTCTCTCTCTGCCCCTCCCCCGTTCATGCTCTGTCTCTCTCTGTCCCAAAAATAAATAAACGTTGAAAAAAAAAATTTAAAAAAAAAAATGTATGTCTCTATATGTGCATATGTAAATAATTTATATAATTCATGATAACAGTATATTCTATAACTACTATTCTGTAACAAAAGAGGATTCAAAATAACACGAAAACCAAAGATGATACAGTAAAATAGATTGTTGCTGGAGGTATAAGCAGAAAGCTCAGTTCAGCCTATCTAGAGTAATCCGAAGGGCACTATATGTTGAAAGAAATTGAAGGACTTCTTTCATATTCATAACAGATGCATGATAATCCTCCTCCTTTGGCTTTCTTATTTGCCCTAAAAGAGCCTGTAGAGTTATGTAATTGCAAAATGAAATGCAGCATGAAGAATGACTTTCCATTTTATGCTACCCACTGATTAAGTGATCCAGTTTACAGCAATGTCAACAGTCATTAAGAAAAGTCAGAGATTAGATACTGTATAAAAACAGACTAGGCAAATGAATAAGTAGCTTAAATAGCTTTTAGAACTTGCTGATAGTTAATAATGAGATTTTATAATGAAATTAAAAACTAATTCACCTGTAAATGATGATATTAGTAATGCACAAAACTATGGCACTGCCATGCATTTCCTGTATGCCTTCTATGGTCCTTCAGTGACAAGTCCTCTATATTACATACATTTACCATCTTGACTCTGGGAGATCATTTTCATATAGGATCATCCTGAACTCTTCAACTCTATGGAGAAAAGTCTGTAAGCCGCTCTTATGATACCATAGGCCTGCTTACCAGCATCTCACTAAATATTTAATAAGCAAAAAATTGTTAAAAAGCCATTTAGCATGACCTCACAATCCCTTTAGACATTTAAACCCAAGTTTAAATCCAAGTTTCTGTCATTTAATTGTAGAAAGATAACTACATTTTTATATGATTCAGTCACCTAATAGCCCATCAATAATTTGCTTCTCAATTCTTTTTTATTATTATTATTTAGAGAGAGAGAGTGGGAGAGGGGGACAGAGCAGGGGGGAGAAAGAGAGAGAGAGAGGGAGAGAAAATCCCAAGCAGGCTCCATGCTCAGTGTGGAGCCCAATGCAGGGCTCAATTCCACAACCCTGGGATCATGACCTGTGCTGAAATCAAGAGTGGGGCACTCAACCAACTGAGCCACCCATGTTCCCCATTTGCTATTCAATTCTAAAGCAGATTATTTAGTTTATGCTTTTACATTTTGAATAAAAACAAAATAATTCAAAGAAATCACCCCCTGCCAAGATTATGTAGGCAAAAATCACTTGGATTCAGACCCAATGATTTTAATTACCTTTTTTAGTAATTTTTTTATTTGCATATAGTTGACACACAATGTTATATTAGCATGTTATATTAGTTTCAGATGTACAACAACTCTATATGTTATGCAGTGCTCCCAACAAGTGTAGCTATGAGCTGTCAACTTACAACACTATTACAATATCATTGACTATATTCCCTATACTGTACCTTTCATTCCTGTGCCTGGAAGCTTGATTCATTCCATAACTGGAAGCCTGTATCTCCCACTTCACCTATTTTGCCCATCCCCTACTACCCTTCCCTCTGAGAACCATCAGTCTGTTCTCTGATTTTATAGGTCTGATTCTCCTTTTTATTTATTCATTTGTTTTGTAAGTGGGATCATATGGTATTTGCCTTTCTCTGTCTGACTTATTTCACTTAGGATAGTACTCTCTAGGTCCATCCACAGTGTTGCAAATGGCAAGATCTCATCCTTCATTATGGCTGTGTAGTATCCCTGTGTGTGTGTGTGTGCGTGTGTGTGTGTGCACTCACGCATGTGCACACATGCACTCACATACCACATCTTCTTTATCCATTCATTTATCAGTTAACATTTAGGCTGCTCTCATATCTTGACTACTGTAAATACTGCTGCTTTAAACACAGGAGTAGGTATACCTTTTCGAATTAGTGTTTCCCTTTTCTTTGCATAAATAACCAGTAGTGGAATTATTGGATCATATGGTAATTCCATTTTTAACTTTTTGAGGAAACTCCATATTGTTTTCCACAGTGGCTATACCAATTTGCATTCCCATTAACAGTGCATGAGAGTTCCTTTTTCTGCACATCCTCGACCACGCTTATTTCTTGTTTCTTTGGAGGGGCTTTTTTTGTTTTTGTTTTTGTTTTTACTTTAGCCATTCTGACAGGTGTAAGGTCATGTCTCATTGTGGTTTTGACTTCCATTTCTCTGATAACTAGTGATGTTAAGCATCTTTTCATGTGTCTGTTGGCCATCTTTATGTCTTCTTCGGAAAAATGTCTATCCAGGTCCTCTGCTCATTTTTTAATCAGATTATTTTGAGGTCTTTGGTGTTGAGTTGTGTAAGTCTTTACATTTTTTGAACATTAACTATCAGATATATCATTTACAAATATCTTCTTCCATTCAGTAGGTTGCCTTTTATTTTGTTGATGGTTTCCTTTGCTATACAAAATTCCTCTTAAATTTTTTTTAATGTTTATTATTTTGGGGAGAGAGAGAGACACACACAGAGAGCAATCAGGGGAGGGGCAGAGACAGAGGGAGACACAGAATCTGAAGCAGGCTCCAGGCTCTGAGCTGTTAGCACAGAGCCTGGCACAGGGCTCAAACCCATAGATTGAGAGATCATGACCTGAGCCGAAGTTGGCCGCCCAACTGACTGAGTCACCCAGGTGCTCCCACAAAATTCCTCTTAAATCATGAAATGAAGGTAAGTTTCATAATCTAGCAACATGAAGAAAGGGTCTGGAACTGTGGGAAATCTCAGCAGTTGTCTTTTGATAACCACTTCTTTGTTGAGAAGCCATAGCCATTTTTCTGTATTTGATTCTCTGCTCCTTGAAATCAGTATGACTGAAGGACTCCTTCCTGACATTACTACCCATCATCTGGGTGGTGACCCCATCTTATTAGTGAGAAGTCTTGTCAAGCAAAAGCCTGATAACCTTCTGACTTCCTATTTGTATAACCATATTACTCTTTGAGCGTCATCAGAACCACTTCCAAATATTATTGATTTATAGCGATAAAAAGAAGCTCTAAGTGGCATGGCCCTCTCTATTGATTCTTCCTTTATCCATGAAATTTATTCATCTTACCAGGATTTGCACCTTAGGCGCAGTGGTCCTTTCACCTACAAATTCAGGTGGTTTTCCAGTGAGTAAAAAAAAAATGTAAGTAACTTACTTTCCATTTTTCCTGATCTCTTTAAATAGTATTTATTCATATTTTTAATATCTTCTTTTTCTTTTCTATCATTTTTCTATCATCTTTACATTTTCATGTCCTTTTTTTCTATATCCCAAGAAAGAACTTCAAAATTGTGTTCTGCATATCTTACATAATTTCCTAAAATCTCTTTTGCTTTCTGCACTCCTAATTCTGATTTTAAGTCTGAAGCTATGTTTCTAATTTAATTAAACTTTAATCCACATCTTTATTTCTGCATGCCTTTCAAATGGCTTTTTTGTTCATCTCAGTGGACTTTCTCATTATATTATTTTGACCTTTCATCAAAAAGTTGACAAAATGCTACAAATTTAGTTAATCCCATAAGCAGATGTTATCAAAATACTTTATAAATCCTATACCAAATCTTATCCTAAAACAAATCTTTAGAAGTCTGTACTCCTGGGGAACCTGGGTGGCTCATTTGGTTGAGCGTGGGACTCTTGGTTTTGGCTCAGGTCATTATCTCACGGTTCATAGGTTCAAACCCCGCATTGGGCTCTGCAGCTGGCCAGCATGGAGCCTACTTGGGATTCTCTCTCTCTCTCTCTCTCTCTCTCTCTCTCTCTCTCACTCACTCCCTGCTTGTGCTGTCTCTCTCAAAATAAACAAACTTTTTAAAAAATTTATAAAAAAGAAAAGTTTGTACTCTTCAATTTTTCATGTCTTTGTTTTGCCATCCTATTTTTTTAAGAATTCTATATTGGTTTTCCTTTATCTGCTCCACACTGGAATTGCAAGAGGTCTACTAAGGCCTAGGTTTTCCCTCATTGCACATCTGGTTGCTGTCAGAATTTTTTCAATCTTAAACATGAATGCGGTTTTACAGACCTTTACATCACAGTTCAGTGAACCAATTACACCCATAGCAAGGAAACTTCATGCATCATTTCTTCCTTGTGTTTGATTACACAGCTGTGATAGAAGCCAGCTTTCTCTTCTTGAGAACTTTATTCTTGGCCTAGCCTCTGCACCAGTCACATGGTTTGGCCCTCACTGGCCTCCCTCCCGGAGGGTGTAAAAGCCCTGCTGTGCTACCAGGCTTTGCTTGGTTTAGCTACTACACAGATCCTGGGGCTGCTCTCAAGTGTTGTTGCCCCAATACAGTGAGAAGTTTGTTTCCTTTCTAGATCTGGGCTCAACCTTTTCTCTCCAATAAATGGCATATAAATGAATTTCTACCAGCTGCTACTGTCTTAGAAAAAGTACTGGTGAGTCAGTCGTTAGTTTTCCCTCACCTTTAATCCTCTCTTCCCTCCTCAAAACTGGAACAACTCATCTGTTCTGAATTTATTCCCTCCCCTAATCTTTATTGATGGTTACTTATCCCACCCTACTAACCAATCACAGACTCTCAGGACTCTTTTCATGTAATACCATAAATGCTGACACACATAAACCACATGCATGCATACACACTCATACACATAATTACATACAATCCCACTAAAGTCAAGAACATGATAAGCATATTTTATCACAGTTTTCATTGTTCTGGAAAGTCAATGCAATTAGGTAGGAAAACAAGACCAGCAGTATAAATATTTTCAAAAATGAGCAGTGTGGAGGTTCCTCAGAAAATTAAAAATAGACCTACCCTATGACCCAGCAATAGCACTGCTAGGAATTTATCCAAGGGATACAGGAGTACTGATGCACAGGGCCACTTGTACCCCAATGTTCATAGCAGCACTCTCAACAATAGCCAAATTATGGAAAGAGCCTAAATGTCCATCAACTGATGAATGGATAAAGAAATTGTGGTTTATATACACAATGGAATATTACGTGGCAATGAGAAAAAATGAAATATGGCCTTTTGTAGCAACGTGGATGGAACTGGAGAGTGTGATGCTAAGTGAAATAAGCCATACAGAGAAAGACAGATACCATATGGTTTCACTCTTATGTGGATCCTGAGAAACTTAACAGGAACCCATGGGGGAGGGGAAGGAAAAAAAAAAAAAAAGACGTTAGAATGGGAGAGAGCCAAAGCATAAGAGACTGTTAAAAACTGAGAACAAACTGAGGGTTGATGGGGGGTGGGAGGGAGGAGGGGGTGGAGGGAGGAGAGGGTGGGTGATGGGTATTGAGGACGGCACCTTTTGGGATGAGCACTGGGTGTTGTATGGAAACCAATTTGACAATAAATTTCATAAAAAAAAAAAAAGAAAATAAATAAATAAATAAATAAATATTTTCAAAAATGAAGTCAAAATATTTCATGTAATAGATCTATAGGTCTACAAATGCAAGAAAATCATCAATGGTAAAACTATAGGAACTGATAATAATGAATTAAAATCACAACTTATTGCTGAGTGGAATACATTTTAAAAACCGGATGAATATTGTGACTTTAATTATGTGAAATGATGTCTGTGCATGTGTGTGTGTGTGTGCGCGTGCATGCACATGCATGTGGGTATATATGTAAGGACGAGAATATTAAAATGTCAATATAAGTCATCTCTTTAGATGATAAGATGCTTGCTTTTTCCTTATCTATGTTTTCCAAATTTCCTATAGTGACTATGCATTGTTTTTATAATAAAAAGATAAGATGTAAAGTGATGAAATGACATAATGAATGCTATAGTGCCCAACTATATTAGTTGTTCTTTTCCTATGATTCACCTTAGTGAATATTTGGGAATGTTAAGAAAGCCTTTCTTGAAATTATAATTTATGTCAAAATGATTATTTCTTATGATATAGGGCCTTTAACAAAGCACATCTGAAGAATAAATCCAGCCAAGCATAAGTACAACCTGGAAAATGAAAACAAGAGCAAAGGCCTAAAATCCTTCACAAAGACCTTGTAGGTTGGTATACAATGAGATTCAGTTTTTAATAATAGAAAACGATTTCAATGCAAAATGTGTATATTAATGTCAAGCTGGGATGAAGTGCAAATAAGACCAGCAGCTGTATAGTATTATCTCTTCTGTCTCCTAGATTCCCTTTCTCACTTGTCCCTCAATAGCCTGGGAAATGCCACACATCCTGAGTGTTCAACAAATATTTATGAAGATAAATGGTAAAGTAACTTTCCAAGGGTCATTCACCTATTGTCCATGGCTAATGCAAGAACAGACACCTAGTAGAAAGTTCTCCAAATACAGATTCCAATTTTAAGTTAACAAATATTTGTCAGAGTATACCAAGTGCTCTAGGTACTTACACATACTTGAATTAATTTAATTTCATAACATGCTAAGAGATAAATATCTTTTTCTCTGGTTAGATATAAGGACACTTGGGCTTTTTAAAGTGAAAGGACTTGCTCATAGGAAAGAACAAAGTGGGAAATGTAGTGCCATCTAACAAATGAACAAATAGAGGCAGGTGGCAGGACTGCTACAGACACCAGATGAGAGGTTTTATTTGAGGTTGGAATGAAAATGGTGAGTATCTTGGGCGCCTGGGTGGCGCAGTCGGTTAAGCGTCCGACTTCAGCCAGGTCACGATCTCACGGTCTGTGAGTTCGAGCCCCGCGTCGGGCTCTGGGCTGATGGCTCAGAGCCTGGAACCTGCTTCCGATTCTGTGTCTCCCTCTCTCTCTGCCCCTCCCCTGTTCATGCTCTGTCTCTCTCTGTCCCCAAAAATAAATAAATGTTGAAAAAAATTTTAAAAGAAAATGGTGAGTATCTTTATTAAGCAAGGCCCAAGCACTATGCTGGGCACCAGGGACACATTGGTTTTTAAAAAGTACAAGTCCTGTGTTTAGCTTCATAGTACTTACAGTCTAGTTGGACAAAAACAAGGATTAGGTGAACAATCTCATTAGAACCTATTTTAAATAGGGGGAAAAGACTATAACAGAGAAGCATAGGTGAATAGGAGGTGTCCAGGGGAAGAAAGTAGCTAAGACTACTCCAGGTAGATGGCAAAGCATATCTGAAGGCTCACTGAGACAAGAAAAAGCCCTGATAATCCAAGAGAATGAACAAGAGCCAGCCAGGGTGAGTGGACAGGGACCAAAAGCAGGTTATAGCAACAGATGAGGTTGGAAGGTAGGCAAGGGCAGAAGGAACTTGTGAGGAGTGCTAAGGATTACTTTTATCTTTATCCAAGGAGCAAAATGAAGCCAAAGAGTGATGTTAAATAAGGGAGTAGCACAACACAATTTCTCTTTGTAAAAAACTCTATTGCTACGCCTTGGAGACAAGATTGGAGAGAGGCAAAAGTGAATATGGTGTAGTGGATAATAACTCAACGTGTACTGTCTTGTACTTTCCTTCCCAGTTAACAAGTCCCCAGAATGCCTTCAAGTTATTTTCCCCGTGACGTTCTTAGTCATGTATTGTGAGTGGGATCTATCTCCCCTCAATTCTAAGGGTGAGTCTCCAATCAGCAAAATCCATCCCTCTGACTACAGTGCCTAGTTCAGGAAAGGACAACTGGCCCAAATTGGGTAAATGAAAACAAACAAACAAACAAACAAACAAACAAAAGACTACTGGGAAATAAGCTTTGTCACCATTCTATGAGAACTTCTGGAAGAAATGTTTTCTTTTCCTGAAGATCATGAACAAGGAAGCATGAGGACCTAGAAGCTCCAGCAGCGCCCTTATTTGACAGGATGATCTAGTTTTAGCAGGAAGACAACACCATAGAAAGTAAAGAGGAGAAACTGAAAAAAACCAAAATTTTGGCAACATTGGTGACATTCTCAATCAAGTCTTGCCTGAAACTGACCCTAACTTTGGCCTTTTCAATTCTGTAAACCAATAAATGTCTTTTATTGCTTAAGATGTTCTTTATTATTTGTACCAAAAAGAGAAATACCTTATGGAGATATCTCTTAGGAAGCTGTACTCCAGGGTAGAGATACCATTAGCAAGGGCTAGAGTTGTAACAGTAAACATGGATAAACGTGATAAACTTGAGATTTATATAAGAGATATACTTAACAAAACTGGTAAGACGTTTGAGAGAGAGGGGCACCTGGGTGGCTCAGTAGGCTAAATGTCCAACTCTTGATTTCAGCTTGTCATAATATCACGGTTTGTGAGATCGAGCCCAGCTCGGGCTCTGTACTAACAGCATGGAGCTGGCATGGGATTCTCTCTCTCCCACAATCTCTGCCCCTCCCCTACTCACACTCTCTCTCTCTCTCTCTCTCTCTCTCTCAAAAATAAATAAACTTAAAAAAAAGAAGTTTGAGAGAAAGGTATCAAGGATGACTGCTAGGTTTCTGGGTGATAAACAGTGGTAAACAATTCAGGACCATTGCAGAGGGAGCAAATTTCAGGCTGGGTTCAGAGGGGTGTTGGGGGTGGGGGAGGCAAGCATAGTTTTGCACACTTTAAGGCTAAGGATCCTGTGAGCTATCCAAGTAGAAATGCCACAGGCAGTTGGACATACAAAGCACATGAGAAAGGAGTAATACAATACTACATACAAGCTTTGTCTGCCTCCATTTCTCACTTTCCTTCAAACAAATCCAAAAGAGCAAGTCTATACAATATCAGCATATTCTCAGCCTCTGAAATCATAGTCAGAAGAATAAAAAAACAAAAACAAAAACCAGGGCAAGATATTCTTTAGGGAGCAAAGGAAAGTCTTTCCTAGTCTGTAGAAAATGATAGAAATGCTAAGGAAAGTGGGAATTGGGTATGTGCCATACATTTCCAGAGAATGAATACAACTTGAAAGGCAAAAAAAAAAAAAAACAAACCAGGAACACATTAGTAAATTGATGATTCAGGAAAGAGAAGTCTTTCAGCTAGTAACAATATTAAAAAGTCTATCTATCCCATTAAAATATTATGATGTACATGAGGTCTGAACATGCTCAGGCTTGGGTAAAAATGTGCTGTGATGAGCCTTGCTTGTTAAGAAATGGTCTTTGTGAAATATTATATGACTTCACTCATATGAGGATGTTAAGATACATGGGGCGCCTGGGTGGCGCAGTCGGTTAAGCGTCCGACTTCAGCCAGGTCACGATCTCGTGGTCCGTGAGTTTGAGCCCCGCATCAGGCTCTGGGCTGATGGCTCGGAGCCTGGAGCCTGTTTCCGATTCTTTGTCTCCCTCTCTCTCTGCCCCTCCCCCGTTCATGCTCTCTCTCTGTCCCAAAAATAAATAAAAAACGTTGAAAAAAAATTAAAAAAAAAAAAGAGGGCTTTACAGTTAAAAAAAAAAAGATACAAAACAGATGAACATAAGGGAAGAGAAGCAAAAATAATACAAAAACAGGGAGGGGGACAAAACATAAGAGACTCTTAAATATGGAGAACAAACAGAGGGTTGATGAAGGGGTTGTGGGAGGGGGGGGATGGGCTAAATGGGTAAGGAGCATTAAGGAATCTACTCCTGAAATCATTGTTACACTATATGCTAAGTTGGATGTAAATTAAATAGATAGATAGATAGATAGATAGATAAATGCATAAATAAATAAATTTATGTTTCCATTCCAAAAAAAAGAAAAAAAAAAGGAATGGTCTTTGTGAATCCTAGGGAAGTAGACTCCACAATACAATGGGGGCGGGGGGGAGGATTAAACACACAAATTGACAGCCATAGATGGAGCGGTATCTATGTGTTTTTCTTTTTTGTATCTGAAGCCACAACATTTTGATATGGAAAATGGGAAGGAACATACACGTTTCAAGGTGATACAATCTCCAAAGCAGCATTTCTGGGCCCTGGGCTTTCTCCCTAATAATGTAACTTATTTAAGGATTTAAATAATAATTTTTCTACATTCAAAGAAAGAAGGTATTATTTCTGTGGTCAGAAAATTTTTGATATTTGGTATTTGATGGAAATAAATGTTTTGGCAATCTTAATTGCATGACAGAAGGCAAATTCCCTGTGAAAGAGAAAAAGACATCGATATGAAGAGAACAATCTAAAAGTAAAACAATAGAAATAAGATTTCAATAGAAAAAAATATAAGAGAAGCACAGTGCAACTGAGAAATTAAAATCAAGTTTGGAGGCAATTAAGGGCAGGAAAACTGAACCAATGCTGAGGACAAACTTGAAAAGTTGCATAATTATAGAAAGGAGAAAAAAAAAAAGATATGAAAACTGAGAATACAAGCACATGGGAAAGGCCAGGAAACCAAGTTTTATATAAGGAAAAGGGTATGACTTCAAAGGACCTCTAAGGGTACACAAAATCAAGAAGAAGCTGGAAAACCAGGTTTGAAAATAGAAAGAAACCAAGGGAGTTCCAGAAGGTAAAGATGTAGAAACTTTGGCCAATCTGTGGATAGAAGAGACTCTAGGGCACAGATGACAAGGGACCACCACCTGTTGGTTCTGTGCCACTTGCTCAAGCTTCAACTCAGGAGATAGCATCCAATTTCCCAAGTTTGTACACAAGACTTAAGAATAAAATAATATTTCCAGGATCTTTAAATAAGTTCTACTAAACTATAAGCTCTTTAAAGGTCAAGACCAAATAGGTATATAGTATATGTATAATACACATAGTCTCACTATGCTTAAAACATTGGGTTTTTTTAAGTTAGCTATTAAATAAATGCTTGTTAAATGAATGAAAATTTAACCATGTGAACACTAAATAGACTAATACTTACGTAGATATATTGTTTGATAAATTAACGACACAAAATCAAAAATCATTCCTTCACCACTGTCTCTATTCACTCATAAATGCCCATTGCTTTTATTTCTTAGACTTCTCTCAACTCCATCCTTTTTATTTCCATTTCCATTTCAATAACCTCAGTTTAGGCTTTTAAGCCCTACTCCCCTTAACTACAGAAATGAATCTGATAATTGATCCTCAGGTATGCACATCTGGTCAATTAACCTATGATAAAGTAGCCAAGAATATACAGTGGGGAAAGGACAGTCTCTTCAATAACTGGTACTGAGAAAACTGGATATCCACATGCAAAGAATAAAATAGGACTACTATCTTATACTATACACAAAAATTAACTCAAAATGAAAAAGACTTGAATGTAATACCTAAAACCATAACTCTTAGAAGACATAGATCCTTGACATTGGTCTTGACAATGATTTTTTGGATCTGACACCAAAAGCAAAGGTAACTAAAGCACAAATGAACAAGTGGGACTATATCAAACTAAAAATCTTCTGCACAGCAAAGGAAATCATCAACAAAATGAAAAACAACCTAAAGAATGGAAGAAAATATTTGCAAATCATACATCTCATAAGATGTTAAAAATCCCAAATACATAAAGAACTCATACAACTCAAAGCAAAAAATCAATCTAATTTAAAAATGTACAGAAGATCTGAATAGACGTTTTTCCCAAAGAAGACATACAGATTGGCAGCAGGTACATAAAAGGATACTCAACATCACTAATCATTAGGAAAATGCACATCAAAACCACAAAATCACCTCACACTTGTTATTGTTAGAATGGCAGTTACCAAAAAAGACAAGAAATAAGGAGCGTTGGCAAGGATGTGAAGAAAAAGGAACGCTTGTACACTGTTGTTGAAATGTAAATTGGTGCAGCCACTATGAAAAACAGTATGGAGATTGCTTAAGAAATAAATAATAGAACTACCATATGATCTGGTAGTTTCACTTCTATGTATATATCCAAAGAAAAGTACTAACTGAAAAAGATATCTGTATTCCCATGTTCACTGCAGCATTATTTACAATAGCCAAGATATGGAAACAACCTAAGGGTACACAAACAGATGAATAAGAAAAGAAAATGTGGCATAAATATTTAATGGAATATTATCCAACATAAAAAAGAATGAAATCTTGCCATTTGCAATGGATGAATCTTGAGAGCATTATGCTAGGTAAAATAATGTAAAATAGACAGAAAAAGACAAATACCATATGATCTCACTTGTATGTGGAATTAAAAAAAACAAACAAGTCCATTTATGCAGAAACAGATTGGTGGTTGCCAGATGTGGGCGGGTGGCGGTGGGGTGAAATGTGTGAAGGGGGTCAAAAGGTACAAACTTTCACTTACAAAATCTATGGCCCAATCAGGAGACTATAGATGCTGGAGAGGATGTGGAGAAACGGGAACCCTCTTGCACTGTTGGTGGGAATGCAAACTGGTGCAGCCACTCTGGAAAACAGTGTGGAGGTTCCTCAGAAAATTAAAAATAGACCTAACCTATGACCCAGCAGTAGCACTGCTAGGAATTTACCCAAGGGATACAGGAGTACTGATGCATAGGGGCACTTGTACCCCAATGTTTATAGCAGCACTCTCAACAATAGCCAAATTATGGAAAGAGCCTAAATGTCCATCAACTGATGAATGGATAAAGAAATTGTGGTTTATATACACAATGGAGTACTACGTGGCAATGAGAAAGAACGAAATATGGCCCTTTGTAGCAACGTGGATGGAACTGGAGAGTGTGATGCTAAGTGAAATAAGCCATACAGAGAAAGACAGATACCATATGTGTTCACTCTTATGTGGATCCTGAGAAACTTAACAGAAACCCATGGAGGAGGGGAAGGAAAAAAAAAAAAAAGGAGGTTAGAGTGGGAGAGAGCCAAAGCATAAGAGACTCTTAAAAACTGAGAACAAACTGAGGGTTGATGGGTGGGAGGGAGGGGAGGGTGGGTGATGGGTATTGAGGAGGGCACCTTTTGGGATGAGCACTGGGTGTTGTATGGAAACCAATTTGACAATAAATTTCATATATTGAAAAAAAATTTTTTAAAATAAAAAAAAATCTATGGCCCAAAGCTAAATACTGAATCCCAACTGGTTATGAATTCACACAGCGAAACTATGTTTTATTTCTTTTTCTAGCCAAAGTAATGTTGGTTGAGCACACAAATTAATCAGAGAGCTGCTACTTATGGTTCAGAATTATTTTTACAATGCTATTTTACAAGTATTATTCCCTTCATAAATGCTCAAAAGGAAAATATAAACCATAATCTTAACAACCATATGTAATCACATTTAGTTTTCAGACATTGTCTTTTCACTCTTTCAGAAGTACTGTTAGTTACAGTTAAAAGCTCTGACTTTGGAGCAAAGTTTTTCCCCAACTCAATCCCTGTTCTGCCCAGTGACCTTAAGCAAGTTATCTATGCTTTCTGTGCCTCGGTTTCCTCACCTGTAAAATGGGGACAATAATAGTACCTCACAGAATTTTGTTAAGGATCAAATAAATTAATACATGTAAAACATACAAATTTTAATATTGTTTGTTCTAGCTCTGTGAAAAGTGATGTTGGCATTTTTAATAGGGATTGCACTGTAGATTGCTTTGGGCAGTATAGACATTTTAACCATACTTGTTCTTCCAATCCATGAGCACAGACTGTCTTTCCATTTCTTTGTGTCATTTTCAAAAGTCTCTCATGTGTTTTACAGTTTTCAGAGTACAAGTCTTTCACCTCTTTGGTTAGGTTTATTCCTAGTTACCTTACTGGTTTTGGTGCAATTGTAAATGGGACGGATTCCTTAATTTCTCTGCTACCTCATTATTGGTATGTAAAAATGCAACAGATTTCTGTACATTGATTTTATATCCTGCAACTTCACTGAACTTGTGTATCACTTCTAGCAGCTTTTGGTGGGGTATTTCAGGTTTTCTTTTTTTTTTTTTGTAATATTTATTTATTTATTTGAGAGAGAGAAAGAGAGAGAGCAGGGGAGGGGCAGATAGAGAGAGGGAGATAGAGAATCCCAAGCAGGCTCTGCACTGTCAGCACAGAGCCCAACATGGCGCTCAATCTCACAAACCATGAGATCATGAGCTGATCTGAAATCCAGAGTCAGACGCTTAACGGACTGAGCCACCCAGGGGCCCCAGTCTTTCAGGTTTTCAATATAGAGTATCATGTCATCTGCAAATAGTGAAAGTTTCACTTCTTCCTTACTGATTTGGGTGCCTTTTACTTCTTTTGCCTGATTGCCATGGCTAGGATTTCCAGCACTATGTTAAATAACAGTAGTGAGAGTGGACATCCTATCTTATTTTTGACCATAGAGGAAAAGCTATCAGTTTTTCCCCATTGAGGATGATGTTAACTGCAGGTTTTTCATATACAGACTTTATTATGTTGAGGTATGTTCCTTCTAAACCTACTTTGTTGAGGGTTTTTATCATGAGTGAATGTTGTACTTTGCCAAATGTTTTTTTTGCATCTATTGAAATGATCATGTAGTTTTTAAACTTTCTTTTACTAATGTGTTGTACACATTGATTGATTTGCAAATATTGCAAAAGATCCCAAATAGTCAAAGCAACCCTGAAAAAGAAAAGCAAAGCTGGAGGCATCACAATTCCACACTTAAAGTTATACTACAAAGCTGTAGTGATCAAAACAGTATGATACTGGCACAAAAATAGACACACAGATCAATAGAACAGAAAAGAAAACCCAGAAATGAACCCACAATTATATGATCAATTAATCTTTGAGAAAGTAGTAAAGAATATTCAATGGGAAAAAAGTAGTCCCTTCATAAAACGGTATTGGGAAAACTGGACAGCAACATGCAAAAGAATCAGACTGGACCATTTTCTTACATCATACACAAAAATAAATTCAAAATGGATTAAAGACCTAAATATGAAACCTGAAATCATAAAAAATCCTAGAGGAGTACACAAGCAGTAACCTCTTTGACATCGGCCATAATAACTTCTTTCTAGATTTGTCTCCTGAGGCAAGGGAAACAAATGCAAAAATAAACTATTGGGACTACATCAAAATAACAACTTCACAGCAAAGGAAACATCAACAAAACTGAAAGGCAGCCTATGGAATAGGAAAAGATATTTACAAATGACATATCTAATAAAGAGTTAGTATCCAAAATATATAAAGAAATTATAAAACTCAACACCCAAAAATGAATAGCCCAATTAAAAAATGGGCAGAACACATCAACAGACATTGTTCCAAAGAAGACAGCCAGATGGCCAACAGGCACGTGAAAAGATGCTCAACATCACTCATCATCAGGGAAATGCAACTCAAAACTACAATGAGATATACCTCACACCTGTCAGGATGGCTAAAATAAAAAACACAAGAAACAACTGGTGTTATCAAGGATGCAGAGAAAGGGGGACACTCTTGGACTGTTGGTGGGAATGCAAACTGGTGCAGTCATTCTGGAAAACAGTCTGAAGGTTCCTCAAAAGTTAAAAATGGGGGCACCTAGGTGGTTCATTCGGTTAAGCATTTGACTTTTGACTTCAACTCAGGTCATGATTTTGCGGTTCAGGAGTTTGAGCCCCTCATTAGGCTATGTGCTAGTGGTACAGAACCTTCTGGGATTCTCTCTCTTTCCCTCTGTCTCTGCCCTTCCCCTGTTTGCTCTCTCTCACTCAAAATAAATAAACTTTTTTAAGAAGTTAAAAATAGAACTACCCTATGATCCAGCAATTGCACAGCTAGGTATTTACCCAAAGAATACAAAAATACTAATTCAAAGGGATACATGCACTCCAATGGTTATAGCAGCATTATCTACCATAGCCAAATTATCAGTGTTCAACTGATAACTGGATAAAAAAGAAGTGGTATACATATACAATAGAATATTACTCAGTCATAAAAAAGAATGAAATCCTAGGGCACCTGGATGGCTCAGTTGGTTAAGCATCTCACTCTTGATTTTGGCTCAGGTCACAGTTTGTAAGATTGAGGCCAGCGTTGGGCTCTGCACTGACAGCATGGAACCTACTTGGGATTCTCTCTCTCCCTCTCTCTCTCTGTCCCTCCCCTGCTTGCACTCTTTCTCAAAAAATAAAAAATAAAATAAAAACTAAAAAAAATGAAATCTTGCCATTTGCAACAACATGGATGGAGCTAGAGTGTTATGGTAGGTGAAATAATAAAGACAAATACCATATGATTTCACTCATATGTGGAATTTAAGAAACAAATGAGCAAAGGAGGAAAAAAGAGAGAGGGGCAAACCAAGAAACAGACTACTTTTTAAAAGTATTTATTCATTTATTTTGAGAGGGCATGGGGGAGAGAGAGAGAGAGAGAGGACAGAGTGAATCCCAAGCAGGCTCCACGCTGTCAGTGTAGAGCCCGATGTGGGGCTCAAATTCACTAACTGTGAGATCATGACCTGAGCTGGTATCAAGAGTCAAACATTTAAACGACTGAACCACCCAGGTGCCCCAAGAAACAGACTCTTAACTATAGTTAAGAGAACAAACTGATGGGTACCAGAGGGAGGTGGTGGGGGGGGATAGGTTAAATAGGTGATGGGGATTAAGAAGTACACTTGTTTGATGAGCACTGGGTGTTGCATAGAAGTGTTGAATCACCATACTGTATACCTGAAACTAATATTATACTGTATATTAATTAATTGGAATTTAAATGAAAACTTAAAAAAAACACATGCAAAGCAAATTGGACAGTGACTGACACATAGTATGCACTCAATAAACATTAATTCATTATTATATCTATATCACATTCTTTTAAGTAGTCAATTTTTTTCAAAGTGGTTTTCTATTTTATTTTTTTACATTAATTCTAGTTGGTTAACATACAGTGTTATATTAGTTTCAGGTGTATAATATAGTAGCCTAATTCTTCTACTGAGTTATGTATCATAAACATCTCCATACATCTAAATTATTTTCTACAACATGATTCTTAATAGTATGGATGCACCTTATTTTAACATAGTTTCCTATTGGGAGACATTTAGGAGAGTTTCAGATTTTAGTCATTAGAAAGTGTTACGAGTGGGCATGCTTGCACATCTCTTTCATGATTGCCTCAGAAGTAAAGTTTCTGGGATAAAAGGCATATTCACTTTTAAGCCTTTTGATATATTTTAGGTCCCAGGATTTATATCACCCACAGTTTCTTGTATTTTACATTTGGCTTATTATGAAAGGGGCCTCAGAGACTGTTACTGAGCAGAGGAATAATTAAGTTAGGGTAGTGTGCTCCTTAGCCACTCTGAACAGCAAAATAATGTTGAAATGAAAGTTTTGGGTGACATGAGTGTCCAATGAAGATGACATGTGCTGACTACCATACCAGCATCTCCAAGCCCAGGCTATTTGAGCTATCAGCACTCTTCCGGTACAACTAACTCCAGATATGAAAAACATCATCAAGCCCCGGGTGTCAGGAATCCTCAGCCTCAAACTGTTGCATTGGGGAAAGTCAGAGCAGCTGCACTGACACACATTTCACAGGCTTTCTCTCTTAATTTACTCCATTCATGGAGAATTTCTCTTGACAAAGTGTTATGGCCCTGTGTCAGCAAGACCTTGTATAATTTAGAAGTATGTTCCTAAAATAGTGAAAGGGCTGAAATGTCTCAGAGGCAAAAAATTACCTGAAGAGGTTCCATTGTAAGGAACCTTGCCAGAGGGAGCTAATCACATTGAATCACAGGTGAGGAAGCAGCATGACATGGGTGTCCAGCCCACTGGCCCAACACTTTATGCCTGCATGCTATTAAAAAGAGAGGTCTTAAAAATAAATCATCAGTAAATAATATTCTAATATTTAGAGAAAGTGGAAATCATGGATTCAGGGATTCTCACGATTATAGAGATCATCAAGGTCATCTATTCTAGCTCAATGGTCGGCTGTTGCTTGGATTCCATTTACAATTGTCCTGAAAAGTGACCTTCTGCCTCTGCTTAGACATGTCCAATAGCAGAGAACTGTTACTCTCTCCTTAGGACAACTAATATAACTAGAGTTCACCCTTATTAAAATCCTGAAATCCATTAGCCTAAATAAACTAAATAGATATTTTCCAGACATTGGTGAGTCCTATAGCATGTTGAAAATGTTATTTTTTACAGCTGGCTCCAGAGCTTTTCTTAGGAAGGGAACTAAGTTTGTTTAGAAAAATACTCTGATAAGCCATATGGGGTAAGACAGATGAAGGGTTATAAGGTAAGCAGAGAGCAAAACCAAACTGTTGTGCCTTAGAAATTAAGGGAACATTGAAGTGGGGTAAGCAGTGAAAAGCTGGAAATGGGACTGAAAAAGGAAGAGGAGTTGCTGAACAACACATCCAGATGCTGGAGCCTGTAGGGAAAGGTGGCCAGTTAGGAATTCCCTGTGCTTAAAGTTCTATTAAGAACAAAAAAAAGAGAGAGAGAGAGAGAGAGAGAGAGAGAGAGAGAGAGAGAGAGAGAGAGAGAGAGAGGGGTTAGAGTGGGAGAGATCCCACTCATAAGAGACTCTTAAAAACTGAGAACAAACTGAGGGCTGCTGGGGGTGGGAGGGAGGGGAGGGTGGGTGATGGGTATTAAAGAGGGCATCTTTTGGGATGAGCACTGGGTGTTGTATGGAAACCAATTTGACAATAAATTTCATATATTTTTTAAAAATCACAAAAAAAAGAACAAGATTCCATTTTAAGATGATTTCATTTCTACAATACAAAAGATAGATTGGTATAACACTTTTAGAAAGCAATTTAGCAATATATATCCAATGTGCTTTAGCCTTATAATCCCAATTCCTGACATACATCTTGAAAAATTAAATCAAAATGTAAAAATGCTGAATGAAAAAAGATGTGGTACAGATATATAATGGAGTATTACTCAGCCATAAAAAAGAATGAAATCTTGCCATTGGCAATGACATGGATGGATCTAGAGAGTATTATGCTAAGTGAAATAAGTCAGAGAAAGACAAATACCACATGATTTCACTCATATGTGGAATTTAAGAAACAAAACAAACAAGCAAAGGTGGGAGGGCGCAAAAAAAGAGAGAGAAGCAAACCAAGAAACAGACTCTCTAATTATAGAGAAAAAACTGATGGTTACCAGAGGGGAGGTAGGCAGGGGGATGGCTTAAATAGGTGATGGGCATTAAGGAGTGTACCTGATGTGATGAGAACTGGGTGATGTATGTAAGTGTTGAATCATTATATTGTATACCTGAAACTGGTATTACACTGCATGTTAACTACCTGGAATTTAAATAAAATTTTTTTTAAAAAATGTGAAAATGCAAAAACTTAGAACCAACCCAGATCCTAAAACAGAGACTGCTAAATAAATTATGGCACAGTCCCAAGAATATTTTGCAACTCTTAAATATGATGTTAATGATAATATAACATAAGAAAATGTATGACAAGATGTTTTTGATAGAAATAAGAAAATTATAATTTAATATTAACCTACTAAGGAAACAAATAAAATAACAAAGAACTTCTATGTGTAGAAAATATTTTAAAGAAATACAGCAAAACTGTTAATAATAGTCATCTCTAAGGATAATTTTCTCCTATTTTTCCAAGTTTTTAAAATTTTACATAGCAAATATGTTTAACACTTAGAATGTAAAATTTTTTTACACAATCTATATTTAAATGTCAATTTTAAACTTCATTTAAAATGTGTTTATGGCTGTTAATTCTTCAGCAACTATACAAGAGAAACAGCTTCATGGTTATAGAAAAGTCAACTATCCTTTCTTTATACCCAAGTCTGACTTTGGTCAGTTCATGTCACCTTTCTGAATGTCAGCTGTGGTACAAAAATAAAGATCTCTCCCTGACTCTATCACAGGCTTGTTGGGGTGCACAATACATTGGTGAATATGGAAGCCCTCTGAATTCTGCATCCTTATAAAATTATAAAGGACTCCTACTGTTAGATTAGAATCTACAGGTAGTCACTTCATTCTTCTACCTTCTGATCCATTCTTCTTTTGCAATGACCACTTCATATAATCTGGGGAAATGTGACTGTATATAAGTCACATTTCTATATAACGCATGTTGGGATAAAATGCATAAAATTCAGTATATTACTTTGAAACAAAATAAACAAAAGGTCCTGAAACCAATGGTGTCATAATGGTCTTTAACAGTATGTTTTCATGTGTGGCATGTATGTGTGATGGGAGTTGTGAGTGTGAGTGGGTTATGAGTGTACATGTGCATATGTATGGTGTGTGTGAGGTATGTGTTTGCAAATGTGCACACTGAAGAGGCCTAGGGAGCCAGAGGTGAATTTAGAATTGCTGTTTCCTTATAAAGAGATTTACTTTGTTTTCTTTTGCGTTGTTGTGCCTGACTATCCATAGCAAGTCTAGATATTAAAGAAGAAACTTTCAGGACCAAAGATTACAGATTCAAATTCTGGGCACGGGAGCCTGTCACATCCTGTTGGAGATCATTCATTGGAATCTGACTGCAATACCTTAATCTTGAAGCAGAATTCAAAATAAGTCCATCTTGAGTTCCTTCCAAAAGTTAGGGGAGGAATCACTAAAAGACCCATTTACAAGGCAGTTTCCTCTCTTCCTCCCACAAAACAAACAAACAAACAAACAAACAAACAAACAAAATAGTATAGTGGGAAGAACACAAGACTCTAGTCAGATGCTCAAAGTTAAATTCCTACTTACACTAACTAGTAAGGCCATCTTTACCCACCAGCTCAGCACAGCGCCACTTCCTTCCACTCTGCCTGGTTACTTCCCCAAATTCCCAGGGAAACCTCTCCCATTGCCAATCCATCCCAGTTCATCACCAGTTCTTATAAATGGATCCCTGTGCCTTCATGTCTTACATTTCTTGTATCGCTCCCGACCCCCGGCCTATGCCCTTCAAGTGAGATCAAGTTTCCAGCCTGGTTCATCTTCCAGTGATTACCCAGGCCACATCGGAGACTGGACACAAGGGAGCCAGGAGAACATTTTTAAGTTATTGGACCTCTCTTGGCCTGAGTTTCAAGGCTACTGGATTAAATGATCTCTAGTGTCCATTCTTGATCTAATTTTCTACAGTTCTATCACAACATAAACATTACAATAACAAATATAATAATTAAACCAGAAAATTTGTGTAATAGTCCAGTTATCAATGCGTCTTTATTCACATCATCTCCTTGGCCCACCCAATGGATTGATAAACCAGGTGGTATCATCTCCATTCTGGAGATACATTTTGAAAATTACATGATTTACTCTCCCAGGATTACAGGACTCAAACCCAAATCTTCTGACTCTAATTTTTAAGTTCTTTAATCCATAGAATGATAAGGCATAGAAAAACCCTGTTGCTATCTATTCAGAGAGGAAACAAGGATTTGAGCAATTGTGGGAATTCCAAAATTTAAAATATAAGCAATGTGACTTTTTCAGACTAGATTCAAATCCTTTAGGGCATAACAAGGCATTCATTTCAGTTCTTATGAAGCAAAGCACATCTCCTACCCAAAAGAGAAACTGGTAGGATTTCAAATATTCTTACCAAGCTCAAGGGGTCTAGAATTTAGCACATACCATAGTAGCTTATCCAAATATAAAGCATCATGAGCCTCACTCTTGTATAATTGTACATAACCATTACACTGTCTTTTTTAATGTTTGTTTATTTTGAGAGAGAGAGAAAGAGAAAGAGAGAATGCAAGCAGGGGAGGGGCAGAGAGAGAGAAGGAGAGACAGAATCCCAACCAGGCTCCAAGCAGTCAGAGCAGAGCCTGATGAGGGGCTTGATCCCACAAACTGTGAGATCATGACCTGAGCTGAAATCAAGAGTCAGACGCTTAACTAACTGAGCTACCCAGGTGCCCCAGCCCTTACAATGTCTTTGATCATGTATTGGTTTTCCATTCTAACTATATAAGAAATTATCACAAACGTAGTGGTTTAAAACAACACAAATTTATTGTTTCACGATCCTATAGGTCAGAAGTCTCACATGGATCTCACTGAGCTAAAGTAAAGTGTTGGGAAGGCTGGTTCCTTCTAGAGCCTCCAGGAGAGAATCTGTTTCCTTGCCTTCTCTAGCTTCTAGAAGCTGCCTGCATTCCTTGGCTGGTGGCTCCTCTCTTTGTCTTCAAATCCAGTGATGTAGCATATCTCTGACCCTGCTTCTGTTTTCCCATCTTTTTCTCTGACTACAGCAGGATAAGGGTCCTTTTATTTATTTTTGTTTATTTTTTAGAGACAGAGAGCACAAGTGGGAGAGAGGGATACAGAGAGAGAGAGGGAAAGAAGCTCAAGCAGGCTCCAAGCTCAGTGCGGACCCCGACTCATGGGGTTGATTGACATGGGGCTCAATCTCATGACCCTGGCATCATGACCTGAGCCAAAATCAAGAGTTGGACACTTAACCAACTGAGCCACCCAGGTGCCCCAATAAAGCCAGACATGATTAGATTATACTCACTCAGATGATCCAGGTAACCTCCCCATCTCAAGATCCTTAATCATATTTGCAAAGCCACTTTTCCCATGAAAGGTTAACACAGTCCCAGGTTCCATGGATTAGGATGTGGATATCTCTGGATATCTCTGGAGGGCCATTATTCCACCTACCACCATGATTGTCATTAGTTTATTCAAAAAATAATAGCCAAAATGCAACAATGTACCTTCTATATGTTAAATATCTGATGTAGGAACTTTATACCCATTCCAACAAATATTTGTAAAAATACGTCAAAGTTGGTATCACTATCCCCATCTGACAGGCAGTGAAAATGAGACTTATTGGTTAAGTAACTCTACAAGGTCATCTAGCTAGTCAGAGGCAGAGCAGACTTTTAAACCACTATAAAACAACCATGCACAGGAGAAGCCACCACTTTTCAGTGCGAGCACTGATTCCCAGGCATAAAGCTATCATATAGTTAAGCTCAGCTGGGAGCCTCACAGATATCTCTGCTTGGAAGAGCCCTCCCCATGCACAGAGCCCCAGCATGCAGTCTGAGGTTCCTTTGCTTGTGGCACGTTCCATCCACAGCAAAAGGGAAATCTAGAGAGTAAGAAACGGCAAAAGCTTCCTCAGAGAAAAACTCTTCTAAAACCTCTGCAGACTCTTGAGATTTTGGGTAACACATGGCAAATGTGACAGGTTTCCTGGGCGTCTGCTAGTACTTGGCATCATCACGCTCCACAGTCAATTTCAAAATTGTCATTTTGGGCCCACTGAGGCTTTAAATAGCACCTCCAAACAGCCGGGCAAGTTTTGTAGCTTTCCCTTTCTATTAAGAGCATGTGAGGGCTCAGAGACTATTGAAAATAAATGTCACAAAGTAAATGCTTTTATGCATTTGTTTGTTTAAATTGTTTTGAGGGCACTGAGAATGAAGACACATGCTTCAAAAAGAGATATTCCAGAATAATGATGCCATATCTCAAAGCACCCAAAATATCAATTGCTACCCAAAACAAGATGCTGAGATAGAAATGCACATGTCACATTAATGCAAAGGCCAAAAAGTGAGAGAATAAAAGAAAACAAAATTTCAAAACACTATTGTTTATTAAGCACCTGTTGTTTGCCAGAAGTTTTTGAAAATTAATTTCATTTAATCCATACAATACTTACAAGTAACCTAATTTCACTGGTGAAGACAGAGCCTTAGAGAGGTTAAGCAACAGGTCCAAGGTCACCCTGCTGGATGCCGATGAGGCTGGGGCTATCTGGCATAAAAAGAATCTATTTCACCACACACCCAACCAAGCAGGCTAGGCTCAGGGTATTAGGCAAGTGTCAGCCCTGACTCACCAGAAGGCAGCCTGACTTGGAAAATAATATTTATTTGCTTCTAGGATACGGGGGAGACAAAAAGAAGCATTAAAGCTGAAGATAAAAGACAGGCAGGTGCAGCTGATTTAGTTCCAGTCATCACATTCTCAATGTTCCTAACAGGAGTGGTGATAGTAACACCTCGTAATTACACAACGCCCTCCTCAGGGAAGCTCAGAGCTCTTTAAAGACACATTCACATTTGTCTTC
Organism: Prionailurus viverrinus; assembly: GCF_022837055.1. Taxonomy (NCBI): domain Eukaryota; kingdom Metazoa; phylum Chordata; class Mammalia; order Carnivora; family Felidae; genus Prionailurus; species Prionailurus viverrinus. The sequence goes on from NC_062573.1 coordinate 25,036,200, forward strand.
CCAACAGCTCTGGAATGGAGGAGACAGCACAATCACTTTCCTTTTACAGAGGGAGAAGCTGGTGCATTTGCCCAAGGTCACAGAGGGACACAGAGGCTTGGAGAGATGGTAGCCCTGGGACTCTTATCCAGATGGCTTAACCACCAGCCCTGGGCTCAGAGACCCATGGGTGAAATATCCATTTAGTCAGCCATGCTATGCTTTGTAAAATCCCTGTCAAAATGACCCATACCACGAGAAACATGTGACAGGAAGGCCCTCTATTTCCTTCATACTTCCAGATATTCACTCCTGGTGGAGAGGGGATCTTTCTCTTTTGTTCAACAGCACATGTGCATTATTGAAAAAGGATCAGTCTTAACCAGAGAAAGGTTTGTCAAATTGATAGTCTACTCCAAAGAGCCTCAAACTCTGGAGCCAGGAGGATCCCTGATCCTCTCCCAGAATGGAACCTAGAATTAGAATTTCTTGCCTTGACTACAAGGTGCATCAACTGAAGAGAGCAGGACCCGAGGGATGGCGAAAAGAAAAAAGAGGAAAAGGAGGGAGACCCAGCAGAGAAAGGACCCACAAGTGGAGCATCCACTGTATGGGCCATCCCCAAAGTGAACTGTACAGATGGTAAAGTGTTTTTTAGCACAAGCTCTGCACATCCTTAGTGTCTGCAATTGGCTACTGGTATGGCTATAGTTTGTATGAGGATTATATGTGCGCATTCTTCCAGATATTTCAGGGCTTAGTAACAAGCATATGCAAGATTCAGAATGTGTCTCCTACAGCACAATACTTCACAGCATAAAAACAGGTAGAACACTATAGGTCTTAAACAAAAGTGTGAGTCATTCTAATTACCAGATTTAATAAAAGGTTCTATTGTACCAACATAAAAAGAGGTCTTCATAATTTAAAATACTCTCAAGGCACAAGGCTTAGCACTTGACACTTGGAATGCCAGCTTCCTCATTTGCGATCTTGGGCCAAACACTGAGATATTTGCACTCCTAGAAAAGTAGTTCAGTTACCTCCTCCCTAAGGCAGAGACTTTACCATCATGAAACTTTTGAGAGCTAATACCTGATTTTTAATGCTATATGGTTTATGTTATGATTTAAATGCTATAGTCTCAAATGTGAATTCAATGAAAATACTATGTAACTTTGCTTTGCTTGTTGCTCCTAGATTTGAATCAGCACAAGATCAGAAGCTTTTAAATTAAAACAATAAGTTTTGCCTACCCCACTCATTCTCAATTTCTGACGAATAAAAACCAAAAGGAAACCGGGGAATCTAGCTGGGTCAATCATTAGAGTGTAAAACTTTTGATCTCAGGATCATGAGTTCAAGCCCCAAGCTGAGCATAAAGCTTACTTTAAAAAACAAAGGGAATAGAAAAGAAGGGGGAAGAGGAGTAATCTGAATTAAGAGAAATCAAGAAAGAAGATTGAAGAAAAGTCTGCTACATAGACAATAGATGAAGACAAAATGAAGAAAGAATAAGAGTATATTCTGTCTGGGAAGAAAGTGACCAGAACCCAAGGAAGAAGTCACAAACAGCCTCCCCACCCCAGCTCAGAGCTACAGGGTTTGAAGCAAGAGTTGGCTATGGAGTAGTAGCTATGAGGCAAATTCACAGTCTCCTAGGCAATCTCAATTATAACTATAAATACATATATCATTAATAAAACATTAGAAAAATCAAGTCTGTCAAGATATTTAAAGACTAATACATCATGACAAAGTAGGATTTATTCCAGGAATGAATACAATTATGGGCCAATATTAGCAAATCTATAATTCATCATATTACTAGGTCAAAGGAGAAAAGCTATCTGATTGCCTCAATAGATATTTTTTAAAAAGCAATTGATAAAATTTTAAATCTATGACCTAGAAATATAAATAGAAGAAATTAAAGATTATTTATTAATTGATATGGAATATCTATGATCCAATTAATTGGCAACATAATATTTAAATATAAAACATTATGGAGATTTTTACTAACTGAAGGAGTGAGACAAAATGACCATTATCAAAACTAATATTTTAATATCTTTCTGGTAGTTCTAGGCAATTAAGTAAGACCAACAGAAGTAAAAAGAAGTATAAATATTAGGAAAGAGAGGAAATTTTATCTTTGCTTGCATATAATATCTATATGAAAAATATCTAAGACAATCAAATGAAATAAATACTGAAACTAATAGGAGAGTTCATTAATGTGGCTATGTAAATAACAAATATATATTTAAAATGAGAAATTTTGTATATGTCAGTTATATCCATTTTCTCCCCAATTAAAACCCACTCATGTTGAGAAACCCAAAGAAAATGAGGGTAAAACTAGACACATGAAGATTTCAGGAAATGTAAAGATACAAAGAGTACCAGTTCTCTATTCTATAACTTTCCAAACTATAATGGGATTGTTGAGAAAAGATGAGAATTTTTTTTTAAGATGAGAAATATTTTAAGAATTAATAAAAGTACTTACATACAAATGGAAACCAGCAGTATTCCTTTCCCTTTTTGTCAAAATATTCTAAAGTTTCGTAACAAATTGAGTTTTTACCATGGTGTCTCCTATCCATGCACCAACCCACTGATAAGAGCACAACTATATTTAAATTTGAGGTTACAGAAGCCACTCCTAAATCATATTCCAGAACCCAAGTCACAAATCGGTAACCTCACTACCAGTGGGCTCCTCTTACCTATATAGTAATGGTTGTCTTCCTCTCACCCTAAACCTCTGGGTTTATTTCTTCACTTACTTTTCAAACCCCAGTCCCTCATCAATCCATGAACAAGAAAAACTTTGTCTTACTACTTTTACTTGGGAATTAAAAACCTGCTACCACCTGAGGTCTGCTCTGTGCATTTATTCTTTCATACATTTATCCCACAAACAAACGTCTATTCAGTGCCAACTACAGACTAGTTGCTGGTGCTGTAAAATGAGTAAATTAGATACAGTAAGGGCCTCACAGTGCTTATAGTCTAGTGGGAGATTCAAACAAATTGAGAGGCAATGACAATATCATCAGTAAATGTGTGCTAGGGGAAGCACAAGGTGATGATGTAACAAAACATAGGGTCATCCAACCCTATTGGGGAGGTACCCTAAAGTATGAATAAAAGCTGAAAGGCAAAGTATAAGGTGGGGGTGGAGAGAGGAAAGAGCACATCTCATTTTACTTATTTCTGGCATAAAAGACAGCCACACATTCAATTAACATTCTCAGACCCACTAGGCAAGCTTCTAGGAGCTGGAACAGTTTTAGCTGGTACAGACACCATGTTACATGCCGTGTTTTATAGCTCCTTGGTGATGTCTGACAGCACTCTAAATAATCCTTTTGGAACTAACAGAAGTTCCGAGTGGATAGGATGAATTCTGAGCACAGTGTTTTTAAGAGTTTCTTTATCCTCTGGGGCTAAAACCCCTTTCAAGGACTGCTTGAGCAATCCTAGTTGTTAGATGACAACCCGCATGGTTACCAAGGATGAGAAAGGCATATGAAGAAAATACTGTTTTGGTCTTCAGTAAATGTTTGAACTCTGCTGGGTCTGACAGCAAAGCCCCAAGGACAAAGATGAATTTTATGATGTAGGCTTTTCCCATCAGGGCTCATGACTGACTAAGTTTTTCAAGGCTCAAGTGAGGGTCTGCTACCATGGTCAGCATTTAAAGTATGTAGCCTAGAAAAGTGCAGCTTTATAGATTTGGAAAATCTTACTAACTTTTGTCCAGGAGAATCAGAACGTTAAAAAGCAAATATTTTTGCTTATCTCCCAAAAACCAGTACTCCTGCCCAACTCTAGGTGCTCCTCAGCTACTACAAACACCACTTTATTAGTATATTGCTACTAGCCCTTTCACATATTATTTACATTAAACAGGAAAGACATGTTTATTATTGGAAAGTCATTACTATGACACTTTCCTAATCTTAAATATTTACATGTATTCTGTTCATCCTAAAAGAGAACTCTAACATTCACTCATATAAATCATAGTAAATTGGTTTGAAAGCTAATTTTTCATTAAACAAAATGTATTTATTGCTTAAAATGTGACCCCTAGGAATTACTGACCTCTAAGAATAACCCATTTTTATAAATTTCAAGACAAGGAAAACGTCATTACTTTCCCTCTAAAATCAGGGATTAAATGATGATGTCTGTTTTTACCCCCATCTATTAACATTGTACTAGAGGTTCTAAGCAAAGAGTGTCATTATCCAAAGACAATATGATTGCCTATGTAGGAAATCCTAATGTATCTACAAAAGAAGAAAGAAACAAAAAAGAGAGTGAGAGCTACTGCTAAGTGAATTTATCAAGATCAGTATACAAAAACCAACTGCATGGGTATATATATAAAATACTTAGGGATGGAAGATGTACAAGACTTGAATACTGAAAACTACAAACCACTGCTAAAAACTAAAAAATACATAAGTAAATAGACATAGACCAAACAACTCAATATTGTTAAGATGTTAATTCTCTTCAAATTCATCTATAGATGTAATACAATCCAAATCAAAATTCCAGGAGGCTTGTTAGTAGAACTTGACAAGCCAATCATACAATTCATATGGAAATACAAATGGCCTATAAAAGCCAAAACAAGTTTTTGAAAATAACCAAGTTAGAGGACTTAACATTACCTGACTTCAGGACTTACGATCAAGTAATAGTAATCAAAACAGTGTGATATGGGTGCAAATTAAACAAGCAGATGAAACAGAATAGAAAGCCCAATAATAAATGCACACATACATGGTCAGCTGACCTTTGACAAAGATGCAAAAGCAATCCAGAAAAGAAATACACAGACTTAACAAATGGCACTAGAATAATATCCATAAAAAAAAACAAGGTAAGCTTCAATCCATAACTCACATCACATGGAAAAATTAACTCAGAACAAATGTAAATATAAAACCTAACACTATAAAATTTGTATAAAAGGGGGACCTGGGTGGCTCAGTCATTTGAGCGTCCAACTCTTGATTCCGGCTCAGGTCATATCTCACAGTTTAGGAGATAGAGAACCGTATCGGGCTCCGTGCTAGCAGAGTCTGCTTGGGATTCTCTGTCTCCCCTCTTTCTGCCCCTTCCCTGCTTTCTCTCTCTCTCTCTCTCTCTCTCTCTCTCTCTCTCTCAAAATAAATAAACAAACATTGAAAAAATTGTACAGGAATTTCTCTGGGTTAAATGAAAATAAAATCAAAAGCATGATCCATACAAGAATAAACTGATAAACTGAACTTCATCAAAGTTAAGGCTTTGGCTCTTCTAAAGATACTGATAAGAGAATGAAAAGACAAACCACAGAGACGATATCTGCATATCACATATCCAATAAAGGATTTGTTTCCAGAATGTATAAAGAACTCTCAGAACTCAATAAGAAATAATGTTTATAAAAGATTTGAATAGACACATCCTCAAAAAAGACAGATGGCAAATAAACACAGGAAAAGATTTGCACACCAGTAGTCACTTGGGAAATGCAAATTAAAACCACAATGTCTATTACACCTTAATAAAAAAAATTTTTTTTAACTGTAAAAAAAACTCCTTAATGAGATAAGCACTACATGCCTATTTGGATGACTACAATTTAAAAGACTGAACATTCGACGTTTTCATAGAGATGGGGTGGAGTTAGAACTCTGATACACTGCTCATGGGAATGTGAAATAGTAGGACCACTTTGGAAAATATTTTGGCAATTTCTTAAAAAGTTAAACACACACCGACTATATGATCCGCTCTTTCATTTCCAAATATTTGCCCAAGAAAATGAAAGCATATGCCCACACAAAGACTTAACACAAAAGTTGAGAGCAAATTTTTTTTATGGAACATTTCTAGGATAGGTGTAGATCTTTTTCTCTCTTTGGTGCTGGAAAATTCTCTTCTATTATCTCTTTAATAATTTTCCCTTAAATCTTCTCATTTCTCTTATCCTGAGATTTCTATTATTTGTATATTTGGCCTCTAGGATAGGTCTTTATATGTCTTATCTTTTCATTCACATTTTCCACTCTGTTTTTTCCCCCACCTTCTTGGAAATTTCTGTCTCTATCACACCCTTCTAGTCCCCCAACTGCATTATGTGTTGAGATCATCTGAAACTTGGGATGTTTAAAAAAAATAGCTATTTTTTAAAAATTCTGCATAAATAATTATTTAAAATTAACTAAAAGTTTTACGTGTTTCTTTGGATTGAACGTTTGCTTGTCTATTTGTTTGCTTTGCATATCTCATGGGTTTGCTGTATGTGTGTGTATATGTGTGTGTGTGTGTGTGTGTGTGTGTGTGTATTTACTCATGGAAGTCTTTTTTCTAACCATTCTTTCAGAGTACATTTTTTGAGACATTTTTAAATTCTAAAATGTCTTTGGTAGGCCTTTAAAATTGAATGTCACTGTCACTGGGTATGGAATTTTAAGTTCAAAATAATTTTCCTTCAGAATAGCAAACATTTTGTTCCAAAGTTTTTGTAATACGTTGTTTATGACAAGAAGTGTGATGTCAATTGACTTTTATTTATTTGTAAAAAAAACTATTTTTATCTTTCTGGAAACTTTGAATTTTCTCATTATCCTCAATGTCTTAAAATTTTCACCCATAAAGTTAAATTATTGCACACATTATGCTTGATACAAAGTATATCTCAAAAACTGAAAAATCATTTCTTTCTTCAGCTTTGAAATTATTTTCTACCTTTTTTCCCTTAAAAATTTCCTCTCCTCCATTCTTTCTTTCCTCTTCTATTATATTTTCAAAGTTTAAATGGAATTTCTCTTGAAATTTTTGAACTTCTATTCCATGACTTATATGACTTTTCTGACATATATACCTTTTGTCATTTTGAAAAATTTGGGGGGAGAATTACTCTGTTCAATTACCCTGAACATAGATCTCTCTCCAGCAGTAGCACAGGGGTGGGAATAGGATATACTTCTGGTTGAGATTCCTGGAATTGGTATTCTGCTGGTGGAAGATTCTAAAGTCCTCCCAAAAACTGCCATATAAGTTGATAAGTTGGGATACTTATCAGCATCTCCCAATAATTGAAACTTTCAACTTTTTTTTTTGTAATATCCAGACTGTAAGTAATCCAAATGTCCATCAGCAGATAAATGAATAAATGAATTGTGGTAAATTTACACAATGGAATACTATTCAGCAATAAAAAGGATGAATTCCAAAATAATTATACTGATTGAAATAAGCCAGACAAAATAAGGGTTCATATATTATTTCATCTATATAAAATTCTAGAAAATTTAAACCAATCTACAGTGACAATAATCAATGATTGCCTCTAAAAGATGAGATAAGAGAAAGCAACTATAGAAGGAGAGATGACAGTTTTGGGAAGGACAGAATAAGTTCATCATCTTGATTGTGTTGATATGTATAGCATTTGTGGAGATACATATCAAAAGTTATGAAACTGTACACAATTACATATGTACAGTTTATTTAATTATATCTCAATAAAGCTATAACAAAAGAATATAATACACATATGTATCAAAGTGTTGAAAGCGGTTTATTTTGAGGTGGTAGAATTAAACCTGGCTTTTATCTTACTCTATGCACTTCATTTTGTTTCACTATTTTTATAAATAAACATATAACATTTAAAATAAAAAACAGTAACTCTTACTTTATATTACATTTCAAATCAGAAAAATAGTAACTATCTGGTTTTGGTCTGTAATTTTGGATAATTTGTAAAAGTATAAAAATGTAATTGAATATTCTGACACTTTCACTAAGCATTGTATTATAATCTTTCTAAAATATAACAGACTTTTTGTTGTTATTTTTAATAAACCCACAGTAATTTCATTGTGTTGCTGGACCACAATTCAGCTAATCATGCTCTTTCGTGGGGTATTTAAATTTTCCCCCTTCTTTTCTTTCCCCTCTTGCTGTTATAGTTAATTTTCAAAACTACCTTCATGCACAAAACTTACATGTTTTTTCAAAATATATGTCACCCAACTGCAAAAGCAAAAATGAACTATTGGGACTTCATCAACATAAGAAGCTTCTGCATAGCGAAGGATACAATCAACAGAACTAAAAGTCAGCCTACAGAATGGGAGAAGATATTTGCAAATAACATATCTGATAAACGGTTAGTATCCAAAATTTGTAAAGAACTTATCAAACTCAACACACAAAATACAAATAATCCAGTTAAGAAACAGGCAGAAGATATGAATAGACACTCTTCCAAAGAAAACATATAGATGGTCAACAGACACATGAAAAGATGCTCAACATCACTCATCATCAGGGAAATACAAATCAAAACCACAATGAAATACCACCTCACACCTGTCATAATGGCAAAAATTAATAACACAAGAAACAACAGGTGTTGTTGACAAGGATGCAGAGAGAAGGGAACCCTCTTGCACTGTTGGTGGGAATGCAAACTGGTCCAGCCACCCTGAAAAACAATATAGAGTTTCTTCAAAAAGTTAAAAATAGAACTACCCTATGACCCAGCAATTGCACTACTATTTATCCAAAGGATACAAAAATACTGGGGCACACACCCCCAATGTTTACAGCAGCACTATCAACAATAGCCAAATTATGGAAAGAGCCCAAATGTCCATTGACTGATAAATGGATAAAGAAGATGTGGTGTATATATATATATATACAATGGAATATCACTCAGCCATCAAGAAGAATGAAATCTCACCTTTTGCAACAACGTGGATGGAGGTACAGTGTATTAAACTAAGCACAGTAAGTCAGAGAAAGATAAATACCATTTGATTTCACTCAGATGTGGAATTTAAGCAATAAAACAGGTGAACATATGGGAGGGGGAAAAGACAAGAGAGAGAGAGAGAGAGAGAGAGAGAGAGAGAGAGAGAGAGAGAGAGAAACAAACCATAAGAGACTCTTAGAGAAAAAACTGAGGGTTGATGGACGGAAGTTGGTGGGAGATGAGCTAGATGGATGATGGGTATTAAGGAGGGCACTTGTTATGATGAGCACTGGATGCTGTATGTAAGTGATAAATCACTGAATTCTACTTCTAAAACCAATATTGCACTGTATGTTAACTAACCAGAATTCAAATTAGAATTTGAAAAGAAAATAAGTAAAACAAAATAAAAGTTACCCAATTGTTTTCCCAAAAGGAGGCATCACTTTATATCTCCTTCGACAACAAGTGAGTGTATTAGTTTTACTATAATCTTACCAGTATTACACTTACTTTTTGTTTTGTTATTCTTTTGGTTTTTAGGGGGAGGAAGTGTCTAATTTAATAAGGCACAAAATGATCCTTCATTGATTATTAACATGGTTAAGCATTTTCTATGACTTTGTTTATTATTTATATTCTGTCTTCTGTAAATGGTATTATCACTGTGTTAGTACAAGAAAATAGTCAATTATTTCAAGGGAAGGTAAAGGAAAGAATGAAGATGTATCTGTATAAAATAAGTGAGAAAATGATATACTTTACTAAAACGAGTTAGGGATGACTTTTTTCAGCAGACAGAAGGTAACACCACAAATGTAGAACATGTCATGAATTACCTAAATCCAGGAAACACTCTTCTAAGGTGGGAGCAGCGCAAAATCAAATCAGAGCTATGAATGGAGCCAAACTGCAGATGACTGGAAAACCAGTGAGCAAACACCCAATCATCCCTATCCAGCCCCAGCCGATTGCTACCATGCAAGAACACCACCAGATCTTCGGGTTTTGTTTAAAGATATTGGACTTCTTTTTTTTTTTTAATTTTTTTAACGTTTATTTATTTTTGAGACAGAGACAGAGCATGAACGGGGGAGGGTCAGAGAGAGAGGGAGACACAGAATCTGAAACAGGCTCCAGGCTCTGAGCGGTCAGCACAGAGCCCGACGCGGGGCTCAAACTCACGGACTGTGAGATGGTGACCTGAGCCGAAGTCAGCCGCTTAACTGACTGAGCCACCCAGGCGCCCCTGGACTTCTTGATTATAATGTGAACTCTCCCCTATTTTTAAAATAGTATTAATTAAAAAACAAACTTTGTTTATTCAAATAAAACATATCTGAAGACTGTTTTGGGCCTCTAGACTGCCAATTTTCTACTTCTGGGCTGAGCCTAAGCCTGAACGTCTTTCACTTGAGTTCCAATATTTCATAAGCATCCCTTACCAGGTTGAACTATTCCTCAACAAGAAAGGGATTAAGAGTTTCAGTGAAGGACATCTAGTTAATCACAGCATGTTGAACACATATGCTTATTACTATTCCTTCCTGAAACTCCACTAACAATGAGAATGAAGAAATAAAGAAGTAGAATTCCATCAGAACTAAGAGAACAGTACAGAAAACCATAATAATACAGATAAGAGGAACAGAGACAACACAAATGAGAGGTGTCAACAAACTTTTGGAAGATGGAAAATAAATGGGGGATTTCTCATAGCTGAGAAAGCTGAATACCAAAAACCTTCAATAGAGAGTGATAAGGAGGAGACAAGTAAACCCATTTATACCATAAGCCCCATAAAAACTTAGGAGTTGGTGGCACCAGGTATAGAAAGTCGCATATAAAATGTGGCACTGAAAATATGAGCATTGGCTAAATGTCCATATAGGAGCAGTCAGACCGGGAATTAAATCGGTGAATAAATTAGACCAGAGTTTCTCCAAACCCAAAGACACTAAACACAGTGAAAGGTGGAGAAGAGGTGCCAGGCTAAAACTATGGGTAGTAGGTGAAAATCTACATTCTTAATAGTGAGGTTTTTGTCCAGTTTCCTTGCAGTGCCTAAATCCAAGAGTACTGGAAGTCAAGCATATAAACCTCAATCTCTAGGCAGAAATATGTAGAGCCCTGAACAGTCCCAAGTCAAAACACAAGAGACTGATATATGAGGATCCCTAACAAAAGAAAGGTCCCAAGCAACAATTCTGCACAAAAATCTGCTGGAGAATTGACTTCAAAGAGCCAATAAATACCTATACACATTATTTCTTAAAGAATCTTATGGTTTTACGAGTATCCCTAAGGGCTCTGTGAAAGATCATGATTCAAAAAATAATAATAAACATCAGTCATGAATTTCACATGCCTTGTGATGAAATGGACAGTGATCCAACAGGCCCACTAGCAATTTAGTAAGAAATCTTTTGGCAGTGCACTGTAGAATGATGTTTATTGCCTAAGACCATTCTCGGTTCTTGACATGAAATAAAGGAAAGCTGTTGATAATTGATGACTGCTACATGGCATGGAGGGAGGCTATGGTAGGCTGATGACATCAGTCTCTACCCCAAATTACTTCATCCAATCTCTATTTATGGGCTGCTTGTGTGAATACATAAGTTCTGCTGGTGTAATTTTAAAAACTGCAGGGAAATTTTCATTCTAAAGAATGAATTTTTATGTGCTGCAATTTAATTGCTTCCATGCCATTTTGATATTATTTTAAACATCACAAATGTGAACTATAGAAGTCAGAAGTAAACAGCATTATGAAATTTTCTTTTTTTGTGTGATATTCTGTGTAGTTATATATTAGGTCTTTCTGTTTTATATTTTGCTAGCATTATATTTTATAAAGAGGTCTGAAAGCCCAAAACGGTTATTTTTAAAGATAATGTATGCGTTAGAAAAGGAAAATTCCAAATCTAAATTAATGAACAATTCCAATAAGGTCAAGGATGAAGAATTACAACCTCAAGAGTCATTCACTGCACTTGTGCAACAGATGATCAAAATAAAAGTCCAATCACTCACAGAAGGACAGTGAATTTTACCGCACTGTTCAACCTTCAACACATCTGAGCAAACTCTTCTTATTTAGCAATCATCAAGAGAAATCATCTCCTCTTGATTGAAAATGACATACACATGTGCATACCTCAAATTTGACCTAGACTTGCAGATCTGTGCAGGAAAAAAGAAGCATAGGTTTCAAAATAATGGCATATATATCATTTTTTATTTTTATTTTTAAAAATAATACTCTTTATGTCTATATACTCCTATAAGAGCAACAGAGAAGCCAACACATATTTATGATACTTTGTAACTGCTAAAGTTAAAATTAATTTTGGGCATGAATGTAGTAAGAAAATATTTCTTCAAAGTCTTGTATAAAATTATATCTTACAATCCACTTTATTCATATTGCTTTTGCTTATGGTTGTAATAGCATTACTATTCAACATTGTCAATAAATTTTCATGTTATAAATAACATTAATTAAAATCTATTTATAACCTCTTCTTAAATCTACCAAGCTCATATTTAGAAAAATCAAATCCCATGTTGGCTTAAATCAGTCATCGAAAAAAAAATGTATTATGTTTGTTTTATGAGCTTAAAATTTATAAAAAATACAATAAGATTGATTTCAGGAAGGCTAAGCTCAGCTTAACTATCTGGTTGTTTTAAGAAAGGTTGGGAGGGCGTCTAGGTGGCTCAGTTGGTTAAACATCTGACTCCAGCTCAGGTCATGGTCTCGCGGTCCGTGAGTTCGAGCCCCATGTCGGGCTCTATGCTGACAGCTCAGAGCCTGGAGCCTGTTTCAGATTCTGTGTCTCCCCCTCTCTCTGACCCTACCCTGTTCATGTTCTGTCTCTCTCTGTCTCAAAAATTAATAAACATTAAAAAAAAAGAAAGGTTGGATAAGTAGTCTCTTTTTTTCATTTAGGGGGGAAATACTCTTGCACACACATTATACCACATATCAACTCATTAACATTTCATATAGTAGAAATTCATTATAAAACATCAGGCTACTTGGATAAGGTTTTAAAAATCAAATAGGACATAAAAAAAGAATAAAAATCAAATAGGAAATGTTGGAAGAAAAATATTGAAATTACCACAAACTATATTACTGACCTACATTATCATTGATATCCTCTCTGGAAAAGGGGAACTGCTCACAGAGAGTAAGCTAATGTGTTGCACAAAATAAGCAGACCTACAGAAAAATATTATTCTCTACTCAAAAAAGCACTGGAAATTATTATTAAATTTTTACATCTAAAACTTAGTGGTCATGTTATGTACCTTGAGCCAAAGATGTACTAATTTTATGCATAAGTTCCCTGAGACTTGAAAATTATTTCAAGGGTTCCACCAGAGAAAAAAAGATTGCAAAAAGTTGTTCTCAAAACACAGAAAAGATCACGAGCAGATTTTAAAAACCTGGAAGAAACATAAACAATTCAGGATCTATAAAAACCCTTGGAAAAAACCATAACTAATATCCTAAAGTATATTAGAGAGGTTAAATTATTACATCCATGAACAGGATGATGTAACCAAAAAAAAAAAAAAAAAGGAACAGGCAGAGAACCAAAAAGAACTCTGAAAACTTGAAAATATAATGGCAGAAATGAAAAATGCAATGGAATATTTGGAAGATGAAGTCAAGGAGATCTCCCAGAAAATAGTGGAGGAGGAGGAAATGGGTATCAGGAAAAAAATAAAAGGAAAATATTATTCTAGGAAGTACAACCTTGGACATTGTTCCAGGGAAAAGGGAAAAACAGAAAATTAAGGACAGGAAATTATCAAATAAATAATACAAGAAAATTTCTAATAGTGAATGAGCGCACCCAAGTTCTCAACACAGTAAATGAAAGAGACCCACACCAAGGCACACCATTCCAAAAGTTTAGAATGCTGACTAGAGAAAAAATAGGTCAGATGCAACACTTCAAAACTCAGCATGCATTCTCTAGAGCAATACTGGCAACCAGGCATTTATGAAGCAGTGCCTTCCAAATTCTGAGGGAAAGTTATTTCCAAATTAAAATTCTATATGTAGCCAAACTACCATTTAAGTGTGATGGTAGGGTATAAACATTTCCAAACAAGCAAAAATATATTTCAATTCACCTTCTAATCAATTTTTCTCAAGAAGTTACTGGTGAGATTATTCCAAGAAAACAAGGAAGTTGTCCCAAAGATAAGAATACAAAGAATACAGAAAATAGGGACTCTAATACAATGACAAAGAAATGTCCCACATTGAGATGTGTCCACGGGCTAAAGCCTGCTGAAAGATTACTGGGGTCTCCAAGAAAGGAGAAAGCAATGGAGACTAGGAAAATTATGGGAATTCAAGACCTAATAGTAACTTGTATTTTCTCAACTCATTTTCTTAGGATAATTTAAAGGCTGAGGCATAGTTTGTCTTTATCACATGCAATGCTGGGGCATTTCGTGATTTCCCTCTCAAATGGGTGGATGTTAGAGTGCATAATCCCAAGTGTGTTCTTTCAACATTTAAGAAAACAATATATTTCAAGGAATTCAGTAATTTCAACTCAATATAATGTTCAATTTCAAGAAAATAATGTAAATAGGTGAGTCATATTCTTTATTAAGCAAATAATTTTTCAAGCATTCAGTATTTCTGGAGATTTTAGTCTGAACCTCCTGGCTGAATTCAACCCAAATAAAGGTCTTATTTGAGCACTGCTCTAAATTTTTCTTTTAATTTGAATTCTAAATGAACATTCCAATTAGCCACAAGCCACACAACCACTCCATTGTGTTAAACAAAATCTATTATGCTGGATAACACTGCCTCAGCCCTATAAGCATTTGAGTTGTTGAACCTTGGTTTAAACAAAACAAAAAGCTATGAGGTTACAAGTGCATCCTATCTTTTACAGTGATTCCATGGGGACTGAAACTAGAGTGTGACTGGATAGACAAAGATAACTGAAAGCTACACCCTGGATAAGCCATTCAAAATTAACATAAGCAATGAATATTTACACTCAAGGAGTCCTGGTTGGGAACAAGGGAACAAGAAAAATCCTAACAGTATGGCCCCAAGTTCAAGATACAGAAAACACTAATTATGGTTGTAACTCTGTCTTATCTGCTCACATCATCTACACTTACTGCTTCAGCATCTCTGTCTGGGAAGCAGAGATAAGGCTTACATTTATCTTAGTGGAATTAGGAAAGCTTAGTTTGGAAGAGTATGGGAAACTTCCTTGAAAAGGATACATGAGCACTCTTATTACATATTATAGTTCTAGTACTAATGTATTTAGGAAATCCAATTAAGCATTAAGGCTCTGCTATAGAAAATCCATTTCTCTTTTCTTAATCAAAGGACAATTTTCAAAGGAAAATTACTTTCATCCCTAAATAATCCTTCTAGGTCCCTCTGTTTTGCAAGTTGTCAGGTCTCATCAGCTTTCAACGTGAACTCCTCTAAGGGTAAGAACGAGAGATAGAGGCATTCTGTAGAGCTTCTCAGACGCCATAGATGACAATAAGAATTCTTAAAGAATGCCTTTTTCAAAAATACACTGATGTCAGTAGAGCCACGAGCCCACAAAACAGAACATTTTTAAATGTATGAAGGGATAAAAGAAGTTTTATACTTTGTAACTACCTGCCAACTATTTCTTTTTTTCCCCTCTCATATTGCCTTGGCAGCAAAGTGACTTATCTACCAGTTAATAAATAGGTAAAAAAATACCACCAGGCAACTATTTACTTCATAGATGTATAGGCCCTTAGCCCATTGGATATACTGGCAGCACTGGGCACTTGTTGACACTGATTCTGTTTCCCTAAATTCCAAGCAGTTCCAGAATATCGGCGTATCAGGGAGCTGAAGCCACTTCCTGTCACATGCATTTTTCATGACTTTTCCTACTGTCTCAGACGAGGAGATTCTGGGGGAAAAAATCAACTGGAAGACATACGTACCTTGCTCAAAGGCTTTCCACATATGTAATTATTGGTCAAACAAAGGTGGAGCCCACATTAAATGTTTAATCCCACATTAAATGTTAGGCTAATAAAATTCATAGGAAAAATATAAAAATAGACACAGAAATCAAAATACTTGGAATTTTTTTTTCAATTTAATTCAAATATACTAATGAATAAAAACCTGAGGACTCCCATTTAAAAAGTTGTCCTAGGGGCGCCTGGGTGGCGCAGTCGGTTAAGCGTCCGACTTCAGCCAGGTCACGATCTCGCGGTCCGTGAGTTCGAGCCCCGCGTCAGGCTCTGGGCTGATGGCTCAGAGCCTGGAGCCTGTTTCCGATTCTGTGTCTCCCTCTCTCTCTGCCCCTCCCCTGTTCATGCTCTGTCTCTCTCTGTCCCAAAAATAAATAAACGTTGAAAAAAAAATTTTTTTAAGTTGTCCTAAATTAAGAATGTGGAGAACTGTACATTTCTGGTGGAAGATTCACAAAATGGAAATGTAAAATGGAACAGCCAGTTTGGAAAACAGTTTGGTAGCTTTCGAAAGGTTACACATAGAGTTACAATGTGAGCCAGAAATTCTACACCCAGGTATATACACAAAAGAAATGGAAAGGCATGTCCACACAAAAACGTGAATATGAATATTCACAGCAGCATTATTCATAAATGACAAATAGTAGAAACATTCAAACGTCAATTAACTGATGAATGGATAAACAAAATGTGGTATGCACTCAGTTGTATACTATTCAACAATAAGGAGGAATAAAATACTGATATATGCTACAACCTGGATGAACCTTGAAAACATTATGTTCCATGAAAGAAGCCCTATGCAGAAGAACACATATTGTATCATTCATTTATTTGAAATGTCCAGATTGGCCAAATCTATAGAGACAGAAAGTAGATTAATGAATGGTTGCCTAGGGATGGAGATGGAGACCAAAATGTGTGGGGTGGAGGGTGACATTCTTTGGGAGGTGATGAAATGTTCTTAAATGGATTGCAGTGATGGCTGCATAACTGTGAACACACTAAAAAAATATTTTAATTTAAATTATATACTTCATATGGGTGAACTGAATGGTATGTTAATTACATCTTAATAAAGCTGTTACAAAAAAATTTTTTAAAGAATTTTTAAAAAGCTGTCCTAAAGAAGGCTGAGATGAATCTCAATTTGACCACAGGTCAAACTATAAAGCTGATTCAGTGGGAGGAGAGAGTATTTTGTCTCTGTAGAGTGAGTCTTTCAACCAGCCTTTTTCTTTTTTTTTAATGTTCATTTGTTTGAGAGAGTGTGAGCAGGGGAGGGGCAGAGAGAAGAGGGGACAGGGGATCCAAAGAGGGCCCCACGCTGACAGCAGCAAGCCTGATGTGGGTCTCACACTGACAAACTTTGAGATCATGACCAGAGCTGAAGTCCAACGCTCAACCGACTGAGCCACGTAGGCGCCCCTCAATCAGTCTTTCAACTTACCTCTAGGTAAAGGAAGAATTCTAAGAAAGGAGTTTAATGTCAGAATATCTAAAATTGTAATAAAACATGTTGGAGCTTTCCAGTGAACTCAGAAAGAAGTTAGATAAAAACTAGTTTTTGAGAGAGTTCCTTGTTAATTGCTCCATTCAGGAGGGGGGAAAACTTTTTTTCCCAAGGATTTACAAAATTAGCAGTTGCTACAGATTCCTTGTTCTCTTTTTTACTTGCACCAATATAGAATATGAGTTTATGAGTCACATTTACTCATTAATAGAGCAATGAATTTTCTCTTCAACTACAGATCACGGCACTTTTATAAGCCTACAGCAAAAGGAAACCTCCCACATAGAGAAATCACAAAGCAGAAGGCTGACAGGTTCTGCTCCAGTGTTCCTGAGCAGGGAGCTTTCCAGACAGAATTAAACAACTATGCAAAGTTCATATCATGCTTGTCTACTCCAGTAAAACACTGAAGATTCACAAAAATAACAAATGCTGAGGATTGAAATATATGTGTCAAGTATATTGGGGGTCAACGAAATGAATTCAGGCAATCTCCACAGGTGTGAGAGCATTTTGATAAGTCCTACCCCATAGTATTGGCTAGGAAAACCTCTTCTGTCAAAAAGCTCTGCTTCCCTTTGAGCACCAGCTGGTTATAAAAATAGTCTGTCAGGGAGCAGAATATGGAGATAGGAGACAAAGCCCCTTTTAAAAAGGAAGGAAGCCACTGCTCAGTGTCAAGATGTGATAAGACAACTAGTGTGTTCCAAAGGACTCACGAGCTGAGAAAGGCCTTCAGAGCTGATTCTGGGAGAAGATGTCTGCTAACTGCAAAAGCATATTATATTCCACCTAGATTATTAAATGTTTTTAAAAGCCAAATAGATGATGAAGAAAAGTTCCTCTTCATAGTATAATTCCTGCTAATAATGCAAAAGAATAAGAGAATTAGGAAAATCACCAGTTCTGTAGAACCTAATGAATGAAGGATCTGGACCTCAATTACCAACAGAAGCTAAAACCATAAAGTGACAAGCTGATGGTGAACTTTATAATACACAATCTGGCTTACACCAGCCAAACCCACTAACCAACCTTAAAATAGCATAAAAAGTGGAACAGTCATTCTGTGTTTCACCACCTGTGAATTATTCTTGCTAAAATTGAGTCTAAATCTAGTTGAGCCTAGATCAAGTTACCAGTCTACAAGAAACATATAACATTGAAGATGATGTTAAAAGACACCATGAGGATGCTATCAGCCAACTTCAAAATGAGAAGAACTGTCCCAGTTTCAAGAAATAAATAGCATGAAAAAGTGGGGTAGGAGAGCTGTTTGAGATCAAAAAAGACTTCATAAAGATGGCAGACAAATGCTATGTGTGGACCTTGCTTGGATGCCAATTCAAACACAACAATTTAAAAAAGCATTTTGGGGGCAAATGTAAAATTCTTTGAAGAGATCCTTTAATCAGAGGATATGAGATCTTTGTTAATGTATAGTGGTATTCTTAAGTCCTCATCTATCATAAACATACTGATATATTTATGGATGAAATAATATCATGTCATGGATTTGCTTTAAATATGCCATCAGCAATCCCTATCAAAATAAAACCAGCATTCTTCACAGAGCTAGAACAAATAATCCTAAAATTTGTATGGAACCAGACAAGACCACAAATAGACAAAGCAATCTTGAAAAAGAAAACCAAAGCTGGAGGCATCACAATCCCGGACTTCAAGATGTATTACAAAGCTGTAATCATCAAAATAGTATGTACTGGCACAAAAACAGACACTCAGATCAATGGAACAGAATAGAGAACCCAGAAATAGACCCACAAATTTATGGCCAGCTAATCTTTGACAAAGCAGGAAAGACTATCCAGTGGAATAAAGACATTCTCCTCAGCAAATGGTGCTGGGAAAACTGGACAGTTATATGCAGAAAAGTGAACATGGACCACTTTCTTATACCATACACAAAAATAAACTCAAAATGGATGAAAGACCTAAATGTAAGTAAGATAGAAAACCATCAAAATCCTCAAAGAGAAAGCAGGCAAAAACCTCTTTGACCTCAGCTGCAGCAACTTCTTACTCAACACATCTCCAATGGCAAGGAAACAAAAGCAAAAATGAACTATTGGGACCTCATCAAAATAAAAAGCTTCTGCACAGCGAAGGAAAAAATCAAAAAAACTAAAAGGCAACCGACAGAATGGGAAAGGATATTTGCAAATGACATATCAGATAAAGGGTTAGTATCCAAAATCTATAGAGAACTTATCAAACTCAACACCCAAAAAACACATAATCCAGTGAAAAAATGGGCAAAAGACATGAATAGACACTTCTCCAAAGAAGACATCCAGATGGTGAACAGACACATGAAAAAATGCTCAACATCACTCATCATCAGGGAAGTACAAATCAAAACCACAATGAGATACCACCTCACACCTGTCAGAATGGCTAACGTTAACAACTCAGGCAACAACAGATTTTGGCAAGGATGCGGAGAAAGAGGATCTCTTTTGCACTGCTGGTGGGAATGTAAACTGGTGCAGCCACTCTGCACAAACAGTATGGAAGTTCCTCAAAAAATTAAAAATAGAACTACCCTACACCCAGCAATTGCACTACTAGGTATTTATCCAAGGGATACAGGTGTGCTGTTTCAAAGGGGCACATGCACCCAAAGGTTTAATCACTATCGACAGTAGCCAAAGAGCCCAAATGTCCATCAACAGATGAATGGATAAAGAAGATTTGGTATATATATATATATATATATATATATATATATATATATATGTATACACACACAATGGAGTATTACTCAGTGATCAAAAAGAATGAAATCTTGCCATTTGCAACTATGTGGATGGAAATGGGAGGGTATTATGCTAAGCGAAATCAGAGAAAGACAAATATTATATGACTTCACTCATATGAGCAATTTAAGACACTAAACAGATGAACATAAGGGAAGGAAAGCAAAAATAATATAAAAACAGGGAGGGGGACAAAACATAAGAGACTCTTAAATAGAGAACAGAACGCTGCTGGAGAGGTGGTGGGAGGGGAGATGGGTTAAATGGTAAGGGGCATTAAGGAACCTACTCCTGAAATCATTGTTGCACTATATGCTAACTTGGATGTAAATTAAAATATTAATTAATTTTTTTAAATATGCCACCAAACCCAAAGATGTAGGGAAGGAACAGACTGGCAAACTGTTGATAACTATTGAAGCTGGTTAATGGGTACATGAAAGTGTACTTTCTACTATTCTGCTATTGTGTATGTTTGAAACATTTCATAATAAAGAGATTAAAAGAGAGAGAAAGAATTGCTGTAGCAAGTTTTCCCCTTGGTTTTGTCCTTATTAACACAATCCATGGACAGACAGAAAGTTCACAGAAGAGAAAGTGGACAAAAAGAGAAAGAAGGAAGAAGGAAAACACAATTGCTGGTCAAATAACTGCAGGTCATTTTGGTCCCTCTAAAAGAGAAGGCTTGACAGTTAAGCGTCCAACTCTTGATTTTGGCTCAGGTCATCATCTCATGGTTCATGAGTTCAAGCCCCACATCGAGCTTAGCACTGTAAGAAAGCACAGAGATTCTCTTTCTCTTCTTGGCATTCTCTTTCTCCCTCTCTCTCTATCCCTCCCCCACTTGCACATGCTCTCTTTCTCAAAAATAAATAAACATTAAAAAATTAAAAAATAAAGGGGCGCCTGGGTGGCTCAGTCGGTTAAGCAGCCAACTTCGGCTCAGGTTATGATCTCACGGTCCGTGAGTTCGAGCCCCGCGTCAGGCTCTGTGCTGACAGCTCAGAGCCTGGAGCCCGTTTCAGATTCTGTGTCTCCCTCTCTCTCTGCCCCTCCCCTGTTCATGCTCTGTCTCTCTCTGTCTCAAAAATAAATAAACGTTAAAAAAAATTTTTTTAATTAAAAAATAAAGAAGATTTGATCTTTATGACTGAATCTACCTTTTTTAAAGAAAAATAATCTCAGATGAGTCCTTTATCAATCAAATGTTCTTATCAGTTTTCGGGAAAATGGTGACATAACACAAATGGAGATGTTTAACTTAAGAAGCTATAATTTCTATTAATGATAGAGATTATTGTAATTAAGTCTTTGCCAGGATTATATCTCTAAAGCCTTATTAGTTATCTTTAGTGTACTATTTATTTTCCATGCATGGATTTATATAATACCATCATTTTTCCCATAGGAATAGGTGGCTTCAGGGATAGGAAAAGGCAGGTGTATTGAGAGTTGCCTGTGTAAAGATATAAAACCCCCAGGATGGCAGGAAGACAAGCAGACATGATCTTCAACTGCTTTAAAAGCAAGTTAAACTAGCTCAGCACAGCTCAATCTTGGCAGAAATACTGCCATCTTCCTCTGATATGCCCTGTTACTTAAACCTGAAAACTCCTAAGTGTGCAATGTTTGATTATTTTAATTTGGTATAACTGCCCCAGTGGGAACCACTGGTCAAGATCACCTGCCTGTGGGATTTCTTTAAAAGAAGCAAAGATTTCTGCTGCCAACTACTCTGAGAAAGAGTAGATCTTGGGGAAGAAAATGAAGATTAAGAAGGAAGACACAGACTAAAGGAAGAGACACATTCCCTCCTCTCTCTAGAAATTGAATCTGGCCTCCAGTATCATCAGCCTTGAGGACACCATCCAGGACCCACCATCATGGATCCCAGCCTACAGGAGTTAAGAAGCCCTAGTCTACAAGTGGTTTTATTTTATTTTAATTTTGTTGTTGTTACTGTTGTTTATAATTTATTTTCTTTTAAGATGTTATCTTTTTATGTAATTTCCACACCCAGTGTGGGGCTCCAACTCACAACCCTGAGATCAAGAGTTGCATGCTCTACAGACTGGCACCCCTTAGAAGTGGTTTCAGGTTATGCTCCATGTTATATACTTATCTCCCACTTTCCTTGAATCTTCATCAGAATTTTGTCAATGTTGTGGTCTGGTCTCAGCCATCTTATGGGACACACTCTAGGAAAGACTTGTGTCTACACTCCTTCACAGAAGTAAAAAATAAGTTGCCAGTCAGGAATCTCACATTGACCTAAAGCAGCGTCACAAATGCTCACGCACAGAGGAATAAATAGATCAAAATTCAAAAACGTGATGGCTTGACACCAAGACAGATTTTTTAGTACAGGTAAACTTCTAGATTTTCCAAAGAACCTGGTGAAAACTGTACTTATTGTTGGAAGCCAGAGTGGAAGCTAACAATTTTGTAATATGGGGTATTAATGCAAATGCCTTCTCACAAATTAATGAGGCATCCAAGAAGAAAAAAAAAATACAAAAAGAAATTTATTTTTAATTTTAAAAAGACAAAAAATAGAAGTGCATTCAATTACATGCTGGAGCTGAAGTTCTGACAAAACAGCAGCACAGGGGCGCCTGGGTGGCGCAGTCGGTTAAGCGTCCGACTTCAGCCAGGTCACGATCTCGCGGTCCGTGAGTTCGAGCCCCGCGTCGGGCTCTGGGCTGATGGCTCAGAGCCTGGAGCCTGTTTCCGATTCTGTGTCTCCCTCTCTCTCTGCCCCTCCCCCGTTCATGCTCTCTCTCTGTCCCAAAAATAAATAAACGTTGAAAAAAAAAATTAAAAAAAAAAACAGCAGCACAAAAAAAATAAATTTGTTGGATTTGTTTCTATGCCATGTGTCTGTCTGTGCATGTGTGATACAGAATCCCATCAGCCTTCAATATATCCACATCTTCTGACACCAAAGAAATGGGAAAGGATTTTGTTAGACATTAAAATTAGTATCAGATTCTTGTTTTGCTGGTGAGCAACTGCTCTAAATACGATAGTTTGGTTCAGTTTGGAAAACTATGATGTCCATCAGTTGGTGTCTTCAGGCTCCAGGACACATTAACTTATGGTTAACATATGATAGTGAGAATTAAACTCTTCCAAAATAGATGATGGTATGAGCACAAGTGACCAACCTCCCCAGCTGATGCCAACTAGAATGACCCTAGCCAGGTCTATCTCTACCTTCACTACTGAGACTATATTTGGGGGTCTTCTCAGGCATCTGGTCCTCGTCTGCTCTGCATTAGATTCCTTACCCCCGTCAGCCAGGCAACTAGAGAAGAAATTAAAAAATATATGGAAACAAATGAAAATGAAAACACAACAATCCAAATGCTTTGGGATGCAGCAAAGGCAGTCCTGAGAGGAAAATACATTGCAATCCAGGCCTATCTCAAGAAACGAGAAAAATCCCAAATACAAAATCTAACAGCACACCTAAAGGAAATAGAAGCAGAACAGCAAAGACACCCTAAATCCAGCAGAAGAAGAGAAATAATAAAGATCAGAGCAGAAATAAACAATATAGAATCTAAAAAAACTGTAGAGCAGATCAATGAAACCAAGAGTTGGTTTTTTGAAAAAATAAACAAAATTGATAAACCTCTAGCCAGGCTTCTCAAAAAGAAAAGGGATGGGGCGCCTGGGTGGCTCAGTCGGTTAGGCGGCCGACTTCGGCTCAGGTCATGATCTCGCGGTCCATGAGTTCGAGCCCCGCGTCGGGCTCTGTGCTGACAGCTCAGAGCCTGGAGCCTGTTTCAGATTCTGTGTCTCCCTGTCTCTGACCCTCCCCCATTCATGCTCTGTCTCTCTCTGTCTCAAAAATAAATAAACGTTAAAAAAAAATTTTTTTTAAAGAAAAGGGAAATGATCCAAAGAGATAAAATCATGAATGAAAATGGAATTATTACAACCAATCCCTCAGAGATACAAGCAATTATCAGGGAATACTATGAAAAATTATATGCCAACAAACTGGACAACCTGGAAGAAATGGACAAATTCCTAAACACCCACACACTTCCAAAACTCAATCAGGAGGAAATAGAAAGCTTGAACAGACCCATAACCAGCGAAGAAATTGAATCAGTCATCAAAAATTCCCAACAAATAAGAGTCCAGGACCAGATGGCTTCCCAGGGGAGTTCTACCAGACATTTAAAGCAGAGATAATACCTATCCTTCTCAAGCTATTCCAAAAAACAGAAAGGGAAGGAAAACTTCCAGACTCATTCTAGGAAGCCAGTATTACTTTGATTCCTAAACCAGACAGAGACCCAGTAATAAAAGAGAACTACAGACCAATATCCCTGATGAATATGGATGTAAAAATTCTCAATAAGATACCAGCAAATGGAATTCAACAGCATATACAAAGAATTATTCACCATGATCAAGTGGGATTCATTCCTGGGATGCAGGGCTGGTTCAACATTCGCAAATCAATCAATGTGATACATCACATTAATAAAAGAAAAGATAAGAACCATATGATCCTGTCAATCAATGCAGAAAAGGCATTTGACAAAATTCAGCAAACTTTCTTAATAAAAACCCTCGAGTGAGTCGGGATAGAAGGAACATACTTAAAGATCATAAAAGCCATTTATGAAAAGCCCACAGCTAACATCATCCTCAATGGGGAAAAACTGAGAGCCTTTTCCCTGAGATCAGGAACACAACAGGGATGTCCACTCTCACTGCTGTTGTTTAACATAGTGTTGGAAGTTCTAGCATCAGCATTCAGACAACAAAAGGAAATCAAAGGCATCAAAATTGGCAAAGATGAAGTTAAGCTTTCGCTTTTTGCAGATGACATGATATTATACATGGAAAATCTGACAGACTCCACCAGAAGTCTGCTAGAACTAATACATGAATTTAGCAAAGTTGCAGGATACAAAATCAATGTACAGAAATCAGTTGCATTCTTATACACTAATAATGAAGCAACAGAAAGACAAATAAAGAAACTGATCCCATTCATAATTGCACCAAGAAGCATAAAATACCTAGGAATAAATCTAACCAAAGATGTAAAAGATCTGTATGCTGAAAACTATAGAAAGCTTATGAAGGTAATTGAAGAAGATATAAAGAAATGCAAAAACATTCCGTGCTCATGGATTGGAAGAATAAATATTGTCAAAATGTCAATACTACCCAAAGCTATCTACACATTCAATGCAATCCCAATCAAAATCGCACCAGCATTCTTCTCGAAACTAGAACAAGCAATCCTAAAATTCATATGGAACCACAAAAGGCCCCGAATAGCCAAAGGAATTTTGAAGAAGACCAAAGCAGGAGGCATCACAATCCCAGACTTTAGCCTCTACTACAAAGCTGTCATCATCAAGACAGCATGGTATTGGCACAAAAACAGACACATAGACCAATGGAATAGAATAGAAACCCCAGAACTAGACCCACAAACGTATGGCCAACTCATCTTTGACAAAGCAGGAAAGAACATCCAATGGAAAAAAGACAGCCTCTTTAACAAATGGTGCTGGGAGAACTGGACAGCAACATGCAGAAGGTTGAAACTAGACCACTTTCTCACACCATTCACAAAAATAAACTCCAAATGGATAAAGGACCTGAATGTGAGACAGGTTGTAGCAATCTCTTACTCGGCACATCCCCAAAGACAAGGGAATTAAAAGCAAAAATGAACTACTGGGACCTTATGAAGATAAAAAGCTTCTGCACAGCAAAGGAAACAACCAACAAAACTAAAAGGCAACCAATGGAATGGGAAAAGATATTTGCAAATGACATATCAGACAAAGGGCTAGTATCCAAAATCTATAAAGAGCTCACCAAACTCCACACCCAAAAAACAAATATCCCAGTGAAGAAATGGGCAGAAAACATGAATAGACACTTCTCTAAAGAAGACATCCAGATGGCCAACAGGCAGATGAAAAGATGCTCAATGTCACTCCTCATCAGGGAAATACAATCAAAACCACACTCAGATATCACCTCACGCCAGTCAGAGTGGCCAAAATGAACACATCAGGAGACTATAGATGCTGGAGAGGATGTGGAGAAATGGGAACTCTCTTGCACTGTTGGTGGGAATGCAAATTGGTGCAACCACTCTGGAAAACAGTGTGGAGGTTCCTCAGAAAATTAAAAATAGACCTACCCTAGGACCCAGCAATAGCACTGCTAGGAATATACCCAAGGGATACAGGAGTACTGATGCATAGGGGCACTTGTACCCCAATGTTTATAGCAGCACTCTCAACAATAGCCAAATTATGGAAAGAGCCTAAATGTCCATCAACTGATGAATGGATAAAGAAATGGTGGTTTATATACACAATGGAGTACTATGTGGCAATGAGAAAGAATGAAATATGGCCCTTTGTAGCAACGTGGATGGAACTGGAGAGTGTGATGCTGAGTGAAATAAGCCATACAGAGAAAGACAGATACCATATGTTTTCACTCTTATGTGGATCCTGAGAAACTTAACAGAAACCCATGGGGGAGGGGAAGAAAAAAAAAAAGAGGTTAGAGCGGAAGAGAGTCAAAGCATAAGAGACTCTTAACTGAGAACAAACTGAGGGTTGACGGGGGGTGGGAGGGAGAGGAGGTTGGGTGATGGGTATTGAGGGGGCACCTTATGGGATGAGCACTGGGTGTTGTATGGAAACCAGTTTGAAAATAAACTTCATATATTGAAAAAAAAAAAGATTCCTTACCCCCATCCCTACCACATCAGCTGAGTGTCACTTCCTTGACAGAATCTAAGATTGAACATGATGAGCAGAACTGCACTCCCACCCATCACTTGATTCTACACCCACCTACCCACCTGCTCAAACCAGGAGGGAAACCCATTCCTTACCTCTACTTCCTTCCAATGTCCTGCACTGTTATCAACACATGCTCAGCCAAGGGCAAATTATCCTTTACCTTAACACCTTCTTTTTTTTTAGTTTCAACTTTTTTTAATGTCTATTTATTTTTGAGAGAGAGTGAGTGAGTGTGAGCAGGGGGAGGAACAGAGAGGGAGGGAGACACAGAATCCAAAGCAGGCTCCAGACTCAGAGCGGTCAGCACAGAGGCTGATGCAGGGCTCGAACTCACGAACCATGAGATCATGACCTGAGGCAAAGTCGGACGCTTAACTGACTGAGCCACCCAGGTGCCCCTATCCTAACACCTTCTAATTAAACCCCACTATACTTTTTCTTCTGCCCATATATTTCTATTAAGAGACTGTGGCCACATCTAGTTGACACCAAACAGTTCTCACCTCAGCGAAATTACCACAATATAGATTTATATGAATCATCTATTGAATCATTTGCCAAACATATTGTCCCCTTCTTTGCGCCCAGCACCCTGTTAGGCTCTAACTACACTTCCTAAAATATACCAATCTTAGGATTTGGTGGGTTTTTTTTAATTTACTCTGTTAATTTAATAATTTTATTTTTATTTACCCATCACATGTTACTTAATGTCTCTGTAGGTGCCACTACACAGATTAATTCATTTAATCTAATGAGCTAATATTTATTGACAGCCTACTGTGTACCTTTAATAGACACTATAAAAGAAAGAGAACTATAATTCCCTAAACTTCAAGACAGTGAAATGTAGTAAAGTAGGTAAGAATTACACACTTACACACACACACATACACACACACACACACACACACCGTAATACATCAATCAGTGCCATATAAGTGGTTCAGACAGCAAGTTATATAGGAGCTTAGAAGAGAGAGAAAGATATAACTGACACACAGTAAATGTGCAATCAATGTTTGATTGAATTAAATTGAACCAGGGCACTTAATACTGAAAATAAAGACAGATGGGATGACACGAAAATCTGATAATGTGGAAATTTGCACGAAAATACTGAGACATTACATGCATGTTTTCTTTTAAATAGGTTTTTACTTAAAGTAATATAAAAACATGTTAAAGTGACATTTTATTATCATCACTACACATGGGAATCCCTACAGGTGACATCTCTACTAATGTGCTAAAAATAAATTATTTTAAATTCATTCTATTTTTTTGAGACAACATCAGTATATTTGGTATATACCTACAGGGTTTTGGTTAATTTGAGTCTTCTGGAAGTCATTTGATTAATAGTTTCTTTTCTACTGCCTAACTGGTTTTCTTGTTTATGTTACATAGAAAAGAAAGCAGAACGTGACATCATTCTGAAAGTTCACAATGAGAATTTTAAAAATCATATTAGGAGGGAACACTACTCAGCAGGTACTCTAGGCATTAAGAAATGGAGACAGGAATCTGTCTTTCTTCTCCTGTGACATCAATTCATAAATCAAAATTACCATGACTAAAACATCACAAACAGATTAGCACATTGGTATGATTTTCAAAGTAGAATCTCGGAACTAAAATATCATGTTAAAATGGCAGCCCCATCAAGTGAACCAAAACATTCCTACTGAAATGGGAGCCTCATAAATTAAGACTCCAGGTAGCAAGACCAGTATCACAATCTGAATTAGGTCTTGGAATTCCAATTTGCAGTCAGTATGTAAAAGACAAAAAGAAAAAAAAATTCCCCCCAAAAAAGTAAGGACACCTTCTGAAAAAGAAACTAGTAAGAACATAATAAATATACTGAAGCACTTCAGATCACCTGGATGAAGAGGGGGCTACTCTAAAGGGCAGGCAGCATGGATCAGTCAGAAAGCCAGGGCACGTCCTGGTGTCAACTGCAATGAATGAATGAGGGGCCCTGGAGACGCGAGTAGAGTTGAGGAGGGCTAGATGATACTGTTCACCAAGATCCTTTTTATACTTCCTGCTGTGGACTGGTCTCCAAGGAGCCTCCCGTTTTACTGAGATTCCCCTGAAGTTGCTGCATTGACTCAGCAAATGAGGTTGTCAATTTTCCTGGTGGAGGGGTTCTCTTTGAGATCAATAATTTGAAATGAAGAAATAAAATGTAGGAACTACATTTTAGGAACTACATTTAGGAACTACTACTACAGATTTCCTTCTTGAAATCTGATTATCCTGTGTCTAGTCCCCTGAGATATAGTCACATTGTAACTGACATTGTTGGTCTGTGCACCCCCTTCCAAGGAATTACTTTAATAATAATAACCCCAAATAGTATTTATGGAGTTTCTACCATGCACCAGACATTATTCTAATAACGTCTGCCTATCCCTAGCAGCAAGAAAACTGCATGGGTAATAGTTCCAAGCCCCATGGCCACGCAGCAGATGCACAATACCTATTTGTGGAAAAGGTGAGCAAATTAACTCAACAAACCTTGGAATTCCTAGCTTTACCCTTTCTAGAGAAAAGGGGAAAAATGGGAGATGGAGAGTATGTGCCCCTCTATAGTGCTTTAATTATAACAAGTTAATGACAAATACATGTCCCTTTTCCTTGGCAGCATCTCTACCTTGGCTCTCTTTAACTTCAACCACTTCTTTGTCCATCACTTTTAAAACATGCTTAGAATACTCTAATTCTTATCCTTTTTATGTCTCAGGGTAGAAGATTCAGTGATCCATGCATGACAAATATATGTAGTATCAAAGGGGCAGTTAAAAACTCAAAGCAAGAATCAAGATTCATCACATAAAAGAAACTTCTAAAACCTCCCTGTACAGTGGCCTTAATTACATCATGACAGCCCAACTCCTTTTTCACCATATAAGTGAGGAATCGGATGTGGTTCTACTTCTACATGTTACAAAAGCTAAATATAAATGTGAGTATAAAGTCAAAAGCCAGTTTCCAAAAAATAAGCACTACTTTGAATTTGAAACCCCCTTTTGGCCAGTAAATCCATGCTGAAAATGATGAAGGATTTCTCTAGATTTAGCTTCCTTTAGGTATAATTCTGAGATAACAGTGACAGAGAGCCAAAGGGATGATTATAGGAAACTCACTCCAAACAGCTCAAACATTCATACACTTCTGTATTTCATAGGCACTTACTGCACACCTATGATGTGCATGACACCTTGCAGGACACAAGACCTGGTGTCCAGGGAAAGAGACACATAGATATCAGGATTGTGTGCCCCAGGCTTCTTACAGGAAGCAACAGAGCAGAGGAAAATCACTTAATCTAGCTGGAGCACCACAATCTAGACTAGATTACATGCAGTACAAAAAGATCTCCCTACAAATAAATATTTCAGCTGCCTCTCCAAAGCAAAGGTGGCAATTTGAAATATTTTAAGCAATGCCAATTCAATGTTGAAAATCTTTGGGTGAAAATCACAGGCATGTAGAGAAAACCCTCCTCCAACCTCTCATACTTACCTGGAAGTTTGTGCTAAACTAACCTAATATATCAGAGCAGTAAGAAATCTAAACTTTAAAATGCTCTTCAGTTTATAGCAATGTACTTAGTAATACAATGATGTTCTTGACCACCAAACAAAGATGTACTCCTCTGAAAATTTAGCTAACCTAAGCATAAAACAACCTGATGATTTTTGGGGGGAGAGATCAAATATACCTTCTCCTAGTGTGACCTGAAAAAGATTTCTTAAGAAAAAGAATCTCATCAGCTTTCTTTCTGATCTCCTATCTTAGACTATCTTTAATATGCTGTCAAATGCAGATAGTTCTTTATACCACGGTATGACAGGAATACAAGTAATATAAAAGCAGTTTTGCACACTTATAGACAATATCAAGTATTTTACATAATAATGATGCTAGAGAATACAAGACAATGATATTGTAATAGCGATGTGTGATGGCAGCAGCTACACTGTGGTGAACATAGCATAATTTATAAAATTGTCAATATGTTGTACACCTGAAACTAATATAATTGTGTTTCAAATATACTCAAATTAAAAAAAATAATGATGATGATGCTATAATACAGATTCTCGCCTGCTGGGGAAGAAAGAACTAAAGTAGGGTAAAAAACAAAGATTTTATAATTTAATTGTGTCTTCCTATCAAACTCTACAGATTCCAATAGTTTAACTGGCATAATATACTCATTTTCTTTTTTTTAATTCACTTAGCCTATGATTGCATTAAGTAGATTACTAATGCGTTCATTAAATGAGGTCCTTCCAAGGGAACTGGTGATTTTAATGCTCCTGGCTAAATGATAAATATCACTAGCTTTACAGCCTTAAGTATGACTTATGGCAGAGCAAACAAAAGTTCTTCAACGATTGAGGTAGGAGAGAATGGATGGCTCTCTATCTTTAATTAAAAATAATCTGTTAACATTACAAAAGAAGGAATAGAAAGTTAACATGGAAATAAATGAATATTTAGAAGTCAACATTATGCCAAATTTAGCAACAGTACTAGGGAAGCTAGAAACTCATCTATATTACAAATACAAAATAGAAATGCATCTATATTAAAAAAATCATCAGGGGCGCCTGGGTGGCGCGGTCGGTTAAGCGTCCAACTTCAGCCAGGTCACGATCTCGCGGTCCGTGAGTTCGAGCCCCGCGTCAGGCTCTGGGCTGATGGCTCAGAGCCTGGAGCCTGTTTCCGATTCTGTGTCTCCCTCTCTCTCTGCCCCTCCCCTGTTCATGCTCTGTCTCTCTCTGTCCCAAAAATAAATTAAAAAAACGTTGAAAAAAAATTTAAAAAAAAAATCATCAGAGTTCATATATGAAGTTATTTCTATAATATTCAAGTTTTCCCTTTAAACATTCAAACACTAAAACGTTTCATTTTATAGTTGCACTGAAGTTTCTTATTATCAAAATGAATGCCAAAAGACGGGGTGGGGGGAAGATTAGAGAGGAAATAAAGATTACCAGGATTTCCACTTATGGCAGCATGATGGATAAAAGTGGATGGACAACTCTCAAGGATGAAACAATAACATGTTGGATAAAATAGCAAAAAAAAAAAAAAAAGTTAATGCAATTAAGTGCAAAACTGAGCAGGAAGGAAAACAAAAGACACACAGAGCCCAAAAATAAAGTGAAAACAGGCACCCATACAGGTAAGCACACACCAAAGCTGGCTTCTACCCTGAAGTTTCTGCTGAACTCTAGGGAACCTTAACTTTCTACTTCGATGACTGCATAGAACTTAATAGAGGGATCATTCCTAGGATCTCATTTTGAGAAGTCAAAATAAGTAAACTAATAAATTACACATAAAGCTGGAGCACCCCACTCTCAGATGCAAAATTAACTCCACTGCACAAAAAGGGATGGCAAATAAAGAGTGAAATCTTGCCATTTGCAATGACACGCATAAAGCTAGAGAATATTATACTAAGCGAAATAACTCGGTCAGAGAAAGACAAATACCACATGATTTCACTCATATGTGGAATTTAAGAAACAAAACAAATGAGGGGCGCCTGGGTGGCGCAGTCGGTTAAGCGTCCGACTTCAGCCAGGTCACGATCTCGCGGTCCGTGAGTTCGAGCCCCGCATCAGGCTCTGGGCTGACGGCTCAGAGCCTGGAGCCTGCTTCCGATTCTGTGTCTCCCTCTCTCTCTGCCCCTCCCCCGTTCATGCTCTGTCTCTCTCTGTCCCAAAAATAAATAAACGTTGAAAAAAAAAAAAAAAAAAGAAACAAAACAAATGATAAGAGGGGGATGAAAAAGAGAGAGAGAGAGAGAAGCAAACCAAGAAACAGACTCTTAACTACAGAGAACAAACTGATGGTTACCAGAAGGGAGGTGGGCAGTGGGATGGGATAAATAGGTGATGGGGACTAAGGAGGGCATTTAATATGATGAGCACTGGATGTTATAGGGAAGTGTTGCATCACTATACTGTATACCTGAAACTAATATTATACTGTATATTAACTAACCAGAATTTAAGCAAAAACTTTTAAAAAGGCAATGATGGAAAAATCTTATCTGTTTTTACTTTGGCACTAAATTGTGACAGAGGGAAATCCCCTGAAAATTAATAACAAGCTAGGTTACCCATGATTTTGTAGTCCATATTTACACCACCTGTGGGGATAAAATCCTCAAGCAGAGAATTCAATTCAACATGGTCCCAATTTGGTAGTTCCACTAAGCAATTAACAGAAGCCAATGTTAATCCTGTCTAGGGGAACTCAGCTTCAATCCAGAGCTCAAATGTTTCCCAGAGATAGAACCCCAAATAAAATAGTCCACAGTTAAAAAAAAAAGTTACTAAACACAAAAAAAGTAAGGCAATACGACTGAAACATATAACAGACCCACAAAAAGATCTGTAAATGGAATTCTTAGGCAACAAAAATAATATAACCATATTGACTATGATTTAAAGAAATAAAAGAGAGGCTTAAAAATCTAAGAAACAAGAACTCATAATTAAGCACTTGGAATTGGAACCAAGTAGAATTTAGGAATAGATACTAAAATAAATGAAATTAAAGTCTTGATGGAAAGATAAAATAGACAAGACACAGCTAAAAAGAGAATTGGTGGATTATAAAATAGATATTTTTAAATTACCCAAAATTAAATCCAGACAAATAGAGATGAAAATGATGAAAAACAGGTTAATGACATCACCAATATGGCGACATAGGTTGTCTCTGACCTCAGTCCCCCTCACAAGACCAGTTAGCAACTATCCATAGAAAAGACACCATTGTGAAAAATCACAGAACCCTGGGTAAGGCTGAAATACCCTTGAACCACAGAAACAAAGGAGGACCACATTAGAAGGGTAAGAGGAGAGGTTTTACTTTGAATGCATTACCCATCCCCCAGGCCAGCACAGCACTGCACTGAGATGCTCCCCTCCCCAGGCCTTAGTTTGTCTGGTAGTTAAGAGATCCCAAGATGGACACTCAGCTTCCCTAGCTTTATGGAGCATTTTCCAAGAGGCCTACTCAGGTCTTATGCCATGGAGATCACTGGGGGATTCAACTGGGCCAAACCACTGGAGATCAGATAGAGATACACAAGGGTTTAGAACTTATAGCAACCAGCACTCAGATCTGATACTACAAAAATACAAAGGATCCTAAGATACTATGAACAATCATAGACCAAAAAATCGGACAACCTAGAAAAAATGAGAAAATTCCTGGAAACATATAGCCTACCAAGAATAAATCATGAAGAAACAGAAAAACTGAACAGACCAATAACAATAAAGAGCTGAATCAGTAATCAAAAATCTCCCAACAAAGAAAATCCTAGGACCAGAACATTCCACTGTGAATTCTAAACATTTAAAGAAGAATGATTGCCAATCTTTCTCAACTTCTTATAAAAATATGAAGAGGAGGGAATACTCCCAAACTCATTTTCTAAAACCAACAATACCCTGAGAGCAAAGCTAGATAAGGACACTACAAGAAAAGAAAATTACAGGACAACACACCAGTGAATACAGATGTATGGGCTGATGTATGGATCTGCTGAATTTTATGTTGTATACCTGAAACTAATAAAACACTATATGTTAACTAATTGGAACTAAAATAAAAACTAAAAAGTTCTCTCCACAAAAAAGAAAAACTGGTACCATGAGGTGATAAATGTGTTAACTTTATTATGGTAATCATTTTGCAATATATACATATATGATATCATCATGTTATATAACTTAAACGTACACAATGTTATATGTCAAATATATCTCAACAAAGTTGGGAAACAAAAAAACAACAAAGGAATATTTCCAACAAAATAAAAATTAAAAAGGTCAAGAGCCATGGTGTATAGAGTTAGAGGCTCTCATAGGGCTGTCCAATCACAGCTCCACTCTGAACAGGCAATCACCAATATTTTTCCGGAATTGATAAAAGATTCCACTTCTCAGATTCAAAAACCTCAGTGCATTCCATGCTCACATACTCTCCCAAAATAATACACTCAGACACGTCACAATAAAACTACAGAACATGAAGAGAGAAAATAACTTAAGTACAGCCAGAAAGAAAGGACAAAGCACTAACAGAGGAATGATAATTAGATTGACAAGTGACTTTTCAATAACAATGGTGGGAAACAGAAAATAATTACAATGTGCTAAGAGAAAATAGCTGCCAGTCTGAAGTAATATAAAACCAGTGAGACTAGCTTTCTAGCACAAAGAATTTATACATAGAACAAAACCTGTAGTTTACCCTCAAAAAATGAAAACGTTTTTTAAAACTCTAAACTTAACCAGAAGGAAAACAATCCAGTTAAAAAGTCTGATAAAATATATTGGTAACTATGTGGTTACAACCAAACAAATATTTACTATATAAACCTATTGAGAATATATTAAGTAACAAAATGTAATTTAAATTAGTGAGGAGAAATGATGTGTTATTCAGTAAATGATATTGGGAAAACTGGCCAGACACTAATTAAAAATAGATTCAGAAATCTTGCCATTTGCAACTTTGTGGATGGAACTAGAGGGTATTATGCTAAGCAAAATTAGTCAGAGAAAGACAAATATCATATGACTTCACTCATATGAGGAATTTAAGATACAAAACAGATGAACATAAGGGAAGGGAAGCAAAAATAATATAAAAACAGGGAGGGGGACAAAACCTAAGAGACTCTTAAATACAGAGAACAAACTGAGGTTTGCTGGAGGGGCTGTGAGGTGGGGGATGGGCTAAATGGGAAAGGGGCATTAAGGAAGACACTTGCTGGGATGAGCACTGGGTGTTATACACAGGGACTGAATCACTGGAATCTACTCCTGAAATCATTATTCCACTATATGCTAACTAACTTAGATGTAAATAAATAAATAAATATATATATAAAATAGATTCATATCTTTCATCTTATATTTTTTTAATTCCTGATTTATTAAAATTTAAATATAAAACTAAAATGAAACCATTAAAATGTATGTAAAATTTTGAAAATTTTAAATAGCAAAGATATTTCTAACATAATAGCAAAGCCTGAAAACACAAAGGAAAATACTAATTTAATGCTAATTTAAAAATGGCAAAAATATAAGAAAGGCATCATAAAAATGAAACACTTAGGAAATACTTACAATATGAATGATCAAGAGATAGTTTAAAAATTCATACAAATCAAAATGAAAAGTACAATGACTCTGGTTTAAAGATAAGCAAAACATATGATCAGACATCCTATAAAAGAGTGAAAACAAATTCTTAATAAACATTAAAATTAAAGGCAAGGAAACCCCTTATTAATGAAGATCACAGATATAATAGTTATGAACTATCAATTTTTCTTGTAACACAGTTAAGATCAAACTGAGTAAAGGGCACCTGGGTGGCTCAGTTGGTTCAGCGTCCAACTTCAGCTCAGGTCATGATCTCTCGGTTTGTGAGTTTGAGCCCCACGTCGGGCTCTGTGCTGACAGCTCAGAGCCTGGGGCCTGCTTCAGATTCTGTGTCTCCCCATCTCTCGGCCCCTCCCATGTTCATGCTCTGTCTCTCTCTGTCTCTCAATAATAAATAAACTTTACAATATTAAAAAAAAAAAACTGAGAAACACCCATTGTCTAAGAGAGTGTATAGGCACATTTGACAAAATGTATTATATCCTTTGGCTTTATTCCCCAACTTAATGGGAATCTAGCCTAAGTAATAAATTATACAAGAATACATATATAACAGCTCCACTTGTTTGTGAATACAAGACTGGTTAAATAAGATAAAGTTACAGTGAAATATTATACTATCTCTATAAATGTTAGTTCATAAATTAGCCCTGTACATGGAAGGCCAGGAAAGACCAAGGAAAGAGGCAGACTACTCCAGATTAAAACAAAGAAGTTTTAGGGGAACTTAGAAGACTTGTCTTGGGTAGCTACAAGATAAGTAGATCTCTGCACCTGTCTACCAGAATCTAAAAAGTTCATATAGAGGCCTTAACTGGGTTCAGTCATTTATTCAGTCCAGATGGTCTCAACAGCACCATATTCTCTCTTAAAGCAGGCTAAAAATTTGTAGGTATAGTGTGATGTCAACATGTTTATTTAAAAAATAAATAAACTTAGAACATAAATTAATATAATCTGAATAACTAATGAATATTTTTATCACTGCAGCTACACCATTAGAAGATACTCATATGTAAATCTTTAACTCTAAACCACATTTTTGACAATGTAATTATCCATAGTTTTATACATTTTAGAATTCATTATGTTTGATGGCAACTAAGCTGAAAAAATATGCTAATTCTTCCTTCCTATCACCATCATGTGCAAATTACACATATACTTGATGAATGCACATGTTGCTAAATTCCGCATGTAAATGATATTTAAGTTTTGATAGTTTCACTGCTTCTTTAGCCAGTATATCTCCACAAATTATACACTGCATATCCAGAACCTGCAAAACAAATTCACAATGCCTAGAATCCAATCAAAGTTTATCAAATCTACAAAAAATCAGCAAACTATGATCTATAGTTAGGAGAAAAATCAGAACTGACACGTTAGCATTAACAGGTTATCATTAGTAGACAAGGACATTAAAAGATTTATAACTGTAACCCATAAATTCAGAAAGTTAAGTAGAGATATAGAAGATATTTAAAAGCCCCAAATGAAATTTCTAAAAAAATTCTATTTTACACACATTAATAGCATGTATTGTGTGTAATCCCACACTGATGGGATTAATGGAAGAAGAGGAGAAACTGCAGAATAAAACATCAGTGAACTTGAAGACATAGTAATACTCAAAAGAAAAACAAAGAGAAAAGAGAATTTTAACAACATAGTATCAGTGAGCTGTGGGACAAATTCAAGTGGCTTAATACATGTGTTTCAGGGGGCCCTGAAAAAGAGGGGGAATAAAAAAAGGACAAAAAATATCTGAAAAAATTGTAGCTGAAAGTTTTCCAAGTTTGGTAAAAAGCTATCAACCCACAGATCCAAGAAACTCAACAAACTCCAAATAAAAGAAATGAGAGGGGCACCTGGTTGGCTCAGTGGGTTGAGTATCTGACATCAGCTCAAGTCATGATCTCACGGTCTGTGAGTTTGAGCCCCATGTCGGGCTCTGTGCTGACAGCTCAGAGCCTGGAGCCTGCTTCCAATTCTGTGTCTCCCCCTCCCTCAGTTCCTCTTCCCCTCATGCTCTGTCTCTTCGTCTCAAAAATAAACAAATGTTAAAAAAAATTTTAATAAAAAATAAATTTAAAAAATGAGAAAAAATTACACCAAGTAACAACAAAATCAAATTTAAAAAAAGGACAAATTATCTTAAAAGATAAATTTATCTTAAAAGATAAGTTTTAAGAGTAGCCAGTAATAAAAATCACATTATATTTTAATGGTTATTTATTTTTGAGAAAGAGAAAGGCAGAGTGAAAATGGGGAGGGTAATGCCTTTCTCTAACTGACTTATTTCACTTAGGATTATACTCTCTAGCTCCATCCATATTGTTGCAAATGGCAAGATTTCACTCTTTTTTATGGCTGAGTGATGTTCCATGGTATATCTACACTACATCTTTATCCATTCATCTATCAATGGACACTTGTGCTTATTCCATATCTTGGCTATTGTAAGTAATGCTGCAATAAACATCGGGGTGCATCTTTTCGAATTAGTGTTTTCATATTTTTGGGTAAATACCCACTAGTGGAATTACTGTATCCTATGGTAATTCTATTTTTAATTTTTTGAGGAACGTTCATACTGTTTTCCACTGTGGCTGCACCACTTTGCATTCCCACTAACAGTGCATAAGGATTCCTTTTTCTCCACATCCTTGCCAGCACTTGTTTCTTGTGTTTTTTTTTTATTTTAGCCATTCTGACAGGTGTGATTTTGATTCATATTTCC
Source organism: Prionailurus viverrinus (assembly GCF_022837055.1). Lineage (NCBI taxonomy): Eukaryota > Metazoa > Chordata > Mammalia > Carnivora > Felidae > Prionailurus > Prionailurus viverrinus. The sequence goes on from NC_062573.1 coordinate 25,075,062, forward strand.
CTGATGATCAATTAAGCTGTTTTTAAAAGAGCAAGTCAAAGACAAGAACATAGCTCTTTATCTCGGTCTCAAATCTCAAGATCCTTTTTCATTTTGTTTTATTCTGCCTTTGCTTTTATGTACTTCCTAAATAAAATAGTTTTTTCTGTAGCATGGTATAATGAAAAGAGCACTGGGTTAGAAATCAGAACCAACTTTTAATTTTGGCACTAAATATCGCTGTGACCCTGAGCACATTACTCAAATTGAACTCTACTTTTCATCCAAAAAACAAGGAGGTTACACTGGATACTCTCTTAAATTTCTTCAGCATCCATAATTTACTGTGAATCAGATTAGAGATAAAACAGAAAGACTCCTCCCCTCAAAACTTACTCCAGAGCAGCAATAGAACGTACATCTGGACATAATTAAATCACTCACCATTCAAATGGATACAGAGAAGCAATGAAAGCAGAAAGATTATCTGGCACTCCATAAGTTTCCATCTGCTGTACATTTGAGGGTTCCCAGGAAAGGGAAAATAGTGACCTACATACTGGATATCAACTCAGGGAAGTCATTAAGGAAATAATAACAAAGCAGGAAGCTCTGTCCAGTCATCCTGGGTAAGACACAGACACCTTCTCACAGGACTGGCACAATCAGGCCCATTTTGAATCACAAATGAGGGCTTTGGACCAAAAGGTCTATGAAGGCCCTCCTACTTGCTCCAACATTCTGTGATTTGCATTTTTATTGTAGATTGAGGATTAAAATGGGAACAGATGAACGTTTTTCACACCCAGTCCCAGTTTCATGTGAAATGTTTCTGCACAAAATGTTTAATTGCTTTGCAGAAGTCACAAAGATGATTCAATGCCTCTTTCCTCTCCAAATGCATATAACTACTAGCTATGCTTATACAATATAGAAAACATGATGCTTTGGGATAATTTGGAAATGAATGGACAATATTCTCTGAAATAGTTATCACTAATATCTAAGTCAGCAGGTGCTTGCTGAATCACTTCCCCTTTTGGCTTTGGCCCTTTAGAATATCTGTAACTTTTTAAAGTGTATTTAAACAAACAAAAAGATGGAGTGATTGTTCTCAAAAAATGTTTCCACAGTTGGTTATTTACATTTATTGGAGGATGCAGCAGATACCCCCAAAAGCCATTCCCACTTGCCTGCCTTCATTAAAGTTTGAATACATTCCCACTCCCAGCTTTAAGAAGAATAGAATTCACTCCTAGCTTTAAGAAGAATAGAATTCACTCCTAACCTTAAGAAGAATAGAATTCTTAAAGCTAGGAGTGGCCACATGACACAATTCCAGCCATTGGGATATAAACAGATCTGACAGCAACTTCTGGGAACTTTTAGTTATTCTGATTAGGTTTATACATTCCCCACGATACTTTCTTTCTTCCCTGAACATAGGTGCTATGTCTAGCCCCGCAGCAGCCCTAGTGCAACCATGAAATTACAAAGCAACATACCAAACAGTAAAGGGGAAAGATAGACAAGGCTTAGGTCGCTAACAACACAGTTAAGTTAAAAGATAAACAAATACCTCTTTGCTTAAGCCTCTGTATGCCAGGCTGTCCATCCACTAGTTGCAGCAAAATATATTCCTTGTTGATACAACAGATTTGAGGAAAAGAACTAATTGCCTTTTAGTCTGAGAATATATGTATTGCTTACAAAACACATGAAATTGATTCTTGACTGTTTCTTAATACTAATAACACCATGATTATTTAATAGGGCAATTACACATAGTCTAGGTTTCCATCAACATTTCAAAGAGGAAATATTAGCATATCATCATCTCTGATAAACAGCATAAGGATATATTACTTGTATACATATCATAATCCAGTTTCTATCATGGTCATAGCCTCTTTCCTATTATGAAAAACCATATTTAAGTATTTTAGCATAAGCATGTTATCTGCCTCAAAAGCCACAGTCATTTTATTCATTCATAAGTCAAAAGATCTATGTGTCAGAAATTGTCATTTCACATTTTCTCAACTGATAAGTGTAGATACTTGTCAATCCTTTTCATCCAGTGTGCTTCAAACTCTAAAGATCTACATATTTTTATACCTGGGAGTAATATAGTTATGTTTTGTTATATTATTTTAGCTATACTGAAATGTAGAGCAAGGATTAGCAAACTTGCTCAGTAAACAAACAGATAGTGGGGGTCCTGGGTGGCTCAGTCGGTTAGGCGTCTGACTTTGGCTCAGGTCATGATCTCACAGCTCGTGAGTTCGAGCCCTGCATCAGGCTCTGCGCTGACAGCTCGAAGTCTGGAGCCTGCTTCAGATTCTGTGTCTCCCTCGCTCTCTGCCCCTCCCCCGCTCACACTCTGTCTCTGTCTCTCAAAAATGAATAAATGTAAAAAAAAAAAAAGAAAGAAAGAAAAAAGAAAGAACCAGATAGTAAATATTTTAAGCTTTAGGCTTTACAGTAAATATTTAGGCTTTACCATAAGGTCTCTGTTACAACCACTCAGTTTTGTCAAGTAGCACAAAAATAGCCATAGACAACATGAAAATGAATTAATGTAACTGTGTTACAATATAACTTTATTTACTGACATTGAACATTGCAGTTCATAAGGTTTTCAGGTGTCATGAAATATTATTCTTTCCAATTTGTTTTCAACCATATAACAATGTAAAAATCATTCTCAGTTCTTGGGCAATACAGAAACAGGTAGCAAGCTCTATTTGGCCCACAAGCTATTACTAAATAAAACCTGCTATTTTGCCCTGAATGCTTCAGTCACCTTATTATGCCTTACAGAATAAGCAAATGGAAACTTCCAAAACTTCACTAATGTTTCAGGTGTAGTTTTTTCTAATAAAGCGTTCAACAGACATTCTAATGTGTACTGCTTTACAAATAAATGATTCTAGATTTCTTAATTCCTGCATTCATTTATATAGGAAAAGGCAGCCTTTTTGTATAGCAATAGGCAGCATTACCACGAACGCATTATGATCTGAGATCACGTTTCCACTGATAACTGATAATCCCTGTGAGGGCTGCATCCATAGCCCAGGGGAGTACCCCATTCATTTCTGTGCTCATCCCTGTTATCTTCCCCCTGAGATCACCCCATCGTGGCTGTTCTCTCAAGTCACATAAGCATTCTGCCAGGGAAATAAAGGAAGGCATTCTTTGGTTGTCCTGATTTTAACTGTCTCCCTTAAGTTTAGCCTGGCCACTAGACTTTAGTCCTCTTTCATATAGAGGTTAATGTATACTATTTAACATAGTACTGGAAATCTTAGCCTCAGCAATCAGACAACAAAAAGAAATCAAAGGCATCCAAAGTGGCAAGGAAGAAGTAAAACTTTCACTATTTTCAGATGACATGATACTCTATGTAGAAAACCCAAAAGACTCCACCATAAAATTGCTAGAACTAATACAAGCATTCATCAAAGTCACAGGAAATAAAATTCAATGTGCAGATGTCTATCACATTACTACACACCAATAACGAAGCAGCAGAAAAAGAAATCAAGGAATCAGTCCCATTTGCAGTTGCACTAAAACATACCTAAGAATAAACCTAACTAGAAGAGATAAAATATCTGTACTCTAAAAATTATAGAACACTTATGAAAGAAATTGAAGAGGACACAAACAAATGGAAAAGCATTCCATGCTCATGGACTGAAAGAACAAACATTGTTAAAGTGTCTATACTACTCAAATAAATCAACACATTCAGTGGAATCTTCATCAAAGTAACACCAGCATTTGTCACAGAACTAGAAAAAAAATCCTAAAATTTGTATGGAACCACAGAAGATCCCAAATAGCCAAAGAAATCCTGAAAAATAAAAACAAAACTGGAGGCATCACAATTCCAGATTTCAAGCTATATTACAAAGCTGTAATCATTTATACAGTATGGTACTGGCACAAAAACAGACAAATAGATCAGTGTAATAGAATAGAGAACCCAGAAATGGACCCACAAATGTATGGCTGACTAATCTTTTGACAAAGCAGGAAAGAATATCCAATGGAAAAAAGTCTCTTCAGCAAATGGTGCTGGGAAAACTGGACAGTGAGTGACATGCAGAAGAATGAAACTGGACCACTTTCTTATACCATACACAAAAAATAAATTCAAAATGAATCAAAGACCTAAATATGAGACAGGAAACCATCAAAATCGTGGAGGAGAACACAGGCAGCAAACTCTTTGACCTCGGTCGGAGCAACTTCTTACTAGACATGTCCCTGTAGGCAAGGGAAACAAAAACAAAAATGAACTATTGGGACCTCACAAGATAAAAATCTTCTGCACAGTGAAGGAAACAATCAATAAAACTAAAAGGCAACTGACAGAATGAGAGAAGATATTTGCAAATCACACATCTGGTAAAGGGTTAGTATCCAAGATCTATGAAGAACTTATCAAACTCAACATCTAAGAAACAAACAACCTAGTTAAGAAATGGGCAAAAGACATGAACAGACATTTTTATAAAGACATCCAGATGGCTAACAGACATGAAAAGATGCTCAACATTACTCATCATCAGGGAAATGCAAATCAAAACCATGATGAGATACCACCTCACACCTGTCAGAATGGCTAAAATTCACAAGAAACAACAGGTGTTGGCAAGGATGCAGAGAAAGAGGAACCCTCTTGCACTGTCAGTGGGAATGCAAACTGGTGTAACCACTGGAGAACAGACTAGAAGTTCCTCAAAAAACTAAAAACAGAACCACCCTATGGCCCAGAAATTGCATTACTAGGTATTTACCCAAAGGATACAAAAACACTTATTTGAAGGGCTATATGCACCCCAGTGTTTATAGCAGCACTATCAACAACAGCCAAACTATGGAGAGAGCCCAAATATCCATCAACTAATGAATGGATAAAGAAAATGTGGTGTATGTATACATGTATGTATATACACATATATACACATATGCATACATATATGTACATATATACACATATACACATATATACATACATGCAATGGAATATCACTCAGCCATCAAAAGAATGAAATCTTTCCATTTGTGGTGACAGATTGGAGCCAGAATGTGTTATGGTAAGCAAAATAAGTCAATCAGAGAAAGACAAATACCATATGACTTCATTCATATGTGGAATTTAAGAAACAAAACAGATGAACATGAGAAGAGGAAAAAAGAGAGAGAGAGGGAGAGAAGCAAGCCACAAGAGACTCTTAACGATACAGAACAAACTGAGGTTTGATCTAGATGGGCTAGATGGGTGATGGGTATTAAGGAGGGCACTTGTGAGGAGTATTGGGTGTTGTATGTTAAGTGATGAATCACTGAATTCTACTCCTGAAACCAGTATTTCCCTGTATTTTAACTAAAATTTAAATTGAAAATGAAAAGAAGCTAATGGGACATGAGGTTGCCAAAAATAGTAATAGCATTAAACAGAAGAAAGATGCTTTATCATTCCTGGCAAGAAGAACAAGACAATATTACTTATGGGGTATAAAATGATAGTTCTCCCCACTCTAGGGCTAAGAAACATAACCTCCAAGAATGACTTGGCAATTTGTGACAATTGTTGTTTTTGTTAAGATCATCGCCTATGCACATTGGCATTAATAAGTTATATGAATTATCTTTTTATGGTGAAATATTTTCTGATTCCTTCATTTTGCTAACCAGAAACAAAAATCAGTAGTACACCATGAAAGCCTTAGGCAACTGCAGCCCACATACGTCTGTCCCATTCATTCTTATTCTACTTTCTGTAACTGTAGCTCTTTTTCTAAGACTGGAGTTCTGCCCACATTTCCATTATTTTTGGCTAGAGTCCTATTAAATGAAGGTGACTTTGAATTCCAGGCTCAATAAAAAGACCTCAGGATGGCTAGGTGATGTGAATAGTGAATGATTTACTGAGAATCTACCATTAACAAGGCACTGTTCTAAGTTCTTCATATATTTAATACATGATCTTTAGATAAGGTGCTATTATCATCATCTTATAGATAAGAAAACAGATACTTAGGGAGTTTACAAAACTTACCCAAGGGGCGCCTGCACAGCTCAGTCAGTTGAGCATCCAACTCTTGATTTCTACTCAGGTCATGATCCCAAGGTTGTGGGATCAAGCCCTATGTCAGGCTCCATGCTGAAGGTGTAGCCTGCTTGGGATTCTCTCTCTCTCTTCCTCTGCCCCTCTCTCCAGGTTACACGTGCATGCACTCTAAAATAAAATAAAATACTTAAAAAAAAAACTTACTCAAGGTCACACTGCAGGTAAGAAACAGTTCTCCTTCCACTGCACCAACCTGCCTCTTAGATTCTAGTTCATTATAGGCTCTTCCCTTAGGGTCTGAATTTATCTCCAATTTCTCCATGTAGATATGGGAGGATTTCCCAAAACAGTGATCATTTGGAAGTGGTCACTTTGCATTGATTTTGGATCACACAGAGTTCTACCCACCTTTTCCTCCCAGAATGAACTTGAGAATATTGTATTTGAGTAGCCCAGGTGTTTACTCCAGGCCAGCCCTCTATCACTGGACAACTTCTTCCCAGCCCCTAGCCTGTGCCCTGCTGAACAGATTTTATTGCTTCCCTGAAAACCCAGTATTTCTGGATATCTAGGATACCAAAACCATGCCTACCTGAGTTTCATCATTTCACTGTAAATCTTTGAATGCTTAATCCTACCACTATAAAGGAAGGACACTGTCCCACTGTAAACAACACTCCAATACTAAATTGCATGATGATGAATTTATGCAATTAAATTTGAATTTTTCTGTGAAATGGAACATTCCAATGAAATCTTTTTTTTTTTTTCAATAATAGTTTTCAATGTGAGGTCCTGGAAGGTGTAATGCTATGTGCAAAGAGATATACTGGGCTTCTATTGTGTATTTAAATTATTAGACCTAGTCCCAGCTTAAAAAGGTTGAATTTATATGTACCACAGTTGTAAGACAGTCTTGTTTTCTTTTCATAATGAAGACATATACAGCTAGAAGTCAGTCCGGGCCTACGCCAAATGCTAAAATAGTTGAAGTTGTCTTTGCTGATTCTTTACCTCTTCTGTGGTACCTCACCCTAGATATCCTACTATTGTCATGTGTCACCCACACATGCCCACAGAGAGTTCCCTAAACTCTAAACCTTTCCCATTTCCATTTTTGTGCCTATCAAAAGTGTCCAGGATTTTATTTTCTCAGTCATATTCTCTATTTCCAATCTCCCCAAAGCAAAAACAAAAACAAATCCACAATATATTCTAATTATAAGTGCTTTAGTATATTCCCTCACAAAGATAACAAATTACCAGTTTGGTTCCCAAGATTGGAAGCTAGAGGTCCCTGGTCAGAACAAGGAGGGTTAAGGTGAAGAATTTCAGATGACCACAAAAGCACAGAAGGTTGGACAGTTTGGCACATAGCCAAAGGATATGGCAGGTACAGATGGCAGCAGTCCAGTACCCAGGGATTCAGATGGCAGCTAATTGACAGGAGAAAACAACTAGGCAGGTGGCTAACAGCACAGGTTCAGCTATCTAAAGTCAGGTCAGGCACAGGGTCAGAAAACCAGTAACATTAAATCTGAGAAATAAGGAATTCATAGAAACTGAGTAATTTTGCCTGAGGAGCCTGGATTACTGAACCATTTCCTTCCCCAGCTTTGGCATAGTTTTATCCAGGCTATAGTGGTTAAATACCGGAGTCTGAGAATGAAAGCGATGTGACAGATTCAGATAAGGAGAAACCAGACAGCATCTGAGGAGCTAAGGTTAATAAGACCATTGACCAAGCCTCATGAACAAACATTGATTATTTCCCTCCTTCAGGAGAGGACACATTTATAGTATACGGAGAACTGCAATGACTGAATCCATTCTAAATGCAATACTTAAGTCCATTCTACAGCAGGGGGGAAAAACTCACAAAGATTAATTCCACCTGAGAGTAAATGGTTGCACAGGTAATTGAGAAGGAACAGTCAAGAGAAGTTTCACAAGGGAGATGACATTTGAGCTTGATTGTAGAGCATAAATAGAACATTATCATACAGGATGAAGGACCTTCCAAACAGGGGGTACAGCATGAGCAAAGACAAGCAGGCTTGAAAATACACATTGTACTTGAGGACTTTTGGGTTGTCCAGTGTGTTCAGATATAGGCAATATGGTAGGAAATAGCAAAAACGAAGCTAGCCTATAAGCATGTATACATACACAAGTGCTCACATACATATGCCTGTATATACATATATTCACATATGTATACATATTTGTAATTTGTATTATATATAATACAATACAATGTATTATATATTTGTAATTTGTATTATATATAAATACAAATGAGTGCATAAATATAAATGTATATAGTTGTCAAACTGTAATCAGATGGTGAAGTCTTTGACTATAACCCTTAGGGAATGTGACCTTAAAGGAACACATTCAAAGGTTTTAATCAAGCAGACAGGCATGATCAGTTTTATAAAATCAGTGATAACGATGCATAGGATGGACTGGAAGGAGAGAACTACAGCACAGATAACAGACCCATCAAAGATCAGTAACAACAATCCACACAGAAGATCATGATGAGCTAAAGCAGGGCAGTCAGTGGTCACAGGGATAGAGAGGAAAAGGCAGTTTCTGGAGTTTTTGAGGGGAGAAATCAGCACAACTTACTAACCTATTTTACACAGAGGAAAAGAAACAAAGAGGTTCCTAACTTATGCAACAGAGGGTGATGAGATGGGAGTGCCATTAATGAAGACAAAGAAACAAGATTTGGGGAACAAGATTACAAATTGGATTCAAATTTGAAAAAACAAAAAACCAAAAAGCCTAGAACATAAGAATGAGCTTGTGCTATAAATTGAGGGTCCAGTATATTAGTAATGTTTGAATACTTGGGAATGTACAAAATCACCCAGGGAAAATGTCTAAAAGGAAACCTGGAGAAGACTAAATTTGTCTGCACATGAAAAGATGTGTCACTGACTACAAAAGTAACTGTAGAGACTTTAACCAAATGAATAATACCCAAGAGAGCAAGTCTTATATTTGAAATAGGTAAGAGAGAAGGGGACAGAACATGCTTAAAGGAGAGATACTGAAAAGTAGGAAAGGTTTTCTGTACTCAAATACACCATACTGACAACCAGCTACTCTATTCAAGTCTTCTTGGAAGAACAAGAAAGTGATAATGGTCTTTCCAAGCTCTCTTGTCCTATAATGCTTTCCTCTCAGATGTACTTGCTTAACTTCTATCTTGTTTACAGAATCCTGGCCTTTTTATGGGCTGATGCTGGCCTGGCAATGGCACAGTTGTCAAATAAAATGCATCTGAGTTCATGGAAACCAAATCTATCGTTGATATTATGCAGCCAACCTGTATGACAAGGTTCTGGAAACACACTAAACCTGTTGTGGCCAAAATCACCCTATGCAAATTAAGTCTTTACATTCATCCTTATTTCCTGGTAACAATTTAGATGTAATTCTTCAAGTTATTCAGTGACATATAGTAAATGGCCTCTTCTATTACACTGATCAGCAGCAAACATCCATGTTAATTACCCCGACTATAGCAATCATTTCACAAAGTACATGTATATCAAATCATCACATGTACACTTTACATTCAATATTATCTGTCAGTTACACCTCAACAAAGCTGGAAAAGAAAAAATAAATATCCAGTTTATTATATGCTTGGAAACCTCCGTATTCTCAACAGGAAAGCTGGAATTACAAAAGCACCTTACAGAGTTGTGAGGATCAAATATTTGTGAAAGTGTTTTATCAACTTTCAGTCACTTCATAATTGTTAGTTGCTATTAGTAGCATCAGACCCTGGGGTTTAATGTACAGTTAATGACACATAGAATTAAGTGATAAAGTGATTTTTGTTTAATTTTTACTACAGCTTATAAAAACAGACATTAACCCAAATATGTGACATTTTAACAGACAAAATTTGTATTCTGATGATCTAGCTGAAAAATAATCATAGAATTATACACATTCAATCAGCACCTACATAAATACAAAAAGAAACTCTAGCCCTTTCATTGTGAATAAGGAAATATAGTAAAGAAACCTGCCCACAAGAGCCTAAACAGATGTGTTTAATCAAATCAATAATATTGTGTGAATGATAAAAGTACCAAACATCAGTGAATCAATTTCATGTTATATTCTTGGAGTGATACTGTATAGGCATTATTTTAGCAGACAACTTTGTCCCAAAATGCTTAATCAACACTAGATAAAATACATACAAGCACTGTTGTTCTACTAGGCTTCATAAAGAATCCATTCATCCTAAGGGAATACATTCTGGTTTCCACATCTCTCCACAATATTTTATATCTATGCTCAAGAAAAGCCTGGGGTGAAGAAAAAGATATGACTAAATGGTTGAACATTTTAGCAGCAAAATCCTTAAACTCATAGTAGAACAATGATGAGATTAGCTGCTCCAGAAGAAAATCAAAACTATGGAAAGTAAAGAAAAATTTATAGTCAGGGTAAGCAAAGTAAATGCAGGCTCCTACATTTCACAAGAATATACCTATTTGTAAGGGCAAAAAAAAATATGTTGACAATGAAGTTTATTAACTCTCTGTTCTCCCAAGCAATTGAGGGCATCAGGAAATACAATGTTTCTAAAAAAATACTTCTGTTCAAGAAATAAGAATTATCTATACATGGGGCCTTTGTCTGAAAACACAGAACACAGAGATAAGAATCATTTCTATTGTAAAAGAAAGCTGCAGGTTGATAACAGTGGTGATCTATTTGGGAATACAGATCCAATTCTACTGCTCACAGTGCTTAATGTCTCCAGCATTTTCCAGCCATTTCCTTCTACGGAGGCCCAGGTACGATAGCATATGCTGCATGGGATGGCCATTAACAAAGAAATGTGGGCTTAGGACAAGAATCAATACCAGCTGTCGTCTTATGTGATCACAAGATAATTTTTAAAGCCCAAATAATCTCCTTGATTTGGCGTATGGCAATTGAGCTCATTTTTCAGTAGCTAAAATGCATGACTACATATTTACCCCTAAACACATAAAAGGGAAACAGAACGCTGTATTTCTCAAGAAAAGCAGACTTGGCTTGCCTAGACTATAGATCAAATTAAGTGGGGCCATGAGGCAAATGAGCTCAGATTTGGGACAACAAATTCTGTCGATGAATTTGGTTCCATTAGACTTGGGTTACAAACTACACTAAAATAATGGGATTTGGTTCCATGTGAGAAAATTATGGAGCTTAAAAAAAAATAAAAAAAAAAAACTCTTTCCCATTACAATCAACCACTAAAGGATTCTGCAAGGGAAATGCACTCAAATGAATTAGTTGTATAACTGTTACTCTTTCATTAAAATGATTTAATAGTTCTACAAATGTCATGGCATTAGCATTTTATGCAAAGCTATAAAACAGTAGCAAGTAAAAAATCAACTGCCTTTAAAAGTCAGCACTTTTGGACTATGTTTATGAGACTACACGGTCACTTTGTGATATGAAATGGCAGCATTGCTAAGATAAATATTGCTTGCTGGCCAGTTTTATTTTGGGCAGAAGGCCATTAAAGGAAGGAGGCTGCCGAATTCATATTTCATTTGGATGGGCTTTCAACAATTCATGTACATTGGCTTAATTCATCTAAGGAAAAGAGAAGCTTTTTGGAGTATCTCCTTAAGAGATTATTTAATTACATATTCCTACAAAGTTTAAACTACTCCTTTCAGGGCAGGCAATCTAAAAACATATTTATAGGCAGGTGATAGGCAGACATGTGATGGCAAAACAAACGACTTCCAGAAAGACAAAGGTGCTCTGTTCACAGTCTATCCTTAATCCACTGTATCTCTAAATAGGTATTAGATGTTTTCCATCCTCATTAGAGTATGGTAGATGATGTTCATATTTTTCATTAGTTGTTTCCAAAACTATTCCTTAAGCAAAATTTGGATAACAATTGTCAACACACTTAGGCTGGATAGTAGCCCACGAAGTTTAACTTATTAACTGCACATTAGCCAACTGCTAAAGTTTAATAGTAACAAGTACCTAGTGGTATGGCTGGCATTCAGATTAAAAATAAAGGTTTGGAAAAAATATATAGGAAGGAAGGAAGGGAGGGGTGGTAGGGAGAGACAGAAAGAAAAAGGTAGGTAGGTTTGGACTGTCATAATTTTGGGTGTCAGTGGGTAAGATTTAAGTGGTTAGAACACTGTCACTGGTCCTTCAGTAGCTGATGCCACATGAGAGACTAGCTAACAAAAATGAGCAGGTAACAAAATAAGTCTCTTTTCTGTGTTATTGGCCTTCTTTGGCTAACATGTTCAATAACATGTAATGAAAGGAGACAGCATGATGCAGTGGGAGAACACTGAATTTGGAATATTAAGGTCTGGGTTAAAATCCTAGCTTGATCTTAGGAATTCAAATAGCTTGTTTTTAAACTAGGAGCCTGGATTGGATGACATCTAAGATGGTGGACCAAATGGTATGGGGAAGGAGAGCACTCTATTACCACACAACAACGACAGGCCACTAGTGGCTTACCAACAATTATCAAGAGTAGGGGCGCCTGGGTGGCTCAGTCGGTTGGGCGTCCGACTTCAGCTCAGGTCATGATCTCGCGGTTCATGAGTTCGAGCCCTGCATCCAGCTCTGTGCTGCCAGCTCGGAGCCTGGAGCCTGCTTCGGGTTCTGTGTCTCCCTCTCTCTGCCCCATTCCCACTCATGCTCTGTCTCTCTCTGTCTTAAAAATAAATAAAGCATTAAAAAAAAAAGAGTAGTCAGAGGGTATAGGTAAACTCTGTGTGGCTCCTTAATATCTACCTAATTGAACTGATGTGGAAGTTTGGTCACAATGGATTGGAAGTGGGCTTTTCAAGCTCCTGTATGATCTCATTCCAATAGTAAGACAGTTTCATTTATTATCTTAAACTTCTAAATGCTATGTTAGCCTAATCACTTTTAAACTTTTTCTTTAATATTTATTTATTTATTTTTGAGAGAGAAAGCAGGAGCGGGGTGGCAGAAAAAGAGGGGGACAGAGAACCCGAAGCAGGCTGCACACTGACAGCAGAGAGCCCAATGCAGTGCTCACACTTACAAACCATGAGATCACGACCAGAGTCAAAGTCACACACTTAACCAACTGAGCCACCCAGGCACCCCAGTCTTTTAAAATTCTATATTCTAGTTATAATTATTAACTCCCACCAATATCTCTGTTTTTTATTATTGAAGTCTCCTCAAATTTAAAGGCAGGCAAACTGAAGCAGGAAATAAGGATGCAGTGAGTGAGTGTGAGAAACTGAAAAGTCTTCATGAGATCGACCCTAACTCTGGGTTCTAACTCTGTGGGACCTTTGATTATTACTGGATGCTTTATTTATTTTTTTTTTTTTTATTTTAGAGAGAGAAAGCACACAAGCTGAGGAGAGAGGCAGAGGGAAGGAGAGAGGGAGAGGGAGAGGGAGAGGGGGAGGGGGAGGGGGAGGGGGAGGGAGAGGGAGAGGGAGAGGGAGAGGGAGAGGGAGGGAGGGAGGGAGAGAGAGAGAGAGAGAGAGAGAGAGAGAGAGAGAGACTCTTAAGCAGGCTCCATGCTCAGCACAGACCCTGACACAGGGCTCAATCCCACGACCCTGGGATCATGACCAAGCTGAAATCAAGAGTTGGACGCTCAACTGATTGAGCTACCCAGGTGCCTCTGATTTTTACTCAAAGCTTTAATTGGAAGTCCCACCATATTGAGTCTTTCCCACTGCTATATGAATACATTTAATTTTGCTTTCTAAATCAAAAATGCAAGTAGTGAGAAAGCATATAGTAAATGTCTAAATATCTATTGCAGACTTTGGATTCAGAAGGTAGTAGATAACATAATCCCTGACCTCAAGAAGTTTACAGTCTGTACTGGATATTTACCCAAAAAATATAAAAACACTAATTCAAAGGGATACATGCACCCCTCTGTTTATAGAAGCATTATATACAGTAGCCAAATTATGGTAGCAGCCCAAGTGTCCATCGATAGATGAATCGATAAGAAAGATGTGGTGGATAGACAGATAGATACAGAGACATAGATAGATACAGATATAGATGGCCACAAAAAAAGAATGAAATCTTACCATTTGCAACAACCTGGATGGAGCTAGAGAGTGTAAAGCTAAGCAAAATAAGTCAGAGAAAGACAAATACCATATGATTTCACTCATATGTGGAATTTAAGAAGCAAAACAAATGAGCCAAAGGAAGAAAAAAAGGGAGAGAGACAACCCAAGAAACAGACTCTAACTATATAGAACAAACTGGTAGTTGCCAGAAAGGAGGTGGGTGGGGATGGGTGAAAGAGGTGAAGGTGGTTAAGAGTACACTTATCATGATGAGCAATGAGTAATGTATGGAATTGTCGAATCACTATATTGTACACCTGAAACTAATATAACACTGTATGTTAACCATACTGAAATTAAAATTTTAAAAATAAAAAGTAAAGTTTACAGTCTGATTATAGAGATAAAAATGAAAAGTCAGTTATGTGCAGTGGTTTTCAAAATACAGTTTGTAAAAATTATTCAGAAACTTTAAGGATGCAGATTTCCAGGCTGCAGACCTAGACCCAGGGACTCCAACAAGACAGTATTTCTGGGGTGTGTTCAGTAACTGAACTGAGTAACTTTAGGAACTGAGTGCTGCATTTTTAACAGTATCCAAATAGGTGATTCTAACTAATCCACATGGTCAGGCAACCACACACTGAAAAACACCACTGAGTAGAAGCTCAGGCTCCAGAGTCAAATAGTCTGGGTCTTACCATTTTCCAGCTGTGCGACCTTGATTAAGTTACTTAGGTCTCCATGCTTTAACGTTCTCATCTATAAAATGAAGATAATAATAGCACCTGTGTCTTTAGATGGTGGTAACACTGGCACCCAGTAAGCACTTAGTAAAAGTTGTTCTTGTTTTTGTTATCATTAATATTATTATAACACTAGAAACTGATCAAGTGCTAATTGACCTGACATTGTTCCCAGAATTCAATGATAAAAAAAGAGTTCTGACTAAGGGTAGGAAACACTTTAAGGAAGAAGAGAGAGTTGAATCACATCTTAAAATCAGTGAAACATTTGGATTATCAGAGAAAATAAGAAATTCTGGGTATAAGGAACATACTCAGCAAATTATCAAGGAAGGTGAGAATAAGGTGTGTGAAAACAGGGAGGGGAAGTAGCCCCTGAAGCGGAGGGTTGAAATGGGGAAAAGTGGGAGGTAAGTAGCCAGAATACTTAAAGCTCAGCAAGACTCAAGTCCCCCCTTCTTTTTATTTTAGACACCTGTTTTAAGAGGCAGCTACATTAGAGACAGGCCCTCGCTTTAAGAAACAGGATATAAAAGATCCATTTATAATAAGTTTCCTTTTTACAAAAATAATCCCTATTTACAAAATAAGTTATCACACAGAACCTTAATTCACTGTCTGCATTAAGGTTTAAGACACATTTCATTCACTAAAAATAAACAATTCAACATTCCAATAAAGGGCAATGAGCTTTTTCTGAAATCAAGAGACTATTTTATTTAATTTCGGGAACCTCAGACCCCAGCACAAGGCCAGGAACATGAGAATAGCTCTAAAACCAAATAGTTGCTCAACTACATATATATATATATATATATATATATATATATATATATATAGCAAATAGTTATGATATAAAATAGGATACACATTTTTAAAAAGTTTCTTTCCTTTTGAAAGCTGCCACATCCATTTATTGTTCATATTCCCACGTGAGGCTACTGCTTTAAAAATACAACCAGATTCATTGTTTTCATTTATACTGAGTGTCCATAACTATGTAAGGAGCAATAAATTAAATTAAATATTGTACATGTCAATAGTCAATCTGGGGGCGCCTGGGTGGCGCAGTCGGTTAAGCGTCCGACTTCAGCCAGGTCACGATCTCGCGGTCTGTGAGTTCGAGCCCCGCATCGGGCTCTGGGCTGATGGCTCAGAGCCTGGAGCCTGTTTCCGATTCTGTGTCTCCCTCTCTCTCTGCCCCTCCCCCGTTCATGCTCTGTCTCTCTCTGTCCCAAAAATAAATTAAAAAAAACGTTGAAAAAAAAATTTAAAAAAAAAATAGTCAATCTGGATAATTCAATTGAAAATACACTGAACTCTTATTTGACTTCACAGGAATTTAAGTAACTTCATTGAATTTGTAATTTAGTGGATGAAAAGAAAAGCACAGTGCACTGAGGCACTAACAGCCTCCCCTTGTTTCTTCTTTCCTCTTCTTTTCCGTGTACACAGATCCTTAGAGGTTTACTTACAGGTACAACTTGATCCTCCAGGAAATGTCCATCAAACATCTCTAAACCCCCAGAATGGAAGTATCCCCTACTGGTTCCTATTGCCCAAGAACTTCTTTTCTGATTTAGGATATTCCAACTTTTCTGTTTTTATCTTAGGAAAACATCAATGGAGCATACGGGATAGTTCATTTTTTTTCTTTGACTCCTCAAATGATGTCTTGAAACTTATGACCATACCGCACTCAAAACATATCCACCACAAAGGATACAAAAATACTGATTCAAAGGGGCACATGCACCCCAATGTTTATAACAGCATTATCATCAACAGCCAAACTATGGAAAGAGCCCAAATGTTCACTGACTGATGAACGAATAAAAAAGATGTGATATGTATGTATGTATGTATGAATACACACACACACACACACACACACACACACACACACACTGGACTATTACTCAGCCATCAAAAAGAATGAAATCTTGCCATTTGCAATGACATGGATGGAGCTAGAGTGCATTATGTTAAACAAAATAAGTCAGAGAAAGAAAACTAACATGATTTCACTGATATGTGGAATTTAGGGAACAAAACAGATCAACATAGGTGAAAGAAAAAAGAGAGGGAGGCAAACCATGAGAGAGACTCTTAACTACAGAGGACAAACTGAGGGCTGCTGGAGGGGAAATGGGCAGGGGGATGGGCTAAATGCATGATGGGTATTAAGGACATTGGTTGTGATGAGCACTGGGTGTTATATGTAAATGATGAATCACTAAGTTCTACTCCTGAAACTAATATTAAACTATATGTTAAATAACTAGAATTTAAATAAAAACTTGAAACATTAGGGGAAAAAAAAACATATGGGCCAGAAGTTCATGAGGGTGTCACACTTCACTTTCATAGATGCTATCCATGTCCGGCAGACAGGGCAGCTGTGTTTATCACCTATAAAGCACAAACTAAATGTAGATTATAGAACTATGTCACTGAGGAATCAGTAACCAAGGCAAGGAGAGATGTCCATGTCGGTTATTAAGATATCCATTACAGTGGAAAGACTTGCTTTACAAAAGAACCACAACAGAAAAATGGGAATTTATCAGAAGTGATACTTTTACATTGCTATGCCCATAATTCCTACAATGAAAATACCCCACTAATACAATTTGTAATATTTGATGAACTAGAAAATGTCTTTGTTCCCACTACCATTCACTTCCTGTTTTTGTGAACTGGGGATAAAATGACCAACTTAAGCTTCACTTCACTAATTTGATTCCAGTTAATGCCCCAAGGGGAGCTATCAGCATGTCTCTTCCAATTGCCTCCTAGGGAACAAGAGAGAAATATTTGGCCTATTAAAAACAATGGACGCATTCACTTCTGTACTGGCCTGATGGGGACCCTGTGCTTCCGTTTACAACTGCCAGGTTCATTCAGCTCTTTGATTACCTTCTATCAGTGTGTTCACAACCAATTCAAACCAATAGTGGGAGACAATTAAATTCACTGAAAGAGCAGTTTTTATGGTCACACCTGCCTAATGTCACCCAGTCTTTTTTCATGCACATGTAATTAATACTGTTCAATGCCAATAACTCAGACTTCCAGCAATATAGAGTATGGTGGTAAGAACTCTGTTACTACCAGGGAGTGAGCCAGGCCTGGGTTTGTGTTCCAGCTGATACACTTAGTACCCGTCTGCCATTTCAAATACTGTGACTCAATATACCTTCAATAGTCATGCTCTCTTCTAAAATAAACAGAATGATGAAAGAATAGCAAGAAATATAATGATTACACTTGCTTTTGTATTAATAGTTACTGTCACTTGAAGCACTGTCACTGAAAGTCACTGCTTTTCAATATAGGCAGGGGCAGAGTAGCACTTTGAACTAGACATCTGTTCTTCAAAGACTCATTTGAATCATCTCTCTTATAAAAGATGAGCATGTACCTCTGCTCTGGCAGAAGAATGTAATAGAAATATTTGTGCCTTACTAAGTCAGACCCCTTATAATACCCATTGGCAACTGGGCTGGTTTCTAGGAGAAAAGGTGAACCAATCTGCAGAAGGGTCTGATACACTCAAACCCTGTTCCCTGATTCAAAGTCAGGAAGATCAATGATGGCAGACCAGGGTGGTCCAGAATAAGACCCACAGGAAAAAAAGGCAAGCCCTCTAGAATAAAACTGTCTGTGGAAAGGTTAGCAATCCGAGCTCAAAGGCCTGAGATTCAGAAGTCAGGGGGCATGGAAATAACAATGCAGACCTAGAAGTCTCTCAGGACCCAGACATCCAAGCACAATGTTATGTTAGAGGACATTTGACTATAGACTAAATAACATATGAGTATGGACTTAAGTATGATCTTGGAGCTCAACCGTAAGACACCACAGTGGTTGGCACATGAGTCTGGACCACTGTCATATTGCAAAGGGAAACATCAATATTCATGGGATACTAGAGCACCCAGCTTCAACAGCAGTGCTAGGAGTTAATAGAAAGCAATGACCAAGACTTCTCGTTTCCCTCTAATTCTGGCATTAGAAGAAGAAATAACTTTAATTTCAAGAAGGTAAGCCTTTGGAAAAACACTGGACATCTTTCTACTAGAATATCTGGGGTCTGAAATAATTAACCTGACAAAATAATGACCATATTTGTACCCTAAATTAATAAAGTAAGTTACAATGGTTACACTGCTACAAAGGCAGGATCTACACAGCCCAACTGGAGAAGGGAGCAAGCACTGGCCTGTTGAAGAAACTATGCCGGCAACAAATATACAACAATCTCCCAGCAGCATAGAACTGCCACCTTCTAAACCCATATATTTAGTTTATTATCTCCTTTGTTAGATTGCCAGTTAAGGTGGAAATCTGGGCATATCCCATTCCCAATGCCAATGTAGATTACTTAAAAATTGTTAATAGTATGAAAAGTATATGACATCTTCACACAAGAAACACTGATGTATGCAAAGGGAACTAGACGGAAGGGAAGGCTGACCATTCCCATGACTTCTCTCATGTGCTGGATGAATTTACTTAACAAGTAAGTGGAAGAGAGCTCAACAGAACCCACTGAAAAGGATAAGCAATTGAGGGAGGCAAAAGTGGTCTTGTGGGGTCATCGTACATCACATTTAACTCCCATCTGAGCCTTTAGAAAAAGCATGGGTGCTAGAGACCACATCAAGACAGGACTCTGGGAGGGACTTACTCCTCCCAGCTCTCATTTAGGGGACTACTATGCTTGCCCTTGTACAGGGGCACTGCCATGACTAGCTCATTTTGCCACACATAAAAATATGGAATTGCCCATATTGAAGTCTGATTGCCACAACAAACATGGAAAAAAATGCTGGTTCTAGCTCTGATTCTTTCCCTACTAGAATGCTAAATCTTTAAACTAATTGGTAGCTTAAAGCTCCAGACAACCTAACATTTTCATTTTCTCTTTCTTCTTTATGTCTGAAATATTTAAACAAGGATCCATATTCCCTCCATTAGACCCACTTCAACTCCCAGCAGATCACAGGTATTGACATTCTTCTGTAGGAAAAGCAAACAGGGGGAAAAATCAGCAAACATGTAAAGTTATAAAATAAATCAAATTAAGGAGAAGGAACCACCTGAGGAATCAGAGCAAGTATGAAATATGTTTGAAATATGTGACCACCAGAAACAAGAGAGAATTTTAGGCATTTCCCAATACACATTCTCAAAAGATGAGTTGAGAAAAATGTTCACACATACATGAAACCACAACAGACCCTTAAGAAGTCATGGGGCGCCTGGGTGGTTCACTCGGTTAAGTGTCCAACTTTTGATTTTGGCTCAGGTTATAATCTCACAATCTTGAGATCAAGCCCCGAGTTGGGTGTGGAGCCTGCTTAAGATATTCTCTCTCTCTCTCTCTCTCTCTCTCCCTCCTCCCTCCCTCCAACTCTTCTCCCCTCTTGTGCACGTGTGCGTGCTCTCTATCTCAAAAAAAAAAAAATTTTTTTTAAAAGTCACAATAGCCTGATGTCAAAAAAAAGAAGAAAACAACACACACTGTAATAAAAACATGCAGTGAAAACACCACGATGGATATAAGGAGTAACTGATCAGATCCTTCTAAAATGGATTACAGGGCACCTGGGTGGCTCAGACCAACTCTTGATTTCAGCTCAGGTCATATCTCGAGGTTTGTGAGCTCACGCCTCACATGGGGCTCTGCACTGGTGGTGCAGAGCCTGCTTGGGATTCTCTCTCCCTCTCTCTCGCTTCCCCTCCCCACTCATTTCCCCTCTCTCTCTCTCTCTCTCTCTTAAAATAAATAAACTTAAAAAAATGTAATCAGGATTATAGAAATAGATTGTAGAATTCAAAATATTCTCCCACAAATTCAGGAGAAATTGATTAACAGGCTAATTTAATGAAAGAAAGGGTAAGATATATGGAGAGATTAGAATTTTATCTATGTCAGATGTAAAAACGGAGAAGAGAGAGAAGAAATAACTGTTTAAAATTAGAAGCAAATGTCTTAAGATGAAGAATTCATTTTGCAAATCCCAAAGCCTAAAAGAGTACTAGGCAAAATTATTTAGATGTAACCTAGATAAAATTTTGAAGTTCAAGACTTGTGAAAAAATATGCAAGAAAACAATCAGAAATAAAAGTGATGTGCGAAAGAGCAAATATCAGATTGGTCTCAATCTTTATGAACCGAATTTTGAAGGAAAAAAGTATATCACATCTATTCAAGTAGTTATCTTCAAAGACAAAAAGAAATTTCAGAAATTTAAATATTCTGAAATTAAAACACTTATGTACTCTTCATGAAAAAAACATCTAGAGTATATATATAACTGAAAATGAAAGCAAAAATTCAAGAAAAGAAAAATTGATATTGTAAAAGAAAGTAGTTAGTGAAATACAGTCTAGTTAACATTTGGACAAAAAATTAATGTAAATGTCAAATTATCATTAAAAGGCTGTATGTTGTCCAATGTAAAAATGATAATTGTTTAATAATCTGGATTTAAAACTCCAATTTACAACAAAGAGCAGCAAGTGGAGAGAGGAAGCAGGAAGTAAAGGCATAGTAAGTTTCCCAAAGAAAGGAGTGGGTTCAGAAGAGCCAATGTTGCTTTTCTCTTTGAACTCCAAGTTCAAAGTCATGTCAATAGCTTGAAATTGGCCTGGGGGGAAGCATTTACACCACCGAAATCAGCAAATATTACCAATAAGGCTTTTCTTTTTTCCTCAGAGAGCCACGATTGTCCCACAGGGTATAGTCAAATACCTAGTCTTTTTTTTTATTTTATATTTTTATAGTGTGGTAAAACACACATAACATAAAATTCACAATTTTAACCGTTTTTAAGCATGCAATTCAGTGGCATTAAGTACTTTCACAATGCTGTACAACCACCATCACACCATTTAAGAAAGTCTTAAAGTAGTCAAGTAACTTAAACTTACCAATCCGGCCAAAAGGACATGAAGTAAAAGGCAATTTCATCAGGAACTGAAAACCCAGTGTCTAGAGAATCAGACAACAGGATGGACTCAAGGCTGTGGGCAGTAAACAAATATCATGGAGCTGCATGGCTTTCCATTACAATGGCCATGGTCAGGAGCTGGGGTGGGAATTTTGCCTCCTTAATGTACCTAGCTAGGGATAGGGGTTGTAGAGGAGAAGATGTGGTCTCAAGAGATTCAGGCTGACTCTACATTTCAAACAGTCCCCTAACTTAGCCCTTTTATCTTTTGAATCAAACAAACCAGAAAGGTGCAAGAGTAGTTTCCAACATGGGCAATATACTGGAATTGCCAGATCAACTCTTAAAAAGCACTGATACCCAGGCCCACCCAGACCAATTGCAACAGAATCTGTGGGAATGTAGCCAGGACTGAGAGCCACCAGTGTAAAGCCACAACTTTCAGTAAGGGACTGCAAACCTGCATGAGTCTGCATCAGGTAAGGGACTCCCCCCTCAACTGTAACTTACCTTGTGAACATCATTCCAGGGAGTCAGAAACCACAGAGGGAAAGAACATGAAATGGAAGGACACACAGTTCGTAAACTGAGCATCAAATTGAAAAGGAAAGCAATGGAGGCACCTCCCGAAGCACCACCTCAGCCAAGATTAAGCCAGTAATTTAAATCCAAATTAGAATTGGCTAAATCTTCCATTGGTTTCATTTCTTCCACTCAGTTCTTTCTGTTTTGGGCTTTGTTTTCTCCCTAGAGGTGATCCCTGTGGATTGTGCCAAACAAGTCTATTCTGATCGATTCACTGCTATTAAGATATTTTCTAAGATTACCCAGCCTCTGTGGGATTATTCAGAGAATTTCCAATCCATTCAGAGGCAGCAAACCTATAAAATGCTGGAATGCATTATCAGAAGCCTGCTGTAAGATACCAGTTAATAATACATTGTCTTCCCACAAATGGGCTAGAAGGACAGAAGCCCTGAATAGCCCAGGATGTTACTGAAGTTGGTTTCAGCTGGCTGCCAATGCTTCTCAAAATAAATGTACAGCCCAGTCCACTTGAAAGATGAAACATTAGAAACAGGTCCTAGTCTGAGCTCTGTACTCTCCTTGAGAAGGTGGAAAAGGAAAGTGAACCAGCAATAATTCTCCTAGAAAACAGAAGCCAATATGGGAAGCTTTGGCCAAACCTAGGCCAGCTGTGTGGCACCAACTACCCTTGAAGTATTTATTACCAGATGAGACACTTGTTATGGGTTGGATTGTGTCTCCCAAAATGATGTTGAAGTCTTAATCCCTGGTACCTGTAAATGTGATCTTATTTGCAACTAGGGTCTTTGCAGATGATCAAGTTAAGGCAAGGTCATTAGGATGGGCCCTAATCCAATATGACTGGTGTCCTTATAAACCAGGGAAATTCTGATAAAGAGACAAACATTTACAGAGGGAGGATGACGTGAAGACACAGAGAGAACATCATCAGCAAGCTAAGGACCACCTGAGGCCACCAAAAGCTAAGAGAGCAGGCACTGAACAGAGACTCCCTCCTAGTTCTCAGAAGGAACCAACCCAGCTGACACCCTGATTTCTGACTTCTGGCCTCCAGAACGAAGATAATAAACCCCCGGGTCTAAGTGACCGGGTTTGTTGTACTTTGTTACAGCAGCCCCGGGAAACTAATACAATCATCAAAATACTGTATGGGTTTAAAACCTGGTGGACCATTCAAAACCAGACCACTAATCCAGAGGACTAGGTAAAAAGAGGCATTCAACATGTAATTTGAAGAAGGCAGGCACCAAACAGAAGTGATTAGAGAAAGCTAACAGGGTAGAGGAAACAGAACCAGGAGCAATCACAACACTGAAGAGGAAATTAGTTTCACTTCCTGAACATGGATTTAGAGGCCAGGTACTGCCCTAGGTGCTGGGGATTCGAGAGCAAATAAGAAGTTACTCATCATCTGCCCTGCTAGCCTTTTGTAGATATGGTGTGCCAAGATAGTAAGCAAAGCACTTTGGGATCAAAGGGGTGGGGAGGCTCACAGAGCAACCTGGGATTTGGGGAAGACTTCCTGGAAAATAGGATATCCAAGCTCAATCTTGAAGGATGAGAAATTGGCAGGATGGGCCAAAAGACGCCCATTTTCATAAAGAATCCAAGGGCCTCTTGATAGAGTGTCTAACAGGATGTGATTTTTTTTAAAAGGAAAGAGGCACAATCTTCACATACACATTTGAACATAAAACACCACGAGTTTGTCACCTTCAGAGCTGCAAAACACCCAAAGTAATAACCAGCAGAAACAGTCACCACATTATAGAGCAGAGGAAACTGTGACCAGTGGGAGAAACCGACCTCAGCATGTGGGGGTATGAGGGCAGGAGAAATAAAAGTACATGTGCCATGCTGTATTTGTTCATGATACACATGAGACACCCCACCTTTGAGAACTACCAGAAAAACATAGAGAACTTTGCAGGGACTCATGACAGCAAGTGAGAGCAAGTCAGAGAATCTACAGCAAAAATGAAAATAATAAGGATCCCATAGGGTTGTTGTAAGAAATGAAGAAAGAATAAGTAATATTTCAAAGCAATTGGGATACATCACCCCCACTCCATCTATCAATGTTTGATCCTATCTGCATCTGTGTTTATCATCTTATGTTGTCATCATTATCACTTACCAATATTCATTTCTTGAAAGCAACCTATTTTGGGAATGATGGCTCTGTAACACGAATGAGACTGATTTAATGACTGGCAAGTAGCAATCTAATGGGGATCATGGTGGCTGCAAGCCTGAGCACAGACAGGAATGGTATGGACCTCCTTTGTGCTGCAGCGCTCGGCTAATTGGGTCTAATGGAGGAGCTGGAGGTATTCTCCTTACGTTTTCCTAATGATATTAATGTCTTCATGAGGTTAATGAAACTGCTAACATGGGCCGACTGTGAATGGTTTTGTGTATAATATAAAACCATGTATTCTGAGTCTTATCCAAACACTAGGGATTATTACTGTTGTGGCTCGTTTTCTCTATAAAATCAAGGATGGTTGGGGGGGGGGGTTATTTTTCCTTCTAAGAGCCAGAATCAAAGACCACTAAGGATCTGATCTGATTCAGAAATTCCTAGACTGCTAGGTGGACACCATCTGGGGGGGGGGGAGGGCGGGGGGGAGAGAGGGTGGTTAAAACTATAGCCCTGGTTTGGTCATATCCTTTATGGTCTCTACTGCCCCCTGCTGGCCTGAAGAGGGAGGAGCGGATCTCCAGCACCCCCATGGGAGATGGAAAGCACCTGAAGACAAGATAAAATATAAACAGCTATTATTTACTATCACTTACTACGTGCTTTCTAATTTAATACTCACAACATTCCTGTGGGGTAGGTCTTGTTACTGCCATTTTACAGATGAAGAAACCTAGGTTCAACTAGTAAGCCAAGTTACCCAAGGACACAGAGCTTATAAGTGGCAGAACCAGGACAAGGTATAAATCTGTCTGGCTCACAACTGTCGTTACACTCCCACCAGGGCATATAGTACAGTACAAGTACCCATACTTCAAAACCAGATAAATTTGAGTTTTGATTTTTTTATTTTTTTTAACATTTATTTATTTTTGAGAGAGAGACAGAGCGTGAGTGGGGTTGGGGCAGGGGGGGGGGGGGGGGGGAGACACAGAATCTGAAGCAGGCTCCAGGCTCTGAACTCTGAGCTGTCAGCACAGAGCCTGATGCGGGGCTCGAACTCATGAACCATGAGATCATGACCTGAGCTGAAGTCTGATGCTTAACCAACTGAGCCACCCAGGCGCCCGAAGTTTTGATTTTAATCCCCCAACTTAAGAGCTGTTTAACATAAACTTTCAATAAGTTATTAAATCTATTTAAATTTGCTGAACTTGTTTTCTTTATCTGTATAATGTGAATCATACCTACCTTGGAGGATTGTTGTGAGGGTTAATAATAAAGTAAGCAAAAGATAGGACCTAGAGTACAGTGGCTGCCCAACAGATGGTGGGTCCTATTCGGGGCTAGAGATAGAAGGTGGACAAGCATCAGCCTTCCTGTGGCTCGGTGGCTGCTTCACTCAGGTCCCCAGGAGGTTTGTAACTCAAAGCTCAAAAAATACCAGAATGCTCAAGTAATGATGCCAATATATCTGAATGGCTCGTTAACACTTACAAATCACTTTTGTGTATATTTTATTTGATCTTCACAAATATGTAACTACAGATGCATAAATATGCCACAATTAATTGAAGAAATTCACAATATGCCCAGCATTACTCTAAGCATATAAAATTCATAACAATCCCACAGGTTGGTATTATTTTTCCCATTGTCTAGATGCAGAAACTGAGGATCAGAAAGGTCAAGTAACCACCCCAGAATCACACTGTACTCAGTAGCTGAGCTAAGACTTGAACACTGGTCAATCTGACCACAGAGCTCATTTCTCATAACCTTCAAGATACACTGCCTTCTTCTGAAGCAGGCAGGGCAAGTATTACATTTTTACTATACACATGGAGATATTCTGATTCGCATTAAGGTAAACAACTTGTTTTAGTACTCACAAGTTGTATTAGTGAAAATTAAGCCTGAATGGTGACCAGGGGTGTCATTTAGACATTGGCACAAGAAGGTTCCAGGTGTGTCAGGTTTGCAATGTGACATCTGGAGAAGAACCTTATGAAACTACTCATTATCCAAAAGTATTAACATCCAAAGATAAATTCATAATAATGGAAAAAACCAATTATTCACTGAAACTGGAATGAGGAATGAGGCATGAAAAAAATATATTATCTCTTTGCAAATATGGCCCAGTACTTTTACTATAAATTAAAATCTATGATAAATTGCAAATAAATTAGATGGACATCTGCAGCAGAGATTAAATAACCAAAGAAAAACTACACATTTGGGGAATTTTAAGAACATGGAAACCACCTAAGAGAGATGGCTTTCCTTGCAGATTGTTTAGTGGATCCATTTCCTATCTAAAATCTTTTAAAGAGCAATTGTGATGGCTCCCACTCACTAGCTCCTTTTGAATATGAAGGACTTTCTAAGAACTAGACGGTGAGGACAGGTACCTCCAGCAGTTAATACAGAAAATGCCATTGTCATAATGTCAGATACATAAGGACATCGCAACTCAGGGACTATAATACAGATATATAATGTCTACATACAAATTTATCAAGTTGTGAATACAAGTCTGAAACTTGTAACCATAACATATAGCAAATCAGAATGGAAAGGGAGGCCTTCATAAATATTAATTTCCTCATCTTTAAAAATGGCTTAGGTGTCTATATATCTCAAGATCAGCTTCGTATTTAAAATGAACAGTGAAAAGAGGGGCACCTTGGTGGCTCAGTTGGTTAAGCATCCGACTTTGGCTCAGGTCATGATTTCACAAAGAACTTGAGTTCAAACCCTGCATTGGGCTCTGTGCTGACAGCTCAGAGCCTGGAGCCTGCTTCAGATTGATTCTGTGTCTCTCTGGAGCCTGCTTCGGATTCTGTGTCTCCCTTTCTCTCTGCCCCTCCCCTGCTCATGCTCTGTTTCTCTCTCTCTCAAAAATGAATAAACATCAAAAAAAATTTTAATGAACAGTGAAAAGAATGTAAATAATATATAAATATAAATAAATTAACATTTTGTTTCTTAAAAATTGTATATAAAGGAAAACACTTGTTAAATTACTGGAGATCTTTCTATTTAAAATAAACTTGTGGCTTCTCCCCTCCCTTTTATAAAGTGAAAATAACTTAATGTTCTTCAGTCCCTGTTGTTTTATTTTTAATTTTAACTTACGGTTTTTTTTTATTTTAAATATTTCTATTTCTTCAACAAAGGCTTTGAAGTCCAATAAATAAAGTGTATTAACTGAGAAAAGTCTTCCTGAAACACAAACTTTCCTGCTTTGCAAGGGGAGTTACCCTTTCTGTGACCACAGCATGAATAAAGACACACTTGGACATTCAGCAACACTGAGCCAGGAAGTTGCCTACATCTCATAAACCACTATGAGTCACCACAACTTCAGAACAAGACAGAGAAATAGCAAGTGTCCACAGTTAAGAAGGAAATCTCCTATCTATGGTGAGAGATGCTCTCATGTAGGGAGCAAAGGCAGTCTTGCCAACCAATGGACATCCCAAATTCCCAGCCTCTCCTCTCCACACCTGTAGCATCTCCTGATCAATGGAGAAGCATAATTTTATCCTATACACCTCCCTTCACAGGTTATTATTTCTGCTCTTTCCCATTCCTGTTGATTGTATCATGTATGTAAGACTTTCTTCTATCCCCAATAGTGAGTCTCTTGGCAAAGCTAAAGGCTTTTCTTTAGTTGTCTCTTGAGACGTATAGAAACTGGGAGTTGGGAAAGCTCTATTTAGAAGAGCCAAAGCAGACCTAGGTGCTCTCCATACCTTGGGTTGGACCATGGCCCCTGAAGCAGGCAAATGGGCCCAGAGTGTCCATGTGTCAGAACAAAGCCTTATCTTCCTTCCAGCAAGGAAGCTTTCAAAACCCATCCAGTACAGTAGCTGTTCACCAGACCAAAGTAAATGTCCAGCTTCAACTTCATATGTATGTATGTAGGAGGATAATTTTCACATTTTACTGTGTACTTTCGTCTGGGTGAATAAAATCTCTTCTAGAAAAGAAGGTTGGGGGAAAGGCTTTTATTTTCAGAAATTCTTAAAGGGTAAAATCTACCCACACAGCCTAGAGAAGGAAATCAATCAATCCGACACCAGAGCTAAGATTTCACTATATAGTAAGTGTGAGCTGGGAGGGAAGCATGGCAGGGATTCACTTGCCTCCTACATGGTCTCACTGGGAGCCAAGACTGCATTTCATAGTAGTACACTCCAGGCGGCCCTCTGTTCTGCCTCTGAACACAAGAAGTCTAACCCAGGAAGCAAGACACATCATTCTACAGCACCTTCCTGAGCTACAGTTTATAAAATGGAATTAGTGTTTTTTTCTAACTGTATAACATTGACTAAATGTTAATGAGTATTATTATTATCTGGAACAAATACACTAGAACTTAAAAAGGAAATGTGCCAAGTTGTATGGTGCAATGTGAAGACTGGACCTAAATTTAGAAGACCTGGGCTCTCGCACTGCTATATACTACCATGTTCCC
The DNA here is from genome assembly GCF_022837055.1 of Prionailurus viverrinus. Taxonomy (NCBI): domain Eukaryota; kingdom Metazoa; phylum Chordata; class Mammalia; order Carnivora; family Felidae; genus Prionailurus; species Prionailurus viverrinus. Next base: position 25,104,117 of record NC_062573.1, read on the forward strand.
AGTGTTCTCTCTGGTTCGCAGTTTCCTCGTCTGTAAAACAAAGTGATTCAGAGTTGTGAATTGGCAGTCCCTGGAATGACTGCCCTGTTTCTCAAAAGTTTAATTTAACCATATTTAAATGGAGGACATGCTGTCCAGGCGGCCAGAGCCCCATCACTTTTTTTTCTCATAACTGATCCTCCTTTACACATTTATGAAACCAACCTAGCCCTGAAAAATTTGGGCTAGAAATGCTAAAATCTCAAAGAATATTTCCCAGTCTTAAAAAAAAAGAAAAAAAAAAAAAAAAACTATAGTGTTTTCACCCAAGCAGCCACAGCTAGTATTTCCTTGTTCCCTCCCTATTTGAATATCTCAGCTTGAGCTACATTTTGAAAATGAAGAGATAAAGGCAGTCCAGCACGAGGAAGGAAAGTATTGTAAAGTATGACACTGGGACGTGTCATGCCACATCATGGAGATGTAAGCAGTCGTGCATGACTATACAGAAGAGTGTAGGGGGAGAAGTAAAGGGAATAGAAAAATTGAGGTGCGATGCTTAGCAAGAGGCCAACACTGAAAAGAGTTGTGAGCTAGGCTGAAAACCCTGAACTCTGTCCCAAAAACTGAAAAGAGATGGTGGGGGGAAGGGGAGAGGGAGGTCACTGAAGGTTTTTAACCTGTTGGATTTCTATTTTAAGCCTCTCTACTCTAGAGGCTGCATGGAAGACAGACAAGTACTTTCCCCCACCAGCATAAAGTACTTTCCCCATTAGTAAAATAAGTTGTGTAGAACAAGGGTTCACACTGCTGGCTGCATATTAGAATCACCTGAGAAACTTGTAAAAGCACTGCTAACCTAGCCTGATGCTAAGAGATTTTTATTTAGTTGAGGGGGTAGAAACAGGTACGATATTTTTTCTTAAATGCTAAAACCTTAAAGATTCTTCTCGCTCTGAAATTCTATCAACTGTGTCAAAGGAGGTTCTTACCATTCAAAGTGAAGCGTGGTAAAACCACTTCCTTTATATCCTCAGACCCCAAATCTGGAACGTTTGGAAAGTACCTCCAAACAACTTATATCACTCTTCTTCTTTAAATTGGTTTAATCCTTGAGCGTATCAAGCTTCTCTCTGAAAAAGCACAGGATTATTTCAGAGAATGATTTCAAACTCCTATTTTAGAATTTCACACTGTTAAATCATTTAGAAGTGAAAGAATACCAGCACCTCCCAAATAAACGGAAAACTAAAATGAAATATAACAAAGTCTATTCACATCTTATAAGGGATTGTTTTTAATCAATCAGTCAATGAGAATATACAGAAAACCTGAGTCTGTGTAATATTTCCCAAAATGAGTTACTCCAGCCTGGTAGGAAAGCAGCTCTCTACTCATTTTCTGCCTCTCTCTTCCCCTAGCTTGAACCTGAAGACATTTGCTTGTTTGCTTGCTTGCCAGTTTTCAAAGCTATTGAGCACTTCCTAGGAGCCAAGCATTGTGCCAAGGACTTTACAAATATACATCACCATTTTATTAATGTAGAAACTGAAAAGAGGAAAAATAACTCCCTCAACAACACAGAGCTGGTAAGAAGCAATGCTAGAATTTGAACCCAAGTTCATCCTCCCAAACCCATGTGCTTCACCATCACCCTGCAGGGTACGGCCATTCCTCCCTACTCTCTAATGACATCTTGCCATCTACCCACACCCCCACACCCTCCCTGACCTGTGGATGACTCCACTTTGAGTTCACTCAAAGGATGTGAAGAGGTAAATTAAGAATAGACACACATATAACCCAGATCATCTGATCCTCTCAGGGGGTGATCCCTCAGAATGCTGAAGCAGGGTGCCCTCTGCTGTTAAAGATGATGTAGATGTGGGTTAAGAACCGCGGGCCAGGAAGATTCAGAGGGCCTCCTTATAATAAGGAGACCAAAGCTTGAGATGAATTTGTCCCTTATAAACAAACAACTGTACCTCCTGCTCACAAAGAAAACGCTTCTGCTCCATGGGTCTATCCCCAAAAAAAGCCTTCAACTAAAAGAAGCAAGACTTCCATGTCAGTTTTCAAAATTTTGTACAAATTCAAGGCACAGAGTCATTACAGTGGTCCTGAAATCAGCATCCAGTCCTCTGGTTTGATGTTATTTTCCTGTGTTCAGGCTGTTCACATTAAACGGAAGCTGTGACCTCTATGGCTACCGCCCTCTTCTAAGTGCGATTGTGAGAAGGAATGTCTCCTTATATTAGACATTAAAATGATGCTGAACTTGCTGCTAAAAATCCACAGCCTTGGATGCTTTCGTTCTTTACTCAGAAATTATAAAACATTTAGGGACCCCTGGGGCAAGTTAATCATAAAATATTCAGCAACATCTGTGCCCTATTATTTACTGACAGACTAAACCCAGAAAATATGGCGCCTGTATCGCTGGCTGCCCTTCATCACGTGGGCGCGCACACAGTGGCTGGAGGCGCTGTTCTGCAGTCCTTTGCCTCTTTCTCACCCAGCCCTTCTCCCCAGCACCTCAGTCATGGGCTACCAGTACGAGCCGAAGATAAGAGTCTCCCCAGGCAAAGCAATTTCTAACAAATGGCTCCCGGTCCTGCGGGGATAGGGCTGTGTGCCTCGCCTCAGGAATTTACCCAGGCGAGTGGCAGGAAGATTCGGTCACAGCCTGTGGAGGGAACTGCAGTGACCCCGGTGAGAGCGCCCCCTGGAGTCTGTGCACACGCACGCACATGCGCAAGCTTCAGGCTGCTCTGCCCCAGAAACAGAATCCCATAGGAAGGGTTACAGACTAGAGGTTAAGGCACTTGCATTCTGTCAAGCAGTCAATAAACGCACAATCAACACCTTCTCTGTGCCGGGTGCAGTGCTGGGCTCTGGCTTCTGGTCCTGACTGTGCTGCCTTGTGACCCTAATACCGTGGTCCTCAGTGTGGGTTTCAGGATGGAGGGTGAGGGGAACAAGATAGCCACGTGGAGCGCTGTTGTAAACTACACGGCCCTTCTTATTACCAAATTCTGATAAACAGCTCCCCTCTCCACCACACTCCCCTCCCATTCCCAGCTGCATTTTTATTTTGGAAAAAGTTCCTCACAGTATGTAGCTGGTCCCTTCAAGAACTATGAATTAGATCCTTTGTAAGCAGAGTGACCATACATACACCCAATTTGCCCAGGACAGTTCCAATTGACATCTGTTCTCCTATTTTATTAATAACATCCTTTTTCCCTCTCAGAGGTGTCCCAGTTTAGGAATGTACTTTATATGGTCACCCTTTATAAGGGCCTTTCCAGATTTAATGTGACTTTCACATACCCATACCAAAGATTTCAGGGCTTCTAGAAACTTCCCCACAAAAATCTCCCTAACTATATTTTAAGAGTCCCAACTGAGAAGTCTCATCACATTGTGTTTCTATCAGACAACATTGCTATAGACCCTTACTGCTTAAAGTGTCCTTCACAGACCAACAACTTGAATATCACCTGGAAGCTATTAGAAAACAGGATCTCAGGCCCCATCACAGGTCCACTGAATTAGAATCTGCAGTTAAACAATATCCCCAGGTGATTCATCTCTACACTGAAGTTTGAAAAGTACATAGGACTGGAATAGACATTTTTCCAAAGAAGACATACAGATGGTAAACAGACACTTGAAGAGATGCTCAACATCACTCATCATCATGAAAATACAAGTCAAAACCACAATGAGATATCACCTTACACCTGTCAGAATGGATAGAATCAAAAAGAAATAACACGTGTTGGTGAGAAAGGAGAAAAAAGAAAATGGGAGAAAAAGGAACCCTCATACACTGCTGGTGGGAATGTAAACTGGTGCAGCTACTGTGGAAAATAATATGGAAGTTCCTCAAAAAATAAAAATAGAAATACCATATGATCCAGAAGTACCATATAATACCAATTCTACTATTTACCCAAAGAAAACAAAAACACTAATTCAAAAAGATATATGCACCCCTATATGTATTGCAGCATTATTTACAATAGCCAAGACCTGGAAGCAACCCAAGTGTCCACTGATAGATGAATGGATAAAGAAAATGTAATATATGTGTACACACACACACACACACGTATATATTACTCAGCCATTTAAAAAAAAATGAGATCTTGCCATTTGCAACAACATGGATGGACCTAGAGAATATTATGCTAAGTGAAATAAGTGTGACAAATACCATATGATTTCACTTATATGTGGAACCTAAAAAACAACATGAACAAACAAAGCAGAAATAGACCCATAAATACAGAGAACTGATGGCTGCCAGAGGGGAGTGGGATGGGGAGTGGGGGATGGGGAAAATGGGTGAAGGTGAGTGGGAGATACAGGTTTCCAGTTATGGAATGAAAAAGTCGTGAGGATGAAGGGTACAGCATAGAGAATATAGTTAGTGGTACTATAATAGCTTTGAATGTTGACAGATGGTAGCTACATTTCTGGTGAGCACAGGACAATGTTTAGAATTGTCAAATCACTGTGCTGTACACCGGAAACTAATGTAACATTGTGTGTCAACTACAATTTTAAAAATCTCATTACATTAAAAAATTTTTGAAAAGCACAGTTCAGGGGTCAAATTTTTTTCTTTAAAAGGCTGGATCATGTGGTGCTGAGTAGTTCAGTCAGTTAAGTGGTCGATTCTGGATTTCCACTCAGGTCTGAGCTCACAATTCCTGAGTGTCGGGCTCTGCGCTCAAGGAGCCTGCTTCAGATCCTCTGACTCTCTCTTCTGGCCCCCACTTGTGCACACGTGCGCACGCATGCTCTCTCTCTCTCAAAAATAAACGTTAAAAAAAATTTTTTTAATAAAAGGCTGGATTGTAAATAATTCAGGCTTTATGGGTGATACAGTCTCTATCACAACTACTAAACTCTGTCATTGTATTATATATAAGTGAATGTGTGTGGCTGTGTTCCCTTGAAACTATTTACTGGAGCACCTGGGTGGCTCAGTCTGTTGAGCCACCGGCTTCGGCTCAGGTCATGATCTCACGGTTTGAGTTCAAGCCCCACGTTGGGCTCTGTGCTGACAGCATAGAGCCTGCCTCCGATTCTGTGTCTCCCTCTCTCTCTGTTCCTCCCCCACTTGTGCTCTGTCTCTCTGTCTGTCTCTCTCAAAAATAAATAAACATTAAAAAAATTTTTTTAAAGAAACTATTTGCTGAAACAGGCCATATATTTACTATGGGCTAGACCAGTGGTTTCTCAAATGTTAGTATTCATTAGCATCACTCTGGGAACCTGTTAAAACTTGCTTGCTCATCCTTGCCCTCAGTTTCTGATCAGGTTTAAGCAAGGGTCTGGGAATTTGCATTTCAAGCAAGTTTCCAGGTGATGCCAAAGCTGCTGGACCAGAGACCACAGCTTGGGAATCAAGACTCTAGAGTTGTGATTTTCAACTCTAGCTGTACGTTAGAGTTATTCAGGAGTCTTTTGAAAAATACCCAAGCCTGGGTCTCACTCCAGACCAATCAAATCACAGTCTCTAAGGGTGGGCCCTGGCAGCATTGATACTTTTTAAAAGCTCCCTAGGTAATTTGAAAGTGCATCCCAGTATGTGCACATTACAAAATTACCTTCTATTCCCTAAATGACAATGGCAAAGCATTAGGAAGACAGAAATGTTAATGAACCAATTTACAATTATCTGTGAAAAACCTGCACCTTAACACACAAAGACAAGAATTTTACAAGGGGATTTCTTCTTAAGACTCTCAAATTGCTAAAACCTACAATGTGACTAAGCACAATTTAACACTTTCAGGTTGTTTGGGGAGGTTTTTTTTTTATTATTTATTTTGAGGGGGGAGGGGCAGAGAGAGGGAGACAGAGAATCCCAAGCAGGCTTTGTGCTGCAGGGCTCAATCTCACAAAGCTTGAGATCATGACCTGAGCAGAAATGAAAAGTTGTATGCTCAATGGACTGAGCCACTCAGGCACCCCTGGGGAGTTATTTTTAAGTGAACAGAAAGAAACATAGGTTATCAGGATTTCCTTCCCATGCTGTTTTGGTATTCCATTTCACAAATAAACAACTCAACAGCAAGTACCACGACTTGACTCCTAGTTCTGAGCTTGCAAGTCAACCAGCTGTGTGACCTTGGATAAGTCTCTTGAGCGTGTGCTTTCTTGACTGTAAAATGAGAGGGTTTGGCTTGTGTCCCCTCCTGCTCTACATGTTTTTGCTAAAGCAAAAAACATGATTTGCATTTTATGAATCACGACTTTCTGTAAACATTTCAAGATTTTTCTCTCTGGCAGTAGCAGCAGGTATTGTGTCCATAGGATCAGGCCAAGAGTGAAAGCAACTGCTTATACAGAGATGCCCTGCATGTGATTTTTGTTTATGGGGTAGCAAATCCTGAGCACCATGGAACTTGCCATCTTGGTGGACCACCCTTAGAAATCAGAATCATGGCCAGGGTCAGTATCAGGTGGAGATTTCACCTACTGTGCCAAGCTCTCACCTACTTTGAATAGTGATATTGATGCATGGGAAGAAAGGAGAATGAATAATCTTAACCATGGACAAAGAGAATAAAAACTGTCTTAGGATATAGGAGGCTTTATCCTTGGGCTGAGGAAAGAACAGAACAGATGCAAGAGAAGTCAACAGAGATATCTCAGCAACTGTATGAGAATAGAGGTCACGTGGGAAATGACAATTGCTACATTCAGTGGGAGAGGGAATAACAACACTCATGTGAACCAGAGGAAAATAGAAAGAAAGGCGGTAGTCATATGTATGACTTCCTGCATCTATGTTTCAGGGCTAAGTCTCTTGAAAATAGTCCAAATGCCCTTAGAAAGTCCTATAAATGCACAGTAATAAGATCAATTCTGATGCTTTGGGAAAACCCAGTGAACAAAGGTGCCCCTGCTACTAGACAGACAGACTTTGGACATTAGGAGTCATAATTTCTATATGGGCTTTTAAGGAAGACATTTTATTAACTTACTTCACTAGATGTCCTTTCAACTGAATAGTCTTTTCTGTATCATACACGATGGGAACCAGTTTTCCAATTAGATATTTAACTTTTACTACTCTAATCTCAATTTAACAAGGAATTAATTAAATGGATATAGTGAAAAAGCAAGTGGAATGATCACTAACAGCAATCTTGTAATTCCATCTTTTATCAACAACGTGTGAATCAGTGTAGGTTAAGCCAGTCTCTTTCTTCCCATGAAGTCCTCTCTGGATTCATAAAGTAGAAACTTTCACCAACACATCCACCCTCTTGAGGAACTTCCATCAACAACTCCACCCTCTTGCTCTTCGGGAAGAGAGGAGAAGCAACCTATCTGATTGTTGAAATTGGGATAAAATGCATAGCACATGCATATCTTTGGTTGAGTCTCAAGAACTAAAATAAGATTCTAAAAACTGAAAAGTTATGGATTTGGCTGAATATTACTAAGCATTCCTATTACAGTAGGGAGGAAATCTGAAAAAGATATGAAAGTGACAGTTACTGAAGAAAACAAGCATTACATGTTTATTCTCCAATAAAGTACATATTAGATTAGCACTTCTTTTTCTTTTTATTCTGAAATGTGATACTATCTTGTACATTAATCTCCCACTTTTTTTTCCACATAATATTATATCATTGGAATCCATACAGTTCAAAATATGTAAATCTGGTTTACTCTTTTTAATTTTGGTATAACAGTTTGTAGTAAAGATTATTATAATCAATCCAACTATTCTCCTATTAATGTTCATTCAAGTTGTTTCCAGCTTGGGGGTTTTTTTTTGCCAGTACAAACAACACTAAATAAATATCCTTATTCATATATCCTTAAACACTTGCACTTCTGTTCTTTATTATAAATTACAAAAAGGGATTACAAGATCAGATGATATCATGTATTTTACATCTTCACAGATATTGCCAGATGCTTTCCCATCAACTTCTAGCAATTCAAATTTCACCCAGCAATGTACAACTACCCATTTTGTATTTTCACCAACACTTAGTGTTTCCAAAGTTTCCCATTTTTACCACACTAATTGTTTCTGATTTCCCTGAGTACGGGTGAAATAAGCATCTTTTCATGTCTTTACTAGCTATCTGTATTCTTCTGTGAATTATCTGTGCATATACTTTGCCCATTTTTATTGGGTCATTTGCCTTATTCTTATCCATTTATAGGAAGCCTTTGTTTATCAAGCTTCTTAAATTTTGTCCATCATAGATGTTGAAATATTTTTTTCCTTTTTGTCTTCTATCCTTTGCTTTCATTTATGTTATACTTAAACATACAAACGTTGATGTTTTTTGAAATTTATTAGTCTCTTATTGCAATTGGGTTTCCTGTTAGGAAGTTCTCTCTACCCATGGTTATGAAAATATGCTCCTAAATTTCATTATTCTATATTTCTACACTGAAATCTTTATATGTGTGTGTGTGTGTGTGTGTGTGTGTGTGTGTGTGTGTGTGTAAATCATAAATTTATAGTACCTGACTTCAGAGCAATTTGGCAAGGTATCAAGTTCTTTTAAATATATATAAACTATGGGGTGCCTGTGTGGCTCAGTCGGTTAAGCGACATGGCTCAGGTCAGGATCTCACCATTCATAGTTTGAAATCTGCGTCGGGCTCTGTGCTGACAGCTTGGAGCCTGGAGCCCGCTTCAGATTCTGTGTCTCCCTCTCTCTCTACCTGCCCATGCTTGCACTGTGTGTGTGTCTCTCTCTCTCAAAAATAAACATTTTTTAAAAAGCATATAAATATATATATATATATATATATATGCAATTTAATTTCTAAGAACTTGTGCTAAGGAAATAACTCATGTGCCCAAATATTTCTGTACCACAATAGTCACAGGAAAGAGGTAATCTAAAATGTCCAAAATCAGGAGATAGGTAAAATAAACTGTGCTATTTATAATAGATTTTATAATAGAATTTTATACAGATATTAAAATTTGGTTCATAAATATTTTACAACTCCTTTGTAATATATAGCAAATATATATTAAGTGAAACGAAGTATAAAATACCAATATCATTTGACTACATTCTTGCACAAAGATAAAGTAAAAGATCAGAGGGATATATACCAAAATGTTCTACTCTTAAAAGAGTGGTTTGCTCCTTGTCCACATTCATTATTTAATCCTCTGCAAGATTTGGGGTTGAGATTGTAGGTCATGTTATTTTTATTGTCTCTGTTTCCTTTTTTATCTACAATTAGTATATGTTGCTTTTGTACTTAAAAAAAGAATACCAAAAAAAAAAAGATTACAATAATTTCAAAAGTAAAAAGAGTGAGCCTCCAAACCCAGTATGTATTTTGGTCATATGTTTCTTCTCAATCTGCTTCAAAACAGTCGTATTTCAGTTGATTGCTACTTCTCTTCTCTTTTCCCTGGTGCAGATATCATGTGGACACACGGCAGATTTATAATTACTCATCCTCTGTTCAACACGTCTATTATTTTCATCATGGCTCTAGTAGGTGTGTGTCATGTGGGCAACCATGGAAAAACAATGAAGCAGCTCATCAACACTGCTGCAGAGTCAAACAGGAAATAAAAGGCTAAGTTGAGAAGAGGCATCATTTGTAGCCGGTATATCCAGAATTTCAGCTTTTGTGTAGTGAGAAAAATTAGGGGAAAATTGGAATTGCATTTACTGTCCATATGTTAGAATAAACAAAGAGAGCTTGTCTGCTCACCTACTCCCTCCCACTGCAATACAATTTGTGCTATCATTTAATACATTTGCTTTGCTTATGCAGAAAATAAAAGAGACATGCTGTTTCTTGTTCTGTTTCCTCTTCTATCTCAGTAATGTAACTTCAGCCCTATCAACTGGCCCTATTTGTCCAGTGCCTAGAACCACAGGCTTCTCTTAAACCTTGAGGCAAAAGCACAATCCATTAGGCTCTGTTGTCCTCTCCTGAAGTCAATTATTCTACTGGGAAAGAGCAGTTTGCTCCTAGATCCCATTCACTCTTTAGTCATCCATAGAATCAAAGCATGTTGGAACTCAAAAGGTCTTAGATAATAATAGCTATCATTTAAAGTGCTTACTACATATTCAGTATTCTGAGAGTCATGCATAAAAATTAACACACTTAATCCTGACTACTCTCAAGTAGGTTCTATCTTCATTACAAAGATCAGAGAAATGAGGCACAGAGAGGTTAGATTAAATTGTCTGTGTCACACAAAAAAATATTCTAGGATTGGAACACACGTTGTCTGGCACCAAAGTCCCCTTAACCCCCATACTCTGCCTCCCCATCATCATTTGTACATCAGGTCCTCATGGAGACTACCAAGTAGCATTCTCACTGTGGAAAAATTAGAAAGCACGGAATACAGAAGCAATCCATCATTCATGTATCTGTCTTTTATTTTCATTTATGGTGTTTCTGACATAAGGGAAAAATTTACTCTTTATGTACCATACCTTTCCATTGTATATTTTCTGCCTGTGGTGGCATACTTAGATTTCATGCCTCTAGATGATATATGGATATAGATAGTCACCTACATGTACTTCAGTTTTTCTACATTTATTTACTTATTCTATATCCTATTTATTTCACTCCTTTTGAAACATTTATATCTCTAATTCAAGTAGAATTTATTTTGATGTGGTATGACGTAACATTTCCAAAGTTGTTTAATCAATGTCTAGCCTGATTTATGACACATTCAATCTTTTCTTGCTGATTTTAAATGTAACCTTTATCACATGAATATATTTCAGGACTCTTTCTCCTATTCCATCAATATGTGTCTCATTAGGACTTTTTATTTTCCATATTCTAACTTTTAATGCATTTTAATATTTTATTGGGGGACAACCATGTAAATTATCATTCCTTTATAAAATTTTCCTCAATATTTGGAAAATAATTGTTATCACTTAATATAACTTCTCATTCAAGCAATCCCTATCAAAATAACACCAGCATTCTTCACAGAGCTAGAAAAAACAATCCTAAAATTTGTATGGAACCAGAAAAGATCCCAAATAGCCAAAACAATCTTGAAAAAGAAAACCAAAGCTAGAGGCATCACAATCCCAAACTTCAAGATGTATTACAAAGCTGTAATCATCAAGATAGTATGGTACTGGCACAAAAACAGACTCAGATCAATGAAACATAATAGAGAACCCAGAAATGGACCCACAGACATATGGCCAACTAATCTTTGACAAAGCAGGAAAGAATATACAATGGAATAAAGACAGTCTCTTCGGCAAATGGTGCTGGGAAAACTGGACAGCAACATGAAGAAAAATGAACCTAGACCACTTTCTTACACCATACACAAAAATAAACTCAAAATGGATGAAGGACCTAAATGTAAGACAGGAAGCCATCAAAATCCTAGAGGAGAAAGCAGGCAAAAACCTCTTTGACCTCAGCCGCAGCAAATTCTTACTCAACACATCTCTGGAGGCAAAGGAAACAAAAGCAAAAATGAACTATTGGGACCTCATCAAAATAAAAACCTTCTGCACAGCGAAGGAAAAAATCAACAAAACTAAAAGGCAACCAACGGAATGGGAGAAGATATTTGCAAACTACCTATGAGATAAAGGGTTAGTATACAAAATCTACAAAGAAACTATCAAACTCAACACCCCAAAAACACATAATCCAGTGAAGAAATGGGCAAAAGACATGAATAGACACCTCCAAAGAAGACATCCAGGTGGCAAACAGACACATGAAAAATGCTCAACATCACTCATCATCAGGGAAATACAAATCAAAACCACAATGAGATATCTCACACATGTCAAAATGGCTAACATTAACAACTAAGGCAACAACAGATGTTGGCAAGGATGCAGAGAAAGAGGATCCCTTTTACACTGCTGGTGGGAATGCAAACTGGTACAGCCACTCTGGAAAACTGTATGGAGGTTCCTCAGAAAACTGAAAATAGAACTACCCTACAACCCAGCAATTGCACTACTAGGTATTTACCCAAGGGATACAGGTGTGCTGTTTTGAAGGGGCACATGCACTCCAATGCTTATAGCAGCACTATCGACAATAGCCAAAGTATGGAAAGAGCCCAAATGTCCATCAATAGATGAATGGATAAAGAAGATGTGGATTATATATACAATGGAGCTAAATGGGTAAGAGGCTTAAGGAGTCTACTCCTGAAATTATTGTTGCACTATATGCTAACTTAAACAATTTAAACTAACTTAAAAATTGTAAATTAAACAATAAATTAATTTAAACACACACACACACACACACACACACACACACACACACACACATGACTTCTCATTCAAGAATCTGGTGTGTCTGGGGCGCCTGGGTGGCGCAGTCGGTTAAGCGTCCAACTTCAGCCAGGTCATGATCTCACAGTCCATGAGTTCGAGCCCCGCGTCAGGCTCTGGGCTGATGGCTCGGAGCCTGGAGCCTGTTTCCGATTCTGTGTCTCCCTCTCTCTCTGCCCCTCCCCGTTCATGCTCTGTCTCTCTCTGTCCCAAAAATAAATAAACGTTGAAAAAAAAATTCAAAAAAAAAAAAAAAAGAATCTGGTGTGTCTGTGCATGTTTTCAAGCCTCCATTTCATGACCTTCAGAAAGAGCTTATTTAAAGGAAATGGTTTTAGGGGAGCCTGGGTGACTCAGTTGGTTGAGCATCTGAGTCGATTTCAGCTCAGGTCGTGATCTCAAGGTTTGTGGAACTGAGCCATGCATCATGCTTTGTGCTGACAGCTTGAAGCCTACTTAGGATTCTCTCTCTCCCTCTCTTTCTGCCCCTCCCCTGCTTGCACACATGTGCACTCTCTCTCAAAATAAATAAATAAACTTAATAAAGGACATGGCTTTATAGTGTTTTACAGATTATTAAACCATTCTTACTATGTTAAAAATCATATACTATATTGAATAAAAGTGGTGAAAGTGGGCATCCTTGTCTCATACCTGACTGTAGGGGAAAAGCTCTCAGTTTTTCACCATAGAGCATGATGTTGGCTGTGGATTTATCATATAAGGCCTTTATTATGTTAAGATATGTTCCCTCTAGACCTACTTTACAGAGGCTTTTTATCATCAGTGGATGTTGTAGTTTGTCAAGTGCTTTTTTGCCTCTATTAAAATGATCATATGGTTTTTATCCTTTCTCTTATTGATGTGACACACCATATTGATTGTTTTGCAAATATTTTCTAAATGTTTATTTATTTATTTTGAGAAAGAGAGAAAGCACAAGCAGGGGAGGGACAAAGAGAGAAGAGAGAGAATCACAAGCAAGCTCCACACTGTCAGCACAGACCCTGATCCGGGGCTCGATCTCATGAACCATGAGCAGAAATCAAGAAATCAACCAACTGAGACACCCAGGTGCCCCAGATTGTTTTCCAAATATTAAACTACTTTGTATCCTGGGAATAACTCCCATCTCATTGCGGTATATGATTTTCTTTTTTTTAATTTTCTTTAATATACTGTTAGATGTCCATTCTCACCACTGTTATTTAACGTAGAACTGAAAGTCCTAGCCACAGCAATCTGACAACAAAAAGAAAAAGCATCCAAATCAGCATGGAAGAAGCAAAACTTCCACTATTTGCAGATGACATGTTACTATATATGGAACATCCTAAGGACTCCACCAAAAAAATACTAGAACTGATAAATGAATTCAGTAAAGTCACAGGATACAAAACCAATGTGCAGAAATCCGCTGCATTCCTCTACACTAATAATGAAGCAGCAGAAAATGAAATTAAGAAAACAATCCCATTTACAATTGCACCAAAAACAATAAAACATCTAGGAATAAAGTTAACCAGAGAAGTGAAAGACCTGTACTCTGAAAACTATAAAACATTGATGAAAGAAATTCAAGACAACACAAAGAAATGGAAAGACATTCCATGTTCATGGGTTAAAAGAACAAATATTGTTATAAGTCTATACTATGCAAAGCAATCTACAGACTTAATGCAATTCCTATCAAAACACAAACAGCATTTTCACAGAATTAGACCAAACAATCCTAAAATTTGTACAGAACACAAAAGACCTCAAATCGCCAAAGCAACCTTGAGAAAGAAAAACAAAACTAGAAGTATCACACTTCTAGATTTCAAGTTATATTACAAAGCAGTAGTAAATAAAACAGTATGATATTGGCATAAATACTGTCACATAGATCAATGGAATAGAACCTAAAACCCAGAAATAAACTCATAATTATATGGTCAATTAATCTTTGACAAAGGAGGAATGAATATACAATGGGAAAAAGACAGTCTCTTCAACAAATGATGTTGGAAAAAATGGACAGCCATATGCAAAAGAATGAAACTGGACCACTTTCTTACCCATACACAAAAATAAGCTCAAAATGGATTAAAGACCTAAATGTAAGACCTGAAATCATAAGAATCCTTGAAGAGGGGCATCTGGGTGGCTCAGTTGGTTAAGTGTCTGACTTCAACTCAGGTCATAAGCTCACAGTTCGTGAATTCAAGCCCCATGTTGGGCTCTGTGCTGACAGCTTGGAGCCTGGAGCCTGCTTTGGATTCTATGTCTCCCTCTCTCTCTCTCTGTCCCTCCCCCACTTGTGCTCCCTCTCTCTCTCAAAAATAAATAGACATTAAAAAAATAAATAAATAAATCCTTGAAAAGAGCACAGGCAATAATCTCTGACATTGGCTGTAGCAACATTTTTCTACATGTCTCCTGAGGCAAGGGAAACAAAAGCAAAAATAAACTATTGGGCCCACATCAAAATAAAAAGCTTCTGCACAGCAAAGGAAACAATCAACAAAACTAAAAAGCAACCTACTAAATGGGAGAAGATATTTGCAAATGATATATCCAATAAAGGGTTAGGATCCAAAATATATAAAAAACTGATACAACTCAACACCCAAAAAATGAATAATCTGATTAAAAATGGCAGAAGACATGAACAGACATTTCACCAAAGAATATATATAGGTGGCCAAAAGACACATGAAAAGATGGCCAACATCACTCATAACCAGGGAAATGCAGACCAAAACTACAATGAGATATCACCACCTCACACCTGTCAAATGACTAAACTCAACAACACAAGAAACAAGTAGATGTGCAGAAAAAGAAACCCTCTTGTATTGTTGGGGGGAATACAAATTAGTACAGCTACTGTGGGAAACTGTATGGAGGTTCCTCAAAAAATGAAAAATAGAAGTACCCTAAAATCCATCAATCACACTACTGGGTATTTACCCCAAAACACAAAAACACTAATTCAAAGGGATACATGCACCTCTATGTTTATAGTAGCATTATTTACAATAGCCAAACTATGAAAGCAGCCCAAGTATCTATTGATAGATGAATGGATAAAGAAGAGGTGGTATACACACGCACACACACACACATACACACACACACACTTGAATATTATTCAGCCATCAAAAAAGAATGAAATCTTGCCATTTGCAATAACATGGATAGATCTAGAGAGTATAAGGCTGAGCAAAACAAGTCAGTCAGAGAAAGACAAATACCATATGATTTCATTCACATGTGGAACTTAGGAAACAAAATCAAACAAACAAAGGAAAAGAGTGAGAGAGAGAGAGAGACAAACCAAGAAACAGACTCATAACTATAGAGAACAAACTGATGGTTACCAGAGGGAATTTAGGTCAGGGGATGGAAGAAATAGGGGATGGGTATTAAAGAGTATACTTACCATGATGAAAAAAAATAATTTTGAAAATGATATACTATAAGAAGCATATAGAAGACAGAGAGCCACCCTGGTCTCCCTATGCAAAGATATCCACTGCTTTAATTTTGACAGATATCCTTCCATTTCTCCTTTCTATGTACATATACATACCTGAAATTACGTATTTTATATAGTGTGAAATTTATTTTCATTTCATAATATATTATGAGTTTGTTATTTAAAAAAAATTGGATTTATCAAGGTCCAACTTCTAAACAATTAAGTCCTGGTTCTACTGCCCACTGTTTGTCTAAGGCACACATTCTACATTAGTAATAATATAATGACTACATTCTATTCCATTGTATGGATATTCTACACTTTATTTAACCAATTCCCTATACTGGAGAGTACAATGGTTATCCATTTTTATTACCATATATTACTTTGCAATATATATCCTTTATCTTCATCTTCGAAAAGTTCTCCAATTACTTGCTTTGAATAAATTTGTTAAATGTGGAATTAATGGGTATATATAGTATAGTGTATACATACTGTTCAGGTTCTTTGTAGACATTGCAGGACAAGCCTGTAAAAGCTGATTCCAAGTTATACTATGACATAAATATCTAGAGTTCCCATCTCTTTGCAGTCACATCACTAGGCATTAACACAAAGTATTGAGAATCTTTTAAATCTTTGCCAATCTAATGGGGAAAACCAAATTTCACTGTTGCTTTAGTCATTTCTTTCCAGCACATAAAATTCCATGATAGTTAAGGCTTTATTAGAAATACTCTTTATTAACAAAATTAACGTTTTTCATCAAATATTTAAATTATCTGATAATATCACAAAGTATTTTTTTATTTTTACTTACAAAATATTTTTTCCCATCTTCCTTCTTTTAACTTTAATAAGTCAATTTTTAATTGGGTATGTCTGTTGTAGATAGACACAAATAATTAGATTATATTTTTACATGCAATTTGACAGTCTTGGTCTTTTAAATTTTTTTTAATTTTTTAATATATTTTATTTTATTTTTGAGAGACAGAGACAGAGTGTGAACAGGGGAGGGGCAGAGAGAGAGGGAGACACAGAATCCAAAGCAGCTTCCAGGCTCTGGGTTATCAGTACAGAGCCCAATGCGGGGCTTGAACTCACAAACCATGAGATCATGACCTGAGCCAAAGTGAGATGCTTAACTGACTGAGCCACCCAGACACCCCAAGAATCTTAGTCTTTTAATAAGGAGACTTTACTCATTTTTATTTACTGGCATGTGGCTTTACTAGATATTCACTGGTATCTTGGAAGCACTAATCTATGTATAGTTCCATTAAGTTATATTTACTTTCCAAAAATATTTTAAACTGACACTTCTCTAGATATAAACATTAAAATGAAAAATTATATTTAGAGTCCACCATAATTAAAACTAAAATTTTAGCATAATTGTACATACTACTACTTTTCTAATAATCTAACTTTCCATTCTTTATATTTTTCATCTGTTATCATTTTTACCTTAATTTTGTTCTCATGAAAACTATTTTGGGATTTGCATTCAGTTTTATAATCTGATTTGCTGTGTTTAATATATTCCAGTGCTCACTACCAGCCTTCCCATACTCCACAGACACGAGGGAGGCATGTTGATCATACAAAGCTGGGTTTTATTAAACGTGCTCAGCAGAACAGAGCATCACCTAAAAGAGGTCTCAGAAGGGTCTGCTAAAGGGAAGACGAGCCTAGGAAGGAAAGTTTCAAGGTTTCAGAAGCTGGTGTTAATTATAGAGTTTCAAGTGGAAGTAAGTATGGTCCAGGCAGGAATTGGTCACGATTTATAACTGGGCCAGTTGCTGGAATAATCAGTGGTCTTATCTTTGGAACACAAGTCTATGTGGAGTTACTGTGAAGACAGTTTGTCTGTGGTCTTATCAGCTTAGCTGTGGGTCTGAATGAACTGGTGTTAAAACACTCTGGGATCAGTCTTACACTTGGCGGTTTTATAGTCTGTTTTGCCAGCCAATTATGTTTTCTGTTTCATTTATCACTGCAAATCACTATTTTTGCTTCATCTACTTGTTATTTAAAATACACCTTCAAATATTATTTTAAAAAGTATGGGGCACCTGGGTGGTTCAGTCAGTTGGGCTCTGACTTCACCTCAGGTCATGATCTCACAGTTCATGGGTTTGAGCCTCTCATCAGGTTCTGTGGTAACAGATCGGAGCCTGGAGCCTACTTCGGATTCTGTGTCTCCCTCTCTCTCTGCCCCTCTTCTGCTCGAGCTCTATCTCTATCTCTCAAAAATAAATAATAATATTAAAAATAAATAAAAGTAAAACATTTTCTAAGTTCATGAATACCTGAGTTTTGTTCTCTTTTGTTTTTTTCTGTTGACTCCACCACTTGAAAGATTGTTTTTTTGGGTACAAATTTCTTGGTCACAACCTCTTTCCCTCAGAATTCTGTAAATATTATCCCATTGTCTTCTGACATTTAATGACACAGAAAAAGGAACTCTGATGCCAGGATTTTTCTTTTTTCTTTTTTCTTTTTCCTTGAATATTTGAGAGTTTATTTTCCTTTCATTCAGAAACTTTGTTGGTATATATTTATGTGTGGATTTCTTTTTAGACCTTGTCTGGAGTACAGGAGCCCTATTTTGTCTATAGACACAGACATCTTTTCAACCTAGGAACAGTTTTATCAATTATAGCTCTGATAATTGTTTTTGTTCTATGTATTTATTTTTCCTTTCAGGAATACCTATAATTCCTAGGTTTGCTCATCAATCTCTGTTTTCTACACCTTTTCTTTCTATTGTTTCTTTCATCTATTCCTCTTTTTCTTGATATTCTGTGAATGTTCCTAGGTTTGTCTTCTCATAACCATTTTAGTTTTCAGTAGTGCTAATTCTGCTCTCACTCTCTCTTAGCAGTAAGGCACACTAGTTGAGAGCACACCCCCTGCATCCCCTGGATTAGAAATCTGGGTTTTTCTCATAACCAACTTTGTGACTTGAGCTGCATTTCTAATCCTCTCCATACTTTGGTTTTTTCATCTGTAAAATAGAGATAATAATAGGTACTATCTCAGAGTTGAATACAATGAGTTAATACATTTAAAGCAAAGCTGACACTCAAAAACGATTAACTATTATAATCAATTCTGCTACTGCATTTTCTTTTTTTACAATTATATCTTAATCAATGTGGTATATATATGCAATGGAGTATTACTCGGCAATCAAAAAGAATGAAATCTTGCCATTTGCAACTACGTGGATGGAACTGGAGGATATTATGCTAAGTGAAATTAGTCAGAGAAAGACAAATATCATATGACTTCACTAATATGAGGACTTTAAGAGACAAAACAGATGAACATAGGGAAGGGAAACAAAAATAATATAAAAACAGGAAGGGGGACAAAACATAAAAGACTCATAAATATGGAGAACAGAGGGTTGCTGGAGGGGTTTTGGCAGGGGGGGATGGGTAAGGGGCACTAAGGAATCTATTCCTGAAGTCATTGTTGCACTATATGCCAACTAATCTGAATGTAAATTTTTAAAACAATTAAATTAAAAAAATAAATAAATAAAAATTAAAAAAATGTAAAAAACAATTATATCTTAATCAGATCTATTTTCCTCTTCATTTGTCCTCCTATCCTTTCATATCAATCTGTTTTCTATGATTTCTTTTTTTTTTTTTTTTTGGTTCACAAATCTTCTTAAATTCTACAAAACATATAAAATAAATACCTGAAATCTTCTTCTGAACTCCACACTATTTCATTTTCAGGGATGTGCTCTTCTTCTGAGTCTTTACCAATCATATTTACTCTCCTCTGTTTTATAATCTTTTTCCAAATGTCCTATGTTGAGTTTTGGGATTTTGTCATTAGATGCAGTGAGATTTTTTTTTATGGTTTTTATTTAAGGTTGTTCCACTTAGGTCAAATACCAGGGCTGATTGGATCTTCTGTGCTTTTGTTTGTTTTGGTTTGGTTTTTTTTAGTGTTTATTTTTGAGAGAGAGAGAGAGACAGAGCGTGAGCCAGGGGAGGGGGAGATAGAGAGGGAGACCCAGAATCCAAAGCAGGCTCCAGGCTCTGAGCTGTCAGCACAGAGCCCAACACGGGGCTTGAACTCACAGACTGTGAGATCATGACCTGAACTCAAGTCGGACACTCAACCGACTGAGCCACCCAGGCACCCCTTTTGGGCTTTTGCTTTAAAGGGATAATGGAAGAGGAAGAATACGAAGGGTACAATTAAGGCAATGTGCTGCTTCTGATGTGTCTGTTTCTTCATTATATGTTTTGTTAGAGGTCCCATAAATACATTTTCTCTCAGGTGTTTTCAAGGACTTTTAACATTGTTAACTATCTGGGCAAATTACCATCCTATTTAAATTAAGCATCCTTAAAGAGATTAATTCACTGTCTCCAAGCTAAATTCCATGCAACAATTATTGCCTGAGAGATTTCATGAGAGCTCCCAGGTTTGTCAGTGCTTCGTACTAATGATCTGCTTCTAGGACTCAGCATCCAACTCGTATCACATAGCCTGCTGGTTGCAGTTTGAGTTAAAAGAACAAAGATGACATTAAAGGTCATGTTTGAACTGTCACTGTGAGTATCTCTGTTCTGCAATGCATTTGTATTTAAGGCTTTGGATCCTGAGATAACACATTTGTTTAGAAAACCATTGTTTCTTCTCAGACTTCTGTATCAATGCCTCTCTCAAACTAATTTTGTGTGTGTGAGAGAGAAAGAATATAGTGAAATAGCCTTTATATTTCATTAAGTCTTTTCAATACAATGCTCTCTTTCATGTAGTTGGAGGTCTGCCTCTGAAATGAAGGTGCCATTGGACATGATCAATCATTACCCTCAGTTAAATTTATCCATAATAATCTTTCAGTTAGCAGGTGTTTTCAATATTACTGACTGTTAAAAGTCATTGGAGGGATATTATGGCAGGATGTGGTGTTAAACTAAGAATGATACAACCTGGAAAGATAAATTTCCCATGTACTTTTCCATCCAAACTAACCTCTTTAATTTCCAAGGGGCATGCCCACCCTACTAGAATCCTAATGCATGGAGGTTAAAGAACATCTTACTAAAGAATGAATGGGTCAACCAGGCAATTAAGGAAGAAATTTAAAAATACATGGAAGCAAATGAAAATGAAAACATGATAGTCCAAACCCTTTGGGATGCAGCAAAGACAGTCCTAAGAGGAAAATACACTGCAATCCAGGCCTGTCTCAAGAAACAAGACAAATCCCGAATACAAAATCTAACAACACACCTAAAGGAACTAGAAAGAACCCCCAAAGCCAGAAGTAGAAGAGAAATAATAAAGATTAGAGCATAAATAAACAATATAAAATAAAAAAAACAAACAGTAGAACAGATCAATGAATCTAAGAGCTGGTTTTTTGAAAAAATAAACAATACTGATAAATCCATAGCCAGACTTCACAAAAAGAAAAGAGAGAGGACCCAGATAGATAAAATCACGAATGAAAGAGGACAGATAACAACCAACACCACAGAAATACAAACAATTATCAGAGAATACTATGAAAAATGATATGCCAACAAACTGGGCAATCTGGGAGAAATGGACAAATTCCTAGACACCCACACACTACCAAAACTCAAACGGGAAGAAATAGAAAATTTGAACAGACTCATAACCAGTGAAGAAATTGAATCAGTTATCAAAAATCTTCCCATAAATAAGAGTCCTGGGCCAGATACTTCCCAGGAGAATTCTACCAGACATTTAAAGCAGAGCTAATACCTATCCTTCTCAAGCTGTTCCAAAAAATAGAAACGGAAGGAAAGCTTCCAGACTCATTCTATGAAGCCAGCATTACCTTGATTCCCAAACCAGACAGAGACCCCACAAAAAAGGAGAAATACAGGCCAATATCCCTGATGAATATGGATGCAAAAATTCTTAGTAAGATACTAGCAAATCGAATTCAACAGTGTATCAAAAGAATTATTCACCATGATCAAGCGGGATTCATTCCTGGGCTGCAGGACTGGTTCAATATTTGCAAATCAATCAACATGATACATCAGATTAATAGAAGAAAGGATAAGAATCATATGATCCTGTCAATAGATGCAGAAAAAACGTTTGACAAAATACAGCATTCTTTCTTAATAAAAACCCTCAAGTCGGGATAGAAGGAACATACCTAAACATCATAAAAGCCATATATGAAAAGCCCACAGCTAATGTCATCCTCAAGGGGGAAAAACTGAGAGCTTTCTCCCTGAGATCAGGAATATGACAGGGATGTCCACTCTCACCACTGTTATTTAACATAGTGTTGGAAGTCCTGCCGCAGCAATCAGAAACAAGATGAAATAAAAGGCATCTAAATTGGCCAAGAAGTCAAACTTTCACTTTTTGCAAATGACATGATACTCTACATGGAAAACCTGAAAGACTCCACCAAAAAGCTGCTAGAACTGATAAATGAATTTAGCAAAGTCACAGGATACAGAAAATCAATGTACAGAAATCAGTTGCATTTCTATACACTAGAACAGAAAGAGAAATCAAGAAATCAATCCCATTTACAATTGCACCAAGAACCATAAAGTACCTAGAATAAACCTAACCAAAAATGTAAAAGATCTATATGCTGAAAACTATAGAAAACTTATAATAGAAATTGAAGAAGACACAAAGAAATGGAAAAACATTCCATGCTCATGGATTGGAAGAACAAATAATGTTAAAATGTCAATACTACCCAAAGTAATCTACACATCCAATGCAGTGAGATTTTTTAAGTGACGTATTTGCCAAAACTCAGGTAAGTCAACCTCTTTTCCCACCTTTTACTTGCTGGAGAATAGATTATATACAATGGAATACTACTTGGCAATGAGAAAAAATGAAATCTGGCCATTTGCAGCAAGCAACGTGGATGGAACTGGAAGGTATTAAGCTAAGTGAAATAAGTCAGGCAGAGAAAGACAGATACCATATGTTTTCACTCATATGTGGATCCTGAGAAACTTAACAGAAGACCATGGGGGTGGGGAAGGGGGGAAAAAAGAAAAAAAGTTACAGAGAGGGAGGGAGGCAAACCATAAGAGACTCTTAAATACTGAGAACAAACTGAGGGTTGATGCGGAGTGGGGGAAAGGGGAAAGTGGATGATGGGCACTGAGGAAGGCACCTGTTGGGATGAGCACTGGGTGTTATATGGAAACCAATTTGACAATAAAGTATATTTAATATAAAAAAAGATTATAGGTTAGCAGTGGGTTATACTGTCTCCATCCTGGCTTCTAACAGACAGTTCTACTATTCTGAGATGAGGGGTTCTCCTTGCCCGGATCTCTGACATACTAAACCAATCCAATGAATAAAAACCATTTCCCCCAGCATGAGCTCCAACAAGCATCTATCTTCAAGTCTCCTCCTTTAACCATAATGTTTTATCTATTGGAATCTACACATCATCAACAACAACTACTACTGCTACTACCACGTCTTGAATGCTAACCATGTGCCAACGCTGTATAAGATACTTTATATATCAAATCTATAAAATAATTCTGTAAGCTAAATATTATTTTCTCCATGTTACAGATGAGGAAACAAGCTCCAGAAGAGTAAGTCACATTGCCAAAGCCTCTCAGGTATCATGTGGAAGAGGTAAGATTCTAACCCTGCCCCCTCTGTTCATTCATTCCTCTATACCAAGCCATGTCCCTGCCAGCACCTACACCCTTCTTCAAATTCTGGTATTTTCTAGTAACCTTTTGTGCTAATGAATATAGAAGGATAGAGAGGTGTAATTTTGTCCTTTTGTCATCTTAAAAAATCATTGATTCTGAAGAAAAGAAGATCAGACCTTAGGTCCTGAAGACAGGACAAATGGTTGGTAGGAAAAATCAGTATTTTTCTATCCTTCTTTTTTTTTTTTCAAATGGGTCTGTTCCATAAGGTAAAGTATGGGTGTGCCAGAAGGGAAGATGAGGAGGTATTTCTTAATCCACCTTCTGCCAATAAACTTTCTTTCTTAAATCTTCTTAGATAGTATAATATAGTTTCAGGATTTTCTTTGCACCTCATAGACATTTCCAACCAAAGTTAGGAAAGGCTATGTCAGAGACAGCTAACCTCACACTATTTTAAACATTGCAATTTTCTATCATTAGGCCCAATTAGAGAGTCTATGAGAGCCAGTGAAATGTGTGGTGCACAGTGACCTTCCCACTCCTCTCCTACACATGAGCCCATTCCAGCATGATAGAAGCACGAACCTGGAAACTCACACAGGTTAAATGGGGAAGATTGGCTAAAGGCACGCAGCCACAATTTTTAAAATACCCCATGCATTAATTTGAGGTTAATTAGGAAAATGAGTTTTGTCATAAGGCCAAACACCTCCTCTAACCTGAAGGAATGATTATTCAAAGCATGTCATTCAAGGTGACAGAGAAGACCTAGTGTCAATCAGTTCCTTTCTGGTTGCTGATTGTAATTATCTTTACATGAGTTTTTATAATTTTCTACTTGAATCAAGAGAATTTAAAGAAAAACAGAATAACTAGTATCCATGTTCAGCATTCCTTTTCATATGTGAATCTGTTCCCTAAATATTTTTCCTAGAGAAAATATTAATTAAACTAAAAAGAATGCTGGGAGAGCAGGATATGATCTGGGTTATAAATTAACAACTCATACTATTAAATGATGAGGATAATTTATTAATGAACTAAATGCAATGGACAAAAAAAATGCATTTTACTTCTTCCAGGTCATTTGGTGAAATATTAGAGATTAATTAAGTGTAGCCTAAGAAAGAACATTCTCTAAAAAATTTTTGACTTGATTGTTCAATAACCGAAGCACACTAGTTTCCAGTCATCATAAATCTGTCCTTTATGCTCTTGCTATTAACAATTTAGTACTTGTAACTACAAGTTACTAAAAATATTGAAGGAATTAGCACAGGGTTACAACAGGCGCTGAGAGCTGAAATCCTACGCCCAGAAACTGCTGTTGATTTTGAAACCACCCATCATGGCTGAGTCAGTTGTTCATGTGTATCTCTGCTGGGGCGCAATGATCATTTTGTGCCAAATTTGGCAGGTGTTGTCCTCATATTCCAAAATAGGGAGATCAGCTCTCTAAAAATATCTTTCTTCCTTTTTCACACAGGCACCGTATTATTCTGGGAATGAACGCATTACTATCAACAATTGGGTATGTATGTATTCATTTAGCTTTTGTACCGTTCCTTGTTCCAAAAAAAGATTTGTGTTTATATTTTAGGATGGAGCATCTAACCTGATGCCTGGAACATAGTACCCAACAGATGCTGAAGGAACGAATGTTCCAGCAAAGCAACTCAAAATCTCTTTCCCAGGAATTATATTGCAAAATACTCAAAGCCCAAAGCAATTGGCTTATTTTTAAGTATCGTATATTTCTTGTAAATTTCTATTTGTTTCCATATTGCTCATCTTTATGTAGATATTTGACAGTAGTTTATAAAAGTACAGCCTTCTTTGCCATCATAGCCCCTCGGCTTCTGTCCTTCCGACCTTTGTTCTGTATGTATTTCCCTAGGATTCTTCTACCTTTGTTCAAGACATTACCTTCTCCTCAGATGACCTCCTTATTACTCACAACAATCTGAATCATTTATGTCCCAGCTCAAAATTCGCCTCTTATGAGAATCTCTCCCCAGGACCCCACACCCCTCCTCACTGATCTTCACCCCTCAGCACATACACACTAGGTCTGCTCTAGTTGCCCTGATATCTCTAGGGTCCCCTCCAGTTTTCTCAAGCTATACATGGTTAACATATATTTTATCTCTCCTTAATGATGAGTGCCTTCAGGAAAACACTTGTTCCACCTTTTGAGTACACTTCCTTCCACTGACCCACTGTTGATTTCCCTATGACACATCATGTCATAGACAGTAAGAATTCAATTCACGATTCACTGTTCACACTGTTCACACTAAGTTTTGTTCTTAGCAGTTCTTTGGCCAATCCACACAGTCCTTGGATTCTCAGCACTTCGCATCTGGCACATTTTACTAAGTCATAAGCCACACTTCGGTGATATATTCTAAGTGTGGATCTTCTATAAAGCCATCCTAACAGGCCTCACAAGTAATTTTATGTCAAAGAAATGTGTATGTGGGTTACTTTCTATGTCTAGCACTTCCTTCTGCTTGTCCAGTATAACAATAGACCCTTCAAGAGAAAAGGTGTCACTCCATAAAACCATCCATACTCTGGGAGAAAAATAAACCTTTGTATTTTGTTATTGTACACGGTAGAAAATCAACCACTGTCCTCCTCCAAGTTTTCAAATGATCATGCCGTAAGAACTCAGTAAGAGCTCTGTAAGTGAGAGTAGAGTGTTCAGATTTTCTTCTAGTGCATGGGAAGCCACTGGAATGCTTTAAGCAGGGTGGGACTTTCTTAAAGGTCACTCAGGCTACAGGATGGAGAACAGCTTGTAGGGGAAGAGGAGGATTGCAAAAGGAAGCCCTAGTGTTGTCCCCGTGAGGATGGCTTGGACCATGTCAATCTTTCCTAAGAGCAGATTGAAAACTGACTGTAAAAAAAAAAAAGGTGAATAATTACAAATAGGAAATCAAATACATCTTTTTACAATACAGCCTTGGGGAAAAAAACAATAGAAGTTGAGTCCACAAGCACAGAAAGCTGGAGCATCCCTTGATTGCTTGTGTGTGAGAGAGCAGAGGGGTGTGCGTACAACTCTAACAGAGCAGGCATGATCATCTATCTGTGCCCTGATGTTTGTCATATGTCACTGCCTTGCTTAGGGTTCAGGAGAGTCCTCCATGTACTGGGAAAAGTTGTTAAGTGCTCCTGGCTACATGCCAACATTTCTCCCAGAGCTATACAAGCTGAGAAGGCTAATTATAATCTACATAAGATATTTTCATCTCAAGAACCTGCTTACCATCCATCCTGAAACCAGAGGCACCAAGCATGTACAAGGACAAGTTCGTGTGTGGCCATGAAGCTGTGCTCTCAACATTCTTCAACCACGTAAGTTAACTAAGATTTAACCCAATATATGTGGGAAAACTATTTTTACAAACGTGAGGGGGATGCAAAATAATATTTACTGATCCCCTCTGTGCCAAGCTCCAATAGCTATTATATATTTTATATTCATTGTCTCATTTATATTTCTCCCATCAAGTCAGTAGAGTAGTTATAACTATCTCCAAGTTATAGAAAAGTAGACTGAAACCCAGAAAAGGCAGGGACATACAGCCAATGAGTGTAAGTGCTTGGATTTGTTTTCAAAGCTCACATTTTAGGGAAGCCAAGTACATAATATAGCTTTGATTTCTCTAAAGGAACAGAGACAAGTTGTTTTTAAAAGTGAACAAATGTGCCTTAAAATAAAATAGCTTTATTTTTGGTTTTGTAAAAGAAATACATCTTCGATGTAAAAAGCTTAAATAATACAGAAATTTTTGCTCCTACTTCATGGCAAGAGCTTCAGTTCAGGGGGAATCCCCAAAGCTTCAGACCCACTGGAGGTCTCACTACACTTCTGTGCCCTCTGCACCCTCAGCTGGAATCCCCATCCAGACTCATCCACACTCCCTTCCCTCTCTGGTAAATCTATAAGCATCCTAAAATTCTTATCCAAATTTCCTTCAAGGCCTTCCTTGCATCCTTCACTTTATCCCCCACCTTCCTCTAACCTTCCCCTAATCAGACAGAATCACTCCCACCTCTGCCTCCGTCACTATGCCTTTGAAAGCACTCCTACTATGGTTTGCTGATTTTGTATCTCTCTCCTCCCCCCGAACTGGGGGCTCCAAGAGGGTAGGGGCAAATCATATTCATCTTCATGCCAAGAGCATAAATGTCATGGCACAACTGCAGTGTAACTTGGAAGCAGGGAAAAAATATATCATGTCCATTGTTCCATGGAAAGAGAGCATAATGCAGCAGGGAGGAGCAGGGACTCTGGAGCCAGACTGCCTGGGTTCAAAATCTGGCTCTGCCTTTGCCAGTTACAACTTTGTACAAGTCAGTTAACCTCTCCATGCATCAGTTTTCTCATCTGTAGAATGGGGATTACAATAGCACCCACCTCACAGCAAGACCATGAGGATTAAATGAGGTAGTATTTGTAAAGAACTTAGAAGAGGACCTGGAACTAAATAAACACTTGTTTTAAATATTTGTTTGAGAAATAAATATTATTCAAGACCTATACCTGTGCCACGTCATTCAAAAGAGAAGAAAATACAGCTCAAATTCAGACTCTTGAGCCTGCTTTTTTCCCCTCCAGTTGTTTTCACCAAGTCTGTGTACAGTCAGTGCATAGGGAGTAGTTAACATTGCTCCCTACGTGAAAAATGGGGATTTAGTACCTGGAATTGATTTTAGAGATGACTGAGCTTAAGCTTCTCATTTTATGGGTGAGGAAACCAAGGTGAAGTGGCTGTCCCAGGGCACAAGGCTCATCATAACGGTGCTTCCTTTGCCAACCCAGTGTTCTTTCCACATATTCTCAGATAATACCAGAAAGCCTGAGCATGGTTAAAATTATCTGGGAGAAAGAAAATGTCAGCAAAACTTGCGTGAGCACAGGGCCCATGCTGATTAAGCCGCTGTTCTTATTCCAAACAGATCTCATTGTCTTCTGACCAAAGTTGGATTCTACTCCTTCCAGAGAACTACTGGGCCCTTCTCCTTGGATAAAATCACCATGAATTTGAGAAAATGCCCCTAATTGCTTACTGAGTGGCAGGAAGAATTACAGAATGTCAAATTGCCTTGGTGTCATCTGGGGAGAATTTTCTAAATTTTATGCTTCTAGTAGGAGAGTACAGATGACTGTTACTATTACAACAAATGAGAGCATATCAGGGAATAGAATGCAAAATGCACTTCGGGGTTTTTTTTAGTGTTCCAATGACATTGCAAAGAATTTCTCACTCCTAGGGGGATGCTTCAGGCTACACCTCCACCCTCTAAAGATCAAATCCACTCTCTTCCACTCTATCCTCTACTTCAGGAAGATATTTTGAGATGCAGTGAAATGGCAGTCAAGGATAGGAACCACTCAGTGGGTTCACATTCAAATCCTCGCACATGCCGTCTAGCCCAAAAGATACAAACAAACAAAATCAAAGCCAGCATGGCCTCTCTTCAGAGACGATTCCTGCTCCTTTGCCTTCTTCCCTTTGACAAACATGATATGCGGCTGGGAAAGTGCCATTTTCATAAATGTTTCATTTCCCCCTCCCCCAGGCACAGCGTTGCTGGAGCATGAATTATGACCAGCCTGGTGGGCAAGCATCTTTCCACAAGCACATCTTTTCTCATTTGCGGTCACGGTCGTACCTCCAATGGAGTTGCCGGGGTGAAAGAGCTCAGTATTGGAAAACACTGGCAGCTTCTGCATCTGCTGACCAATCCCTTGCCGGAGAGTTTACCAGGCAGTTAATTTATGTTCTTTTCTCAAAGCCAAGATGAACAGGGGTTTTCTCTCCTTCCTGCTTGGTTGCAAACATAGGGAAGTCCTGCTGCTGCTGACTTAACCCACTTAGGATTCCGCTTTCAAGCACTATTTCCATTGTGCTATATTTGAACAATAAATTATTGTTCATCCTTTTTAAAAATGGTGAACAACTTCCGTGCTTGCTGAGTGATAATATTTATAATTGTTGCCAACCAGGAGAATCTGTTTGTGGGCGTTTCCTACTGTCACTGTAACCACAGCACTGCAGGGGACAAGCAAGGAGAAAAGAATATGATGTAGCCCCAAACACACACCCTCTGACAGCCTCATTCATCTCTCCATGGATTCCTCTCCCTTACACATGCCTGCTTGGTAACATAAAACCATTCATGGAAGCCACTTAATTTACTGAAAGGCCCTCATAAAAATACTCAGAAAAGTAGAAGTCGCTGAAGTGGAAAAATGGAGTCATCTTTAAAAGGAAGCCCTCAATGTGAGGTACAGAAAAATGCATTAACCCTAAGACTACTGTACTTTTAAAGATGCTGTTTCTTTTTGATTCCCCCAGCTTATTGATGGCCCCTCTGCCCACCCAGTTACCCAGTTCAAAAGGTTTCTCTTCCTTACTTCCCTCCACTAATCACCAACACAGTCAAGTTCTATGTCTTAAATAGTTCTTAAAAGTATCTTTGCATCCCTAACCTCACCATTACATCAAATCACCATTGTTTCCCTGCAACAGTTGTTCTCGTGGTTCTCAGTATGGGGTTCCCACACCAGTAACATCACTATCACCTGAGAACTCAGAAATGCAAATTCTCAGGCTCCACCCAGACTCACTGTATCAGACACTCTGGGGTAGGCTCCCAGGAGTCTGTGTTTTAATAAGCGCTCTGGCAGGTTCTAATGCCTACTCATTTGAGGACTACCACTCCTTCCCTATTAATGACCTTCCTAAATGCAAATATGCTTATGTCAATTGTCCTGCTTACAACTTGTCAGTGGTTCCCTCTTGCCCTCTAGATAAAATCCTAACTTCCGAGAATAAACATGCAAGGTCCTCTCTTATCAATAAGTTTCCTCCTTTTCTGCTGATACCCTTCCCCAAGCATCCTATTGTCTAGGTATACCAGAGAGCCACCCTGAATGTGCCTGTCCAAGTGCATGCTGCCACCCTGGCTGGGGAAGATATGAAGAGGTCAGAGAAGGTTTTACAGAGGCAGAGTTCCTCATCTGGGTCTTAAAAGAAAGGAAATGAAAGCCATTCCAAGTATGGTCATGGTGCGTATAGAGGCCATTGAGGCATTACTGTGCACATAGGCCTATCTATTCTTGTAGGACCCAGTAACTTCTGGGTTCTAGAATTGGAGATGTTTTTGCAGGGGCAAAAGCTCATGTCAACAGATACTCTTTGTAGTATCTATACTCTACACTTTGTAGAACATGACCTGGCACCAATGGCTCTATTCAGGCTGTGGCTGTCATCCACAGCTGTTAGCGATCCACATGTGACAATAATAAAGCAAAGATACAATATATTTTAGAAGACCTCTTGGGTGACTAGGAGCCACCACAAGTTGTAGTTACTATTCAAGAGATTTACTAAAGAGCAATCAAGGCTGAAAAAAAGGGATATAAAACACTGTCAATAGCTTGTCAATGTGAGATAGCACTGGTTGTAAGACCTTGAGTAATGAGTAAACTTTCTGCGTCTCAAGTTTTCTCACTTATAAAATGGAGGTAGTAATGGTACCTACCTTACAGAATAGGAACTGAGATTTTTAATGTGGAATACTTAGCACAGTTTGGCATACAATAGGCACTCAAAAAATGTAATCATTATTATCACCAATATTGCAATGCTTGATATTTTATGAGCCTGTCAATGCCACATAGTATGTATTTTCATAGAAAGCATATATATGGGAATAAAACATGTTCCAGAAATTCTGAAAGCATAATAAGATTCAAATTGCTTATATCAATTAAGTCTTTCACTTGTCTCTCTCCAATTCATTCTAGAGAGTAGGTCCACTGGAGGACCTCACCAGTGAAGTTAGTTACCCAAGTTCCAAATAATGTGTTCCAAGAATTTGAGATGATCATGGGCCAAGCTTCCCTAAGCTTTATACTATTTACCAAGAATTCCAGCTGTTGAGATGGAGACAGAGGTGGGAATATTATCTGATGAGATCTAACTCACAAAATGAAACTCATGCAGGGCACCTGCATGGCTGAGGTCATGATCTCACAGTTCGTGAGTTCAAGTCCCACATCGGTTGAGCTCGCGACACACTGTGGGTGAGAACGAGCCCCCTAAACACAAGCCCTGCTTCAGATGAGCCCCACTTCTCTCTCTCTTCCTCTCTCCCTCTCTCCCTCCGTCCCTTTCCCTCTGCCCTTCATGGGATTCTCTCTCTCTCTCCCTGCCCCTTGCTTACACACACACACTCTCTCTCTCTCAAAAATAATAATAATAACACTCATGCATAAAGTTATCTGAATAGCTTGGTTTGCTTTTGACCAGGGACAGTATTACTCAACAGTTTTTGATGATGACTTCCATACCTGGAGGCTGAGTTGTTACTAACAAAACTGGAAGTGCTTCAACAAGAGAAAAAGATATTGTTCTCACATCAAATGCCTGGCGCAAGTGCCTTGTTTGAAAAGGTATTTATGATATAATCAAAATCAAAGAACATCACCTCATGTTGTTCTAACAGCATATCTTAGGAAAAGATATGAGAAGCAATTACTTACAGTGGGGATTCTTAGTTTCTCCCAGGCTTCCTAAATATACTCTATTCATTTTAGAATGTGAGTTTCCAATTTTGGGATCTATGATTTTGTGATTGAGAGACCTGGGTAATGAAAAGTGAACTGAAGCCACTAATTCCAATAGATGGGACTATCAACAAGAGAACTCATGACTGTATTTAGTCAGAGTTATAAGAGCAATAATGAAAGTAATGACCTAGAAGCAATTTTGTCCCCTTCATCTCAGTAACTGCTTAGGGGTCTTTGCATGAATAGCAAATGTTTATTATGAGATTCCATCTAGCCCTAATTGGTTCAAATAATACATTTGGCTTCTCAGTAGGATTTGGAGTGCCATAAACAAAGTTACCGAGTTACAGGCTCAAGGATCCTGGCTTTAAATGAAGGGGTTGCTAACACACTCATGCACCTTTCCCATGTCCATGGTAACAACTAACGTTTATGGAATGCCAAATCTGTTGTCAACACCATATTAAATACTTCCATGGATCTTCTCCTTTACAGCAAACCTACATGGAGTCTACTATTAATATAAATACTTTATAAATGAAGTAAGTGATGTCTAGAGAGTTTTAACTTGCCCAAGGTACAACAGCTGGTCAGTGTGGAGCTCCAACAGTCAAATCAAGCAGTCTAACTGATGGAGCCCATGCTTTGAATCCCAGGGCTCTACTGCTACCATACTGACTCTGAAAGCCTGGGTTTCTGAGCAAGTTCCTGAGATATTACAGTTCTTCTCATTGATCATCTTTTTCTCCTTTCTTTGGTTGCTAAGAAAATCAGGACCAGTTTTTAGTACTTCCTGGGGAAAGGGCACTTAGCACAGTGGCAAATGGCTTAGCTCTGATCAGTCAGATACAGGCCCATATCTCAGTTCCTCCCCTTAACTGCCATGTGAACACAGGCCAGTGATTTCACTTCCTGAAGCCCTATTTCCTTATCTAGAAAACAACATAATACCTGCTTAGGGTTATCATGAGGATGAGATCTGGTAAATTAATGCATGTCATCTTGTCAGTAGACTAGTGGTGATGTGTTTGATGAAAAGAGATCAGTGAGGATAAGCACTGTTTCAAAAACTGTTTGTCTAGTGTTGTGTGCTTATGCACACACTGGGTCACCATGTAAAATGTGTTTGTTCTTGTGAGTTGGAGCCAAAGTTTGAAGGCCACTGTTCTAACCCTCCTCCCTCCTAACATTTCCTCTGAGATCTCTGGGGTTCATTTATGCCCTCTTTTTTCCCTCTTGCAATGAGAAGAATCCCCTTTTCTTCAGAATTTAAGCTTCCTTGAAGAGACATTAGGAATATACTCACCACAAGAAAATAAACTGTTCTTAACTGGTCCTTTCTGATTTGGGAAAAAGAAACCAAGAACTTTTTCCCCTCAAAGGAAAGCAGCAGATATTCAGTCTGATTCTCAAATGCTGCCCCACAGGCATCCCTGGACACAGAAGCCCAACACAGTCCTCTGACCAAGTGGCTTATTAATAACCCTAAGTATGTAAAAAATTTCCCGAGTGTGTCTGATGATTGAGATCAATGATCTCATCCTATTTCTTTCTGGCTTTCTTGTTTTGTTTGTTTTTTTTTAATTTTTTTATGTTTTTTTAATTTTATTTTGAGAGAGAGACAGAGTGTGAGCGGGTAAGGGGCAGAGGGAGAGAGAGACACAGAATCCAAAGCAGGCTTCAGGCTCCAAGTTGTCAGCACAGAGCCTGACATGGGGCTTGAACTCACGGACTGTGAGATCATGACCTGAGCCAAAGCCAGACGCCCAACCGACTGAGCCACCCAGGTGCCCCATCTGGCTTTCTTATTTTAATCTCATTCTCTCAACCCTTTCTTGCTTATTCCTTTCCCTCCTCAAATCCTTCTATTTTTCCTTCTAGCCAAATAGCCTATTGGAATGCAAAATGCTAATTTATAATTCTTCATTAAGTATTTTTAACCACAGTTACACAAAACCATCTTTTAGTTGATTTGAGTCAGTACAACTCTTTAGTAATTGAATGGTCATGGAAACTGTAGTTTTGGTAAAAATTGTTTCCACTTTCAATCTGTCATCAACTCATCATCAGAGCATTAAGCTTGCACTGAATTTCCCAAATTCAAGCAGCAC
This sequence comes from Prionailurus viverrinus, assembly GCF_022837055.1. Classification (NCBI taxonomy): domain Eukaryota; kingdom Metazoa; phylum Chordata; class Mammalia; order Carnivora; family Felidae; genus Prionailurus; species Prionailurus viverrinus. The sequence goes on from NC_062573.1 coordinate 25,138,280, forward strand.
CTCTACAAGTGACTTACAGGCTGCCCTTTGATGTGCTAATCATGCAGGCTGATAGAATAGTCATACTTTCAGAAGGCATCTTCATGGAAGCAAACAGCTCTATTAACAACCTGAAACACTGAAAGTCATTCTGAGCCAGGAGTACCATTACATACACAAAACAAGATGAATGGTACAGTACATGAGGCCAAGCAGAATCCCTTCCAATACCGGATGGAAAAGACACCTGATTTAGCATGAATTCAAGAGACAATTGTCATCCTGTGGTATACAGCTACTATTCTTCACTGCAGACTATGAGGGAATGTTTCAGTCATGTTAGCTGGGTTTTTTACTTTTACCATAAAAATTATTATTGACAGATTCATTTGGGGTAAGAAATGGTCTTCCAGAAAAGCACGAGGGGATTCAGCAGAGCCCAGGAGCAGATGTGCATTATAAAGCAATATGAGGCATAATGAGAAAAGCACTCGTCCCTATCCCATTAATCATTGGCACTACCTGATAATCAAGAATTACTGACCTCTCCCACCCTCCAGCTAGCAGATATTTGTGTATTGTAATGCACCATGGCCCCAACACAAGCTCAATTCTATGTAATGCTGAGAATCAGCATTTCAGTAACATTAATCTGAACCCTACCTATTCCCTCTTGCATTGCTTATAACACAACTTGTGAATAATATATAAATTCCTTCCAATAGGCAAATGACTGAGTAAATGATACAATCCAACTGACGGACTACTGTGTAAAAATTTTAATTGCCAATTATGAAGATGATTTTAAAATATGGAAAATGCTTTGGAATTAAGATTTAATGATAAAAGCAAAATGCAAAACTGTCAGAATACTCAGCTTACAGACACATAATAATGCGGTTAGATGGAAAGAAAAGGCAAGCTGTTGATAGGGAGAATGATAAGCAATTTCTTTTTTTTCTTTTGAAAATACACTCTAATGTTCCTATGATATTCTAATTACAAAAGTTACTTTTTTTATTTTTAAAGATTTTATTTGTAAGCAATTTGAACACCCAGCGTGGGGCTCGAACTCACGACCCCGAGATCAAGAGTTGCATGCTCCACTGACTGAGCCAGCCAGGGGTCCCTAATAATAAAAGCTATTTTAAAATCAAAGCCCACCTCTTAGGAAAAAGTTGGTTACCCCTTACCATGCTTCCATACAATGAAAACTGCACGTGATAAATGCTTAAATGGTTTTTCTGGAGGTTTTTTTTTTTTTTTTTTTTTGGTTCAAAAATAGGTTGGAATCTGCCAAGGAATCAGCTCACATTATTCAATGTCAGGCACATTTACACTCATATGTATTAGTAATTCCTTTGGTTGACTTTTCCTTGCCGTTGTCATGGCAACCGTTTCCACTGCCATTAGTACCTCTAGGGCCCTGCCTTGTTCACATATTTTTAGGCCGTTTCTCTTGTAACAAAGCAATTAATACTTATGGCGTATCTGTATCGAAGCCCTGGTGACCTGTTCTGTCTCTTGGAACTGCTGAGCATTCGGTTTCCTTCCTTTTTGCTTCTGTAGGTGCTTCTGTTTCTCTTTGTGGTGCTTCTTCTTTTCGCTAACTCTTGCAAGCAAGCCTCTTGACTATTTCTAATTATATCCTATTTGGATTATTTAAAGTTTTGTTTTTTCACATGTCCTCCATGTTTCCCTATCCATTGACACTCATTCCAAAACCAACAAAATAGCACATTTTCATTCATGATCACTTTGGACTACCATCATAGAAGAGAATAAAAATGCCATGCAATAATTGAGACTTTAGAATGATTCTAGACGGAAGATCACACGGCTGTGTAGTCGGGATTGCACACCTCCAGTCACAAGGCATCCACAAAAGCACAAGGTTATCACCTTGCATTTTCTGACAGCTGGAATGAGTCATCTCATAGTCTTTTCTAATGAAGATTAAGGATATTGGCTACCTTTTTTCATGCCAAATTAATTTTCTCTATGCAATGACCAATGTGGTGAGGTTGCTATAAGATGGACTGATTCTTACATTGCTACACAGAGAATAAATGTGGGCACTGTTTGTTAACCAACAACTACTGTCAAATGCCTTTGGCCCTGTAATTCTTGTAGAAATCTCTTCTAAGAAAATTATGTAAAGTGTAGGGAAAAAATAGGTATTTGTTTATTAAAATTGTTTATAATAGCAAAAACACTGGGAGCCATCTAAATGTTTAACAGTAGGAAAAAAACATGGCGTATGCACAAGGTAAAATATTTACAGATGATGCATCTATAAAGGCATTGCAAGTGCACGTGGTGTGATACTTTAAATCGTTAATGTGAAAAATCAGGAGGTGAATATGCAAGTATAACTTTGTAAAAAGAATAAACTAAACCACAAACCCCATGAGAACAGGAACCATGTTTATCTTATTTATCTTGTATCTATATAACCTACCATAATATCTGTAAATATTTGTTGTATAAGTGGGTGAATGGATAAACAGATGAATATGTGTGCCAAAAGAATGGAAGATAATACACCAGATTTCTAAGAATGACTGTCTTTGGGAGATAACTTTTTGTGCTTTCTAAGTTGTTCCTTACTTGTGTTTTCCATCTTATTAACTTTTAAAGACTTTTTGGAGGAGTTGGATTAATCTTCTCAGCTTTATGCCTTGCATACGGAGACAATACAGAACAAATCTATACCCTTTCTACGTAGAACCCTCCAAATAGTGAGAGTCAGTTCGAACAATTTCAAACAAGTTCTGTATGACATGAATTCCCAACCCCATGTAGGGCTTTATCTACTTCATTCTATAAGATTAAATGTTTTTCAAGTAGGTAGAAAAGCTATGTAAACTCTAGAACTCTGTACACATATGAGAATTCTGTACACTAAAATTACCTTTATTGTTTTATAAATTCTCTTCCTAATGCATAGTTCAGATCATTTCCATCATCAAAAATCTTCTTGCCTAATGAATAAAATTCAACCCCTTAGTCTGGCATTCAAGGCCTTCCAAAATCCAGTTCCAAAGTATATCTCCACTTTTATGTTCCATCCCAATGTTACCCAAACTCTGTGCACCAGCCTTGCCAGAGTATTTGCTATTTGTTGTGTATGCAATACAATGTCTTGCCTTCCTACCAGTGCTGACACTGTGCTCTTAGCTTGAACTGCTCTTTTTTTTCCCCCTTTCCTCTTGACAAAATCTTTCAACACCAATTCAAACACCACCTTTTCTATAATCAATGATGACAATCAGTCTACAGAATGATTACGGTTAAAACCTTTTTACATTTTCAAATACTCAGGGGTTTGATTTCTGCTATCAAATCAATCAAAAATTAAAGTGTCTAATATTCATTGGCATTCTAGTTAGGATCTACTATGAGCAAATCTCATTAATGAGAACAGCCATTTTACCTGGGAAAGTTACACTCAACTTCATCCTGACAGGAAAGTAAGAGTGTGTATGTGTGTTACATAGGGGTTTAGACTCAGGATAAATGTAACCAGCACTCTACAGAGAGAGAGAGAGAGAGAGAGAGAGAGAGAGAGAGAGAGAGAGAGAGTGAGTGTGTGTGTGTGTATGTGTATGTGTGTGTTGGGAGTGAAGGAGAGTAGCACATACTGACTAGACAGAATTTCTGGGATTGTGGAACCCTTTTATAACATTCTGAAGAGTTACAAAATTTAAGTCTGGATCACTTATGGTGAGGGAAGGAAAGAACAACAATTTTCCAGCCTGGTGGATAGGCCAAAAAATAGCATGGGGGGGGGGGGGGGGGGTGGGGAAGAACTTCAAAGGACATTTATTTCCACCTTTTAAGGCATACTTGAAAAATTCACCAAAAGATGACATTTTAAAATGTTTCTCTTTTATAATGATTGCCCAAACTAGCCTTCACCCTGCCAATGAGAGCAAATAGGAGATAAAACCACCAACCCAGAAAAACACCAGCTGTCAGAAGAGACTGGCACATGGCAACTTCACTTAATACAGGCTCAGAAATGCCTTCACTGGAGTGCCGTGCTCTCTTCTCTCGCTCCTCCTGTGGGGGACACTTCAACACAGCCAAACCATTTTCTCTCGCTTTGCAGTTATCTGTCTGTAGTCTTTTAGAATATTTATTTAATTTCCATTTTTTGTAAGTGTTCAAATTTACTTCCTCATCAATAAAAACCATATATAACACCCCCTTCAATTTGTATGAAAATTCATTCAACCAGCTCTTTCCCAATAAAAATGAAGTGCACTTTTCCTCACTTTGTATTTCACTAATTCCCTCAGTAAGTTCTAACAAAATGACACCTATATTTCATCTCCCAATGCCTTTTTTCCACTAATTCATTGGAGGATTGCTAGTTCAAACTATTTCAAGGGCCCAGATGATTGATTGATGCTGACTGGTGTTACTCCATCTCTCCAGAAGATTGAACAAAAAGAAATGGAATTAAATCACATCTGAAAGGAAATTCTGAGACAGAAGGAAAAAGCTTCTTAAGTGTATAAATCAAATGTTACAAGAGTTTCTATGAAGGCTATAGAACACCAATCATCAATATTCTTTTAAAAAAGAGTTAAGTGTATTTTTAAAGCCCAACCTCCTTGGAAGAAGTGATCCTGAATGAAAGACTTCTTGATGCCTTATCCTTCACAAAAATTCTATGATTAACAAATACTGTAGTACAGCAGCAGACGATATTTGCCTGCCCAATATCCACGCTTCCCTCTTCCTGACCAACAGACTCCTCTTATGCTTCTAGAGATGGCCATGTAACCTGGCTAATGAAATGTATGCTGAAGTGATTGGGAAAGAACTTCTAAGGAAGATTTACAGAAAGGAACCAGACTCAGCAGTCATCCTCCTTTTACCCTTTGCCCTTTGCTCTTTACCCTTTCCCATTCTTCTGACTCTAGAGATGTAGCCACCATCTTGGAAATGTGATAAAAAGGAAGTCACTCGCTAAACACAGCAAAGGAGGAAGACATAGGTACCTTGCACTACTACCCCATCCAAAGATAGCTCCTTCTAGACTTACTGTTACAGGACAAAAGTAAAGCCCTTCTTTGGTTAAACCACTGTAATAGGGTTTCCTATTATCTACAGCCAAACCCAAAGCTAACTGATACAATTACATTCCTCTTTTTTTTTTTTTAATGATTATTCGTTTTTTGAGAGCAAGACAGAGCAGGAGTGGGGGAGGGGCAGAGAGAAAGGGAGACACAAAATCTGAAGCAGGCTCCGGGCTCTGAGCTGTCAGCACAGAGCCTGACACAGGGCTTGACTCATGAACCACTAAATCATGACCTGAGCCAAAGTCCAACACTTAACCGACAGAACCACCCAGGCGCCCCAACATTCCCTTTCTTAAAACTGCCTACCCTTGGCTTCTGCAACACTACATTTTCCTGGTTTTATTCCTCTCTCACTATCCATTCCTCCTTTTCCTCTTTGCTGCATCTTCTCTTTTCAGCCCCCTCAGACCACTCCAGGGATCAGTTTGGGCTCTTTGGTAGGCAAAATAACGGTCTCCAAAATTGCTCACATCCTAATCCTCAGATTATGTGAATATTCTACTTTACATGGCAAAAGGGTCTTTGCAGGTATAATTAAGGATCCTGACATGAGGAAATTATCCCAGATTATCCAGGTGGGCCCAATGAAATCACAAGGATCTTTATAAAGGAAAGAGGGAGGCGGGAAAGTCAGAGTCAGAAAATGCTATGAGAATGGAAACAGGGATTGAGTGATACACTATAAACACTGAAGATGGGGCCACAAACCAATGAACACAAGTAGCCTCTAGAAGGTAGAGAAGGCGAAAAAACAGATCCTACCCTGGAGTCTCCAAAGAGAATTCAGCCCTGCCAACACCTTGATTTCAGCCCAGTGAGACCCATGTTGGACTTCTGACCTCTAGAACTGTAAAATAATAAATTTGTAGGGTGCATGAGTGGCTCAGTCAATTAAGCATCCAACTCTTGATTTCAGCTCAGGTCATGGTCTCACGCTTGTGATATCCAGCCCTGTGTCAGGCTCTGCACTGGGCATGGAGCCTGCCTGAGACTCTCTCTGTCTCCCTCTACCCCTTCCCCACTTGCAAACATGTACTGCTTTCAAAAAAAAAAAAAAAGAAAAAATATTTAAAAAAAAAATTTTTTAATAGAATAATAAATCTGTGTTGTTGCTTTAAGCTACTACTTTTGTAGTAATTTGTTATAGCCTCAACTGGGCACTAATACAGATCCCATTCCTTTCTCTATTGATAATGTTCTTCTTAAGAGACCTCAAGGCAATCCTGTGGCTTTAAAAAAAACATCTATATTCCACAATTTCTAAATCTTTCTCAGCAAATCTCACCTCACCCCAGGATTTCAGATTTGTATATTCAAATTAGTACTTGTGGGGAACAAAAACAAATAGTAGTCCTTTACAAATGCAGACTTATCTAAGCCTAATTTTGTCTGAATGTGTTACTTTTTGAATTAGTCTTTCTGTGCTCCCACATGTGATGATGAGGCAGCATCTGACAAGAGTGCAGATGTAGTGACAGAGTAGGCTATCCTCTACTTCATTCATTCATCCCTTCATCCAAATATGGTTGCTGACCCAACCTAGAATGTGCCAGTTGCCATGCCAGTCCCACAAGTGGAAGGCATGTTCTTTCTTGTGCATCTAATAGATATCCCAAACTCCATACAGCTATTCAGCTATTTCAGAATACACCTCTCCCCACAGCTTCCCCCCATCCCCATCAAAACACACTCTGCTCCTTTCCCAAACTTCCTCATCTCACTAAAATGCACCTTCATTCACCCAGTTGCTCATGCCAAAAACCTCAGAGCTTACCTTGCACCTATTCCTCTTCCCTCACTCCACACATCCAACCTATAAGCAAATCCTGTCAGCTCTACCTTCAAAACACACCCAAATGCATTGACATCTACCCTCTCTAGACTGTTTGCCTTGCAATCCAAGCCACTGCCCTCCTTCATGTGGAATACTGCAACCACCTCCAATAATCTAGTCCCCACACAGCAGCCAGAAGTACATTTTTTAAATGTAAATTAGACCACATCATCCCCCTATTTAAAACCCATCAATGATACCTTGTTGCTCTTAGAATAAAAGTCAACCTGGCTTTCAAAGACTTTCTTCCTGCTTCCTAACTCTTGACCTTGTCCCATACCTGGCTTGAATGAGTAAAAGAGGACAGTAGCATCACTGTATCCTCAGATGTTGCCCCACCACACATGAGAGGCATATACAAGGTACAAACTAAATTAACTGGTAGCAAATTCAGATAAATATAGACTCAGTTAAGCCCACATTCTGTAAGGGGGCTGCTTATATGACTAGTGTTCACTCTCGTCAGTCCAGTAGTCAGGTGGGGTCCACCCGAACTAGTGTCAATGTAGAATAACACCCTAAGGATTCTCTGCTTTGAAACACTATGAAGAGGGGTATCTGGGTGGCTCAGTCGGTGGAGCCACTGACTTTGGCTCAGGTCATGATCTCATGGTTCAAGAGTTTGAGCCCCACATCGGGCTCTGTGCTGACTGCTCAGAGCCTGGAGCCTGCTTCAGATTGTGTGTGTGTCTCTCTCTCAAAAGTAAATAAACATCAAAAAAATATGTATTTAAAAAAACTCTATGAAGAATATAAAAGGATTTATGGGGGATTCCTAAACCCTTATTTTATAATGGGAACAAAACACAGTTCACTAAGTACACTAACACACTAAAAGCCATAAAAAATGCCAAGGGGATTCTGATATGTCTCATTTCACTATGGAACTAATAATAATATAATTGCATTAGTATCTGTACAGCTAACGTTTGTAGAGAATTCACTTGGATCCAGAAACTTTGCTAAGAGCTCTCCATGAGGTGTGCTATAATTATTCTTATTTCACAGATAACATGACTGAGTTTGAGAAACACAAGGTCACATAGTTATTTCATGGCAGATTCAGACTATCAACCTGGTGACCTAACTCCTGAGCCCACACACTTAACCATAGCCCTAGCCTCAATTAACCAGCAGGGTCAGAGAGACTAGTCAGACTTTCTAAGATGGTTCTCTCTGGGTCTTTTTCTGATTAGCTCAGCATATGTGCCTCCCATCCCACTTAGTCCTCTGCTGGGATGCCTGGAGGTCTTATGTTTGTTTCAGGACTCTTGTTATAAAGTCTTGAATCTCTGCTTAAGTACTTATTCAAAGAAGTGATTTAATCATTTCCTAATCCCTACCCATCTGGATTTGCTTCCCTCCCACAGATTCTGGGTAATGTTATAATGTCTGCTTGGTGCTAGAGCTCCCGGCTCTCCAACTTGAGTGCTCTACAGCTGGCTCTCTTGGCCCCAGTGTTCCCTGCTGCATAGCTGAGTACTGGCAGCAGGATTAGTATATCTCAAAGTCCCTTTGACGTGGAGTATGTATCTGCTTGAAGTAGAAAGTTAAAATGACTTCCTCATCAGACAGAAACCTGGAGGGAACGACATTCCTTATGAAATACCATGTGACAGCTCCACATTAAATGTTTAATTATTTCATGCCCAATTTTATATAGGTTATTCTAAAATACTCTAGCAGGGAGCAGGACTTTTTAATCACATTTTGGTAGATTCTAAATTGAAAACTCATTAATAAACAAAACCTCCAGGGACTTTGATTTCTACAGCATTTCCACCCTGCAGCGCACAACAAGAGTGTCAGGTGGACCTCTTCTCCAAATGATATTCCCTTGGCACTTGGGACATATGGTAATGTGTCTGTCTTTCTATAATTCTTTTTTGCGTTGGCATTTGGTCATTTGCCACAAAAGAAGTGAAGATGACCGGGATAAAAGACAGAAGTGTGTAGTTCTGTTACCTATTTTTCCCACAAAAAAAAAATTAAGGCACATGCTCTCTATATCGTGTGTCTTTGCTTTGGGTTCATAGCATGAGGATATTTAGAAGAGCCTGGGAATATTCTGGCCAAACCGAAAAGGAAAAGGCACCAGTATAGTTATCAGTCATGTTTTCAAGCAGGTATCAGCACATTTTTAAATGCTGAATAATATAAGGAGTATGTCGAAAAGCTGAAATAAATACATCTACGTTGTAACCAGTAACATCTCCTGCCTCACTAAATGCAATAGGTAAACTTCCAAATGGGAGTCATGTAGCTTTAAGAAAATGAAGGCCCTAAACATAGTAGAAACATAGCCAATTACAGTCACCAAAAATAATTCATGTCTATGTTGCTCAGTGCACGAGACTGCTTACACCCAAAAAGAGATAGGGCTTTGCGGCATGGTAGTTCCTCACAGCTGTCAGAAGCCAGTTTTCTTATCAGTCCAGCAGGAGTGTAATTAAAGACAATAGCCAGAGCAGCTGTATTGAAAAAACAATTCATTTGTCTTCCCCTTCCCCCACCCCTTCTGCTCACATAGCTAATCTGAACATAACATCAGCTCCATCGTCAAGGCTTCTTCAAAAGGCAGAATAATAGGAAACATCTATCTGTTTCCCACTGTGGATTGTGAAGATTGAAGAAATACTTGCTCTTATCTTGCTATTACATTATATTAAATGCAAGTAATTTAAGTCTGGAAATTCAAAAGCTCCTAAGATACGGCAAGTTTTTGGAGAATGAGAAAAATTATTCGCAGGAATAGAGAGAATCTGGGGAAATAACCTAAACTCACTGGTGTCCTGGAAAGTGTTTAACAATAGGCTGATTAGGAGGAAAGCCCCAGCCTGGGTGTTCAGTGGTTAAGCTTCCGACTTTGGCTCAGGTCATGATCTTGCAGTTTGTGGGTTTGAGCCCACATTGGGCTCTGTGCTGACAGAGCCTGGAGCCTGCTTCGGATTCTGTGTCTGTCTCCCCCTCTCTCTCTGCCCCACCCCACTCGCGCTCTGTCTCTCTCTCTCTCTCTCAAAAATAAATATTGTTTAAAAATTAAAAAAAAAAAAAAAAAGGAAGAAAGTCCCAACTTGTAACATTTCCAATCTCTGTAAATACCCTCACTGTGGATGAGGTCAGGCTACTAAGGTGACACCACTGAACACAGAATTGGAAGGAGATGCACAGGAGGATGCCAACACACAGTATTTATCCCGCACACACAAGAACATAGTTAGTAAAATAATATGGACATAATCTCAAGAATGTAGATTTAAAAAAACTAGGAAGTGGCAAATTTTGAATATTTGTTACCTTTGTTTTTCATGTAATTTACTGAAATTTTACATAATTTTATTTTTTAACGTTTATTTATTTATTTTGAGACAGAGAGAGAGAGAGAGAGAGAGAGAGAGAGAGAGAGAGGGAAGAGAATCCCAAGCAGGCTCTATGCTCAGCATGGAAACTGATGCGGGGCTCGACCCCACGATTGAGAGATCACGAGCTGAGCCTATACAAAGAGTTGGATGCTTAACCAACTGAGCCACCCAGGCACCCCTAATTTAATTGTTAATAATGACTATGTTTATTGCCTTGTAGAATTCCTGAAAACAATTGCCTTTTACAAGCCAGTCCAAACTGACCCCAGTCCACCACTATCTATACTATATACTGCAGCTGCCATGTTATAAGAAGTCATAAATAGTCCTCAAGTTGTAACAGGGGAAGAGAATACAAAATAACAACATTCTTTTTTTTCACCAATGGAATTTGGTCACTTCTTTCATCATTTTCCTAAGACCTATCTTTCTAGAATAATCTCCCTGAAGCCAGAAGAAAGAAAAATCTAGGAACATGTGTATGTGTTGTTACTAAAGCAGTGAAAACACAGGTACTTTTCATAATCATGATTGCTAACAATGCATTTTGTAACCCTTTCTTCATCACATGTACATAACTAAATGCTAGTAAGAAATTTTGGCTGAGGCACCAAGACATAAAAGCCATACTCCAAGGAAGAGCAATGCTTTGCTGAGAACCTGCAAAAGAGGTGATTAAAAAACAGTTACGTAGAATTCTACTTCTCAGAAGATGGAGCTGACATATTTTCCCCTGTCTCTCCCACTAAGTACAACTAAAAACCCTGGACATTATACATTAAACAAATAAAAGACTCTGAAAGGCAGGGAGATGAGACAGACTAGCCAGAGAATAACATGCTGGTGAGTTTCCTGGCTTATATTTCTTGCCTCATAAATCCCAGAGTAGATCTGAAGAAGCCAACAACCAAGAAACACCAATGGAGGTGATGAAAAAAGCCCCCCAAAAGTCTGCATTCTCTAGCCAAAGGACGTTGTGAAGATGGAACCATTCTGTATCTTGACTAGACTGAATGAAACCAGTGTCCTGGCTGTGATACTGTACTTTAGTTTTGCAAGATGTTACCACTGAGGGAAACTGAGTAAAGGGTACACAAGATCTGTCTGAATTATTTCTTACAACTGCATGTGAATTTATAACTATGTCAAAATCAAAAATGTAATTAAAAAAGAAAACCAGTTACATGTCTCCTACTCCCTCAGCTATATCAGGATATAAAAGGGTCAGAAGTCAGAGATTAGGATGTTGGAGAAAGTTAACAGTGTACCAAGAGACCCAACCTCCCTCCCAAGGTAGTGAACTAAGGGGCTGTTTCCCCATCCCTGCAAATAATAGAAGACGACCTGCAAATCAAATTAAGAAGACCGCTTAGAGACTTTGATATATGGCCCCTAAAGATGAGGCCCCTATAGACTGACTCCCACCTGAAAAATCTAAAAGGCAAGAAACCAGTTAGCTAGAGGCTTTAACAGAAAAGCAAATAAGATACAGCTTCTTGGGGCAGCCTGCATTCCTGGAGCTTGTGGAACAAAAGATATGTGAGTATTTGCTGTAGACCAGGTGGAGACCATGCGCAAGAGAGCTAGCATGGGTCTTCTTAGATCTTGTCCAAAAGAGTCCCTGGAGGGACAGAAAGAGCTCGTGGGAAGAAACTAGGATACTGCTGAGTTCCTATGGGATGAGGAAGCTTTCCTAGACCTCCATTCAGAGGAGAAATGTCCACGTCAATGGAATGGTGCCTTTTCTCTTCTGAGGGATCAATTACCAAGGTCAGCAACATGGGGGAAGAGGAGCAGAAACCCTCTGTGGGTAAAGAACACATAGCAGCAAATGCAGTATTAATGTTCACATGTGGAACTTTCTTGTGTTGCCTCAAGATGGCAAGCAATCATTATTGGTTCTCAAACTGAGCAATCCTGAGGGACTTTGGAAAACAGTGGCTTGTAGATCATTTCATTTTTAATCATCACCTAAACAGGTCAGGGTCTTCACTGCTGACATGCACTTTGAATGTTTTTTTTTTTAACATTTATTCATTTTTTAATAGAGAAAGACAGAGCATGAGTGGGATAGAGGCAGAGAGAGAGAGGGAGACAAGAATCCGAAGCAAGCTCCAGGCTCCGAACTGACAGCACAGAGCCCAACATGGGGCTTGAACTCAAGGACCATGAGATCATGACCTGAGCTGAAGTCAGACGCTTAACCGACTGAGCCACCCAGGCACCCCTGAATGGTTTTTTAATTAACATAATTACAACATAAACAGCAGAAGTAAATTCATTACAATTAAGGAATTCAATGGAATCATTTTTTCCCTTAAATATATCCTCTGATATTATAGTCTTCTATGAAAAGACACACTTTTTTGGGCTCCTTTCTAACCTCCCCTGCCCACTTTACACCCCTGCTCTGAACCCCACCCTCACCCCATTCTCTTCTCCAAGGAGGGAAAATCCTAATTATAAATCATATTCCAGGGCACAGATCATACAACATAAGCTAGTGGGTGGAGCCACCATGCAGAAAAGGTCAGCATATAATGGTGTTTTTTTCTTTCTCTTGATTGTTTACTGCTGAAGTGAGAGTTGATCCATGTCCTGGATATGTGCTGTCTTAGGACAATAAAATTATTCTCAAGGGATGTTAAGAAGAACAAAAGGAGGTTACAAGAAATTACTAGAGTATATAAGATTTTGTTTCTGGTCTTTTTAATTTAAGTTTTTATTTATTTATTTTGAGAGAGACAGAGACAGTGCAAGTGGGGGAGGGACAGAGAGAGAGGAAGAGAGAGAGAATCCCAAGCAGGCTTCTTCTCAATGCCACGCAGAGCCCAACATGGGGCTCAACCTCACCCACTGCAAGACCATGACCTGAGCTGAAACCAGGAGTGGATGTTTAATCGGCTGAGCTACCTAGGAGCACGCCCCCCCACCTACGATTCTTTTTTTTTAAAGCATCTTAACATACTTATTTTGTACCCAATAACTGTATCGTTCAAAATTCTTGAAATTCTAATTCTGTTACTTGTGTCTAGTGAGTCTAACTCAAGGGGGATCACTTTTTTTTATGTGCTTTGTACTTTTAGATTAAGAGCTCATGTTTAGTAGAGCTATGGGCATCCTTTGGGGCTGAGTTGAGGATGTGCATTTGCTTCTTTCAGACACCCTGGGGCTCTTTCCAAATTAGGACTTTCATATTAACTTCTTGGCTTGAGGATTACTTTGATATGAATTCAAATGCCCAATGTGAGTAAAAGAAGCACTGTGATTACACATTCTCAGAGAATACCTTTTTCCTGCCCAGAGCTCAGACTGAGACACACAAATTACAACTTCATCTCCCTCTGTATGTGGGTTGATTTTTTTCTAGTTTGTCCTTTCCTAGCCATTCGGCCTTTGAGAACCACGGCCTTAGACTGGGGCTCCATTCTATGGGTCCCACATCTTCAGCACAAGCTCTCATCCCCATCCCCAGAGCCACTCAAACCTAAGCTCCCTGACTACCAGCAAACCCACTCAGGGTAACTCATACTTCAGCATCCACTTGTTCCTGTCTTTAGTTTTTGTTTTGCTCCTGAACAATTTCTCTTTCTCTTGCACTCTGTTATCCTTCAAAGAGATATCTGTTAGATTTCACCTAGTTTCCCAGACATTCTGCGGCAGGAAAGTTTTCAGGTTATCTAATCTCTAAATTGCCCAAAGAGAAATGCAGTATGTAGAGAATTAATTCAATTTGGTATATATTATACAGTCCACCAGATCAATGCTTCCCAGACTTTCATTTACATAAAATCAGCTAAGGATCTTGATAAAAGGCATATATTCTGCTTCTAGCTCTTGGATAGGGTTGAAGGGTATGCCTTTCTAACAAGCTCCCAGGTGAGGCCAATACTGTTAAGACACTTAAAGGCAAGTTTCTAGATGACCGTATTTTTTTAAGTAGTAGTTATCTACAGATACTCAAGTTACAATCTTTTCTGAATTTGTTTCAATAATCTGACAAACAATGATGCTATTTTCATTTTTAAGAAAACATACTCAGTTTGTAATCACTTTATGATTTAGAAAATCATAATCCTACTAGATCTGCCTTATTCCTTCTGTGTTTATTTTGTCTATGGCTATGCTGTCATATAGAAGAATGTGATGAAGAATATGACTTCCCTAGATGGAGAAAACTTTACCTTATTGTATCACTAATGAGATCTTACATACAGAAAGCAATTAAAAATATTTCTAGAGAACAAACGACTCTGGTCCTATTTTCAATCTCTATCTTGAAAACTATATAACAAGGGCATTCCCATCATTTACTCATTTAATGAACATTAATTAATATGCCAGTCTTTACCCATAAGGAGCTTTAGAGTTATATCCACCTCTACTGGTTGAGTCAAATAGTCAACATCTCAGTCATAATAATAATAATAATAGCTAACACTTATTGAACCATTGGATCTGACATGTATTACTTCACTGAAACCTTCAGCATTTCTCTAAGGGAGTTACTATTCTTATCCTCATTTTTTTTTTTTTGAGAGAGAGAGTGTGTGTGCATGCACACACGCACACATAAGTGGAGGATGACGGACAGAGGGAGAGAGAGGGAGAGAATCCCAATCAGACTCTGTGTTGTCAGCGCAGAGCCCAACTCAAGGCTCAATCCCATGACCATGAGATCACAATCTGAGCAGAAATCAAGAGCCAGACACTCAACCAACTAAGCTGCCCAGGCGCCCCTATCCATTTTATGGAGGAGAAAAGTTGAAGCTTGCAGAGAGGTAAATAACTTTCCCGTGGTCATGCCACTAGTAAATTGTAGAACAAGAATTTAAAATCACGTCATCCTGACTCCAGAATCCAAACTCTTACCCCCTAGGCTATACTATAGTCACACATAAGTTTCAAAGCACTCTGGCTCAGGTATGAAGCAAAGGTAACCGTGTGAGGCCAACAGGAGAGGGACTACACTGAGATCCAGGGGGTTCTCATTCACGTGGACATAAAATATGGGCTGAGGGTAAATAACCTACTGCAAACACCTCAGGGAATGACGTATCCAAGGTCTGGTCTGAAGCAAAGTTTAATTCTAACTTGGATGAAATATGGAGGCTGAGGCTGCTGCTCCCCTTGCCAGCATTGGAACAGCTCCTGCTGCAACAGTCCTGAGATTTGGGAAGTCCGGCTGCAGGCATTTGAGGGAGAAAATAAAGTAGGGGACTCTAGGGTACAGACAGGCATAAAAGCACAGAAGCCAGCATGGTTATGCCAAAGTTCACTGATATGTTGAAGAAAGCCCACCATTTAGTAAATACTCTTTATTAGGATGAAGAAATCAGGATTTTCACAATGTGCTATGGTATCTGAAAATGCCATTGCATGGGTCTGGAAGACACAGCTCTGTACAATTTATATTTTCTGGACTTTAAACAGAAGACAAATTCAGAAGAGGATTTGTCGAGTTGAAAGCATGAAAAGCTAAGGGTAAAGGGTTTGAGGAGTGAGCTCCCGAGTGGTACTTTCAAGTCGTTAGGTAGACAGATGATCAGTGCCAACAAACATCGAGAATGCTTGTGCCCACTCACTAGCAGATGCAACCTCTCTTAAAGAAAGGTATTTTTTATGTTTATTTTTGAGAGAGAGAGAGAGAGCAGGGGAGGGTCAGAGAGGGAGAGAGACACAGAATCTGAAGCAGGCTCCAGGCTCCAAGCTGTCAGCACAGAGCCCGACACAGGGCTCAAACTCACAAACTGTGGGATCATGACCTGAGCTGAAGTTTGGACAATTAACCGACTGAGCCACCCAGGTACCCCAATAAAAGGTATTTTTTAAAAACTCAGACTAAATGGGATATAGTAAAATTCTTCCATCCGAATAGATTGTTACAGATCCTCATTTTAGCCGTTTATATCACTGTTTGCCATCTATAAAAAATTCAATCTAGAAAAACTAAGAGGAAAAAAAACTGTACACATTCTTTAATAATAACTCATGGTCTTGTGTATTATGAGAATAAGCATTATGTAATTATAAAACTATTGTATTATTGCCTGAGACTGATTAATCTTAGAACACCAGACAAGGTGTAAATGAAGCCATAGCCAAGGGTCAGTTCTTATGAAGGCTATTCAGGATCACTGTGTTTCGTGACAGCCACCTGACCCCTCACTCCAGCTGGTGGCAAGGGGGACAAAGCAAGACAGAGGAGAAACGGTCCTAGTGATAGCAGTGAATGGCACAGCTTTTCCATATAAAGGAAAACATATTATTAGGTCATGGCTGACATTTAGTAGGTAATTCACTCAAATGACTTACCACTTCATACCCTGTAATTTGGTATGATTCTTCTTTTAATAGCACACTGAACAGATGCAGATTTCCCATTTACATTCAAAATGACAGCAAATTCTCTTTCCACCAATATGGCTCTTGTGAAGGATAAGGAAAGAAAAGGTGAGTGTTCTAGGGGACCACACAGATCTCTGGCCCTGGTTCTGTCTCATCATTCATTCCTCTGCCTCCATCTGCGCTCTATGCCTCTAAGAGCCCCTTCCCTACAGTCCCTTTATATCACTTGAAGTTCTATTCTTTCCTCTCTCAGCCCCTAAAAATGTGAATGTGCTTATCACTTAATAGATACAGATGGATACATGTGAAATAGACAAATTTTAATATGAAGAATCTGCAGAGATCATCCAATTCTCGGCATGAGAAAGATGACCCTTCTCCCTTTCTATCACTGTAACTCATGTCTTCACGCATCCATCCATTTAAGGTTTGCTGTGATGTTTAAATGTATTTTTAAAGTATAAAAGAAATATAATAGACCCTAGATAACTAATTCCCATTTCCCCCCTATTCCTTTCCCCCAACTTACCCCCACTTTACCCAGAGCTCTCCTCTCCTTGAAAACAAATTTTGAAGAATGCCCTTGAGGGATGTGTAATACCCTACTGATTGCTAAATTGACCTTGAAACATTTTTTAAAGACTATGTGGACACATACCCTTTGTTCTCATGGCTTTTCATCTTCATATGAGTATGACCAGTAATACTTAACTATCTAAAGTTTAAACCTTCTCTGAGGATTAAGTTGAAGCCTTGAAAGTCTTCTTTCAGAAGATAAAAGACAACAGTCTCCTTCATATAATGTCCCTCTTCCATCAAGCATTTTTTATAAGAACATTAACATCCTCAAGTTTAGTAGAAACAATTTGATTCAAAGGAGAATTGATTTCTGCAGATGGTCCTCAAATTCTGTTGCAGCTTTGGAAACATTCTTCCCAAGTAACCAAAATGACTAGTCTAATGTGAAAAAATTAGAATTCAGTTTTGCCATAGAAAAATGTAGCAAGAGCCAAGATCTTACATTTCTGCAGAACTGGAATTGAGAAAGAATAGCAGGTCAAATTAGGGCGCCACATTAAAATATCTCTCAATTGTGTGGTAGCTCATGTAATTGTTGGCAACTATTTGCTCCCTACCCTGTGAGAGAATTACACATCTTTGTTGTTTTCCCTGATTCCTGTAAGACGGAGCAAATCTCACTGCCCATAGTCAGACTTGCCCATGGACTTGATTGGCCAGTGAACATCAGCAGAAATGACAGTGTGCTTACTCCATGCAGGAGCTTGTTTAAGAGGTCTGCTCTTGCTTTTTAATCTCTACCTAAATAATAGCATATCCTTGATGGAATGCTCCATTAGCCTGGATTCCAAAAGGAAGACTCATGGAAAAGAGCCATATGGAACCTAGCCTTGGCCACAGCTGCAGCTGCAGGCAACCAACAGCAACAGTGGCAAGTTTCAACCTGTGCACGGAGGACATGCATGTTATTTGCCACTGAGATTTGGGGGGGGGGGGGGGGTGCCTTTCATCACAGAACAGATGATTAATACAACAAACAAATCATGATGTGTTTATCCCAAGAATGGGGAGACTAGGTTTCTGTGTTCTACAAAAAGAAAAAAGAAATGAACATTTATGGAAACTTTGTTCAAGGCCAACTACTGTTCTAGGAGTTTCACAAAATTATCCACCAACCAGATGCCCAGAAAAACCTCTTGGGTCTCATCTATGACCTCTAAGTAAGTTTCCAGAGCTGGCATTCTATTATGAGTTGCTTACTGAAGCCATTCAGAAAAGTAAGATTCACTACATAATTTACAGTCACTACATTTCAAGAGAGTAGATATCTGGCCAAGATTAATCCCTATGTTTTTTTCATAATATGACTGATGTTTTAATGTACCACCAATTATTAGCATGATTTTCAGAGAAAATCCAGTTCACTAATGTTTGAAACTTTTTATTTCAAACCCATTTTTAATGTACCACCAATGTTTTTATGTACCACCAATTATTAGCATGATTTTCAGAGAAAATCCAGTTCACTAATGTTTGAAACTTTTTATTTCAAACCCATTTTTATTTCCTATATTCACCTACTTGTTACCTAACTACCAAAAATATTAGATTCTTTCATTTTTAAGGGCAATCTCCACTTAAATTTTAGCTTCCTTTTATACTGTCATCAATTTCATTAAGATGCCTATAAACATAATGATAATAATGTGAATCTCACCAATAATTTATCTGTGCCAAAAGTTTGTAAATGATAATTGAGATATCACCAAAAGATTTCAGGTCATCAGAGTCTAGTATTATTAAAGATCAATACCATCACCATTAATGAGACACAGGCACTGTTCTGGGAAAGGATATGTATCCAGAGTTTGATAAATGGACTTCAAACAAACAGCGGAAATAATTTAACCAGGCTAAAAGAAAGCTTTTAAAGGCTGGCAAAGTCAAATATATTCTAAAACAAAATTTTCCTATGCCTCTTCTGATTTGAAAAAAAAATTGTAGAGAGATACCATATACATCCTCTAGTGATGTTAATATTTGTAACCATTTTTATTCAACATTTTAACTAGATGTCTGTTGGATAGAAAATATATCTATAAACGTGCCCATCTTTTTAGTTCTAGGCAAAGAATAAGATGTTGGGTGAAAATTAGAAACACAATATTAGAAAAAATATATGAAGGCTATTTTTATCCCAAAGTACCTTACTAAAATTCACTATGAACACTCATGCACTGTTATATCTGCATATAAAATAAAGGCACAGACTAGAAAATAAAAGAGGTAAGTTTAGGTAAGGGGATTATGGGTGATTTGGTTTATTTACCTTTTATTTTTATAATAATATTTGTAAACAGTTACAAATAAATGCTGCTACTAGAATCTTATTATATGTTAATTTTAATATCCTATCTATATATGTTAATTTTAGTAAATCTAAGCAATCCATGCTTTTTTCAGAAAACATATACATCACAAGGAAATAAAAAAGAAAACAAAAGCATCCATAATCCTACAAAAATTCTAAATTCTTTGAGTCTTTTGTGTCTGTGCATATTTATATGAATAGAGGAAAGAAACAAGAGTTCCACTTCAAGGAAAGAATGATGCATAGTGTCAGAACACCCATCCTGTTGAGAACAGCTAAAAGATGGACAGTGTTTTAAAATATATATTTTATATATAGGTGCACTTGAGGGGCACCTGAATGGCTCAGTCGGCTGAGCGTCCATCTGACTCTTGTTTTCAGCTCAGGTCGTAATCTCACAGTTCATGAGTTTGAGCCCCGTGTCAGGCTCTATGCTGACACTGAGGAGCCTGCTTGGGCTTCTTTCTCTCTCCCTCTCTCTCTACTTCTCCCCCACTAATGCTCACCTTCTCTTTCTCTCCCTCACTCTCTCTCTCTCTCTCCCTCTCAAAATAAATAAATAAACTTTAAAAAAAATAAAATATACATTTGAAATATACGTTGGCCTCAAAGAACTACCAAGACAGTGAGAAGAGGTGAGACAAGATTGAAGAGAAGAGGGAAACCAAGAGGGGTAATCCAGAACTTCAGGCACTTTTCCCCTTGAGGCAAACTGCCAGTTCTGAAAATGAAAACAACAAATGAGAGGCTAAGAAAGTGAGCACAATAAAATAAAAACTTGAGTACACGGCATCAGAACAAGGAGGGACTTAGTAAATAAATACCCTGTACTTTAAGTGAGATTCTGAAAGGGCTTAAGAGGAATTAGGAACAGAACAGCCCTCACAAGAACTGAAGCTCAGATTTGAATCTGGTCTCAGTTTCTGATGGGATGAGATTGATTCTGTTCAAATGAACTGTATACAAGAGCCAGAGGAAATCTTCCCAGGACAAAAATCATTACCTAGAGCCCAAAATTATCTCTAAAATTTTTCTTTTTTTTTTCCCAATATATGAAATTTATTGTCAAATTGGTTTCCATACAACACCCAGTGCTCATCCCATAAGGTGCCCTCCTCAATACCCATCACCCACCCTCCCCTCCCTCCCACCCCCCATCAACCCTCAGTTTGTTCTCAGTTTTTAAGAGTCTCTTATGCTTTGGCTCTCTCCTGCTCTAACCTCTTTTTTTTTTTTTTTCCTTCCCCTCACCCATGGGTTTCTTTTTTTTTTTTTTTTTTTTTGCTTTTTATTTATTTATTTTTTTTTTAAATTTTTTTTTTTCTGAAATTTATTGACAAATTGGTTTCCATACAACACCCAGTGCTCATCCCAAAAGGTGCCCTCCTCAATACCCATCACCCACCCTCTCCTCCCTCCCACCCCCCATCAACCCTCAGTTTGTTCTCAGTTTTTAACAGTCTCTTATGCTTTGGCTCTCTCCCTTTCTAACCTCTTTTTTTTTTTTTTCCTTCCCCTCCCCCATGGGTTCCTGTTAAGTTTCTCAGGATCCACATAAGAGTGAGACCATATGGTATCTGTCTTTCTCTGTATGGCTTATTTCACTTAGCATCACACTCTCCAGTTCCATCCACGTTGCTACAAAAGGCCATATTTCATTTTTTCTCATTGCCATGTAATATTCCATTGTGTATATAAACCACAATTTCTTTATCCATTCATCAGTTGATGGACATTTAGGCTCTTTCCATAATTTGGCTATTGTTGAGAGTGCTGCTATAAACATTGGGGTACAAGTGGCCCTATGCATCAGTACTCCTGTATCCCTTGGATAAATTCCTAGCAGTGCTATTGCTGGGTCATAGGGTAGGTCTATTTTTAATTTTCTGAGGAACCTCCACACTGCTTTCCAGAGCGGCTGCACCAATTTGCATTCCCACCAACAGTGCAAGAGGGTTCCCGTTTCTCCACATCCTCTCCAGCATCTATAGTCTCCTGATTTGTTCATTTTGGCCACTCTGACTGGCGTGAGGTGATACCTGAGTGTGGTTTTGATTTGTATTTCCCTGATAAGGAGCGACGCTGAACATCTTTTCATGTGTCTGTTGGCCATCCGGATGTCTTCTTTAGAGAAGTGTCTATTCATGTTTTCTGCCCATTTCTTCACTGGGTTATTTGTTTTTCGGGTGTGGAGTTTGGTGAGCTCTTTATAGATTTTGGATACTAGCCCTTTGTCCGATATGTCATTTGCGAATATCTTTTCCCATTCCGTTGGTTGCCTTTTAGTTTTGTTGGTTGTTTCCTTTGCTGTGCAGAAGCTTTTTATCTTCATAAGGTCCCAGTAATTCACTTTTGCTTTTAATTCCCTTGCCTTTGGGGATGTGTCGAGTAAGAGATTGCTACGGCTGAGGTCAGAGAGGTCTTTTCCTGCTTTCTCCTCTAAGGTTTTGATGGTTTCCTGTCTCACATTTAGGTCCTTTATCCATTTTGAGTTTATTTTTGTGAATGGTGTCAGAAAGTGGTCTAGTTTCAACCTTCTGCATGTTGCTGTCCAGTTCTCCCAGCACCATTTGTTAAAGAGGCTGTCTTTTTTCCATTGGATGTTCTTTCCTGCTTTGTCAAAGATGAGTTGGCCATACGTTTGTGGGTCTAGTTCTGGGGTTTCTATTCTATTCCATTGGTCTATGTGTCTGTTTTGGTGCCAATACCATGCTGTCTTGATGATGACAGCTTTGTAGTAGAGGCTAAAGTCTGGGATTGTGATGCCTCCTGCTTTGGTCTTCTTCTTCAAAATTCCTTTGGCTATTCGGGGCCTTTTGTGGTTCCATATGAATTTTAGGATTGCTTGTTCTAGTTTCGAGAAGAATGCTGGTGCAATTTTGATTGGGATTGCATTGAATGTGTAGATAGCTTTGGGTAGTATTGACATTTTGACAATATTTATTTTTCCAATCCATGAGCAGGGAATGTCTTTCCATTTCTTTAAATCTTCTTCAATTTCCTTCAGAAGCTTTCTATAGTTTTCAGCATACAGATCCTTTACATCTTTGGTTAGATTTATTCCTAGGTATTTTATGCTTCTTGGTGCAATTGTGAATGGGATCAGTTTCTTTATTTGTCTTTCTGTTGCTTCATTGTTAGTGTATAAGAATGCAACTGATTTCTGTACATTGATTTTGTAGCCTGCAACTTTGCTGAATTCCTGTATCAGTTCTAGCAGACTTTTGGTGGAGTCTATCGGATTTTCCATGTATAATATCATGTCATCTGCAAAAAGCGAAAGCTTGACTTCATCTTTGCCAATTTTGATGCCTTTGATTTCCTTTTGTTGTCTGATTGCTGATGCTAGAACTTCCAGCACTATGTTAAACAGCAGCGGTGAGAGTGGGCATCCTTGTCGTGTTCCTGATCTCAGGGAAAAAGCTTTCAGTTTTTCCCCGTTGAGGATGATGTTAGCTGTGGGCTTTTCATAAATGGCTTTTATGATCTTTAAGTATGTTCCTTCTATCCCGACTTTCTCAAGGGTTTTTATTAAGAAAGGGTGCTGGATTTTGTCGAAGGCCTTTTCTGCATCGATTGACAGGATCATATGGTTCTTCTCTCTTTTTTTGTTAATGTGATGTATCACGTTGATTGATTTGCGAATGTTGAACCAGCCCTGCATCCCAGGAATGAATCCCACTTGATCATGGTGAATAATTCTTTTTATATGCCGTTGAATTCGATTTGCTAGTATCTTATTGAGAATTTTTGCATCCATATTCATCAGGGATATTGGCCTGTAGTTCTCTTTTTTTACTGGGTCTCTGTCTGGTTTAGGAATCAAAGTAATACTGGCTTCATAGAATGAGTCTGGAAGTTTTCCTTCCCTTTCTATTTCTTGGAATAGCTTGAGAAGGATAGGTATTATCTCTGCTTTAAACGTCTGGTAGAACTCCCCTGGGAAGCCATCTGGTCCTGGACTCTTATTTGTTGGGAGATTTTTGATAACCGATTCAATTTCTTCGCTGGTTATGGGTCTGTTCAAGCTTTCTATTTCCTCCTGATTGAGTTTTGGAAGCGTGTGGGTGTTCAGGAATTCGTCCATTTCTTCCAGGTTGTCCAATTTGTTGGCATATAAGTTTTCATAGTATTCCCTGATAATTGTTTGTATCTCTGAGGGATTGGTTGTAATAGTTCCATTTTCATTCATGATTTTATCTATTTGGGTCATCTCCCTTTTCTTTTTGAGAAGCCTGGCTAGAGGTTTGTCAATTTTGTTTATTTTTTCAAAAAACCAACTCTTGGTTTCGTTGATCTGCTCTACAGTTTTTTTAGTTTCTATATTGTTTATTTCTGCCCTGATCTTTATTATTTCTCTTCTTCTGCTGGGCTTAGGCTGCCTTTGCTGTTCTGCTTCTAGTTCCTTTAGGTGTGCTGTTAGATTTTGTATTTGGGATTTTTCTTGTTTCTTGAGATAGGCCTGAATTGCAATGTATTTTCCTCTCAGGACTGCCTTTGCTGCGTCCCAAAGCGTTTGGATTGTTGTATTTTCATTTTCGTTTGTTTCCATATATTTTTTAATTTCTTCTCTAATTGCCTGGTTGACCCACTCATTCGTTAGTAGGGTGTTCTTTAACCTCCATGCTTTTGGAGGTTTTCCAGACTTTTTCCTGTGGTTGATTTCAAGCTTCATGGCATTGTGGTCTGAAAGTAAGCATGGTATAATTTCAATTCTTGTAAACTTATGAAGGGCTGTTTTGTGACCCAGTATATGATCTATCTTGGAGAATGTTCCATGTGCACTCGAGAAGAAAGTATATTCTGTTGCTTTGGGATGCAGAGTTCTAAATATATCTGTCAAGTCCATCTCATCCAATGTCTCATTCAGGGCCCTTGTTTCTTTATTGACCGTGTGTCTAGTTGATCTATCCATTTCTGTAAGTGGTGTATTAAAGTCCCCTGCAATTACCACATTCTTATCAATAAGGTTGCTTATGTTTATGAGTAATTGTTTTATATATTTGGGGGCTCCGGTATTCGGTGCATAGACATTGATAATTGTTAGCTCTTCCTGATGGATAGACCCTGTAACTATTATATAATGTCCTTCTTCATCTCTTGTTACAGCCTTTAATTTAAAGTCTAGTTTGTCTGATATAAGTATGGCTACTCCAGCTTTCTTTTGGCTTCCAGTCGCATGATAAATAGTTCTCCATCCCCTCACTCTCAATCTAAAGGTGTCCTCAGGTCTAAAATGAGTCTCTTGTAGACAGCAAATAGATGGGTCTTGTTTTTTTATCCATTCTGATACCCTATGTCTTTTGGTTGGCGCATTTAATCCATTTACATTCAGTGTGATTATAGAAAGATACGGGTTTAGAGTCATTGTGATGTCTGTATGTTTTATGCTTGTAGTGATGTCTCTGGGACTTTGTCTCACAGGGTCCCCCTTAGGATCTCTTGTAGGGCTGGTTTAGTGGTGACAAATTCCTTCAGTTTTTGTTTGTTTGGGAAGACCTTTATCTCTCCTTCTATTCTAAATGACAGACTTGCTGGATAAAGGATTCTTGGCTGCATATTTTTTCTGTCTAGCACCCTGAAAATCTCTTGCCAATTCTTTCTGGCCTGCCAAGTTTCAAAAGAGAGATCAGTCACGAGTCTTATAGGTCTCCCTTTATATGTGAGGGCACGTTTACCCCTTGCTGCTTTCAGAATTTTCTCTTTATCCTTGTATTTTGCCAGTTTCACTATGATATGTCGTGCAGAAGATCGATTCAAGTTACGTCTGAAGGGAGTTCTCTGTGCCTCTTGGATTTCAATGCCTTTTTCCTTCCCCAGTTCAGGGAAGTTCTCAGCTATGATTTCTTCAAGTACCCCTTCAGCACCTTTCCCTCTCTCTTCCTCCTCTGGGATACCAATTATGCGTATATTATTTCTTTTTAGTGTATCACTTAATTCTCTAATTTTCCCCTCATACTCCTGGATTTTTTTATCTCTCTTTTTCTCAGCTTCCTCTTTTTCCATAACTTTATCTTCTAGTTCACCTATTCTCTCCTCTGCCTCTTCAAGCCGAGCTGTGGTGGTTTCCATTTTGTTATGCATTTCGTTTAAAGCGTTTTTCAGCTCCTCGTGACTGTTCCTTAGTCCCTTGATCTCTGTAGCAAGAGATTCTCTGCTGTCCTGTATACTGTTTTCAAGCCCAGCGATTAATTTTATGACTATTATTCTAAATTCACTTTCTGTTATATTATTTAAATCCTTTTTGATCAGCTCATTAGCTGTTGTTATTTCCTGGAGATTCTTCTGAGGGGAGTTCTTCCGCTTGGTCATTTTGGATAGTCCCTGGCGTGGTGAGGACCTGCAGGGCACTTCCCCTGTGCTGTGGTGTATACCTGGAGTTGGTGGGCGGGGCCGCAGTCAGACCTGATGTCTGCCCCCAGCCCACCGCTGGGGCCACAGTCAGACTGGTGTGTGCCTTCTCTTCCCCTCTCCTAGGGGCGGGATTCACTGTGGGGTGGTGTGGCTCGTCTGGGCTACTTGCACCCTGCCAGGCTTGTGATGCTGGGGATCTGGCGTATTAGCTGGGGTGGGTAGGCAAGGTGCTCGGGGGCAGGAGGGGCAGGCTTAGATCGCTTCTCCTTAGGTGATCCACTTCAGGAGGGGCCCTGTGGCAGCGGGAGGGAGTCAGATCCGCTGCCGGAGGTTTGGCTCCGCAGAAGCGCAGAGTTGGGTGTTTGCGCGGAGCGAGCAAGTTCCCTGGCAGGAACCGGTTCCCTTTGGGATTTCGGCTGGGGGATGGGCGGGGGAAATGGCGCTGGCGAGCGCCTTTGTTCCCCACCAAACTGAGCTCTGTTGTCAGGGGGCTCAGCAGCTCTCCCTCCCTTTGTCCTCCAGCCTTCCCGCTTTCCGAGCAGAGCTGTTAATTTCTGACCTCCCAGACGCTAAGTCGCGCTTGCTGTCGGAACACAGTCCGCCCGGCCCCTCCACTTTTGCAAGCCCGACTCGGGGGCTCTGCTTGGCCGGCGAGCCGCCCCTCCGCCCCGGCTCCCTCCCGCCAGTCCGTGGAGCGCGCACCGCCTCGCCGCCCTTCCTACCCTCTTCCGTGGGCCTCTCGTCTGCGTTTGGCTCCGGCGACTCTGTTCTGCTAATCCTCTGGCGGTTTTCTGGGTTATTTAGGCAGGTGTAGATGGAATCTAAGTGATCAGCAGGACGTGCGGTGAGCCCAGCGTCCTCCTAAGCCGCCATCTTGCCGCAACTCCCCACCCATGGGTTTCTGTTGAGTTTTTCAGGATCCACATAAGAATGGAAATATATGGTATCTGTCTTTCTCTGTATGGCTTATTTCACTTAGCATCACACTCTCCAGTTCCATCCACGTTGCTACAAAGGGCCATATTTCATTCTTTCTCATTGCCACGTAGTACTCCATTGTGTATATAAACCACAATTTCTTTATCTAAAATTTTTCATAAACAATGCCTGGCCTTCAATAAACAGAAAGAAAGAAAGAAAGAAAGAAAGAAAGAAAGAAAGAAAGAAAGAAAGAAAGAAAGAAAGAAAGAAAGAAAGAAAGAAAGAAAAAGAAAGAGAAGGGAGGGAGGGAAGGAAGGAAAGAAAGAAAGAAAGAAAGAGCGAGCGAGCAAGCACGGGGCACCTGGGTGGATCAGTCAGTTAAGCATCCAAACTCTTGGTTTTGGCTCGGGTCATGATCTCACAGTTCATGGGTTCAAACTCCACGTTGGTTGGGCTCTGTGCTGACAGCTCAGAGCCCGGAGACTGCTTCAGATTCTCTGTCTCCCTCTCTCTCTGCCACTCCCCTGTTTCTCTCTCTCTCTCTCTCAAAAATGAATAAACATTTTTTAAAAAGGAAGAAAGCATGTAAGAGGGTAAGATTTATCTGCAAATCAACAAAAAAACACAATGGAAATAAACTCACAAGTGATACAAATATTGAAGTATCAAAGACCAGATAAACTATTATTATGTTCAATCAATAACTGATGGATAAAGATGGAGAATTTCAGAGAACTGGAAAACAGAAAATAAATCAAACAGAGTCTAAAATTAGAAAATAAAACATGGTCAATTGACAACAGGAAATTACATGCAACTGAAAAAAACAATTAGTGAAGAGGTCATCAGAGGGGAATATATACCCTGAAGCATGGAAAATCAAAATGAAAGAATTGAGAAATGATCCTAAAAGACATAAGGGATAAGGAGAAAGTGTCCGAGCATAAGAGAAAATAAAGCAGAAGGGATATTTGAAGAAATAATGGCAAAACTTTTCCCCCAAAAAATGTCAAAACACCAATAAGTGCTACAAACTCCAAGAAGAGTAAATACAAAGAAAACCACACCTGAGCACACCATCGTCGGACTACTGAAAAACAAAGAGAAAGAGAAAAAGCTTCAAATCCATTGGAGGAAAAGAGATGTATTACCTTTAGAAGAACAACTGAGGCACCTGGGTGGTGTTGAACTCTTGATTTCAGCTCAGGTCATGATCTCATGGTTTGTGAGTTCAAGCACCTCATCTAACTCTGTGCTGACAGTGTGGAGACTGCTTGGGATTCTCTCTCTCCCTCTCTCTCTCCCCTGCTTGTGCTCTCTCTCTCTCTCTCAAAAAAAAAAAATTAAAACAACAACACTAAAACCATAAGCTGATTGTTCAACAAGAAAGGGAAAAAAAAGCAAGACAATGTAATGATATCCTCAAAGTGCTAAAAACAAAACAACAAAACACCTGCCTACACAGAATTATTTATCCACCAAAAATATCCTTCAAAGTTTAAGACAAATACATTTAATACAAAAACTGAGAGGATGTGTGACTGGCACAAATGCACTCATGGAAATACAAAAGGGAGTGCTTCAAGAGAAAGAAAAATCATCCCAGAAAGAAGAACTAAGATACAGAACAGAATGCAGAACAATGGAAAGGGTAAAGTATGTCAGTACATCTAAGTAAATATTGACTAGAAAATAACAGGAACAATATCATCTGGAGTTTAAAAGATATCATTAATAACCTTGACATTAGTAGCACATAAGACATGAGGGGGTTACTCTGCCCTCTTTGCATTTCCCAGAACTAGTAAAGGTAGTACTACATACAATACTTGAATAAATATTTTATTAACAGAAAGATGGTAAGATAAAAGAACATAGACTAGTAGGACAAATAAGTATTAAGATAGCTTTATACCAAATATATAATTAATACACTGTGAATAGATCAAATACATAATTTTAGAAAAATTGTCAAACTATCATCACAAACAAGCAACTCAATTACATAGAAAAGATACACCATCAATAGGTGAGGTTGGGAACAAAAGGATGGAAAATCATATACGCCATGCAAACACTCACTAAAAGAAGGCTGGTATATCTTCACTACTGTAAGATACAGCAGATTTAAAGGCAATAAACATTACTCTTCATATTACAAATTTTATCATCAATTTTTTTGGATGTTTTATGATGGCAAAAGCATAGATCTAAAGGGAAAATACAATGCCTAAATTTGTATGATGAATCTAAAAATACTACGTAAAGCCAAAAACTGGCAGAAATAGAATAACAGAAAAATCCACATCATGGTTAGAGACTTTAACACATTCTTCTCAGTAACTGAGAGAAAAAGCAAATATATCATCAGTAAGGATACAGAGCAAGATTAACAAAGGACTTAGTGGACAGACAGACAACAGAGCACCAACTAGTGTCAACTACACATTCTTCTCAAATACCACAGGATATTTACCAAATAATCTCAGATCTGGGGCAAAAATCAAGTTCCAACCAATTTTAGAAGATTTAAGTAACACATGTCCTGACTAACCACAGTGGAATTAAAACTAATAATTAATACCAAAAAGATAACTAAAAAATCCCCGTATGTTTGGACATTAACCAATGCTGTTCTAAATAGTTCATGGGTTAAAGAAGATAATGAAAATGAGAACTATTTGAGATGAATGACAATTTTTTTAATTGCATATTCATTTTTTCCAGATGAAGAATTAATGTCACACTTAGAAGGACATTTATGGCCTTATGTGCATATAGGAAAATTGAGAAAGGCTAAAAGAAGAGGAAGAAGAGGAAGAAGAGGAAGAGGAAGAAGAAGAAGAAGAAGAAGGTCATCAACTACAGTGTCTACAGACATTAAAACATAAGGAAATATTAACAACTTTATGCCAAAAAATTTGACATAATAAATTAAGTGGACTAATTCCTAGAAAAATATAACTTAGCAAAAGTATCAGAAAATCTGATAAGTCCTATAACTATTAGAGAAATTGAATACAGCTTGGTATTTTTTCCATACAGCAATATATTATAAACATTTCCTTATGTCATTAAGTATCCTTGTTCAGTGACAGAGGACATTTATTACAATATAGTTATAAGATTGGGGTTTCATTTAAGCTTTATTAATTCTTAATCATGTGACCTTTGATAAGTTATTTAACCTCTTTATACTACAATTTTTAAAACTATGACTAATAGGTGAGACATTACATTTACTTAGTACAATGTCTTGAATCTAGTAAATGTTTGATAATGATAGCAATGAATATGTTTAATGACTGCATGGTAGCCTTTTTTCCCCTCTTACAAATGTTGCAAGAAATCCTTATCTACTTTTACACACGTCCCTAATTTCCTTAGAGTAAAATCCTGGACATGAAATTAATGGATCAAGAGATTCATGACACATAGGGTCCAACTGTCCTTCAGAAAAGCTGAATCTGCTTACACTTCCATAAACAGTAAAAAAAAAAAAAAAAAAAAAAAAGTACTCATTTTCCTACACCCTTGGCCACGTGGATATTATCCTTTTTTACTTTTGCCAATTTGTTAGGACAAAGTGGCTGATCAGTATTAATTCATTTTGGATTATATTTATTATTTAGTAAGGATGAACATTTATTAGATCTATTGACATCTGAAACTGTCCCTGCATAAATGGCCATTTCATACCTTTTACCAGAGCAGAAGGAAAAAAGGAAAACTGGGGCACATCACACAGTAATGGCAGTCAAGCAGTTCCAAAGCAAATACCTGTTGGTTTTCTTTTTTTTTTTTAATTTTTTTTTCAACGTTTTTTATTTATTTTTGGGACAGAGAAAGACAGAGCATGAACTGCGGAGGGGCAGAGAGAGAGGGAGACACAGAATCGGAAACAGGCTCCAGGCTCCGAGCCATCAGCCCAGAGCCTGACGCGGGGCTCGAACTCACGGACCGCGAGATCGTGACCTGGCTGAAGTCGGACGCTTAACCGACTGCGCCACCCAGGCGCCCCCCTGTTGGTTTTCACACGGAGGGTAAGGATAGACAGGAGAGACAGGCCACTGCAGCTTGGCAGATGGCATGTTTAAAAAGCAAGGGAACGTATTAGGAGGCTTGTCTTGGCTAGCTGCAAGACAGAGAGAGCTCCACACCTGCCCACCAGATTCTTAAATTTACATAGAGGTTTTAATCGGGTTCTGTCCGTATAACATTTGATGTTCCCAACAGCACCTTACTCTCTCAAGCCTGCAGCCTTGAAAAGGGCTCCTGCTTCTGGGAAGTACGGCAGAATGTACATGCCAGGGAAAGGGGAGGGAGGGAGTGAGGAGCCTAAGATAGCCCACATCCAGCTCCAGGGTCAGCC
Organism: Prionailurus viverrinus; assembly: GCF_022837055.1. Classification (NCBI taxonomy): domain Eukaryota; kingdom Metazoa; phylum Chordata; class Mammalia; order Carnivora; family Felidae; genus Prionailurus; species Prionailurus viverrinus. Next base: position 25,169,433 of record NC_062573.1, read on the forward strand.
AGCAGTCATGATGACCTTCAACAATACCATCCAAAATATTTTAGATAGTGTTTCCTTTCTAGGAACCCTAAAAGTTTTTGCACGTAGGTTGCCTTCTTGACAGCCCTTCTTTCTTCCATTTTTCCTCTGGGATATTTGTAGTATTTCAGACTGACATTACAAGAGTTTCTTGCTCACCTTTTAATTCTGTTTAGGTTTATTTACTTTCATTGTCATTTAATAAGGAAAGTAATAAGGCCATGGATTTGTCTGGGCAGTTGTGGTCATATCCTGTGGGTTCTTACAGGGAGTTTTTTCACTGTCAATTTTTTTGCATCTGCAATGTATTTTTCTTAGTATCTGGATTTAGTACATAAATATAGAAGAGAAAACAAAATCAGGACAGCACAATTACCAACTCACATTATCTGTTAGGTTTTGTTTCTTGGATTAATTATAGAATATTAAACAAAGAACATAAAAACCATACCACGAGGATATTCTCAACTAGAATAACTGAGTTTTTTCCAATTCAAAGGTTAAAGAAAAAATAAGGGAGCAGGGAGGGTATATAGATTCTAAAAGGCAAAGATTATACATATTCACTGTCAGAAGTGGTATGTAGTTGAAATGATATTGCACCCATGATCAGATAATGCTTTAACATGCCAGATGTAATCCATAACACACAGGTCTCAGGAAATGAGATGCCAGGCTGCAAACACACAGCCTGTACTTGAGTCGTCCGCGATTGCAGGCAAAAAACGTATCACCACAACAAACTTCCCTGAGGTCTGTTTTACTAGGACCAGAAATTACCTTCATTATTAACAGTATATGCAGCATTGTTTATACTGTAGCATTGACAGTTTAGAAATTATTGACATTTCCAAAAGAGCCATCTAAGAAGAGATTTTGAAATCATTTGAATTGAGGACAGCCCATGGCTTCTTGTCAAATGAAGCTCCTATTAAATACAAGAAAACCCAAAACAAGGCTTGTAAGGATGCAAAACTTACTGAACTGATGCTGAGGCACTGACTGAACCAAGGTACTTATTGGAATTTTACATTAAACATTTTCAGGTGAAAGCTGCATATAAAATCTGTGCAAAATATGAGAAAAACAGGCAACCCTGATTTTGCTCAATCATATTTGTCAATGTTTATCAAAAAGATTGAAGTTATGGGGCGCCTGGGTGGCTCAGTCGGTTAAGCGTCCGACTTCAGCTCAGGTCACGATCTCATGGTCTATGGGTTCAAGCCCCACATCGGGCTCTGGGCTGATGGCTCAGAGCCTGGAGCCTGCTTCCGATTCTGTGTCTCCTTCTCTCTCTGCCCCTCCCCCATTCCTGCTCTATCTCTCTCTGTCTCAAAAATAAATAAAAATGTTAAAAAAGAAAAAAAACTAAAAAAAAAAAAGATTGAAGTTATGCCCCACCCAAGGGGGTACAGTATTCTTTCTTTTCCGTGGTGGATACGTTCTGAGACCCCCACTGGGTTCCTGAAACCCCCAATAGTACCAAATCCTATATATGTTTTTTCCTATACAAACATACCTATGACAGAGTTAAATTTACAAATTAGGTATAGTCAGAGACTAACAATAACTAACGATAAAATATAACACCCATAACAACATACTGTTGGGTCTCCTGGGTGGCTCAGTCGGTTAAATATCAGACTCTCCATTTCCGCTCACGTCACTCACCATCTCACGTTTCCTGAACTGGAGCCCCACATCGGGCTCTACACTGAGAGCACCAAGACTGCTTGGGATTCTCTCTCTCTCTCTCTCTCTCTCTCTCTCTCTCTCTCTCTCTCTCTCTCCTCCCTCTCTCTCTCACACACACAAAATAAACATTTAAAAAAAACCAATATCCTGTTACACTATACGCTTAAAATACACACTTAAAACAATAAAAGTTACGTGAATGTGGTCTCTCTCTCTTTCTCTCTCTCTCTCAAAATACCTTATTGTACTTCACTCACCCTTCTTGCGATGACGTGGAGATGATAAAAAGCCCGAGTGACGAGACGAAGCGCTGAAATGCCGTGAGTGACGCCGTAATTGTGACGTCACTTGACGCTACGTCAGAAGGAGGAGCATCTGCTTCCAGACCAGGGAGGAGGGCTGAACCGAGCGGAAAACCTTGGAAGGCGAAACCATGGATAAGGGGAACCACTGTAGAGTACAGCTGTAAGAGCTTGGCAAAGCAAAGCACCAAACAACAGACAAAATACACAGCTGCAAAAGGGAGATTGATTCTAGCCTCTGTTTTGGCACAAGTGACCCTGTTCCCATCAAAAGCATCACTAGAAGAGTCTGAGTCACTGGTTTTTTTTTTTTTTTCAAATGCCACAGAGAATTTCTTTTTTTTTATTTTTTAATGTTTCTTTTTTTGTTTATTTATTTTTGAGACAGAGAGAGACAGAGACAGAGCATGAGCAGGGAAGGAGGGGCAGAGAGAGAGGGAGACAGAATCCGAAGCAGGCTCCAGGCTCTGAGCTGTCAGCACAGAGCCTGATGCGGGACTCGAACTCACGTACCGTGAGATCATGCCCTGAGCTGAAGTCGGATTTTCAACCAACTGAGCCACCCAGGAGCCCCAAGAATTTCTTAACATCAGCATTTTCCAAACTGACTTCCCAAAGAATCCTTATAACCCAGTGCACATTTAACATTGGCCCGGAAAACACCATTTGGAATATATTTTATAGAAGAATGTTTATTGACATGCATGAGTGCGCTGACTGTGCCAATCCTGCTTGAGATTCTCTCCCTCTCTCTTTCTCTGCCCCTGCCCTGCTCGTGCTCTCTCTCTCAAAAGTAAATATTTAAGAATATATATACATAAATAAAATTTTTAAGGAAGTCACCCAACTTAGATGGAAGGTAGGGGATGAGGAGAATATTCCAATCAGAAAACATGGCCTGGGCAAAGCCTGATAGCAGGAGGAAGCATGACATTCTGTAGAAACTGTAAGAAGGACATTGTGCCCAAATCAAAAGAAAGACAAGTGGTCCAAAATAAAACTTGAGAGTCAGGCAGGGGGTGAACCATCCAAGGCCGTGTAAGCCAAGCTACAAAATGTTGGTTTTATTCTGAGTGCAATGGGAAACCACTAATGGGGGATGATTAGATTATTTGCCTTAAGTAGTCCAACACTATGTATAAGATAGTAACAATTGTGTTATTATATATTGATACATTATTTATCTAATTATTTATATATCTAAATATATGTAAGCTATATAGTATATATTTTGTTATACACACATACATAATTTCTTCATTATTCTTAGATTCCATATATGCAAATTTGTCTATTTGCCAAAATGTACTTGTAACACCAAAATTAATACTAAGGGAACTCTTGCAGTCATTCACTGACCTTCAAAAAGGGAAGAAAATCTTGAGTTGCCCAACATTTATGTTGTCAACTGAGGTTAAACAGGCGATCATGGTTTACTTAGTGCCATCTTTTTCACATTTCTGTGCTTTTCACATTTTTCACATTTTTGTTGGTGATTTTACATGGATCCCAGACATAGGGCTAAAGTGCTGTCTAGTGTTCCTAAGTGCAAGAAGGCTGTGATGTGCCTGATGCAGAAAAGCATGTATTAAACAAGCTTCATTCAGGCATTAGTTATAATGCTGCTAGCTACGAGTTCAATATTAATAAACCAGCAATGATATTAAATAGTGTCCCTAAATAGAAACACATATAAAACAAGGTTATATATTGATCAGTTGACAAAAAATGTGACCAGAGGCTCATAGGAACCTAACACTGAATATGCCCTAGGGGCAATGATGCAGTATTCTGTTCAAAGCAAGTTTATAGAATATAACTACCAGCAGATAACAAGAATGACATAGATACATACATACATACATACATAACAAACTTTAGGAAAATTTTTTAAATGTTTATTTTAGAGAGAGACAGACAGAGCACAAGCAGGGGAGGGGCAGAGAGAGAGAGGGAGACACAGAATCCAAAGCAGACTCCAGGCTCTGAGCTGTTAGCACATAGCCCCACATGGGGCTTGAACTCATAAACCGTGATATCAAGACCTGAGCCGAAGTCAGACACTTAAACAACTGAGCCACCCAGGTGCTCCTGGAACTTTAATCCTTTAAGCTAGAGAAATGAGCCTGAATAAGATCCATGTCTGATAGCTATTCATTTTTTCAATGAATGAATATTGGAGATAAAAGTGGTACACAAATATGGACATTGCCATGACTTTCTGGACATTTGTGGTCTAGCAGGGAAGGGCCACCATTCATATATGTTATATGATGCACAACCTGACTAGAAAATACAAATGTAACCAAATAATCACATTAATGAATTAATAATCACAGACTTAGCTAAGTGCTCTGTGAGAGAAGAATATGGTTCTCTAACAAAGAAGTCACCCATGGAGTGCCTGGGTGGCTCACTTGGGTTAAGCATCCGACTCTTGATTTCAGCTCAGGGAATGATCTCACTGTTCGCGAATTCAAGCCCCATGTTGGGCTGTGCGCTGACTGTGCCAATCCTGCTTGAGATTCTCTCCCTCTCTCTTTCTCTGCCCCTGCCCTGCTCGTGCTCTCTCTCTCAAAAGTAAATATTTAAGAATATATATACATAAATAAAATTTTTAAGGAAGTCACCCAACTTAGATGGAAGGTAGGGGATGAGGAGAATATTCCAATCAGAAAACATGGCCTGGGCAAAGCCTGATAGCAGGAGGAAGCATGACATTCTGTAGAAACTGTAAGAAGGACATTGTGCCCAAATCAAAAGAAAGACAAGTGGTCCAAAATAAAACTTGAGAGTCAGGCAGGGGGTGAACCATCCAAGGCCGTGTAAGCCAAGCTACAAAATGTTGGTTTTATTCTGAGTGCAATGGGAAACCACTAATGGGGGATGATTAGATTATTTGCCTTAAAAAGTTGCCCTGGCTACAGTGCAGCCATGGTGGAAGGGGGTGGTCAAAATCAATGTGGGGAGAACAGTCAAATTATCATAACCTCCCTCAAGTGTCTCCTACAGCATAATTACAACCTAGCAAATATATAGCTCTAAGTGTGTGGATTAGACCTTACACAGAAGGAAGAATAATAAGATCAGCAAAACAAAAGAGCTTCGTATCTCTTATTCTAAAATTTATAAACCATGGGAATACTGTGACTTCTTTTCATTCCAAATATATATCTGAATTTCCTTTCAGAGGCACATTTAATCTTCTTTACTATGACTTCTCTTATTTTTCAAGAGGTACATTTGTGTCCCCATGCAAATGTATACTTCATCTTGTCATTACTCTCCTAATTGTGCAACATCTGCTTCAGTCACTTTTTGAATGTGTGATATAAGTATTCTTATGAATACAAAGACTGCCTCCTCCGTGGGTCCCAAAACAACTTCTGAAAATGAAGGAGGTGGCAGGGAACCTTAAGTTATACTCAGTAATTATAGGTAACCCAGAAAACTCATGATGTAAAACATCTAGCTCTTTGCTGTGGATGCTCCCCTCACTTTTTCCTTTTTGCAGATTTTTAAATACATGGTAAAAGTTGTGTTCCAAAAGTGTAAGGGATGAAGGAGAGAGAAAAAAGGAGGAGAAGCAGGAACAGGTGAAGGGAAAAGATGAGACGTTATCTCCTACCATGTGAACTTGTCTGGTCCTCGTCGAACCAATGACTTTAAGCAGATCATTCAAGTCTAGTGGGGAATAAGGACTGTGCATCAGATGACATGGGGACATTTTGTGTGATGATGTGATAGTGGCATGTAAAAGATATATTTAAATGCCATTATTTATTAGTGATGTATAATGAAGCATTTTTGAGTAAAATGACATGATGTCTAGGACTTGCTTTTTAACGTTTATTTATTTTTGGGACAGAGAGAGACAGCATGAACGGGGGGAGGGGCAGAGAGAGAGGGAGACACAGAATCGGAAGCAGGCTCCAGGCTCTGAGCCATCAGCCCAGAGCCTGACGCGGGGCTCGAACTCACGGACCGTGAGATCGTGACCTGGCTGAAGTCGGACGCTTAACCGACTGCGCCACCCAGGCGCCCCAGGACTTGCTTTTTAATGATCTAGAAAGGGAATAAGATAAATGAAATGTGGTTGACAAAAGATGAGTAAGTTACAGAGAGGGAGGGAGGCAAACCATAAGAGATTCTTAAATGCAGAGAACAAACTGAGGGTTTATGGGAGTGGGGGAGAGGGGAAAGTGGGTGATGGGCATTGAGGAGGGCATTTGTTGGGATGAGCACTGGATGTTGTATAGAAGCCAATTCGACAATAAATTATATTTTTAAAAAACACGACAGATTAGTAAATGTTGAGTCTAGGTAATAGGTACATAGGAATTCATTACACTTTTCTCTTAACTTTGGTATATTCTTTAAAACTGAGGAAAAGCAGACAGAGGCCAAATTGCAGTGGGCTGAGGAGTGACACGGAGATATTTTGTTTCCTCTGTCTCAAAGCCTTTAGTACATTTTTACAAAATGTTTCGCTTTGTTTTAATTAGCATTCAATAAATTAAGAGAGTGAATTCTTAACTGGGAAGAGATATTATGCAGCCTCATTTCTCCGGAGACAATGGTCCGGGTACCATAGAAGGTGGCCAGTAACACAGCAGTCCCTGGTGGAACTTTGGGCACCAGCCAGAAGCCCTGCAACCCTGGAGAGGCAGACAAAGGTGATAAACAACAGCCAAGATGGATTTGTGGAACTTTCAACAATTCCTTCCAAGCCCCAGAAAGGACTTGGGGAGGTGAACCTGATAAATGACTGCAGTTGCAGTGTTCAGCAGAATAAGTGCACAGACTCAATATTTGGGCTTCAAAGGGAAAAGCCATGCCTTGAGGCTGGACAACTGGGGAGCAGAGAACACACACACACACACACACACACACACACACACACACACAGAAACGCTGACACAAAGCACTTACCTTGAGCTGTGTACTGTTCTTTATGTACACTCATTTCATCCTCTGAACAACTGCGAAGAGGTATTGTTATATAGAAATGCAGAAACCAAAGGACAACAAGGTTCTCTAATTTGCCCTCTCCAGCTAGTGAGTAGAAGATCTGGAATTCTAACCCAAGCAATCTGACTCCAAAGTCTATGCTCTTTACATCTTTTCTATACCACTGCTTATGCCTCTCTCTCTCTCTCTCTCTCTCTCTCTCTGTCTCTAAGGGAAAACAACCAGACAGACATTCACTAGTATGTTTGTGGTTGAATATTTTTTTTCCTTTGCACTCAATCTATGTTCTAGATTTTGTGAGTTAACATGTATTACTCACATCTTTATTTTTAAAATCCATAAATATATATATATTTAATATTTTTAATGTTTATTTATTTCCAAAGGAGAGAGAGCGTGAGTGGAGGAGAGGCAGAATGAGGGAGAGAGAGAGAGAGAGAGAGAGAGAGCAAGAGAGAGAGAGAGAGACAGAATCTGAAGCAGGCTCCAGGCTCTGAGGTGTTACCACAGAGCCTAATGTGGGGCTCAAACTCACAAACTGCGAGATCATGATCGGAGCCAAAGTCGGACGCTCAACCGACTGAGCCACCCAGGCGCCCCCATAAATATATATTTTAAATAAGGATCTTCCTTCTTAGAAAATCCTCTAAATATTAATATGAGATTTTGCTCAGATTAAGTGAAAGAAAAAAGTGACTTCTGGGAAGCATTTTTGCTTGATGTTCATGAAAATGTGTTCCCTAAGAACAAAAAGGACTATGAGGTAGAAAATGTGACTGTTAACATGGAAAAAATGTCAGGAAAACCCTCCCATGACAGAAAATACCTCCTGACACTACAAGAGAGAAATATGGGATGAACAGAATGTGGTGAATTGCAAAACTGGCCACAAATTTTTCTACCCCAGTATCCACAGTGCTTTGCAATGGGACATTGCTCTTCCCATCAAGACCTGGAGATTGTGGGAATCTAATGCACAACATGGTGAGTACAGTTAACAATACTATATTCTACACTTGAAAGTTGCTAAAAGAGTGGATCTTAAAAGTCCTTATCTCACACACACACACACACACACACACACACACACACACACAAATGGTAACTGTATAAGATAATAGATATGTTAACTAACCTAATTGTGGTCATCATTACTCAATATACACATATATTAAATCATCACATCGTCACCTTAAACTTACAAAATGCTACATATCAATCATATCTCAATTAAGCTGGGGGAGGGGAGAAAGAGGTCTGCTTTTTCATCACCTTGTATCTGGGCTTGGCCACAGACGTTCATTGAGCCAACGGACATTGGCAGATGTAATATAAGCAGAGACCTGAGAAACACTTCTTCTCTGTGGCTTGCTTCTTGCTGATCCTAAAACCTTGAGATAGCATGTAAATGAACCCAAGCTAACCAACTAGAAGATGAAAACCAGACAGAAAATCATGGCTCTCTGGCTTATCACCTGCCAACCACCAAACATGTGAGTGAGGCCCACCAGCTGACCAGAGTTGCATGCCTCAGTTTCTTTATCTGTAAAATAAAGCTAATTTTGTAAGAGTTTATTGAGTCGGGTATAATAGTGTATTTATAACTATACCAAGCATAATGAACATTACCAAATGTTATTATTTTAGGGAAAAATTGAGAAAGACATTGAAATGGACCAATTACCGAGTGTAATCCCATATAGCACGCCCATCCAGGTTATATCAACCTTTCATTGTCATTGAGCTACTTCACAACTCTAGAAAATGGGGAATAATGTAAATTATCCTTGTCCATAAAAATGCAAAATAATTGTATCTAGTGGAATATAATTGATTATTGCCTCATAGATAGACCTATCTTGATTCTATTGGTAAATCTATTCCAGCATTCCTTATTTGCCTGTATAATATGTGGTTCTTCAAATTTCCATTGGAAACAACCATAGCATCTTACTGGTTCTCTAACTAATGAGTTAAATAAAATCTTTGATACATGTTCATTGTATGTTTGTATGTGAGTCAAAATTCCCCATTTTAAAGTATCTTTTAACACTATAATTATAATGTTTAAAAAAAAAACTCTTGTGAGTCAAAAATATTGTGCCCACTTTCTTTTATATAAAAAAAACCACAAAGGTATTCTCACACATGCAAGGGCACAGGTATACATATAAAATATAGAACACACACACCTTCATTTAAAAAAAGTGCTTGAGGGGCGCCTGGGTGGCGCAGTCGGTTAGGCGTCCGACATCAGCCAGGTCACGATCTCGCAGTCCGTGAGTTCGAGCCCCGCGTCGGGCTCTGGGCTGATGGCTCAGAGCCTGGAGCCTGTTTCCGATTCTGTGTCTCCCTCTCTCTCTGCCCCTCCCCCATTCATGCTCTGTCTCTCTCTGTCCCAAAAATAAATAAACATTGAAAAATATATATATTAAAAAAATAATAATAATAAATAAAAATAAAAAATAAAAAAGTGCTTGAAGAAATCAGCATACTGAAACATAAATCAACATTGAGAAATTTGGAACAGGAAAGCACTGAAGTTAAACATTGAAATTCCTTAAATATAAGTCATATAAATATATATGGCTAGAGGTTACAGAAATAGGAAAAACATGGTTTGAAAACAACACAATAGTTTTAAAATAAATTAAACTACAATAATCTAGGGAGGATTCTGGAGAAATGTGATGAAAATATAACATTCTGACACCCTCCCATGCCCAATTCCCTTCTTTTATTTTTTAAGATTTTTTTAAAGTAATCTCTACACCCAACGTGGGGCTCGAACCCACAACTCCAAGATCAAGAGTCACTTGCTCTACCAACTGAGCCAGACAGACACTCTATCCCACCCCCAATTCCCTTAAGTAGATGAGGAAATCCTATTCCATAACCACCTTGCCATACAGAAGGGTTTCCCCTACATACCTGAAAAAGTTTCTGCAAATAAAGTGCAGTGGTGAGGAGGGTGGAGAGCCTACCTTCGTGTTCTCCCCCAATACTCATAAACAGAATTTTCCCTTCTGGTAGCTCCTTTCTGCAGACCCTCCCACTGGGCCACATCAATGATCTGCCTATGTAAAGGGATCTAAAAGGGGATAGATAATCTCGTGTCTATGTACACTTCAAACTAATTACCTTTGCTCTGATTTGCCAGTTTTGTAAGTATAACAACACTAAGAAACTGTAAGGACTACCACTATCTTTACCCAAAATGTTTTGTTAGGAAGAGGATCTGTAGAAAGTGTATTTTACTATTCAAAACTTGTAATTCAAAATGAATTACCATGATTCTGACTTAGCAATAGCTGAGCACTTACAAACTCATAAATAAGTGTAGGGGCCAAAATTTGCTATCCCAACATATGCCTCTTTGGCATGTGGATTATTGTAGTTTTATTATTTAAAAAAATTTTTTTAATGTTTATTTTTGAGAGAGAGAGAGAGAGAGAGAGACAGACAGAGCACAAGTGGGGGAGGAACAGAGAGAGAAAGAGGGAGACACAGAATCTGAAGCAGGTTCCAGGCTCCGAGCTGTCAGCACAGAGTCCCACGTGTGGCTCGAACCCACACGTGGTGAAATCGTGACCTGAGCCAAAGTTCAATGCTTAACTGACTGAGCCACCCAGGTGCCACCTAGGTTGGTTATTTTTAAAAAACAGAAGACTCAAGGAGTTTTTTCTTTTTTACCTCCCTTGTAACCACCTAAAAGAATTTAGATAGAGGACCTATTCCAGGAAGGGAGATATCACTATAGATACCTATAGTGTAACATGAAGTAGGTATGCTAGACAGGGAGGAAACTAGCAATACCCCTTTGACCTAAATTGTCTCTATGTCCCATTGTTTCTGTATGGCCCAACAAACATATTTACCCAACATTTACTCTTTCTATTCTTTTTGTGAATTGCATTCCTTCCCTTCAAGCCTCAGGCCCCTACCGTCTTCTCCTTAATCCATAATGACATATATACCTCATTTCTCCTTTCTTTGTAATCTCATTTTTATGTGGTTTCCCCCATATATACGTAATTAAATTTCATTTTTCCTATTAAACTATCTCACGTCAATTTAATTCTTAGACCAGCTAAAAGAACTTGAAGTGTAGAATAAAAATTTTCCTCTCCAACATAAGCCACGCCATCCGTCACAAGACTATTTGTTGAATGAAAGGTAAATAGCCACAGAGCCTTTTGTTGATATCTTGACAAACGAAATAATTAGTATAACAGTGACTTATTAGTCCTCCTACAGGAAAGTGTGCTAAGAAACTACAAAAAATTTACATCACATATGCCAATATTTTCTACTTAAAAAAAGATATAGCACACTTAAATGTATAATTCCTGAAAAGAATTAATAAATATAATTCTGACTTACATGAGTACAACTCTTTTTTTTTCAGTTTATTTATTTACTTTGAGAGACAGAAAGAGTGAGTGGGGGAGGGGCAGAGAGAGAGAATCCCAGGCAGGCTCTGCACTGTCAGTGCAGAGCCCAATTCAGGGCTGGAATTCACCAACTGTGAGATCATGACCCAAGACAAAATCAAAAGTCAGATACTTAACCGACTGAGACATCCAGGTGCTCCACATGGGTACAACTTCTAAGAAACCTCAGGGAATATATCATCCTCAACCAGAATATTTGCTTTTTGGAAAGAAAGATAGATCTTTCCCCCAAAAGACCAAATTACTATTTTTTATGAAAAGTCAGCTAAATGCTAACCAGATATTAAGGCTTCTAAATGTTTACATCCTTCTAGACCAAATGTTCCCCCATTTTTGTCTTAAAGGGGCAGATAGTAAATATTTTTGCCTTGGCTGACCATATGGTCTCTGTCACAACTATTCATAGTTGTGCAAAAGGCTGCCAATATGTCAACAAATGGATATGGCTGGGGTCCAATTAAATGTATTTACAAAAACAGGCAGAGAGCCAGATTTAGCCCTAGGCCATAATTTGCTGGCCTTTCCTCTAGAACTCAGTTATTGCAAAATAAAGTGTGAGAGGGGCAGGAAACATCCCCGACCCTATTTTCCCACACGAATCAGAGTTCAGCCTTCTTGTTTTCAAGAACTGCTTTCTAAATAGCACCTCAGGCAAGCAGACAAGGATCTCTCCTTTGTCTTCCTTGTTCATATTCCTGATTGTTCCACAGACTCAGCGGAAGAAGTGAAGACGCAGAGGACATTTTCAGAGAAATCTTCTGCAATATGTGACTCAATCTCACTTCAAAGGGATCCTCTTCTGGCCCAGAAAGTCATTTTAAACTGAAGCACCACTTCTTATCCCAAAGGAAATCAAGTACCAGAGGGTCTTATCCTGCCATCTTGTGGCAGATTGGAGTATGGAAAGGGAAATGGTTGCACAGGTGGAATGCCTACTTTGTAACAGGCACTCTACTCTGTTCATGTGCTGGATGCAGGAGCTATATAGGCAGCCAAAAAAGCCACAATCCGTTGTCCTCAAGGAGCTTACAATCTATAGAACAGGAGGTATTAATCAAAAAAAATTCGCACAAACACATGTAAAGTGGTCTGAAGGAGCTTACATGATCTGAAAATGAATATAAGGGACTCAACCTGGACACGGAAGGTGGAGAAAGCTTCCCTGAAGATGAGATGATTAACGTGAGGCCTGGATATGGGCAGGGATGTTTCAGGTGAGAAACTGAGGGAAGTTGATTTCAGAGAAAGGGAACAGTGGCCATAAAAACTCTGCAGCAGGAGGAAAGCAAGGGGGGGCTCTGGCATGAGATAAGGCCAGGGAGGTAAAGACAGGATTGTGCAGAGCCTCAGAAACCAGGAAAATAAGGGAGTTTTCTTTATTGTATAAGCAGAGTGAAACCATAACATGGTTTAAAGCAAGGAGGAGAGACAAAATCAGATCTACATTTCAAAAAGACTGAACTGTGTATCAGTCAGGGTCCAGTCAGGACACAGAAACTACACAGTAATTTGAACAGGGAAAGTTTAAATCAAGAATTACTAACTCTTTAACAGGAGATTGAAGTAATGAGGGACTGGTCTATAAGATAGAAGCAAAATTCTAAAAAATATACACATATCACATATAAGGAGCAGCCACTCCCCAAGAAAGGGCCTCCCACTCCCAGGGCTGAGACCCAGACCTTATTGGAGAGGAAACCTCCATGGCCCCCTGGTTGGCAGAGAAGTCACAGTGTTGCAACTTGCTGCAAATGCCCCCTCTAGGGTGCCAGGGGAAGCCCTTCAAAGGGAGGTAACCCTCTGGAGGCACTCCACTAGGAAACCACGTAAGGGGAGCATCCACAAGAAGTTTCTGACTGCTGGGTGCTGCTGGCCACAGTGCACTGCAGAAGCTGGGCTCAGGAACCTAGTTCTGGAGAAGCTGGGCACTGAAAATCCGTGCGCACTGCAGGAGCCTGCATGGAGCAGTACTCCCAACTAGGAAAGAAAACCCCTTCCTCCTCCAGTGTCTCTCCAGTGCCCTCTACTGACAAAGGTTAGCATCGTGCCTTCTGGCAAAGGAAAATTATTTAAAGGCCCCAGCAGAGCAGGCAGTTTGAAGCCAGCACCCATCTTGTTAGTGTGGATGAAAAAACACAAGAGGTTATATTGTCCCCAGGCATGGCCAGAAAGGACACAGACCCAGGCCCAAGAGACATACAAGTAGTTGGTAGAGTGCTGACAGGCAGCTAATCAGCACTATCCTGAACACATAAGCACCAGATGCACCTAATGAAATCTCAAACAGAATATTTTTCAGAGTCCAAGTCTCTTGAGACAGAACAGGCCTCCGTGGGACTGGAAGTAACTAAGTAACATCTATTAACATGACTCTACAGGGACCTTCAATCAACAACATCCACCTTCTCAGGAGACCCCTGCCTCAAATTTTGCCCTTAAAAATCCTCACTTCTGGGGCACCTGGGTGGCTCAGTCAGTTGAGCTTCTGACTTTGGCTCAGGCACTGATCTCACAGATTCTGAGTTTGAGCCCCATGTTGGGCTCTCTGCTATCAGGGCGGAGCCTGCTTCAGATCCTCTGCCCCCCTTTCTATCAAAAAATATTTTTTTAAAAGAAGGAAAAAAAAACCCCTCACTTGTAAGCCACTAGGGAGTTCAGGACTTTGATCATTAATTCCTCATTCTCCACACCAATAAATAGCCTATCTTTCTTCACTCCAAAAGCTCAGTGTCAGTCTTTTATTGGCTCGCTGTTCATGGAACTGACAAACTCTCATTTGGTTCAGTTTCAAATGTACAATGGATTTGAAGCTGATTTTGGTCTCTATGTGGAGAGCCTCCTGAGAGACGAGCAAATAGACCAGTTAGGAGGTACTAAGTAGTCCAGGAGAGAGAGGAGAACATGATATTAACCTATAAGGTGCTGGACAGTATACATTAGTAAGTTCTACCGTGGATTACAGAAAAGACACCAAATAGTGTGGTTTATGTCGCTGTGCTCACTGGATTTGCATACATGCTGCCTTGGAAGGCGTAGCTAAGAAAGCGAAGAGGGTCAGCTGTCATGGGTCCTTAGATAAGAAATTGATAGCATCAGCTGCACTGAAGCACAGGAGAGCTTCATAAGGCACAGGAGTGGTATTGCTCCCAAGAGACATTACCCTACACACCAGGTGCAATGAAAACTACATCTAATCCATGCAAACACTACCACAGTCAGGCTTGCAAAAGCAGGCCTTTGGGTCTAAAAAGTTACTAGAGAAAAATGAGCACAATTTGTAACAAAACATCATTCCTATTTTTAAAAAGCTTTTAAATGAATGACTTTTTTTTTTTTTTTAACAGCCAGCAAATCTGGCCTTCATACAGGCTTTCAATTCACCCACTGTCTCAAGATCATCAGGGGGGCAGGGTCCAGGTGAAGGGGGTAAAGTGCCATAGCTTATCTGTAAGGAGCCATCCCTCATTCCTCCAAAGCATTAATATCACCAGCTGGTAGATCTTGAATACTGCCTGAGAAGCCAGGGTTTGAAGTAAATTTGTCAACAACCAAAATTTACTAAACACAAAAACAAACAGAAGTTATAATGGCTCCTTCTGCGTAGTGGAACTAAGGGTGGGGAGAGGAGGGGGGCAGTGATTCTTTTAAATACACCCTTTTATGTGGTTTGATATTCTTTTAACCAGCCCTGAAATAAAGGTGGAGAGAAGCATTCAAATGAGTAAAGTCATTATATCATTACAATACTGGACTGGAATTTTAATTACTCAAAGATTACTCTTGGGTCTGAAAGTGATTCAAGGACTTTTTATTATCTGAGAGTGGCTGAAAAAGATATAGGACATGGCTGAGATGGTCTGTGGGGAAAGAACACAGTGTCCCTCTGCTAGCACTTCTTTGATCTCAGCTCTCTCAATATAAGGGCATCCACAGCAAGTGCGCCAAAAAAAGAACTGTTTAGAATTGAGCTCTGCTATTAAGGAAGGCACTTGTTGTGATCAGCACGGGGTGTTGTATTTAAGTGATAACGAATCACTAAATTTTACACATGAAACTAAAATGAGTATTATGCTGTATGTTAACCAGAATTTAAATTAAAACTTGGGAGAAAAAAAAAGAAAGAATTGAGCTCTGCTTGTTCAGTGGAGCTAAGATTTGGACAAGTCTGAATCTAGGCTTGGTTTCTGAGATAGAGTTGAACAAGCTCCTTTATTCCATGAAAGTTTTCCTTGCTTCCTGCAGACGGAGTGTGATAATGCTGTCTCATCAAAACAAAACTCTTGTTTTGGTGGCATTAATCAATATATAAAAATCTCTGGAGGCACGAATCAGTAGTGAAATAGATCATCCTGGTGGTTGAGTTTGCAAAGGAGGACTTGGCTAAAAACCTTGAATCCATCATCATGCCCATAAAGAAGATATAAAAGGGTAAGGATACAGTTTGGAAGAGGAGTTGGAGGATGTCTTCGGAGAACGCTGCTGATCTTCCAACCAAAGGTGGTGGGTATGAGAGGCCTGCCTCTAACTTCAAGGTTAGACCTCCCCAGGATCCGCCAGCAAGCCTGCAGTGAGGAGCCACAGTGGACTGCCGTCTGACTCCCATCTAGGAAATATGGAGAATAATGGTGCCTTCCAGGTGTGGCAAATTATCAGGGCTGATTCTTTTATTTGTGGAGCACTTTCAGAGATTCCTCCTGCAAAGCCTCTCCTCCAGCAAGCCACTCAACATCTGCATCTAGCAGTACAACTCCAGCCCCCTCTGCTGAGGTCCCCTCACCTTGGAGAAAGGCCCTTTAGGAGAGTTCCTCTCCAAGTGACCACCACGCCAGCTCCCTACCACAGACCCACCTCGCACAGACAGAACTCATTCATTATTGCCCTCCTCTCATAACTGCAACTGGTTCCTAAAACTAATTCCACCCATGGGAAAGTAACGGAATTTGCTCCACCTCCAAAACTTTGAAGTAAAAGCCTGGCTGCCAGCCATAATTAACGGTTCAAGAAAAAAATATTAGTACTTAGACCATAAACAGACCAACACACACACTCTAAATTTCTGGGTTGCATGGGTGGGACCGCAAAATATTCCACCACATGTACATAACTATATTTTAAATGATGAATTACCTATTGGTAGACGGTTAGATCGCCATCAATTTTTTTATTAACACAATTCCTACAAATCAAACTGCGGGGTCACGTGGGGCTCCAGTCAGGCGCACCACCCAGATTCTGACTCTCCGGAGACAAACGCCAGGTCCCTGCGGCCTCGGCACCGCGCACTCTCCGTCGCTTCCGCAACGCGCATGCGTCACTCAGTCCCGTTTTCTGCAACCATCTTTCCGGGTCGTGTTGCCCTCTTCGGAAAATACAGTCTTTCCTCCTTGTGGAAGTTGCCTCAAGATAGCTAAGGGTGGCTTCCGGAATAAACTCCGTCCTAGAGAGCACGCCCCTCCACGAACCACCTGCCCCAAAGCGTGTGCTTACCGGCCTGCTTGGGGGACTGGGCAGGGCTCCAAGGAGGCAGGAAGCCTATCAGAACCGAGGCCCCGCCCCCTTCGCACCACCTGCTCCAGACTGGTAGGGTGGTATTCTTGAAGATTTGTTGTGAGGGTTAAATTATTAAAACTTCCTGATGCTTAAAGACCATAGATAATTTGTAGCTACTATTAACTGCCTCCATGTCTACTCATTTTCCTTCCGGTGTTAGTAGTAATTTGGCTTCACTTCGCCAAGATTAATCTTGTGTGTTCGATCATGTATCACTTTCTCAAGAACTTATTAGTTCTCACTCCTATGGCCTCCACTTTATACTTTTCTAACTGGACTTTCTCCTTCAGCCCATCTCCGGAATCATTTATACACAAATATCCTCCTGTTGTCTTGGATCCTCAATGCTATCTCGTTCTTCCTAACTCACGAAAACTGTAAAAAGGTTACCACATCCATTTCTTCATCCCCCACCCCCACTCCATTTACTTCACTGGAATCTGGCTCCACTAAAACTATCCCCAGCAAGTGACATTAGATCTAGTGAACGAACACTTACATGCTATACTATCTACACCTGACACATCTATGCCTGTAATCCCTGTAAACCCCTCTGCACACCCACTGGTATTCCTAATGCTCACACTCATTTTCCTACCTCTCTGATCACTCTTTATCTGCCACAAGTTTGTCTCATTTGTCCTGTCTCCCTCTGTTGGCTCCCAGGCCACCCTAGTCCTGTTCCTTTCACTCTCCGTTCATAGGCAAGCTTTTTCATGTCGTTTTGGAGTGCCAGTGACCCCAAGTCTACATACACCTCTAGCATAGACCTTTCTTCTGAGCTTCAGACTCTTGGTTATCCCACAGGAACGTCAGACTTAACACCTCTAAAACTTACCTTTTCCAGCAAACCTGCTTCAGTTCCTGTACATTATCACCTTCCTGTGCTCATCTCAGTGCATGGCATCATGTGCTGTCTCAAAACAGAAACTGAGGAGCTACCTTAGGATCCTCCCTCTCCCTCGCCCACAGTTCTCAGTCTGTTCCCTGGGAAACAGACTCTTGAGACTTGTGTGCAGGTGGTTTATTGGGGGGAGAGGGAGGAGACAAGCTCTCAGGAACAGCATGTGAGGCCTGAGGGAGGAAAGGTGAAGAGGGAGGGGGTTGAACAGTTGATGCAGTTCAAACAGTGGCCTCAGTCAATCCTACCACGACCTGGAATGGCCCTTCACTGAGGCAATGAGTGGAGCACATGCCCCCCAATTAACCTGTCACTGCAAGTGACCTGCTTTCAGGAAGGGGCGTGACCTTAGGTAAGGTGGCTCTCTTTCCTGTGGGCAATTCCTATAGAGGGTCTAGGGTGAGAAGCATTGGCCATCAAAACTCCTAGCATGTGGGGCACCTGGGTGGTTCAGTCAAGCGTTTGACTCTTGGTTTTGGTTCAAGTCATGATCTCACCATTCATGGGATTGAGCCCCACGCCGGGCTCTGCACTGACAGCATGGAGCCTGCTTGGGATTCTGTCTCTCTCCCTCTCTCAGACCCTCCCTCACTCACATGCACATGAGTGTGCTTTCTCTCTCTCAAAAGTAAACATTTTTAAAAAAATTCTCAGCATCTGGAGGGATGAGTAGTCTACAAGAGGAAAACTGGGCATTACACCACAGTACCCACTACATCCCCATACTCCATTAGTTACCAAGTGTTTTACTGATTTCTATATTTTAATTTAAAATAAGATCCCTCATCCTTCAGACTAGTTTCTTCACTATTCAAAAAATATGTCTAAATTTTTTTAATTAAAAAAATTTTTTAACGTTTAATTTTGAGAGACACAGCGTTGAGCAAGGGAGGAGCAGAAAGGGAGACACAGAATCCGAAGCAGGCTCCAGGCTCTAAGCTGTCGGCACAGAGCCCATCACAGGGCTTGAACTCACAGACTGTGAGATTATGACCTGAGCCAAAGTTGGATGCTTAACCAACTGAACCACCCAGGCTCCCCCCAAAAATAGGAATCTAAATGCACCAAGCACTGTGGCAGGAACAAAGTAATGGGTGAAATAGACATAGTTCTCGCTTCCAAGATATTTACAGTCTAGTTGGGAAGTGAATAATCATCCAAATATATACTTTAAAACTATGGTAAGTGTTCTGAAGGAAAATTAAAAGTGCAGAATGCTATGAGATCTTACCAAGAAGGGAGGCTTGCCCAGCAGAGTGAGGGTGGGGGTGGAGGCAGGGAAAGTTTCCCCACAGAAGTGTCAAAGACAAGGGGCGCCTCGGTGGCTCAGTCTTTTAAGCGTCTGACTTCAGCTCAGGTCATGATTTCACAGTTTGTGAGTTCAAGCCCTGCATTGGGCTCTGTGCCAACAGCTCAGAGTCTGAAGCCTGCTTCAGATTCTGTGTCTCCTTCTCTCTCTGCCCCTCCCCACTCACACTCTGTCTCTCTCTGACTCTCAAAAATAAATAAACATTAAAATAAAAAAATTTTTTAAAGTGTCAAAGATGAGTGGGCATTAACTAGGTATGAGCTTGGTTGTGAGGCTGGGGTGGGAGTGGAACAGTGTGGACAAGGTAACAAAATTGCAAAGTCTTGTGACAGATGGAACAAGGAGCTGGAGGACCCAAAAGGCCAGCAAATCTGGAATGCAGACACTGAGAGGGAGGAGCAGTAAGAGACGAAAATGAAGAGGCAAGCAGGAGCCAGGTGATGCAGAGCTAAATATTTGGGTCTTTTTTCCTAAAAGTAATGAAAGCCACTAAACAGTTTTAATCTGTCAGGCATAAATGATATACCTCAAACAGAATATTCAACTACCCCAATCGATGTAGATAAAATGGATCATATAAATATACAAAATGGCTAAAACCTAAATTCTGTTAATGCTAAGTGCTGGGGGCAAAATATATTTATATATATTCAAAGCAGGTGGTATTACTACAACAACCTGCTTCTCTACCTCTGATGCCTACCTGTGGTTCCTGTGAACAGTAACACTTAGCTCTTATTGACTGTATACTAAATGCTAGTGTGTTAAGTGCTTTGCATAAATTAAATGACTTAATAAAACATCTTTGCAAAGTGGGCACTATTTCGACACTGAGATACAGAGAGTGCAACCTGTAAAAGTTCTCGCAGACAGTAAATGGCAGAATAAGACATGAAGCCAGACGTCCAATTATAAAGCTAAAGCTTGAACTAATACACCGAAATATCCCGCCTAAGCTTCGGAAACACCCAATCTCACCTGACTTGGGTTTTTTCACACTGTCTTGGACTTTCTCCCATCATGCCCAACTCATGAGATCACACCTGTTTTGTAAATTGATTGTCAACCAAACTCCATACAATAAACCACAGGCCACCCCTAGAACCAAAGCATTGATTCCATTGGTTCTGGCTCATTCTCTCCTCACCAGCCCAAGATTTTGATGTCCCAGTCATCTGGTAGCTAAACCCAACAGTTTTTAAAAAATATTTGCTAGAAAAATACAAACTTACCTGAATATGAGCCAAAGAGAAACAAGGAGGCAAATCAGTCTTCTCCTAATAATTGTTTTATTATCCTGCTTTTGATTTTCTACCCTCTCTCTATTCCTAATCAAGAGCTAGGATGTTCCAAATTGTAGGTTTATAAAGTTAGGAAAGTACCCACTAGATGTCAGCCTTGAGCTGCAATGGGGTTTACTGAGACGTGGCCAGGAAGGTAAGCTGTTATGGAGAGAGCAAGAAATGGGAAAAAAAGGTTTAGAGTTTGGGGGATTTCTTTTGTACTGTAAACTAAGACTGGAATTGTAGTTAGCTCTTTGTACCAACACAGTAGTTTGATTTCTCAACAAGTATAATTAGGCCAATACATTAGATGATGTCACTTCTCTGCTCAACAATCTCCAATATGTTCCCTTCTCATTCAGAGTAAAAACTGAACTCCTTACCACAGCCTATTAATACCCCACTCTACCATCCCCATTCTCACCCACTTCAGCCACACTCTCCCCTGAACACACCTGGACACTGTGGCCATCTTCTCAGGAGAGGTCCTCCTGGACACCTTTTGTAAAATGGCACCCAGCCTGCACCACACCACCCATAGTGACTTATTTTTCGTCTAATACTTATCACCACCTGACACACTACATTTACTTACTGTCAGTGTCTCTCTGGGACAGACTTCCAAGAGTCATTTGTTTTCATTCAGTGAATGCTTATTAAAAACCTAATATAAAGAAGGCACTGAATTATGGGAAGTATGAGAGACATTATCTTATTGATGAGAAGCACAGTCTCTTGCTCTTAACTCATATAACATCTCAGAGAGAATGCATGCACAATATTTTAAAAGGTTTTACAAAAAGAACTATTTGACAATCATAGCTGCCCACTGTGGAAAACTATGGGAACAACAAAAACGTGATGCATGCATTCACCTCTAGGCCTATTTACTACCCTGCCTCCAAATAGAAGATTGTTCAATTCTTAAACCCTCCTTGGAAGATGCTTTCTGCAGAGTAGGAGCCTTTCTTCGTGGGTAACCCATTCCCGTCCCCTGCATTTGAAACCCATTTATTTTGGTTTGTCCTCAATGCAAATGAAAACCACCCAGTTACCTGTCTCCAGATCATTCAATATGCACTATTTAAAGGTGTTCTTTGCTTTGATCTTTAATTCGAAGCTGAGTTGTATTTTTGCCCAGAAGACTCAATTAAGTTTCATTATCTCCATGTCCATTCTCCCATTCCTATACCTCATGCCCCTGGGGAAAAAATAACCATTGTCCTTTCTGCGAAAGAAAAACAAAAAGTGAAAGTCAAGAAAAATAATCCACCATATGCATATGGCCTGGGTTCCACCAAACTACTAGGAGTAAATTCAGGCTCCTCTGGACCGAAATCAATTATTTAGCCTCTTTCCAACCCCTCTACCCTCACAGACACTGTCATTCTAATGGAAGAAAGGAAGGAAGGAAGGAAGGAAGGAAATAAATAAATAAATAAATAAGGGAGGGGGGAGGGAGATGTTTGAGCAGATTATCACTCGAAGATGATTTTTTAAGAATATGGAAGAATAACTAGTAAATTTTAAACAGCTTTACTCTCCAACACAGATTTGTCTGTAATGCTGCTGATGTTTAATATAAGAACATGTATGAGTTCCAATAGAGAACATTTTGGTGCACTTTCCTTGGATCTACAACCTATGATCTATTTGGATATTTTCTCTCCTTTTAAAGAAAATTTACTCCTATTTCTTTAAAGTAGAGAAGCATATGGCTGTTTCCCTCTGAAATCTTTTCCGTTGCTTTGAAGTACAGCCAAACATATCCCATGCATAATCCTGTTAATTTATTTCTTCTCCTTATGGAAACATTCCAAATAAATGTGGCCACTTGAAAGGTGCTAATACAATTAAAATGACAAACTCATTTCAATGGATTTTATTTTACTTTAAAACAAGATATTTACATCACCAGTTTGTTGAGAATTTAAAGCTTATTTAGATAAAAGGCCTAATGAGACTCTGCTAAGTTATGAATATTATTAGCCCTTAAGATTTTAAGGATAATTTGGCTGCTTTATAACATTATGCTGTAGACAAACTTCAGCCAGGAGTTGGACTCACAGCAAGAAATTGAACCAAACTCCCCAGACTGTGGTGCTCATTGTAGTTCTAAATCTAAGCTTAGGACAATATTTATTGTCTCTCCTATTTTAAAGTGAATTATATCAGGAAGGTTTGGAAACTAGCCAATGTTTGAGGGTAGGGAATTTCTGCTCTCACAAAGGTAATGGTCAGACTGATCAGAACAAATTGTTCTTGAGACGAGAGTCCAAGAATTGTTCGGAAAAATAGCTTAATTTAGAAGTCAGCCAACTTCTTTACCCACCCCTTCCTTCAAAGTCCAACTGCCCCAATTTTCTCATAAAAATACACAATTTCACTTATCTGTACTTTATCTGACAACTGTGTTCCTCCAGCCCTCTCCTCCTCTGGGCTGGGTTCTATAATATCCTACCCTCCTATCCTCCACTTGGTTCTACCAAGGAGATGAGCACCTCAATTGTGTGTCCAAATTAGGCCTCCAAGAAGTAGTAACTACCTTCACTGGGCTGTTTAACTCTGCACATTAGGCCCCAATAGCACAAACCAGGCTGTGTGGCTCCTAGCCCAGGAGCTCCAATCTCTCTGCCTCCAGTCTCCTTGCTATCTGCTCACCTGAGGAGAGGTCTTCCATTTCCACTGCTCCCTCTGGGTAAGCATGTGAGGCAGGCCTGTGGGCTTCACTACTAGCTGATACAATGAACTCTGCTTCTACTCCACAAACCTTGCCGCTCTCTCCCACTGCCACTCTAGAGCAGGCAGGGAGACAGGAGAGCCTATTTCCTGTCTTAGGTCTAAGCCTATTTTCCAACAGAATTTACCAGATGTTCTACATTTGGGAGATTTACTGGACCTCTGCCCAGCCAGTAATAAAGATGGCCTCCATTTTGCTGGCAGTTCTTATATAAACTCTTATCAGCCAGAACCTTGGAGAAAAGAAAATGGGTTGCCATCAAACCTCATCTTCAAACCCCTAATACATTTGTGATGCCCTAACTCAGATCTAACACTTACAGACACCAGGGAATTAGAACCAAAGTACCCACAATGAGATTGAGGCTCATGCCACAACCATGGCAGCTGATAGGAGTAGCTACATAAAACTGGGCAATTGGCCTTGGTCAGTGTACCAAGTTATAGCAGCTTTCACTGTAATGTCAGCTGCTTTGACACTGGAGTGTCAATCACAGCTCTAGCTGGAATCTTTAGGTGCCAAACGATTGCAGAAAAAAAAAATACATTCTAAGAATCAGGAATAGCTTTTCTTTGTAGCATACAATGAGCAAGCAGAAATCTGGCCTTAAGCAGATACAGGTGGGAGAGAAACTGTGCGTCCTTAAAACTAAAAGGCAATGCTACCTCTCACGGACTTTGGAGTCCCAGTAGATAGGACAACATGCTTGCTAGAGCCAAGAAAGGATCCCTTCAAATCAGGCTTTTCTTCTTCAAGCATGGATGAGAACCGTAATGGCTAGATTAGGCAGACCTCTAGTGTGGGAACTTATGGAGTATGGGCATGGCTCTCCTTTGGCATACAGGCTATGTCAAGGGACTAGCAACCAAGGCTATCAGAGCAGAGAGTAAAAGGAGCAGCAGGCGAATGGAGTCTTAGAATCCCTGGACAGAGTATCATGTTTCCTATCTCAATGAATGGCATAGCTTGCCCAAGCTCTAGCTATCATTTGCTCTCCATCACAACCCACATCCAAGTTTATCCCATTCATAATTCTGTTGATACTGTAGGTTAGGTGCTACTCTCCCATCTAGAAATATTCAAGGGCGCTAGAAACTTGTGTGTCTCTGCTTCTGGCATGCTAACAACAGCATCCTTTCATAAACATAAATCATGCACTCCATGGCTTAAGATTGATCAGTGGGTCTCTAATGGCCTTTGACATAAAACCCAAAACACTTCATACAACCTCTCTAGCTGAATCTTGCTTTGAATTCTGTTATTTAGCTGACTCTTCATTAGTCTTCAAATGGCAACTGAAATATCTTCTTTAGCTTTCTCTGGCAGCTCCTCACCAGCTTGTCAGATGCTCTTCCTCTATACTCCCATCATTTTTTTTTTTTTTTACATCTGTGGATCCTATCACAATAATGTTGGGTTACCTAGCTCCTCCACCCAGGGAAAAGCTTGGTAAGTGGAGGAACCATGTCTTTCATGATATCTAATGATAGCTGCTAGCACATGGGAGGCTCTCCAAGTGCTAGTGACCCAAGATGAATAAAATACATCTCCTGCCCTTGAGAAGCATAGTCTAGCCTAGAAGGCAGTTAAACAAATAAACTAGAACAAATTAACTAGAACAATGTAAGTGCTATGACAGATGTATCATCAAAATTCTATATAAGCAATTTCCATCCATACAGTGCCATCATCTTATACATACCACTAGTCACACTGCTGAAATTTTGCTTGACTGTCTCCCAGAATGCTGTAAGCCCAAGATAAGGGTTGGGAAAGGGGAGGGGAAGGAGAGACACAGACTGTATCCTATTCATCTTTGAATCCTCAGTGCCTCACACAGAAGAAGCTGGCATATAAAGGTGCTGTGTATATTGAATATACGGAGAAATTAATCATACCTTTCCTAGGGGGTGGGAAGTGACCAAAGCAAGCTAAAATGAGAAAATTGACACTATCATTGAACCTGAAAGTCATCTCCCAGAATGAAAGGAAGACAAATGACATGAGCAAAGGCATCAAGAGGCAGAGCCGGGGGTGGGGGGAGGGGGGCGGGGAAACAAGCACAGCTGATTTTAGGAAGATGCCCAAAGTAAATTCAAAGCCTGAGTATATTCTGCCACTCCGCTCCATCCTCTCAGGGATCCTTGGATGTCCTAAGAGACTCACAGTGAAGAGATACTTACCCTAGGTCCCCTATTCACTTATGAAATACACTGAAGAATTCTGACCTCACATCACATAACTCAGAGGTAGTCAGTCACAAGAATGGCACACAAAATTCAGCATTTTTCATTCACTACAGACCAGGTACTAGCATGCCCAAAATTCAAATAGAACTCAGACCATAGTTGTCATTCCCCATAGTCTTGTCTCAAATATGCCAAAACAACTTATTTTGGTAATGTAAGCTGTAACTTTTTTAGTAGTGTTCAATAAAAGGAGCTATAGAAAACATGTATCAAAAGAGAAAAAGGCCTAGTAATTTCACGTAATGGACAGTTACATGAACAGTTAACAATGGTTCTGTGAAATTATTTTATGTAACATAACCCATGTTCTTTAGCTGGCGGAGTGACAGTGAGCTTCAGGCTTTGTTCTAAACCAAACCCTTAAATGTGCATCAATGGCAAAGAATGAAGTCAAAATGAAAATACTGTATTCCAGTTTATATTTTTAATTTATGAAAACTTGTTGAAGGAAGTTCACACAAACACCAATACACTCTCTAAATTTCCATGCTCCTCATCACTATTTCACATTTGGCCTGTTTTTTAACGAATGAGCCAGAACCAGACCACCATAAACTCTTAGAGGAAAGCCCCTAAATCTATCATGCATATAAGACAGAGCTGTACTTACGAGGCTCCATGGCCTCAGTGTCTATAGATGTTGCATGGTTTTGCCTCATAAAAGGAAAAAAAAAGGATAAATCCCACTCATGGTTTTATTGAATACATTATTTAGAATCTAACATGTATAATTTCAAAAACACAGAAGAATGGGGCACCTGGGTGCCTCAGTTGGCTAAGTGTCTGGCTCCTGATCTCAGCTCATCATTATCTGGTGGTTCACAAGTTCAAGCTCCGCATCGGGCTCTGCGCTGATGGTGCGGAGCCTGCTTGGGATTCTGTCTATCCTTCTCTCTGCCCCTCCCCTGCTTGTGTTCTCTCTCTCAACACAAATCAACATTAAAAAAAATTTCTTTAACACACAGAAAGTAAACAGAAAATCTATTTTGTGTTGTCTGAAACTTTTGAAATAAGGAATGTTGACTAGAATACTCTGCATTAAATGGCAGTGTGTGATTTTGCAGCCTATAAAAAATGACATTCTTGGGGCGCCTGGGTGGCTCAGTTGGTTGAGCGTCTGACTCTTGGTTTCAGCTCAGGTCATGATCTCGCGGTTCGTGAGTTCGAGCCCCACATGGGCTCTGCTCTGACAGCATGGAGCCTGCCTGGGATTCTCTCCCTCTCTCTCTGCCCCTCCTCTGCTCTGTCTCTCAAAATAAACTTAAAAAAAATTGTTTTTTTAAATGACATTCTTTATATTAAGAAAACAGGGTGAAAAGAGAAAAAATTAGGAATGTGGAATTGAGAAATACCCTAAATATGGTGGAAAATGTCAAGAGACATAAGCGACATGGAGGGGAAAATCCTAGTACCAAGAAAGCAGTATAAGATTTCAGTGAACTTCTGGCAACATAAAATTGTGTTTCTAGCATTGTACAAAGTCTACCATGATGAACAGCCTATCAGATTATAATGCCTTCCACATCAAAATTCAAATGTATCTATATGGGAAATGTTCCATAATGTCAGGTCTGGTTGTATGGGTCAGTAAGCAATCTTTACAAAAATTCCTTGACAGCAATATTTGCAGAAAAATATTTTAGCCCAATTGATATTTATTCTGTGTAGGGCTAGAAAAAAACAAAGAGATTCTAACTTTCTATATTCGTGTTAACTTAGAAACATATCTATTATAAGAAGGCTTACTGTATCAGGGGTGCCTGGGTGGCTTAGTTGGTTGAGCGTCCAACTTTGGCTCAGATCATGGATCTCACAGTTCATAAGATTGAGCCCCACACTGGGCTCTCTGGTCAGCGCAGAGCCCACTTCAGATCCTCTGACTCCCTCTCCCCTCTGTCCTCCCCTGCCCCCCTCATGCTCTCTCTCTTAAAAATAAACAAACATTAAAAAAAATAAATAAAAGGGTTACTATATCAAATTCATGCCATATTATTTGTCTTCGTTATTAGTAAAAATATTTACAAATAGGATACCAACATCAAACTCTGTAATAGTATCTTTTTAAAATTCAACTTTATTATGGCTTTAAGGAAATATAGGCATCTAAGCTCTTTCTAAACTATAACATTTTTTTAAATTATTCTTTTCAAAGAATGTTGTAAACACTTTAGTTTTCAATATAAAAAGATACTTGGGATGAACAATTCATGATTTTATATAATCATACAGAGTGAAGAGGAAATGATATTGAATCAAACTCCCAAACCCAAATATCTGGGTAACATAGTCAAATACTTTAAAGCTGGTGTGTGTGTGTGTGTGTGTGTGTGTGTGTGTGTGTGTGTACATTTATAACAATTTTTAACTACCATAGGAGCATCCAAAATCGATCTGAAAGCTGCTTGTCTAAACTTTTCAAATTCAACAATTTCATCGTTTCTTCCTCATTAAAAAACCAGAAGATTTAAACATAGCAGAAGTGCAGGACCAGTATGACCATTCCTCTCGATAGCAATAATATCTACTTTGGGATTGGCTAGATCTAAGGCTAATGGTTAAATGGAATCTGGAATCCTCCCAAACCAGCTATGATGAATTCCTTTGAACACTGTTTTGGACAGACAGCCCCTGAGGGGTTCACTCTGGAAAACAGAAACACGAGGTCATTTCCAAATCCACTGCATCAGGGAAGAATTTAGAAAAACCTCTTGAAGACACAGCCATAGTTTTATGCTTCATGCTGCTCAAAGATAGCTCTAGTCTACCATAGATTTAAATAAAAAGAAAATTAGGAAAGGAATTTCCAGGGGCGCCTGGGTGCCTCAGTCGGTTAAGCTTCCGACCTCAGCTCAAGTCATGATCTCACAGTTCATGAGTTCAAACCCCGCGTCGGGCTCTGTGCTGACAGCTCAGAGCCTGGAGCCTACTTCAGATTCTGTGTCTCCCTCTCTCTCCGCCCCTCCCCCACTCATGCTCTGTCTCTCTCCCTCTCAAAAGTAAATAAACATTAAAAAAAGGAGTTTCCAGAAAACATTTTAAGACCCTACTGAAACCCAAGGTCTGATTTTAGTCTTTGACGAAAAGATGTCACTCAAACATTTATTTTTCATTCCTGATTCTGTGAAAAGGCTTCTGAAGACCAACTTTAGCTTCCGTCCAACCTAGGTCCTCAATGCTTAGAGCTCAAGTCTTTTTCATAAGGTGTAATTATTTCAATTCTATTCCTAAGGAACCAGTGGGGTTTGTTTTCTATGGATGTGCTCCCTGTTCCCCCAGAATGTGTCACATTTCCTCTGATCTTCACACAACAGTCCTCTGAGATAGGATAGACAAACTCTCTCCATTTTACTAATGACTTGCCAAATAACTTGCTGTAAGCAAAGCTAAGATGCCAGAACCAAATGCTCAAGTCCAGAACTTCATTTTTTATGCAAAAACATCAAAAAGAGGTAGGACTACTAATTTACTAATGACTCTATTTGAACATATGGATGATATAATCCACACATGGGTTATTCCCCTTGGAGCTTGGCCACAACATCAATCTAGGCCAAAACTGAGAGTTTACTTGCAAATGATGGCCAGAAATTTACCTTCATTTGTTTTAGACACCAAATACCTAATTGGCCCTCACTAGGAGACTACTTTTCTGCTGGGCAATAGAAAGGAACTTAAAAATCCACAGCTGCCAGGAGAATGACATAAAAGGGAAAGTTGTTAGCCCAGGGGAGAAAAAAAGAATTCCCAAGGAAGTTATAAGGAAATGTATACAATACTCGTGTTATTTTTAAGATTTTAAACATCAGAAATGAATCCAGCTATATCACTCATGTTTTCCCATAAATAAATGTAAATGACTTCACTATTTTATAAATTTAAATGACTATACTATCAATGTAAGTGACTATGCTATTAAACTAGAACCTTGTGATTAAAGACTTTTATACCTATAATATACTTAGTTCTTCTTCATGATTACTGCTTTAAATCTAACAAAAGAGATTCATCATCTTCCACTTTCACCTGGGGTTTAAAAGTAACTTTTAAAGCCTCGGGGGTTGAGATTTCCCCTCCTTCTGTGGGAGGATATACAGCCCTGGCCTCCTCACGGTCTGTTTCACTGAGCTCATCAGTGTAGAGCTCAGTGATGGGGCCCAGAGACTCGCTCCTGGCAATGATGTCCACACCCATCTCCCTGACCTCTTCTGCATCTTCAGCCACAGTTTGGTCTTTAGCTTTCCGAAGGCTACGCATCTTAAAAGCTTCCTTTGAGGGAGCTGCGTTAGAAATGGATTTCTTAAACCTTTCCCCTGACTGTTTCAGCCTCTCTCCCGACTGCCTTAACCTTTCTCCCGACTGCCTTAGCCTTTCTCTCCTCTCCGGGGTCACTATTCTAGTTCTAATTCTGTTCACTTTCTTGTCAAAATTCTGCCGTGTCTTCTGCATGTTTTCTTTGGAAAATGCCTTTTTGATATTATCAATGCGCTCCTTGCCTGACTTTCTAAGTCTGGCAGATCTGC
This sequence comes from Prionailurus viverrinus, assembly GCF_022837055.1. Lineage (NCBI taxonomy): Eukaryota > Metazoa > Chordata > Mammalia > Carnivora > Felidae > Prionailurus > Prionailurus viverrinus. Next base: position 25,199,425 of record NC_062573.1, read on the forward strand.
TTTCTTCAACATAATACTCTTCATCCGAAGACAGATCTATTGGAGGGTCAAAGGCATCATCTTCAGCCTCTTGATTCTCAGTTAGGTTTCTGTCTTTAACAATAGACAGGGATGTCGGACACCGAACCTCCTCCTGAAGGAGAGAAAAAGAAAGCATGTTAGACATCAGCTCTTTTACCTTCTGGCCATGCCTTTTCAATCTCCTCCATGGGTTGTTCACCTTCTGCCTGCTCCTTAACTATTAATATTTCTCAGGGTTTCTCTCTCTGTGTCCTGTTTTATCTCCCAAGTTCAATCAGATCAAACTGATCCACTCTTCTGTATTCAGATCCAATTGTAAGCAAACTCACAAATATTTTATCTTCACCTCTCCTCTTCTCCTAAGATGAAGATGCAATTCTAAATGATAGACTTCACCTGGATGTAACAGGGACACACCTCAAACTTAACATGTCCAAAAATTAAGGTTGACCCAGCATCCTCTCCACATCTTCTTTTCCTGGGTTTCTCAGCACCAGCACCCATCCAGGTGCCACCCAAATAGAAATCTGAAGAATTTTCAACCCCAATATTTCCCCTCCTTGTCATCCCATGTCCAACAGGTCACCAAGCACTCTCAATAACACTGCTTAATAACTCCTGTCCCCTCCTGCTTACCACTACCAATGTCCTAATTCAGGCCCCTGTCACCTCAGACCTGAGCTTGTACAATAATATGTCTACCTCCAAAGCATCACCTAAGTATTTCCCAGGAAATATTTCTAAAGCATAGCTCTTATCACATCCTTTCTCTACTTTAAAACTTTTGGGAACTCATAAATACTCAAAGGAGAGAGTTTAGTTCTTTAGTATGATCAGAAGGCTCTTCAGTTTGAGCTAAACCTACTTTCCAGCCCAGCAACACACAACCACTCTCTACTCCTCAAACACAGTGTTTTCATCCCTCCATGCCTGTGTGTATCTTTCTTTTTCACTATTCTTTTTTTTTTTTTTTGCTCACTTTAACCCTTTCACCTCTTTTCAGCTCTGTCAACAAAATCTTCAAGAATCAATTAAAAAGTCCCCAACTTTCCTCAAGAAGCTAATTCTTTCTCCAATTTATACCAGAATGACATGTGCATACCTCTACTTATAATACCACTAATACCACTGTTTGAATGAATTGGAACTCTGCTCATTTATATACTGAGGCCTTCACTAAATAATAGGTTCGATGAAAGCAGAGATGTGTCTTATTTATGTTTTATGCCCAGTATCTACCAGAGAGCCTTGTGCATAGTAGTTATACTCAATAAATAACTATTCAATCAAAAAGGGCACAGACCTTCATTCAACAAATAGTTTCTAAGCACCTACCATGCACCAGTCAATGTTCTAGGAACTGAGAAACTCCTGTGGAGAAAGCAGAGTAAAAGAGCTTATATTCTTGTAGGGAGAGAAATAAACAAGTTAAATATATAGTCTGTTGGATGGTGGTAAATGCTAAAGTGAAAAATAAGGTAGGGAAGGGAGATATACAGTGACTGAGGAGGATGCTTGGAAAGGCTTCACTGATAAGATGACATCCTAGCCTAGACCTGAAGGTAATGCATATATCTGAGAGGAAAACCAAAACAGCAAGAAGGCAGCATGGCAGGAGCAGAGAGATCAAGGGGCAAAAAGAGGAAAGAGGGTGAGAGGTAGCGAGAGGGCCAGCTTATGTAGGGGTTCTATATCTAATAATAAGGACCATGGCTCTTATTCTGAGTCTGATAGGAAACCTTTTAAAAACTTTTGAGAACGGCAACATGATTTGACCCATGCTGTAAGAGGATTGCTCTACTGAAAACAGGCTCTAGGGGGCGAGATAAGAAGCAAGGAGACCAGTTGGAGACCACTGAGGTAAGTCAGGTGAGAGATGAATGAGGGTGTTGGCAGAGGCGGTGGTAAGAAGCAGTCTGATTCCAGATCTACTGGGAAGGTAGATGCTGACAGGACTTACTGCTAGATTTGGATGTGGAGTGTTAGTGTCAAGGATGATTTTCAAGCACAAGGTTAGATTTCCCATTAACTGACATGGGGAAGAAAGCAGGTGGAAGAAACTGGAAGGGAAAGATGAGATCTGAGATGTCAAGTAGGCAGCTGAGTATACAAACTTGGAATTCAGGAAACAGGTCTGGACTGGAGATAGATATAAATTTTGGAGTTATTGGGGCGCCTGGGTGGCGCAGTCGGTTAAGCGTCCGACTTCAGCCAGGTCACGATCTCGTGGTCCGGGAGTTCGAGCCCCGCGTCGGGCTCTGGGCTGGTGGCTCAGAGCCTGGAGCCTGTTTCCGATTCTGTGTCTCCCTCTCTCTCTGCCCCTCCTCCGTTCATGCTCTGTCTCTCTCTGTCCCAAAAATAAATAAATGTTGAAAAAAAAATTAAAAAAAAAAAATTTTTTTGGAGTTATTAATGTCAAGAATTAAAAATCATGAGACCAGATGGAGGAGACTATTAAGAGACTGACTGAATGGGACAACACTTAATGTTATTCTAACTCCTTGGGGCCAAGGTACATTTCAGAATTCAGAACATTTCAGATTTGAGGAAAATAACTTTTACATTACATCTCCAGTCAGATCTTGTGAAGAAACAATTTTGTGACATGAATATGAATGAATGTTCACTATAAGGTGCAATAAAGAGTATAAACAGGGGCACCCTGGGTGGTTCAGTCAATTAAGCATCCAACTCTTGATTTCAGCTCAGGTCATGATCTCACAGTTTTGGGGATAGAACCCTGCATCAGGCTCTGTGCTGACAGTGTGGCACCTGCTTGGGATTCCTTCTCCCTCTCTCTGCCCCTCCCCCACTCATGCACACACTCTCTAAATAAATAAATAAATAAATAAATAAACAAACATTTTTAAAAAAAGGAAAAGAAAGAGTAGGGGGCACTTGGGTGGCTCCGTCAGTTAAGCATCCGACTTCGGCTCAGGTCATGATCTCATGGTTCATGGATTCGAGCCCCACGTCGGGCTCTGTGCTGACAGCTCAGAGCCTGGAGCCTGCTTTGGATTCTGTGTTTCCCTCTGTCTCTGCCCCTCCCCTGCTCATACTCTGTCTCTCTCTCTCTCTCAAAAATAAATAAACATCCGAAGAAGAGGAGGAGGAGGAGGAGGAGGAGGAGGAGGAGGAGGAGGAGGAAGAAGAAGAAGAAGAAGAAGAAGAAGAAGAAGAAGAAGAAGAAGAAGAAGAAGAGGAGGAGGAGGAGTAAGGAGAAGAAGAAGGTGGCAGTTGCCTTTAAAAAAAAAAGGAAACAAAAAAGAGTTATATAAACAGCCTTGTGCTATTTCAGGTCAGGTTTTGCCACCAAATGGGTTCAGGTCAACCCTAGGTAGCAAGCTACCCAGTATGTTATGAGAAAATTTTAATTTTTAGAAATTTTTGGATTTTGGATTTCTAAGATAGATTTCGAAACTGTAGAAGGAAAAGATGAGAAAGAACCAAAAAAGGAGAAGTATCAGCTATTGAGGCACGAAGAAATCCAAGAGAGTAGCACCCTCAGAAGCCAAGGGAAAACAAGTTTCAGGATGAGAGGGAGGGACCAACTATGTCATATGTGTCAAAGATAAGGATGAAGATTGGGTTTGGGAACAAAGCAGACACTGGGGACCCTTGAGAACCAGCCCAGAAACACAGCTGCTAAAGAATCCCAACTTACTATTTAGGGATTATTTCCAAAACTAAACAGGCAAGACTTTAAGGATCATGAGACTCTTAAGGGAATCCATGAGTTAAAATTTCTATTTTGAATTTCCAGTATAATGCCTTTGCATATATCATTTTCTTAATGTTTACTATTTTTTGAGAGAGAGAGAGAGTACAAAGAAATGAGGGGCACACACACACAGAGAGAGAGAGCACGAATGGGGGAAGGGTAGATAAAAAGAGAAACACAGAATCCAAAGCAGGCCTCAGGCTCTGGAGCTGTCAGTACAGAGCCTGACACGGGGTTCTAGAAACCACTAGGATCATGACCTGAGCCAAAGTTAGACACTTAACCAATTGAGTCACATAGGCACCCCTCATGAGTTACAATTTCTAAAAGAAACTGTGCTCCTACTTGAGATCTAAATTAAATCTGTTCAATAAGGGCCACCTGGGTGGCTCAGTTGGTTGAGCATCTGACTTCGGCTCAAGTCATGATCTTGAGGTTCGTGGGTCCGAGCCCCATGTTAGGCTCTGTGCTAACAGCTCAGAACCTGGGGCCTGCTTCGCATTCTGTGTCTCCCTCTCTCTCTCTACATCTCCCCCACTCACATTGTCTCTCTCTCTCTCAAAAATAAACATAAAAACATTTTTTTAATCTGTTCAATAAAATAAATTAAATAAATATGTAAGAAACAGGTTTATTCCAAAAACCTATCAGCCTGATAGTCAAGAAGGTCCTTGGAACCTGATTTCTTTGGATACTTGCTTAAAATTAAATTCTTTGGCTACAGGATTGGAGAGTCTATCTAGCAGCTTTGAAAAAAAGAAGAAAAGGCAGGTGGGCGTGTCATAGCTCTCAGATGAATCAGTGAAAGCAGCAAAATTATTCCTCTCCTTTCCTGACACCTGCTACAGGGAGTAGCTTCAGCAACACCAAGTGGGTTGGTATGGCCTGAGAAGGTATAATTAGAATAGGAAGGAGCCAAAGAATAATTACTGCTTAGTAGGGGGAAAAACCCTCACAGTCTTGCTGTGAAGGAATCAGATATAGTTTAACTCAGGAATCACATACCCTTCTCTTCAATGCACAAATTATACAAAATCAGGCTTAAAAAACAAAACAGAGGTAGAGTAAGAGAAAGTACTTGTTACACGGATCTATTTGTTGCAATTCCTATGAGTCAGAGATACCATGAGTTAATGATGAATATGCTGTAATAATAATTAAAGATTATAGGCTGGGTTACGGTTGATTTCCAAATAATTATTATTATCTCTTTTTATGTAAAAGACCAGATAAAACGATGATTTTTGTAACAAAACGAGTACTATGATAAGAGTAAAGTGGGCCCTATCAAAGTAACATAGTCAGGGGACTTCCGAATACACAGAAGTCTGGGATTTGTCACTAGGGAATAACCAAATATCTCATTTGGTAACTGTAGACATGTGGTTTGTAAGCAAAATGTTAAAAGAGATGGTAAGACTGCTGGCTTTCATGAGAAGGTCATCAAAGTGGATGTATGTTAAGGAGAAATGATAATTAATGAAAACTAGCAGATAGTTTTTTAAATGCAAATGTCCAGGATTAGGTGAAAGCTCAGCCATACACAACTGTGGGAAATAAAATGCCAATAAAGATTGCCACCAAGGGGCGCTTGGGTGGCTCAGTCGGTTGAGTGTCCAACTTCAGCTCAGGTCATTATCTTGCAGTCCGTGAGCTCGAGCCCCGCATCAGGCTTGCTGCTGTCAGCACACAGCCCACTTCGGCTCCTCTGTCCGCGCCTCTCTGCCCCCTCCCCCACTCACACTCTCTCTCAAAAATAAATAAATAAAACATTAATTAAAAAAAAAAAAAAAAGATTGCTACCAAAAGATGTAAGTAGGGAAAACTTTTTGAGGAAAAACCCAAATGGAAATGAAAGTATACTACAGCTGAATTACTCCAGCTTTAAGTTCATTTTAGAAGGACAGGTGATCTCAAAATAACCACTTACACGTATTAACTATGAGAATGAAGTGTAGAAACTAATTTTAACTAAGAATAACCATGTGAATACTATATAGTGTTCTAACAGCTAAAGAATCATCAAATCCATTCTTAATTGCCTTTATCTTTTCTCTAGGAGCTCTGCCATCATAAAAGAGCAACTGCTTACTGACAAACCATTGCTGACCCTGAGCAACTTAATTTCATAGAACCTTCACAGCATTATATCTTACCAGGAATAAGATCTGACTTAAATTAGTGCCTCTCAGTTGTTTTTTACATACTAATCTTTGACTTGTTCAAGTAACTATAGGAGTTCAAAGAGAAAAAAATAGCAAGCGTCAGGTAATAAATAGGTGAATAAAGAAAATAATCTTAACTATAATAAACAAATTAGGTCACAGACCAACTGACAAAAGTTCAATTAGAACTTTTCAGAAACTTCTTTCCTCTAACTTTTGTAGATCTTGATTGGTACATGGCCCACTCTCCATAAAGGTTCTCAGGAGAAATGCTAGATGCCAAGAATGTTGCCGGGCATGCCCCATGCAAGTGAAGGGTGCAACACAACCCCTTCCTGCTGATGCCCTTGGAAGGTGAACTGAAGAATGGATCCTACATTCTCTAGTACCAAATCTAGATCCCTATTACATGCACTAACACTGGGACTGGTCTCTTCTTAAATAAAACACGTTCTTAAAAACAGACCCAAAATACTACTCTTTCATGCCAGTGTAACTATATCAGTCAATAGAGTGCTATGGAGAACTGCCTAATGTGTAAAGAATGCTGTGGAGAGTTGTGGCCCACATCCTTAGTGTCTTACAAATATCTGCCTACATACATAATACAACTGTGTTCTTATTTCATTTTGGTTTTGCTCTTCTAGGGTTTTTTCCTATGCATACGGATAGCCATCTATTTTTAAAATACACCACGATAACACTGTGTATTATATATACACTGGTGAACATCCCTACACACATTCCTGATTTTATGCTTAGAAAAATTCTTTGATGTAAAATTTTGGTGCCCGAAGGTTTGTGAAGGTTCTTAATAACATACTACAAAAACTTCCCTCCAGAAATGTTGTACCAGTTAATACTCCTAACCAGCAGAATATGAAAGTACCCTTAAACTCTGGGTATATGTTTTAATAACTGAAAATATTTAAATGAGTGAAAATGGAATTCTTCTCATTTGTCTTCTGTGAACAGTCTGATAATGACTCTCAGTTTTCCTACCACAGGACGAGAGTTCAACTTTTTCCTTTTGATTTGTAAGAGTTATAAAACATATTATAAATATTATGCATCTTGCCATGGATGTGTTCCTATTTCAAAAAATATGAGTGCCAAGTGCAGAGTAATATAAGAACTTAGCACAATACACAATGCCACACAAAAACTACTATATTAAATAGGCTAAGTCAAAAGACTATAAGCATTTATAAGCAATTACTTATATAATTGACTCCTATGCTTGTAAAACTGTAACAAAACTATATTATAAGAAACATAAAAACAACTGCCTGATTGTTAAGTAATAGTTTTGCTTATTGTAATTATTTTACATATTCTCACATGTAAAAATTCCAACAGAGAAACAACATTCTGAGAAGTTTACATTTTACTGTTTAGGACTTTCCAGGGTCTCCATAGAAGGGGGAAAACCACATTGTGGGATTACTATCCTCCATTTCTCTTTTTAGGTGTTTTAAACTACAGGCTTCTTAGATCTCTTCTAGAACTAACACTCTCAATGTATGAAAGGGCATCATGCTGATATGGCTAATATGCTGGAGGAGTCTTACCAATATTAAGTTTCAAAGGCAAGAAATAGCCTCAGCTCTGATCCACAGTTCATATTACACAAAATGGTTGAGAGGCTCAAAATACTGATAGGATAGTACATTAGTCAACACAGTAATGGCTTTATCCTGAGATTCTTGCTGATACAGAATGCCACTCCGTGAATAAATACAATAGTAATGACGAGATGCTGGAAACTTCTGATAGGACTGGTTGGCAATTCAAGGATGTTAAGATTTTTCAGTAATCAAGCAAAACACACGTGGCAATCTTACCTGGAATATTACCACACGGAATTTGTTTTTCTTCATTATTTCCTCTTGCTTGGATTCAACTTTTCTCACGTGAGTTTGCTGCCTCTCCACCCGGGCCTTCACATCTTTAATGTGAGCACTGACTTTTCGAGTTTTCTCAAACAACTTGTTAATGACGTAGCCTGTATTGCTGTGTGACTGTGAAAGCTTCAACAGGTCAATCTGGACAGATTTTATGGCATTTTCCATTTCCCTGTGTCTCTCCTCTAGTCTCTTCTGGCTTGCCTGCACACTGTCCACGATGGTGGCTACTTTGTCCAGCACAGTCACAATGGTAAGAGCAGCGTCTTGGTCTTCATCTTCTGTAACACTTGACAGGCGATTCTGATGGGTTTTATCAGCATTTGAAGCAGACCCATTATGTTCCATTTTACTTATTTCTCAGTGAAAGATGTCCCACCACAATCAATTCTGGCACTAAGAGCAAAAAGTTAGCTTGATAACAGGCAACAGGGTTGTATAAAGGGTTGGAAACCCCACCCCTGGAGACTGGTCAAGTATTTATAACTACAAATACCCACACGTGACTGGTCTGCAATATGAATCCTTGCAGAGCACTGGGTACTGTTCCAAACATGCTTGGTGACTGACTAATGGACTCAAATAAGACTGTGTGGAGAGAAGAGGAAAGCTTTAAAAAAAAAAGTTCCCTGAAGCCACCATGTTACTAATATTAAGCCTAGAAACCAAATGATCAAAAAAAAGCAAACACTAAATATTGGGGGAAGCTTTTGCCATTAAATAATTTGAAGCAGTATTTGAAAAAGCAAAGGGGAATTCTGAACTGAAATCTTTTTGTACTTACTTCACACATTAAATGTACCGATTTATCAATATCAAAGAATGTAGTAAAATAAACACACCAAAACAGAGGCCATATAGTGAAAACATTATATTATAACATGCTTTTCCAAACCAAATATTAAAATTAATATTTAATTTTTAACATATTCTTAAATTCTACATGCATACTTCTGATTATCTAAACTACATGTTAAACAGCTGAATACATTCTACTCACACTTCAGATCTTTAAACACCAACAATCTATTAATATAACTATTACTACAGGACAAATTTGGATAGAGGTCTTAGATAATTTTTAAGCTCACTTTAAGAGCACCCATCATTAACAATCATTTTTGCATTTTATTCACAAACACTGATACAATTTATTTATGTTAAAACAAATATTTTTTTAAAAATGAATGTGTATTAAAGTAGTTTAACTAATAGAGAAGGCTTTATTCCAATCTGTTTGTTAAACAGACCATTTTCACGATACCTAAACCTACTTTTCAGTGATCTGTTCCATCTTGGCTACCAGATATCTTTCCGAATCATCAGAATTATTTTTTCAAAGAGAGGAATAATCAAATTCCAATCCATACAGCTTATAAATATTTTACATCTAACACACAGCTCTACAGTTCATGCGATAGGCAGGGTCTAAAAAATCAGTTACTAAATCTCAAAAAACATTTAAATGTCTATTTAAACACAGTGTCTTCTAGATTTTTAATCTTTTTTTTGTAAGAAAAGTAATCTGTAAACATCTTTACCTTTAGTTCATGCTTGGTCATTTGTTGTGGTCACTGTGGAAGAAGTGGGTATGACTTTGTAACCATTTGTGAAGTGGTCCATCTTTGCAAAAATATTACATTCCATGGGTAAAGAACAAGTCTTAGAATTACCATGTGGTATAAATTTGTGAAATCAATTTCTGTATTTAAAAACATAAAACAAAGACTACGAAACAGTCCAAAACTGTTGTAGCTGAATATTCTAAATACGAGCCAACAGTACTACACTAAAAATGTCCAAAAATAAGGCCTCTGAAATAAATATTTCCATTCTTTAAAAAAAGACATAATAAATGTACATCACATGGTCAGTGTACATATAAAAGTCATCAGTTTAAACCATTCTGGATGACGTATCTGAAGTAAAATGACCTAGGTTTTGCTTCTGTCGCCGTCCTCTGTTGTTTTTAGGGCATTTTCTGTTGAATTAAAAAAATAAAGAAAAGAAAAAGGTCATTTTGTTTAAGATATTTCAAATGTTTCCAAAGTAATACACATTTCACACATAAAGCCTTAATGAGAAACAGGATGCTGTTTGATGCAAGTCAAGCTGAGGACCAACGTGTCAGACTGCTATCTTCCCTACACAGCTAGGGACTAGAGGTTAGGTACAGAATGCAGGTGTAAGCACAAGCAAAGCTCATTCCTGGGTCTCTACTGCTGCAGATGCACTTCCCCGCCCTTCTTCGGGCCTGACAACTCCCTAGCTGCGGTGACCAATAACATATAAACCTAGGATAGTAGAAAGGATCCTGATCCATGTACTTCCTCTGAGCATTATGACACCCCCAAAGTGACAAGAACAGCTTGGACGAGGGAGTAATCGGGAAGAAGTGGGCTTATTAACCTCAGATATGAATAGACAGGAAATGCTTAGCGATTTTAGACAAGGAGTCGAAAGAAGTTTTTCTGCACCCTGCTTGGGCAAATCACAGAACCCAATAAAGAACTGTCATCCTGGGGATAAGGGATAGTCTTGGACTCTGCTTTCCCTTTAGTGTACATGTTTCTCCGTGGTGGTATCAATCTCATTGTGCTGTAATTGCTCTTGTGCCTGCCCACCAGAATGCAAACATACGAGCTCTTACTATGCACAAAGTGCTGTGGTATGCAGTGTGGAACAAAGGCACTGGGATGAATTCTGGGAATTCTGAGTTTGGACTCTGCTAAAAACTAGCTGTGCAATCTCCTTTTCCTACATATGAAATATTAAAAGTTGTACCAACCTCTAAAATCTCTGCCAGCAAGGTATTTATAATCTAATGGAAAGAAAGTCTTGTGACAAGGAATATTCCTAAAGTTCTCTGTTTCTAGTTCAGTTTCAAAGAGCACTGCTTTGGCTTGACTTAAAAGCCTTGGTGTTAACACTTTCATCTTATATGCTGTTTTTTGCAAATTTTATCTCACTAATCCTCATAAAAACACTTTGAGGTAGGGGCGCCTGGGTGGCGCAGTCGGTTAAGCGTCCGACTTCAGCCAGGTCACGATCTCGCGACCCGTGAGTTCGAGCCCCGCGTCGGGCTCTGGGCTGATGGCTCGGAGCCTGGAGCCTGTTTCCGATTCTGTGTCTCCCTCTCTCTCTGCCCCTCCCCCATTCATGCTCTGTCTCTCTCTGTCCCAAAAATAAATAAACGTTGGAAAAAAAAAAAAAATTAAAAAAAAAAAAAAAAAAACACTTTGAGGTAGACAGTGATGAAATCACATCCATTTCATGGTTAAGAAGCCAAGCAAACCTCTTTAACTGTCACCAACTCACCATGACCTTGGAAAAATTCCAACTTCCTGGGGCCATGGTTTTGTCATCTATAAAATAAAGGTGTTTGGCTAAGATGATGTTTGAGGTCCCTGCTATTGTCATTCTAGGGGTCTCAAAACATAAAAGAAGATTCCAAGTATAAAAGAAGAAAATTTTACTCATGCAGTCTTGCTCAGTGAGTCAGTGGGAACATCCTTTTAATGGAAGATTCCTCACATGTAACAGCCACCATGGGATAAGTGAACAGCTGTCCCATAATGGACCGTGTGGGAGAGGCACTCCTTAAAAATTCAGTGGAGCTAAGTCCAAGTACATAATTATAATATTCTAAATTCAAGAGAGCAAAACATTTGAGGGGAGACAACACCACAATAAAAAGACAGGCCTCAATGAGGAGACATGTAAGATAAATTCAATGAGATGAGCCTTCAGTCACGGAGACAGTGGGCAGCAAAAGACGGCTGCAACACAGTTATAAAAACACTGTGATGTCTAAAGTCTGTGAAGGCAGCACATGGATTTGGGATATAAATTTGAGGGCACAAACTTGAAAACTACTTGTCAGGTAATTTAAATTTAGTAGAATTAGAATTTTGAAGATTGTAGCACACTGAAAACAGAAGTGTAGAACAAGATAAAAGGCTGGATTGGGATTTGTAAAGGGCTTAAGTATCTTGAGTAAGGTATTCCCCCATCTAAGCCTTCAGTCTCCTCACCTCTCTAGAATAGAAGGCATTGACTCAAAGCTGCTTCCTGCTAACTCTAACATCCTTTGATCTTCTTAAACATGACATCGTCACCAGGCCTCAAAAGCTTCCCTCATCTTTACCTTCTTTCTTTCACCCTCCAAATAATTCATTACTCCGCTCCTGCTTTACTCAAATAACGTCCTAAATAGTTCCCCTGACCTCATATTTTCTCTCCTCCAGTGAAATTTTGCAGATGACACCCAGATTAATGCTCTGAAGAAATGATTCATACCAAGTCATTCCCCCCAACTCTATTCAAAAGCCCTGTCCCTCTAACAAAATTAAGTTTGAACCTTGCTAGCAAGCAATGGTCATACTTGGCAAATGTATTTCCTGAGGTGACTCAACATAGACCCTCCTCTTGATGGTTCAGTGGAAAGAGGAATGGTTTGGAAACCAGGCAGCACTGAATCCAAATCCAGCACTTCCACTTACCAGCGGGATGACCACAGGCAAACTACTTAACCTCTAAGCCGATATTAAATGGCCACAGGCAGCTCTGCTGTTACGTGGGGTTTTTTTTTTCTATTTTCCCTTTCTGCTGTCATTTTTTATATTATTATCCCAATTTTAATCTACTGCCCATTTTTTTTTCCTACTGCCCAATTTTATACTCAGTAGTCTTGCCTAAGGGCAGATCATCTGTTCAGTGGAATAAAGTCCACTGATTTTAGCACTTGAATTTTATGAAAAATACCTGTTATTCAGAGAACATTTTTTGTCATTTCTAGATTTATCATTTCAGCTCCAGATGGCTGAGACTAGTGAAGGTCTGGCTTCTATCCAGACCTTGGATAGAAGAGCTATAAATCCATTATGGCCTGCCAATATCTGTACTTGATATGCTCCGATCCTCTGCCCAGAATAATGCAGACAAGTACAGAAATGATGTTTATGGGACTTCTGAACCAAATCTTAAAGGAGACAGGAATAGCCAAGCAAGACAAAAACAAAAACAAAAACAAAAAAAAAAACAGGACACTGGGAAGCAGAAAGACAATATGAACTGGATTTAGCTGGACTTTTCTTGGGTCCACTTCATTTCTGACTTCTACATTTCCACTAAGTTTGGAAAATACCCATTTTTTCCCTGTTGCAATCCAAGAATGTCCCTTAATTTTGAGTTCAATTATGATAAATGCCAATGGTTTTAGTTATGATGGAGAATTTTAAAGATTACTTATAACTGTGTTCCAGAAAATGAAGTAATGAAATGTTAAGACAATGATATACGAAGAAAAGCCATTTTCTTTGATCTCTGGTTTCTTCCTTTCTTATTATATTTACTATGGATAAAGTATATCCTTAGGGCAAAAAACACCTTGCAGTTCATCAGCGCCTTAAAAATTGGGGCAGGCCCTTCTGTGCATGTGCAGGCCATTCTGCTACTACAATCATCATTCCAGAATGCAGTTCTAAGATCCCTACATTCTTTATGCCACTGAATATTATCCATGCTCCCTTTGCCAGCTGCCCAGCTACACATGTAACCCTGAGAATGAGTTCTTGTCAATACTCTAAGGAAGCAAGATAAGGACAGGTCAGACCTACTTAGAAATCTTAGGAACTGATCCTAGGATTTTTTCCTAATAGACAGGAAGACTTAAAGCCCCTATCATTTTGAGTGTGCTTCAAGGTTCTTCTTTACTTTAACAGCTATCCAACTCTAATTTAAGGTTGGTATTTCTTAGGCCATTACCTACCTCGTTATGCACATGACAATCGCTACTATAATGGCAATCTGTACAGCTCCAATAATTGCTGCAATAAGAACATGAGTGAGCTTTTGCCTACTTGGCACAACATAGAGAATACTAAAGTCCGTCTTTTCACAGTGCTGTCCAGTGTAACCAGATTCACATCTGAAAAGGGGAGGAAAAAAGATTCCTATGAGAATTACAGATTCTAATAATTCTAGGTTTTAGAAGAACATACAAAAGAATAATAAATTTATACAAAAATAGCAAATCAGGTACTTTCCCACTATCTGAAAAAAAAACCCAAAACTTCCATCTGTGTATTTCCTTAAACGCTACTCAATGTCTATTTCACAGTGCATCTTTCACCTATCATTATAGGACATTAATTTTACAGTTGCTAAATGGTCTTTATTACACCTCCTTTAAAAAAACAGATACATAAGGGGCGCCTGGTGGTTCAGTCAGTTAAGAGTCTAATTCTTGACTTTAGCTCAGGTCATGACCTCAGAGTCGTGGGATTAAACCCCACGTCAGGCTCTGCGCTGGGTGTGGAGCCCACTTGGGTTTCTCTCTGTCTCTCTGTCTCTCTGTCTCTCTCTCTCTCTCTCTCTCTCTGCCCCTCTCCCACTCAAACAAGTACATGCTCTCTCTCTCTCTCAAAAAAAAAAGGTACATAATAGTACCTTCACTGGCTATCATATAGCTAACATCTATTCCTCAGTCTAAGAGACATGCCAGCTATTTCCTTTTTTTTTTTTTAAGTTTATTTAATTATTTTGAGGGGGGGGGGGGGAGAGAGAGAGAGAAAGAGAGAGAGAGAGAGAGAAAGAATCCCAAACAGGTTCCATGCTCTGCATGGAGCCCCATAAGGAACTCAATCCCATGATCTTGAGATCATGACCTGAGCTGATACCAAGAGTTGGATGCTTAACTGACTGAGTCATCTAAGCACCCCTATTTTCCATTTTTCACAACTATGAATTAGGTGTAACAAATATTGGTGAGTGTGCACATTTCTATATTTAGTGTTATTCAAAAGGCTAGGTACTTGGAAATGGGATGACTAAATAAATAGATATAAACATTTACAGTTCTCTGAAAATTGCACTTTTTATATTATATCCAACACACTTTAGTGTACATAAATATAATCATTTAAGATGCAGGGGGAAAAGTAAAATAAGTTATTGACAAAAGCAGAGTCAAGCAGCCAAACAGAAGCTAATCTTAGAAATTATCTGAATTCCAAGTAAATAAAAAGGCAACATCAGCTGATAATAATAATTTGACAGGGGGAAACATTTAAGATATTTAACAAATTTCACACTTTGTAGCTGACAGAAGTAAAATGTATAAATTAGCCAGCCTTCAGTTAGAACTGATTAATAAAACCTCTGAAGTGTGAGGATAGTCGAGTTACTAACATCCCACACTTCATTAGAAAAAAAGATTTTTTAATAGAGCACACATAAAGAATAAGAAGAAATAGGAATAGGGAAATAGGAAGCCAGGGGTGATGTGAGTCCACTCCTCCCATCCCTGAGGTTCCTACACACCTATCAGAAAATTTCACACTGGGTCTAAGTCTACTAGCAGACAAAAAAAAAAAAAAAAAAAAAAAAACCAAAGTAGTAAGGCAGATTTATAGATCATGGAATAGAACCTGAGAGCCCTGAAATACGCCCATACGTCTATGGTCCAACTGATCTTTGACAAGGGTACTAAGACAATTCAATAAGAAAAAATAACCTCTTCAACAAAGCTGCTGCGACTAGATGTCCACATGCAAAAGAATGAAGTTGAACCTCTTCTTTACAACATACACAAAAAATAATTCAAAATGGATCACAGATCTAAAGGTAACAGCTAAAACTATAGGGGTGCCTGGGTGGCTCAGTCAGTCAGTCGTCGGACTTAGGCTCAGGTCATGATCTTGCAGTCAGGGAGTTCCAGGCCCGCATCAGGCTCTATGCTGACAGCTCAGAGCCTGGAGCCTACTTCAGATTCTGTGTCTCCTTTTCTCTCTGCCCCTCCCCAACTCACACTCTGTCTTTCTCTCTTTCTCTCTCTCTCTTTCTCTCAAAAAATAAACATTAAAGGTAACAGCTAAAACTATAAAACTCTTAGAAAAAAAAGTGAACCTTCATGATCTGGATTAGGCAAAGATTTCCTTAGATATGATACTAAAAGCATAAACAACAACAAAAAAGTTAAACTGGATTAAATCAAAATTAAAACCTTTTGTGTTTAAAGGCACTATCAAGAAAGTAAAAACCAAAAGAAGAGAATATTTTTGCAAATTATATTTTTGATAAGAGACTTGTATCTAGAATATATTTAAAAAACTATTACAAACTCCAACCAAAAGAAAAAAAAAATTACAAAATGGGCAAAAAGATCTGAATAGACATTTTTCCAAACAAGATAAACAAATGGCAAGTAAGCACATGAAACGATACCAATATCATTAGTCATCACGGAAATGCAAATCAAAACAACAATAAGAGATCACTTCATACCCACTGGAATGGCCAGAATCAAAAAGTCAGATAATAACTGTTGATGAAGATGCTGTAGGGAATGAAAAATGGCAAAGCCACTTTTGAAAACAGCCTGGCAGTTCCTCAAAAGTTAAACACAAGAGTTACCATTTGGCCTAGCAATTCCACTCCTGGACACTTACCCAACTGAAATTAACACAAGTCCACACAAAAACCTGCCAACAATTATTCAGGGCAGCATTATTCATTAATAGCCAAAAAGTGGGAACAATCCAAATATTCATCAATTGGTAAGCAGATTCAAAATGTGGTATTATAAGGAGCAAAGTACTGACATATGCCACAACATGGATAAACCTTGAAAACATTATGTTAAGTGAAAGAAACCAGACACAGAAGACCACGTTATACAAGCCCACTTAAATGAAATGTCCAAAACAGGTATATCTATAGAGACAAAACAGACCAGTGATTGTCTAAGACTAAGGGCGGTGGGCAGGGCGATTTGAGAGTAACAGCTAAAGAACACAGAGTTTCTTCTGGGGGCGATGAAACGTTCTAAAATTGATTGTGGTACTACAAAACTGTGAAAAAAAAATACTAAATACTAAAAATCACTGGTTTAAAAAAAAAGAATAAGTGGGAAAAAATGGTAAGATTATTAACATAAAATGCAATCTCTCATAAAATAAAATCAAACCAGTTGCTCAAAAGAACCACAGTTACTACTAATATTAGATTCAAGGGGATTTTACCTCATTGGTCCTGATTTAAAGAGGGCACTTTTTGATGCAGAGAACATCATCCTCAATAATATAGTTGTAATAAATTCAACAATATAATGAAATCTTATAGGATTTTTAAAATAATGTCTTTTGTGGTAAGCTAATGGCAAAAAGTCAAAGCTCAGTAAAATAAAAACAGGTCCATAGGGAGCTATAACAGTGTCCTAGATATGCAGCTCTCCGACAGTTTAGCTTAATCCAAAGATTAAAATCAGAGTATCAAAAAGAATGTATAGGCCATATATCATTCAGGCAATCCTCCTTGGATATTATTTTCTGCAACTGACTTTTGGGTTACACTCTCCAAATATCTGGATAATAACTTCTAGGTTATTACTACTTCTTCTGTTTTTGATTAAAGGCAGATCCAGGCATTTGGTCTTCTACACTCTCCATTCTTTCATCCTACACACGTCCATAGTAATCTCGTTCACTACCATGCCCTCATGTGCTGATTCTTCCATTTGTCCATTTACTAAACATCTGACATGTGTCAAGTACTGTGGATATTTGGGATACATCAGTGAGCAAAACAAATAAAGATTGCTGGTCTGGTTAACGGCTAGCTGGAGGAGGAAGGGTCAATAAACATGAATTAAATGGTTATGTTAGAAGGTGATATGCACTACACGAAGAGAAAGAAAAGAGTTAGTTAAAGGAAATTATAGGTCAGGAAGAGAGGGTTGCAACTTTAAACAAGATGGTCAGGGTAGGCTTCACTAAGAAGCTGACATGTAAGTGAGGATGTGAAGGAGGTGAGGGAATCTGCCATGTGGACAACAGGAAGGAGAACATATCAGATAAAGGAAGAGTCAGTGCAAAGTCCCTGAGGAGGGAGCATTATTAGCACATGGCCATGTCCAAGAATAGCAAGCATGGCTGGAGTGGAGTGGGCAAGCAGAAGGGATACAGAGAATTAAGACAGAGAGGTGAAGGGGTCAATTGTGTAGGGTTTCTGCACTCGATGAGATAGAGGAGCCACTGGGAGGGTTTTAGCAGAGAAATGACATGAACTTTCATTTAAGTCTCCATCTCGGGGTGCAAGGGTGGCTCAGTTAGTTAAGTGCCCAACTTCAGCTCAGGTCATGAACAGCCAACTCATGTTTCATGAGTTCAAGCCCCACATCAGGCTCTCTGCTGTCAGCACAGAGCCTACTTTGGATCTTCTATCTCCCTCTCTCTGCCCCTCCCCAACTTGCAAGCATGCTCACTCTCTCCCTCGCCCTCTCAAAAATAAACATTAAAAAAAAAAAAAAGAAAAGTCTCTATCTGGCTTCTAAGTTGAATATGGACTGTAGGATACAGGGAGGCTGTTGCAATAATGCCAGAGAGAAGAAACGGTGATCTGAACCAGGAATAGCAGTGGCAATGGGGAGAAGAACTCCGATTCTGGACATATTCTGAAACAGAGGTAACAGGATTTCTCAACTGACTGGGTATGGATTACGAGAGAACTCGAAGGTGTATCAGAGGTGTTTTCTCTGAGCAAAGGAAAACATGGAGTTGGCATCAACTAAGATGAAGAAGGCAGCAGATGGAACAGGTTTAGAGGAGGGAAGGCAGATCAGGAGATAGGCTTAGATCCTATTGAAATGGAGGAGTCAAGACATCCACAGGAAAATACCAAGGAGGGAGAGGGATCTATGAGTCTCAAGTTGAGGAGAGGGGTCTGGGATTTATGCAAAGTAGGAGTCATCAGCATATGTCATGGAAAGCTCTAAGGCTGGGTGGCATCACTAAGGAAGAGGACCAGGACTGGACCCTTGGACATCCCAACAATGAGAGGTCAGGAGCAAAAGGTGAACCAGCCAAGAAGATGTAAAGAAATGGCCAGTGAGGCAGCAGAAAAGAGAGAGAGAATGCAATCCCTAAAGCCAAGTGTATTATTATGCATATTGCACAGGAGTCAAATGCTACTGACTGTTCAAAAGTAATTTAAGACTAAGAATTGATCACTGAATTTAGCAACAAGAACAGCCTCAGGGAAGTGTTGGAGCAAAAGCTCATTGGGGTGGGTTCATGAGATACAGGAAGTGAGAAGCTGGAGAGAGAGCACAGACAACTCTTTTGCGTTCTTCTACAAAGGAAATAAATGGGACAGCAGCTGATGAGAGAGTGAGAATTTTTTTCAAAGACAGAAGAAATGAAAATATATTTAAATTATATATATATATATATATATATATATATATATATATATATATATAAATAAACATATCTATACAAGAACATATGAAACACAGAAAAGCAGGGAGAATTTCTGGTTGGTGCGGGTGAAAAATCTGTGAGAGTCCTCCTCATAATGCTTCAATGTTCTCAGTGAACTCAGAAACAAGATGATCAGCTAAGGAGGAGAAGGAGGTACGGACAATCTGAAGAGAAGGGTGACAACAGAAAGCCAGCATCTGGGACAAGAGGAGGATGAATGGACTGAAGCTCAGAAAGACAACCTGGCAGCTCGTAGGGCCCATTTTGAGTACAAACATCGGTGAGATGCATTAGCCTGGTGGTGTGCTTTTCATCAACAGTCATGTTCAGCTGGATGGGTATACAGAATAGCTGTACAGGTACACATTAGGCAGGAAGGAATGAACCAGGATTATAGTTTTGTCAAGTGAGTATGATGAAACAAGAGAGGGACGACCATGACTGACCATGAATTTAAGCTGGATAAGGAGGGGATGAAGACATTCAAGGGGCTAGGGACACGGAAAAAAGGTGAAAGGATGGGCAAACCGGAGGCCTAGAGGAACAGAAGCAGGGCTGGGTAGGAACTACAAGGGATATGCTAGAGTAGAACGATTCCCAAACGTATGCCTCCAACCTGCTTCTGTCTCCTGAGTTCTCAAACCAACATACATCCATCAGCCTGCTAGACTTCCATAGGTGGATCCCCCACAGGCACCTGAGACCAAGCATATTACACTGAATATATCATTTCCACCCAAACCTCCTCCGTCTTCCCGTTCCCTGTCCCCACTCACTTCTGCCTTACCCAGAAACCCGGGAGACTCTCTTGACTCTTCCTTCCCACCACCCTCCACCAACTCCCACATTCCATCTTCAAACAACTGGTCACCAAAACCTAGGGGTTGAACTACCTTATCTTCTCTCTGCAATTCATCTGCTGATCTCAGTGTCACTACAACTCCTTTACTTAGTTCAGGCTCTAATATCTTACTAACGCACAGTCTCCTAACATTCAGTCTCCCGATCCATTTTCCACAAGACCAGCGGCTTTCAGATCTGATCATAACTTCCTTAACTTAAATCCTTCAGTGGCTTCTCAAACATCCTTTAAAATAAAGGGCAAATTCCTGGAGTGACACAAATGTTCCTGTAAGACCTGCCCCTCTTCCCACAATGTCCCTCATCCTCATCAAGGTGAAGTGCCTTGTCTGAAGTCCCAAATCATCTTGAGTATATCTATCTCTGTGTGGCAGCATTTTTCATATTATATTTTAATTGTTTATTATTATTGTCTTCAACCAGACATTAGGGTTTTTGGAACCTATAGACGGTAGGTTTTTTGGAAGGCAAGATGCCTGGATCCCTGTCATACCTGAATTTGAGACGCCAGGGGCAGGCAGAATTTGGTACAAAGTAAGTAATAAACAAACAAACAAATTAACGGTGGGATAATACTAAAAGATTTTAGCCTAATAATAGGACTGTGGCTAGCGATTGTTCACCCCTGCCTGCTTACTGTTACCCAAACATACCCACCTATTAGTTGAAGTGCATGTGATATTATGGCCTGATTCTTATAGACTTTGTAAATGCTTAGACAAAAGAAAAAGATCTGCTGCTTTTTAGGATTATACGTATGCAGAAAAGAGATTCTCTGGCATTTAAGAAACAACTCTGGTCTGGAGAAGAAGGTGGAGTTGATCATCATCACATGGCATTCAAAAGATAGTTAACTGGGGCACCTGGGTGGCTCAGTTGGTTAAGCGTCCGACTCTTGGTTTCGGCTCAGGTCATGATCTCACAGTTCATGAGTTTGAGCCCCACATGGGGCTCTGCGTTGACAGTGCAGGGCCTGCTTGGGATTCTCTCCTTCTCTCTCTGCCCGCCCCTCCTCCTCCTCTCTCTCTCCCTCTTCTCTCTCTCTCAAAATAAATGAATAAACATTTTTTTAAAGTTACCTAAGTAGCTACTGGAATAGGCCCCCTGCGAGGCAATGGGAAGACAGGTTTAGCAAAACAGTCTCAAACCTAAAGGCAATTATAATCTAATAATGTCAACTCCTATTGATTAAATACATACTAAGTACCAGGTATTGTGCTAAGCACTTTGCATATATTATCTCATTTAATTTTAGCAACAATTTAAATTTAAATTTAGTAAGTTTTAGGAGATAGGTACCATTATTATTTTAATTTTTGAAATGAGAAAATGAGGCTTAGAAATTTAAGTAACTTCAGAAGAGCACAGTCAGTAACTGGCCAGTCTGGCGTACCTGCTTCCAAAGCCTTTAACCACTATACCACTGAATCCTCTCACTGTCAATTACTCACAGTAAATACTGCAAAGTGACCTGGTATCACTTGATTATCAGGACACCGTCCTCTCTCATCCCTCACTTTTAGATATCTTGAAAGATGCCCTATCCTAAGAACAACATAATCTGAATTTCTATCAAGATTATGTATGCCACTTGGGACAAATGAGGAATCCATTGAATGATTTTGTTTTAAAACTGGCTTGTTGGGGCGCCTGGGTGGCTCAGTTGGTTGGGCGTCCGCTTCAGCTCAGGTCATGATCTCACAGCTTGTGGGTTTGAGCCCCGCGTCAGGCTCTGTGCTGACAGCTCAGAGCCTGGAGCCTGCTACGGATTCTGTGTCTCCCTCTCTCTGTGCCCCTCCCCCACCCCCTCTCAAAAATAAAGACAAAAAAATTTTAAACTGGCTTGTTCCCCTTTGCACAGCTGTATTTTTTTAACATTTAGGAAAGAGGGGTGGGAAAGGAGCGATAGCACTTTCAAACAGGAAAAAGCCAAAAGCTTAACAAAGAATTATTTAATCATTAACAGTTTATAGTGTTTTGTTCTGTTTTTATTTTTATTTTTATTTTTTTTTTTTAGTATTCATAAAATGGCTTTTATTTTTTTTTTTTTTCCTGAAATTTATTGACAAATTGGTTTCCATACAACACCCAGTGCTCATCCCAAAAGGTGCCCTCCTCAATACCCATCACCCACCCTCTCCTCCCTCCCACCCCCCATCAACCCTCAGTTTGTTCTCAGTTTTTAACAGTCTCTTATGCTTTGGCTCTCTCCCATTCTAACCTCTTTTTTTTTTTTCCTTCCCCTCCCCCATGGGTTCCTGTGAAGTTTCTCAGGATCCACATAAGAGTGAAACCATATGGTATCTGTCTTTCTCTGTATGGCTTATTTCACTTAGCATCACACTCTCCAGTTCCATCCACGTTGCTACAAAAGGCCATATTTCATTTTTTTCTCATTGCCACGTAATATTCCATTGTGTATATAAACCACAATTTCTTTATCCATTCATCAGTTGATGGACATTTAGGCTCTTTCCATAATTTGGCTATTGT
Organism: Prionailurus viverrinus; assembly: GCF_022837055.1. Lineage (NCBI taxonomy): Eukaryota > Metazoa > Chordata > Mammalia > Carnivora > Felidae > Prionailurus > Prionailurus viverrinus. The sequence continues at coordinate 25,221,851 of NC_062573.1, forward strand.
TGAGAGTGCTGCTATAAACATTGGGGTACAAGTGGCCCTATGCATCAGTGCTCCTGTATCCCTTGGGTAAATTCCTAGCAGTGCTATTGCTGGGTCATAGGGTAGGTCTATTTTTAATTTTCTGAGGAACCTCCACACTGCTTTCCAGAGCGGCTGCACCAATTTGCATTCCCATTGTTCTGTTTTTAAAGCAGGAGGAGAAGAGGAAAAAGAGAGCCTGGAGAAGGGAGCTAAGGGTAGAGGGACCAGGATACCTGCTTTCAAACAGCTTTCTTTTACTTTCTGGAGAGAAAGATTCACTGGCCTACCAGGCTGACAGAACAAAGGAAAAGTGTAGTATTTCTCCATCTTTTGGTGTTTTGACTAAGAAAGGAAAAAAAGGACTCTGGCCAAACTGCAAGAGGCAGGAACGTGCAGAATGACAGCAATCTCCCCTTGTCTAAGGAAATACTGTACCCTGGCTAACCAGACCAGTCTGAGATAGAGGATGAGCTCCCAGCACCAGCAAGAAGTGTTACTGGTAAACAGACACAGAACAGCAAAACGCATCACGATCATTAGGCTGAGTGTCAGGAAATCCGAGATCTAGTTTTGCTGCTGCTGACCTTGAACAAGTTTCATAACCTCTCCTGCTTCAGACAGTAGAAGATTTACACCTTTCCCATTTCTACTTCTCTCTTCACACCTGGTTCTACATCCCCATTCCCTTATTTTTAGAAATCTATTTCAGTATATGTTTTGAGTTACGAATTCTCTGTTCTTAACACATTCTTTAGTCCCTAAATCACCTTGTGACAGATTGCCTGAAAACCAAAATAGTGCTGAAATATGGCATATTTATTTCTTATATAAAAAATGGACATCATATTAAAAATGTTAAGCCCATAATCTTAAAATCCTAATATGACATCTGTTTTTGGTTTTGCATATTATACATGTCAGCTTTTTCCAAATGATACTGCTAATTTATTTTTGACTCAACTGCAAATAAATAATACTTTTTGGTAATATTTAATCTATATTTCACTATAGCTTTCTATAGAGCAGTGACTGCAGGAAAAAGTTCCTCACCTCTGATCTGGAGATGCTGACTTACCTACAAGAAGCCTTCTGAGTGGAATAGATGAATTCACATTTCCCATGGATGCAGTAACCATTGAGGTTTTCAGGGCAAGGCATGTGGTTTCCAATATAAACATCTTCTCTTTGATCACTAGCATCTTAAAAGAACATAAACCAGGGCAATAAACAGTGAAAAGCAATTGAAAAATATGGACTTTTCAAAGATTCTAACAACAAATAAATTGGCTGGTAATTTGGAAAAGAAAATTATCAGATAGGGGGCTGGATAAGAACCAAGGTCTCATTATGACATAAACACAATAAGTAGACTGTTTAGATTCAAAGCATTTAAAAATATTTGCAAAACATGACCACTATGAGTTACTGTTGTTTACAAACAATCTGCCCCCAAAACATAAACATCTTGGTTAAAGAAATAAATGCTAGCTCGATAAGAAAGCTCATCTCTATGAACCAGAAATGGTGTACTACAGCTCTGGGTTTTGAAAAACTGACTTAGTCTAGTCATTAACCTGGGGACTATGAAATTGAAGTAAAAAAACCTGGAATGGCAGAGAGCAAGGTATGGCACTTTGAAATTTTAGGGTGAAATATTTTGGGAATGAAAACTATTATGCATGTTGATTTTTTTTTCCAAATGCTGATTTTTTATCTGGCTGTTCTTAGTATATGTTATTGTATAAAAAACTCAATAACATAGGGAACAAATGAAAAAAAATTTTTAATCACCTGAAACCCCTCTATCCAAATAGAACCATTGAAAACATGTTGATGAACATCTGTTCAATTAGGTATATTGATTTGAAATGACCTGAGCTGAAGTGAAGAAAATGAGAGTATGGTGAGTAATTTCAATGTCATAAATAGGAAGAGAATCAGGAAAGAAGGACAGAAAGGAGCAGGAGGGAGGGAGGCATAAGGACTCGGTCTTCAAAATAAATCATTTCACCATTCATTATCTCTATCCCTCTCTATTTCTCCCTATGCCCTCTGTTTCTCTCTTGCCTCTCTCATGTACTTACATAAGCATATACCTAATACCCACACATTCTGCAATGGACTTTTAAACTTTTTTTCCTGGCATATACATTAATATATTCATCCTTAGTCTATGGACTCAAGAGTTCCTACACAGGCCTGTGCTTATGTAGGAAAAATCCCCAGGCTTCCTGTCAGTTTCTCACATTTCTAGCTTACAAATTCTGTGATCAGCTGTGTGACCTTGAGAGTACCACCCTCTCTAAGACTGAGATCTCGTAACTGTAAAGTCAGGATCTTAACAGGATCTACACTTCATGTAGTTCTGAGAGGATTATGTGAGATAATTGATGTATGCACAAGACCACTAGAACAACCAGCTCTCAATCTATATACCACACCATGTTACAGCAAAGGCTATCTCCCCCAAATACAAATAAAGGTATTGCTATAATGTGGAAATTATTAATGGAACCAAATTAAGAAGGAATAAAATAGAAGACTGTGTGTATAAATATGTATGTGTAGGAAAGGGGAAGAGCAAGGGAGAAAAAGGAATGGAGGTACTAAGTAGGAAAAGAAACCTGAGTACTAAAAATGCAGATTTTCTGGAGACTGAAATTCACATACAAAAGGAAAAATGCGTAATGATTATTAGGCTCAATAATAGGATACCTAAAAGCAGAGAGATCATGTCATCCCTCACAAGATGAAACTGATGCTATTTTACCTCAAAATTTATGTATTTACATTGTACTAACTTATGCCTGTAAAGAAAACTGAACCAGAAATCAAGAAATCCAACATGGAAATTCTCAAGGTATCTCTGCTGTTTTGCTCTGTTTAAGTATTTATTTATTTTGAGAGAGAGAGTGCACATGAGCAGTGGAGGGGCAGAGAGAAAGAGAGAGGGAGAGAATCCCAAGCAGGCTCTATACCGACAGCTCAGAGCCCGATGTAGAGCTTGAACTTATGAACCGTGAGATCATGACCTGAGCCAAAACCAAGAGTCAGATACTTAACCAACTGAGTTACCCAGGCGCCCCTCTCCTATTTTGTGACCTTGGTCAAATCACACTGTCTCTCTAAAGCAGCTGAATAAGATCAGCATTGTCCAACATAATATGAGACGTGTAATTTTTAGTTTTCTAGTAGCCATATTTTTTAAGTAAAAAGAAATAGGAAAATTAATTTTAATCCTATATTTATTTAATCTATCAAATAAGTATCACTTCAACATATAATCAGTATTACAAAATTGTGATTTTTTTTTTACACACATTTTCTTAAATACGTCTTTAAAATCTGGTGACCACTTAACACTCACTCACAGCACATCTCAATTCTGACTAATCTTGTTTCAAGTACTCAATAACCACATACTGCTAGTACCCACCATATAAGATAGCACAGTATAGATGACTATTCATTTATCATTTATTGATCATCTTTCATATGCTAGGTACTCTGTAGGTGCTGGGGACAGAAAAATATCCTGTCCTCAAAGGGCTTATATGGTCTCCTCCAGCTCCCAAACTATAATTTTGCCATGACAGAAGAAATCCCTTGGGGCTGCTATAATCCTAAGCACCCACTTCTCCACTACAATACTCATGATATTGTCTTACAACCATTTGGGTTTTTTAACTCAGTCTCTACTATGAGACTGTGAGCTCCTTAAGAATCTAGACATTTGTATCATTTATTTCTGTATAACTCCTAACACTTAGAATATAGTACTTTTCTTGCTATGGTTTCAAATTAAAAGTGCTATTCCACATTTGCAATCAAACCATAAGTGACTTGAGCAATACAACTGTCTCCCGTAGCACTCATCACCCTGCAACTTCTCAGAACATGATACTGTCATGGTGTGTTACACCATGAAGTATATAATAATGGGACTACAGAGACTAACCTATAATAATAAGATCTTGTAATGTGTATCATAATGGTACTCTATAGGTCTACAGAGGCTGTGGTAATGTACTAATCTACCATAAGAAAAGTCCTATCAACAGCAGGAAATCTCAAGAATAATGCAGAACTGAATGCTATCAGAGAATTCAGCTACATCACAGCAATAAGAAAAAGTTAACTAAATCAAGAACAGCGTTTTGAGAAATTAGTAAACAAAGCATAGCACCAGTGGCATTTACTGAATGAATTAATGAAAGAATGTGGTATCAGGCTGTAGACAAGGCAAAGCCATCTAAAAACACAGACATGTCCAGTAAGACTTTGAAATCTGTGGCTGTCACAGAGCCCAAATTTCGCATTCTGCTCAGTGCTAGCTCTATTCATTCCATTATACATAAACACACTATTTCTGTGCATAGCCATATACTCAGCTAAGCTACAGAAGATATAAAGAAAAAGTATACATGGTCCCTGCCCTTGAGAAGCTTATAATCAAGTTAGGGAATTAAGGTATACACATGAAAAGCTGAATAACACAAGAGAAGGGTTTCCACATGACAGTTTACAATTAAATGCCAAAAAAAAAAAAAAAAAGTTGTACAATACTGGGTGCTAAGGGAAGTTCAAGCTTTTTTTTTTTTTTATGTTTATTTATTCTTGAGAAATAGAGATAAAGCACGAGCAGGGGAAGGGCAGAGAGAGAGGGAGACACAGAATCCGAAGCAGGCTCCAGGCTCTGAGCTGTCAGCACAGAGCCTGAGGCGAGGCTTAAACGCAGGAACCACAAGATCATTACACACTTCGACCAAGTGCCCAAGGAAGTTCAAGTTTAAAGGAGAACTCATTGTAGGTGATATTACTCAGGGAAGTATTCATGGAAAGGACAGGACTCAAGTTAGGTCTCAAAGCATATCCAGATTTATTTAGAGGAAGAGTGGAAACCAAAAGGAAGGTATAATGCACACAGCATTCTTAAGAACGAGAAGTAGATGAGCCTTAGCAAGAGTTGTATATTCAAACCAGGGAAGGGTTTAAGTCAAAATTGGAAAAATAAGCTGAAATCAGATTATGGAAAAATATGAACCCCCCAGGTAAGAAATGCTTTCTTTTTTTTTTTTTTTAATTTTTTTTTCAACATTTATTTTTTTGGGGACAGAGAGAGACAGAGCATGAACGGGGGAGGGGCAGAGAGAGGGGGACACAGAATCGGAAACAGGTTCCAGGCTCTGAGCCATCAGCCCAGAGCCTGACGCGGGGCTCGAACTCACGGACCGCGAGATCGTGACCTGGCTGAAGTCGGACGCTTAACTGACTGCGCCACCCAGGCGCCCCGAGAAATGCTTTCTTAATCATATGGACAAGGAAGACACTGACAGTCTTCTAGCTAAAGAACAGCCCAATGAAAGCCATGTTTTGCATAATTAAGAGTGATTGCCTAGAGCTGGTGGTTAGGGAGAATGGGGAGTGAATGCTAATGCATGTGAAGTTTCTTTTTCGGCTAAGTAAAATGGCCTAAAATTTGATTTTGATATGATAGTTGTACAATCCTAAATATATTTTTTAAAAAATTGAACTGAAGGTGCCTCGCTGGCTCGGTTGGTAGAACATGCAACTCTTGATCTCGGGGTTTGAGTTCAAGCCCCATGTTGGGTATAGAGATTACTTTAAAAATGTTTTTTGGTTTTTTATTTTAAAACATTGAATTGCATACTTTAAAGAGGTGAACTTAGTGGTATGTAAATTGTACGTCAAAAAGTTGTTAAAATTTTCAATTGGATAACAGCATGCAAGATAAAGGGGCAGGGGAACTAGGAAGACCAGGTGACCAATTAGGAATTCACTACATAATCCAAACTTGTGGCAATGAAAAACTAAGCTAGGGCTTAGCAGTAGGAATAAATATTAGAGATACAGAAAAAAATACATACAGCTTGAAGTTGCTGTGGAATGAGCTCTCAGAAACTCAGAGCTGAAAGGGTCTTTGGGGCCTGTCTGGTCTGATGAAGGAATCTCTTTATAAAGTTACAACCCCAAGGTCCTGTTTCTACTTGACCACTTCCAGAAGTTTAAAAAAAAAAAAAAATCAACCCAGTTAATTCCAGTATTATCAAATGTTCCTTATGTCGAACGAAATCTCTTTCTTTAACTATTGATTTCTCCATGTCTGTTTACCCCATAGCCCACTGTCCAACAATTTTTTTTCTTAAGGTCAAACTTGCCCAATCCCACCCTTTAGATAACTTGTAACAACCATCTTCACAAGTAGTGCCCAGCACTAACCCATTAAATGTACCTTAAGCATTTAGTAGAACAGAACTGTCTTTATTAAAGATGCTTTCAATACAGAATTATGCTCCGAAGAAAATATGCATGAATTCAAAGAAACTATGATCAATAAACACATGAAAAATGTTCAATATCACTAATCATTAGGGCAATGGAAATCAAAACTACAAGACAGCATCCCACACCCATTAGGATGACTACTATCCAAGAAAGAAAAAAAAGAAAATAGTTAAGTGTTGGCATGCATGTGGAGAAATTAGAACCCTGTGCACTGCTGATGAGAATGTACGATATAGCCACTGTGGAAAACAGTACGGTGATTTCTCAAAAAATTAAACACATAATTACTATTTGATCTAGCAATTCCACTTTTTTTTTTTAATGTTTATTTATTATCGAGAGACAGAGAGAGACAGAGCATGGGAGAGGCAGAGAGACGGGGAGACACAGAATCCGAAGCAGGCTCCAGGCTCCGAGCTGTAAGCACAGAGCCCCACGCAGGGCTTGAACTCACAAACTGCAAGATCATGACCTGAGCCGAAGTCAGATGCCCAAACAACTGAGCCACCCAGGTGCCCCTAGCAATTCCACTTCTGGGGATATATTCAGAAGAATTGAAAGCAGGGTCTCAAAGAGATAGCTATAAACCCATATTCAAAGCAACATTTATAATAGCTCAAATGTGGAAGCAATACAAGTGTCCATCATTGAATGAATGGATAAACAAAACACGGGACGTATATACAATGGAACACTATTCAGCCTCAAAATGGAAGGAAATTCTGACTTATGCTACAACACAGATTAACCTTGAGGACATTATGTGCACCGAAATAAGCCAGTCATAAAAAGACAAACACTGTAGGTTTCCATTTGTATGAGGCACTTAGAGTGGACAAAATTATAGAAACAAAAAGAATGATAGTTGCCAGGGCTGAGGGAAGAAGTGGGAAGTTATTGTTTACTGGGTATAGTTCCAGTTTTACAAGCTGCAAGACTTCTAGAAATGGATAGTAGTGGTGATTGCACAACTTCATGAATATATTTAATACCACTGAACTGTGCATTTAAGAATGATTAAAATGGTAAATTTTGTTACATGCATTTCACCATAATTAAAAAATTAGGGAAAAAATGACTCTAAATGTGAACCTAATGACAGGAGGTTCAGTAGAATGAACATAGTAAATGAAGTTCAAATTTAGACCTCTAGGTATCCAAAAGTATTTACTGAGCACCTATTATGTTCCAGGCTCTACATATGAATATATGAAACTGGAGCTTAAGATTAAGCTCTAAGGGCACCTGGGTGGCTCAGTCAGTTAAGCGGCCAACTCTTGATCTCAGTTCGGGTCATGACCTCACAGTTCGTGAGACCAAGCGCTACATCGGGCTCTGCATTGACAGCACGGAGCCTGCTTGGGATTCTCTTTCTCCCTCTCTCTCTGCCCCTCTCCCTCTTGCACACTCTCTCTCCCTCTTTCTTTCTCAAAATAAATAAACTTAAGAAAAAAAAAGATTAAGCTCTTAATTAAAGCTAGAAAACAAATGTTCACCAAGGTGATGGCTGAAAGTATATTAAAGTTCTGAAGCAAATTAAGAAAGAAAGCAAAGCAGCAGTAGAGAACTCTGGAATAGTTGTGATACAAAAAAAAAGAGCACCAGGGCTTAGGGTCAGAAAGCCTAAATTCCAGTCTTTGCTCTGCTATTCTACATGAGCCACCAATTCACTGTTTCAGCTTCTTTGTCCACAAAATGAGGATAACTTGGTTGTGATAAGGATCAAATAATAACACAAATATGTGAAAGCACCCGACACACAGAAGGGCACACAAGAATAATTGTTGAATGAATGAATATCACACTGATGTCACTCATGAACCACATTAAACATGATGCAGATAGGTAGACTCACCAATGGTGAGACCTTTGACCGCAGTCAAGTACCAACAATGAAAACAGAAAACACAAGTATTAACAATCACCCTAATAACCTCCATAAGGAATTTAGTGATACAGCATTTAATAATCAGAGTAATCCTAGGCTGTAGATAGTAGTATCCCCACTATATAGATAATATCATTAAGGATCAGAGAAAGGAGGCCACAGAGCCTTTAAGTGTAGACCAAGTCTGATTCCACAGAGCAAGCTCTTAACCATCACGCTATTATTTCACCAGCCACTCTGGGAGATGTGAAGGGAATAGACAAAAGCAGAATGTCCAAGCACCTGCTCTCTGGGCCAAGTAAATTAGATTAACTTCAAAAAGGAAATATAAAAAGGCTTTAAAGATGGAATAAAGCACAGTTTCAGAAACCACAGCAGAGATGCAGCCTCGCACAGCAAGAACTGGGCACAGAATGGTCCTCTCCAAACAATGCCCTCAGGCAAGTGGTGACAGGCTCCACGAACAACAGCTGCAACTGTTAGTCTCTGAACAATGTTGGTGTGTGTGCGATATAAAAAGTATACTTGGTCACTCAGTGGCTCCTTCCACCCACAGAGGCATTCAGAAACAAATCTACCACCAGCGGCAGTGTTTTCAAATACAAAGGAGAGTATGGTTCTAAGCGATGATGTTATAAGAAAATCCAGTACCAGATGGCCTATCTGCAAAGGCATCTTCCACTGGCTGGCTGTCCTGGTCCATCAACATACAACCCAAATAAAGCATAAGGAGTTGCTATTAACAACCAAGACATGCACCTGGTAGGTCATCTGCTGAGGCCACAACAACACACCAACACTGCATCAGTAACTCTGGCTCATTTCTACAAATCCCTACACTTAAAAAATTTAATATATTCTTTCTTGTTTCCCCTATACTATCCTGCACCTCATCTTCATTACTAAATATCCCTCCATACATACCTTCCCTACACCAGTCTCCTCATACCCCATCAAAGAATACGTAGGTATAAAAAGCTACCTACCCTCCAACACCTCTAACTCTCACATTTCTAAATCCCATTTTCCATACTAACCCTAACTCTTCCTTTCCTAGCCTTTCCACTCTTCCCAACAAAACACATTTTCTAATGTGAACAAACTCATCCACTTCCTCAGCCATTCCCTTAGAAAGTATTCCTTTCATCTCCCTGACATACCAAGATCACGTTACTTCCTACATCCCCTTTCCTTCCACCCTCCCCTGCTGTGCTTCCTACCCATCACCTCCAGATCAGTATTCCACTCTCATCTCCCAGGGACCTTCATCTCTTAGGGGTCTGTGCCATCCACCCAGACAGCCTTCTAAAACTCATCAGGACTCTCTCCCACACTCCACAGCACACACACTCAGACTTCTCTCAAAGATTTTAGCAACTGTCTCAGTCTTACCTTTCAATGAGGGGAATTTATCAAGACTTTAAAAATGGAGCAGATCAAAAGAGCTGTATTAAAATATGTTAAGTGACAGTCGCCAAGTAATGGAAAAAATAGTACCAATATCTCAGTATCTCTGGTATCATCACTGGTTAGCAGGAAGAGAGAATATTGAGAGAAGGAGGTCAAAGATGGGATGAGGGATGGGGTGAAGTGAGGCTCAGGAACTAAGACAAGCGAGAATGTCTTAGAAATAAAGAAGGTGCTACAGTTAGATTGTAGGCTGTACGAAAATATCTTTGGACAAAAATGGTCACGTTGAAATGTCATATGCCACAAAGGAACTTCCTGGATAGATGGAAATATTAGAGACTGTGGGTATACGTGGGTATATTGGGGTGCATTCATTTTTGAAAACTGATAGCTTAACATTCATGTATCTCACTGTATGTAAATTATACCTCAAAGAAACACCTGTAAAATAAGAATAATGATCATCAAGAGGGTAGAGGTATACAGGCAAAATAAAAATGGCAGAATGCTGTAAACTGTTGAAGGTGGGTACTGGGAAAAGGAGGGTTCATTATACTATTCTGTTTACATACATTTGAAATTTTCTATAATCAAGCTTTTAAAATGTCACATACCCATCTCCCATACCTCATGTTCAACCATCATACCCTGTACGGCATAAAGATCTACAACAATGCTTCCAACACTACAATCTCAGCATTTACCACAGGTTTTCTAACAGCCCAAGACAAGCACTAATTCAGCCACCGTGCTGGACACTGAAATGTTCCATTTCATGAGCACTACTTTCTAAGAGCTCAACTTTAAAAAAATCTTCCCTACTGAGCACTACCTTCCAATCTGTCCAGCTACCTGCCGATGCTGTGTTGCTGCTTTTCACTTTGTAGCCTCCATCCCTAGAGCCCTATCTACCTAGCGAGTCTTGTGTCCTGGGGACACAAATATTTACTAAGGTCCTCCTATAAATGCCTCTGAGGACAAAAAATAGAAGCAAATGGGAAAATACAAAATAGTACCTTTTGACCTCTACTCCTCCCTACTAGAACATTTCTTAACTCTTTCAACAATTTGATTTCACATTTATAACTCTAGAGAAACTCTTTGGTCCAAGATTACCAATGACTCCCTTGTCTTCAAATTCAATACTCATCCTCTCAAATGTTTATGCAGCTTCTCCCTTTTGGCTTCTGTGCCACTGTAGTTTTCTTGGTTTTCTCTGGATCTGGATAACTGTGCCATCTAATGAAACTTTCTACAACTCTCGATATGTTCTATGTGTGTGCTGTCCAAAACGATAGCCACTGGCCACATGTGGCTGTTTAAATTTAAATGAATTAAAATGAAATGAAATTAAAGGTTTTGTTTCTCAATCATGCTAGCCCTATTTCAAGTGTGCAATAGTCTACACAATGCAGCTCTATAATCTCTTACTCGTTCTCATGACTTCAGTTACCTATCACCTCTGTCTCAAAGGACTGACTTGCAAATTTATGCTAAACAAGTCACATGGACTTATTTAGTCCCACAAGAAACTCAAACTCCAAAATTAATCACCTCCACCATCAACTCCTCCCTTACTTTAAACACCTTGCCTCTCCCAACATCCTTAGTTGTGTAAATAGAATCTATCATCCAAGTCATCTCAACTCTATCCCTCTGATCTAAGCAGAAGTCTATCCCCTTTGAGTCAACCTAACTGATCTCCCTGCCTCTAGTCCAATATATATAATAATAAGCACAATGTACCTACCACATACCATTCATTCAACTGGTTAACTCTGCAGCCTTGTCTTTTTCAAATATATTAATAATTCTACAAATAAAGTTTAAATGTCTTAGGATAATACAGCATTTAAGTAAGACACTACATAGTCTGGCCCCAACCTTTCTAATCTCTTCTTCCATTTTCTACCTCTTAAGCCCCCTACTCTCCAGCCAAAAAAGGACTCCTTACCACTGTCCAATACATTCTATCATAACGTTTGCATCCACACCTCTGCTCATGCTCTTGCATTCTCCTTAAATATCTTTTTGATCTCTGTTAAAATCCTAACCATCCTTCAAGGTTCAGCCCTAATTTCACCTCTTCCATTAAGCTTCTCAGATCCTCACTATACTCCACCAAATAGCAATCTTTTCTTTTCTGAATGTCCATTGCACTTTTCAACCACACTACATGTATAACAATAGCCAATTTCTACTTTGTTAGAAGTAGGTTATATTCATTTCTTATTATGAAGAAACTCTTTAAAGAAGGAGGTCATGTGTTAGTTATCTTTCTATCCACCAACAATGTCTGATAAAACAACCAGTATAGAATAGGCACATTATAAATTATATCTACTGATTATGGTAATTTCATTTGAGTTATAGACCAGTTCTTATGTGTAAAGAATTTTCAGTATCTCAAAAGTGGCCTAGGCACTAAATTATCCCTGTAGTTTTATCAAAGGCAGGCAAGTATTTGGGGCATACATAATTCCCCAAATTACCTTAAGTATGAGCCTCTAGCTACTGAAAAATAGCCTTCCTATTCAGGTCATGTACTAACAGTATAAAGAAATAAAACTGGGGCTGATCTATTATGTCTCCTATGGGAATACAGGAGATTTTCCATTTTAAATACAGCACTTGTATCAACATAGCAAACTAGTATTTCAGGAGCTCATGGAATATAAATGATTCAGGTATGATATGATTCTATTGAGGGAATAACAAATTCAGTGATAATAACAGCTATCATTTATTGAGCACTTATGAGTATGTCAGATACTATTCTCAGCACTTGACATATATTATTTAATTTTTATAAAGCTATGAGATAGGTACGATTACTATTCTCATTTTACATATATTTTGGAAATTAGACATAAAAGGTAGATCACACATCTAAAAACAATTGTTCATTAGTATAACCTAATGAATGGATAGAAGATGCATGTGTGAAAGAGCACTTAGTGCCAAACTAGGAGTCCCAAGATCTAGACCTATTTCAGTTCACTAGACAGAACCTCATGGAGTCTCAACATTCCCCTTGATCCTTAGCAGCCCTGAGTAGTTGAAGAATCAAATTAAATCAAAGAGCACTGGACTTAAGGTCAAGGAATCCAGTCTCTGCAGCTCTGACCTTTACTATATCTAAGACTCTGTACAAACAAATCCTACAGTTTCTTTGAGCTGCATCCATTCTCTGCAAGCACAAAGCACCTACATATGTGCCAAACATTTTGCCAGGAATTAGGAATACAAAAGTGAACATGATAGATACAGTCTTCTGTCCCTACAAAACTCAGAGCCTACAAGGGGATACAGATGAATAAAAGAGACAACTATAATTAAAGTTGGTTAAGTGATCAAGTAGGAGAGTATAATAGAGAGGCACCTAATCTAGACTTATGGGTCAAGGAGTATTTCCTAAGAGGAAATGACTTCTAAGCTAAGACTGAAAGGATGAATATTAATTAGAGAAAAGTTCCAGGCAGAGGGAACAAGACCTGTACACAGAGGGCAAGCATTAATAGTAGATTCTAGAGAAGTAAAGAGGATTTAAAAAGCAAATATGAGGGAATCTATGTAATTTGTTACAACTACATGTGAATCTGCAATTATCTCAATAAAAATTTCAATTGCAAAAACAAAGCATATGTGAGAGTACTCTGCAAATTGAGAATAAATGCCTTAGCCATTTCAGTTCATATTATTACTAATAATATATTCTACAACATACTGCTACAGAGAGCAAAGTTGGAAGGGTCATTATAATGGAAATAGAACTACTACAGACAGATACTGACCATATTTCAATAGTTGGCCAAAATTTGGAAAATCGTGATTCAATACCTTTCACATCCGGTCGATACTGTAGTCCATCATCTTTTTTTCCCAACAAACTAGTGTCATCTGTGTCTATAAAAGAAAAGTTTTCAAATTAAGACACATATGATATTTAACTCATACCATGAAACTTCCAAATATTCCAAATGCTCCAGGTCCTTCCCAACTTCATCCACTTATCCTGCTTACATTTCCCTCCAATCTCTTGACTATTGTGCCATTTCTATCTTAGGCTTCAAGACATCCCAAATATATACACGCTCTGCTCTGCATGATGAACAGCCTAATTTCATCTAGACTTCGGCTCAAATGTCCTCTACTGAAAAAGTCTTTCCTGTGCAAACTAAAATAACAGATATCCTGACGTGAAAAGATTAACCCTGTATCCAAGGGACAATGGTCTCAAGTTTTACCTTCTCCTACCACTGTTTCCCTAGAAACATATCAGATTAAGATAAATGTGGAATCTCAGTTATGTTATCAGACAAAATTTATGATAGAAATGACCTCAGACTGGCAAATTGTATTTGGACTGGGAAGACTATAAATGAACCACAAATTGCCTGTTGGAAACACAAGCTTCAGCTTCCCAGTACATAGTGAGGGAGGAAAGGGAAGGTATCATTAGGGATGAATGGAAATATTATCAAGAGGACCAAGATAAAAATTAAGGACCAACTACTCCAAAGGATTCTAAATCTGCATGAACTTCAATTATCAAAATTCTCAAGTTTGACCAATTTGAAGTTTGAAATTCTGGTAGTACCATTCAATCATGAGCCAGTTCCTCATAAAAGATATTATTTCTCTAAGCTACTGTTTCAACTTAGGCTCTAAACACCATTCTAGGAAAGAAAAACAAACCCGGGCACCTGGGTGGCTCAGTCAGTTAAGTGTCTGACTTGGGCTCAGGTCATGATCTCACAGTTTGGGAGTTGGAGCTCTGTGTCAAGCTGACAGCTCAGAATCTGGATCCTATTTTGGATTCTATGTCTCCCTCTCTCTCTCTCTGCCCCTCCCTGCCCGCGCTCTGTCTCCCTCTCTCTCTCAAAAAATAAACAAACATTAAAAAAATAAAAATTAGGGGTGCCTGGGTGGCGCAGTCCGTTAAGCGTCCGACTTCAGCCAGGTCACGATCTCGCGGTCCGTGAGTTTGAGCCCCGCGTCGGGCTCTGGGCTGATGGAGCCTGTTTCCGATTCTGTGTCTCCCTCTCTCTCTGCCCCTCCCCCGTTCATGCTCTGTCTCTCTCTGTCCCAAAAATAAATAAACGTTGAAAAAAAAAATTTAATAAAAAAAAATAAATAAAAATAATAAAAATTAAAAAAACAAACAGAAAAACAAACCATAATACTTCTTTAAGATCAAGGGACCTAAGAAGGGCCTCTACCAGCAAATGGTTTGCTCTCCTGCCCATTAAAAAAAATTTTTTTTAATGTTTGTTTATTTTTGAGAGAGAGAAAGAGAGAGAGAGAGAATGGGAGAGGGACAGAGAGAGAGGGAGACACAGAATCTGAATGAAGCAGGCTCCAGGCTCTGAGTTGTGAGCGCAGAGCCTGACGCGGGGCTCGAACCCACGAACCATGAAATCATGACCTGAGCTTAAGTCAGACACTTAACCGACTGAGCCACCCAGGGGCCACTCTCCTGCCCATTTTTGACCCCCAACTGGAAATCCTCTTATGAGCCCCTTGGGCATTCTCTGGTAGCTTAGACCAGAGGTATTGCAATCCCTGGTGCAGTATTCCACAAATAATTTGTTACCAACATAAAGTACCAAACTTTGCCTTACCACTTTTTTCTCTTAGCTTAGATAAAAAACATATCCCTTTAATAAATCCAAAACAGGTAGGAGGGATGGACTTCCTAAGCAGGACTACTAGGACCACAATCCTAGTCCATGACAATGTGCCTGGCTCTTGTATGTTACTAGGAATGATACATTATCCTCACCCATACGTGTATTACTAGGGAAAGAAGATTGAGAACCTCTGCCTTTAGTGACTGGATATTTCTAGTTGTAATAGAAAACAAAAATAAATTCTTAGCTGGTATCATGGCTTCCAAACTATGACATAAAGCAAAAAGAGAAAAAAGAATTTTAAACCGAAGGTGATAGTTTTTCCTTATATTCTGTAACTTCACACCAAAATCTCTTAACAGTATATAATATGTAGGGGCAAAAACTGCAGAGAGAATGTGAAAACATAGTATGTGAAATGTGAATGTGAACATAGAATGTGAAAACTTTTCTGCTGTAGAAAAAAAGATGAAGAAATACATGGCAATGCTTATAGTTTTATTATAATTGAAATAAGTTGACTAATTCTTAAACAGCTATATTTATTACTATAAATTCGAGACAACCTTTAAGAACTATAAATGTATCTATAAGTCCATGTAAGGAATAGCTTAGTAACTATATGAACAACAAAAAAGCATGGTTTGAATTTTAAGAAGATGAAAATAAATGGAAAAAATTCTAAATTAGTAACAGAACAAAGAAATTCTAAAACATAAAGTAATTAAAAAAATAAATAAAGCAAAGATTTCTCATTTTACAAGTATGGAACACTACCAAAATGACAAATAAGAATTCAGACACACAATATAATAAAGACAGGTCTCTGGGTGAGTAGAACAGCTGTTACCTGTGCAATGACCAAGATGCCTTATATCAATTTGTTCTTGCTTTATACAAGATGCTTCTCGAACAAAACAAGGATTGTTGTAGGAACTCCCATCAGAAGCACACACAGGATTAAAACTGTATCCACTGCAATCTATATTACATACACACCTGTTGGAAAAGATATAAATTACCTATATTTTAATACAACAAAATTTCACAATGCTGCATTTCATTTTCTTTTCTGCTTTCTGTTAACAGAAGTCAATATATTATTCTAAGTGATAAAAGTTTAACAACTGTAAAACAAAAGTTTAACAATAACAAGCTAACAATTTCTTTTTTTTAATGTTTTTATTTATTTTTGAGAGAGTAAGAGACAGAGCATGAGTGGGGGAGAGGCAGAGACAGACAGACAGACAGACAGACAGACAGACAGACACAGAATCTGAAGCAGGCTCCAGGTTCTGAGATGCCAGCACAGAGCCTGACACGGGGTTTAAACTGGTAAACCGTGAGATCATGACCTGGGCCAAAGTCAGACACTTAACCGACTGAGGCACCCAGGTACCCCTAACAATTTCTTTCAAGTGAGAGTTTAGGGATAATTTCATCTAGATATTGTTAATCCGGTGGTTTCCCTGAAATTTTCATATCTAGATATAATAATCAAAAGATGTCAAATGTCAACATTAATTAAAAAGCAACATGGTGTAGTGGAAAGAACACAAAATTATGAATCAAAAGTCATGAATCTAAATCCTAGCCCAACTAATTACCAAATTTTTGTCCAGATTCTTCCCCTAAGTTTTAGTTTACTTACCTGCAAAATAGAGGTTATAATAATATACCTATCTCGCCAAATAACTGGAAAGATTAAAAAATATAATTGATATAAAACATGTAATTTGCAAGCCCTCAAAAGTGTTACTAGCTGCATATCTACCTATACCACTGAGTGTCCACTCAATACTAAGATTGCATAAGGAAATCTAAGACATGGCCACTCCTCTCAAGAACAATAAAATTTAACTGGGAATATAAAAGTAAAAAAAAAACCAGAGATTTCTCCTTCTAGCATCACTGTAGTCTTAGAAGCTAAACTAATATTCCTGATGAAAACAACAAAAAATATTGTTGAGAGAATATTGAGAGAAATATTCTCTCAAATGCATTCATAAGTTGACAAGAAATCAGGGAATATTCTGACAAAAGTTAAATGAAGACAGGAAGAGAGAAAGGTCAATTGAGTTTGCTAAAGCTGATTTTCACCTTGAAAGTGGTTGCCAAATTGTGTAAACTCAATTATCAACTTTTGTGGCTTTGCAGGCCTCTGGGAACAAAAGACAAAGAATACTGACCTACCTAAATGGGGAGCCTGAAGACCCTAGATAAGTGGGTATGTCAAAAAGTAACAACTCTCAGCATGGGGTAAACTAGAAATGAGTTGTCATGTTCCACAAGGACTATTTAAAGGGGGGGAAATGCTGTCCTGAGCCATGGCATTGAAGAGAGGGAAGAAAAACATCTCCCCTGAGAATTAAAAACCATAAGCCAGCCCTCACACGGGTAATTACAACTTAAAATACTACTTGGGTGTTCTGAAAAACCTCAAACCCAGAGTTTATTTTAAGAGCCAAGGACTAGAAGGGGCCCTAGGCAACTGACAGAAGCAAATGCAATCTTCTCTGGAGAAACCCAATTTTATTATCTTCAGCCTCACACATTTTCCAAGATACAGTTGTGAGAAAAATAAGTAGATCACACACACTCACTCAGTCATATATCTACAAGAAATAAGGAAATAAAACACCATGAGTGGAACAAGCTGATCTGAAAATGAACCAAGCAGGGCATCTTGCTGGCTCAACCAGTGGAACATAAGACTCTTGATCCCGGCATCCTAAATTTGAGCCCCACAACAGAGTAGAGCTCACTTTAAAAAAAAAAGGAGGAGAGGGGTGCCTGGGTGGCTCAGTTAGTCAAGCTCTGACTTCAGCTCAGGTCATGATCTCACAGTTTGTGGGTGTGAGCCCTGTGTTGGGCTCTGTGCTGACAGCTTGGAGCCTGGAGCCGGCTTCAGATTCTGTGTCTCCCTCTCTCTGCCCCTGCCCTGCTCACACTATTTCTTTTTCAAAAATAAATAAACATAAAAAAAAAAAAATGAGGGGAGTGGAGAGGAAGAGGGAAAGGAGAGGAGATGAACCAAATTGCATTTTTAATAGATAAAAAATGTATGATTAGAAATAAAAAACTATTTAGATTTGACAGCAGATTAGATAAACTAAACGTGAGTTAGGGAAGCAGAAGACAGGTTAAAGGAAATTACCCAGACCACAGCAAAGAGAGATGGAACATGAAAAAAAGATTAAGAGACACGGAAGACTGGGGCGCATGGGTGGCTCAGTCAGTTAAGCGTCTGACCTCAGTTCGTGTCACAATCTCACAGTTTCATGAGTTTGAGCCCCGTATCAGGCTCTCCGTTGACAGTGCAGATACTGCTTCAGATCCTCTCTCTCTCCCTCTCTGCCTCTCCCACACTCATTCACCCTCTCTTAAAAATAAAAAACATGTTTAAAAATGGTAAAAGGCCATCAAGAAAAAATAGAGAGAGAGAGATATGGAAGACAACAGCAACAGAATCTAGAAAAAATCTGATTGGACCTCAAAAAGGAGTAAAAGGAATGAGGCAAGGGCAATATTCTCAGCAATTTCTTGTCAAACTTTCTAAAACTAAAAAAGATACTCATCTAAATGCCCAAGAAGACTAATATATTCCAAACAGGATTATTAAAAAGGAATGTAGACATGGAGATGTCACAATGGAATTTTATAAAAACATCAAAAAAGAGTATTTTAAAAGCAGCCAGAAAGAAGACAGAGGCAAAAATAAGGGGGACAAGTGTTTTCAAAAGCAATACTGAAGCCAAATTGTTTATTTATAGCAAAAGACAGTGAAATAATACCTGCAATGTGCTGAAATTAAAAGAAATGTATATGAAGAGAAATAACTTTCATGAATGAAAGTAAAATAAAAGAAATTTGGAAGAAGTTAAAACTTAAAGAGTTTGTTACCCGCTGGCTGTCAGTAAAGGTAATCATAAAGGCAGTTGAAAACCGATCTTATAAAGAAAATCTGAAATGCAAATGAAGAACAAAAGTGTAAATCTGTACATAATGTTACCAAAGCTAGCCTTGCAAGGACCTGACAATTTCACTAGTAGGTAAGGCCTTTGGTAGGTAAGCTCCTTGCTCATCAGGAGACATAAGAATGTTCACAGCAGCATTATTCATGAGAACAAAAGACTGGAAACAATCCAAATGTCCATCAACAGTAAAATGGACTGTAAAAGGATGTGGTATAGTCAAAAAATTAAATTCAATAGGGGCGCCTGGGTGGCTCAGTCAGTTACGCGTCTGACTTCAGCTCAGGTCATGATCTCACAATTCGTGAATTCAAGCCCTGCGTTGGGCTCTGTGCTGCTGGCTCAGAGCCTGGAGCCTGCTTCGGATTCTGTGTCTCCCTCTCTCTCTCTCTCTCTCTCTGCTCCTCCCCCGCTCGCACACACACTCTCTCTCCCTCAAAAATAAACATTAAAAATTTTTTTAATTAAATTCAATAAACACTGAAATTGAATGAACTATGGCTATGTGCATTAACATGAATGAATCCCAAAAACATAACTGCTGAGCAAAAGAAGGTACATATAGTGATGATTCCATTTATACAAAACTAAGTATCAATCAAAAGCCAAATCATATATTAAGTGATTTACCATCTGTGGTGAAGCTATTTTAAAAACCAAAGAAATGATTTCCACAAAATGCAGTATACCAGATGTATTCAGGGAGGAACATGGGAGGGCAGCTCTGAGGTTTTGGTAATATTCTATTCCTGGCTTGGGAGGTAGGATTCACAAAATTTTGTTTCATTTTTATGCACTAAACCAAGTATGTAAGTTTTCATGCACTTTTAAATGTATACGCTATTTCACAATTTAAAAATCAAGGCACCAGAAAAAAAATTAAGAATTCCTATTTACTAAAATCAAAAATGGCTTTTACATTTTAGGGGGGGGGGAGGAGGCAAAAAGAATGGGACAGAGAGCATATCTGGTCTGCAAAGTGTAAAATATTTATCAGCTGGCCCTTTACAGAACATCCTTGTGGACCTCAGGTTGACAGGATACGAGTGGGCAAAAGTAGAATGGCAATAAAAGAGAAAGGTGGGCTGATGAAAGATTAAAGTACTGTTCCAGGAATCAGAAACAGCTCAACAACAAAGGCAAGATACCACACCAATCCAGTGAGGAGAAACAAGCGATAGAGCAGTGGGCACTGAGCACAACTGTGACTAAGTGTAAGAGAAAGTCAGCGCTCCTCGGTGGGATGGCACCACTGCTTGTCAGACTGCAAACTGTGAGAACACACCAGGCTGCTCTTCTCAATGGCACAGGCAGAAAGAAAATCAAATTACCATGTCAAGGAAAGTCCAGGGAAACAATGAGCAGAGGAGGAAAATATTAGACTCCAAAGGCTGCTGATACTACTGATTACAGTGATTACAGCTGTTTGCACACGGCAACCATAGCAGAGGGCAGGATGCCCAAAGCTTAGGAGTGTGCACTAACGGGGAAAGAAATCACTTCAGTAAATATGCCAAATTCAAGACATCTAACAACCATTTACTCTGTACCTACTGTGCAGGAATACTCACATTTGCCTTATTAATCCCGACAACAAATAATTATGAAAAGGGAAGATGAATATGAACAAAGTTAAAAAGCCCAAGATCAGTAATAAGCAGCTGGGACAGTGTTCTCTCTACTCAT
The DNA here is from genome assembly GCF_022837055.1 of Prionailurus viverrinus. Taxonomy (NCBI): domain Eukaryota; kingdom Metazoa; phylum Chordata; class Mammalia; order Carnivora; family Felidae; genus Prionailurus; species Prionailurus viverrinus. The sequence continues at coordinate 25,242,769 of NC_062573.1, forward strand.
AGCTGTTATGTAAAATAGATATCTCAGTATGGAAAGTAACAAATGAAAGAAAGTAAGTATTTTCCACATGATTTTCATGATTTATCATGAAAAATCTTTCACTAAACTGGCCTTGCTTTTCCCTCAAACACACCAGCGACACTCTTGCCTCAGGGCTTTCCCTCTCCCTGAACACTTTTCCCTCAGACACCCACCAGGTTCAATCCATCACTTCCTTCACGTTTTTTCTCAAGTCTTAAAAAAATGGCTGAAAATTAAATCACTAAGCATCCATTTAAGAAGCTAGGGGAAAAAAACAATGAAATAAATCCAATGAAAACAAAAAAGAAGGGAAAAACAGATGATATGGATATAGATACATGGAGATAGAGATATGGATATACAAATATATCTCAGCAGAAATAGAAGACATGGTTACAACAGAAAAGATCAATAAAGCCAAAGCTGATCCTTTGAAAAAACTTTCAAATCAACAAAGGAGGATTAATCCAGAAAGAAAGAAAAAGAACAAGAGAAAAAGCAGTGAAAAAGACTAGATTCAATGGGGATTATGGTTTAATCAATAATGAAAAGTTATGATAAAGCACTTTAAGATAGCAAGTTTGAAAACATGTGAAATGAGTAACTTTTTAAAAATATTAACTATTGAATTTAACCAAAAAAGAAACAGAAGCTAAATGGTATTATAATCATTAAATAAATTAAATCATCTGTTTGAAAAAATGTGTCCTTCAAAGACAGCTTCAGAGCCAGGTGTCTTTTAAAAAGAAAATTCATGAACACATTCACTCCAATCATTCAATAAATAGGTCATTCTATTCTTGCACAAAGTTGTCCAGAGAATAGAAGGAACACTCCCTAACTCACCAAGGCCATATAAACTTTAAAAAATACACAAAAGTTAACAGAATAGCACTCACTGAGTAAAAATGAATAAAAGAAAATCTATCCTTACAGCAGACAGAATACCAACCAATAACGCACAGGCACAAAAAGATACTGCAATCATAAAACAACAATAGGATGCAATGAAAAAGGAGCACCATGACAATAAAGGTAAGCTCTTAGAAATCAAAATTACAGCAAACAGAAACAAAAAACTCAAAAGAGGACCGAAAGATAAAGCTGAAGAAACCTCTCAGAAGGTACAGCAAAAATTTTAAAACATAGAAAATGGGAGAAAAGAAAATTAAAGGACTAGTCCAGGCTGCCCAACAACCAAATAACAGAAATACTAGAGAGAAAAGAGAGGAAAGGAGATCATCAGAGAACTAATTGAAGAAAATTTCTCAAGTCAGAAATAAGTAACTTTTGGGGTGCCTGAGTGGCTCAATCAGTTAAGCATCCAACTTCAACTCAGATCATGGTCTCATGGTTCGTGAGTTCAAGCCCCACATTGGGCTCTGTGCTGGTGGTGTGGAGCCTGCTCGAGATTCTCTCTCTCTCCCTCTCCCCTGCTCGCTCTCTAACTCAAAATAAATAAATAAACTTAAAAAGGAAAAAAAAAAAAGGAAGTAACTTTCTAAGAAGGGGTGCAACATTGTGAAATTTCACTACACTGGGGACCAAAAGATCCTACATGCTTCAATACAGAGAAAAAAAAATCATACGCAAAGGTTCTAGAATCAGAATGGCTTCAGGCTTCAACAGCAATACTGAAAGCTAGAAGACAGTAGAGCAATGCTTTCTCAAGTCTGAGGGAAAATTATTTCCCACCTAGAATTATGTACTTGACAAGTTATAAGTCAGGTATTAGGCGTAGGATAAAACACTTTCAAACATTAGGTCTAAAAAGTTTTTTGGCTTTTTTTTTTTTTTAACATCTCGTACCCTTTTTCAAGAAGGTACTGAAAAATATGCTAAAATGGGAGACTAAAACCAAGAAATTAAAGGCAAAAAAATGCAAGAAACAGACTATCCTATATAGGAGAGAGGTAAATGAATTTCTAGGATACTCATGGTATAACGCCCTGTTCCTGACACCGAGCTCCTAAAAACCCTCAAAACTGTCAAAGGAGAGTCTAAGGAAATGCTAAGGAAATGCATCATTGGGTGAGGGGAGAGAGGGGCCACTTAGACACCAGAAAAACCAACCATGGTAATTAGAGAATCAGAACTTCCATTTCCCCACCCCACCAACCCACCTGACCTCTGAGAAGGGGAGAAGGAGAGAAGGGTTGGAGATGGAGTTTATCCCCAATACCAATAATTTAACCAATAATGAAACCTCAGTAGAAAACTTCAAACAGAAACATTCTAGGTTGGTGAACACATTCACGTGCTGGGAAGGTGGTATACCTGACACCATGGAAAGAAAACAGAAACTCCAGTGCTCAAGACCCTTCCAGACCTCATCCTATGTACTTCTTCATCTGCCTGCCTATTTACATCCTTTATAATAAACAGTAAGCACAGCACTTTCCTAAATTCTGTGAGCCATATTAGCAAATTACCAAACCTGAGGGAAGGTTGCAGGAGATCTTCAAATTAGTAGTATGTTCGGCCAAAATGCAGGGAACCTCACTTGCAGATGGTGTCTTGTGGGTTTGTGCCTTCAATCTGTGGGCTCTATGCAAACTCCAAGTAGAGTGTCAGAACTGAATTAAATCATAAGACACCTGGTTGGCGTAGGAAACTGAAGAATTGGTTGTTGTTGAAAAAGATACAACACTAAAGGAAGATCCCAGGGTGATAGCTATATACAAGATGTACAGGGCAACCAGTCCACATTCAAAGTTTCACTCTGCAGACAGTTCTGTTGATGGCTGCAATTATTAAGAGGCCCAGTGCCACTGTGCCCTTTTTAGCCAGGGGACAGAATGCCCAGGTAAGCCTGATCCAGATTCTGGTTCATACTTGGCTTGTCTTAACTGTATGGTGGTGAATTTCCCACTCTCCCCTCCAATGTCCTACTGCCTGACTCAAATGAGCATACTCCTTTAATTGACTCCTGAGAGCTGGAGGTCAGCTATGGCAGGAGGAGAAGTAGAAAACACAGGGCAGGCCCTTCCCTGACCACATTCCTGCCAGTCATCTGTACCTGGCAACACTAGAATCCTGCCAGATGTCTCAACTGTGGTGAGCCCTATGTTCCCCATGACTCACTCATGTTCTTGCCCACTGGCGTCCCCAGAAGGGAATCTTGTAAACTCTCTGGGAAACTAAAAGCCAGACTCTGATTCAGAGACTGTTCAATGTATCTTCTTCTGGAAGGTTTCACGTAATAGTGGCACTATTGCCCCTTCCATCCATGGCTGGATTAATGCTCCATATTGGTAATATGGCAATATTTTATTTTGTACCCTAGATGTTAGGTACACAGACGTAGTATTCCTTAAATTGCATGCATATGTTTTAAGCACTTCTGTATGTAAATATTCATTTTACAATAAAAGTCTTAAATAAAGGATAGACCAGTATGTATAGTGTGCTGCCATTAGTTTTTTAAAAAAGGAAAGAAAGAGAATATGTGTATATATTTGCTTGTACATGCATAAAATAATGGCTGAGAGATTAAATAAACATCACAGTGACTGCCTCTAGTGAAGACAACTGAGTGGCTGGGGAACAGAGGTAGGAAAAAGACTTTTTACAGTAAAGTCTTTTAAAGCTTTTGCATTTCTAACACTGCAAATTTCAAAGGCATGAATGCATACATACATAAATAAATGAATTCAATGACTTCTATGATTTCTGCAAATCACAACTCTTAAGTCTTTAAAATAGGGATGATACCTCCTAATACTGGTGAAAGAACCAAATAAGCTTTTGTAAAAAAAAAAAAACGCTTTGAAATCAAATACTACATACATCTGAAAGTAGTAGTATTTTTATTGAAAAAAATCTATCCTTTTCCTTCTTTCTCCTTACTTTACACAGAAAGTATTATTCCTTCTTGATATGGTAAGTTTATTTAGCAGTTAAGAAAACACTGGCTTTAAACTAATTCATGTGAAGTTATTTATATTTAGATTTAACAAACACCTATGAAGCCTTCAACAAGTTTAATACCAGTCTTTTTCACATACATTAAATCCTTACAACAACCCCATGTGCAGCTCTAAGTGAATAATAAAGATCTAATGTGAACAGCCATGAGTTCAACAAAGACCTATAGAGGGACCCTACAACCCAACCTTATGGCAAGTTCATCCAGTATAGAAATCCACAAGACAAAGTCCCTGCTCTTAGGGAGCCCACATTCTGCTAGTGATCCCAAGAGAAGAGATTATTTCTCAAGAACAAGGAGTAACAGGGAATAAAGTCACCTAACTCATAGGGACTATGGAAGACAGCAAGGGAGGCTTCCAGAAGAGGTGTTATCCTGTGATCTGAGTTAAATTTCATTCAAGTCAAGAAGGAAGAGTAGGTATTAAACAAGTACATAAATAGGGATGCGAGTCCAGAAGAGGGAATAACAGACAAACTATCAAAGAGTAACAGAGCATTCAAAAAACTGCCAAAGGTCATGGAGATACGGTGTTCTGCACTTTAATTTTTTTTTATTTGATGGCAGGGAGCACACAAATGGAAGAGAGGGGCAGAGAGAGAGAGAGAAAGAGAAAGAGCTCCACACTTAGTGCAGAGCCCAATGCAGGGTCAATCTCAGGACCTGAGCCGAGATCAAGAGTCAGATGCTCAACAAACTGAACCACACAGGCGCCCCTGTTCTGCATGTTAAAAACAAACCTCTCATAGGAAAGCTTTACTGGCAGCTGTGTAGCACTACAGGAAGATACTTCTGGACAAAGGAGCCTGTCATTGCTAATATCCAATTTGTACTTTGTACAAAATTATGTTTAATAGTGTTGTTTCCTGTTATCAGAAGAAAAAGAACAGCATACAATTATTTTTCCATTATAATCTAAGGGATCATCATAGGAATGTATTAAGCCTAAATAGTTTTAAGTCTATATTCTATGTATCCAGAGTAAGGCAATGTTAAATGACAAAAAATATTGTCTGATTAGAGGAAATAAGAGTAGAAGATAATGGTAGGAAAGGTACTTCTTTGGTTCTTTGCTAAGAAGTATATGTGGCCTCCAGAAAGGAGAACATGACAGAGGACACACATATATAAGCATCATTCTCTTTGCTTACACAAGAAAAAAGATTTCATCATACCTTCTAAGGGGGAGACTCATCAGATTGTGACACTGACCAGCTGTGTCAAACAGAAAATGGTCCCACAAATGACAAAGATGTCCAGCAAGTAGATTAACTTTATCAATGTTGTCTGTCATACTGCATACCTACAATGATTCTCTGAGCAACTCTAAGATCTCCTATCATTCAAGGAAAGAGCATCTCCAAAGAGACTGACATCAAACAGGCAGAACAGGAGCTATTTCCATAAAGTGTACCATACACAAAGTTCAAAAGAAATAATTAGAGGATTTTTATAACTTACCTGTATTGACATTATGCCTGATGACTCTACAGATTCCACAAACCATTTGTGGGCCAAGATTTAGGTCAGGAATATAAAAGGTACTGATGTAAAGGAGTTCTAGGATTATTCAGCCCCAATGTCCAGACAAACAGCTGATGGCTATCTTGCAACAATAACTTCAGCTTTGGTCAGATTAGAAATACCATTTAGAAAAAGAGGGGGTGTGGTTGCTAAGATCCCTATGGTTTAAGAAATATAACGTGCTGTAAAGCAGGTGCCGTTTCTGAGTTTTAAGACTAAGCAGAAGGGGTGCCTGGCTGGCTTAGAGGAGTATGCAACTCTTGATCTCGGGGGTTGTGAGTTTGAGCCCCACGTTGGGTGTAGAGACTACTTAAACGCATAAATAAATTTAAAAAAATTTTAAAAAGACTAAGCACAAGGTCTATCCACTGTACTTCACAATGGTCACAATGAAACACTGAAATCTATCTCACCTAGGTGGAAGTTAAATTTCTTAGAACCTCACTACCTAGCTCTAGGTATAAATTAAAAGGTAAGCATCAATGAAAATAGCCATCACTAGCCCATGCAAACACCAGAGTGTCATTGGAGAGGCATACTATACATCAGGAAGAAAAGGGGGAAAAACCTTTCAAAAGCTAAAAATAATTTAAATTATAAATAAATTAGCCACTGAGCAGACAAGAGAGAAAACATATGTAATAAATACAGTTCACACACTTCACTCAGGAGAACCTATTTACCGGGCACCTAGGTGGCTCAATCAGTTAAGTGTCCAACTCTTGGCTTCAGCTCAAGTCATGATCTCAAGGTGCGCGGGTTCCAGGCCTGCATCAGGTTCTGTGCTAACAACACAGAGCCTGCTTGGGATTCATTCTCTCTCTCTCTCTCTCTCAAAATAAATAAACCTTAAAAAACAAAAAGAACCTAATTACTCTGGTTTATGTTTAGAATTTATTCTAAATTATTTATTCTATAATTGTATTATCTCCTATTCCAGAAAAGAAGAGAAGCAAATTTAAAAGCTGGGGTTATCTACACCCAGGCTCACTGTCAAGGCACACTGACAAAACCCAGAAGCAGCAGCTAAGAGCCTGGGAGAAGTAAAACTTATTTTTAAAGAATCCAAAACACAAGACAGAATGGAGCTTTCAGCTTAGGGATAAAACCATCACCACTGAGAATATCATGGTATTACACATGTGTGTGCACAACACAATGGATAAATCCATTATTATTAGACCTGTGTTCTGGTTCTGCTGCTTAACTGCAAGCCATTCAGCCTCTTCTGAGCTCAGCTTCACCTGTAAAATCAGGATAATACTTCCTTGCTACCAGACAAAACTGCCATAAAGAGCTAAAAAAATAGTTCATGTAACATTATCTGAAAAACATAACATACTATACGATATGTAACATACTATACAATATGTAACATGAACATAATATATTTAAATAAATTCCCATTTAAATGGCTTAAATAAAAAATTAATAGTTTTCTTAATAGCAAAAAAATAAATTACATGATAGTGCTGATCCCCTCCCCCAAAACGCCAGGGTTTTTTAAAAACTATTAACAAGAGGGGCGCCTGGGTGGCTCAGTCGGTTGGGCGTCCAACTTCGGCTCAGGTCATGATCTCGTGGTCTGTGAGTTCAAGCCCCGCATCAGGCTCTGGGCTGACAGCTCAGAGCCTGGAGCCTGTTTCAGATTCTGTGTCTCCCTCTCTCTCTGACCCTCCCCTGCTCATGCTCTGTCTCTGTCTCAAAAATAAGTAAATGTTAAAAAAAAAAAAAAAAAAAAAAACTATTAACAAGAAAGAGAGCTTTAAAGCAAGAGAAAGATTTTAGCTGCCCTTTGGAAACCAGATAGCTTATAAGCATTTCTTGTAACGAAATGACATTTCAAAATGAGAAAAGATAAAATATTTTTTAAATGAATACCCATACCTAAAAATATAAAATACAATATTCATTACAGATATATTATAAAGGAATATTTTTCAAACTGTAGGTCATAATCACCAGTGGATATTGAAGCCAATTCCAGCATTTTTTAAGAAAATAGGACAGAAAATATTTGAGTACCTTGCATTTAATAAAGGTAGGTATATATTTCATAGACTTTTGTTATACTTAATATGTATTATCATAATGTATACACATACACAGTGCTGGGTCACAGTGTATATCTATTTCTTATATGGAGTTGAGTTTAAAAAAAGTCTGAAAGTCACTAATACAAAACAGACAGATAGGTATGGGGCATTCTAGATGGCAGCTAAGGCATAAATAAGGAATGTAAAAGCAGCTAGTACTCAGAGTAACTAGGAGAAGACAAGGAAAGTAAAGAAATGTCATGTGGGACCAGACTGAAGAGGGCAGTGTTTTGTTTTGTTTTGTTTTGTTTTGTTTTGTTTTAAGTCATCAAGCAGCAGTCCTTGAAGTAGGGAGGGGAAGGAAAAAAAAAAAAGAGGTTAGAGTGGGAGAGATCCAAAGCATAAGAGACTCTTAAAAACTGAGAACAGGGGCGCCTGGGTGGCGCAGTCGGTTAAACGTCCGACTTCAGCCAGGTCACGATCTCGCGGTCCGGGAGTTCGAGCCCCGCGTCGGGCTCTGGGCTGATGGCTCAGAGCCTGGAGCCTGTTTCCGATTCTGTGTCTCCCTCTCTCTCTGCCCCTCCCCCGTTCAAGCTCTGTCTCTCTCTGTCCCCAAAATAAATAAACGTTGAAAAAAAAAAAAATTAAAAAAAAAAAAAAAAAACTGAGAACAAACTGAAGGTTGATGGGGGGTGGGAGGGAGGGGAGGGGGGGTGATGGGTATTGAGGGGGGCACCTTTTGGGATGAACACTGGGTGTTGTATGGAAACCAATTTGACAATAAATTTCATATATTGAAAAAAAAAAAGAAAAAGATAACAGCATTCCTTCTAGGAATAAAAAAGGCCAATACAGAAAAAACACTCTACTGGAACTTAGGAGAATCTGCCCCCTAAAACTCTCTGAATTTAATCCTTAATTTTCACAACTGTAAAATGAGAGGACTAGAATAGAAGATAAATTTTAAGATCCTAGGGGCACCTGGATGGCTCAGTCGGTTAAGTGTCTGACCCTGATTTCTGCTCAGCTCATGATTTCATGGTTCATGAGAATGAGCCCCAAGTCGGGCTCTTCACGAACAGCATGGAGCCTGCTTGGGATTCTCTCTCTCCTCTCTCCTCTCTCTCTCTCTCTCTCTCTCTCTCTCTCTCTCTCTCTCTCTGTCCCTCCCCTGCTCACACTCTCTCTATTTCTCTCAAAAATAAATAAATAAACTTAAAAAATTTTAAGATCCTACTCAACATTCTCTGATTCTGGTAGAGTTTATAATAATTAAAACATGACATGAGTACTTGTTCTGTAAGTAAGACCTTTTGTATTTAATAACTACAATATTATCTTTTAATTTAAAAATTATATTACATCTTCCTAATCAAGGCTTGATGGCTACTACCACATCTGGGCATCTCTCAAATTTCCTTACTGAAAAGGTCTGGCTGGCTAGGCCAAAACTACCCTTAGGCAAACATGTCAGTATTCACCTGGAAGTAACCACGAAAAGACACAGAAGGTGCTCTGAAGGAGTTAAATAACCTCCGTATAACTTTCTTGATACCATGCCCATTTAAAAGTTTTTTAAAAAAAATTACAATAACCATTGAGATACATCTAAATTGTTAAGCTCAACTGCAATCAGTAAGAAGTATTTTATACACTCAAAGATTAATGTTCCTAAAATTTCCTTCTGTCTCCTTTCCTAGTAGGATCAACCATTTTAGTTTAATGACTTTTCTAGGTAAAGCTTTCAATTGCTTCCTTAATGTTTTCCTATTCTTTGCATTGATTTCCTGGCCTGGACTTGGCTGCCTGTCGCAGTCTATGTGCTCCTTGGCTGTCTCCTCGGATTGCATGCTCCTTTCTACTGGTAAGCTCTTCCGTGGTCTGTACCCACTTTCTTATGCTTAAAGCCTGTATCTGCAAAAACAGTGGTTCCAAGCTCTCAAATAGACACACAAAATGAATTTAGTACATACAAGGGAGTTGCCCTAATTGGGCATAGGGTATATGTCATATCATGAGGTGGTGTACATAGAAAGATGTGTATTTTACCATAGATGTCATATTTGGGGCTGCCTCTGAGACTAAATGGAATCTGTTCTACTTCTAAGCAAAAGATCTCTATCTCTTTCAATTAAGAGATGAAAAATCAGAGTAGATAAATGACTAAAGCAGGACTGACTGAACAGAGGTACCATCAAAGGAATAGAAACAGATCAATGGACCAAGCCAATCAATCACTGACAACTATTTTGACTCTGAATACCTTCATGTAACAGTCCTGAGAGAAAACACTAAAAAGAACTAAATCTCTACAAACACACACACACACACCCAACAGCGTTTCATCATGCCATATCATTAGCACAAAGTGAGAAGAAGAGAACATAACATCTATTATCTCTTCTCTCTGTAAGTCCATATCTCTCATTGCTCTATAGACCCACATCTACTTTGCAAAACATGTTCTTCCTAATCAAATCACTCTTACTGAAATGAATGAAATGAATGGACACATGTCAATCCAAGTGACCAACATGTAGAAACAGAGCAAATTGAAGTTATACAGAATTCATTTTTTACTGAACTTGTGCCAATTCTCACCAACTCTGATATATCAAGTAAATTATCACAATTTAATTTTACCACATACCCAAATAGCTGATTTTGAACCATAATCCTGAAAATGGTGTCATCTTGACTTATAAAACTCACTTTGGGTTGTTAATTAAACCATATTACTCCTATTCAGTGAGAGACCTGAATATGTTTAGGGCTGAATAAAACATGGGACCAGAAAACACACAGTGAAAATATGTGTAAGGAAGAAAGTGCAAATCTCTACAAAATAAATGTTTTAAAACATGCGCTAAGGGGTAATTGGGGAAGTGAAGATCAATTTGTGCTATAAGGTCCTGAAGTCAGCATTAAAGCTTTTAGAATCAACTATGGAAAAAGCAGGGGCGCCTGGGTGGCTCAGTCAGTTGAGCATCATATTCTTGGTATTGGGTCAGGTCATAACCTTGTGGTGGTGGGACTGAGCCCTGGGATTGAGCCCTGCATCACCATGGAGTCTGCTTGAGATGCTCTCTCTGCCCCTCCTCTGCACACTCATGCTCTCTCTCCCCGTCCCTCTCAAAACAAATATACTTTAAAAAAAAAAAAAAACTATGCAAAAAGCAAACACCACAGGGAAATGAAAGTCTGAGACTGGAATAAACAAACAGGAATCTGATGAAAAGAAGAAACAAGCATGGCTATGTTGATGATGTCAGTATCATTACTATTCAACCAAACCCATGTGGAAATTGGACAGACAATGCTGTCCAGCTACAAAACCCACAATCCTGAAGGTTGAACATTAGTGAGAAAATAAAACAATATAATGCCTTGACCACAAGGCATGTCAGTCTGTACAACTAGGATTTATAAAAATATTTTGACTTATGTATAATAATTACTGCATCTAAAATTTTGAAGCAATTTTGGATTTTTGAAGCAATTTTGGATTTTTCTTAACACATTGAAATATATGAAAAATTCTGTGTAAAAATGCAAGTTAAGCAAAAGAAAAACTTATTGATACTGTTAGAAAGTATAATGGTAGGATAATTCAGAATAAGGGTATTTTTGATGAATAAAATTAGCACTTAGCATAAAATATATAAAACGATCAAAAATAAAGACAGGTAAAACTGAAAATATTATATGTGGAGTCTCATTCTAAAATATAACACTTTAATTTAAAGAGCTATGATATGATATCAACATAAGAAAGTCAACAGACCAGCAGTAAACAAAAAAATAAAGAAGGCACACACGAAATATCTAGAACCAGGTTAAAAGATACCTCTCTACAATAGAACAGTACTGATTAACCTCCACATAAGTGCATCCCTTTCCCTCAATCAACTCACCCAACATTTTCTGCATCTTCATCACACTCAGCTTTATATTTGCAAGGTCCACACTTGGAGTGTTTTCTGTGAACTTCTGCCCCTGACCCTTCCTCTTCTGCTTAAAAAGAAAAATTAAATTTTCAACCAAAAGTTGGTTTCCTTTCCAGATAAGCTTCATGTTTTCAGCAGCCATTATCCCATTTCTGCAGAAAATGTACCTGCGCTCTTGAAAACAATCAGTTCCAGAATCTATCAATGCTTGCATCCAAAAATGTTGCCAATACTGAGTACAACATATTCTATGAGGAAAACAAGTATTGGTGCTAGCAAAATAATCCCTTAATCTATGTACGAAAGAACACTACAGGTTTTGATAATTAATTGCCTTTAAAAGAATTACCATATAACATTAAATAAGAGAGAGAGAAAATAAAACATGAGCAATAAATTTGGTACAGTGATTACCCTACCCTATGCAATGCCAGTTAACAAATGATTAAATGCAATAGAGTATAACCACTTGTTCCTCACATCAGTTTCATACCTGCCTTTCTTATTACATAACTAACAGGATTCAAAAAAAATATCTCCAAATTTGTAAAAGGAAAGGGGTCTCTTTACAAAGGACTTGCCTCCTTTTCTGTTTGCCCACTTAGCACACCAAAAATACCCAGAATACAGAAGTGTGTGGATCTCCTATGATCTGGCACAAAAAACCAGTGGTTACCAGTAAGTCTCCAATTCATATCCCACTTTCAAGGGATTCTACATTTCTGGGCTCAACTAGAATGAATCCTACCCTGATAATCTCAAACTGGGCAGGGAGATCTGTTCTGAAGCCAATTTAGGGATTACAGTTTACTCAAAGGATCTCTCATTCTGGTTTAGGAAATAACACCTTCTTCAGGGGGTGTCTATCAGTAAAGAAGACATTACAAGGCAAGTCCAAAAACCTAATATACCTATTTGGTAATACTTCCAAACTTTCCATTTTTAGTGTCTGCATGCACTTTAAGTAGAAATCTTTCCCAAATTCTCTCGAACACTCCCAGATTCCAGGGATCATAATCCTATTATTTCCGAGGCTTCAGAAACATCAGGAAATCGTATGGCCACCACAAGCTCACTTAAGTTTGTAAGCTAATCTGAGCAAACAACTTAGCCTTTCTAAACTCATACTCCCTGAAAAGAAATAGTCAACCTACATTCTCAGAGCAAGACATCCAGTATTTACATGACATAAAAAAAAATCATGACATCAACTTCCACTTCTTTAGTATGGGAACATGACTGTTTCCTTACTGAATATTTGACCACAAAGACTAGACTACATGATCTCTCTTAAAATCCTTTCCAGCTCTAAGATCTAGAATTGATGGTCTGATCCTTCACATGTGATCATGAAGCTTCTGCTTGAACATGTCCCTTTAAAACACATTCTATTGTAGGATAACTTTAATCTTTTTTTTTTTTTCCCCTGAAACTTTCATCCCCAAACTTCTTCCTCAGGATGGTTCTTCTATTCTCTAAGTGACCTTTGAAGTGCCTTCCAACTCTGATATTTTAGGATTCTACGAAATGTGGAAATCTGGAATAAGGTTTCAGATAGTATTGAAAGGATCATAACTGTAGTTTTCATTTGTATGAGTGTGAATTTTACTAGAGTAAGTTTTCTTTCAGTGTAGGTATCCCCACAGTACCTCCAGCATTACTTTGTATACAGTAGACACTCACTAAGTCCTACAGCTTTATTAGACTATGAAATAAAGGAGTCATTTTTAATTCTGACAATTTAAGCTCTTGCTATACACTATTACCAGATACTACTTTTTTAAACAGCAGAAATAATTTATATATTTGTAAAATAAAATCAAAAACATACACAGGAGAATTTTAATGGCATAAAGTCTAGATTCCACTACAATTATTCTGTAAGCCTTCTCTTTGCCATGCACAATTCACTCCAGAGTTTTACAACCCAGCACCTTAAAAATTCCTTAGGAGCAAAAATTTGTAAGCAAGGGGTGGGAGAGTTACAAATACTCTGGTCCAACACAAAATCACTTGTGTGGATGATCCCAAGGGGAAGGCACTTTGGTGCAATCTCAATTTAACAGGAGCTACATTTCTGCTTTGTTTGTCAACATAGCTTTAGTGAGACATAATTGTATGAAACAAAATGCCTAGGGCTAAAAGGGACAGAAGGGTTGGGTGTAATGGCTAAAGGCTTCTTTCTGGAGTAACGAAAATGTTCTAAAATGGACTGTGGTGATGAATGTACAACTCTGTACTACACTAAAAGCAACCGAATGGCACACTTTAAATGAGCAAATTGTACACTGTGTGAATTTTAACTCAATAAAGCTGTAAAAATCAGAAAATGACAGAAAACAAATGTCCTTTAAGGGGTACTTGAAACTTACCTCCTTCTCCAGATCCAGAGCCATTATCTAAGAAGAAAAACAAACAGTGAATAGAAATACTTTCGCTGGAAATGTCATCTTATCCAATAGTCAAATTTCTCATCAAAAATCAAACTGTAATAGCAATTCTCATTTTTTGATATCAAACCATTTATTCTTATGTACCTATTCCATGTTTTTCCCAAATGTTAATTCCCTGGACACACAATCATCTATAACTCATACATCTTTGTAGCATATTCAGGAAGTATCCAGGTGTGCTGCACCGAGTAAAGACAAATAAATACTGTAAAATAAGTGGCTATATAAAAATAATTTTAATTAACTCACTTAAAAGGTAAAAAAAGAAAAAAATTTAATTTTGTAAAAGCTTAAGAGGAATAATGAATAAGTTGCTTTTATTAGAAAGGGAGGAAAAGAGCTTTGGGTCTTGCTCCAAAAATCTTAATGAAATCTGTGGATAAAGGCCAAAAGCCAAAAGGTAAGAAAAAGCCTCAAGGCTTAAAAGAAAAGAACTTCTGAGCTGAGGTTTTCATATTACTGATGAAATTAGCTTCCTCTAGGAAACCTCACCAGAAGGACTCACACCAAGGTGTAGGTGGGACACTTGTTACTAGTGAAATTAAAAAGCCTCCCTCAAAGTTACCAGCAAAAAGTCGGCCTAAAATGTAATTAATATAAAATGTTTATTTTATAAATCCTAAAAAGGCCAACATATGATGCAGAGCATGTTGAAGAGAGGGTAGTGCTATAATATCATCAGCATGATGCAGTAAAAAAGCAGAGATGGCAAAAGAGCTTGACACACTTTATCCAGCACTTTCAGGGGTTGGGGGGGAGACACATCATCAGGAACCCGCTCCAGTTCTTCAAATGGTTCCCCAGAGTGGGAGATAACAGCGTTCACAATATTGTCCCTTTCCCTTTAATCTCCTTCAGACAATAATCAAATTCTCAAACATAGTGGAAATAGGAGGAACCGGAACAATACATGTTTTTTGTAATATCCACTGCAAAATCTTCAAGGGATTTTATAAAGTCTAAAACTGTGCTCGATTCTGATTAACCAACCACAAATAATTAGATCTGAGCACACAAAGGAAAAGAAAAAGAAAGAGTAGAAGAGCAGAAAAAAGACAAAGAAGGGAACTCAATTAAAAAATTGTTCTATGACCAAACTTTTTTTAGAAAAACACTCCTTTTTGGGGCGCCTGGGGGGCTCAGTCGGTTAAGCATCCGACTTCGGTTCAGGTCATGATCTTATGGTCCGTGAGTCAGAGACCCACATTAGGCTCTGTGCTGACAGCTCAGAACCTGGAGCCTGCTTCAGATTCTGTGTCTCCCTCTCTCTCTGCCCCTCCCCTGCTCATGCTCTGTCTCACTCTCAAAAATGAATAAATGTTAACAACAAAAAAATTCTTTTTTGACAAAATTAAAAAAAAAAAGGAAAACACTCCTTTTTTCCTTCCATTCTACATACATTGACTGGGTACATATCATGTGGTAGGCAACATAGTAAATGGTAGGAATAAATTGAATAAGATAGCCCCAGTGCATGAGATGCTCTCAATCTGTTTTCAACCCATGCTAAATTTTAATGAATATAATACCTCAAACTTTCCTTTAGTGTCCTTTAGAATTCTGAAATAGGAGCACCTGGGTGGCTCAGTCAGTTGAGCGTCCGACTTCGGCTCAGGTCCTAACCTGGCGGTACGTAAATTCAAGCTCTATATCGGGCTCACTGCTGTCAGCACAGAGTCCACCTTGGATCCTCTGTATCCCTCTCTCTGCCCCTCCCTGCTTGCACTCTCTCAAAAATAAAGAAACAAACATTAAAAAATAAAATAAATAAAATAAAGTAAGATAAAAATTCTGAAATATTGTGACTACTCTGATAATGAGTTGAGTTCTTCTTGTAGATTGTATTTTCATTGTTCATATGCCTTTCCCCATCCACACAACTCCACCCAAACCCTGAGACTATAATATACCTCCCCAGATAGGGCATCCTGCCCTCCTGTTGAGAAGCAACTGATCCAGCTGAAGACAGATGTGTCAGATAAAGGAAATACAGTATGATATATACATAGAGATACGCACAAAGTGTGAAAAAAACTCTGTCAGGAGATGCCACAGGAGAAAAATTTCACAGAGGAAAAAAGGCTAAAGCTCTAAGTAAGCATTTTGCAAGTAAACAAAAGACTTATTTCTAGCAATGTCCCACCAAGCGTCTAACAAGATCAATATAGAACCTTACAGCTTAGCTTATTCAATCCTCACTTAACAATCCCAAGAGATGGTATCCATTTAACACTTTAAATAACTGGAGCTCAGAGTAACTAAGTGACTTGTCCAAGGTCATATGGTAAATAAGTAAACAAGAGCTGGAGGGGGGCGTCCTGGGTGGCTCAGTCAGTTAAGCATCTGACTTCAGCTTAGGTCATGATCTCCTAGTTTGTGAGTTCAAGCCCAACGTTGGGCTCTGAGTGACAGCTCAGAGCCGGGAGCTTGCTTCAGATTCTGTCTCTGTCTCTCTGTGCCCCTCCCCCGCCCATGCATTCTCTCTCTTTCTCTCTCTCTCTCTCAAATATAAACATAAAAAAAATTTTTAATACAAAATAAATAAGAGCTGGAGTTAAAATTAGGTCTTTCAACCCCAGTGCAGTGCTCTTTCCAATCTACCACCCTGATTCTAATGTTTACCATTCACTGCCTATCAAAGCACTTTGTGTCTTAAACACACGCTCCTCATAAGAGACACATAATTAATTTGGGATTGTAAAGAGCTCCATATTCTTTTTTACTTTTTTTTTTTTTTTTTTACATTTTATTTATTTTTGAGAGAGAGAGAGAGACAGAGTGCGAAAGGGGGAGGAACAGAGAGTATGGGAGACACAGAATCCGAAGCAGGCTCCAGGCTCTGAGCTGTCAACACAGAGCTCGACATGGGGCTCAAACTCACAAACCGTTGGATCATGACCTGAGCCAAAGTCGGACACTTAACCGACTGAGCCACCCAGGTGCCCCTCTTTTTTAGTTTCTAAACCAAGTCTGTGAAACACAATGTACTTAGAGAAGTATACAAGAATCACAACAAATGATAGTCTATTGGCCTGAGAACATAATCGTTTCACGAAGCACATAATTATTTGATGTAGGGAAAAGAATTTGGTATTGTCCAAAGAAAGGCCTGGTCTTTGCCCACAGCTTTTTCGTATTTTCTTTTTAATTTTTTTAAATGTTTACTTATTTTTGAGAGAGAGACAGAGCGCAAGCCAGGGAGAGGGAGAAAGAGAGAGAGACACAGAATCCAAAGCTGAGCTGTCAGCACAGAGCCCCGAGAGCCATGAATGAGATCATGACCTGAGCCAAAGTCAGAGGCTTAACCGACTGAGCCACGCAGGCACCCCTGCCCTCAGCTCCTTTAAGGTAATCTACATCATACCTGCCAGAAGTGTCTCGTTTCAGGAGGGTGCTAACCACATCAGATGTTAGGGTAGGGCTGGCCACACTCTACAGCCTTAGGGTAGAGGGCTGGCCAACCACAAAGACCAGCCACCTAATTTAGAGTGGGGGCTTTCAATCATATGGTATTAGTGGACCTGGAGTTTGAGATCAACCACATGGACAATGGATCATTCATGCTTATGAAATGGAGCCCCAGTAAAAATTCTGGACACAGGCACTATAATACATAGGAAAATAAATAAATAAATAAAGTATATCATATAGGAAGTGTCTACACCTATACTGCTAACCTTCATACGATAATTCTAATTACAACACTTCACTTGCATCCCTGTCCCCAAATACAAATGCAAGTAAGAAACTTACATTAGTGCCTTCCAAAATTAACTACTACTGATTCAGGAAGGAAAAGAGAAATAAATACAAAAAACCTGGGGGAAGATAGGTGACAAGGATTGGCAGACAGAATAGAGAAGATATAAAAAGAGACAAGCTTGGAAAGAGACACATCCTGGGATGCCACTAATGACTTTCTATAAATATTCTCCACCCCTTTCCCCTGCCATGAAAATAAAACCCAACAAAATGGATCCCATGTAATTTCCACCCCAAATCTCGTTCTAATATTCAAACCATAAGGCAAAAGACAGGCAAAGACCCCACGAAATTTCACCACCTGGGGTTAAAAAGCAACAACACAAGGGGTGCTTGGGTGGCTCAGTCGGTTAAGCATCTGACTTCGGCTCAGGTCATGATCTCACAGTTCATTAGTTTGAGCCCTGCATCAGGCTCTGTGCTGACAGTTCAGAGCCCGGAGCCTGCTTCAGATTCTGTGTCTCCCTCTCTCTCTCCCCCTCCCCTGCTCACATTATCTCTCTCTATCTCTATCTCTCTCTCTTGCAAAAATAAACAAACATTAAAAAACAAATTTAAAGCAATGACATGAAATGCAGACAAAAAAGGGCCCCTCCACTCCCCAAACAACTAATCCATAGAGCAGTTCTGGGAATACATCTTTGACTGGAAATTGCCTTTTAGAAACTATGATGGAATCATCTCTAACATTTATTCAGAAGAGTATCACACATACCAGAGTAGCATGGTCCTCTTGCTACTACTGTTATCTCTTTCTGGTGCTTACAAGCAGCCCTTCTGAGAAAGCATTCATTTTGATAAGTGTCCCCATTTGATCCACAGACAGGAATGTAATTTGTATGGCACTGCAAAAAAAAACAAAAATAAACTTTCAAAACTAAGCAGGAATATTAATAGTTCACTTCATATTTATGAATGTAATACCATAGTACTGTGACATACTTCTACAGAATAGTTTGTTCTTTTGTTTGGTTTAAATAAAAGAGTTATAGCATTTTCTCACACCTTTTTTCACATTTATAATGAAAATAACTATCAACTATCCATAAAGATAAGAAAATCCCTGTGCTATCTAGTGCATTTGCTTGCTATAAAAATCCAATGAGGTAAGAGAGAAATTCTTGGCTATGTTTATAATAAGCTAATAAGCACTAATTATATAATGTCATTTTATTAAAATCAAAATTCATTTATTCAATATCACTGGAATGCAAAGTCCCAAGATAAATGCTATAGAAAACACAAAGAAATACATGATCTCTGGGTCTACCATCCACGTAACTATAGGCTAGCATCATTGCCATTTCTTCCACCTAATGCATCTACCTAATAAAGTTGTGAAGATTAAATAAGAGAAATCCATCTTTAGCATTTATATCTGGCCATGGTAAATTCTCAGTAAATATTAGCTGGTTTTGCTATGCTATCATCACTTCTGAGTCTTACGTAGTTGCCCACGGTCATAGCTAGTAAGTGGGAGACCCACAATTTCTCACAAGTGATGTATTCTAACCACTACACAGTTGAGTTATTCAGCAGGGTGTTACCATGTGTCATTTGGTGGTAGTGAACAGGGAGCTTAAAATCGTGCCTGAAATTCAACCTAACAAGCACATACCCAGGAGTGAGCATGAGATGGAAGGAGAAGACCTGCTGTTCTTTGGTCAGTCTGTTTCCAGGGGTCTCTCTTAGGAGCCTCTCATTATGCTCTAGGCAAATGAAAGGATTTGGCGATTTTAACAACATGCAACTTCTGACATGGGCACTGACTCTACCCTAAGGTCTGCCTCCTCCATACTGCCACACTTGCTGGGGGAAACAATTCTCCCTATACCTTCTATTTAGCTAGAAGAATGTAATTTGAAGTAGTTTAGAAAGGTGCGGAGTGTACAACTCTGAGCCACATCCATTCAAGCATGTATTGTGTGCCTATTATATGTCAAGAACTTTGCTGAATATAATAAGTAAGAAAATAGCAACAAGATTGTGATGGTCAATATTATGTGTCAACCTGACTAGGCCCCAGGGTGCCCAGATTAAACATTATCTCTGGATGCTCTCTGAGGGTGTTTCTGATTGAATTTCCGTTAGAATCAACTGACTAAGTGCCCTCCCCAATGTTGGTGGGATCATCCAATCGATCTGAGGGCCTGAATAGAACAAAAAAGTAGAGGAAAGGAGAACTGGGTCTCCCTGCCTGACTGCTGGATTTGGGACAAGGCTATTCTCCTGGTTTTCAGGACTTCAGTCTTAGACTGGGACTTACATCTTCATCTCCCCGGATTCTCAGGCCTTCAGACTTGGACTGGAACTACACTATCAGCTTTCCTGGACATCCAGCTTGCAGACAACAGATCACGAGACTTGTCAGCCTCCATAATCAAGCAAACCAATTCCTTAAAATATATCGTCCCCTCCCTTTTCCCCTCATTCTGTGTGTGTGTATTTCCTATTGGTTCTGTTTCTCTGGAGAACTCTAATACAAAGGTCTAATAAGAGGGCATGCAACACCTAGCAATAGCAGACACTGATAAATTCAGGAAAAAAAAAACACAGTCTGGAGTACTCCAGGGAGAAGGACAAAGAGGAAAAAAGAAAATAGGAGGAAAGTTGTAGGCACTCCTCTTTGGATATAATCCAAGTATTCATAGAAAGATGCAATACTGATCATTTTTCTTGGTACAAAATAAAAGTAGTTTTGTGTATATAATGTCACAAGATATAATAGCTCTTACTAGCAGACTGAAAAAAAACAATTTTAGACTTTATTTAAAATCCTGTTATTATCTGTTAAAATGTATTTAAATTATAAGCCAGAAATTATAATATGGTTAATAAACAATATTAACACTAAAAGCATGCTGAATCATAAGCAAGTTTTTTAAATTAATTGAAAGATACTGCTAAAGAAACCAGCAAATAAGTGTTTAATGGACATAGGAGGTGATTTTTCTTCAACTGGCAATCACCTAGGTCTAAATTGAACGGATTTATAAATTATAAGAAGGCAGAATAGTCAAAGGAAGGTTTGTTCAGCAGCAGGATCAAATCATGCTGTAAGCCCTGAGGCAGTTTGCTCCTACAGGGCAAGCAACTTGTCTTTAAACATCTTTATATCCTCAGCATCTAGCACCAAGCACAAAGCAAGCCTCGGATAAAGGCTTGGATAAATATCTAGTGATCTCAACTCCTAACTTTTATTTCTCTTTCTTGCTTTGCCACCAGGTAAGAATGCAAAGGATTCAGACAGATCATACAAGGATTTTCTAGCTGTCCAAATATGTGACAAAGGTCAAAGAGGCTATTTCTTTATAATCTTAAAGTTGCAAGGAAAGACTTTCAATTAATGAAAAGCAGAATCATAAAGACAAAAATAAAATAAATATGATACAAAAATTTAAACTTCTTTATATCACACACATATAATATATATATTAACATGAATTTAAATTAAAAATTATTTATATTAAAAATTATAAACAAAATGAAAATGACGCTAGAATAACTTCTTCAAAATTTTTGTACTCTCAATTAAAAAGGAACACTCTAAGGTAAATACTACTGAGTGGTTTAAAACTTAAAAGAGAAACTAAAATACCTACAATTGACTCTTAAACAACATGGGTGTTAGGGGTACCAATCCCCCGCACATCAAAAACCCATGCATAACTTTTGACACCCCAAAATCTTAGCTACTAATAACCTGCTATTGACAAGAAGCCTTACCAGTAACATAAACAATTAACACACATTTGGTATGTTACATGTATTATATATTGTACTTTTACAATGAAGTAGGCTAGAGAAAAGAAAATGCTATGAAAAAAATCACATAAAAGAGAAAATACATTTACAGGACTGTACTATAAAAAATCCATGTATAAGTGGACCCACACAGGTCAAGCCTGTGTTGTTCAAGGGTCAATCGCATATGCCTATAGAACGTACAATATTTCTAGAAGGAAATACAAGTAACAGATGTTGCCTTTAAGAAGAGCAATTGAGGGGCGCCTGGGTGGCTCAGTCGGTTGAGCATCCGACTTCGGCTCAGGTCATGATCTCACAGTCTGTGAGTTCAAGCCCTGCATCGGGCTCTGTGCTGATGGCTCAGAGCCTGGAGCCTGCTTCCGATTCTTTGTCTCCCTCTCTCTCTCTGCCCCTTCCCTGCTCATGCTCTCTCTCTCTCAAAAATAAATAAAAACATTAAAAAAAAAAAAAAAGAAGAGCAATTGGTAGTCTGGAGTGAAAGACATTTTTCATTGTATTATACATCTTTTTTTTTTAATTTTTTTTTTTAAGTTTATTTATTTTTGAGACAGAGAGAGACAGAGCATGAACGGGGGAGGGTCAGAGAAAGAGGGAGACACAGAATCAGAAGCAGCCTCCAGGCCCTGAGCCATCAGCCCAGAGTCCAACGCGGGGCTCGAACTCACAGACCGCGAGATCGTGACCTGAGCTGAAGTCAGACGTTTAACTGACTGAGCCACCCAGGCACCCCATATACATCTTCTTATATAATGTTCAAGTTGTTGTCAATCTTTCAATGTATGTAAATGGGCATACATTACTCTTTTAAAAAACATAAAAACAGTACCTATATCACAGGTTCTCATGGGAGTTTATGAGTTATAGAGGCTTTTATATATATGGATATATATATACACATGTGTATATATATATCCATATGTATATACACATTTAGAACTATTAATGGATAATGCTCAGCATAGTAAGCAATATATAAGTACTCAAATGGTATACTATATATAGAGTATGCATATGTCTTCACATATCAACACAAGGAGAAAAGAAAATACTCCATGGGGCGCCTGGGTGGCGCAGTCGGTTGAGCGTCCAACTTCAGCCAGGTCACGATCTCGCGGTCCGTGAGTTCGAGCCCCGCGTCGGGCTCTGGGCTGATGGCTCAGAGCCTGGAGCCTGTTTCCGATTCTGTGTCTCCCTCTCTCTCTGCCCCTCCCCCGTTCATACTCTGTCTCTCTCTGTCCCAAAAATAAATAAACGTTGAAAAAAAAAAAAAATTAAAAAAAAAAAAAGAAAATACTCCAAAAAATGGGCAAAGAATATGAAATATGAATTCACAAAAAAATGGTCAATAAACACATGGCAAATTTTCAATTTCTCTAACAATCAAATGAAAATTAAAAAAAAATTTTTTTTTTTGGCCATACAGATTTACAATTTAAAAGGACTGAAGGGTGACTGGTGGCTCAGTTAGTTGAGAGTCCAACTCTTGGCTTTAGATCAGGTCATGATCTTGCAGTTCATGAGATCTGTACTTTCAGCGCAGAACCTGCTTGGAATTCCCTCTCTCCCTTTCTCTCTACTTCTCCTCTCATGATCACTCTCTCTCAAAATAAGTAAACAGTAAAATAAAAAAATGTTTTAAAGGATTGACAAAACCCATTACCAAGAGGCTAAGAGGAAACCAGCAGTCAAATGTACTGTTATTGATGAGAATGTTATCTGTACATAAGCATCCACCGGCTCAACAATTCCACATCAAGGAATTTAACCTAAAGAAATATAAGACAGCTGGAAGAGGGAACAGCTTCAGTCGTCCCAATACAGGAGTGGCTAAAACACCAGTAAGAAACCTCCAATCTTTCTGGCTCAATGAACCAAAGAATAGCGTTCAGGGCAATCAGAGCCACTAAAAAGAAACCCAGAAAGGAAAGAGTCAGAAGGGCCTTCCAGATTCTGTATATAAACTCAGATCAAATTTCTGGCTGATTCCCAAACCACTCATGAGGCAGATTCTAAGTAGCCCAGGCAAAGACTAAAAGAAATGAACTGATATTTGTGTTGCTTCCCACAACAGGGAAGAGAATGTGCAGTTTGAGTTCAGCCAACTTAATTGCTTCCAAGTGACAGTACTCTTCAGAGGAACATAACAAAATTCAAACACTCTAAAACATATCATTCACAATGTGTACAATAAATTCAAAATTACTCTAATACAAAGAAAAAGGAAAACACAATCCATTTTCAAATGAAAAGACAATCAACAGAGATGATCCCTGAGATGTCCCAGATGCTGAAATTAGCAAAGATTTTGAAGCAGCAATAGGATCTAAGCTAGAGGAAAATATGCTTGTGATGAATGAAAAGACAGGAAATCTCAGTCAAGA
Source organism: Prionailurus viverrinus (assembly GCF_022837055.1). Taxonomy (NCBI): domain Eukaryota; kingdom Metazoa; phylum Chordata; class Mammalia; order Carnivora; family Felidae; genus Prionailurus; species Prionailurus viverrinus. Next base: position 25,266,589 of record NC_062573.1, read on the forward strand.
AATCAAAACTATAAATTCTAGAAATAAAATATCTGAAAATAAAAACTCACTGGATGTACTGAATGGAGAAGAGAAGAAAAGATTAGGGAATCTGAAGGCAGATCATAAAAAAATTATCTAAGGTGAAGAACAGAAAGAGGTAAAAGTTCATGAGGGCTTAGTAACACTATATACACCAATACCTTCTTTTAAGGAAAGAAGCCCACTTTAGTTGCTATCCCTTTCAAGAGTGTTTAGGGAGCAGGCAGGGAAGCCAAACATAACACATTGAAGAGAACATTCATTGCATGAGTTACCAGGTAGGTGCGGGCACAAGGTCAGCTAAACCACATCAAAGATAGCTACTGTGAATAAATAGTGCATTATAAAGTCCCTTTTGACTATGAAGGGTCTATGTAGCTGGACAATAGTATATCTCCCTCCCTACTCTTCCTTCAATAGTTTAAAGTTTTCAGAGATTTCATATGCAGCCTCTCTGATTTTGATTCTCATTACAGTATCATAAAAAAGGGTAGAAAACATAAAAAAGGGTAGAAAAAAGGTAGAAAACATCTCTTTTCAGATGGAACATCTAAGAACTTGCTGAGGTTATAGGGTTACTGGAAATACTGACTGTCTTATGCTTTTGTCTCTAATCTCTGTACCCTTTCCTTCCTTTAAAATCCAAAATGATGGGTCCAATTAGAATAAAATGATAAGTGAAAAAAATTCCAGTTTTGTCTTTGTTTCATCTCAAATCCTAAATCAGGGACCATCTTCTGAGCAACTTTTTGAAGCCAGATTATAATTTAATCCCAGCAAATAAAAAGAATTGAATGTAACAGCCTTTGCATTCCTTCTTTTTAGCTTTTTTTTAGACAACACAATCACAACCTAAAAGAGCATCTGAAAAGCAAAGATGTTAGTCTGAGGTTCCTCTGTCTAGTTTACCTCTAACCCTGACCTACCCTGAGGCACTGAGTCAGCCATGTTCTTTGGCATAAAGAGATGAGACAGTAGCAAATAAAAATGGAAGGGAAGAGCATAACATATAAAGAAACTGAATCATTGGGGCGCCTGGGTGGCGCAGTCGGTTAAGCGTCCGACTTCGGCCAGGTCACGATCTCGCGGTCCTTGAGTTCGAGCCCCGCGTCGGGCTCTGGGCTGATGGCTCAGAGACTGGAGCCTGTTTCCGATTCTGTGTCTCCCTCTCTCTCTGCCCCTCCCCCGTTCATGCTCTGTCTCTCTCTGTCCCAAAAATAAATAAAAACGTTGAAGAAAAAATTAAAAAAAAAAAAAAGAAGCTGAATCACTATATTGTACACCTGAAACTAACGTAACACTGTGGGTCAACTACACTCAAATTTAAAAAAAAAAAAATTTAATGGAAAGCAAAAAAACTAGAAAGAGAAGGAAAGGGGGAAAATTGCCAACGTTTTAAATAAGAAACTCATTTCTTTTCAGTGACAAGTAGAACTTACATTTGAATAGAACTTTTAATATTTTTTCAAAGCATCTTCATATCTATTATTGCCAGTCTGCCCTCTTAACTCAAAGAAAGAAGCAAAGAATGTACAAATAATAGTATTTCATCTGACAAAAAAAATCAGTGGGCTGGGAAGTCCAACTTCTTTATGGGATTCAAGATGCTTTAAGCTTTTTAATTTGAAAAATGTAGAATGATAAAATGTTAAAAATGTAAAATTCTTCAAAATAGGATTGGTTTCCTCACCTGAAACTGACATGCACATTTCAAACCATCTCCATCTTCTTTACAGACTCCTCCATATTTACATGACGATTCATCACAAACTCTTACATCAGACTCCCTCACATTTAATTCTGAAAAAGAGAAAAAAATGTTTCATGTCTTTTTGTATCCAAATGTCCATATATAAAAGGAAAAAAAACCTTAAAATGTGTTCATCGTCTCATTCACAGTGTAACAAGGCATAACATACGAAAAGCAAGGACACAAAATGTTCAAAATTCCCCAAAGAGAACCTTGCATAATAATATGCCTAATAAGCAACCCAAACCAAAATAAAACTCAAAATTTCAGGATTTCACAGAATTCCCAAAGGTAAATCTCAGAATTTTTCTAGTTGGCTACCAACAGCTTAAGACAGTTTTCTTACCATTGTCTTAATATCTTAGATTATTTTTTAATAGGTTTTTAAAAACTAATCTCTACACCCAATGTGGGGCTTAAACTCATGACCCCCAGATCAAGAGTAGCATGCCCTAACGGCTAAGCCAGCCAGGCACTCCCTTAGATCATTTTTCTAGTGATTAAGTTACTTTTAAGGAGAATAAGAATAATTAGAAGAAATCTTAATTCTTTTGGTACCTAAATAAATTTCAGGTGAACATAATTCTTTCTAGACCAACTAATTTAATTAGAAAAGAATTCTAAAGTAAACCTGAATATCATACAATTGATATATATGGAGCATTTATGTGCACAGAATTAAAAAGACTAAAAATCTCACTCTTAAAATTTTTTAATGACTTAATTTCACTCTACCACAGGAAGTAGCTCCAATCAACAATACTAGCATTCTGTGGCCATTTTGCTCCTGCTCCAAGACCATCGGTCTTGCTCTGGAACTATCAAATTAAGCTACCTAGAATCATATGGAAGTAAGTAAAAACCACTATAATGCAATTTTTATATTCTATTAGGAATGAGACATATAACAACAAACAACAAACAATAAAATTATAGCAACAATAACAAATAATAAATAAATGATTATTTTGAAAACCCATTCCATTGTACAGGTAAAGAAAGAAGTCTGGGAGCAGGATGGCCTAAAGTAGCTTCTGACTCTGTCACTCAGTAACTGAGGGACCCTGGGAAGGGCACAAGGTCTCCTGAACCTCTAGATCATGATGAAGTCTTGGCAAACAGATCTCAGGGAGCATTTCTCCAGCATTCCCCCTTCCTCCATTGTTTTCTATTTCTAGATTTCAAAGCAGGACTCAGTGGACTCAGAGACACAGAGTCCAGTGTCTCTGTATCTAATGGCATCTGTCCTGGTGACATTTCATTGGATCTCTCTGCCCCGTTTGTTCTCACTGCTCTGCAATGGTGTCTTGGGTGTCCTACTCCTCAGAACTGACCCTCCAAGGAACTGGCAGTCAAGTACCTAAATACCCAAGGAGTCCACAGTACTTATCTGAATAACCACTCTCAACCAAGCACTGCACACTAGGTTAAGTATACATCTATGTAACTATAGGTTACAAAACTTTTTTCTTTTCCTTAAATGAAACTCACATGTTTAAAAAAGACATGAGCTGAAACTTAAAACAACAGGAAACTACTAGAGCTATTTTGTTGTTCTCACTGTTTCACAAACTATTTCAGGCACAGATGATCATCTTTTAACTCCTTTCACCTTGGCTGTCTGGCTATGGAGGCTCTATGTTCTTGGTTCCCCTCATCTCCCAATTTTTGCTTACTAATCCATCTCCTCCTTGATGACCTGCATTAGTACTTGAGACTCAATCCTAAGTGTGGGGCTTGCTTTTTTTCTATATACCCTCATTCCTACTGGGAATTTGCACAAGGTGCCGTTCCAAATACACTCTAATGTACATCTTGAAACCCAAGGAAGATTAACTAAATATTAATAAAGAACCGCTTTGGAGAAGAGGATAACAATGCATAATATTTTTGTTCAACTACAGGCTTAGTCAATTTTACGGGCCATAGAAATAAAAAGAATTGTACAATTTGAGAAATAAAATTGAGTGCATTTCTCCTCCTTTTCTTTGTAGCCTTAAGGTTTACACTGGGTTCCAATACAATCAGACATATAAAACAGGGATAAATTTTTTTTTTGGGGGGGGGATCAAGATCATGGTCTGAGTAGCTCTGACTTGCTACTTGGGCTTGAGAATCTTTGAGGTATGTTTTACTTATTGTATTTTAAAAGTACAATGGCAGTGGGGTGCCTGGGTGGCTCAGTGAGTTGAGCATCCAACTCTTGATTTCAGCTCAGGTCATGATCCCAGGGTTGTGGGATCCAGCCCCGCACCAGGTTCTACACTGAGCATGGAGCCTGCGTGAGATTCTCTTTCTCTTTTACTCTGCCCCTCTCCCCACCCACCCCACAAATAAATAAATAAAATTATACAATGGCCTTGAAATCTAGAACCTAAACAACCCCTGATACTAAGATGCACACATCTCTGGAGACTGAGGATTGTTCAAAGCATATATTTGTTTGGGCACCTGGGTGGCTCAGTCGGTTTAGTGCCCGACTTCGACTCAGGTCATGCTCTCACAGTTAGTGAGTTTGAGCCCCACGACCGGCTCTGTGCAGACAGCTGGAGCCTGGAGACTGCTTCAGATTCTGTGTCTTCCTCTCTTTCTGCTCCTCCCCCTCTCACGCTCTGTCTCTTTCTCTCAAAAAAAATAAACATTAAAACAATTTTTTTTCAAAGCATCTATTTGCATGAAGGACTAAGAAACATTTTAGGACAATAATCATCCTTACTAAAGACAGGCAGAAAAGCTTGGTTCAATAAACAGAGCTTGAACAGGAGGAGTGGTCCTGTGCACAAGATGGTGTCTATCACTTGGACTACTCCCCCAGCCCAGCCCCAAGAACTCAACATAACAGAGGAGCTACAGTGAGAAACTAAATAGCAGCTTTCGCTGAAAGCTCTGAAACAACAAGGTATAAAGAGTTCTGCTTTGATGTCCACACAAGACAGAATAGCGGGGGAGAAAAAAGGCTGGGACACCTCAAAAGCCCCAGCATCAGCACCACACCTGGCAGGATGGCACAAAGCCAAAGAGATAATCAGGCGTAGAGATACACCTCTGATATCTAGGGGCAGCAAACATGGCAGGAGGAAAAAGATGTGCCATGTGGCAGTGGCCAGAATACATTAGTGAGCCCACATGAAACACCCTTTGGTGATTCCAAGAATAAACCTGGAGGGAGAGCAATCTGGGGAAGCTAGAGGTTCCACATTAATAGGTGAGGGCAAAAGTCATGAAATTCTGATTACTCTGGCTATTAGTCATGTTTCATTTTATGCCTACCCTGTTATTAAATTCATGATATTTTTGTGTGTATTAATGCGTTAAATGTGATTTAGTTGATCAGGAAACAAGTATCTACTATATATCTATTACTATGCTAAGAAATTGGGGCACACAGAAAAATATTAACAGGGAGCCTGTGATCTTGCTAACATATGGAACAATTACTAATGCGTTCAATATAGTCTATAAGGAGAAAATGCTGTTGTACAGGCTATAATTGCTCTAGGAGTTTCAAGAAGTAGGAGATAAAGGGCTGCCTGACTGGCTCAGTCAGAAGAGCATCTAACTCTTGATATCGGGGTTTTGAGTTCAAGCCTCACATGGGGTATAGAGATCACTTAAATAAAAATATAAAAAATAAACTTCTACAAAAAGAAGTGGATAAAAATGGATTTGAGGCAGAGGATGCAGGGTCAAGGATGTCAAGACTTGCACTGACTTTGAAAAATTAGTAAGACTTTTTTGCTGATTATAAAACACAGGATTTAGGGGCGCCTGGGTGGCTCAGTCGGTTAGGCGTCCGACTTCGGCTCAGGTCACAATCTCGCGGTCCGTGAGTTCGAGCCCCACGTCGGGCTCTGTGCTGACTGCTCAGAGCCTGGAGCCTGTTTCAGATTCTGTGTCTCCCTTTCTCTCTGACCTTCCCCCATTCATGCTCTGTCTCTCTCTGCCTCAAAAATAAATAAACGTTAAAAAAAAATTAAAAAAAAAAAAAACCACAGGATTTAAAAAAAAAAAAAAACAAAACAGGGGTACCTGCGTGGCTCAGTCAGTTAAGCATCTGATTTCAGTTCAGGTCATGAGCTTGTGGTTCATGAGTTTGAGCCCCGCATTGGGCTCTGTGCTGACAGTGCAGAGCCTGCTTGGGATATTTTCTCTCTCTCTCTCTCTCTCTCCCCCCCTTTCTTTCTGTCCCTCCCCCACTAGTGTGTGCACTCTCTCTCTCTCTCAAGATAAATAAATAAACTTAAAAAAAAAAAAAATACAGGATCATTACACAGAATTTAGAAACAACATTTAAAAATAAAGAATGTTTTCGGGGTGCCTAGGTGGCTCAGTCAATTGAGCATCTGACTTAGGCTCAGGTCATGATCTTGCAGTTTGTTGAGTTCGAGCCCCATGTCAGGCTCTGTGCTGACAGCTCGGAGCCTGGAGCCTCCTGCGGATTCTGTGTCTCCCTCTCTCTCTCTGCCCTTCCCCCACTTGCACTCTGTGTGTCTCTCTCTCCATCTCAAAACTAAACATTTAAAAAAAAATTTTTTTAATAAATAATGTTTTAATTGCCCACACCATACAATACTGAAAGAGAATGTTCTTATCTAGGAAAACAATATAAGTGAAAGTAGAGACACAAATAAATAAACCGTACACATAAATATGAATACCAGCGGTTCCCAAACCATGGTCCTTATGAAAACTGCTCTCTTAGATTACATTGTACCTTAAATATACATTTAATGTACATTAAAATCAAGTAAGAGTTTCATTTTCTCATTTGCAAGGGGAAAAAAGTCAATGGAAAGAATTTTCTCATTTTAAAAGTTTTTCACATATTTCTTAAACCTTCAATATCTGAGATTACTTCCTTGATAGTTGTCAACAAAACCAATGTTCCTCAAATAAATAAAGAATATTAATAAACAAAACTCCAACAGTGTTTTATGAGAACACAAGCTCATGAATGTACATTTTAAGTTGTTTTGTTATCGTGGCAGTCACAGCTAATTGCCTACCCTGGATCTACTCTTACTTTGTAAAAGAACCCCAACTTTGTTCAAGGAAGCAAGATGCTCAGCTAAATAATCTGTATATCCCAGACCCCCTTGCAATGTACCATAGTTCCATATGTAAGCACTGTCCCTTCCTCCTTCATTCTTCCATTCTTTGTCCTGCCTGGAGAGTAAAACCCTTGCCTAAGATTGTAGCAGCCATCCTACATATATGATGACGAAAGCTACAAGCTAAAGATGGTAGACCAGAAGGACAGGAGCAAGAGTGTGGAAAGAGAGAATTATAAAATCACCACACCTCCCCTGGATTTCACCCATCCAGACTTACTGTCATAGGAAATAAACACATAAATAAATAAAGCCCTTATCATTTAAGCCACCATTGGTCAGGTCACTGATACACGTAGTAAAACATAATCCTGACATAATGACTGCATATAAATTTAATTAAGATAGATATTTCTAAGCCAAAACCTTAAATAATTTGGTGGTACATTCCAGTCCACATGATAAAATTAATTTATCATGAACATGACTTCCTGCTATTCCAATTTCTATCACAAATTTGAGAACCAATGCCTTAGCTCAAACTCAGTACAGAAGGAATTCTATTTTGGGATCATCTTCTGAATGTTACTTCTTTTCAAGTATTCTGTACAATACCAGGCATCAAGAGGGCACTCTACTACCTGTCAATGATGATGATGATTACATAGCTGCCTTCCTGAACCCAAAATGGAAATTCAGCAAAAAAGATGAGCCATTACTAAGGCCCTCAAAAATCAATTCTCCAAACAGAAATATTTTACACAAAGAAGCACTCAGAAAAGTGGCTCAAAACAAAAATATTTTGCTCTGGTTGCAAATGTGCCCATCACACAATTCTCTAAATGTAAAACTTCTCTCAGAAAAACAAAGAAACAAAAAGTCTGTCTCAATTTTCATTAAGATCTCAAAGCTGGGAAACCATAAACACTACAGAAAGGAACCCTAATCACTCTGAACCTGAGCAGCCAAAATCCCCAACTTTTGGCAGCGCTAACTAGGTTCAGGTTACAGTTCAAAATGGACCCTTTAGAGGGCACCTGGGTAGCTCAGTTGGTTGAGCATCCAACTTCAGCTTAGGTCATGATCTTGCGGTTTGTGAGTTCACACCCCGCATCGGGCTCTGTGCGAACAGCTCAGAGCCTGGAGCCTGCTTCAGATTCTGTGTCTCCCCCTCTCTCTGCCCCTCCCCTGCTCATGCTCTATCTCTCTCTGTCTCTCAAAAATAAATGTAAAAAAAATTTTTTTAATTAAAAAATGGACCCCCTTAGCCCTCCAGAATGATAGGACTTTTCTACCACCACTCCATTAAACAGAAGGGAATCTTATAAGATAGCTAACACCAATGGAGAGCCAAAAGTGAACAAACCTTGCAAAATGTTACAATAGAATTCAGGGCTTCTCAACCTCAGCACTACTGACATCTTGGGGAAGATAATTCTTTGATGCATGGGGCTATCCTGTTCACTGGAGGATGTTTAGCAACATTTCTGCCCTCTACCCACTAGATACCAGCAGGACTATCCCAGCTGTAACAACCAAAAATGTCTTCAGACATTATCAAATGTCCACTGGGAAGAAAATTACCATCCACTGAGAACCACTATCAAAGATGACCAAAGCCTTGATTAAAGGCTTTATGTTTCATTCTCTTCACTATAAAGAAAATTAAGTCAAATAAGCAGCAATCTCCAAGAGCTCTGCACATTACCATGGGTATTTTTTTTATATTAAATATATTGTCAAATTGGTTTCCATACAACATTCAGTGCTCATCCCAACAAGTGCCCTCCTCAGTGCCCATCACCCACTTTCTGCTCTCCCCCACTCCCACCAACCCTCAGTTTGTTCTCAGTACTTAACAGTCTCTTATGGTTTGCCTCCCTCCCTCTCTGTAACTTTTTTCCCCTTCCCCTCCCCCCATAGTCTTCTGTTATATTTCTCAGGATCTACATATGAGTGAAAACATATGGTTCTCTTTCTCTGCCTGACTTATTTCACTTAGCTGAATACCCTCCAGTTCCATCCACGCTGCTGCAAATGGCCAGATTTCATTCTTTCTCATTGACCATGGCTATTTTTCATTTCAATAGAGGGACCTAAATATATTGCCTCCAGGGACACCGGGTGGCTCAGTTAGTTTAGCGTCCAACTTTGGCTCAGGTCATGATATCATGATTCGTGGATTCAAGCCCTGCATCCAGCTCTATGCTGTCAATGCAAAGCCTGCTTCAGATCCTCTTATCCCACTCTCCCTTGGCCCCTCCCCTGCTGCATACACTCTCTCAAAAATAAATAAAACATTAATAAAATTAAAATTTAAAAAGTGATAAATGTATGTATATTTTTAGGTTCACATAAAATTCTACACACATTTATAAATCATTTTTGTGACTCCCATCTTAAATGACTTTTTTTTTAACTTTGATTTACTATTGAGAGACAGAGCATGAGCATGAGCATGGGAGGGGCAGAGAGAGAGGGAGACACAGAATCTGAAGCAGGCTCCAGGCTCTGAGCTGTCAGCACACAGCCCAACGCAGGGCTTGAACCCACGAACTGTGAGATCATGACCTGAGCTGAAGTCAGACACTTAACCAACTGGGCCACCCAGGCGCCCCTTAAATGACTTTCTTGATTAACCAACTAACTTACAAGAATCTTAAGGCACCAGGACAAGAGGATTCCTACTATGTATAAAAATGTCCTGCTCTTAGCCATCCCACTGTGTCCTGTCTTGCTTCTTTTCTCTGAGCATTCTCATCTCACTTACACCACTTCAAGTCTTCAAACCTGCTTTCCCCCAACCTTATTAAAATCATCTCACCTGTCACTGCCAGTCCTCAGAGCACTGCAGGGGGAACATCCTATAATGAATGCAAAGTACTCAACATGTGGGAATCTTTAGTTCATCTCCAGTTAATTTCTTATTGACTCCCTACAGGACATGTTGAAACTCTTTACCTTGTTCTTCTTAAGAATAACCTCATTTCAAGGGGTTTATACACAAGTCTATATGTTAACAGTGTTCGAGAAAACCTTCCCCCCCCCCTTTTTTTTTTTCAGAAAAACACACCAATCCAATCTGACTAGACATCCTGCTGGATGGTTTCACTCCCAAAACAAGGCAGGCATGTTCCTGACCCTGTATCCAACTGTTGATGAGAAAGTCTCTGACAAAGTCCACAATATCCACACTGAAAACAGCAGAAATATTTGAAATATTTAAATATTTAAAACACCCTACACCAGGAAGTAGTGTGGTACAGCCATGGAATATTATAGAGCTATTTAAAAGGCTGCATATATTATGTGGCACTATGGAAATATGCTTATAAATGTCAAGTGAAAAAGCAGAAGACAACACGTGGACCATAATTGTGTAAAAAACACATATAGGAAAACCCAGCCAGAAAAAAACAAAATGGTAAAGGTACTGTCTTTATACCAGTTGAGCAATAGATTATTTTCCCTTCTTTTTAAGCTTCTATATTGGTTATACTTAATAGGGGAAAAAACTCAATGTGATTCCAAACACAGCCCCAAAGAGAGGTTGCCTATATAATGGACAAAGCACTAGTTTATACGTTAACAAGGGCCAGGTTCACATGCTAGCTCTTCACCTCTTAGAATAATAACACCTTCTCTTTCCTAGATATTATAATGATAGATATGTACTAAAAAGCAACAATGCCTAGAACAAGTAGGTAAACAACAAAAAATGTTCTGTCTTTCTTTCTCCAGACCAATCTAAGGAACACCTTTAATGACACAAATCACTGAAAATACATTTCAGGGTAAAAATCAAACAGTAAGTTTAGTAAATGATGGCTTTTGTCCAAGCAAATAAGATGAATTAGGAATTAAACTCTCTTCAGCTTGTTTATTAAATTAACCATATTATATTAGTTATCCCCTATGATAAAGATATGAGGGAAAATAAACTAAGTATTTCATGATACAAATCCAAAAGTAGTTTACATTAATATTAAAAAGCACTAACGGTAGAGATGACTAAAACTTCTCTAAGCTATAGTTAACAAAAAAAATTTTACATATGCCACCCAATTAATTGACTCTGATATTTTTCATCCCGTTCTACACACTACTGCCAAACTACCCTTTGTTAAGCACCACTTTGAAAGTGTCAATCCTCCACCCAACACCTAAAATCATTCCCTGCTGCCTCAATTCTAAATGCCTCTGCTTCTGGCAATGATGGGAAGGACTGTCTATTGCAGGATCAGAAAGAACAAAAAATCCAGATCTCAAGCTGGGTATTAGATACTCAGGGTCTTCCCAGCCCTACCCAGTACTAACCACAGATCCCAAACTGCAATACTCTCTCCTATTCCTTTTTCTGACTAGCTTGGCAAACTTGTGTGAGTTTTCCCTCTTGTGGATCTAAAAACTATTACATTGTAGTTATTAAAAAGAATGATGAAGAATCTCCCTATTTCCTGACATAACACAGTAAATTTTTCTTAAAGGCAGACTTTTTAAAATGTATGTCACAAACTAATTTATAATGCCTATATACAAAAATCTGAAAGGTATATACATGTAAATACAAGCCACAGTTATCACTTGGTGGAATTTGAACTTTCTTCTTTATTCTGTATTTTTCTGAATTGTCTGAGTTTCAGAATGAACTTGTATTACTTTTTAAATCAGACAAAAGACGGGCATCTGGGTGGCTCGGTTGGTTAAGCGTCCCTCTCTTGACCTCGGCTCAGGTCATGATCTCACTGTTGGTGAGTTTGAGCCTCACATCGGGCTCTGCGCTGACAGCATGGAGCGACAGCGTGGAGCCTGCTTAGGATTCTCTGTCTCCTTTCTCTCTGCCCCTCCCCCACTCGTACTCATGTGTGCTTGAGCGCTCACTCTCTCTCTCTCAAAATAAACTTTAAAAAAATTAATCAGATAAAACAAATATGTGCATGTAAGACTCTTGAAAAATTATGTTAAGTGAACAAAGCCAGGCACATAGGGCCACATGTTGTATGATTCCATTTATATGAAATGTCCAGAATAAGTAAATCCATACAGACACGAAGTCTACATGGTTGCAGAGGATGGGGGCAGAGAGGTGTTGGGGTTGACTGTTAATAGGCATGGAAATTCTTTTTGGGGTGATGGAAATGTTCTATAATTACAGAGTAGATAGTAGTGATGGTTACACAACATATTAAATATGTTAAAAACCACTGAATTGGGGCACCTGGGTGGCTCAGTCAGTTAAGCCTCCGACTTTGGCTCAGGTCATGATCCCACGGTTCATGGGTTCAAGCCCCATGTCGGGCTCTGTGCTGACGGCATGTAACCTGGAGCCTGCTTCAGATTCTGTGTCTCCCTCTCTCTCCACCTCTCCCTCATTCAATCTGTCTCTCTCTCTCTCTCAAAAAAAAAAAAAAAACAAACCACTGAATTGTGTACTTCAAAACTTTAAGTTTTGTGAATTATATTTCAATAAAAAACAATTTTTATAATCAGATAAAACAATCTTATTAAATTGTGAAAAAAAATGAAACAAACAGAAATGAACAGGGATTATAATTTGATGTTTAAGAAACGGACCCTAGGACCCACCGCCAAGATCAGTACCCTGGCTCTACACTTATCAGCTCTGTAACCTTAGTAATTTACCACTCTCTACCTCTATTCTCTCATCTGTAAAATGGGGATAATAAAAGTACCTATCTCATAATGTTGGCAAAGAATTAAATAAAGATATGGAAAGCACCCAAAGCAGTGCATGACACATCATAAGTGCTATACTGTTAGCTTTTTTTTGTTTGTTTTTTAATTTTTTACACCATTGCTGGAGAAGGTATGGAAAATGAGCGCTCAAACCAACTATAAGAGTGTAAATTGGGGGCACCTGGGTGGCTCAGTTGGTTGAGCAGCCGACTTTGGCTCAGGTCATGATCTCATGGTTCATGGGTTCGAGGCCCACGTGGGGCTCTGTGCTGACAGCTCAGAGCCTGGAGCCTGCTACAGATTCTGTGTCTCCCTCTCTCTCCCCCTGCCCTGCTTGTGTGCGCGCACACTCTCTCTCTCTCTCTCTCTCAAAGGTAAACATTAAAAAAAAATTTTTTTAAGTGTGAATTGGTAGAACCTCTCACAGAATAATGCGGCAATAAACAATGAAGTTTTAATAATCTTTACCCTTTAACTAAACAATTCTATTTCTAGGAAATTATAACAGGGATAGAAGAAAAACATACAAAAATGAATGCATAGGTGATTGTTAACAGCAGCATTTTTTTTTTTAATTTTTTTTTTTCAGCGTTATTTTTGGGACAGAGAGAGACAGAGCATGAACGGGGGAGGGGCAGAGAGAGAGGAAGACACAGAATCGGAAACAGGCTCCAGGCTCTGAGCCATCAGCCCAGAGCCTGACGCGGGGCTCGAACTCATGGACTGCGAGATCGTGACCTGGCTGAAGTCGGACGCTTAACCGACTGCGCCACCCAGGCGCCCCAGCAGCATTTTTTATAACAGCAAAGTAGAAAACCACCTAAGCATCCATCTGTTGGAAATTAGTTAAATAAACTATTAATGAAATACTACGTGGCCATTAAGGTAGATACTAGAAACATATACACTGATATCCAAAGACCAAGATCCACTGTGAAGTGAAGAAAAGCAGGTTGTAAAACTATACAGAGCTATAATCCAATTTAGATTTTACAACATGTACATGTTTACATATGTATTTTAAGATTTTTGTAGGTACAATTAACACATTTCCTCCATCAAAGTTTTTTTATCAATAAATATCAATAAATAAATCTAAACACAACAATATCCCCCTCTGGCTCAATTTTCAACCACTATTCCTTAGTGTGCACAACACTAAGTGGAATAGGCAGTAGCCAGAATCCAGGGAAGTCACCCACAAAGACAAAAATCTATAAAACAAGCTAAAAGTTGGCACTGGGGAATCTGACATTATTTTCAAAGTGCATTTAAAAAAGACTTCACAAAACTCTGCTGCATTAAGAAGAGTTCCAGACTTGGAGTTCCAATTATTTGATAAAATAACTATATGATATTGGCCAAGCCCTAAATAAATCTCGCTCACAAATCTCGGTTCCCTTAAGTAAAAATGGTATTAACAATCCCTCATTGGATTGCAAGGAGTAAATGAAATCTTTACAAAAGAGAAATGGAAACTATACAGGATACTTTTCCTCTTTAGGTGAAACAACTAAAACCAAAACTTTTTTTTTTTTTTAACATTTTTTTAGCTTTTATTTTAGAGAAAGAGAGTGTGGGGGGGTGGGGGGGAGAGGGGCAGAGGGAAAGAATCTTAAGCAGGCTCTGCGCTCAGCATCACCCTGGGATCACAACCTGAGTCAAAATCACGAGTCAGATGCTCAACAGACTGAGATACCCAAGCGCTGAACCACAACTTTAAAACGACACAATCACAACCTTAAAATTCAAAAAACTGTTGTAAAATAGTGAAGAATTAAACACACACAGGGGCACGTGGGAGGCTCAGTCGGTTAAGTGTCCAACGTCGGCTCAAATCATGATCTCATGAGTTCATGAGTTTGAGCCCTGCATTGGGTGGTCAGCACAGAGCCCGCTTTGGATCCTCTGTCCCCCTATCCCTGCACTCTCTCTTTCAAAAGTAAATTAAAAATAAATATATTTTTTAAAAAGAAATGATAACAATTTAAAAAATAAATAAATAATTTACAAAATTAAAACACACACACACACAACTAGGTCTAATTGTAATTAGGAAATGCTTATGATCTGAACTTGAAGAAGGGAACAATAATGGTAAACACACAGCACCACCTAAAAAAATACCTTAAACCACTTCAAAGAAAAAAAGTATGAAAAACCAAACACAGGACACTAAACACAGACTAAAGTGTCTTGTGAACAATGGGGAATCTAAACGTATCATTTAGGCTATAAACCAAACTGATAAAGAAATATCAGCAGTTTAGACATGGATAGATATCTATTTAGATAATACTTGCAAAGCAGTATTAGATGAAAGCTGACCATGCAAAATAAACTGAACTTAAAAATTCGAAAAGGTGATCCAACCTGTGAACAAGATCTCCAGGTTAACATAAAAATGACAAAGCAAATAGGGGAAATCGAGAGAAAAGTTCAAATTTTTTCTGGTATAAAATGAAACAATTTCAGTATAAACATTAAAATATTATACAGGAGAATGGCAATCATCACAGATTTCTTCTTTATATCTTTCCATATTCCTCATGTGTTTAACATCCAATAAATGCTGCCTTTGTAACAACAACAGCAACAAAAAAGATGGGTTTTTCTTTCTTTTTAACCATGGAAAAGAAAACTCAGAATATCTGCACAAAAATAAGAGAAATGGAGCTATGGTTGAAAACATAATACCTGTCAAAGTTTCTGAAGGCAGAAGAATGTATTAAGAACTTCAGAACCTGAAATGACTTTTCAAAAAATGATGAAACAGCTGAGCCATGAAAAATACATGACACCTGTAAAAAAGAAATATATTCAAATAGTAACAAAGGATTAACAGTAAAGCATCTAATAAACTAAAAGCAAATACTGAGGGAATTTTAAGATTCAAACAATTTCAAAGTGCATGAGAAGAGAATGTATGCCAACTCCTAAATGCCTCATTTATCCCATGAGAGAAGCTAATAATGGAACTAATTGTAGGAATAACGAAAATAGCTCTGTTAAAACAATGTTTCCAACCAGGAAAAAAAGGGGGAGGAGGGGGAGGAAGAGGATAAATGGGTTGACATTATCTCCCAATCCAGCTTAAAAGAAACTGAGAATTTAAAATTCCATTAAAGAAACTACATATACAGGGGAAATGAGGGATTAAAGAAATGAACTAAAAAGAAAATGGTAGGGTATAATAAAAACAGACAGTAACAAGTGTTGAGCAGGATATGGAGAAACTGGAACCCTCACACATTGCTGGAGAAAATGTAAAACGGCACAGCCACTTTGGAAAACAATTTGTCAGGTCCTCAAATGTTCAACATAGGGTTTACCAAATGACCCAGCAATTCTACTCCTAGTTATAAACCCAAGAGAACTGAAAACATATGTCCACACATAAATCTGTATATGAATGTTCACAGTATTCATAATAGCCAAAAAGAAGGCTATATGATGATGATGGAGGGTAACACAAATATCATAATTACTTCATTTAATTACACCCATTTAAGTGGGTGAATATTTATAAAAACAAATAGTCCAGGGGCACTTCGGTGGTTCAATTGATTAAGCTTCAGACTCTTGGTTTCAGCTCAGGACATGATCTTAAGGTTTGTGAGTTCCAGCCCGGAGTCGGGCTCTACACTGATAGCTTGAAGCCTGCATGGATTCTCTCTCTCTCTCCCTCTCTCTCAGCCCCTCCCCCACTCACACGTGCTCGCGCTCTCTCAAAATAAATACATAAACTTTAAAAAATAAAGTAAAACCACGATGTCGCTCAAATCCTGTAAGTTTCCCTCTGTCTTCAAGGCAAGTGCCAAACCTTCAGCTCAGCCTTCAAGGCCTTCCACTAATGTGGCAATGTGCAACTCATCTCCTGCCTTAATCCCCACACTTCAGTATCTCAAAATATTCCCTTTGCTTCCCCATCTTTTCTATCACCATTCCCACAGCCTAGAACACCTACCCTTCCCAGATTTCCTCAGTTTCTGTGTTATTCAGTTATTAATTCATTCTACAAGTAAATATATAAGGGGCCCTTAACTAGGTACAGTCAATATAGCAGTGAACAAAACAAAGAAAAACCCCTGCCCTCATGGAGCTACACAGAGCAGACAGATAATAACATGTATAGTTAAGTCACACAGGAAAGGGTGCTTTGGCACAAGAAAAAAACATTAAGAAAGATTAAGGTGGGAAAGGGGCAGAGGGGATGGAAGGTGGAAAAAGATTCAATTTTAATGCATCATTTTGAAAGCGACATTAAAAACCTGAAGGAGCTGAGGAGATAAATAATTGGGACAAGAAGTTTCCAAGCAAAGAATATCAACAGCAAAGGCTTCAGGCAAAAGTGTGCCTAGTGTTTCAAGCTGACATTCTACTCAGCTTGGGACTATAGGGCCCAACTGCGTGCCATGTACTTGGGAAGACTGTTTTTTGATTCCTTCAAATCAGAATTATTCATGCCCTCAACACTGTACTACTATCTTTCTTAGAACACTTGTACAGTGAAAACTCCTTTCAAACATATATGAGTGGTTGCTGATCAATTAATGAAAAGTCTTGTAAAGGAGAAAATCATTTAAAAATAAGACATACTTTGTTAAAAATTAAACATTTTAACTGTTTTTAACTTCACACATATAAACATATATTCATTTTCCTATGTAGCACCAAAACCTTTGGGTCTACAAAATGCCGTTCCCTCCTTTCTTGGATAAGCCACACCCATAATCTACTATCTACAATGTCCACTTTCCCTTCCTTTAAAGTAAAAGGGAGACTTAAAAATACCTGCAAAATTTTGTAGGAGCAGAATCCTTCCAGAGATTTGTAAGATTTCCCCAATCTGTTTCAGTTGTCTTGACCACAGTCAAATTCACTGAAAGGCAATTCTCTCAGCCTCTCATCTTTATCAACTCTTTCTGAAGTATTTCATAAAAAACAACATTTTACATTTATATTGCACCAATCTGAGAGATTTTTATTAATTTATACTCAAAGGACCACTGGTATAAATAAATTTGAAAACAAACACAACTGACTCTTTCTTGGTAAGCAAAGAAATAAATGATACATGGGCAAACTAGAGTTAATCTACCAGCCTGAGCATCTGTGTGCTGTGGGAATCGATTAGAATGGTTTACTAAGGGAATGTCTAATCCAGAAAGTTAAAATCAAGACCGGCAAAGTATCTGAATAGACATTTCTCCAAACAAGATATATAAATAGCCAATAAGTACATGAAAATGTGCTCAACGTCATTAGTTGTTAGGGAAATGTAAATCAAAACCACGTTGATATACAACTTCACACCCACAAGGTTGACTATAATCAAAAAGACAGTAACAAATGTTGGCCAGGATATGGGCAAACTGGTACATTCACACATTGCTGGTGAAAATGTAAAATGGTACAGCTGCTTTAGAAAACAGGTTGGGAGTTCCTCAAAATGTGAAACATGGAGTTATCAGGTGATTCAGAAATTCTATTTCTAAGTATACACTCAAGAGAGTTGAAAACATATGTCCACACAAAAACTTCTACATGAATGTTCATAGCAGCATTGTCCATAATTGATGAAAAGTGGTAACAGCTCAAGTGTCCCTCAACTGATGAATGGATAAACAAAATGTGGTATGTATCCATACAATGGAATATTACTCAACCATAAAAAGCATTTAAGTTCCGAAAGACAAATATCATATGACTTCACTCATGTGAGGACTTTAAGATACAAAACAGATGAACACGTGGGAAGGGAAGCAAAAATAATATAAAAACACAGAAGGGGACGAAACATAAAAGACTCTTAAGTATAGAGAACAAACAGAGAGTTACTGGAGGGGTTGTCAGGGAGAGAATGGGCTCAACGGGTAAGGGGCATTAAGGAATCTACTCCTGAAATAATTGTTGCAGTATATGCTAACTAACTTGGATGTAAATTAAAAAAATAAAATGCTATGAAAGACTCAAATATTTTGTAAAAAAAAGAAAAAAAAAGCACTGAAGTTCTGATACATGCTACAACACGGATGAACCTTGAAAATATTATCCTAAGTGAAAGAAGACAATCACAAAAGGCCATATATTATATAATTCCATTTAAATGCAATGTCCAAAACAGGCAAATCCATAGAGACGGAGTAGATTAGCATTCGTCAGGGGTTGTGGAAAGAAAGGAACATGGAGTAAAGGTTTTCTTTTTGAGGTGATGAATATGTTCTGTCATTAGATAATTATGATGGTTGTACAACTTTGTGAGTATATTTAATTGTGTATCTTTTAAAAAATCCCATTGCTGTCAGTGTTCAATAAGCAGCTTATTAACTGGGGTAGGAGAGAAAGCCCAGATGTATTAAATAGAAATTTCTTCACATAGATTTATAAGAGGCTAACTAACTACCTCTGTTAGAATATAAAGCCCCTGAAGGCAGGGATGGCCTCTCATTTATTTCCCTTAACATCTAGCATAGTAGAGTACCTTAAGCTGGTATTCAATCAAGTTCAATAAATAAATTATTAAATACCCACATATTACATACCAGAGATCTAGAAGATTCCAAACAGACTGAAAAAACTCACTTTTTGGCCCCCAAATCCTGAATTGCCACTAACAAGGCATGTCTCTTAATATGAAGTTTACACCATCCATTCATACCATCCTTACCACCATATCACAATCCAGAGGACCCACTTCTAACTTCTGTGACATTTTTTAAATCCAATCCAAATTCTCTACCTTATATCTATCACCAAATGCCACTTATTGGTCTCTCAGTATGTTTTTCCACTCCTTTAACCACGTTCCTTAAGACAAAAATGCTCACATTTAGCCTCAACTGTTCTCCTCAAACACCCTAGAGTCAAAAAGAACCATCATTATCTTCATGTTGCAAATAAGAAAAGAATGCCATGTCTAAGGTCACCTGGTCTCTCAAGTTCAAAATTCATCTTTCTTCACGTAAATCATGTATTTCCCAACTTTCTTCTCTTTGGATGAACAGGGAAATTTTTGATTAAGTTAAATTTTCAAAGAATAAGTACAAATAAAAAAATAGAAGACCAAAGCAACAATTATAAAGTCCAGAATGATTGAAGACTCGAGGCATGAGAACAATAAAAAAAGGTGTGTTTAGAACAAGAAGAAATAAACAAAAGGTCCACTGCTTTGGGAAGATGTTGTAATAGTCAAGAGATGACAAGGACAAATACAGACCCATTCAGTTTCTTCTTTGCTTTGGTAATCTTCATCAAGGACCATGATCTTCAAACTGGGAAGGGCAGAACTCTGATAAAAGGAAGCTAACATCTCAGGTAAGTGCAATGAAGAAAGGACAGTAACAGAATATGGAGCTAGTTCAAAAGAATTTGCATCCTGATATAAACAAATTACACTCTACGACACTGAAAAACTTTTAGATGACAAGATGCCAGAAGACCAGAAACGAAGAAAACTCTCAGTTTTCAAAAAAAGAGAAATGCCGATCCAGGAAAACATCAGTGGGTAAACTTGCCATGTATCCCCTGAAAAAGTCTAGAATGTGTAGGTAAGTTTTTGAACACAATAAAAAGTAAAAAGCCACTATGGGCTCTTTATTAAGGCAGGCTATACAACATTTGCTTTTTGATAGGATCACTAAAATGGGAAAAACAGAGGATGATACATATACATAACTGATTCTAACAAGATGATCTGACAGAATCTTTAAATAATAGGCTAGTGAACAAAATGAGAAAATGTTGAACAGCAGAAGTTCAAAAATCTGTTCAACCCTACCAGAAGCGTGCATAGCCGATTGAACATCTGGTTGATTAATGTATCAACATCAACCCATTTGAAAGGAAGTCTCGAGTAAAAAATCGCAGAGTGGTATCTTTTCCCATGATCTAGACATCTTCTATTAATTTAATAAAGCACAGACCTGGTCTTCAGACGTGCAAGGGCCACGATGCTGAGTGACCCAAAAGACAAACAACCTGACAGAATCAGGCTCCAAAAGGTCAGAGTAGGCTGAAATGATCCAAAATTCAAAATGAAAATTAACAGGGAGTCAAGACCAGCATTTAGATTTTGAAACTCAAATCTATGAAGGACTAAACTTCGGTTTATGTGGGGAAATACCTGGGTAACAAAAGCAACTAGGAAAAAAAACTATGTAAAATCTCAAGATGCATTCATTCATTAATAGATGCAGAAAACCACACTGGATTTCTATACTCCTTAAAAAAAATTATCTTTTTCCATATGAATCACTCCCAGATTTTCATCCTAGAAATAGTTATAACAAGAATCTACAAATATCACTTAGTTAAAACTCTAGCTTTAGACCCAGAGTCATTCAAATGCATCTTAGCATTAGAAAACATTTCATTTGATAAGCCTAATTTATTGACATATCAATAAATCCTTGAAAGAAGGCTAGGTATTAAATCCAAGTCCGTCTTTTAATAGAAGAGGAAATTTTTAAAAATTAAGTAACTTGGCTCCAAATAGCACAGCTGCTTAGCAAGGGTCAGGATCTCCAAATCTGTCTCCTTTTCCTACACCATGTGGGTTTTCAGCCCTCTGCTTCCTTTCTTAAAAGTTATACTTTGCACTAAAGAGTTAGAAAACATACATACACAAAAACATCCGTCAACACACTATTTTGCTAAGGACAAATTAGCTTAGCAAGAACAAATAATCACTGCACATTAGCCAGTGAAATATTTTGACATGGTGTGATCACTTACAAGTTTGATAACAAATATTTACTACAAAAAGGCACTCTAATATACAAATGGTTTTTATTCTTAACCATGAATGCGTGATTATTTATTAAACATTATCCCATATCCCACTTAACATTAGAAGAATAAAGTTAAAGTTATTACACGATGGAAAGGCTTTTAATGGACATGCCATTGTTTACTGTGCTCAAAATCCCATCCCCAACATAAAACACACCATTATGAAAATTACTGAAAGATTTTAGACCCTGAAATCTAAACAGCAAGCCAAAGGTTTTCTTCATGGAGGGCAGCATCTGTGCTGAGGCCCTCTTACTCCCTCCTCACTCCCCCCCCCCCCAAACAATGCCCCTTCCATTGCCCAAAGGTACAAAGGTTGTCAGGCAGACAGACCAGTAGATCCCAGGTGGCCTGAAGTCCTTCCTCCTTTCCCCTCCTCCCCCTTCCCCACCCCCACCACGCCTCCTCTTCCGCCCCTGTGGTTTAAAGAAGACAAGTGGAGAATTGAGAATTGATAAAAGGGTAAGTTAGAAAGGCATGGCTGAGGACCACTACCATCTGCCAGGCCAGCTCCAGGAAGACCCACCCACTCCTAAATGAGACCTGGAAGCTTCTCCTTGCCCCAGGGCTCCTCTGGGACCCCTTTTGAAAGGAGGAAGGAACTTTACTGCTCAGATACCTCCTCCCCATTCTTATCCATTAGAGCCCCAGCAAGCTCTTTGTTTCCAAGAGCTGGGGGGGGGGGGGGGGGGAGGGTCGGGACAGGCTGCCTTGGAGAAGGGGAGAGGTCACTCCCTTGCTCCCGTAGCTGCCAATCTCCAGGCCCTCCAGCAGAACACAAACACTCGCACAGGACCATACTCTCCGAGCCGGTTCCCTCTTTCCACACCACCTTAAAAACCCAGGGTCACACAGAAGCACTTCCTGAGATCTAATTACCTCTTTCAATACCCAAACCCTGCACAGGATGACTCCCTAGCTCCCTCCCTCTGGAAGGATACTAACGGGGTTCAATCCGGGACTCCCATCCTTTCTCCTCAATGCATACCCCAGGGTATACCCCTGAGCCCCACGCAAGACGCATAAAAACATAGGGTCACTTCCTGGGCCCCAGGACTTTTCCCTGCTCACATCCACAGACCCGCCGTCACTCCTAGCCCCCAGAGCCCACCTCTAAACCCAAAGGACATACGCGCGCGCGCACACACGCGCGCGCGCACACACATACACACACACACACACACACACACACACACACACACAGTCACTTCTACAAACCACGTCTTCTGGGACACCCGTTACCTTTACCCACACGACCACTCCCCAGTGTCCTAAGAACCTCCAAAGCACATGGTCACTCCCCTGGCCCTCAGGCTCGGCACCCCCAGTCCTTCACCGTCTCTGTCTGTCTCTGTCCCTCTCTCTCTCTCTCTCTCTCTCTCTCTCTCTCTCTCTCACACACACACACACACACACAGACACACACACACACACACACGCTCGTTGCCTCCCCTGTGCCTTCACAACACAGACACGCGCTCCCGCGTGCACACCTACAGTCACACCAGGAACCCCGGCCGGCTTCCCCCGCCTCGCCGGGTCCCGTCCCCACCACCT
Source organism: Prionailurus viverrinus (assembly GCF_022837055.1). Lineage (NCBI taxonomy): Eukaryota > Metazoa > Chordata > Mammalia > Carnivora > Felidae > Prionailurus > Prionailurus viverrinus. Next base: position 25,289,458 of record NC_062573.1, read on the forward strand.
CAGAGCACGCCGGGCCGGGCCGCTCTCTCCCAGACACTCGACACACATGGTCGCACTCACGGCCACTCCCCATGCCCAACGCCGGGCCCCGAGCCCGCGCCTCACGCTCGCGCCCTGCCCTCCGCCCTCGCTCACCCTCCGGCCACACTCTCCGGGAAGCCCGGGCCCGGGCCTTTCCCAGCGCGGCCGCCGGGACGGGGAGGGCAGCAGCGGCGGCGAGGGAGGGAGGGGCCGCAGAGGCGGGCTCCGGCCGCTCCTACCTGAGCAGTTGATGCTCTTGCCTTTGCCGCCGGGACAGTCCCCGCCGCCGCCGCTGCCGCCACCCGGGGGCTGGTTGGACGCGCGGCTCCCGGGCAGAGAGAAGGCGAAGAGCAGAAGCACCGACGTGTAGCAGCAGAAGGCGAGCGGGGGCGCGGCAGGCAGCCGGAGCGGCGCCTCAGCGGCCGCGGCGCCCATGACTGGCGCCCCTGGACGGCGGGAAGCGCAGGGAGCCGCAGGCCCGGGGCATCCAGCCGCGCACCGGGAGCCCCGCCGCTGCCTCGGCGCCTCCTAGCAGCCGCGCCGCTGCGCCTGGGAGCAGCCCCTCAGCATCCCGGTCCCACCCGCAGCGCCCGCCAGGCCCCGGCCCGCCGCGCTCGGGACGGAGTCAGAGGGTCCGGGCGCGTGCGAGGGTCGCGGGCGCGCGAGGGTGCGCGCGAGGGTGCGAGCCCGCGTTGGGGAGACCGAGGCTGGGGCGTGAACGGGCGCGCGCGCGGCGGGCGGGGGTCGCGGGGCGGGGGCAGACCCAGCCCCTCACTCGCCGCTCGCCTTCCCTTTGTGTCCGCGGCCGTCGCCACCGCGTCACAAAGACCCCGGCCCGCCCGGTGAGGGGCGCGTGACAGAGCCGCGGGCGGGAGGGGTGGCTGCGACCCCGCCCCGCGCACACCCCCAGCGCTCGCGTCGGCAGCTCCGCCCCCGCCCGCGGCCGGCGCCGCCTCCGGGGGAGCTATTGTTCCTGCGGCGGGGCGGGAGCGCCGAGGGCGGGGGTCGTAGGCGCTCCTCCGCCCGGCCGCGGGGAGCTGGCGGGCGCGGGGATGCTCCGCAGGCATTACCCTGACAGACATTTTTGCCGCCCTTTGCAAGTGGTTTTGAAGCATTTCCTTCGCTCAGCAGCCAGGCTGGGAAAGAAGGGCAGGTGGTCTATTATACATCTATTTTCTAGGTGAAGCAACTGAGCCACAGGGAGGTGAAGGTGACTTGTCCAAGGTCACAAACCAAGAAATGGCCAGGACGCGAATTGGAACCCAAGTTCCGACCCCCAATTCTGCAGTTCCTAGAGATGGGCTAAATTTCTAGGCTCCTCACCCCCACCCTTTCCCACAGACACCAACTGAATTTAAAAATCTGTTTTGCCCTCTCCCACTCATAATAGCCAACGTGGAGAGCAGATTTGCCATATGCAAGACCTGGACGAAGCCCTTTACGAGCAGAGCATTCCCTCCAATTCTTTTTTACAGCCCTACAAGGGAGTTTTCATTCTCATCCCCATTCCACAGATGAGGAAGTTGGGACCCAGAGAGGTAAGGTGATCTGACTCCCAATCCAGTGCTCTCCCTATCACATCATGATAGATGAGATTTAGCCTCAGGTAGTAAGATTATGGAGTGAATTGTTCGAGGGTCTCTGACTTTTTTCATAGACTATGCTGCTTCTCCCCTAAGAAGAAATTTCTTAGTCTCACTGAAAAACTGATAAATATGACTCAAAATTTTTAGCGTGTGGGACAAGCCACCACAAGCAAAAACACATCAGGGGAAATGTTTTCAATGTGAATAGGAGACAATGTACTTAATAGAAAGAACATAAATCAAGAAGAAACAGTTGACACAACAGAAAAATGAGAAGAGGAGCTGATTTGTCTTATTCACATAAAATACAGTAAATATATGAAAAGATATTTAAACCCACTAGTAATGAAAGGCAGATTAAAACCACAAGATTTTTTTCCTGAAGATGATTAACAATAGTTAAAAGAATTGACAAAACCTAGCACTATTAATTTATACATTTGGGGAGGACAATTAGACTATATATATCAAAAACCTTTAAAATATGTGTACCCTTTAAACCTAGGAATTCTGGGTATTGGAATTTATCCAAAAGAAATAATTGTACATGGGGCACCTGGGTGGCTCAGTAGGTTAAGCACCCCACTCTTGATTTCCACTCAGGTCATGATCTCATGGTTCATGACATCAAGCCCGAGTGGGCCCTGCACTGACAGCGTGAACCCTGCTTGGAATTCTCTCTCTCCTCTCCCTCTGCCCCTCCCCCACTCGCACACACATGTTCTCTCTCTCAAAATAAACATTTTTTTAAAGAAATAATTGTACAAGCACCCAAAAATGTGCATATGGATGTTCATCAGAGCTTTTTTATAATAGTAAATATAATCTAAATGTCCATCTGGAAAACAAAGTATCCTGCCTCTTTGTACACAGGAGTATTTTGCAGTTTTAACTATGATGATTAACTGACATCATAGTTTACTGACATGGAAAACAGCAGGCTACTGATGAGTATAATAAAATCCTGTATTTCTAAAATATACGTGTGTGTGCACATATCCATAGGAAAGAAGTCAAGAAGAATATACAGCTATATATTAACTGTGACTATTGGGCTTATGAGTGGCCCTTGTCTTTTATATTTTTCTGTTTTGTCTGAATTTTTTTTCAATGAAAATTTTTGTTATAATTTAAAACTCTCTTTTCTTTCAAATTGTATTTTCAACAGACTTTTTATATAAATTCATATTGTTAACATTTTGTTAAGACTTGCCTCAAACCTCTGAACTGTTAGCAGTGGCATAGCAATTGTTACAATGAAAATTCAGCTTCTGGCTTCCAGTTCAGGTATGATCCCAGGTTCCTGACTGCTAAGCCACAGCTAGCTAAAGGCTCCTTCTCAGACCATTCCCTCAATAGCTTCTCTGCTAATCTTGACCTCTTCTATGCTTCTTTTTTGCCCTCTGTCTTGGCTCTTTCACCCCCTGTATTCTGCCTTTAATTTTCATTTGACTGCTAACCACAGCTCAGGCATAAAAACTAAGAGGAGACAACCCTTAAATAAAAAGCAAAAACACTGTGGCCATAAATCACAAATTAATTTACATCTGCACCTTCCTCCAAATTAGGTAGGAAAAATTCAGCATAGATTTCTCAAAAGTTGTCAAATTGAAAAGGACTATACTTCAGAAATAGGATTTCTCTGACCTTAATTATCCAACCTCAGGAAAAAAAGATCTTAGTGGTCATCTAATACAACCATCACGTGCTTTAGTATTGGTGACCCCAAAATGTCAGGTAGCAAAAGAGTATGGGACTCACTACATGAAAACCACCCAGAGAGTTTTAGAAGAAAGTAGATTTCTGAACACCACTCCAGACATGCTTGGAGTCAGGGGGTAGGGGGGGTTATTCAAGTATCCCTTATTTATATTAAAGTTCTCTAGAACCTCACATGCACTGCCAGTTTGGAAACCCCTGATCTAACCTTGATCAGTCACGGCTCCAAAACAAACAACCATAAAACCTTAGCAGTGTGCCACAATAAACATTCATTTCTCATAAATCTGGGGGTTGATTAATCTAGACTGGGCTTGGCTGAATGGCTCTGCTTCAAGCTGCAGATCTAGCTGAACTTGACTCTGATCTTCTCCAATATTATTCTTTTGGGGGTCCCAGCTGAAGGAGCAGCAAGCAGCTACCCGGAGGAACTCTTATGGAGTTGGCAGTGGTGCAGCAGGGGAAGCCCAACTGTGCAAGCTTTTTTCACACTCCTGCTTACACTTGTCTATTAAAATTCCACTGGCTCAGTCGAGTCTCCTAGCTGAACCCAAAGACAACAAGTAAGGAACTCTACTCTGTGGAGGTGAGTGAGAGGGAGTGAATACGGGGTGAATATTTTTGAAAAATAATCTATCAGAAATCCTGTACTTGAATGTCATTATTTATGCTCTGTCAGAATGTTTTCAGCTCCCAGTAACAGGAAAACCAACCCAAATTAACTTAAAAAAGGATTTATGGGCTCAAATAAAAAAAAAAAAAAGGCAAAAAGTAGTGCCCTCTCCTATGAGTTGGCTTTGTCCTCAATAAGGCTTCACTCATGGAAAACATCGCATTCCTTCAAGAATTCTTTGTGAGCATCTGCTGTGTGCTAGGCACCACAGTAGCCTTGAGGGGTGAGAGATAATTCTGCCTCACTGTCTCAGGAGGAGGAGGGGAGGACATCTGAAAATTAGCAATTACAACTCAGTGTGATAAACACTAGATTGAAATGGAGCATGAGGGCGGGGGTAGGAGTAAATGGCAAATCCTACTCCACACTCCCAGCCTGGCCAAAATTCGGGCTTTTCTGGACCTCCCGCTGCAGGGTCTAGCTGCATAATGAAGGCCTGATAAATGGTAATGAGACAATTTTGGACTGACAAATTGGCCCTAGTAGGAGAGAGTCCCAGCACTTGAGCTCAGTCCAGAAACACTGAAATGATTTATGGTACAGCACTGACACAAGCCTGGGGCTGACCTCTAGCCCTCTTGAGAAATTGGACTCCCCTTCCTAGAGAAAGCAACCCTTTAAAAAAAAAAAGTAGGGGTGCCTGGGTGGCTCAGTCGGTTAAGCATCCGACTTCGGCTCAGGTCATGATCTTGCGGTTTGTGAGTGGTTTGTGAGTTCGAGCCCCGCGTCGGGCTCTGTGCTGACAGCTCAGAGCCTAGAGCCTGCTTCAGATTCTGTGTTTCCTTCTCTCTCTGCCCTCCCCTGCTCATGCTCTGTCTCTCTCTGTCTCAAAAATAAATAAAACATTAAAAAAAAATTTTTTTTAAAGTAAAGAGTGAAATCATTCATTCATTCATTAAGTCTGTACTGAAGACCTACTTCTCATTCCTGAAAATACAATGGTGAGCACAACAGACCTGGTCCCTGTCTTAATGAAGTTTACAGTCAAATATTAAACAATTATGCAAATAAAAGTGAAATTGCGGAGCACCTGGGTGACTCAATCAGTTAAGCATAAGCGACTTTCAATTTCAGCTCAGGTTGTGATCTCGCTCTTGGTGAGATCAAGCCTGGCATCAAGCTCTGTGCTGACAGAGCCGATGGAACTGGCTTGGGATTCTCTCTCTCTCTCTCTCTCTCTCTCTCTCTGCCCCTGCCCTGCTCGCTCTCTCTCTTTCTGTCTCTCAAGATAAATAAAAAAACATTTTTTAAGTGAAATTGCAACAATGTTGATAAATGCTATGAAGGGGAAGTTCAGAGGTTTACAAAAAGGGTGAATAAAGTTAACCAAGTGAAGAGGGAGTGTTCCAGGCAGAGGGAACATCATGAGCAAATGCCTGTGAGTAAAAAGGGTCTGAATGTCAGCCAGTGTAGTAAAGACAGCAAGGTCAGCTTGTTTTAAACCTCATTCATTGATTCAACAAATATTTACTGAGTATCTACTATGATGTAGGCACTGTTCTAGATGCCAAGAAACAGCAGTGAACAAAACAAAGTCCCTGCTTCTTATAAAATTTCTAGTCTAGTGAGGAGACCTCATAACAATAATACCAGTGGGAGAGAATAATTGTTGGATCAGGCCATAACAATAGCAACTATAATTCACGGAAGACCTACTACATCCCAGGTACTGCCAGCCACTTTGTATTTGTTGTCACTAATCTTCCCACCCACCTGTTGGTAGGTATTATTTCCATTTTATAAATGAGGAAATTGAGGTTTATGAGGGTAAGTGACTACTCAAACTACAAAACTAGGAAGTTGGAGTCACCTGACTCTGCTTCCAGAGCCCCGCCACATCACTAAGGTGAGCGAGCTGGTGGAGAAGCATCATCATCTAATACAAAATGGAGCAAAGATTGTCACCACTGAGACTGCAGCACCAAGGAGTGTGCACAAACAGTCCTGAGCCCCCTGCCAGCATGTCAGGAGACTTTAGTTGGGGCTTCTTGTGATCATGCAGGGATTACAGTAATGTGATTACACTGCTTGTAATTACAACTCCAGTTGAAAGCACTATGATTGTTACCCACATCCCCTTAATGGTCCTCAATTACATAGATGGGCAGAAGCCAAGGAGGCAAGGGTTACAGATATCTGAACAAAAAAGTGCTATGGGAATCCAGAGAAGTAGCCTCACTCCGCCTGGAGAACAGGCTTCACTACTATAATTCTGTCAATTTGAAAGGCTTCTCACCCAAACAGTCTCTATGAGTGGGTAGGGAGACGGAGGCGGCATCTCTGGGTTTCTCCTGCAGGTCTTCTTGTCGTTCAGTTGTGCAGTATTGCCCTGAATACAGAATTAAGATTTTTCCTCATCTTCCAGCAAATGGAAATTTTCAGCTGCAATTCAAAAATTTCTCCCAGGGTTTAACTCATAAAGGATTGTACCAAAGAAATAGCTTCTCTGACAATCACACATAAATGGTAGTAAGAGGTATAGCATCGTAATTAAGAGTGTAAGCTCTGGAACCAAACCATCTAGTTTTGCATCTTAACTCTGCCACTTGCTACCTCTATGACCATGGGCAAGTTATTGAACTTCTTTATGCCTCAGTTGCATAATCTGTAACGTGGAAATCAAACTTCTATCTGCCTCACAGTGTTGTTTTAAGAAGAAAATGGGTTTGTATGGGCAAAATGCCTAGGTTCATGCTTAGTACATTGTAAGTACTCAATAAATAATTGGCTAGGAGTAGTCGTGGCAAAGTAAGCACATAATAAGTGATAGTTCTTATTAGTGGCAGTAGCCGTTAACTGCATTTATATACTAGGCTAAGAGCTTCATGTGTATTATCTAATATAATGTTTCCAAAAACCTAATGGGGAAGGTGGTATTATTATCCTCGTTCTGTATATGAGAAAACTGAGATTTGGAGAGGTTAAATCATTTGCCTGAGGTTACACAGTGAGCGGTCAGCAGGACTGATGCTGAAATCAAGGTCTGTCTGACTCGAAAGCCTATGGTCTAAAAAAAAAAACTCAAAAGAGATAAAGTCAGCAGTCAAAACAGTTCATATGAGCTGGCTGGTTGCCGGAGAGACCTGCAGGAGGGCAGCCTCCTGACTGGCGGAGGCAGCCAAACAAGGAGGAGGAAAGTGGTGACAAATAGCCAGGTGGGTCAAAGGGAAGGACACGAGGTTACAGCCAAGAGTCTGGGAACTTGAGAATGGCATCCACTGAGCTAAGAATCATGAAAAAGAGAGAAAGCAAGGAGCTAACTACGTGGAGGAATTAAAGTGAGCCCAGTGGAGTTAAATAACTACATTTTGCCACTGTGTGTATTTAAGTATGTCAGCTTGCCTCTGTATGTATACATATGTATGGAACATATGTCATTTGCCTGTGTGTGTACATATGTAATGAGTATATCAGCTTGCCTCTGTACATATGCAAAAGTGCCAAGCATATGCCATTTTATTCTCTGTGTACATATGTGGGGAATGAGTATATATCAGGTTGCCTCTCTGAGAGGGTGTATGTATGCAAATCTAAGTGTAACAGCTGGGCTCTGTGTTTGTACATGCACATTTACATGTGTGTATCCATGCACACATCACCATATATAGCAAATCATCGGTACATGTACATGTGAGCTTAAATTGAGTCAGCTGTTTTTTATTTCTCCTCCTTTGGTTCTAAGTTGAAAATTATTTCCTACAGTCTGATGGCCTTAGGACTCAACATCAGGGTCAATACAGTTAGACTCGGCACTTAGTCTGGGTTCCTAATTAAGGAAGTTATAAAGGTGAAACAAAGACTGCATGCTGGAGCTGTTTCTCTCAACACAGAACAATCATAATAAGACTCAGGGCAGCTCTGGTAGTGGTGGTTTCAACAACAGTGGGAGCAGGGGTCAGGGTAGGGTATGGAGAGTGGGGACAGTAGTGCCATTCATCCAACATCCATCCAACAGTGTTTGTTATGTGCCAGTGTTAGGCACTGAAGATGCACAAGTGAACAAGATAGACACAGTCCCTGTCCTAGAGTCCAATAGGGAGTCAGAGTTTAAACAATCCATTACAATTGTGAAGGGTTTTGCAAAGTATGTGTGAAAGCATCAGACAGAGACCCCTTACATACCAGGGGCTAAGAGTATCAAGGAAAACTTCTCCAGAGAAGTGACATTTAAGCTAAGGCTGGAAGACTGATGAAGAGTTAGAAGGAGGTAGAAAGAGAACAGTATTCCATGAAGAAAGTTTGACATTAAAAAAACGAAAGAATATGGCAAGGTTAGAAACAGAGAAGACAGCTGTGGCCGAAGTTTTAGAAAGTGAGGAGGTGAATGACATAAAGAATGAAGATGAAAAAAAAAAAAAAGAATGAAGTTGGAGACTTCAGGAAGCACAGGCCAGATCACACAGAGCCTTTTAAACCAGGATAAGGATTCAAACTCCATCCTAAGATTATAAACAGGAAATAGCCTGCTCAGATTTGTGTTTTTAAAAGATTACTTGGTTAAAGGCATGAACTGTAAAGTATGTTAATTATATCTCAGTGATGCTGTTGAAAAAATCACTTGGGCTGCAGTGTACAGAGTGGATTGGAAAGGCACAGTGTACCCAAGAAAACCATGGGAGAGCTATTGCAGTGGTAAGTGATGATGGTAGCTTGGACTAGAGAAGATGTGGACAAGTAAATGAATTAGATTAAGGGAGGGGGGAATCAACAGAATCTGGTGACTAACTAGATATATAGGGGCTGATGGAGAGAAAGTGTCAAGCCAGGGTTAGCCCTACCTTCAGTGGCATTCACTAAAATAGCCATTTTCAGAGATGAAGCAGGTTTGGAGAGAGGATGATGAGTTCAGTTGTAGGCACACTGAGTCTGAGGGGCCAGTGAGGTATCTGTATCAAGCCATCAGTAGCAGTTGGATTTATAAGTCTGGTGTTCTTAAGAGATTTACACTGGGCATAGAGTGTGGGAGTCATCAAAGGATCAATTAATTGAAGTCACGGAAGTGGATGTGATGACTTGAAAGTGTAGGAGATTCTACAAAATGAGAAGAGGGCCTAGGCTGAAGCCCGGAGGAAGGAACTCCAATGGAGGGGACTAGGAAAGAATTGCCAGAAAATTAGGAGGAAAATGAGGAAAGAACAATGTCATAGTGACCAAAAGGTATTTCAAGAAGCAGGACATGGTCAACCAGTCAAATGTTGCTGAAAGATCAAGCAGACGAGTCCTGAATAGTGTCCAATGGCTATATCCACTTGAAGTCATCGGTGATTTTAGCAAAAGCCATCAATAAAGTGGTAGGGGCAGAATCCAGATTAGAGCATGTTGAGACATGAGTAATAAGTGGAAAATGGAGAAGACCGTTTAAACAGCTTGGCTGTGAAGAGAAGGTGACTGTAGGTAGAAGAGGGACTTTTTAAGAGATGAGACTGTACAGTATTTAAATAATGATGATAAAGATCCAGTGGGGTGGGGGGAGTTGAGTATACAAACAGGATAAAGGATAACCAGTAGTGGGATAAGGATAATTTCAAGATACTTGAGAAGACAGGAAGGGGTGGAATTCAAAGCACAGATGGAGGGATTGACTTGAGAGAAGACACTTTCTTTGTAACAAGAGGGAAGATAGAATGGAGGCTGACTCATGTGGGTATCACACATATGGTATTGAGATATCGAAGAAATTCCTGGATCCTGGCTTTGATGTTCTCTGACAAGAAAGGGAAATAGGGGTGGAGTGGGCATGGTGGGTGGGGGAAGTGGCTGGATCAAAAGGCAGGTGAAGGCAGCTTTGGCCCCACTGTAATCCCATAAACTCCCTCCTTAGCCTTTCTACCCCAGTCTTCATCAACCATCATTGATGTGGACAATCTCATTCTCCCTATCTTTTATGCAAAGTTCCTTTTTTTAAAAAAAACTGACCTAAAACATGCAATGTATGTACTAGACACCACTTCAAATCAGGTACCTAGCCCTCTCTCTTAGCCATATTACTGCTCTACTACAGAGAAACATGGGGTCAGATTTGAGAAGAGTGGTCATTGATGTTAAGGGGAAAGAAAACGTGATTTTCCCAGCATAGCTCAGGAGAGATCCACAGCACCAGAGGCACAGACGAGAAAGGCACCCAGAAGCAGGAGTGCTTAGGAAAAGGAAGTTAGGAGCCTTTTATCTCAGGTGTGCACTTATTAACATGGGTGGGGGGAGAGGAAAAACCTACCCCTCTTCCTACTCACCTCCAGCAGAGGAGTTCTAAGGGAGATAGCTTCTTTTTCTTTTTTTTAACGTTTATTCATTTTTGAGGGACAGAGCACAAGCAGGGGAGAGGCAGAGAGAGAGACAGAGGCAGAGACACTGAATCTGAAGCGGGCTCCAGGCTCCAAGCTGTCAGCACAGAGCCCGATGTAGGGCTTGAACTCATGAACCACGAGATCATGACCTAAGCCAAGGTCAGACACTTAACTGACTGAGCCACCCAGGCGCCCTTAAGGAAGACAGCTTCTTAAGAAGGGGCAAAGGGGACCCTTTGCTTTCTGAACTAAATTCAGATTTTTCTCAGATCTGGCATACCTTCTTTCCATATGAATGCTGGCAAATAGTCAAGACTAATTTAATAATGATTTTGTAATCCCCATGAAATAACATCAGAGTGATGATCATTGATGGATGCTAAAACCATTGGGTGGAAGTTTGTTGGGGACAGAATATTCAGAGTCTTAAAGTATCACCCCACAGATAACTTATTACCTATGAGTGAAAAACACAACTTTATAATGGAGAGAATTAGCAGATAGTACCTTCACCAGGTGATCAAATTTAGCCTCACCAATGTAACTCCCCACATCATGTAATGAGAATATAACATAATATACATGCTAGTCTTGCCAAAGAGGTTTAACCTGAATCAAATCTAATCATGAGGAAGAAATCAAATAAATCCAGCATGTGGGGCACATTGACAAGGCCTGGACTTTAAATGTAATGTCATGAAAAACAAAAAAGGAGAGAAGAGAGGTTTGTTCTACATTAAAATAGACTAAAAAGACAAAACCAACCAAATGCAATAAGCCTTGATTGAATCTGAGAAAATCAATAGCAATAAAAGACATTCTTAAGGCAACTTGAGAAATTTGAATGTAGATTACACATAGATGATATTATTGAGTTAATATTAGTTTTCTTAGGTGTGATAATGGGATCATGGTAATGTAGGAACATGTTCTTAGTGCATGCATGCTGAAGAATTTAGGGGCAAAGTGTCATAATATCTGCAGCTTTCAAGTGCTTGAGAGAGAGAAAAGCCATTAACAATTGGTAAATCTAGGTGGAGGGTAAAAAAAAATATTTTAAAATACTCAATGCAGTCTATTTCTTCATCAAACATTTTTTTTTTGCCATGACCTTGGGTAGCTTTATGCTTATAAGCATAAACTGTGCTTCTTAATGTGCTAAATTAAATTAGATTGAAATCTTTAAAAGCATCATAGCAAGAAAATTGCTCTGCAAAGCTTTTTAGACATAAAAGAACTTCTAATTTGTGTAGGAGTATAAGTGAAGATATGGTAAAGTGGGAGAGAGAGCCACAAAATAATAAAAAGAACACTTTCCTAGGAGTCAGAAGACCTTTGAGTCCAGCACTTAACCACAGGAGATATTAGATTCTCTGTCAGCAAAGTGGGGCTAATGGTATTGCCTTCATCATCTTGCTGTAGGTACAGGAGAAACAGAATGTGAAAAGGCTTTATCAACTGGAAAGGAGTATGCAAGTGAAGTGATTTTTATTATCATGCCATGCTGATGTCCTATTAGCAGTGGTTCCAGAACTGTATTATACCTAACAAGCAACTGGAAAGCTTGTTAAAAGTGTAGATCTACAGGGGCACCTGAGTGGCTCAGTCAGGTAAGTGTCCAACTCTTGATCTGGGCTCGGGCCATGATCTCACCTTATGGTTCATGGGTTTGAGCCCTGAGCTGGGCTCTGGGCTAACAGCGTGGAGCCTGCTTGGGATTTTGTCTCTCCCTCTCTCTGAGGCCCCCCTTCTCAAATAAGTGAATAAACTTAAAAAAAAAAGTATAGGGGCATCTGGGTGGCTCAGTTGAGCGGCCGACTTCAGCTCGGGTTATGATCTCACAGTTTGTGAGTTTGAGCCCCATGTCAGGCTCTTTGCTGACAGTTTAGAGCCTGGAGCCTATTTGGGATTCTGGGTCTCCCTCTCTCTGCCCCTCCCCTGCTTGCGCTCTCTCTCTCAAAAATAAATAAACATTAAAAAAATTTATTAAAAAAAAAAAAGTGTGGATTTCCAGTCCGGCCTTCAGGGATTCTGATTCAGTAGGTCTGGGTTGGGCCCAGAATTTGCTTTGTGAAAGCACCCTCACTTTCTCTGGTGAGAGGGATCTGAAAACCACACTTCACTGCCGTGGAGGTTACCGTGATCTAAAATCCTTGGACTCAATGTTTGGTTCGTGGATCAGCAACATCACCAGCACCTTGGGAGCTTGTTAGGAATGCAAAATCTGGCTCCACCCCAGATTTACTGGACCAGAATCTGCAATTTCAACAAGATGCTCAGGTGACTCCCATGCACACTAATGTTTGAGAAACACTAATCTACACGTCAAAACTGATCGGTGACCTCTCTTCTTCGTCTTGGTCCTGATTCTCCGCTTGTTGTCAGACAGAATTGAGCTACTAGCTTTGCTGTTGCTGACACCCTTAACCTCATTTAGCTCTTCTTTCGGCTTCTCTTTGTTTCTGGCTCCTCAGTGGTGGAAGATATTCGATAAACATAACCAAAGTTGCTTATCTTCTCACATGCTGTAAACGGACAATCAAAGCAAACTGAATTGGTATCTAAATCTAGTTAAGCTATTTACCAGGTATGTGATTTTTTTCTTATAGTGACATAAAATTTACCATTTTAACAATTTTTTAAGCATACAGTTCAGATATGTGATACTGAACAAGTCACTTAACCTCTCTAATCTTCCATTTCATTAACTTTAAAATATAGGTGATATTACCTACTCCTGCAGAGTATTTTAAGCATTAAATGAGATTTTAAAAAAGAATTAAGTGATACACATACATGCCTAGAACCCACAGAAGATGTTCAATAAATGCTAACTCCCTTCCTTTCATTCTAAGTAGATTTCAGACAGCGCTGATTTTACAACAGATGTCATCTACTGAAATCAACTGATAAGAATTTCAAAGCATATATAAAAATGTACATATTATTGCCTTAGAACAGGGCAATTTGTAAAATAAAACTATTCTATAATCTATAGCATTTGCCAGTTTGAAATAGCTAAAGGAAAGAGTACCCAATTGCATTTTGTTGGGAAAATTACATTTTGGGAAGCAGCAACCCTTTTGTGCCCATTATATAGAAGTTCTTGCACTGACTGTACTTAGATTGCTTTAGAAACAATTCAAGTACAATCATTATCCTAACATCAATAACTTTTACAAGTGGAGCTTTCAACCTTGGGGCTGATCCACTCGGATGCAGTATTTGAATTCCATTTATGTGCACATAATCTTTTAAAGAGATGCTAAATTGAAAACTTGGGTTACATGCAGTAAATTGAAAAGATTAGTTTACCTTGAGAATTAGACTAATTAGAACAGGGGAAGGGATGGGGCGCCTGGGTGGCGCAGTCGGTTAAGCGTCCGACTTCAGCCAGGTCACGATCTCGCACTCTGTGAGTTCGAGCCCCGCGTCAGGCTCTGGGCTGATGGCTCAGAGCCTGGAGCCTGTTTCCGATTCTGTGTCTCCCTCTGTCTCTGCCCCTCCTCCGTTCATGCTCTGTCTATCTCTATCCCAATAATAAATAAACGTTGAAAAAAAAATTAAAAAAAGAACAGGGGAAGGGAATTTAGAGATTCTCTCCTCCAACAGCCTTATTTTACAAATAAGGAAATTAATATCAAGAAAGACCTAGTAACTGGCCCTCACTCACATGATGAGTTACTAGCAAACCTGGGACCAGAGCCCAGGTTCCAGGAGTGTGTCCTGGTGTCACTTGACTTTGAAGAATGGGTGACACTTCAGCAGCATAGGTGATGGGAAAGGGTTATGGAGAGGCTGACAGCACTCCTGGTAGAGGGATCAATGGAAGTAATTTCACAGAGCCAGGCTCTGAAATGGAGAGACTGATGAATGTACTCAGGAAGTGTCAGAGTGGGGAGGCTGGAAGGAGAGATTAAGATGAAGTTTTGTGACGTTAGAAGAAAGTCCTGGATTCTCTTGTAACACAGAATATCAGAAGAGAGTTTTAGGGATTTTTTTTTTTATAGTTTATATGGCTCTTCCATATCTGTAGTCTCATTATAGCAATCTTGGGAAATAGATATTATACAGATGATGGTCTAATATTCAGAAGGTCATGTTCTTTGCAAAACTAAGATTTGAACTAGGGCTCTGAATAGCAAGGCGGTGTATTATGATCCCTTTTTTGTCTGTTTGCTTGTCTTTGTTGTTTTTAAGTAATCTCTGCACTCAATGTGGGACTCAAACTCACAACCCTGAGATCAAGAGTCGCATGCTTTACTGACTAAGCCAGCCAGGTGCCCCACGTGTATTATGATTCTTAAAAGCATAAGCTCCAGGGGCGCCTGGGTGGCGCAGTCGGTTAAGCGTCCGACTTCAGCCAGGTCACGATCTCGCGGTCCGGGAGTTCCAGCCCCGCGTCGGGCTCTGGGCTGATGGCTCAGAGCCTGGAGCCTGTTTCCGATTCTGTGTCTCCCTCTCTCTCTGCCCCTCCCCTGTTCATGCTCTGTCTCTCTCTGTCCCAAAAATAAATAAACGTTGAAAAAAAAAAAAAGCATAAGCTCCAGAGCCAGGCCACTTGGGTTTAAATCTGTCTGGCCCCATTTAGAAGCCATATAAACTTGAGAGAAAAAAATAATGGCTAAAACTTAGTGTTAATTATGTGCCAGGCTCTGTTCTAAATGCATAGAACTAAATACATATTACTCATTTAATCCAACATCCCTATTATCTATTATCATCACTACTTTAAAAGCTCTCCTCCAGAAGAAAGAGGAGTGAAAGAAGTAAGGAAGGAGTGCCTCAGTAGAAGATGAAAAACAGGGAAGCATTTCCTCCTAGATTCTCTGTTATTATATGGTCTCAAGTCTGGTATTCCACTGGTTCCCTTCGACTTGTGATACTGTGGTAGATTAAATTATTGTTCAAAATATTCACCTCTTCACTTCACCTTCTTAGGAGGACTCTACTTCCCTCTGCTTGACTTTGCGCCCAGCCATATGACTTGCTCTGGCCAAGGAAATATTAGCAGATTTAACACCAGAATTTGAAATAAAAATGCTTCTACAGTTGGGCTTGTCCTCTTGTACTTCTGCTATCACACTGAGAAGAGCTTCCCCTGAATAGCTTCTGCCCTGCTACTCCCTAGACTTCTCAGTGGTTAAGTGTGAAGTAACCACCCTCCAATCCTACAGAAGATCTAATACTAGCCCATCCAAAGACACTCTTCGAGGGGCGCCTGGGTGGCGCAGTCGGTTAAGCGTCCGACTTCAGCCAGGTCACGATCTCGCGGTCCGTGAGTTTGAGCCCCGCGTCAGGCTCTGGGCTGATGGCTCGGAGCCTGGAGCCTGCTTCCAATTCTGTGTCTCCCTCTCTCTCTGCCCCTCCCCCGTTCATGCTCTGTCTCTCTCTGTCCCAAAAATAAATTAAAAAACGTTGAAAAAAAAAAAAATAAAAATCAAAGACACTCTTCGAGATTCAAGTATAAGAGGGGTGCCTGGGTGGCTCAGTTGGTTGAATGTCCGACTTCAGCTCAGGTCATGATCTTGGGGTTCATGGGTTCGAGCCTCACCTCAGGCTCTGTACTGACAGCTCAGAGCCTGGAGCCTGCTTCAGATTCTGTGTCTCCCTTTCTCTCTGCCCATCCCCTGCTCATGCTGTCTCTCTCAAAAATAAATTAATGTTAAAAAAAAATTAAGAGGTGCCTGGGTGGCTTGGTGACTCTTGATTTCAGTTCAGGACATGCTCTCACGATTCGTGAGTTCGAACCCCATGTCAGGCTCTGCGCTGACATGTGGAGCCTGCTTGGATTCTCTCTCTCTCTCCCTCTCTCTGCCCCTCCCTTCCTCTCTCTCTCTGTCTCTCGCTCAAAATAAATAAATTAAAAAAATTTTTAATTAAAAAAAAAGACTCAAGGGTAAGAATTTTGAGGCACCTGGGTGGTTCAGTCAGTTAAGCATCTGGCTCTTGGTTTCAGCTCAGGTCATGATTTCAGGGTTCATGGGATCAACCCCCACATTGGGCTCTGTGCTTACAGCACAGAGCCTGCTTGGTGTTCTCTCTCTCCCTCTCTACCCCTTTTCCACAAACGAGTGCTTGTGCTTTCTTTCTCTTTCTCAAAATAAAGAAACTTAAACAAACAAACAAAATACTCAAGGATAAGAATCTAGATCCGTATGTATTTCACCAGCAGAGCAACAACCACTGAGCTTCCTTCTTGGTTACTCTGGAAGCTGAACCATAAGAATGGGACAAAACCTGACACCTTCTACTTCTACTGACTTCTGCTACTTACAGTACTTTCTCTATTAACAAGCATTCTTTTTATCAAAAGTAACCTATCTCTTAACAGGGTTTGGAATCTCCCCCCCACCTCAATAAACCCACAAAAAGAAAACTCAGAACAGAACCCAATTAAATCTCTTGGCAGTCACCAGGAGAAGGAAGCCCATATTTATGGATGGAGAACCTCCCGCCCTGAGCCCTTTAATAAAGGTACAGGTTAATCTTACACACACATGCGCGCGCACACACACACACACACACACACACACACACACAGTGGCAGTGCTGTCAAGGCATCTTGCAAGCAGAACTAGAGCTTCTGATCCTCTCGTTCAGAAGTAGTGGATCACCATTCCGTCCATTCCAATGAGTGGCAACAGTGAGGGAACCCTCACACAGAATCTGGGTATCTGGATAATGTAGGAATATAAGTTTTCCACCTAATGATGATAAACTGCACTGTTGGGGTAACAGTCAGCTTGCAATCCTGACAGTTACAGTGGGTTATGGAGGTTCAACAGGTATGTTCTTTAAAAAATTTACTTAAATCACCCTTCTATAAATTGAACCTCATTCTAAATGCACCAAAGGGCTGTTTTAGGAAATGTCATGTTGAAATTTTTCACAAAGAAAATAATCTCACTCTTGTAACTTTATGTAAGTTTTCTACACTGGGTGTTCCTGAACCATAGTGCACCTGGGTACTTCCCCTATAAAGGAGTTTCTCTACAGGAGGGCATCCATTCCACAATGACAACAATAATGTTAAAATGCTTTACATCACTCTTTATTTCAAAAGTGCTTTACTAACATAGACTAATCTTCACAACATTTAAGGGAGGTAGATAAGTATTACACCACTTTCACAGATGGAGAAACGGAGGCAAAGATTAGTAAATTGTGTTGAAGGGCATAATATATGGCACGATTAGGAAAATAATTTGTTGCAGTCACGGATCACTGGTGATCTTGCCCCATGACTTCTGAGTCCCACCAACACAAAAGTAGCAGATGCAGCATGGAAGCAGGTTGTCCTCAGTGTGGCTAGTCTACGGCTACGCTTCTCCTTGTTGACACCAGATGTTGAATGTGCTGCCCTTTGGCCAGTATTTCCCTCACACACATTCTCACATGACTCCACCTCTAAAACAGGGGAGAGTAGGAGCTATGGTGGGTACAGGAGGAGGGGCTGGAGGAACAGGGCTGGGAAGGTGGAAGACAGAAAACACGAACTGGTATCAAAGCAAGGGCGAGGAAGAACAGGAGGAGCCACAGGAGGCAGCCCAACGAAGAAAGCCAGAGCAGAAAAGAAGTGTCACTCCATGTGAAAAGCTCAGGCATCCAGAAATGCTATTAAAAGGGTAATTCTTCACAATGACATTACAGAGCCATTCCTCGTGGCTTTGCCAAATATAATTATCAGGTCCTTCTGACATTCCCAGGAGGCAGAGCCATTCCCTCTCCCCTGGTCCAAACCAAGTGCTGATGTAATTGACCTGACACTGCAGAGGCTGTTGACAACTCAAATGCACTCTCCCACCATGCTGCCTCTTCTTCTAGTCTCTTTCTTCCAACAACAACAGCTACAAAACAACAACAACAAAGTCAATGCCTTTCAAGATTCTCTCTGCAAAATTCCTAAAACGTTCCCTAAAACTTTGATGAGTAGGGTAGAATTCCATGTTTGACTTTTATAAAGGGGCTGTAATAGGCATACATGGGCATGAACAGCCCCTCTCGGCCAATGCCCCTTTATACAACGTGGGACACTAAAGAAAGGACCTTTTCTGATCTTTCTAGGGCAAAGCCATTGTAAGTGATGGTGACATGCACCACCACCTGCATTGGAGGTACTGGTGGCCGAGGCAGCACCAAATGAGGGGGCTGACGAAGACCCTGGGCTAAAGTGTCATCGGAGGGACAGGTGGAAGAAGAAGTCAGAGCAAAGAGAGGCCAGCCACGGCAGAGATGGGTAGAGGTGCTCCCTCCCATTCCATGTTCAAGGCTGCATGGAGGCAACAATGTTAGTTCATCTCTCGGCACCTCCTAGGTTGGGTCAGAGCTAGAAATGCATCCTTTCTTCATTTCAATCGGCAGCATGGTTCTTTCTGGCACATAGCTTTAACACCTCACCCCTCCTCTCCAACAAGAGCAATCAACTGCCAAGCCTGACTGATTCCACCTCTGCAGTGCCCTTCACATTGGTCTCCCTGTCTGACGACAGCCTCCTCTAGATCCTATCATCTCATCCTGACCAGGGCAAGACCCTCCTACCTAATCTCCTGCACTCCCATCTTCCCTAAACTCAGTTGCACCTTCTCATCTTCCTCCTGGAGCACAGCGTTCATGCTGCTGCCCAATTTGGAAATTCACCATGTTCTCACTGCCTCCCAATTATGTGTCTCATCATCTTGAATCTTCAACAGATTGCATCTGTTGCATCTAGCAAAGGTTCTCTTCTTTCTGAACCTCCACCTGTCCAAATGCCAACTCTAAAGACTTAGCTCAGATACCACCTCTCCCAAGAGGTCTTCCTTCCCGGAGGAGGAGGCATTTCCTCTGAGCTACAAATGCACTTGAAGACATGCACTAATGGAGTACATGACAACTGCGTGTAAGTCTTACCTCCCCGACTGGGTGTGTCCACGATTTGGCAGGGTGGGGGATGGTGAACTGTCTTAAAATTTGTCTATTCCCTACAGCACCTACCAAGAATTGGTTATTGCATATCCACCTCAGTAAGGAACTGCTCAATGGTGAAATGAACATATACCTGCCCATGAATGAAGACACCAAAGTACACTGCAGGTGTGATCTGACTCTCAGGATAAAACAAATCCATGATATAATTTTGAAGGATGGGATAGGGGCAGGCAGGTGGGACTATCTGTTTTGGAGTCGAGAGACCTAGGACTGAAGTTCTGCTTTGCCATCTACCAGCCACTGGTCTGGTACCAGATGATTCTTCTCTGAGCATCATTTCCTGACTTCTGCATGACCTCACAGGATTAAGGATCAAATGAGACATAACTGTGAACTCTACACCACTGGTTCTCAATCCCAGTGATGTATCATAACCTCCAATAAACCTTCTGAAAAATGTAGAGGACAAGGCCCCAACCCAAGTCAACTGAACCAGAATCCTCTGGGATTGGGACCAGGTGGGACTAATTATTTATAAAATACTATTTTTATGCATAGCTAAGGTTGAAAACTACCGTTATAAACTCATAAATACCGTTAACAGTAGAGCATGGTACTTTAGGCTTCGGTTTAATTATCCTTTATGTGGTTAGGAATTCATTCTGTTTTTATAATTTCATTATGTGTGTGAGCATGTTTTGTGTTGTTCTGCATTGCTGTTTGTGTGCCTAAGTGATAAATTCTGAGAGAGGATAATGTCCAGCACACTGCTATACACAAAGTGTACCTAACCCAATTTGGGAGAGTCTGGGGAGGATGATAAGTAAAAACTTCACAAAGTCCTCTAAAAAACCTTGCTACGTGGAAGTGTGGGGACCAGACAAGCAGAACTGGCAAAACTGGGGAGCTTGTAAGAAATGCAAAATCTCAGGCCCCACTCCAGAAGCTGCATATTAACAAGATTTCCAGATGGATCAGTAGGTGAAACAAAGGGAAACTTCACTCTGTTCACATCTGTGTTGAGGGCCTGCCATTCCCTGCCCTAATCCTGAGCGGGTAGGAGGGCATGGAGAATCAAGTTCTGTCTTCCATAAACCATTTAAGCTTGGGACTTTACCTAGATGTGTCTTCTCTAAAGGGTCCATTTTGTAAACATGAAATTAAGAATACAAATCCTTACAAAAGGATCCTTTCTTTCAAATCTAGTCTTTATAGCTTTCCTTCAAATAACCAGTGCTTCTAAGATATTTAAAATATAATCAGAGTATAAATTGATATCCATTTAAGTTTTATGTAGTGCGTAAATTAAATAACAAGTATATGTTTATCTTACTCAACTTATAGTCCCCAGGACCCAAATTCAAACCTTAGGAAGGCGGGAAGCTTAGCCAAAGCAGTCATCAATTGTTCCCTAATGACCCATACCTTCTGGACGATTCAGATGTTAGCAGTACCCATTCAAGACTATGCAGACCACACCACAGTCAAGGAGTTGCAGAAGATTCTAAACATTATCTAAACCAATGCCTTACTTTATTACAGGCACTGATTAAAAGGAGGTACCCCAGGTCACACAGCACTCTGAGGCAGAGCCAAGATCAGAATTCAGGCCATGGCTTCTCACCCTACACCCCCCTACATAGCCTCTGCCACACATATTTTCTTTCCCCAGCACGTGGCCTTGAAATTTCATGCTCAGAAATTGCTGACCTGCCTTGACACGTGTCACTTTTCTTGTTCCAGCTACTGCTGTGCCCAACATCCCAGAACTGGTTTTAACACTAGGCTACAGGAGAAGCTATCTCACAACTAAATCAAAATATCCATTTGCCAATCCATAGTTCCAAATATGCTGGTAACGGGTTCTTAAAAAGCCAATGCTAACCGTGTGATGCAAACTCCACAGCATTACTAATAACTAGCACCATGAGCATGGTGAGGGAAGGGCCTTTCCCTAGGTGGCCAATGATTAAAAACAGGGCACCCATTAACTCAGTAGCACAAAGTTGGGAGGAAACTACAGAGGGAAAGCAAAAATGAGCACAGTGGGGTTGGCAGCACCTTTAAAAAACATACATAGTGTGACTATAAAATTGCAAGTCTTATCTTTTCATAAAACAAACATGATAAGTTATAGAAATCTAAATGAACATTTGTCCCTCAAAGCAGTTACATCCTTAGTTCCAACAAAACTACTGCTTTTGGAGCCATTATTTGGAACCCCTCTTTGGGGAAAGGACTTCAAAGGCAGTTCATGAGCCACATGAGAAAATATCCTTCCAAATGTTGGGTGTTTAAAATCAGAAAAGCCACTCAAAGAATGACACTGGGGGTGGGGGGAAGGAAAAAGGCTCTCATGGAGGTTTCCCTAAAGACCTCCAGCGAGTTCTGAGCAATAGCATCACCCCTGGAGAAACATGTGGCCTCCAGGGACTTTCAGCCACTTTCAACGGGAACGCGTTCACTTGGATAGAAAAGTTCCGCTATTAAACAAACAAACAAAAAAAATCAGCCACACTCCTTTATAGTCACACTTGCATCTGATTAAAAAAATACAACAACAACACTCACACGTGGTTCTTGTATGAATTCTAATTAAGAGACATTACATTCAGAATCATAGCACTCATAGTGATAGTTTTCAGGAGACTGGATCAGCTTCTTTGCCACTGAAGGGGTACATGGGGTGCAGCAGTTTACCTGAATGTATTCTTAAATACGTGACTACTACCGCTCTAATTTTCCTAGTTGTAGCTCTGTTACAAGTTACTGACCGCAAGTTCATGTTCCAGGCTTTCTTTGCCGACACAGATTGGTTACAAGGGAGCCGCCCCCACAGTCTTAGGGTGAATTGGGAAAGGGCCGGTTAAATGAGGAGACAGGCCACTCCTTGGTGAAAGTTTGTAGCTTCCTTTCCCAATACATCTTCTTTTTATTGAGAACTTCCATTTTTATCCTGTGTTCCTCCTCTGCCATCTCACACTCCCGCTCTATCTGCTGGATTTTGGCCACATGCACCTCATTCATCTGTATCAGCTGCAGCTGTAAGATGGACATTTGTTGATGGTGTTCTTCCTCATGCATCTTTTTTAAAGCACCTTCCTGAGAGGTTTTGCTCCTGTAGTGTTTATTGGCTGTTATTCTGACAGCTGAACACGAGGGTTCAGGTTGAGAGGTCCCCTCACACACAGGAAAATGTATGAACTCTTTCTCATCATCGCACAGTTCTCTATTTGAAACAGCAAATGATTCTGAAAAACAGTAGCAGAAAACATACGTTCAAAGATTTTACAGGCAGAGAGTGTATCAATCCTATTCCAAATGACAGGTCCCCCATCACAGGATGTAGCGGAAACAGTGTCTGCTTTGGCCTGCTTTGTCTATGGGTACTCTTGCCACACCTGACTTTTCAAAACCCACAAGTCAAAACCAGTGTTCCCTCCAGAAGCAATGATAAAGGGTTTCGTCATGTGGTTTCTAGAACTGTGAACTATAGGAACAGTGGTCCGAGACTGTGCTTATCAAGAACTGTTGACCTAAGTTCTAAACCGAAGTGTGCACAACTCCGAATAAGCAGAACACCATGGTACGAGCGCAATGGTGGGTTTTCAGATTAAGTTCTCCGTCAGTTTGACCTCTCTGTCTCAGTTTCTCATCTGGCCGTGAACACTTTCCCTAGCCCTTGACAATCCTTCCTGAAATCTCTTTCCTCTGTTAGCTTCCACACCATGGCTCTCTCCTCAGTTTTCGACACCTCCTCTCCGACTGCTCCTTCTCAAGCTTCCTTCCAGGACTCAGACTCTTACTGCACCTGCAACTCACCTCTTAATATTCCTCTGGGGTTCCCATTTTTGGCTCAGTTTTCACTGCAGCCTAGTAACCCTCATAATCTGGTTTCTGACCTTCCTTTTTCTCGCCTTACTCCAAAATACCCTGGGTGCCCTTCAATCGTACCAAAAACTTCACATTCTTTAAAGGCCATGCTCTTTTTTATAATTCTGTCTCTGTTCCTTCAGCCTGAAGTTGGGCCAGCTATTCATCCCTCTTCCCTCCCCACCCAGGACCCCACACTCACTCAAGCATGCACTCTTATTCCAGACTCTCCTTTTCAACCTCCCCACAACCCCCACTTTGTTCAGCATCTGCGAAACCCCAGATCGCTCCTTTCTCTATGAGTACTCCTCTGTAATAGCACTTACCATGTTCTAGTATTACTTTGGGACCATGCCTTATTCATTTCTTTTATCCTTGGGCACCAATTATTTTGCTTGGTACATAGAGGATGCCTAGTAAATATTTATTGACTGAAGCTTTGAACACAGGGGAGAAGAGCTTATGGATACAAAAGGATGCCAGTTTTGCTGGTGCCACATTCATACTAGTATTTTTATAGGGCAATGACATTTTATCAATTAAGGAGTTTCAATATGGAAGACACTAACTCCACTAACCCATGGAGTCTTCCAGCTGTGACTCCAAGGCTTTCTTGGGAAGCTTTATGTTCCCAATAATGAGAATTGTCTCCTTGGAGAAAAATAATATCAATTTATTAACAGAGTTGATTACATTATTATGTCCACTCCATTATTCCAGAAGATGGGATGCCGGGAATGTTAATGGCTACTGGGGGAAACCTAACTCGTAATACTCTGTTAATAAAAGGAAAATGGCTACTGTTTAGATTATTTCACTCCAAGGGGTTAGGTAACAACCATAACTGGTCCCTAATTAAGATTAAAGAGAAAGAAGGTAGAAGTCTCACTTTTGAAAGAGAAGGTTAAAAGTACTTCTGTGTCATCCAGAGATAATGAAAATATCTCCCTAGGAATCTTTCCCAACTCCAAGGGCTATGCCTTAATTAGATGTCCTTCCTTCATGCTCCTGCTGCCTCCTGAGCGTACCTCTGGCAGAGCACTTGTTAAAACTGGTGGCTTAACTACCTCCCCATCCAGTCTCTGAATACTCTGAAGACAGAAAGTGTCTCTTATTCATCCTCGTGGAGAACGCATTCCAGGGCCTGGACGATGCTGGCCATGTCAGAAATGTGTGGGAATGAACTGGTTGCGGTGGGTCACATCCCTCCCAACACAGCACAACTGTGTAGACAGGACAGTGTTCTGAGTGGAGCCAAGGCACAGGACAAGGAAATGGGAAAGGCTTCACCCTGGGAATAAGATCCCTCAGGTGTGAACAACGGCAAAGAGGTTACCTCATCTGCGTCCCATCTAGCCTTAGATCTGAAAGTATCTTCTTTGAAGACTGGACACATACGACATTTTTTGGCACTTTCCGCCTCTGTTTTCTTTGATTCCATTCCAGAAGATAGTTCTGTATGTTCCTCTAAGTCTTTAAAGTTCATCCCCTTACAATGCTGCTCATCTCTTCCCATTTCTAAATGTTCATTTTTGTCTAAACGATTCCAAGTTTTAGGGGCCTGATGATGATGATGATGGTGAAGGCAGCTACCATTTTCTGAGTAGCTAACCAGGCACTAGGCTAGTGCTTTGCAGCATCACCTCATTTAATCCTTAAACAACCTTCTGAGGGAGGTATTATTAGAGAAAACCAAATACAATATCCAAAGTCATTTGGCTAGCTAAAAGAGCCAGCACTCTAATCCAGGTCTGCACGACTCCAAAATCCAAGCTCAACCACTACAACGCCCAGCCTCTCCCTCCTTCCTTGCTCAGCTGACCACTTATGCATCTTAAAATGCTGCCTCCAAGTTGTATCCACTACAAACCCCTTTATTATTAAGAATATGGGTGCATATTCCAAATTTTGATCTCCAAATTTGTCTCTATAGAGCTGGGAACATGAAGTCAAGTACAGTCATGTCTGGGAGCAGAGAAATAAATGACTCTACTTTCAAACTGTTCTTTTGCAGTTTAAATGTGTACTAATATATAAATATTTAAAAAAATCCAGGCCTCTTAAGAGGCAGAAGCTCTTAAAAATCCAGGCCTCTTCTGGCAGAAGCTGGAGCTTAAAACTAGAGGAGCCTGATGGAGTAGTTACTTAACTTTCACACAAATATTAGCTCCAATGAATGGAAGCTAGTGTTCAGATGGGGAGAATCTTCTCCTAATTATTAGGAAAAAGACTATGCTGGGAATGGCAACCTGCTAAAAACACACACCATGTAATCTGTCTCCCAGGTAAAACAAAGCCACCCAACATAGAAAACAACTCAGTCTTGTGCAAAATGGATAGGATGGCCTAAGGGCTTTCCTGGGGGCAGAGGACACTGCAAGGAGGTATTCTTCCACTTGGGCAATTTGAGTAAGTTTAATATCAGCAGGAAAATACCTATTATGGCAATAAATGGATGGAAAGGAAACTGTGCACAGGCCAAACCCCAGCTCTTCTCCCCTGTAGAACAAAGGGAATAGACCTGACTAGAAAAATGGATTAATAAGATGCAGTGAGTGCATACTACAGAATGTCATGCATCAACTAAAAGAAACAAATTTATGGGAACAGATCTTAAAAACATTCTAAATGAAAAAAGCAAAAAAAAAAAAAAAAAAAAAAGAAAAGGAATGTTATCTAAAGCACAATTTTCAATCTATGTAAATTTAAAATATATGCACACAGGAGCCCCTGGGTGGCTCAGTCGATTGAGCATCTGGCTTCAGCTCAGGTCATGATCTCATGGTTTGTGAGTTCGAGCCCCACGTAGGGCTTGCTGCTGTCAGCAGATCCTCTGTCTCCCTCTCTCTGCCCCTCCCCCACACACATACTCTCAAAAAAAAAAAAAATAAAAACATTAAAAAAATTTTTAATAATAAAATAAAATAAATGTACACCAAACACCAACACCTGCTCTCAAGAACATGTGAGAGAACGCACGAGCACATTGTTATGATTAGGGGGCAGAAGAAAAGAATAAATGAGGTGAATGGTGACAAATGACAAGGGAATCAACACATAAGGAACACAAAATAGGGACTTTTCACAGACCAATGATTGTTAATGTGCCATGACTGGATACGTAACTCAGTCTCTGTACTGGAGTTCCCATCCCCAAAAGAAGGGGATTGGATTAAAAAGTGATAGTAGTGGAATTTATTTGCTTATTTTTAGTGTTTCTTTTTGAGAGAGAAAGACAGAGTGTGAACAGGGGTGGGGGAGGGACAGAGACAGGGAGACCTAGAATCCAAAGCAGGCTCCGGGCTCTGTGCTGTCAGCACAGAGCCCAACACAGGGCCGTAACTCACGAACCGTGAGGTCATGACCTGAGCCAAAGTCTGATGCTTAACTGACTGAGCCACCCAGGCACCCCAATAATAATGGAATTTATTAATAAACATTTGCATTATTTAATTATAGCTTTGTGTACCCATGTTTGCATTATTTGCTTATATAGCTTTACAGTAAATAATAGAATATGAAATTAAGTGGAAGTTCTCTTAAGATAGTTGAGTACTTGAGAGCTTAGTTTTCTTAAATGTATTTGATGTTTAGTCAACCTACCCCCCTGACCACCCCTATAGCACATTTTGTTGGCTCCCTTACTTTGTTCTGCAAACCTGTTCCCGCAAGATAATGGGAGATAGGTGTCACAGCCAAATAAGCCATATTATAAATCTATAGGGTACAAATTGTTTGAATGTATTGAAGGGGAAAATACTGTTTGTTTGTTTTGTATAAGAAAATACATTCCTTAGTGTTAAATCTTAAGACTACTGTGTTCAAATACAGATGCAGATTTCAAGAAAGTTGTGGACAAAGCTAAGAACATCCAGGGAATGGCGATCAAGATGACACAGCTGAAAGCACCTCGCACAAGAGATAGTTGGAGGGAGGCCTCTAGTGGAATCCTGCCAGGTTCCATCCTGTTCAATGAATTTCCACAAATCTCTAATCACCTAACTCTGTAATAGGCAATGTGTAAGGTGTTAGAACAGCACTGTCCAATGGAAATATAATACTAGCTACATGTGTAATTTAAAATTTTAAAAAGCAAAAGGAGATAAAATTAAACTATTTTAATAACATATTTTTATCAATATATTTAAAGCATTATCATTTGACATGTAATCAAAATATAAATTATTAGTAAGATATTTTACATTCTCTTTTTGGTATAAAGTCTTCTCGAGGGGTGCCTTGGGTGGCTCAGTTGGTTGAGTGTCTGACTCTTGATTTTGGCTTAGGTCAGGATCCCAGGGTCGTGGGATCAAGCCCTGTGCCAGGTTCCACACTGAGAATGAAGCCTGCTTGGGATTCTCTGTCTCTGTCTCTGTCTCTCTCTCCCTCTGCCCCTCTCCCCCACTTGTGCTCTCTCTCCCTCTCAAAAAATAAAAAAATTAAGTTAAATAAATAAAATTTAAAAACAGCATTTCTATTTCAGTGTGAATAGTTAGAGCATATCTCAATTCAGTCTACCTATGTTTCAAGTGCTAAAGAGCCTCCTGTGGCTTGTGACTACTGTATTGGACAGCCCAGGGTTAGAGACACTAACTAAACTAACACACACACACACACACACACACACACACACACACACACACACACACCACAGAGTCCACATGTCAAATGAAATACAACAAAATGAAAGCCATACCCTACAGCAAGTTTTCAACTTATTCCCCCAAGACCCTGAAGGGATGACTGACAATTATAGCTTTCTTCTTCTTTCTTGAAAGTAATTTGAAATAAAAATGAGTAAGGTAACCTCAAGGCTGTTTTAATGTATAAAGAGAGTTCTAGCACCTTAACTACTAGTGTTAACAGATTACTTTGGACACACTCCCCAATTGACAAAGCACCCTGGTTCTCCACGGTGTGGCCCAGAAACAAGAATAGTCAGCACAGGCTATACTTTAATAATCACTAGCAAAAAGAGAAGTCTCCTGTGTCATATAAGTACAAACACTGAATTCTAAAATAAATCCCTTTTACAAGTGAGTCTCTAGAAATGTCACTACAGACACTGAGAATCCACATTCATTCCCTTCTTGCCGGAAATTTAGAAGTTGTGTTTTAAGAGTAAATGAATTACATCAGTTCCTCTGAAAAGAAAGAGAAAGGGTTTTTTGAAGTGAACTTTCTAGATCCTACTCTAGAATTTGAAAATGGGGAAATAAGACTGTCCCCTTAGAATAACCCTATGAAATCAATACCCAGTAATCCAGATCAAAGATCTGCAAAGTTAACTGAAAGTGGTCTACATCAGCATCTTCCTCGGCAACATCTCCCAGGGAATGAAGCTATTTGACAAGCAGCCCTGCTGATTCACCTGCCTCCCTCCCTCAGCACCCACTCCCCTCACCGCCTGCAGAGAATGAATGGCTCTGAGGCCAACAAGATGGAGAGTAACTACTGGCTAACGCTAGGGATATCTCCAAAGCATGGACACTGTCAGTTAGCAGTGGGCCCCATCCACCACAGAAGTAACATGGAAGGGAGGAAAGAGAGAATTGGCCGTGTCCATATAAATGCTGTCTGCTGGGAGATACCCAGCTTGGGAACTCAAGAATCAAAACTCACATAAGGTTTCTACACTGGAAAACAGTACGTGAGGTTCATGACACTATGGTCATCTAACTGGTTCCCTGGACTTAATCTTGGTAAATGATCAGCAAACTTTTGATCACAATGCAGCTTGCCAGGATGATTTGCCTACAGGGCGAAAAAATGTGCTAATCAAAAACATGTATTCAATTCACTTGGTTATTATCTTTTTCACTCCACGTGGATAACGTTCTTGGTTTCAGATAGTTTCTTGTGACTTTTAATTAACCACTGCCTCAGAGCTCAATCTACTCTGGAGACGCTAATAAGTGAATTTCTCATCCTGCAAGCCAAGGATCACAGCTTTCCTAGACAAGTGCTTGCTGGGTCCTTGGAGCAGCCCTCTGGCCTCACCAGGAATATTCCTCTGCTTCAAGATGTGCCTTCTGCAAACTGCAATGAATCTTTATATAAATTGGCCGTTTCAATCTTAAAGGAGGCAAGAATTATTGGCAATTTATCTATATGCATTCCCACCCTCCCCTTGCTGAGTCATTTCAATAGCCTTTCCAAGCTATGACACACTATCATAATATCCTCGATTCCATGACAGTCTTTTCCTTCCCTAAGAATTACGCATAACCTATTTTTCTTTTTCAATGAAAGTATATTAAATCTAAGATGAAAAAAAGCTAAAATGAATTTTTCCCAGAATTTCTCAAGTTAGCTGGAGTACCACACACCAAAACTGTGCATCACAATACTATAATGGGTAGGAAGGCTGGTTTTTAACCCAGATGAATGTTAAATAGGTATTTGCTATACTGTTTTCTACTTAATTCTTAAGTCTGAAATAGTTCACTTATTTTAATGTGGCCTCTGAGTGACTAAATGCAGTGCTCTGCACCTAATAGGTCCTAAAAAAATCATTTTCACAAAAAATAAGATTGAGTGAATAAATACAGATTCTCAAAGAAATTCCCTTTAATATACATGACATAGGCTGAGATAAGCAACAGGGGTCCTTCATTCATAACTATACGACTAGAGCCTCTTATTTTTCCTTATTCTTCAGAATAAAGATGAGAGATCTCAGAGAGAGAGCGAGAACAAGGATATTAACAAATCCTTTTGTTTTTTATGTGCTACACGACTAGAATGTTCCATATAATCTGGAGGTTTTGACTTGGGAAAATCAAGTTTGACGTGAAAGTTTCTCTTTACTAAACTGCCTCAAAATTAAAGATTTTAAAATCACCAAGTCCAGCAGGTACCCAGGGAGGACACGCACGCCGGCCTCAAGAACCAGTCAGTACCTTGGGCTGCGCTGTCGGGGTGGTATTCGGGCTCCTCTTCCGGGGGGCTCTGCAGGAAGTAGAGCTGCTCTGGCAGCATGTTGGCAATCTTCTCCTTCCCTAGGACGTGGGTGCTCAGAAGAGGGCTGACACTCCGTTTCACCTTCTCTCTCCTCTCATGGGCCATAATCTTTTTGGTCCGAGCCTTGATGTTCTCCCAGCACTTCTTTAGCTGTTTGAAATCCCGCAGTGACACACTTGGCTGAGAGTTGTATTCATGGGCAAGCGCCTGCCAGGTACGCTGCTTGAGGGCAATAGTTCGCGCGTCGCTTTTCTTACATTCCAGGACATATTTGTACTTTTCTACCAAAGCAAGCAGGATGCTCTTTTCCAATTCCGAAAAGTATTTGGCAGGTTTTATAATTTCGTTGTTTTGCATTTTCCACTATATTTCTCCTGGCTGCTAGCTATCCTGTAAAAGGAAGTTCAAAACAATAATTACTAACCCCAGCAATAAAAATGTCAGCAAATCACATAATCTTAATCCCTGACTTTGATTCCCTTGCCTGAAATACAGTACTTTCTTTCCCATTAGTATTGAATTATGATATTCTCAGGAAAACATTCAGAAGTTCACTAGGAGTGGGGTTTTACTTCAAAGAAGATTTTCAAGTAGGTCCTTTGTTGTAGTTCTTGGCCATTTTGTGACTATCTTGTATGCCACGGCAAAAAAAGAAAAAAAGAAAAAAGAAAAGAAAGCTTGAACATCTAGGCACAACTCTTAATTTGTTAATTCATTTCTGCTCAATATCAGGGAACTGATCATTCCCCAAATTCATGTTAGGCAGCTTTTCAACTAAACAGCTTTCTCAAAGTTTTGTCACAGCTGAAAACAAGAAATGCCACCGAGTAACCAAATAGAATGGATAATATAAACATCGAGATTTCAGAATCATCAGGAAATCACCTGAAAAAGAACTGACATTTCCATCACTTCCATCTGTGACCTTGGATAGGGCCATGCTCCCAATAGGAACCTCAGTTTCTCTTCACCTTTAAAATGAGGGCTTGGAGTCTATGATCCCTAAGGTCTGAGGCCACTTTTAAGTATACAGTCCTATGTAAATAATTCACATAATTTCAGAGGTGAAAGGGCCAGTACCCTTCTTTTCTTTCCTTTTTTTAAAAATTTTTTAATGGTTATTTATTTTTGAGGGAGAGAGAGACAGAGACAGAGAGTGAGTGAGCAGGGGAGGGGCAGAGAGAGAGGGAGACAGAGGATCCAAAGCATACTCTGTGCTGACAGCAGAGAGCCTGAATGTGGGGTTTGAACTCACGAACCGTGAGCCGCCTGACCTGAACCAAACTCAGACACTTTTTTTTTTAGTTTTTTAAATTTTTTTAAATGTTTTTATTTATTTTTGAAGGAGAGAGAGAGAGAGACAGAGCATGAGTGGGGGAGGAGCAGAGAAAGAGGGAGACACAGAATCCTAAGCAGGCTCCAGGCTCTGAGCTGTCAGCACAGAGCCCGATGCAGGGCTCAAATTCACAAACTGTGAGATCATGACCTGAGCCAAAGTCGGATGCTTAACCGACTGAGCCACCCAGGCACCCCTTTTTAATTTTTTTTAAGCTTTATTTATTTTTGAGAGAGAAAGAGAGAGACAGAGCATGACTGGGGGAGAGGCAGAGAGAGAGGGAGACAGAATCTGAAGCAAGCTCCAGGCTCTGAACTGTCAGCACAGAGCCCGACATGGGGCTCAAACTCACGAACTGCGGGATTATGACCTCAGCTGAAATCAGATGCCCAAATGACTGAGCCATCCAGGTGCCCCCAAAGTCAGACACTTAATTGACTAAGCCACTCAGGGGCCCCTACCACTCTTTTCAAGTGAAGGAACTAAGGGCGAGTGAACTGGACTGCCCAAGATCACAAAGATGGTACCTTGGGAGGTCAAGAACCTGGACTGTCCTAAAAATCTGGTATCCTTTTTTTTTTGAACACACCAAATATCCATTTTATTATGCATATTCCTTTAAAGTCTTTGTTCCAGGGGCGCCTGGGTGGCGCAGTCGGTTAAGTGTCCGACTTCAGCCAGGTCACGATCTCGCCG
This sequence comes from Prionailurus viverrinus, assembly GCF_022837055.1. Lineage (NCBI taxonomy): Eukaryota > Metazoa > Chordata > Mammalia > Carnivora > Felidae > Prionailurus > Prionailurus viverrinus. The sequence goes on from NC_062573.1 coordinate 25,321,519, forward strand.
TCCGTGAGTTCGAGCCCCGCGTCAGGCTCTGGGCTGATGGCTCGGAGCCTGGAGCCTGTTTCAGATTCTGTGTCTCCCTCTCTCTGCCCCTCCCCCGTTCATGCACTGTCTCTCTCTGTCCCCCCAAAAAAAACTAAATGTTGAAAAAAAAAATAAAATAAAGTCTTTGTTCCATATTACAATTAGTTACAATTATATATTATTTATAATTTTTGAAATATACATTTTCTCCATTATCTTTTAAGAATAAGTCTACATACCTTTTTAAGTTTAGTTAAAAAATAGATATTTAACATACATAAATTTTATTTGACAGCCATATACATAATGAAATAATTATAAGCTAATTAACATATCTCACATGGTTACCTTAAGATCTTATGTATTATATATTTATTTATTTTTAAGTGTTTATTTATTTTGAAGGAGAGAAGAGAGCAAGTGAGTGGGGGAGAGGGGAAAAGAGAGAGAGGGAGAGAGAGAACCAGTGCAGAGCATGACACAGGGCTTGATCACACAACCCTGAGATCATGACCTGAGCCAAAGTCAGGAGTTGGATACTTAACTGAGCCACCCAGGTGCACCAAGATTTTATTTTTTAAGTAATCCCTACACCCAACATGGGGTTTGACATTAACAACCCTGACATCAAAAGTCACATGTTCTACAACTGAACCAGCCCAGGTGCCCCAAAATAGCTACCATTTTTGTGTGTATGCCAAGAGCCCTGGAATCTACTCTCTCACGTATCTCCAGTATTCAATACAGTATTAGTAACTTTTGTCATAGACTTATTCATCCTACATAACTGCAACTTTGTACCCTTTGTCTATTATCTTCCCATTTCTCCCACCGCATCCTCAATCCCCGGTAAGGTGTGTTTAAATAGTCTGGTATTGTTTGTGTCATTTCACAACTATCTCTTGGACTCTCACGTTGGAGGATTCCAAATTTCTCAACAACCATGATTACCTTAGGTCATCTTACCATCCTCCCCATCACTGAGCCAGGATCTTTCAAACGAAAGGTGCTTAGTAAATGTCTTATTCCCCTCAACCTATGTGTGTTTTGTGACCCCACACTTTTTCCACTTAAGCTTCCTACAAACTTAATCTCTCAAATACATTATGGGAAGAATGTTCCTAAGTAACACTGAATACAGCAATTGAGCATTGCATATTTCCCTTTGTGGAAAGAGCCAAGACACCTCAGTCCTTTTATTTTCCAAGCCTCTGATTTTTTCAGAATAACAGGTAAGCATCAAGATTCTGATGATGTAGTCCATTTAAAACTGATCGACTCAAATCAAAAGAATTAGGAATCACTTGAAAAGAGTCCCACTAGCCAAAAAATGGAATATCTGAACATCAACAAGGACGATGGGTACACAAATATTCATTAAATTATTATATCTGTGTATGTTTGAAAAGTTCCACAATAAAAAGTTAGGGGGATGTGCCTGGGTGGTTAAGCATCTGACTCTTGGTTTCAGCTTAGGTCATGATCTCATGGTTCATGAGTTCAAGCCCCACATAGGGCCCTGCACTGACAGCGTGGAGCCTACTTGGGATTCTCTCCCTCTCTCTCTCTCTCTTTCTCCCTCTCCTGCTCATGCTCTCTCTCTCTCTCCCTCTCAAAATAAACTTAAAAAAAAATTTTAAACGTTTATTCATTTTTGAGAGACAGAGCACAAGCATGGGAGAGGCAGAGAGTGAGGGAAACACAGGATCTGAACCAGGCTCCAGGCTCTAAGCTGTTAGCACAGAGCCCAACGTGGGGCTCAAACTCACAAACTGCAAGATCATGACCTGAGCCGAGGTTGGATGCTTAACCAACTGAGCCACCCAGGCACCCCTCTCAAAATAAACTTTAAAAAATTTTTTTTTAAAGTTAAGGAACAAAGGCAGTGACTTTTAAATACATGGTATACTAATTTAAAATCACATTATTACAAGCTAGCTATTCACATACTATGCCTGGGGAGAGGTTACTAAGAGAGTTGTGAAGAGCTGAAATCTTAGACCTGAGGCTGGAGGAGATCCTGCCATATCAGAGAGCCTTAAGATTGAGGCCAAGGAGTGTGGGCTTTACATGAAGGCAATAGAACCTGATCAGGGTCTCTCACTATGCACCACCTCATCCCAAAAGGTAAGATTAGAATGAAGGACTAGTGTGACTGGCATCTCCACATACCAGATACCCTGCCTCACATTCACTGTGGGCATATCAGTATCACAGATCAAGAGATTCAGATACATGTCAAAGTGCTTTGACCCTCAGGTCTTGGACAAAGCTAAACAAGGAGAAATGTATCTTTGGGGATGTATCACTGAACCCTTAACTTCCCAGGCCTGTATTTTAATGATGTCGTTCAGGGTGCCTGGGTGGCTCAGTCAGTTAAGCATCCAGCTTCGGTTTGGGTCATGATCTTACAGTTGGTGAGTTCAAGTCCCACATCGGGCTCTGTGCTGACAGCTCAGAGCCTGGAGCATGCTTCGGATTCTGTGTCTCCCACTCTGTCTGCCCCTCCCCTACTCATGTTCTGTCTCTCTCAGAAAATAAACATTAAAAAAATTTTTTTTGAAAATCGTGTTGTTCTAATGTCCCTATAATAACCAGTCCCCTTCCTCCCCAAAGGTCCAAAACTTTTTGCCTACATCAATATTCCTATTCCCTATTAACCAACATTCCCCAAACGGAAATTTATTAATACACACCTGCTACAATATAACTCTTCTGTAGTATCTCTAACTGCCAAGATACCTATATCCAACTTTATGTAGTTTTTATTATAAAATTAATAGGTATACTGAATGTTCTTAAACTGCACAGCTCCTAGAGCAGACTCCGATTCCACCCCATCCCAGCTTTTCTGCACCAGATGTCAATATGCCTACCTTCCGTCACACTCCCACTTTTTTTATTTAAATTTTTTAATGTTTATTTATTTTTGAGAGAAAGAGAGAGAGACAGCATGAGCAGGGAGGGACAGAGAGATAGAGGGAGACACAGAATCCAAGGCAGGCTCCAGGCTCTAGCTGTCAGCACAGAGCCCGATATGGAGCTGGAACTCACAAATGGAGAAATCACGAACTGAGCCGAAATCGGACACTCAACCAACTGAGCCACTCAGGTGCCCCCACACTCCCACTCTTTTTAAGAATCATTGCTCTTGGGCGCCTGGGTGGCTCAGTCGGTTAAGTGTCCGACTTCGGCCCAGGTCATGATCTCACGGTTCGTGAGTTCGAGCCCTGCATCGGGCTCTGTGCTGACAGCTTGGAGCCTGCTTCCGATTCTGTGTCTCCCTCTCTCTCTCTCTGCACCTCCCCAGCTTGTGCTCACACTCTGTCTCTGTCAAAAATAAATAAACTTAAAAAAATTAAAAAAAAAAAAAAGAATCATTGCTCTTGGGGCGCCTCGGTGGCTCTGTCGGTTGGGAGACCGACTTCAGGTCAGGTCATGATCTCGCGGTTCATGAGTTTGAGCCCCACGTCGGGCTCTGTGCTGACAGCTCAAGAGCCTGGAGCCTGCTTCAGATTCTGTGTCTCCCTCTCTCTCTGCCCCTCCCCGCTCACGCGCTGTCTCTCTCTGTCTCTCAAAAAATAAATAAATGTTAAAAAAATTAAAAAAAAAAGAATCATTGCTCTAAGGATTAAGAAGTCTGATTCACAAATGAAAAAAGAGATTGTTCCCTATTTTTTTCTAACATAGGTAATGCTATCTTACTTATATGTATCTATATTTTTTCTAAGAAAACATTTTTTAAAATAACTTTATTTCTTCAAGATAAATTCCTAAAAGAGGAATGGCTGCCACAAAAGATGAAAACACTTAAGACTTTTGTTACATTGGGGCGCCTGAGTTGCAGTCCATTAAGCATCCGACTCTTGGTTTCCACTCAGGTCATGATCTCATGGTTTGTGAACCTGAGCCCTGAATCAGGCTCTGCGTTGGCAGCTGGCAGCACAGTGCCTGCTTGGGATCCTCTCTCTCTCCTTCTCTCTCTGCTCCTCCCCTGTTCGTGCTCTCTCTCAAAATAAATAAACTTAAAAAAAAAAAAAGGACTTTTGTTACATCACCAGCTGTCCTCCAGCAATGGTGTACCAATTTACATTCCTACTAATAGCACATGAGCACTTCTGTTTCCCCACTCCATTTACTCTTGCTGTTAACATTTTTTTTATTCTATCCCAGCTGTGGAGGTGCAAAATGTCGCTTCACTGTTTAATGAAATATGAATTCCTGCTCTTAGGCAAATAAGCCACACTCTAAACAGTCTCTGAGGTAGTTGGTGGAACTGAAACCCCATAGAATTAATTTCAAGCAATTAGATTCCACCTTGCAATGTATGCAGTACCGTAAGGTACCACCAGGTGGTGGTGCGTTTGTGGGAAGTCTACTGATGTGTGTGACCACTTGAGTCTCTAATAACTACAATAACAGTGGCAGATAACCATTATTGAGTCCTTACTGTGGGTTAGACACTATACTAAGTGCTTAATATGCACTCTATCATTTAATCCTCCCAAAAATAGTCCCTGAGACTACCATTTGTTACACTACAGTATTTTCTGTTAAAAAAAAAAAAAAAGACTTTATTAAAGTACCAGAAGAAATTATACAACTGCTCTCAAAAGCAAACTCAGAATTACTAACACCTGGGGACCATTAATAGCCTATTAACTAAACTGTTATTTAATCACTAGCTAAGTAAATCCAGAGTTACCAATTTACTTTGCTTAATTTTGTAGAACAGCAGGCCTCCCTGGGCCATGTGGTTGCATTCTGCAGGGCTGTAAAGGATTCTGGTATGAGATGGTGTACCCCAAAGGTCCCCTATGGATTCCCAATAGCTTCATGAAGGAGGCTCTTTATTCCCAGTAACCACTTCCATTTCCCAGATCAGAAAAGTGAGGCTCAGTAACTTGCCTGTGGCCACACAAAGAGTAAGTGGCAGAACCAGGATTCTGCACTCCACCCTGCTTAGCTCTCCTCTTCAGACCTAGTGACTGCTTGTGTCCCTGCTCGAATTACATGTCAATTAGCAATCTGTTAGCAGGGAAAGGTCTTAGGGTAAAGCTACTCAGGAGATGTTCCCGCCTCTGTCCATCTCCTTTTGGGGCCTCTTCCCCTCCCTCCCATCACCTCTACCTCTATGTCTCAGACCTAGGGCCAGACAGCCACCCCGCCCCAGTGTACGGTTCTCTAACCAGAGCTCTGAAATAATTTCTGCTGTTGATCTGATGGGAACGTATGTTTGAAACGTAACTGTAGAGATGATATGGAGCTTGCTTTTTTTTTAATTTTTTTTTCAACGTTTATTTATTTTTGGGACAGAGAGAGACAGAGCATGAACGGGGGAGGGGCAGAGAGAGAGGGAGACACAGAATCCGAAACAGGCTCCAGGCTCTGAGCCATCAGCCCAGAGCCTGACGCGGGGCTCGAACTCACGGACCGCGAGATCATGACCTGGCTGAAGTCGGACGCTTGACCGACTGCACCACCCAGGCGCCCCTGGAGCTTGCTTTTTAAAATTTTTTTTAAAATGTTTATTTATTTTTGAGAAAGAGACAGAGCGTAAGCAGAGGAGGGGAAAAGAGAGAGAGAGAGAGAGAGAGAGAGAGAGAGAGAACAAAGCAGGCTCCAGGCTCTGAGCTGTCAGCACAGAGCCCGATTGGGGCTCGAACTCAAGAGATGATATGGAGCTTTAAAAATTGTCTAAGCCCCAGGGGAACATTAATATTTAGCTTAAGCATCTGACAGTCCTAAGTAAACAAACTTCCCAAAGTAAGAAATCTCCAGGCAAAGCTTGTTAATAGAAATGTCAAGGCTAGAAAATACATTCTAGCTTAAAACTACTCAGCAATGTCCATAATTAGTTATAGACGACAACATAACAAGCCTTCTCTGCTGCATCAGCTTTTATTAGAGAAAGATGGGCCTTCCCTGTCCCCCAACTCTGTTCAATATAGATCATCTTTTCTGTCTGCTGTTCTGGAGACAACAGTGCTACTGGTCCTGATGCGTGGTTGTGGTTCAACTAGCAGCCCAGTGACCCTCACAGAGTGGGCCTTCATTAAACATTTAATGAACGAGGGGCACCTCGGTGGCTCAGTTGGTTGAGCATCCAACTCTTGATTTGGCTCAGGTCATGATCTCATGGTTCATGGGTTTGAGCCCCACACTGGGCTCTGCGCTGACAATGTGGAGCCTGCTTGGGATCTTTCTCTCCCCCTCTCTCTGCCCCTTCCCCGCTCAAGCTTGTGCTCTCTCTCTCAAAATAAATAAACTTAAAAACCATTTAATGGATGAATACATTTTGATATAGGCATAAAACTGCCTATGATGCACAGAATGAGTATCATACATAATAGTCTGTACATCAAAAGCTGCATTCAAGTAAAAATGGTCAAAAAAAATAGCAAAATCCAAATGCAATGAAAGTTGCCCTTGGGCCAGGCAAAGACTCATAGACAGGACTAAATAAGAGCATGAATCCAATACCGAAAAAACAAAAACTAAAAAAAAAAAAAAACCAAAAAAACCCCAGAGAATACAGCACAATTCTCCAAACACTACCATTGACTAAACCACCAGAAGATTATAAGTACATTTAATATCACTTTAAAACAAAAATCCATCTGTTATGGATTGAATGTTTGTAGCCCCCAAATTCATGTGGTGAAGCTCTAACTCCCACAGTGACTGTATTTAGAGATTGGGCCTTTAAGGAAGTAATTAAGGTTAAATAAGGTGATAAACGGGGGGCCCTGGTTCAAGGGGATTTAGTGTCCTTACAAGAGACATCAACATTCTCTTTCCCTTTGCCTTTGTCTCTCCTTCCTTCCCTGTCCCCTTTCTCCCTGTCTTCTCAGGGGCTCACAAAGAGGTCGCGTGAGCACACAGAGCGATGGCAGCAGCCTACAAGCCTAGAGAAGAAGGTTCACTCAGAATGAAACTTACTTTGCTGGCACCTTAATCTTGGACTTCCCAGCCTCCAGAACTATGAGAAATACATTTCTGATATTTAAGCCACCTAGCCTGTGGTATTTTCATTATGACAGTCCAAACTAACACACCATCTAATGATATTTTAAGTCCACCAAGGGTCAATCTAAGTCCTAAAATTTGAGCCAAGACGAGAGAAACTTAGCCAGATTTTAGTATTACCTTTCATGGAAAAGGGAGTTCTTTGAAGTCAGTACTCAGAATAGGAACCGTGGCTGAAGATCTGTGTAGAGCTGAGACCTGGGAGAGATGTCAGGACCTTTTAAACCTTAATGAGTTATTGCTCGTGAAGTGACATGAACCAAGACATTGAATGCAGAAAACCTGGGCTCAAATCCTGCCTTGAGCACTCACTTAGCTGTGTGGCTCTGGCCAAGTCAATTAATCTCCAGTGTTTCACTGTAAACTGAGGCTAAACCCCTACACTGTCTCACTCCCTCAGCTACCCTTCAATGGGTATAAAGAAGAAACATCGACTAAAGCTGCAATAAATTTTAGTTTCTTCCATCCCTCCCACTCATATTAAGCTGCTTCCAAAAATAGAATAGTGGTCTATATACAAGATATACTCGAATACTTATTGGCTCTTTTATTGCACAGACACACAATTCAACAAATGTAATGAATTCCTGCCAAAGGCTATGTACTGTCCTAGAGCATGCAGGAGACACAAAAACAAGCTGAAGCCTACAGCCTGGAAAGAACGCTGGCATGCCTAAACTGATAACAGGCAAGCACAATGACACAGACACCACAGAAGAGGACAAAGCACCTTGGGCAGTCAGAGAAGGGAAGAGGTTAATTTGCATTCTTCATGAACAAGAGGACTTTGGAGCTAGATCTTTAAGAATGTAGAGGATATGAACACAGAGAGTTGAAGGAGATCATTCAGATAAATAATTGATAAGGGCCTAGACTCTGAGTGGTGACCATGTTAACGGGAAGGAGAAGGTGCACACCAGAGACTGTTTCAAAGTGAGAAATTACCAGGGCATGTGTGTGTGTCTGCACGAGGGTGGGGGGATCAAGAGGAAGCAGAAGCAACAGGGGTACAGGAACCCCCACTCTGTGCAGGCACCAGAAAGAGAGGTATTGTTTAGGATCGAGGAGGTCATACATATTTCAATGAAGACACAACATAGTACAGCTTATTGTGTGGGGCAGGCTGGTGACAGTGATAAGCACAATGACAGAGATGTGCCTAGGGACCCTACTCCAGGACTGGGGGGGATCTAGATTAAGAACCTTAATTCCTACTAGAACAGACTGGAATTAGAGTTAGCATTGGAGCAAAGGAGGGCCACGACTTGGGAGAGACTGAAGGAACGCATACAGATGTGTGGGTAAGCGGAGGGGAGGCAGATGTGGCACCCATTCCCTTAAGAGAGGCTTGGCAACACGTTATGCGTGATTATTTGGCTCTGAAGAATACGGATGACAGGCTATTTCCTAACCTGGTCTGTTGCCTCAGTGTCTTCACTCGGCATCCCCACAACACTGATCCTGACATGTTAAAACTAAGTCCAATCCTCTCATTTTACAGATGAGGAAACTGGGGCTCATAGCAAAATAGGGGGCTTCCTGGGATTCTAGCAACAGAGGAGACTAGAAGCGAAGCTTCCTCATTTGTTTTCAACCCCTCCCCCCCCACATCTCCTCTTTGGGACCCTCTCATGGTCAAGATGTCCTTTTGTGAGGTGCCCTCAAGCCTTCCCCGCTATCCATCCTATCCGGGAACTTGAAGGAAACTGCTCTCAGCTCTGACATTAAATTTGTGACAATTAGGACAAGTCCACTTCCCTCCTTGTCAATTCCTCATCTCGAAATTATGAAGCTAAAGTGGGTGTTCTCTAAAGCCCCATCCAGTCCTGGCAGTCCGTAGTAACTCTGGGGCTATGATGGGTTTTCTGCAACCTAATTTCCACAGTTCTCTGCCAAATACACATCAACGGTATCTCTGGTTATTTATGAAGCTGGTGGTGCTACTGGCCAATGAAAGAGAACACTGAAACAACAGAGTAAAGCCATTTCAGCACTTTATGAACACGGGCCAGTGAAGGCCCGTACACAGGTTTAACCTAGATGTTAAGTAGTTCCAGGTGAAACAGGTGATTGGACCTCGTCACTACAGTAGCCCCAGCAACTAGAATGTAGCTGGCGCACAGAAGGCGCCAAATATTGATAAATATTGATAAATATTTGTGGGATATATGTTGAAACTAACCTGCTCGCCATTTGCATTTTTTTTTACTAATTATATCTAATTGTTCTACTACCTAAAATTTGCCCTTTTATAGAGGATTTATAATAGAAATTACTTCCTTGCTTCTCCCTGTAAATGCTATTGTACTGTATGCCAAATTTCTAAGAGCTGCACTATGACGGTGATGGCTTCATGATTTCATTCTATCCAGAGGTAGGAGTGATCAGACCTTACGGTGCCTGTGCCCACCTCCCCGTATACCTGCTCTCACAAGTCCAGACCTGACCACCCCAGATGGCCACTCACCTGGGCCCTCTCCGCCTCCTTCCTTCAGAGGGCTTTACAGTCTTATACGTTGCCATGAACTTGCTTCCTCTAATGCTCCCCCTCGTCTTCCCCTTCACTACCCACCCCAGGCAGCCATGTAACTTGGAAGTGTTTATTTTTACCATCTGTGTCTGAGTGTGACTGTGACCAGAACCAGCCTTGTGTTTAAGGCATGAACTTACACCTCCTGTCTTTCCACCCTCACACTTTCCTCTACAGACCAGATGAAGGTTCCTAAAAGTCCCTACCCGTACCTTCCCTCCCTCACAGCTCCAACCTAAACCGTCTCCCCACCCCAACCCCAAGCTCCCTGAAATTCCCCGCGAATCATTTTTAAAGTATCATCTACACAAAGCGCTTTTATAATACAGTAAGTTCCCATTCCAGCCCACTTCTTGCCTGTGGGTACTCGCTCCTCTCCCCCCACTACTTCAAAACAACCAGGGGCTCTCAGATCTCTGGGACAGGGATCCCAAGTATTTACCCCTCTGCAGCACTCAGAATTACTCAGTACTATGATCTATCCATGTTCTCAAGGGTCACCAATATCTGAGGGTGAACTCTTGAGGCTTGGAACTACGTTTTATTTGTATTTTTAGCATACCGCAGATTCTCAGTGTTTGTTCAAAAGAAAGTAAGGGTGTCAGGGAGATCCTCTCTCCCCAGCTCCATTCTCTCCCCTCAGCACCACACACGTCTCCACTTGTCCACCAGCTACCTCTGTCTAGCTGTCCATTGTGGGCACCTCAGAAATCTCCAATTCTCCGTGCACAAAAAGCAATGAACTATTCCCCTACTCCTAAACCTCCTGATCGCCAATGATTTCAGCCACATTAACTTGGGTCAAAGCAGAAAACTCAGCATGTTCTTCCATCACAGGTAACCAATCACTAAGACCTAGTGTACATTTTACCTTAATGTTTATTATCTCCTCTCTCATCCTTATTGCCTTATATTCCTGAGGTCAGGCCCCAGTTCTCAAAATCATCTCCCACCTTCCAGCCCCTCTTCCACACAGCTGCCAGAGGGCTCTTCCTAAAACTCAGTGATCATGCCATAACTCCTGCACGTAAACCTCTTACATCTCCCTCACTCCTCAGTGATCAAGTCCAAACTCCACATATAGCATTCGAGGCCTTTTCAGATCTGGCCCCGATTACAGTACCCCCTCCACCCCACCCCTCTTTCCCTATATTTTTCAACCCAGCAGACCAAACTCACCTTCATGCCCTTGAATATGCTGTATTCTCATGACTCTGTACATGGGGCTCCCTCTGGCTGGAATCCAAGGTCCACCAAGAGTTCATTTTCTTTCTTCCCTTCTCTTTTTTAAAGATTTTAAGTAATCTCTACACCCAACATGGAATTCGAACCCACAACCCTGAGATCAAGAGTCAGATGCTCTACCAACTGAGCCAGCAGGTGCCCCACCAAGGGCTAATTTTCATCCCTCAAGATTCAGCTCTCATGGCATTTTTATGACATCTTCTTCAACTAAAGTCCAGGCTGTCATGTTAATTTACAATAGTTTCCTTTTAAAAGGAGTTTGAGGTGGCTGACAAACCATGCACACACTGCAAATATGTATGTGTATATATTTATATATTTGTGTGTATGTGTGTGTATATACATATATATATATTTTTTTTTTTTTTTTTTAAGGGAGAGAATATCAGGACAAAGATAAGGCAAGGGTTAAAAAAAAACCCAGAAGCTAGGGAGTGGTGTAGCATTCAAAACTTCTATCATAATGTCTCATACTCCCCTTGTTAGAGATAATTTGACCCTGAGTTTTCTATCCAAAATGAATTAGTTACTCCTCTGTGAGCTCACTGCCAGTTGTATATGACTATACTGTAGCACTTCCCATATTTTTTTGTAATTTGCTCTTTGTGTCCATCTCCCTCACTGGACTGAGAAATTCATAAGGGAATACATAATTTCTGACTCATCTCTGTATCCCCAGCAGGAAGCATATGACTCAGCAGACAACTGGTACTCAGCAGACATTTGTTGAATGAATGTCACCATGGACAGGGAAGAGGGTACTAGTGTTGGGTGAGCTCCCTACCAGGCATTTGAAAAAACATTGTTTTATCCTCATAAAAAAAAATTACATGGCTGAGAAATGGCAGAGCCAGGATTTGAACCCCAAACTATCTCTCCAAAGCAACTGCTCTTTCCATTAGCACACTGCTCCCTACCTTCACCATCACTATCTACTCAAATATCCACTCCTTCAAGGTCTGGTTTAAAAAAAACCCTTCTCCAAGAAGTCTTTCCTACTCATTCAGGTCCAGCCCAGACCTTCCACAACACTCAACTAAGAAACAGCCACAATTCAGGAGAGGAAAGGGCACCTTCTCAGTAGGGGTAGGTGAGAACTGAGCAGGCTGCATAGGTATTCTGCAGATGGTGTTGTGAGGTCCTGGGCTCCCCCTGCCAGTCCCTTTCCCTGGGGTACAGTCACTAGGCCTTCGTGCCTTTCTCTCCAGTCTTCAGGGTCCAAAACCTTCAAGTTCTCCCCATTTCAAACTGAACCCCAAGTGAACTGTGTTCAAAACACACTCCTTCATTACATCGGTCAGACCTTTGTATTTTAAGTGTCTTATCAACCTTTAGCGTCTGTGAGTACCCCAATCTCTTGAAACACATGAAAATAATTTCAGGATTCACAAGAAGGGACAATGACATTTTAGGAAGCCCAATCATCTGGCTCTCAACCCATCTGAATATTTTTGGGGTGGCCTGGGTATAAGAAAAGACAACCTGTGATCTCATCCCAGCATCCCTTTCCCCTCCCTGGGAGCAGGATGCCTGGTCTCTAAGGGCAGGATGGAATCTTGGTCCAGAATGCTTCTGGGGTAGTGAACTCTGGTCCCTTCCTCAACATCTTCGAGAGCTTCAGAATTCTTCTCTCTCCCCCTCCCCAGTCCACCCCTTTCTCTCCCTGGTCCCAAACTCCCATAACAGCCCTCAATCTTAACTTAGGAACTATGGTTTTGAATTCATATTCAACAATTCCCTTGGTAACACAAACTCTCATCTGACATGCTGAAATCCACATCACTGGCTCTTGTATTTTTCCACCTGGTTTTAAGTGTGTGACGAATAGAGCTCTGCATCCAACCCCTCTCCCGTACTGCAGGAACGTTTGTAATCTTAAGTGTTACCACATCTAAGAAACAACCAATCTCTCCGATCAGAAGAGGTAGGCTAAATAAATTCTTCATGGTTTCCTACTCCTAAATAAAGATTATTCGTGCAATTTACAGTAGCTACCTCATAGCACTGGTGTGATGATTTAGATAACTCATACCAACTGTTTAGTACCTGGGGCCTGGTACACAAAAAGTACTCAAAATTTGGCTATGATCATTTATGTACACTATCTCTCACAATAGTACCAGGGGGTGGGTATTATATCACGCATTCCCCAAACCCCAGCACCCCCTCCTCCTTACCCCATTCACAGTAGCAGCAGCCCAGGCTCGGAGTAAAGAAGCTTTCCCAAGGTCAGGCGGGCACCGATATGATGATGCTCGGCCCTCGGCCTCTGACTGAGGGACCCCTCCCATTATACCCTCGGACGGGGCACCGGGGGGCCTTAAAGGAGACAAGTATGGAAAAGCGCTGAGCACAGTGTCTGGCAAAGAGCAGGGACCCTGGGATGCGAAGACCGCGGCACTGCGGTCGCCTGGACTCCTCCCTAGCTGCTCCCCCGGCCCGGGGAAACCAGAGTCCTCCCACCCCCACCCCGGGTGCGCCGCCGAATCACCCCGAGGTCCGCGCCCTGGGGCTTTGTACGCCGCAGGCCGGCCCCACTCACCGAGTCCCAATCGCGGCGCGCGGAAGCGGCCGCCTGGCCTGCGGGGCTGGGGTCGCGGTGGCTCGGCCCGGAAACCCGCCATGCCGGCCCGCGGCCCCCGCACGCCGGGCCCGCGCCCCCGCCCCCGCCCCGCTGCGGCCCGCCCGGCGGGGGAGCCTCCTACCTGCAGCGGCGGCGCGGCGGCCGAGGCGACCGGGGGAGGGGCCGGCGAGGCGCGAGCGCGGGCGGCCTCGGCTCCTCTCGCAGGCGGGGCGGCCGGGAGGGCCGCGGGCTCCGGAGCACCGGGCAGCGGCGGCGCGCCCCCGGCCGGCCAGGCCCCGCCGCGCGCGCCGCGGCCACAAAGCCCGGGAGCCGCCGCCCCCTCGCGGGCCGGCCGCCGGCTGCGGGTCCGTCGGCGCGGAGCAGGGCGGGAGCGCGGCCCCGCGCAGTCCCCACCTCCCTGAGCTGCGGCCGCCGGGCTCCCCCGAGGCGCGGGGCGGGGCGCGGGGTGTCCCCCGCCCACCCGACCGTCTTCCTCCGTGCTGACATCCCAGTGCTGATTGAGTTCCCTCTTCCCACCTCTGCGGAGGGGCTCCTGGAGGCCCCGAGAAACTGTGTTTCATCTCCTTGAACAACAAAAGAATCCATTTGTCACAAGGGATTTGGCGGCCATGGACACGAGTTAGCTCCGTCCAAGTCCTCTGTCTGAAAAGGGCCCCCTTTTCCTCTTTTCTTTTGGGACTCCCTGCTACTCGAAACAGCCGGCCCTCGTGTGCTTGGTTCATCACGGAGTTTTGTTTTGTTTTGTTTTTTTATTTGCGGGATGTGTCTCCCCCTAGGCTGCGCGCTCCTAGGGCAAGGACTGTGTGTGCCCTCTGGAGCCCAGGACCTGGGTCAGACACTTTGTGCTGAGTAAGTGGAAATTCACGCGCAGATCAATGAATGCACAACAGATCGAAGTGTACAACAAGGCACGTTTTATTGCACCTCCCACAAGGATGGTGGCTAGGTGTTTCTTATGTCCTGTATCCGTCGAGAAGATTCCAAGCTCAGAAAGGCGGAAAGGGCTGTTGAACTTTTTGTTTTAATTAAGGTGAAATTCACATAACCTAAAATTAACTACTTTAAAATGAATAATTCAGTGGCATTTATTACATTTACAATGTTGAGCAACCAACATCTCTGTCTGGTTCTGAAAATTTTTTATTACCCATCAGTGACTCCCCATTCCCTCCTCACTCCCCCCCCCCCCACCCCATCTCTGGGCAACCACTAATCTATTTTCTGTCTCTCTGGATTTGCATATTCTGGACATTTCATATACATGGAATCACAATATGTGGCCTTTTATGTCTGGTTTCTTTCACTTAGCTTGATATTTTTAGGGTCATCTATCTTGTAGCATGTATCTATCAGTACTTCATTCCTTTTTAAGGACAAATAATATTGCACTGTATGTATACCACAATTAGTTTATACATCATCCATTGATGGATATTTCCGTTATTTCCATCCTTTGTGAATAGTGCTGCCCCGAACATGCCTGTAATTGTATTTGACTGGGTGCCCGTTTTCAATTCTTTGAGATATACATACCTAGGATTTCCCAGGATCAAAAGCTCCAGTAAAAATGAAGATATTATAAGAGTTTTACTGCTTGTTTATTATCATAACAATAATTTGTCTAGTATCCAAGTGGCTTTGAAATTTTCCAGAGAACCTGGAAACTAAGACCAGCCTGAGGGAGTTGCTATTGATAAACTTTATGACAATCACGTCCCTGGAACCCAAGGCAAGATACCATTTCTACTATAGTTTTCCACCCCAGTGCCACATTAGACATCCATGAATATTTCCTTCTTAAAGAGGGATATGGTCCAGAGAAAACAACTGGGGTGTGAAAATAAGAGTGTCAATTGGGATTAGAAATGTGATCGACAGATGGCACAGAATGGGAAAAACGGTGGATTTAACAGATAGATTCTGGGTTTGAATCCTGACTTTACTGCCTATATCTTTGTGAACTAAGTTAAACTCCTTGAATCTCAGTTTTCTCATTTCTAAGGTAGGAATAATAATACCTAACTTGGCAGGGTAGATTAACCTACTTGACTTCAGTAAATGACCAGTATCATTATTGTTATTTTTGTTTATTTAAAGTAATGATGATTGACATGAGTCACATGCTGAAATGCTGTTAAGGAAACACAGAAAACTCATATTTAAATTAAAAAACATTTTTGAATGTTTGTTTATTTTTAAGAGAGAGAGAGAGAGAGCGTGAGTGGGGTAGGGACAAAGAGAGACAGAGACACAGAATTTGAAGCAGGCTCCAGGCTCCGAGCTGTCAGCACAGAGCCGTGAGATCATGACCTGAGCCGAAGTTGGACACTTAACCAACTGAGCCACCCAGGTGCCCCAGAAAACTCATATTTAATCATGTGTCTCCTCCCCGAATCAAGAGAGCAAACGTTTTCCAAAACAAACATGACCAGGGAATCTACTCAGACCTGTAATGTGGTCACTGCCCTCCCAGTTCTCTCCGTGTCCCTAACTGAGTTCTCTTCATGTTCCTTTCCCTTGAACAAACTTCTTTAATCTGTCTGAAACTTCTCTGGAAAGTAGAGTAGCAATGCCCACTTAACAAGATTGTTTGATGACTCAGTACTGTTATCTGTCTCTAAAGGGCTTAGCACAATGCAAGTTTCATAGAAAATAATTAATCAATGTTAGCTGTTATTTCATTATTAATAATAAAGCTGTTATTGGGGTGCCTGGGTGGCTCAGTCTGTTAAGTGTCAGACTTCGGTTCATGAGTTCAAGCCCCACATGGGGCTCTGTGCTGACAGTGTAGAGCCTGGAGCCTGCTTTGGATTCTGTGACTCCCTCTCTCTCTCTCTGCCCCTCCCCTGCTTGCTCGTGCTCTCTCTCTCTCTCAAAAATAAACATTAAAAAATTTTTAATAATAACAATACAGCTGTTATAACTTCTCTGTAGAAAATATTAACAGAAGGGTAAGGTCCACATATCTAGTAAAAGGAAGTCCTACAGAAAGAACACATCCAGGTGACTCATCTCTTCCCCAAGAGCATGGGGCTTGCCTCAGATGGTCCATCCCCATGCTGGAGGCACACGATGGACTGCGCTCTGATAGCATGTGGAGAACAACTCTGCAAATGGTCTCCTCTACACTCAGGTCCAGTCTCACCAAGCAGTCGACATAGGAGTTGGTTTCTACACAAGTTTCCTTACAGGAGAAAAATAGACGGATCATCTAAACTGAACACTCTAGAGTTCTGAGAAAGTACAGTTCTCTTTGAAAATTAATGCACTGGTATTTCATTTATCCATGTGCCTGTTTTGATTTTGACCGGCCAGATCCAGTCTTCCTAAAATCTAATAAAGTATAGACATTAGAGACTTCTTTCATCTGGCTCTTTGGGGGGTAAGGAGTAGATTCATTCAAATTTGCTAAAGAAAAAGATGTTTATTGAATTACGGGTGAATTGGAAGACAAGAACCCAAGTTGAACAGGGCCTCACAGGCACCTAAGAGCCAATAGGAACATTTCTCTCTCTTATTTGAGGTGTATCTTTCTGTCTCTACCTCTCTGACTTTTTCTTCTTGTCTCTCAGTCCCCTCTCTTTGTCGTGGCCTGCCTTTGTCTCCCTCTGTCCATGTACTCCCCTATCTCCCAGCCTGTTCCTTCTGCTTACTTACCTGCACTTGACCATCATGGGTACCTTGGCCTAGGGTAGAAACCTCCTCCTTGTCTCTTGGTTCATATTTACCCACACAAAAAATGTGATTGGTCTAGCTTATCATTTCACGCCAGGACACAAGCTGGCAGCTTATGAATTGACTAGTTTGGGACTAGAAGTCCATTTCTGACTCAATCGGCAGTTGTGGGATATAAGGGAGGTATCATCCAGTACAAAAATAACCACCCAGCACAACGGACACTGGGAGTGGGGGTATTCACTGGATATGGGCATGGGTGGATAGATGCACCAAAATCATACTTTCTGAGCCAAATATCAGGATAAGTTGTACTAAGAGTATTTGCAATCCATTCTCTGATGGTAGAGGTAATCTAGGAGATCTAGTTCTGATGCTAAAATATCAAAACTTCTGAAGCATTTTGAAAGCTAATGACAATAATAAGCACAGATTTTTGAACTTGAGACTTTTCTGGAAAATATTAGTTACTCTAAGATGGTGAGTGATTTTATAAAGCAGCATACGTACATCACAGAATTGTTTAGAGGACTGAGGTTTGTATATAAAAATCACTTAAGTAGTTCCCATATAATACAAGCTATTATCACATAGTGGAAAACCTATCTGTAGTGATCCTACTAAGGTGCAACTATACTATCAGGCAATCCCTGACTGTTGGTCCATCTGTCTCTTGGCACATTTCTCTTTAAATACAATATTAAGCACAGATAAGCAGAAAGATAGTTTTTAGGAAGCTTCAGGGATTCCTCCTAGGATCTTACCACTGAGGGCATTGAGTTAATATTCTATCTGAACATCTCCTTCCCTAAGTTAGAGAAAGGTAGGCTATTATTCTTCAATGGCCACATATATCCAAATATCTTTCATAAGACGTGGGCACTGAGATCAACAAAAATGCCTCAGTTTACAGGACCTATCTGTCGAGGGAAGGAATGAGGGGCACAGAGCATGGAGCGCTGAACAAGAGGCTACAGGTGAAGCTGTTAAGAACAAAAGCCAGTGTTAATGGAACAATCTAGAGGAGTGTCAGATCAGAAAGTGATGGGGGGAGAGGCCAACGTGAAATCCAGGCTGCCTGAAACTTCCAGGACTCAGGGAGTTCAACCTGAGTTGAACACTGCCTTCTACCTTTCCCTGAGACCCACCTTATCTATTTTACTTTATTTATTAAAAAATTTTTTTAATGTTTGTTTATTTTTGAGAAAGAAAGAGACCGAGCAGGGGAGGGGCAGAGAGAGAGAGAGAGAAAAAGAGAAACAGAATCCAAAGCAGGCTCCAGGCTCTGAGCTGTCAGCACAGAGCCTGATGTGGGGCTCAAACTCACAACCCACAAGGCTATGAACTGAGCCAAAGTTGGACACTTAACTGACTGAGCCACCCAGGCACCGACTCCCTCCCCCACCCTGTCTATTTATTTATTTATTTATTTATTTATTTATTTATTTATTTATTTTAATGTTTATTTATTTTTGAGAGACAGAGAGAGAGAGGGCTAGGGCAGAGAGAGAGGGAGACACAGAATCTGAAGCAGGTTCCAGACTCTGAGCTGTCTGCACAGAGCCCAATCCAGGTCTTGAACCCACGAACCATGAGATCATGGCCTGAGCTGAAGTAGGGTACTTAACTGTATGAGCCACCCAGGTGCCCCACCTTGTCTATTTTAAAGTGGCTGGATTCACAAGCTGCTGGCCACTAAAATTGCTGGTGCCATAGTAATTTGACGTTAACATTGAAGTGGTTTTGGGGAACATGTTGGTACCTAGGTGTATTAGTTATTTATTGCTGTGTAACAAATCATTCCAAAATTTAGAGGCGGAAGCCAACAAACATTTATTATCTCACAGTTTCAGTGGGGCAGGAAGCAGCTTAGCTGAACAGTTCTTCCAGGTCTGTCAGATGGTTTCAGTCAAGATGTCAGCTGGGGCAAGAGGCAGATTCCAATGTTCTTTGTAGACCCGAATTTGTCCTCACAGGTGCTCGTCTGTCCTTCATCTCATCTACATCCAGGCTCAACACTAGACTCGAGGCAACAGCAGCCTGAACACACTGTTCCACAAGCTGTCACAATTACGTCAGGCCTAACCCCTTGAAACTGTCCAAAGACACTGGGGCAAGCCTGCATTACTTTTCATAAAACTGCTTGACACTGTTTTGTATTTCTAGACCTCCTCTGCCACTAATAGGCTGTGAAACCTTGGGAGGGAGGTTTAGTGCCTGAAAAATGAAGAGTTTGGTTTACATCCTCGATGGCTGTTTTGGCATTATTCGCCACTCCTGTCTTCCTTTCACTATCCAATTTCTAACACAGCAATTCCACTGCTAGGTGTCTCTTCTAGAAAAATATTTACCTGTGGTTACCAAGAGGCATGTTCACTGCAGCTTTGATGATGGAACGTAAAGGAAGGCATGAGGGAGAGAGGCAGAGAGAGAGAGAGAGAGAGAGATGCAGAAAGGAAGAAGAACAAGGAGGAGGAGAGGAGGAAAGGATGAGGAAAGAAAAGGATAAAGGGAGAAGGAAATTTTGGAAAATACCTAAGGGTCCATCAATAGGAGAATACTTCAATAAACTATGATTTTTTTTTTATAGGACAACAAAGCATTCTATTGATGTGGGGTTTTTTGTTTGCTTAATTTTGGTTTTGTTTGGTTTTGCCCAGTCATTTTGATTCCACAATTTTAAACTGGTACATATTTTAGTCTTGGGCATATTTTCACCCAGGACATTGTGATCTAAGGATGTTGTGATCCATTTTGATGCAACTAAAAAGTTAGCTTGCTCTTAACTCTACAGCGAATATGAATAGCTGGTCCTGTAAGCAAAGGTAAAAAAGCAATAGACCTACAGAAGATGACAAGGAGATTTTACTCCTCTGGAACACCTGAAAGGATTTCCTTACATATTCTCACAAATTAAGAATTAGTATAAACTGTCAGTATTTTATCCAATTCATAATAAACATTTCTGGTGGACACAATACAAAATTAAGTTGACAGTGGCTAAAAGTACACATGGCAGATGTCAGATCTGCCAACTTTGACTTGCAAAAACAGAACTTACTAGAAATGCTAATTATAAACTAGAACTCAAATAGCAGAAAAGCTAACCAATTAAATAGAAAATAGAAACTTTTCATAAAGGAATTGATTTTATTAATCCTCTCAGTTATAATTTCAGTAAAATAAAAATGTTAAAATTTGGACAAGGTCAAAAATTTGATGACCAAGTCATTAAAAGAAGGAATATATGAGAAACTTTCATAGCCAAGAGGAGTTGAAGGGGATGTGACAATTAAATATATATAATGTGCTGTGTGGATGAAACCGGGAACCAAGGGGGGGCATTAGGCAAAGGAAATCTGAATAGAGTATAAGCTTTTGTTAATAATAATGTTATCAGTGTTCCTTTTCCCAACCTCAGGCTGGACATAGTGGGGAGAGTGCTGACTGCAAGATAGAAAACAGATTGGGTTAAAAAAAATGATGATAATGATAATAATCAATAATCAATAATCCAATAATGATGATGATGATGATGATGATGATGATGATGATATTGATGATGATGTACCAACACTGGTTCATTCATTGTGACAAAGGCCCCATGCTAGTATCAAAGGTTAACAATAGGAAAAATTGGGTGTGGGGGGTATATGCAAACACTGTACTATCTTTAGTTTGGAATGACTTTCAGTTTCAGGAAGTATTAGGTATTTTATAGGATGTCCCTCAGTTTTTCTCAATATTAGATGGGGGTTATGGATTTGGGGGAAGGAAGTAACTATTCGAATTTTTAATTGTGAAATTCTGACCATCTAGAGAAATACTACTTGCACATATGGGAAAAGGGTACAGACAAGGGTTTTTGGAGCATTATTTGAAAAAAAGTAAAAAACATCTATTGATAGGGAAATGATTAAATAAACTATGGAATAGCCATAGTGTAGAACACCACATTTCATTGACTACAGGCATCATCAATTATAGACATCATTATTTTATGTATCACTAAGAAAAATGCTCCTAATTATGACACACTTATCACTCATATTTTTTTTCATACTTATTCAGAAAGCCAACTAAGACTTAAGGCATGGATTTTTTCAAAATTTCATATCATCCTTGTGCATACACTAAAAGGAAAGTATTCACAAAATAAAGACACATCTAAATCTTCTTCTCAGAGCCTGAACCTTCTGAATCATGTTTAGACTCCGAATCATCAATATTCCAGGCTGCTAACATCCATTCTGCAAGTTTTGAAGCATATCCAGCAGGCAATGACAGATACATCACTATTGCTGCCTAGCTGACAGCAATTGTAAGGTGCATACCAATTTTAAAGATCATAAAATGTGAATGAAAATGTGTGCCTTAGAATAATGAAACAAGGATATCAGGCCACAGCTAAAGGGACCGAGGCAGTTTCATATATGCTACCATGCAAAGCTCTAATTCATATTGCAAAGGAAAAACAGCTAGTTGCAAGAAATATATACACTATGAGCTCATTTATGGAAAAAGCAGAATCAGCCTCTATATTTCTGTAGCAGACACTGAAAAGTTGGTTACCTAAAAGATATTCACAACTTGCTTTTACTGTGCCATTCTATACTTCAGATACTTGCAAGGTAAATTACTTTCCTAGACTCCCTTGTTGATAGATGGGTCATGTGATACAGCTCTGGCCAATGAATTATAGGCAGATGTTCTGGTAGGCTTCCTTTCCTGATAAAAATAAAAAACTTCGCAAGAAGATGACTTTTGTCCTTTCCTGTCTAGTGTGTGGACACATACTTAGAGGCGCAGCAATCACCTTGTGGCTTGTGAGGACAAAAGCCAAATGCTGTGGATGGTGGAAATGAAAGAAAGAGCCTGGGCTCCTGATGATATCACAGGGCTGTCCTGCATTGCTGGCTCTGCCCTGTCTGCCCCTGAGCTTCTTACTGAAGACACCAGTGAACTGCCTTCTTTTGTTGGGTATTCAGTTGGCTGAATAGAGTCCTAACTGCCACGAGTCATACAAGTGTGGAAATAGATTTAAAAATATCTGAACAAAGTGTAGACTAAACTGATAAAAGACAACTGGAGGTGGGAGTGGAATGGGGAGGAGATGTTGGGAGGCTTTAGCTTCATTTTCACTTTTTGAATCTCTTACAACATAAAGGTATACACATATTACCTATGTAAGTAAAAAAACATTTTTTGTATAAGACTGATGTCAAATGGAAAGGGACTTGCTGACAGGGAAGGAGCTTACAATGGGGTAGCACCTCAGGCTATTTTTTCAGATGACTGAAGCCCAGGAAGACAAAAGATTTTCCACTGAGCTATCAGATTACTCTCCATTCAAAAAGGTTAGTATGGATTGATTTATTCTTTTTTTTTTAATGTTTATTTATTTTTGAGAGACCGAGAGAGCACGCTTGCACATGGGAGAGAGGCAGAGAGAGAGAGAGAGGGAGAGGGAGAGAGAGAATCCCAAGCAGGCTCTGCACTGTCAGCATAGAGGCACAGGGCAGGACTCCATGTGAGATCATGACCTGAGCTGATAGCTTACTTGACTATCAAGTAAGCTACCAGGATTGATTTATTCTTACTGCAGACTGCTGCATAATGAACACTAGTTCTTTTTCTAAATGCCTACAAATTACCTTTGATATGATCCATTCTGGGTGTGTATGGGTGCTCAGTAAAAGTCAAGATTACTAGATGGCATTTTTCAAGATTACTTTTTTCTCCTTTTTAAAATCAGAACATGTTCCAGTCTTGAATTTCCTGTTACTACACACATACTCTGACATTTTCCAAGGATTACTAGCATAGCAATGGCAAACAAAAGATCCTGGCACAAAAACCACAATATGATGACTATTATGCTATTAATAATGATAATGATAATAATAGTACTTATCACTTATCGGGGGTTTTCTGTGTGCCAGGCAGAGTGCTAAGCAATTTACACACAGTCTCATTTAATCTTCACAAAAGCCTGTTGCAGTCCATGACTATTATCGGTTCCATTTTATTTTATTTTTTAAATGTTTATTTACTTATTTTTGAGAGAGAGAGAGGGGCAGAGAGAGAGGGAGACAGAGAATTCCAAGCAGGTTCCGCACCCTCAGCGCAGAGCCCAACCCAGGACTCAAACCTACCAACTGACATCACAACCTGAGCCAAAATCAAAAGTAGGATGCTCACCTGATTGAGCCAGGTAGTCTCAGGCGATTAACTTGCCCAAAGCCACAGTCACGCTAAGTCATAAATGGATTGGAACCCACAAAGCATGAGCTCTTGACCATTAAATTTAACTGAAAGGCAAAATCAACAGACTTCTACAGTTAGCGGTAAAAGGCGCATCGTGTGCAAACTGAGGTCAGTCTCCAACAGGTTCCCTTTGAGTATCCGCCGACACCCCCTACGCGGCCCCACCTTCACTAACTCCGAGGAGCCAGAGCCGACTCCTTTTCGGATCCTATCCGTATTTTCCTTATGACCGCAGGCGGAGTTCCGCAGGCCCCGCCCCCCAGCCGGGGTGGGGGTGGGGGGCGCCTCCAACGCAAGCGCACTATAGCCTGGAATTTGACTAAGGTTCCGCGCATCCTCAAGTGCAAGGGACCGGTGCTGAGGGGCGCTGGGTGCGGGGCCAAGCCTGGAGGTGGGTGGGGCCTCTGTGTAAACTGCGAGAGGCCCGGGCTTTGGGCTTGCGGAAATAAATGGTGGGGAGTGGGCTTCTTCCCGGGAAGGAACCTCAAGATGTTTCCATGCACAAGAGTTTCATCATCCATCCATTTATTCCAGAAATAAGTCTTAGTGACTACTGTGTGCAGAAGCCCACCTGGCATGAATACTGTCCTCCCTGGGCTCCCGCATTTGACAGATAGAACATGTGAGAGGGACAGACTAGGAAATGTGAAAGATGTTCCTTGAAATCCCCCTCCCCCCTCCCTCCCAACACCCATGCATGACAATATCTAACGCAGTAGGAGGAAATATAGGCCTAAGTCAGGGTTCATGTCCACACCTACGAGGGAGATGGTAGTCAGATTGCTTCTAAAGCCTCCATTACACTCTCTTCTGTTCTCCATGGCACTTGTACTTACTCCGCACTTAACGTCAATCTTGCTTTCTAGAAGCTTACACTCTAGTGGGCTTAGAACACTCCACCACAATATAAGATGAGGAAAGCCTGCGCTCAATGGAGGGGCAAACAGCTGGAGAGGGTTTGTAGAAGACACACAATCCTCACACTGGTCCCCAGGATTATCACTGTGGTTCAAAGTAAGTAGGTAAAGACAGGCCTGACATATTCAAAATACTTGAGAAAGTGAGGCGCCTCCCTCAGGAAGCTCACTATCTTTGACAAAAAGAAAAATTAAAGAATGGAAACAGCATGCTGTGCTGTTAACTAGGAGAAAGCAAAATAAATAAGTAATGGATAGAAAAATATGATTTCCCTTGTTTATTTGTATTTTTGTGAAAAACTATTTTTATTGCAGTTCTATTTTGTCCAAAGTTTTAGTTTCTCAAATCTGCAGCAACTTGAGCCATTTTTGCATAAATTCCAATTTTTTCACTGTCTACTTCATGTCACCCCTCTGCCCTCCCTTCCAGTTCTTCCTCCTCAGGCGTATCACATTCCCCTAGTAATTAACAAACCTAAATTGTAGAAATAGTTTCTGCTCCCATTGTTCTAACTGCCTAAACTGCCTTCCTTTCCAGAATATAGAGGCTTTCACTCATTAAAAAAAGCAGCCAAATCTCTTTTTTTTTTTTTTTTTTTACTTATATTGACTTAAAAAAAATTTTTTTTCAGTGAGCTCTGCACTCAATGTGGGGCTGAAGCTCACCACCTTAGATCAAGAGTTGCATACTCTACCTAACCAGTCAGCGGCCCATATTGACTATTTTATAATGTCCCAGTTCCAGAAAGCTTTCCATCTTTCCGGTCTTACAATCAAGAAATCTCAGAATTTTTGTAATTGTCCCCACTCCCACACCACCATGTCGGGTATATTACAAAGTCTTCTCAATTTTATGTCCCCCCATATTTCTCAAACTTTTCTTTGTCTCTCCATCACCATCCACCACCTTAGTCTAACTTCCCACCTGGATTACTGCTATCTCCACCTCCATTTCATTTTTGGCCTCCCTGACAATCCATTCTCCCCTGAGGAATTTTCTTTCTTTCTTTCTTTCTTTCTTTCTTTCTTTCTTTCTTTCTTTCTCCCTAATGTTTATTTATTTTGGGGGGGGGGGGGAGCAGAGAGAGAAGAAGGGAAAGAATCCCAAGCAGGTTCCACAATCATCTCCCAGCTGTTGTGGGGCTCAGTCCCACATCCTGAGATCATGACCTGAGCCTAAACCAAGAGTCAGATGCTCAATTCACTGAGCCACCATGGTACCCCTCCCCTGAAGAATTTCCTTAATTCACAAATCTAATTTGTCATTGAATGCCTAATACCTATCAATGGTTTACTTTATTTTTTAAGGATAAAAACCCAAATCCTTAATGGAACCTACAATGTGCTCCTGCCAAAATCTTCACTCTCTTTGACTCTGTTCTCCCCTTTTGTCTTTCTGTTTCATCCATTGTCCTTCCAATACCTTAAACATGCTCTCCTACCACAGGAACTTTGTACAAGCTATTCCTTCTGTTTAGTATGTTCTTTTTCTTATTCATTACATTCTTTAAAAATGTTTTTTAGTTTTATAACTTCATTGAAGAATAATTGCCAAATATGTATACTTTTAAAGTGTACAACATGATGGTTTAATATACATTGTGGAATGATTACTAAGATAAAGATAACACATCCATCGCCTCACAAAGTTAACTCTTTTGTACACACTCTTTGTGTGTGTGTGTGTGTGTGTGGGTGTGGGTGTGGGTGTGTGTGTGAGAATACTTAAGATCTACTTAGTAACTTTCAAGTATACAATACCATGTTAAGTGTAGTTGCCATGCTTGCTCTACATTAGATCCTCAGAACTTATTCTTCTTGTAACTGAAAGTTGTACCTTTTGACCTACATTTCCCCATTTCCTCTTCCCCCACAGCCTCTGGCACGACCATCATTCTATTCTCTGATTCTATGAAACTGGCTTTCTTTTCTAGATTCCACACATGAGTGATACCATACAGTATTTATCTTTCTCTGTCTGGCTTATTTGACTTAGCATAGCACCTTCACCTATGTTGTTGCACATGAAAAGATTTTCTTCTTTTTATGACTGAAAAGTATTTATTTTTATATTTATTATGAGAAATAAATGTTTATATTTATTATGAGAAATATATATCTCATATTTTATATATATTTATATCTCTGTCACATTTATCTTTTATTACATATTACACATTATTACCTATTATCGTATATTTCATTTACTTGTATATGAGGTATATATATACACATTTTCTTTGTCCATTCATCCACCAGCAACATGTAGGTTGTTTCCATGTCTTGCTAGTCAATAATATTGCAATGAATGTGGGAATGCATATATCTCTTTGAGATACTGATTTTATTTCCTTTGAATATATATCCAGAAGTGGCATTGTTAGATCATATAGTAGTTTTATTGTTAATTTTTTTGAGGAACCTCCATATTGTTTTCCATGATGGCTATACCAATTTACATTCCCATCAACATAGTATAAGAATTCCTTTTTCTCCACATCCTTGCCGACATGTTACCTTTTGTCTTGATTACAGCTATCCTAACAGGTGTGAGGTGACTTTCCATTGTGGTTTCAATTTGCATTTCCCTGATGATTAGTGATGTTGAGCACCTTTCCATATACCCATTTGCCATTTGAATGTCTTCTTTGGACTCATCACATTCTTAACACCTACACATCCTTTAGATCTCAGATTCAACATCACTTCTTAAGAGAAAACTCTTGGGGTGCTTGGGTGGTTCAGTGGGTTAAGCGTCTGACTTCAGCTCAGGTCATGATCTCACGGCTCATGAGTCTGAGCCCAGCGTCTGGCTCTATACTGACGGCACAGAGCCTGGGGCCTGCTTTGGATTCTCTGTCTCCCTCTCTCTCCACCCCTCTCCCTCTCACGCTCTGTCTATGTCTCTCTCTCAGAAATAAACAAACATTAAATTTTTTAAAAAATTTATTATTATTATTATTTTTTAAACGTTTATTTATTACTGAGAGACACAGAGTTGTGAGCAGGGGAGGGGTAGAGAGAGGGAGACACAGAACCCAAAGCAGGCTCCAGGCTCCGAGCTGTCAGCACAGAGTCCGACGCGGGGCTCAAACTCACAAACTGTGAGATCATGACCTGAGCCGAAGTCGGTCGCCCAACCAACTGAGCCACCCAGGCACCCCCCCCCCCAAATTTTTTTTGAACAGAAAATTTCTCTGACTCACAGACCAGGCCATTACAGAGAGATTTCCATTTACCCCTCCAGATACATTCTCCACCTTTTCTACCATGCTTTGTTATCTAAGGAGGCCAACCTGTAAGGACCACACCAAAGACTCCCTGGCCCTCTGGCTTATGACTGGGGAAAACAATCTGAGCGGGGAGCACAGACAGGCGTTCAGAGCCAGGTGGGGTATTTTGGCATTTATTCCTCTGATCTCTCTTTCAGGATTGCTGCGGGCAGTCTGTTCCCTTAACCAAGTGCCTACTACAGCTTAGACCAAGCAGGGGTCTCCACCAAGTGTTCTTTGTTTCCACATTCCAGTAACTGCCCACTCCTCCCTCCTCTTGCCCAGTGTGTCGCATACTGCATTATTACTTGTGATTTCCCTAATTCCTACCCACTCCTTTCTGAATAGATCTTGTGTTAAACACTCTTCAAATTACTCTCTTGAAGTGTGCCATCTGTTTCCCCCTGGGACCCTGATTGAGACATTGCCCCAGGGAATTTTTCGTGTAACTAAAATTTACATCACTGGTGTCAAGACTTTTCTTATAGCCAACAACAATGGATTTTCTAATCAGTTATATTTACAGAAATTGAATGCTATTTGTTTATTGAAAAATTACGTTTTTTAAAAAAAGAAAAAGGATACAAAATATATGTTGAATTTGATCTTAATTTTATAAAACAAAACAAATTAAAAACAAATGTATATATACAAAAGATTCAACATATTAATGTTCCAAAATGGTGACAGTCAATTCTGAAGTGACAGGATTATTTTTTCGTTATAATTTTCTATGTTTTCCTTGCTTTTGGCAAAAATGCTATATTATTTTTACAATGGAAAAATATATATAAATGTTATTTTAAAACATTTTATTTGATCCAATCATACAAATTATAAAAATTGTTAATTAATTAAAATGGAAGTTAAATAAGACAATGAAAGTGTATTACCTAGGACATTACTCCTCCGCACAGTAATGTAGACATTCAATGTCAATAGTAATTTTTTGTTACAAATCAATGTGTTACATACTTTACCTAATGAAACAAAATACAGAGAATAGAAATTAACCTTTTCTGGATGACTCAGGAACGTTAATTATTATATTGTACTTTAATAACATGATGCTCTGAGCTCAGTTCAATCCTATCATTTAAAATGCAAGAAAATCTGTAAAATGGAAGCATCCCTAGAGAGATTAAGTGACTTCCCTGAGGTCATATACAGCTAATTAGTGCTCTGGGCTCACCTTTTCTCTCTAAAGACTTCCTTCAAGATATCCCTCCTTCTCTCTGGAGAAATACTTCTTTCCCTGTATTTGTCACTACCTACAATTTGGTTAATTCTATTAGAGCCTTTTCATTAAGTAATTAAATCTATTTCTATCTTTATCATAGTACATCATGTACAACTTTTTCCTTCTCTCTCCTTGTCTCAGTTCTATTTTATTTCTGGAAACGGAACTAACCAGGTGAAATGAGTACTAGTTATAGACACAGGGAAAGGAAATAAAAGAGTTTCTGAGTAAAATTAAATAAAGAGTAAATACCATCAACTTTTAGAGCCCATTGACATGTCCTGTATTCCTCTTCAGAAAACATACAAACGTCCATTCTCCAACTCTTTATCCTAACAGTACTTTAGTGGTGTATGACTTCGGTATTAAAAGATGGACAAGTTAATCAGGTGGTTCAGTCAGTTGAGCATCCGACTTCTGTTCTGGTCATGATCTCACGGTTTGTGAGTTCGGGCCCCGCATCAGGCTCTGTGCTGACAGCTCAGAGCCTGGAGACTGCTTCAAATTCTGTGTCCCCCCTCTCTCTCTGCCTCTCCCCTGCTCATGCTCTGTCTCTCCCTCTCTGTCAAAAATAAATAAACATTGGGGCGCCTGGGTGGCGCAGTCGGTTAAGCGTCCGACTTCAGCCAGGTCACAATCTCGCGGTCCGTGAGTTCGAGCCCCGCGTCGGGCTCTGGGCTGATGGCTCAGAGCCTGGAGCCTGTTTCCGATTCTGTGTCTCCCTCTCTCTCTGCCCCTTCCCCGTTCATGCTCTGTCTCTCTCTGTCCCAAAAATAAATAAACGTTGAAAAAAAATTAAAAAAAAAATAAACATTAAAAAAAATTTTTTTTTAAAGATGGGTAAGTTTAGGGGCACCTGGTGGCTCAGTTGGTTAAGCATCCAACTCTTGATTTCGGTTCAGGTCATGATCTCATGGTTCGTGTGATGGAACCCCAAGTCTGGCTCTGCACTGGCAGTGTGATCCTGCTTGAGATTCTCTCTCTCTGTCTCCCTGTAGCCTTTGCCTGCTTGTGCTGAGCTCTCTCTGTTTCAAAAATAAATAAATAAGCATTAAAAAAAAAAAGATGGACAAGTTTTGTGTAAAGCTTTATGAATTTTGACAAACATGTATACTTGTGTGACCATTGTCTAGGTCAAGATAAAGAAATTTCCTTCTCAGAAAATTCCTTCATGTCTCCTCATCCCATGCCCTACAGGCCCCATGCCCTTCCCCTGGCACATTACAATCACTGTTTTTTTTTGTTTTTTGTTTTTTTTTAAGTAGGCTTCACACTTAGCATGGAGCCCAGTGCGGGGCTTGAACTCACAGCCCTGAGATCAAGGCCTGAGCTGAAATCAAGAATGGTTGCTTGATGGCTGCCACCCAGGTGCCCCTGTTCTTGAACTTCTTATAAATGGAATCACACAGTGTTTACTATTATCATTCCTCTATACTGCTGTGCGATATACTACGGTATTCCATTCTTTATTTATTCTTCCTTTGATGGACAGCTGTGTTGTTTCCATTTTGGGCTTCTGTGAATAAAGCTGCTATGAATATTCCTGTACAATTTTTTTTGGACATGTGCACTCGTTTCTTCTGGGTACATGCCTAGAAGCGGAATTCCTCTATCATGGAAATTGCCTTATTATGGTGGACATTTTACTGTAAGAAACTAATGGAAGGAAGAAAAATTTCTTCCTCCACCCCTCAAGGTCTTCTAGCGAGACTAAGAATTAAATTTGCATGAAACAGATTAACAGGAGAAAAAAGGCACAGTTTTATTAGGTGAGCACAGAGGCCCAATAATGAAATTGAAACCTAAAGAAATGACCGAGTCAGGCAGTTTTTATACTCTTTAGACAAAGAGACAATAAATCTATGAGGAATTGACAGGACAAAGAAAACCTAGCTTTGGGAGCTACAATTACTTAAAAAGAAACAAGCATTGTTGATACAGCCTTCCTGGCTCTAAATTTCCCATCTCTGGTGATAAGGACATCGCTTTACCTCCTAGTCCAGGGAGGGTAGCTTTCACAGAGGAGACTGATTTCCTGATTTCAGGGGGACAGAGGAGGGTCTGAATGTCCTTGCACAGCTGTCTCTTAAGTAACTTTTATTTAACATAATCAACATGTCAAAGTGGCAAATTTTGAGACAGCCTGCCTTAGGCCCTTACACTAGGAAACAGTTTTCTAAAGTGGTTATTCTCTTTCATATTCTCTCCCATTACCCCACACCCATACCAATACTTTGATTTCCTAGTCTTTTAAATTGTAGCCATTTTGTGAGTATGTTTTTTGTTTCTTTATAGTTTTAAAATATTTTTTAAAATTTTATTTAAATCCAAGTTAGAGTATACAGGTGTCTTACATTATGATTTTAATTTGTTGAGCACATTTTCATGAGTTTAGTAGGTCATTCAGAAATCTTCAGTGAGGCTTTACCTCAAGAAGCCCATCACCTAAGTATAAAAAAATCAACTGAGATTGTGCTACAGAAAGCTGTACTATGTTGTTGAAGCCTCATTAACTGAAGATGATATTCAGAATATCGATCTTTCCAGCCAGGCAGGGTAGGGGAGTAGGGACACACGGCCCAGAGGAAACAAGAATGACCCTCTATTACAGGAAGGAAAGCAGCATTTTTGTAAGGTTGTAGTTCCCACTGAAGGTTTCAAGGACTGTCAGAGGGAAATGGGGACCAGTTCTAGATTGGCTGTTGTTTCTGAGGCTGAATCAAATGTGCCATCGATGAACCAGGGATTGGATGCTATCTGTTGACAGAGTATCCTTCCCGGTCAGTCATGTGAGCACACTGCAAAATGACCAGACATGGAGGGGGTGGGACCAGACGATAGGAAACAACAAAAAGAAACATCCCACAAGGAGGGCCTGGGTGGCTTAGTCCATTAAATGCCTGACTCTTGGTTTTGGCCCAGATCAAGATCTCTCGGTTCATGGGATTAGCCCCACAACATTGGGCTCTGTGCTGACAGCAGGGAGCCTGCTTGGGGTTCTGTCCCTTTCTCTCTCTTTGTTTCTCTCTGCCTCTCTCTTCCTGTCTCTCTGCCCTTCTCTCTCTCTCAAAAAAAAAAAAAAAAAAAAAAATCCACATTAAGAGCTTGCAAACTAAAGTTCAAAGTACAAATGGCAGGGTGGCTGGTTCAATTGATTGAGCATGTGACTCTTGATCTCAGGGTCGTGAGTTCAAGCCCCACACTGGGGGCAGAGATTACTTAAATAAATAAACTAAAGAAAAAAGTACAAATGGAAAATGTACTCCTGAGGAAACAGATGACAAAGAAAAAAGTTTATAATTCTCAAAGAAGTAAATGAAGGACATCCAGAAGAGAACAAAATCATGAAACACTACTGCTGAAAAGGAAAACTGCAGTGAAACAAAAATCTCAGCAAACAAGATAAAGCCTAGAATGAATACTATTTAAAAAAAAACAATTTGAGAAATAGCGCTGATGAATTCATCTAGGAGCACCACAGAGATGAAAAGATTATTTTGAAAATATGAAAAAGCAGTTAACAAACATGGAGGACAGTTTGAGACATTGCAAAATATATTTCACAGTAGATGAATGATTATGTGCATTATGGGAATTATATGTAAATAAAGCTATTTTAAAATCTATCTAGATCTAGGGTGCCTGGGTGGCTCAGTTGGTTGAGTGTCCGACTTCAGCTCAGGTCATGATCTCGAGGTCTGTGAGTTCGAGCCCCACGTTGGGCTCTGTGCTGACAGCTCAGAGCCTGGAGCCTGTTTCAGATTCTGTCTCCCTTGCTCTCTGCCCCTCCCCCGCTCATGCTCTGTCTCTCTCTCTCTGTCAAAAATATATAAACATAAAAAAAATTTTTTTAAATAAATAAAATCTATCTAGATCTAAATCTATGAGGAATTGACAGGACAGGATCTAGATATATCGGAGTTCCAGAAGAGAATAGAGGGAAGCATGGTAAAGAGAGAGCAGCTGATAGTTTTCTAGAACTGAATAAAGTCTTGAGTTCTTAGAAAGCCCTAGGTACAATAATAAATCTGTAAAGCTGTAATAAATAAGAAAAACTTAAACTACAGTACAGAAGTATAAAGTGTATGCATTTGAAGTCCCTCATCGCTCACCACAGTATCACTTCTCTCTCTGTGAATCATCCCTATTTTTCCTCCTTAAAAATTTTAAAATTTGTTTACTTAGCTATTTATTTATTTTTAAGCAATCTCCATGCCAAACATGGGGCTCCAACTCACAACCCCAAGGTCAAGAGTCAGATGCTCCACCAATTGAGCCAGCCAGGTGTCCCTAATCATCCCTGTTAACCAGCTTGGTGCATCAGTGTACATCTATATCTGTACCTATATCCTTCTGTATATCTGTATTATACAAGTATTTAGTTCAGTGTGTGTGTTTGTTTTTAATTAATAAAGAGGATCTTATAATACATTTGCTGTATAGCTTTCTCTTCTCAAGTGATAAGTCATAGGGATCTTTGCATACAACTATCAGATTGTTTTATTTTTTATTATGAAGTTTTTCTTCCTTTAAATGTTATTTTAAAATAAGTTTTGTTGGGGTACCTGGGAGGATCAGTCAGTTTAGCATCCAACTCTTGATTTCAGCTCAGGCCATGATCTCATGGTTCGTGGGATTGAGTCCTATCTCGGGCTCTGTGCTGACAGCATGAAGCCTACTTGAGATTCTCTCTCTCCCTCTCTCTCTCTGCTCCTTTCTCTCTCTGTCTCTCAAAATAAATAAATAAACTTAATAAAAAATAAAAAATAAATAAAATAACATCTGTTATTTTCTTTTCAAATTCAGAGAAAAATAAAGAGGAGCCCATAATCTCACTTCCCATCTATTGACATTTTTAAAATAATGAAAGAAATAAATATTCATGGCTAGAAAATGAACACTCCAGAAAAGAACAAACAATGTGATAGCATGTGACTCTTCCCCAAAAATTATGTTTATTAACATATGTCATTTATATAGATTTTTTAAAAAGTTAATACAAAAGGAATCATTATAATCATATGATATATAATGATCATATATCAATGTTGTTCCACACATTGATTTTTCACCTAGTAATATACCTTGATCTACCCATTAACATATATAAAACTATAGTATTATTTCCTTTTTAATGGATTCATAATATTCTATAAAACATAACATATTATACATAAGTACAATATATATGGAATATATTGCATATACATTCTCTAATGTGCCCTTATTATTCCTTTAATGACAATCATTTAGGTTTTTTTTTACA
Organism: Prionailurus viverrinus; assembly: GCF_022837055.1. Lineage (NCBI taxonomy): Eukaryota > Metazoa > Chordata > Mammalia > Carnivora > Felidae > Prionailurus > Prionailurus viverrinus. Next base: position 25,355,565 of record NC_062573.1, read on the forward strand.
ATGTTTTGCTTTTGCTAAACATCCTTGTTTATACATCTTTGTGCATGTGTGTGAATATTACTGTTCCATAGATTTCTAGATTTGGAACTCTGATCTAAGGCACACGGGCACTTAAAATTTTGCTGACTACCGTCCACTTTCCCTCCCCCAAATCTACACAAGTTTACACTTCCTTTAACAAAGTATCTGAGCGATTTTTTTTCTCCACTTCTTGTTAATACCAAGTGTAACCAATTAAAAACAATCTTAGTCTGCATGGAAACTAAAAATGCTATCTCATTATTTTACATGGCATTTTCCTAATTACTAGTAAGAAGGACAATGTTTCATAAGGTTAATGATCATTTGAATTTCTTTTTCAAGCCCATTTTTTGGTTAGAGTAAGTGTGTGTGTGTGTGTGTGTGTGTGTGTGTGCTGAAATAATCTTGCTTGTCTTTTATCTGTCATGATATCTTTTTACTATATCAAAGCTTGAAATTTTAATGTTTGTTTATTTTTGAGAGAGAGAGCACGAACAGGGGAGGGGCAAAGGATCCAAAGCAAGCTCTGTGCTGGCAGCAGAGAGCCCAATGTGTGGCTCGAATTCAACAAACCATGAGATCATGACCCAACCCAAAGTTGGCCACTTAACCGACTAAGCCACCCAGGCGGCCCTCAAAGCTTGAAATTTTAATAAAACCTAATGGTCAATCTTTTCCTTATGGATTTCAGTTTTAGTTATTTTCTTGTAAAGGCCTTCTACATGCTCAAGATATTTTCTTTTAAGGTTTTTAAAAAAAATATTTAGGGGCACCTGGGTGGCTCAGTTGGTTAAGCGTCTGACTTTGGCTCAGGTCAGGATCTCATAGTTTGTGGGTTCAGGCCCTGCGTTGGGTCCTCTGCTGACAGCTCAGATCCTGGAGCCTGTTTTGGATTCTGTGTGTCCCTCTCTCTCTGCCCCTCTCTTGCTTGCACTCTGTTTCTCTCTGTCTCAAAAATAAATAAACACTAAAAAATTATACAAAAGTATTTAGATGTTAGGTTGGGATATAAATAAAACTTTGCTTTTCAAATCCATAGCCAATCATCCCAGCATTATTACATCATCTTTTTCTTCATTGGCTTGAAATATCATGTTCATCATATACTTCATTCCGATATATATATATATATATATATATATATCATATATAATTGTGTGTGTGTGTGTGTGGATGCCATATATGGAGACCTCAGATCTCTACTGCACCAGAATAATTACCAGTGGCTCCAGGTCTTACACTCTGAAATCCATCACTGTTTTTGCTCTGAGGTCTCCCCTTACATGGACTGCTCCCAATTAGTGATGAAGATCTGAACTAAAGCACTGATACAATAATTGAGAGGAAGGCATAGCTATGAGAGATATTAAGTTGATAGACTCTAGAATCTACCTGTAGTCCCTGATTGGAGGTGAAGAGTGAATGAAAGTTAGGGATGTGGAATCATTTTGGATTTCTGGCATTGGTCACAGGTGAGAAGTAGGATCATTCAGGGACTATTGGAAGAGATTCAGCTTTGTATATGATAAAATGCAGGGGAAAATCATGACAAAGATCAAGAAATGTGTTGGAGAAGCAGCAATGGAAAGTGCTGGAAAAGTAGGTTGGAGCAAGCCTGTGAAAGACCCTGATACTATGCTTTGTAGGTCAGTTCTTACTTTTCAGTCAATGGAGAATTTATTAAAGGACAGCTCCACTCCACTGGCAGCATGCATGATAGACATTTACAGTAAAATTTTTATGATCATAACCACCAGCACATATTTATTAGGCCCTTGCTATGTATATAAGATTCAGACCCAAGTTTCAGAATATTTACATTCTTTTTGGAGGGTGACAGGAAAAGTGAGAGGTAAATATGATGTAAAGGGAAAATTAGAAGTACAGAAAATCAATGCCACAGAATCCAAAGGAGAAAGAGAACATTATAGGCTGGAGTAGCTGAAGAAACTTATCTTGAAGAATTAAGGTTTGAACTTGATCTTGAAGGACAGGTAGGTCTTAATGTGGAACAGGTGGGATGAATTCTGGGAAAAGGGGTTAGCAAAGTGGAAAATCACATCAGGACACCAAAGGAAGAATTAGTAAGAGGTAAGTTAGTTGAATAGGTGGATTGAAACCAATCTATATTATTTTGTAGACAGGTGAAAACACTCAAAGTTTAAAAAATATTTTTTTTTAGATAACACTGGATACTACAAAGTCGTGTTTAACATGATCTTAATTCAACATTGCTTCTGAGAGGCTGCAGATTGGTGGCAGAGACAACAGTCTGGCCTGAGTGAGCAATTCATTAAGGAGCTATGATTGATCAAATTATTAATTAGGAGTGAGGTTTTGTGTTATTGTACCATCTAACAGAAAAGTCAAGTAATATTGGCTTAAATAACATAGTCTAGAAGAAGTTTCATCTGGGCTGGTGAGCAGCTCAAGGATTTCAAGGCCAACGTCTTTTAGTTCTCTTACCTAAATTTGTTGTTTAAGCCAACTAATCTATTGTTTTTTGCTATGGCAGCCCAAGCTAATTAATACACCATGTTTGTTCCCAAGTTAATTCCCATGATTTGTTGTAAATGGATGCTGTAGCTCTAGGTATCATGTCTATATATCAGACAAAAAAAGAAGAAAACATACCAGTGGAGTCTGTTTCCCTTTAAAGATGCCTTTCTGGAAGTTCCACCCAATGACACACACTTAGATCTGATATACAGCCACCCTTATCTGCAAAGAAGGCTGATGAATGTACTTTTTTAGCTAGACATATCACTGTACCTAATAAAACTGGGATTTCTGTTAATGACAAAGAAAGGAGAATGGATACTGGGTAGGCAACTAGCTATCTCTGACATAGCCAACAAATATATGGGGGGAAAGTACAATCTTAATAAATAAATTCAAATTAAAACAACAATAATTTTTTTTAATCCACTAGGGTAGAAAGGATTTTTAAAAGTTTGTACCTAGTTTTGGCAAGGGCACAGAGGAGGCACATCATTATTGCTGGTGGAGGGGCGAATCTACTCAATGTTACTAGGCATATCTTGAAATGTGTATATCCTTTGGCCCATTAGTTTCAATTTCCAGAAATTTATCCAAAATTAATACAAATCTGAATAGAGATTTTTTTCAAAGAAGATATGCAAATGGCCAATAAGCACTCAAAGAGATGCTCATCATTATTAGTGATCAGGGAAATGCAAATCAAAACTGCATTGAGATACCACATCACACCTGTGAGAATAGCTATAATAAAGAAGACAGATGATAACAAGTATTAGTAAGGATGTGGAGAAATTGAAATTTTCAAACACTCCTCGTGGGAATGTAAAATGATTCAGTGTCTTTGGAAAATAGTTTGGCAATGCCTCAAAAAGTTAAACATAGAGTTACCATCTGATCTAGCATTCTACTCATAGGTATATTCCCAAGAGAAATGAAAACATTTCCACACGAAAACTCGTACATAAATGCTCATAGCAGCATTTCTCATAATAGCCAAGTGTAAGCAATCTAACGTCCATCAGTTGATAAATGGATAAACAAAGTGGATATTATCTATATGATGGAATATTATCAGCCATGAAAAGGAATTAAGTTCTGATACATGCTACAACATGGATGAACTTAAAAAAAATTATACTAAGTGGGAGAAGTAAGTCACAAAAGTTACATATTATATTATTGCATTTATATGCGGTGACTAGAACAGACAACTCTATAGAGACAGAAAGTAGATTAGTGGGTGCCTAGGGCTGGGAAGATAGGGGAATTAAGGGTCATAAATAAAGGGCATAGGGTTTCTTTTTTTTTAATGTGTATTTATTTTTGAGAGAGAGAGATAGAGCATGAGTGGGGAAGGGGCAGAGAGAGAGGGAGACACAATCTGAAGCAGTCTCTAGGCTCTGAGCTGCCAGCACAGAGCCTGACGTGGGGCTCAAACACACGAACTGTGAGATCATGACCTGAGCTGAAGTGGGCACTTAACCAAGAGCCACCCAGGTGCCTCTAGTGCATAGGGTTTCTATGAGGTATGGAAATGTTCTAAAATTGATTACGGTGATGGTTGCAAAACTCTGTGACTATCCTAAAACCACTCTATTTTTACACTTTAAATGAATGAATTATATTATGTGTAAATTATATCTCAATATAGTTGTTACAGGAAGAAGAAGGAGAAGGAGAATAAGGAGAAGAAAGAATTATCCTTAAAAAGGAGAAAGAGGGGCGCCTGGGTGGCGCAGTCGGTTAAGCGTCCGACTTCAGCCAGGTCACGATCTCGCGGTCCGTGAGTTCGAGCCCCGCGTCAGGCTCTGAGCTGATGGCTCAGAGCCTGGAGCCTGTTTCTGATTCTGTGTCTCCCTCTCTCTCTGCCCCTCCCCCGTTCATGCTCTATCTCTCTCTGTCCCAAAAATAAATAAACGTTGAAAAAAAAAAAATTTAAAAAAAAAAAAAAAGGAGAAAGAATTCATTAAATTGCGGCCACATTAAAAAAATTAATGTTTATTTATTTGGAGAGAGAGAGGGAGATAGCAGGCAAAGGCATACACAGGGGAGGGGCAGAGAGAGAGGGAGAGAAGGAGAGAGAATCTTCAGCTGGCTCCACGCTGTCAACACAGAGCCTGATGGGGGCTTAAACTCACGTACCGTGAGATCATGACCTGAGTTGAAATCAAGAGTTGGATGCTTAACCAACTGATCCACTGAGGTGTCCAAATTGCAGCCACATTTGATACAAATATCCCTAAGGTCATGTTTCTCCTCTGTACTCCCATGGACCTTCTTACATATAATTTAGTTTCAACTTTCTTCTATGTCAGCTAGAGTCTTGTTGTTTTTTTATGATAATACTTTCATCTCTGTGAGTCTAGTGTACTTGCTGGAAGCACAGAGTTTGAATTCCACCTTACATTCTAAGCCTCAGTTTCCTTGGCTGCAAAATGGTTTTGTCTGCAGAATAGCTAAACTTTTATGCTATGTGAATTTTTACCGGCTTCAGTTCAGAGGTATTGCTTTTCTTTTCTAAAAATGTTTTTATTTATTTTTGAGAGAGAGAGTGTGCACAGGGGAGGGGCAGAAAGAGAGGGAGACAGAGGATCTGAAGGGGGCTCTGTGCTGACAGCAGAGAGCCCGATGTGGGGCTCAAACTCAGGAACCATGAGATCATGACCTGAGCCAGTCAGAGACACTTAACTGACTGAGCCACCCAGTTGCCCCAAGACATTGCTTTTCTAAACTTGTTTCTAATTTATAGAATTGTATTACCTTGAGCACCGCTACAGCCACCACTGAGAGTGCATAAAAAAAATAATTGGCAGGGTGCCTGGCTAGCTCAGTTGGAAGAGCATACGACTCTTGATCTTGGGTTTGTGAGTTCAAGCCCCACGATGGTTGTAGAGATTATTTAAATAAGTGAAACTTGTTTTTTAAAAAAAGATAACTGGCAGATAAAAGAATAAAACAGAATTAATTTCTTAAAGAATAGAAAAGTGTCATGAAGAATATGTACTTTACTATGCCTATCCAGACTTGCATCTTTCTTTAGAACTTTGTGACTTGGCAAGATGCCTGGCTGTCTCAGTCCGTAGAATATGCGATTTTTAATCCTGGGCTTGTGAGTTCAAGCCCTGCATGGATTACTTAAAAATTAAAAAAGATTACTTAAAAATGAAAAAAACCTTTAAAAACTTTGTGGTTTGGAAAGGAAACGGAAAGGGAAACAGTAAGGATGTTCCAGAACTGGAGATTGGGTCTGAGATAAAACAGCAGTACGCTAAAGGCATCCCAGATGCCAGAGGAGGCAGAACTCAGGCAGTTGCCATAGCAGTAGTCAGCACTGAGCAATTGATCACGTTAAATGTGGGTGTTGCTAGATGGAGGCTTTGATAGGTGAAGAACCTTTGTGTTGGCAGTTATGAAAACCTTGCAGGTAAGGAAGACTGTGATTAAATGAAGCAATCTCAGAGTCTGAGAAAGGCAGGATATTGATGCATGGCTCTTAGGGAAAGAGAGCTCATGGAATCAAGGATTTCACATGGAACAAGTTTTATTACTCGTTTGAGGTAAGTCCATTTCATGTATATTCTTGCTTCACTTTACACGAGGAGCTCTGAGAAAGGACTGGTTAAGAATCTCATATTATGTGATTGTTTTAGAATAGAAACTAAAATTGGAATCTGTTTCTCATCCTAGCCATTGTCCCCAAAGCATGACCTGTCTTTCTTTGCTGATATCTGGTCCCTCTCTGTGCACCACAAATGACTTCCTTCCATAGTGGGTTAGAGAGAGGAGTAGCTCCTAAATGTCAGTCATTCTTCTTCCACCTTCACAGGGCAGATCCAAAGATTTTGTAAGATCCCAGTATAAAAGTAGGATGTAAATAAAGAAACTATTCAATACCTCTGCTGGGTTATCTGTTGACAAGAGGAGACCAGATCTTCAGCAGGGCTGTGTGGAAATCACTATGTTCCTGAATGCAGTAACTGGGTAGAACAGAATGTTAGAATGTCCTCTTTGGTTAAGTGTTGAGTGTGTTCTGTGTTGTCAGGGAGACATGATATTTGAAAGACTGAGGCTAGCTGGTTGTTTATCAAACTGAAGGGATTAACAGCGTATGAAAATTACTCTAACCTGGAAACATCTCAACAGTCAGCAGCCACAGAAAGAAACATCTAAGCTTAAGCAGAGCCTCCCCAAAATACGGTTGCCATTGACCCTTCTTGAAGAGAGTTTCCCACTTGGAAGAAGACGGACTCTTAGCTCGAGGAAGTATTAATTCAGCTGCCCATAAGTATAAAAAAAAAAAAAAAGCAGGAGAACCTTCCTTCCATACTTTCCCATTGCAGCCCTAAACCACTCTCTTTTATTTATTTATTTTTATTTGTTTTTATCTTTTAATTTTTGAGAGAGACAGAGAGCATGAGTGAGTAAGGGTCAGAGAGAGAGAGAGAGAGAGAGAGAGAGAGAATCCGAGGTACAGAGAAGGAGGGAGAGAATGCATTGGGATTCTCTTTCTCTCCCTCCCTCTCTACCCTCCCCTCCCTCTCCCTCTCTCTCTGTCTCTCCTTCACTCTTGCTCTCTTTCTGAAAAGAAAAGAAAAGAAAAGAAAAGAAAAGAAAAGAAAAGAAAAGAAAAAGAAAAAAAAAAACAGTGCCTTACTTAGCTGGACACACAGATGAATTATGTTTCCTGTATTACCCCTGTAGCTGTGGCCATGTGACTGAATACAAGCCATGGAACATGAGTTTTGAGGAAATACTTAAAAATAAATTTCCTGCCAACCCAGAAAACACCTCCACAAAGGTAGATAAGAAAGAAAAAAAAAGTTTTATTATTGAATACATATTAAACAATAGTGTGATGCCCATCACAGGTAATGGCTAAAGAAAAAAGAAATCTCATCCTTTTATATATGCATGTTAATTGTCCTTATCCAATGGGAAAATAAAACTTCTCATACCTTTTCAACAACCAGGAAGTCACATCTCGGAGTCAAGCATCTGGGCTAGAACAGGTAGACGGGGTGTCAGGCTCCTTGAGGTTCATATTTCAGAAAGGTGGCTGTGAGAAAGAGGTTCCTTAAATGCAAAACTGGCAAGAGGCTCATTTAGCTTTTAAAGAGATTACATACATTTCCGGGAGAAGGGAAAGCATTCAGTTTCAAGTTTTCTAAAGGAAATGCTAAAGAAGAGGGAAATGGGTAAAGTTCTGTCTGTTTCCCATTTAAAATTTAACATTAAAAATTTTTTTTTATTTTCCATCTATTGACCCTTATATGAGCAGAGGTGATGTGCATCTCCTCTAGGCCTTGCCCGTGAGGATGTCCCACAAGTGATTCTCCATACCCTCTCTTTCTAACATCTTGATATAATGAAGCTCAGACGCCATATTTACACAGCTCTTCCCGTTGTTTGATGCTAATATATGTAACATTTCTTGTTTATATACAGGTTCTATACACACATAGACAAAATTTCAAATATTAAAGGACACTGTAGTCAACACCATTGGTGCCCACGCAGGTCCTCCGCCTGGCCAGCACACCCATTCGAGGCTGCTGAGTCTTGGCTGTTAGGGCTCACAGCTGCAACCTTCTCCAGAGAATTGCTCTTGGCCAAGTGGGATCTGCTTCCAGGAGTGATTGCCTCCCACCCCCAGGTGCAACCCACAGCCAATAATTGACCCAATGCATGGGTACAAAAAGCTGGCTCTTCTGCCTCAAGGTGGGATTAATACTTGGTGGCAATTTGTGCTCCTGCTTCCACGGTGTGAACAGGTAGAGACAACATCCTCGCTTAGCTACTTCTCCAGCTTTATCCTGCTTTTCTTACTCCCTGACTCCTGGGAGCACTCCCTCAATCAACCACATGCATGCCATTTCCTGTTTCAGTCTCTGCTTCCAGAGAATTTGACCCCAAGCAGTAATGTGGCTGACCCTTGTTCAACTCAAGTTTGAACTGTGAGGGTCCACTTATACGTGATATATATATATATTTTTGAAAAATACAGTAGAGTACTGCAAATGTATTTTCTCTTCCTTATGATTTTCTTTCTTTTTTAAAAAGTATTTTTGTTTTAGAGACAGAGACCGTGAGCAGAGACAGGAGCAGACGGACAGAGAGAGAATCTAAAGCAGACTCCATGCTCAGCACCGAGCCTCAAGTGGGGCTCATTCCCACGACCTGGGATCATGACCTGAGCTGAAATCAAGCTGGACATACTACTAACTGAGCCACCCAGGTACCCCCTTATGATTTTCTTAATAGCTTTTTCTTAACAGCTTTTTTCTTGATAGCTTTTTCTTAATAGATTTTCTTTTCTCTAACTTACTTTATTTTAAGAATACAGTATTTAATACATGTAACATACAGGGGGGCCTGAGTGGCTCAGTTGGTTAAACGTCTGACTTCACTTAGGTCATAATCTCACAATTCGTGGGTTTGAGCCCCACAATGGAGGCTCTGTGCTGACTGTGTGGAGCTTGCTGTTTGAGATTCCCTCTCTCACTCACTTTCTCTGCCCCTGTCCTGCTTGCTCGCTCTCTCAAAATAAATAAATAATGTTAAAAAAAAATGCATGTAACATACAAAATGTGTCAGTTGACTGTTTATGTTATCGGTAAGGCTTCTGGTCCACAGTAGGCTGGTTTTGAGAATCAAAAGTTATATGCAGAGCTTTGACTGGGGAGGGGCAGATCGGTGCCCCTAACCCCTGCATTGTTCAATGGTCAACTGTACAATTAAATGGGGATGTCAATAACGGAAGCAGTGACCTCTCAACTTGTTTTGGACTGGCAAATTTTCTCTAAGATACACTGTGGAAAAAAAGGAAAAAGACTGGAAAGTCACATACACTTGTGTTATATGAAACTGCCTGTTTTAGTGTATTGCTAGACATAGCATACAGGTTTCCTCTTGTGTCCCAACTACCACATATGTTGTACTGAGAGGACCCTGAAGCCTAACCTGGGCTTAGTGTAAAAGAGTGCTGACTGATATTTTTGCTGTAGGCAAGAGATAAGGGTGTTCAGGAGGAGATGAGAGATAATTTTGGTGTTTTGCTGTTAAAACAAATTCTTCTCTTTTCTTAACATGATTACATTTTCAGTCCTAATTTTGGTGCCAAACTGAATGTTGTAAATTCCTCAGTAATTCAGTTTCAAAACAAGTGTGTAAATGCTATTTGAAAGGCGTGTTACAATACTGGTTAAGAACACAGGCTCAAACACAAATGGCCAGGGATGAAATTCTGACTCCTCCACTTACAAACTATGTAATTGAAAGAGGACTTCAACTACCTACCTCTATTTTGACCTCAGTCTTTGATGCGGGGTCATGGAGCCCAACAGTCAAGGAAGAATTCCTAAGATGTTTTTATAGAGGAAAAAGGTGTTTTTACAGGACCCATGGGCAGAAAGAGCCACACTGTGATTGTGAGGAGTGACTGATTTTATGGGGTTTTCTAACCTATGGAGGTGACAGTGACATTAGGGTTCCAGGAAATGGAGTCTGGGGGTCTATTATTAAGTTTGTGTTTTTCCTGTAAATCATTAAGACAGTTACAAACTATAGTGCAGTTTCATGTCCTACGTGACTTCGATCTTTATCGATTCACCATTTGTTTCCCCTCGCCTTTGTTCTTAGGCAGTCACTAGTGTCTGAGGAATGTTACACGTGTCCCACCTTAAGTGTGTGTGGTGGGGGAGGTTTCCAGGGGTGTCAGCTTGCGTTTTGCCCTCAGCCTTTGGTCCTCTCCTCAGTCGGTACTTTCTGATTAAGTTCTTTCCAGCTTATCTCTTAATTCAGGCAAAAGACCCTGCAGGCAAAGGATCCTGAGAGGCAAAACTACCCCTCAAGCAATAGGGACCACCGTGGGCCAGCAAGACCCTACTGTAAATGACCCCAAGACACTGATCTAACCAGACCTTTTCTGCCCACCTGCATGTACCCAACGACCCTTGCCCCACATTTTCCTTACATAAACCTGGAAGTATTTTCAGCACTTTGGAGGCAGTCTTTGAGCCTAGTCCTGCTGTCTTCCCAGGTGTTGGCCTCACAGAAAGAAATTCCTTACCACTGCTGGTATCTCTGCCTTTGGATTTTGTCAGCAGGGAGTGGTGGAACCTGGGACTGTATGGAACCCCAGAGCCAAGTGCTCTTGCACCCTTGAGTCCCAGTTATATAACTTTGACCAAGTTACTTGACTTCAGTTTGAGTCTGTGAAACTACAATAATAATAGCTTCCTCAAATAATTTTTATCAGAATAATTAAGTTGATTCATGTGAAACTCTTAGAATGGTGCCTGGTACATATGAAGTGCTCAAAAATTGTAAGCTTTTATTACTTATCAGGAATCTCTACACCCAGCATGGGGCTCAAACTCACAACCCTGAGGTCAAGCATCAGTTGGTCCTCTACCAACTGAGCCAGCCAGGCACCCCGCAACTTTTGTTATTTTCACTTAATGATTCCAAAGTAGTACAGGCTTCATCAGTGAGTGATCATTCTTTACTTAAAATATGTGTGTGTGTTTTAATCACATAACTAGTCATTCATGCTAATTTTAAAAATATCTTGTATCCTAGAATTATAATTTCTAGGTAATGGAATACAACTACTTAAGCTTTTAAAAGAATAAACTGTTTAATAAGGCTGGTTATTATTTTTTTAATTTTTTTTAATGTTTATTTATTTTTGAGACAGAGAGAGACAGAGCATGAACGGGGGGAGAGTCAGAGAGAGGGAGGCACAGACTCTGAAACAGGCTCCAGGCTCTGAGCTGTCAGCCCAGAGCCCAACACGGGGCTCGAACTCACGGACCGTGAGATCATGACCTAAGCCGAAGTCGGACACTTAACCGACTGAGCCACCCAGGCGCCCCAATAAGGCTGGTTATTGACCTTATTATCTATGAGTGGTCAGGTTAAGGTTGGGGAACGTGATTACTTCTGTCAGTTACAGATGCTAATACCCTTAAGGGAAGGCAGTGAAAGAGAAGGTCAAAATGGAAGAGATGTAAAATTAGAGGTAGAAGCTCTTAGAAATATTGATTCGAAAAAGAACTTTTTAACAAGTTTCTTTTTCACCTTTGGAAGTTACTTTGAATGTTGATTTCTTTAATTCACTATTTTGGGCTGCCATTTGAATAATATGTATTCATCAGAAAATATTTCCTAGAGGCCTTGAAATCAGGTATTGATAAATATACCAAATATGAATGTTTTGTGAAGATCAAAATCCTAGATTTAGGATAGGTGTCCTCTATTCATTTCATGAACATGTTTGCGCAACGTGCAAGAAACTGGAAATAATGACAATGTGAAAATACTGTAATGTAGGCGGGTTAATGGGTTCCTAAGTGAAACACGAAACTGTAATCCCCAAGAGAAACCAGAAAGAACTAAGGATGCTTCTGTCTCAGAGATGTGCTAATGTGGCTATTATTAGTCTGAGGAGGGAGGCACTGGAAAATTATTGCAGGAATAGTTTACAGTTAGGGGTGGTTGTTTTTCAAGCTACACTTAAATTTTAAATATGGTGAATATTATAATTGTACCTCATCCTTTGCAAAAAAAAAAAAAAAGGGGCTACTTTTACATTAGCATAGCCCAGGTAACACTTGACCCAGAAATTTCATTGAAAGGCAACATTCTTAATTTATTAACATACTTGCCATGAGGATTCTGTGATGAAATAATTAAACACATTTCAAACAAGAGTTAGGGGCAGCTGGGTGACTCGGTCAGTTAAGTGGACTGACTTTTGATTGACTCCGGTCATGATCTCACAGTTTGTGAGTTGGAGCCCCTTGCTGGGCTGCTCTGTGCTGACAGGGCAGAGCCTGCTTAGGATTCTCTCTCTCCCTCTTTCTCTGCCCTCTTCCCCCACCCCCCCACCTCTCTCTCTTTCTCTCAAAAATAAATAAGCATTAAAATTTTTTCAAATAAGAGTTAATAGATAAGTTTATTGTGCTGGGAGAATTGTGGGTTCAGGAAACAGTCACAGAAAAAAAAGTCAAGTTCTATAATGTGCCGTTTATTAAAAACATTTTTTTTTAATGTTTATTTATTTTTGAGAGAGAGAGAGACAGTGTGAGTGGAAGAGGGGCAGAGAGAGAGAGAGAGAGAGAGAGAGAGAGAGAGAGACATAGAATCTGAAGCAGGCCCCAGGCTCTGAGCTGTCAGCACAGAGCCAGACTTGGGGCTCAGACCAACGCACCATGAGATCATGACCTGAGCCAAAGTCAGGTGCTTAACCGACTGAGCCACCTGGGTACCTCATGTGCCATTTATTTTTATGTGCACCATAACTGATTTAAAAAGGAATAGAAGTGCCTTTTTCCTTAACTGAAGATAGTCTAAATAGTCCTTTATATTGATTGAGTTAATTATAACTAGATCTATAAAGTCATAGTAGCTAAACATTGCAAGATTAATGAGTATATTTAAGTTTAATTTCCCTTAACATGCACAGGGAACAGATAAAATTTCCTAAACCAAACAAGGAAATATGAATGATAATCTTAAGGTTAAGAGTTACTTAACAAACAACTCTTGATATTAAAGTAGACTCCCACATGGGGTTTGGCATGTAATCACTCTTAGCAAATGTCAATTTTTTTCTTTTTGTCTTCTATTATATTGAGTTATTCTTATTAAATATCCTATGTTTTCAGCTTATCTTTAGATAAGAAGTAAAATTCCAGCAAACACTGGGCACACCTATAAATATCAGTCAGTCTTCTAACCCTCCTGGATGACCCAGGCTGAAGAGAACACAATTTAATGCTTGGGAAAGAGGGAAATAAACCATAGAGTAATAGGTGCAGGCAATTGTCTCAGGTAAATTGCAGGCAAAAGTCAAAAGATCTAAACCCTCCCTCCTGCTCCATTTTAATGTAATTTTATTATTCACACTAGTTGATAGTGTGAGGAGGGAAGAGAAAATATAGCTAAAATTTTACTTTTTTTTTTTGTTGGATACAGTATCATTTATTGATAGTACCTGATAAGGTAGGACTCCCCAAGCCCCTCCCCTTCTTCAGGGGGTCTGGGATGGAAACTGGAGGTCAGGGGATTCTCAGTGTGTTTGGGATGAGTTGGGACAAGGATTCCCCAGCTGCTGAGGGCCTCTCTCTTCCTCTTGCTGAGGCTGGTAGTCCAGGGGGCTCTTACTCTTTGGAGGCCACGTGGACCATAAAGTCCACTACCCAGTTGCTGTAGCCAAATTCATTGTCATACCAGGAAATGAGCTTGACAAGGTGGTCATTGAGAGCAATGCCAGCCCCAGCATCAAAGGTGGAAAGAGCAAAAGATGACGGTCCTCAGTGTAGTCCAGGATGCCCTTGAAGGGGCATCCTGATGCCTGCTTCACCACCTTCTCGATATCATTGTATTTGGCAGCTTTCTCCAAGCAGCAGGTCAGATCCATGACTGATACATTAAGGGTGGGGACACAGAAGGCCATGCCAGTAAGCTTCCCATTCAGTTCAGGGATGACCTTGCCTGCAGCCTTGGCAGCTCCAATAGAAGCAGGGATGATGTTCTGGGAAGCCTGTTGGACATCACACCACAGCTTCTCAGAGTGGTTGTCCACAGTAGAAGACTGTGGCAGTGATGGCATGAACTGTGGTCCTGAGCCCCTCCACAATGCCAAAGTTGTCATGGATGACCTTGGCCAGAGTAGCCAAGCAGTTGGTAGAAGGCATTGCTGACAATCTTGAGGGAGTTGTCATACTTCTCATGGTTCATGACCATCACAAACATGAGCGAATCAGCAGAAGGGGCAGAGATGATGGCCCTCTTGGCCTCACCCTTAAGGTGAACCACAGTCTTCTCCATGGTGGTGAAGACCCCAGCAGACTCCACAACATACTCTGCACTAGCATTGCTCCCACCCTGCATTAATAAGGATGGCTACATTGACAGAAAAAAGTAGACCTCTGAAAGAACAATAAGTTCATTTCTCATCTCCTTTCAGAGTAGGTTTCTAAGTCAGCAGGTAACTCTCCTCTATGTAGTGATTCAGGGATCCAAACTCCTCCCATCTTGTGTTTCTGTCAACTGCTAGGACCTTTTCTTTATTTGTGCAGTAGAGGCAGGGTCACCATGTGCATATTGCAGCTGCTGGAAAGAGAAAGTAGAAAAAGTTTCAGCCTAATGTGTACTGATGTGGGTTTGGTGCATCTCACATTGCTTTGGATAGAGCATGCTTGCATAACTGTACCTAACTTAATAGCGGCTGGGAACTCTAGTATAGCTGTATTCTCAGGAAGAAAAGGAGACTGGATTTTGATAGATACCTCTCAGCCTTGTTCATCCTCTCCCCTATCAATGCTAGCTATCTAAATCCTAAATATGATCATGTTAGTCCCTCAGTTAAAACAAAAACAGGAGCGCCTGATTGGCTCAGTCAGTTGAGCATCAGACTCTTGATTTTGGTTCAGGTCATGGTCCTGGGGTCATAGGATCGAGCCCTGCATCGGGCTACATGCTGAGCATAGAGCTTGCTTAAGATTCTTTCTCTCTCTCTCTCTCTCCCACTCTACCCCTCTCCCCTGCTTGTGAGTGTGCCCTCACTGTCTCTAAAATTAAAAACAATTCTAATAAAAAAATACGTAGTGGTTTTCTATCAGTGAACAACAAATATCTCACACTAAACTATGTGTTGAATACTGTAGATACAAGGATAAGGAAAATAAAGATTTGGTATTTATCTTCTTGGAGCTTATGGAAGAGCTAATATCCTAGGACTCTTATGTGGGTTTTTTTTTCTCTCTCACCCCTACACCGCATCCGTCATGAAGACCTGTGAATTCTACTTCCATCCAAGGTACTACACATCCTTTCTCCTCTGGTTCCCACCAGCATCACCACGCTAGATCTTTTTTAAAAGCTTGAATTGCATAGCTCCTATATAACCAAATTTATAGAGGGTTTTATATCAAATGAGCCATGAATGTGCAGAGTATAGAGAGAAAGGAAGCATTTAATTTTAACTAATTTGTTGACATTATTTTATACTTATTCTCACTCTACTCTTGCTTGAAGCTATGAGGGAAACCTTTTCCAGAAATGCTATTCAATCCCTTTTCTTTTGTGTAATGACTAGGTTCGTTACCTGTGGTGGTGGTCCATGAGATTTCCTCTGATATTCTTAAAAAAATTTTTTTAAGGTTTATTTATTTTTGAGACAGAGACAGAGCATGAATGGGGGGGAGGGTCAGAGAGAGAGAGGGAGACATAGAATCTGAAGCAGGCTCCAGGCTCCGAGCTATCAGCACAGAGCTCTACTAGGGGCTTGAACTCACGGACCGTGATATAATGACTTGAGCCAAAGTCGGATGCTTAACCGACTGAGCCACCCAGTGCCCCTCCTCTGATAGTCTTACAACAAACTCCCTTCAATTTGGATTGCTTGAGAGGTGCCTGCGTGACTCAGTTGGTTGAGCATCCGGCTCTTGGTTTCGGCTTAGGTCATGATCTCACAGTTTGTGGGTTTGAACCCTGTGTTGGGCTCTGCACTGACAGATTCTCTCTCTCCATCTCTCTATGCCCCTCCCCTGCTCACTCTCTCTATTTATTTTTGAGAGAGAGAGAGAATCCCAAGCAGGCTCTGTGTTGTCAGTGCAAAGCCCCATGTGGGGCTTGGACCCACGAACCACGAGATCATGACCTGAGCCAAAGTCAGATGCTCAACTGACCGAAGTATCCAGGTGCCCCAATATATAAAGGTTGAAAACATTTGGATTGCTTGAATGGCTTTGTGCCTCTAGGTACCAAAAGATCCTTTAGTAAAATATTTTTTTATTTTTCAAAAAGTGTATTTAACATTTAATGGGGATATTGCATGGCGCTAGCTGTTTGAGGGTTATCATATCATCCTGAATGGAAGGGCTTTGGCGGTGGCTGATGCCCAGGCTGAAGAAGAGCCAGACATCTGTATTATTTTTCTATTGCTGCTGTAAGAAAACCACAAACATAGTGCTTTAATACAATGCCCATTTGTTATCTCATAGTTCTTTAGGTCAGAAGTCTGAAATTTTGTCAAGATTAAAAAAATAATTCTTAAAAGTACATGTAATAGTGAACTACAATTAAAACAATTTGTTCTAGGGGCTCTGGATGGCTCAGTCATTTAGGCGGGCGACTTCAGCTCAGGTCATGATCTTGTGGCCTGTGGGTTGGAGCCCCGTGTCAGGCTCTGTGCTGGCAGCTCAGAGCCTGGAGCCTGCTTCTGATTCTGTGTCTCCCTCTCTCTCTGCCCCTCCTCTGCTTGCTCTCTGTCTCTTTCTCAAATAATAAACATTAAAAAAAATTTTTTTTAAATGATTTGTTCTAGTTATGGGATTGAATCATAAGCTCGTTCTGAAGTAAGGAAGAGAGGAGAGCATTGTAAGTGATAAGACATCTGACCCTAGCAGCATCTCTTAGTAGCTGTGGGAGTTAGGTTAAGTTACTTAAGCTTTCCCAGCAATATATATTTCTATATAATAATAACACCTAAATCTTAGACTCATTATAAAGTTATAGGAGAATACTTGTAACAAAGCATATGTAAAACTGTTTGGCATAAAATAAATGATCAATAAATGTCAAATAAAAAATTTTTTAAATAAAGGAGATGATGTAAAATAGAACTCTTCTTAGCTTTTACAACTGTGAAATGCTTAGATCTTAAGAATATAGTTTGATGAGGGGCACCTGGGTGGCTTAGTCACTTAAGTATCCAACTCTTGGTTTCAGCTCAGGTCATGAACTTGCAGTTTGTGGGATCAAGCCCTGAATCAGGCTCTGTGCTGACAGTGCAAAGCCTTCTTGGGATTCTGTCTCTCTGCCCCTCCCCTGCTCCTGCTCTTTCTCTCTCTCTCAAAATAAATAAATACACTGAAAAAAAAAAAGAATATGGTTTGACGAGCATTGATAGATATTTATGTCCCTGTGTAACTCACATCCCAATTAAGCTGTAGACCTTTGCTGTCACCTGTCACCCCTGAAGCTTCCCTGTGGCCCTTTCAGGTCCCTTTTTCCTACTCTACAAGAGGTAACTTCTGTTTTATCTCTAAAAAGTAGTTTGGCCTGTTCTTGAAAGTTATATAAATAGAACTTTACAGTATGTACTTTTCTAGTATCTGGCTTGTTTTTTAATCAGAATAATGTCTGTGGGATTATCTATGCTATTGTGTGCTCCAGGCATTTGTTCCTTCATCTTGCTGATAGTATGAACATATCACAATTTATTTATTCCACTCTTGATGGATATTCGGGTTGTTTTCAGCTAAGAATAAAGCTGCTTGGGTTGGTTGAGTGACCAACTTTGGCTCAGGCCGTGATCTCACGGTTCATGGGTTCGAGCCCCCCGTCAGGCTCTATGCTGACAGCTCAGAGCCTGGAGCCTGCTTCAGATTCTGTGCCTCCCTGTCTCTCTTCCCCTCCCCTGCTGGCAGTTTCTCTCTCTTTCTCTCTCTCTCTCTCTCTCTCTCTCTCTCTCTCTCTCTCTCTCAAAAATAAATAAACATTTAAAAAAAAGAATAAAGCTGCTTGGGGTGCCTGGGTTGCTCAGTCAGTTAAACTTCAGCTCAGGTTGTGATCTCAGTTTGTGGGTTTGCCCTCCACATCGTGCTCTGTGCTGACAGCTCAGAGCCTGGAGCCTGCTTCCGATTCTGTGTCTCCCTCTCTCCCTGCTCCTCTCCCACTCACGCTCTCTCAAAAATAAATAAACATTAAAAAAAATTAAAAAGAATAAAGCTGCTCTAAACAGTAATGAAAACATTTCTGGTGGATAGGAGTTTTCATTTCTTTCAATACCTGGGAGTAGAATTTCTGGGTCATGTAGTAAGTATGTGTTAAATTTAGTAAGAACAGTTTTCAAAAGTGGGCACACCAGCTTATAGTCCTACCAGTAAAAGGTAAGAATCTCGTTACTCTACTTCCTTGCCAGCACTTAATCCTGTCCTATTGTATGACAGTGAAGGAAACCAGAATATGTCACCCAAAATATGCCACTTTGGCATATTTGATTATTTTGAATTAAGAGCACTTAAGAGTAGGTGCAAGGACAGTCTGACCCTTCTTTTTCTTGCTGAAAGCAGGAGATAACTCTCGTGTGAACCATACCTTCCCTGTACCAGGAGGCTAGAAGACCTTCTTGTCAGATCAGAGACTGGAGGAATCTGTGAACAAATCTTACTCCGTTGTTCTTCTCTCATATGTTTGTCTTTCCTCAGTTTGCTGACTTGGGAAATCAAAAACTGATTTTCTTTGCCTTTCAGTTATTACCTTTTTTGAAAAAAATTTTTAATGTTTATTTATTTTTGAGAGAGAGAGAGACAGAGACAGAGACAGAGTGCGAGCGGGGTAGGGGCAGAGAGAGAGAGAGACACAGACTCTGAAACAGGCTACAGGCTTTGAGCTGTCAGCACAGAGCCAGATGCTGGGTTCAGACTTGGGAAGGGCAAGATCATGACCTGAGCTGAAGTCATAGCTTAACCGAGTGAGCCACCCAGGTGCCCCAGTTATTGCCTTTTGTTGAAGGTGCTACCTAAGCTGGGAGTCTAAGCTGCCATTTTCAGTTACTTTCCAGTGGAGTTTCTGGAAAGTATGGTAGGTGCCATGCTCGTTCATAAACTGTTTTTCTCTTGTTAATCTGTCTTTTTATTAGAGTCTCAGCCAGAAACCTAAGATGGGTAAAATTTTTCCTCCTTTACAACAGGGACTATGCCCAATTCTCTCTCTGTCGCCCCGTGTCAGCCTCACAATGACCCAATAAAACAGGTGCTAATATCACCCAAATTATATAAGATAAGGAAATTGAAGTACAAAAATAAGAACTAATTTGCCCCAAATCACACAACTTTCAAATGGTGGTGCAGGAAATTTCACAGGGTAGCCTGCCTCCAGCACTGCTCTCATTCAGATACTGCCTCTCCAGATACAGCTTAAAGAGAGAGAGCTATAATGTATATCGTTCTCATATTTTATATATAATAGATTACATTTCATTCTTATGTACAAATGAAAAGAGTTGGCCTAAGTAGATGATGTTGTGAGTTTATCACTTGTGCCCCCTACTCTTACTAAATTTCCTGGTTATTTTTCAAAGCTTCGACGTTAAGGAGTATTTTTTTCATCCTGGGTCATGCAAATGATTCCAAGGAGGAAGTCAGGACTAAATTATAGCTGTTGTGTGAGAATGACTATATGGTTAGGCAACAATACTCTTAGGTCTTCTTTCAACATCAAACGTCTATTTTACAAAGAAAGTACCTGCTGTATCCATAGGAAATATCTGTAAATCATTTGCTAAGAAGCTAGCTTTTTATTTTGTAATTTTTAGTCCCTGTAATCACATTTCATGCAAAAAGAGTAAGTGGTAGAGAAAAGAAAAAACATTAATTTGAAATATTTTTTCCAGTTTTAGGATGCAACTGTTATAAATATAAATGTGTGTATATTTGTAAGTGTATGAATATGTGTGTATTTACTTAAACATATTTTACTCAAAGATTTTCTTAGTCCTTTCCTACACTCTGTGAAGACAAAGGAGAGCATTTCTATTTTCTATCATATGAGGTCCACACTGCAAACAATCAAAATTTAGGATTTAGATATAGTGGTAGTAAAACTTAAAAATCTATTAAAATTCATAAATTATAAAGATGGTATTCTTACAAGTCCTCAGCAGTTCTGAGAATATCTTTTCTTACAATAAAATCAACATTTTTGCCTGAGTATTCAAAAAGAAGCTTTTACAGTCCCAATCCTAATTTTATATAATTGTAAAATTAACGGTGATGGTCATATAATAGGGGCAGATTTATATATGTGTGGGCATGATAGGGATGGGGAAACCCAAATACTAATTATAAATAAAGGAAACAAAATTCCATCTTTTGGAGTTAATTAAAAAAATGATATATCCTGATTTCAAATAGGGATGTCACTTAAAAAAAAAAAGCTTTCAAGGATTGTAAGACAGAAGCTAAACTGAATTCATTAGCTAAAGAACAAATGTCAATCAGAAGCGGAATTGATTATCCTTTAAAACAAGAAAAAGGAAATTCCTAAAGAAAATTTTAGCTGTGCTCATTCAACATTGCTCAGAGAAGAAACTTACTTGCAACGCTTCAGAAATCCCTTCTCTGGGGCAAATCTAACCCATGTTTGAGAGTGGGCTCATCAAGCTCTCTTACTAGCAATCATTCAGCGTATTTAACTTATTCCCTTTGTTCCATTTCCCTGTCCACTGTTCAATCTTGTGATCATGATATTTGTTTCTTCCCATGGAGGTGTGCCCATTGGAAAGGAATGTTCAGGCATGTTAACTTGAGTATCTAGTCTCTGTACAGGTGTATTTTTAAATGTTTATTTATTTTTGAGAGAGAAAGAGTGTGAACAGGGGAGGGGCAGAGTGAAAGGGAGACAGAATCCGAATCAGGCTCCAGGCTGTGAGCCTTTAGCATAGAGCTGGACGCAGGGCTCAAACTCACAGACTGTGAGATCATGACCTAAGCCAAAGTTGGATGCTCAACCGACTGAGCCACCCAGGTGCCCCAGTGTATTTTTTATTATAAATCCAAACGTTGACATTCGGTCTTTATGCACTAGCCCCCTTGAACTGATTAATCTGAACCTGCTTAAGCTAACCTTGAAGTTTTCAGGGTATAAGAGTCAGATTCTGCAGGCACTTGAGTGAAATTATCAAGGTAATGGCACACATTACCAGCATTTTCCCCCAAAGAACTCTGCGTCACTGAGCGCTGTTTTCTTTCCAAAAAGTTGCAGTTCATCTCAAGAATCCACTGAGGCATTGTAAGATAATTGACAGCTTTTCTCTCCTAGAAAAAAAGAAAAGATTGACGTTTGTTAATTTATGGAATTAATAGGAGCACAAATTGTTTTGTTCTGCTGTTTATAAAATACCTTTCTGTCTTGCAGATGGAATGACCTCTAATGATGAAAAGGGAAACCTTATCTCCAAAATGGTCTTAAAATTAGATGAAGACAAGGGTGGGTGGTTCAGTTGGTAGAGCATCCAACTTTGGCTCAGGTCATGATCTCCCAGTTCGTGAGTTCGAGCCCCGCAGCGGACTCTGTGTTGACAGCTTGGAACCTGGGGCCTGCTTTAGATTCTGTGTCTCCTTCTCTCTCTGCCCCTCCCCTGCTCCTGCTTCTCTCTCTCTCTCTCTCTCTCTCTCTCTCTCTCTCTCTCAAAAATAAAAGCTTTAAAAAATTTTTTAAAATTAGATTAAGACAAAACTGACAAAATATTCAAAATCTTAACTATTTAAATTGATTTCTTTGTGGGCTACTAAAAAAAAACAAAGAAATCAGTTATTTGGGAGGTAAGTTTTTGAAAACCATTTAAGTATTTTGAAAGGAACAGATGAGAAATACCAAAATCAAACTATTTTGCAGTTGCTAAATAGTATTTTTAAAAAACATATTATAAATATCCCTAAGGTTAATATAAGAAGCTGAGTCTTAAAGAACAATCCTATTCTGTGTGAGAACCTATAATAGGTTTGTTCATGGGAGAAAAAGTAAATTTGTCAGAAGTTACTTGGAAGTGCCATGCTAATTTCAGGTAAAATGAAAGAAGTAACGGTAATGTTAATTAACATTTAAAATTAATGCTCTCTCTGTGTCTCAGAAACATGATCTTGGGCGCCTGGGTGGCTCAGTCGGTTAAGCGTCCGACTTCAGCTCAGGTCATGATCTCACAGTCCGTGAGTTTGAGCCCCGCGTCGGGCTCTGTACTGACCGTCTCCCTCTCTCTCTGCCCCTCCCCTGCTCATGCTCTGTCTCTCTCTGTCTCAAAAATAAATAACGTTAAAAAATTTTTTTATAAATAAATAAATAAATAAATAAAAAAGAAATGTGATCTTTCTAATAGTCTTTATCTGTAGATGAGATACCTACTCAAAACTGGTGGAACCACCCGGAGAGATTAACTCCAGAGCTTGGTTCTCTGATCACTACAGTGTGTCCTGGAACAATTGATATTTACCTTAAAATGCAATCATTTGGGGGCACCTGGATGGCATCTGACTCTTGATTTCGGTTCAGGTCATGATGTCACGGTTGTGAGATCGAGCCCAGAGTTGCACCAAAGTTGGGTTCGGGCTGGGTGTGGAGGCTGCTTAAGATTCTCTCTGATTCTCTCCATCTCCCTCTCCCTCTGCCCCTCCCCCTGCTCACACTCACATGTGCTCTCTCTCTCTCTCAAAAAAAAATGCAGTCGTTTGAACCTATGTTTCGGTAGTGTTACATAAGAGAATTCTAGGTAAAGAATTTTTGACTGAGCTGTTAAGTACAGCTAAAATTTCAAGTAGGAACTTGAATACTCTGACAATCCTTATGACTGTTGGTGAATCAATTCAATTCAATTCTTTACATTTAATAATACAAATAAATATGTATTTTTTAATGTTTATTTATTTTTGAGAGAGACAAAGACAGAATGCGAGTGGGTTAGGGGCAGAGAGAGAGGAAGACACAGAATCCAAAGCAGGCCCCAGGCTCCAAGCTGTCAGCACAGAGCCCGACGCAGGGTTCAAACTCACAAGCTATGAGATCATGACCTGAGCCGAAGTCAGATGCTCAACCGACTAAACCACCCAGGCACCCCTACAAATAAATATTTTAAAAAATAAGTTTGAAGTCAGGGCCACCTGGGTGGCTCAGTTGGTTGAGCATCTGATTCTTGATTTGGTCTCCAGTCATGATCCCAGAGTCATGGGATTGAACTCTGCATGAGGCTGCATGCTGAGCCTGGAGCCTGCTTAAGATTCTCTCTTTGTCGGGTGGCATCTGGGTGGCTTACTTAGATGACCGTCTGACTCTTGATTTCGGCTCAGGTCATAATCTCATGATTTGCTGTCAGCACGGAGCCTGCTTGTGATTCTCTCTCCCTCTCTCTCTGTCCCTTCCCATATGCATGCCTTCTCTCTCTCTCTCTCTCTCTCTCTCTCTCTCTCTCAAAATAAAAATTCTTTCTCTCTCTCTGCCCCACTCATGCTCTCTCTTAAAAAAAAAACAAAACAATCCATGCTCATGGATTAGAAGAACAAATATTGTTAAAATGTCAAAGCTACCCAAAGCAATCTACATATTTAATGCAACCCCTATCAAAATAACACCAGCATTCTTCACAGAGTTAAAACAAACAATCCTAAATTTGTATTGAACCAGAGAAAATCCCGAATAGCCAAAGCAATCCTGAAAAAGAAAACCAAAGCCGGAGGCATCACAATTCCAGACTTCAAGATGTATTACAAAGCTGTAATCATCAAGATAGTGGTACAGGCACAAAAAACAGGCACATAGATCAAGGGAACTGAATAGAGAACCCAGAAATGGACCCACAAACGTATGGTCAACTAATCTTTGACAAAGCAGGAAAGAATACCCAATGGAAAAAAGACAGTCTCTTCAGCAAATAGTGCTGGGAAAACTGGACAGCGACGTGCAGAAGAATGAACCTGGACCACTTTATTATACCATACACAAAAATAAACTCAAAATGGATGAAAGACCTAAACGTAAGGCAGGAAGCCATCAAAATCCTGAAGGAGAAAACAGGTAACAACGTCTTTGACCTCGTCTGCAGCAACTTTTTACTAGACATGTCTCTGGAGGCAAGGGAAACAAAAGCAAAAATGAACTATTGGGACCTCATCAAGATAAAAAGCTTCTGGTTAATGAAGGAAACAATCAGCAAAACTAAAAGGCAACCAACAGAATGGGAGAAGATATTTGCAAATGATGTATCAGACAAAGGGTTTGTATCCAAAATCTATAAAGAAGTTACCAAACTCAACATCCAAAAAACAAATAATCCAGTGAAAAAATGGGCAAAAGACATAGACACTTTTCCAAAGAAAACATCCAGATGACTAACAGACACATGAAAAAATCCTCAACATGATTCATCATCAGAGAAATACAAGTCAAGACCACAATGAGATACCACCTCACACCTGTCAGAATGGCTCACATTAACAACTCAGACAGTAACAGATGCTGGTGGGGATGTGGAGAAAGAGGAACCCTTTTGCTCTGCTGGTGGGAATACAAAGTGGTGCAGCCACTCTGGAAAACAGTAAAATAATTAAAAATAGAGCTACCCTATGACCCAGCAACTGCATTACTAGCTATTTATCCAAGGGATACAGATGTGCTGTTTTGAAGGGGCACATGCACCCCTATGTTTATAGCAGCACTATCAACAATAGCCAAAGTATGGAAAGAGCCCAAATGTCCATCGACAGATGAATGGATAAAGAAAATATATATGTATCTATGTATGTATGTATATATATACAATGGAATATTACTTGGTGATCAAAAATAATGAATTCTTGCCATTTGCACTAACATGGATGGAACTAGAGTGTATTATGCTAAGCGAAATAAGTCAATCAGAGAAAGACAAATATCATGATTTCACTCTTACATGGAATTTAAGATATTAAAAAGATGAACATAAGGGAAGGGAAGGAAAAATAGTATAAAAACAGAGAGGAGACAAACCATAAGAGACTCTTAAATATAGAGAACAAACTGAGAGATGCTGGAGGGGTGTTGGGTGGGGGATGGGCTAAATGGGAAAGGGGCATTAGAGGGGACACTGGTTGGGATGAGCATTGGGTGTTATAAGTAAGTGATGAATTACTAGATTCTATTCTTGAAATCATTATTACACCATTTGTTAACTAACTTGGATTTAAATTAAAAAAAAAAAGTTTGAAGTCAGAAATCCCAAATGTATTTGCCTACTTTCCTTATTTTCCCCTTGACAGTTAGATTTTTGCCAGAGTATTGGGAAATTCTTTATTTTTTTTTAATACAATGTCTTTTTTTTAAATTTTTATTTTTGAGAGAGAGACAGCAGGAACAGGGGAGGGGCAGAGGGAGAGGGAAAGAGAGAATTGAGCCTGACCCTCGGGCTCTGTCTCACGACTGTGAGATCATGATCTGAGCCAAACTCCAGAGTTGGATGCCCAGCTGACTGAGCCACCCAGGCACCCCAAAAGGCATAAAGGTTTTAGAGAAAAAAATATCCTTTCACCCATTTCCTAGCCTCCTAATCCCCCTCCATGAAAGAAATGTTTCTAGCTTTGTGTGAATTCCTCCAGAGATATTTTATGCATATAGAGGCAAAAATGTAAAAACATTATCTTCTACTCCCTACCCACCCTCCCAGTACAAATGCTTAAGCTTCCTTATGGAAGGTAGTAAGAGCCTCATAATAAGAAAGAGTCTCCTAGTGCTTTTAATTTCTGGGTGTTTGCTGAATCTATTGACACCCACACCAACAGTAAAAAATGAAATAAAACAAAAAAACCCCAAAAACCCAAAAAACCCTTAATCTCCATTTTTTGAGTTGATTTTATGCCTCAAAATTTTCCTTCCAACCCTAGTTGATTTCAGAATTAACTATTTTCAGGCTAACTACTCCTCACTGCCAGCTCCCATTCTATTTACTCTAGGGATTTTTCTACTGAAAAGAAAAAAAAAAAAAACCATAGTGACTCCCAAAGTAGGAATTTATAACTATTTCCCTAATTGGCTGTGTATGTATACCTTTTTTTTTTCTTTCCCATAATCTGCTAGCTATTGTTTGCCCAATACTTAAGGAGTAGGAGGTAGTTGTGTTTTAGAGCAATTAGGTAAGCTGGCAATGACTAGAAAACGATTATTGTAAACCAGTTTCCTCCTTCAAATTAAATTGACTTTATCCAGATTAAATAATTATTTGCTGGGTCTCTGGGTGGCTCCGACTTTGGCTCGGGTCATGATCTCGAGGTTCGTGGGTTTGAGCCCCGTGTCAGTCTATGGGTTGACAGCTCAGAGCTTGGAGACTGCTTCAGATTCTGTGTCTTTGTCTCTCTCTGCCCCTTTCCTGCTCATGCTCGGTCTCTCTCTCTCAAAAACAAACATTAAAAAAATTATTTGTGCTACTTGCCTCTTTACTTTTCTGTCTTCCCTAGCAGATAATTAATGGACAGGACTGTGCCCCCAAGACCTATCACAGAAACCTGTCACATTTTAGGGCTTTGTAAGTGTGCATGAAATGAAAGAATAAACAACTCTATCTACCCAGGTGATTCTAAACAGATCCAGAAAATCTGCATTTTTCTTCTTAAACTTGAGTTACTTGGGAGAAAGATTCTAGAGTGAACTAAATGAGGATCATACTTAATTTCTAGAGGAAGACCTTGTTTAAGGCTCTGGACTAACGTTTGGGGTTAGTGCCAATGATTTGGGAAAGATTTGCCCTATATCCTGAGAATGGCAAAGTTTCACAGGCATTAGTCTTTAGTCTTTTCACTTGATCATGGGCATGATTTCTATATTGATGTATTTTTTAAATCCAAATTCATGATATATAACCTGAAAAGGCAATTTTCCCAGTATGTGAATTTGTTTATATCAAAATTTACAGTAGCATAAGAGTTAAATATAGCTATTTATAGGTTGTTTATTTATTACAAGCTATAAAAAATATGGTCTAGGAAATCTCCTTACTCTCTTGCAAGTCTACTGGCCTTTTTTAAACTATGAGTCTATAGTACTAGTTTTTTTTAAATAACTGTATTATAGAAAATTACATGTACAAAAAGAGACAATGAATCCTCACATTCCTATCCTCCAGCTTCAATAGTTATCAGCTTGCAGATAAACTTGTTTTATCTCTGCCCCACTCATTCCCCCTTCCTACAGGGATATTGGAAGCAAATCCCAAACCATCACTTCATATCATCATTTTATCCATAAATATTTCAGTATGTTTCTCTAAATAATAGGAATTAAAAAAATAATTGACAATGATACATTAGTTTTAAGTGTACAACATAGTAATTCAACTTCTCTATACGTTATGCTACGCTCGCCACAAATGTAGCTACCATCTGTCACCATAGGGTGCTATTACAATGTCATTGACCATATTCCCTATACTGTGACTTTTATTCCCGTGACTTACTCATTTCATAACTGAAAACCTGTACCTCCCACTCTTCACCCATTTTGCCCATCTCTCCACCCCCTTTTTCTCTGGCAACCATCAGTTTGTTCTCTGTATGTATAGGTCTGATTCTATTTGTTTTGTTTTGTTTTGTTTATTCTTTGTTTTTTAGACTCCACATATGAGTAAAATTATATATGTTTGTCTTTCTCAGTGTCACTTATTTCACTTAGCATAATACCTTCTAGGTCCATCCATATTGTTGGAAATGGCAAGATCTCATCCTGTTTTATGGCTGTGCAAGATTATATCATATATACATATATCACATTTTCCTTATTCATTCATCTATCAGTGGACACTTGGATTGCTTCTATACTTTGGCTATTGTAAATAATGTTGCAATAAATATACAGGTGCATGTAACTTTTTTTTTTAAGTTTATTTAGTTTTGGGACAGAGAGAGACAGAGCATGAATGCGGGAGGGTCAGAGAGAGAAGGAGACACAGAATCGGAAACAGGCTCCAGGCTCCGAGCTGTCAGCACAGAGCCCGACGCGGGGCTCGAACTCACGGACCGCGAGATCATGACCTGAGCCCAAGTCGGACGCTCAACCGACTGAGCCACCCGGGGGCCCCACATGTAACTTTTTTAAATTGGTGTTTTTATTTCTTTGGGTAAATACCCAGTAGTGAAACTATTGGATTATATGGTATTTCTATTTTTATGAAAAGTGTTTATTTATTTATTTTTGAGAGGGAGAGAGAGAGTGTGCATGTGTGCATGTGTGAGCAGAGCAGGGGCAGAGAGAGAGAGAGACGGAGAGAGAGACTCTCAAGCAGGCTCCATGCTCACCATGCAGCCCGAGGAGGGGCTCTGTCCCACGACAGTGAGATCACGACCTAAGCCAAAATCCAGAGTTGGACGCTTAACTGACTGAGCCACCCAGGTGCGCCAATATTTCTATTTTTAATTTTTTGAGAAATCTCTGTAGTGTTTTCCACAGTGGCTATATCAATTTACATTGCCACCAATAGTGCTTGACGTTTCCTGTTTCTCTATATCCTTGCCAATACTTGTCATTTCTTGTCTTTTTTTGTTTGTTATTGTTTTAGCCATTCTAACAGGTGTGAGGTGATAGCTCATTGTAGTTTTGATTTGCATTTCTCTGATGATGAGATGATTAGATGATTGCATTCTCTGATTTTGAGCATCTTTTCATGTGTCTGTTGGCCATCTGCATATCTTCTTTTGAAAAATGTCTATTCAGGTCCTCTGCCCATTTTTTAATTGGATTTTGCTTTTTTGGTGTTGAGTTGTATAAGTTCTTTATATTTTGAATATTAACCCCTTATCAGATATATCATTTGCAAATATATTCTCTCATTCAGTTGGTTACCTTTTTGTTTTGTTGATGATTTTTTCACTGTGCAAAAGCTTTTTAGTTTGATGTAGTCCCAGGAGTTTATTTTTGCCTTTGTTTCATTACCTTAGGAGACATACCTAGAAAAGTGTTGCTGTATATGGCCAACGTCAGAGAAATTATTGCCCGTGTTCTCTTCTAAGACTTTTAGGTTTCAGGTCTCATATTTTAGTCTTTAAAATCCAGTTTGAGTTTATTTTTGTGTATGGTGTAACAAAGTGTTCCAGTTTCATTGTTTTGCATGTAGCTGTCCAGTTTTCCCAGCACCATTTGTTGAAGAGACTGCCTCCTTTGTCATGGATAAATTTACCATATAAACCTGGATTTATTTCTGGGCTCTCTATTCTCTTCTATTAATCTATGTGTCTATTTTTGGGCCAATACCATCCTGTTTTAATTACTACAGGTTTGTAGTGTATCTTGAAATCTGGAATTTTGATAATTACAGCTTTGTTTTTCTTTATCAAGATGGCTTTGCCTAGGGGCGCCTGGTTGGCTCAGTTAAGCGTCCTACTCTTGGTTTTGACTCAGGTCATGATCTCATGTTTCATGAGTTTGAGCCCCATGTTAGGCTCCGTGCTGACAGTGCAGAGCCTGCTTGGGATTCTTATCTTCCCCTCTCTCTGCTTCTTCCCTGTTCGTGCTTGCTCATGCGCTCTGTCTCATTCTCTCTCTCAAAATAAATAAATCAACTTAAAAAAATTTTTTTAAAAGATGGCTTTGACTATTTGGGGTCTTTTGTGGTTCCACACAAATTTTAATATTACTTCTGTTTCTGTGAAAAATGCTGTTGGTATTGTGGTGGGGATTGCACTGAATTTGTAGATTGCTTTGGGTAGTATGGACATTTAAAAACTATTAATTCCTCCAATAAATAAACATGGACTATCTTTCCATTTTTTGGTATTATCTTCCATTTCTTTCATCAGTGTTTTATAATTTTCAAAAAGTACAAGTCTTTCACCTCCTTGGTTAAGTTTATTCCTAAGTATTTTATTCTTTTTGGTGCAATTGTAAATGGAATTGCTTCCTTAATTTCTCTGTTACTTTGTTATTAGTGTATAGAAATGCTATCAATTTCTGGGTATTAATTTTGCATCCTACAGCTTTACTAAATTCATTTATTGCTTCTAGTAGCTTTTTTTTTTTTGGTGGAGTCTTTAGGGTTTTCTATGTATAGTATCATGTCATCTGCAAATAATCAGTTTTATCTCTTCTTTACCAGTAGAGATGTCTCTTATTTCTTTTTCTCTCTGACTTCTATCCCTACAACTACCAACACTATGTTGAATACAAGTGACAAGAGTGGAAATTCTTGTCTTATTCCTATTCCTAGAGGAAAAGCACTCAGTTTTTCACCATTGAGTGTGATGTTAGCTGTGGTTTTGTTTTTTTTTTTAATGACCTTTATTATGTTGAGGTATGGTCGCTCTAAACCCATTTTGTTGAAAGTTTTTATCATGAATGGGTGTTGATTTTGTCAACTGCTTTTTCTGCAACGATTGACTTGATCATATGATTTTTATCCTTTATTTTGTTGAATTGGTATATCACACTGGTTGATTTATAAATTGAGCCATTCTTAGGGCGCCTGGGTGGCTCAGTCGGTTGAGCGTCCGACTTCGGCTCAGGTCACGATCTCACGGTTCGTGAGTTTGAGCCCCGCGTCAGGCTCTGGGTTGATGGCTCAGAGCCTGGAGCCTGCTTCCAATTCTGTGTCTCCCTCTCTCTCTGCCCCTCCCTCATTCATGCTCTGTCTGTCCAAAAATAAATAAACATTAAAAAAAAAATTTAAAAATAAATAAATAAATTGAGCCATTCTTGCATTCCTGGAATAAATCCCACTTAATTGTGGTGAATGATCCTTTTAATGTATTGTTGAATGTGGTTTGCTAATATTTTGTTGAGGATTTTTGAATCTATGTTCAGCAGGGATATTGTCCTGTAGTTTTCTCTTTTTGTGATGTCTTGTCCGGTTTTAGTATAAGGATAACATTGGCCCTTAGAATGTATTTGGAAGCTTTCCTTCCTCTTCTATTTCTGTGGAATTGTTTGAAGAGAATGCTATTAAATCTTCTTTAAATGTTTGGTAGCATTCATCTGTGAATCTATCTGTTCTTGGACTTTTATTTTTTGGTGACCAAAAAAATCTTATCTTTTTACGACCAATTCAATTTCTTTACTCATTGGTCTCTTCAGATTTTCTATTTCTTCCTGATTCAGTTTTGGAAGGTTGTATGTTTTTAGGGATTTATTCATGTCTTCTATGTTGTCCAATTTGTTTGCATACAATTGTTCATGCTATTCTCTTATAATCCTTTGTATGTCTGTGGTGTCAGTTACTTCTCCTCTTTCATTTCTGATTTTATTTATTTGGGTTCTTTCTCTTTTTTTCTTGATGAGTCTGGCTAACAGTTTATCAATTTTGTTTATCTTTCAAAAGAACCAGCTCTTGGTTTCTTTGATTTTATTTCTTTTCTTTTCTTTTTTTTTTTTTTTTTTTAGCCTCTAAGTCATTTATTTCTGCTCTGATCTTTATTATTTCCTTCCTTCTGCTCACCTTGGGCTTTGTTTGTTCTTTTTCTAGTTCATCTAGGCCTAAGGTTAGATTGTTTATTTGAGCCTTTTTTCTGTTTGTTTCTTGAGGTAGGCCTGTATTGTTATATACTTCCCTCTTAGAACTGCTTTCTCTGATTTTGGACCATTTTCATTGGTCAAGATAGACTTTCCGCCCCCCCCCCCCCCAAATAATTAAAATTCCTTTTTTATTATTCATGATTTCTTAATATTATAAAATATCTACTTTTCATATTTCCCTGATTGCCATATGTATATTTTACAGTTTCTTTATTTGAATCAAGATCCTTGGGAAGTCCACACATTACAATTGGTTGATCTATCACTTAAAATTCTCTTAATCTATAGCTTTCTATTTAGTCTCCTTTTATTCCTTCAAAATGACCTTTTTTAAAAATAGAAACCGGGTTGTTTGTCCCACTGTTTTTCACATCTAGATTGTGCTGATTGCGTTGCCATGGTGGAGTTAATATGCTCCTCTGCTTTTTTTTTTTAATTTAAAATGTTGTAATGTTTATTATTTTTGAGAGAGAGAGAGACAAAGCACCATTGTTGGGAGAGGGAGACATAGAATCTGAAGTAGGCTCCAAGCTCTGAGCTGTCAGCACAGAGCCCCACATGGAGCTTGAACCCACAAACTGTGAGATTATGACCTGAGCTGAAGTTGGACACTTAACCAACTGAGCCACCCAGGCACCCCAATTTTTTTTTATTTTATTTTAGAGAGAGACTGTGAAAGCAGGGGAAAGGGGCAGGAGTGGGGAGAGAGAGAGAGAGAGAGGGAGAGAGAGAGAGAGAGAGAGAGAGAATCCCAAGCAGGCTCCATACTTAGTGGAGAGGCCCACACGGGGCTCAATCCTACAACCCTGGGATTGACCTGGGATCATGACCCCAAGCTAAAATCAAGAGTCAGATCAACCGAGCCATCCAGACACCCCTCCTCTACTTTTAGTTTCCCTAAATTGTTAGATCTAGGTTTGTTTTTTTTTAAGTTTGTTTGTTTATTTGTTTATTTAGAGTGCAAGAGTATGAGTGGGGGGGGGGGGGAGAAAGAGAGAGAGAAACCCAAGCAGGTAACACGTTGTCAGTGTAGAGCCCAAGGCAAGGCTCTATTCCATGAGCCCCAAGATCATGATCTGAGCTGAAATCAAGAGTTGGAGGCTTAATGGGCTGAGCCATCTTGATAACAGATTCACTTTTGAATTTTTTCTGCAAGACTTTATTTATTTATTTATTTATTTATTTATTTATTTATTTATTTGGAGAGCGCACACGAACTGGGGGAGGGGTAGAGGGAGAGAGAGACAGAAGATTCCAAGCAGGCTCTGCATTGATAGCAGTGTGTCCAATGCGGGGCTTGAACTCACAAACCATGAAATAATGACCTGATCCAAAGTTCGACGCTCAACCGACTGAGTCACCTAGGTGCCTCAGCAGAGAGAGAATCTTAAGCAGGCTCCAAGCCCAGCACAGAGCCTGAAGCGGGGCTCAACTCAGGACCCTGAGATCATGACCTGAGATGAAATTAAGAGTCAGATGTTTAACCAACTGAACCACCCGGTCACCCTGGCAAGACGTTTTAAAAGGTATTATTGTGGACTTTCATATGAAGGTACATAATGTCTGTTTCACTCTCTGTGATTTAAGCAGCTATTGATAATCAATATGCCTAGATCCATTTGTTTACTAAGGGTTGCAAAATGGTGATTTTTCCACTGAAGATTTCCCCTGATCCTTAAAAAAAATTTGTTAATGTTTATTTATTTTTGAGAGAGAGAGAAAGAGAGAGCATGGCAGAGGGGCAGAGAGATGGAAACACAGAATCCTAAGCAGGCTCCAGGCTCCGAGTTGTCAGCGCAGACATGAGCACACGGGGGCTTGAACTCATAGACCACAATATCATGACCTGAGCCACCCAGGTGCCCTTCCCCCAATCCTTAAATATTCTTTAAAAATAGTGTTGTTGTTGTTGTTGTTGTTTTTAAAGGTTTTAGTGTATTGTTTCTTAAATATTTGTCATATTTATATACACATTCCCTGACTGCTGGCCATGTAGACTTTCTGAGTTTTCACTCTATAAACATTGATGGGATCACCATTCTTGTACATTTCCTATGCATAACTCACTATTTGCATATCTGGTTATTTCTTCAGAACAGTCTTAGTAGGGGAGGTCCAAGGCATAAACAGCTTTATGGCTTCTTCCTACGTACTTAAGTGTCTTCCTCAAAAGCAGCAGTTCATTCCCTCCACTGATAAGAATGCCTAGTTCCTATATATCTTTACCATTCTCACATATTTAATGTGTTTGTATTCCATGTTTTTTATTAAATGTAATTGTAATGTGTGCATTAGGAATGTATCTACTATAAATACACTAAGAAAATTCAAGGTTTGTTATTTCATAAAATAACATAGAAGTTAGAAAAAACAGTTGTTCACATATAAGAAAATAAAAAATTAATCTGTAGAAATTTCAAAACTGTGAAAAAATTTTGAAATCCTTGGTGGGCCTCATGTTTATTCACATATTTTTTTTCAGGAATTAATTGTAACTATAGACTAGCTTTGTGTGTGTGTGCAATTTAACGTTCTAAAATTTTTGAAGTAATGTTTTTTAAATAAAAGTAAATTTCTGACTATAAATATAATATGCTAATTGCAAAATGCTGTTCTATGGAATACTATCTTAGAAATAATGCCTTGGGTTTTGTGACTCCTATTTTATAATTAAAAAAAATTTTTATGTTTATTTATTTTTGAGAGAGAGAGAGAGAGAGAGAGAGAAACAGCATGAGCAGGGGAGGGGCAGAGAGAGAGGGAGACAGAATCCAAAGCAGGCTGCAAGCTCTGAGCTGTCAGCACAGAGCCCGACGTGGGGCTCGAAGTCAGCAACCGTGAGATCATGACCTGAGCTGAAGTTGGTTGCTCAACCGACTGAGCCACCAGGCACCTTGAACCATTTTATAATTTTAAAGTTTCCTTTAACTGGCTATTATAAGGAAAATTGTCTGATCTCCTCCCCTATAAACAAACTTAGGGGTTTTAAGATGTGGATTCAGAGTTTACTTTATCATTTACCATATATGTATATCCTTGTGCCTTAGTTTCTTTAGGGCTGATATTCAACTGGGAGACATTAGGATGGCTATTTCAGTAGGTGAAAGCTGTACCAGTTGTGAAACGTTCTGAACATCATCCCCAAGGATATGAATGTCAACCTGGTAGTTACACCTTCTGACTTTCATTGTGGTCTCAAAGATCCTCATCTGAAATCACAACAGAACCCTTTTTTCACCCTGTACCTATGGAAATTGTCAAACTTTTCCTGCTTAGCAAAATTGCTGAGAGGTGCAAAGTGATAGATACCCTGTGTGGGAAAGTGTCTGTAGTGACTGTGGATATGTGTCAGATCTGCAAGGTGGCAGTTTAACCTCTGCAATGGTCATGTGACTTTTAGCAAACAATTTCTTCAAGGATGTACTTCCTTGCATACATGGTCTGGTGTTTTTCAGTCTTTTAGGAAACAAAATTAGTAAGTTCACTGCTTAAGATGAGTCTTCCTCAGGGGGCACCTGGGTTGCTCTGTTGGTTAAGTGTCTAACTTCTGCTCAGGTCAGGAGCTCACAGTTTGTGAGTTTGAACTCTGCATCAGGCTGTCTGCTTTCAGCACAGAGTCTGCTTTGGATCTTCTGTTTCCCTCTCTCTGCACTCCTCCCCTGCTCACACATGCTCTCTCTCAAAAATAAATAAACATGAAAAAGATTTAAAAAAAAGATTAGTCTTCCTCAGAACTTTGTAATGGGACTTATAGATATGTTATTATAGGGTTTATTAAAGTCTAAAGTTTGAGGAAATGGTGAAGCATGCATTTAAAAATCAATACTTGGACAAATAATGTATGATTCTACTTATACGAGGTCTCCGAAATAGTCAAACTTAGAGAAGCAGAAAAGAGAATGGTGATTGCCAGGGGACGGGGAGATGGAAGTGGATGTTCAATGGGCATAAAG
Organism: Prionailurus viverrinus; assembly: GCF_022837055.1. Lineage (NCBI taxonomy): Eukaryota > Metazoa > Chordata > Mammalia > Carnivora > Felidae > Prionailurus > Prionailurus viverrinus. The sequence goes on from NC_062573.1 coordinate 25,391,066, forward strand.
TTATAGTTATACAACATCTGTGAGTTCTAGAGATCTTCTGTGGGATGTGTTGTGTGTAATTAGCAATATGGCGTTGGGCACTTAAAAACTTAAGAGGGTAAGAGTGCCTGGGTACCTCAGCCAGTTGAGCGTGTGACCTCGGCTCATGATCTCATCGTTGGTGGGTTTGGGCCCCACACTGGGATCTGCACTGATTGCTCAGAGCCTGGAGCCTGCTTCAGATTCTGTGTCTCCCTCTCTCTGTCCCTCCCCAGCTTGTGCTCTCTTTCTCTGTCAATAATGAAAAAAAAAAAAAAAAAACACCTAAAAAAATTGTAAAAAAAGCCTTAAGAGGGCAGTTTTCATGTTAAATGTTCTATAACAGAAATTTTCTTCTTTTTCTTTTTTAAAACATTTAAAAAAAATATTTATTCATTTTTTGAGAGACAGAGACAGAGCATAAATAGGGGAGGGGCAGAGAGAGAAGAAGGCACAATCCAAAGCAGCCTTCAGGCTCTGAGCTTTAAGCACAGAGCCCGATGTGGGGCTTAAACTCATGAACTGCAAGATCACGACCTGAGCTGAAGTCAGACGCTTAACCAACTGAGTCACTGAGGTACCCATCTTTTTTCTTTTTTTTAAGTTAAAAAAAAAAAAAGTTTTTTCTTTTTAGAGAGAGAGTGAGATCACAGGGGCAGAGACAGAGAGAGAGAATCTTAGGCAGGCTCCACTCTCAGCATGGAGCCCCACACCCTGGGTTCATGACCTAGGCCGAAATTAAGAGTCAGACACTCAACCAACTGAACCACCCAGGTACTCTTATTGTTTTTGTTTGTTTGTTTGTTTGTTTGTTTGTTTTTTTAAAGCAAAGGGGCACTGGGAAACTTTTAGAGGTGATGGATGTGTTTATTACCTTGATTTATGGTGATGGTATCATAGGTGCATACATATGTCCAAACATCACGTTGTATACATCAAATATGTGCAGTTTTTTTGTGTATCAATTATACATTAATAAAACTATGAAAAAATCAGTGCTTGTTATAAAAACTGATCAAACCCAAATGTGATCAGCACCTGAGTAAATAGTATTGTACCAAATTCAATTTCCTGGTTGTGAAAATATACAATATTAAGGGGTGCCTGGGTGGCTCAGTCAGTTGAGCCTCTGACTCTTGATTTTGGCTCAGGTCATGATCTCATGGTACATGGGTTCAAGCCCCACATCGGGCTCTACGCTGTTAGCAGAGCCTGTTTGGGATTTCCTTTCTCCCTCTCTCTCTGCCCCTCATGTGCGCTCTCTCTCAAAATAAATAAATAAAACTTAAAAAGAGAAAGAAAATGTACTATGTTAAAATAAAAAAAAATTTTGACATTAAAGTATTAAATATTTTATTTTAATTTTGATAACCATCCTTTCAATCATCTCTTTATGCTATTTACACATCCCTCTTTGCTTCTGTTCCTTTCAGGTAATTAATAACTTTCTGACCTGTGTTTACATATTTCTCCGTGTTTACATGGTTGCATACAATACATGGATTTTTCGTTTATTTCATAAATGTGATTAGTTTATGTTTACTTTCATGAAGGTTGTTATTTTTACTTGAAAATACATTGGGAAAGAAGTCTCTTCAAACAAACTAACTGAGATAGAGGGAACTCAGTCCTTTTTTCTTCTTCTTTTTTTTTTTTTTTTTTGAGAGAGAGAGCCCTTGCGTGTGAGTGGGGGGAGGGGCAGGGAGAGAGAGAGAGACAGACAGACAGAAGGAAGAGAGAGAGACATAGAGTCTTAAGCAAGTTTTAACTTGGTGGGGACTCTGCCGAGAGGCTCAATCTCACAACCCTGGTATCATGACCTGAGCCGAAATCAAGAGTTGGATGCTCAACAAACTGAGCTACCCAGGTGCCCTAGAACTCAGCCCTTTTAGTGGCTTCACATAGTCAATGTATCGCAGTTTATTAAACTGTCCCCCTACTGATTGATATCCCGTTGTTTTGCTACTCAAATATTGTTGAAATAAATATCTTACAAATACAGTATATACTTTGGACTGATGCTTTTATGTCTATGGGGTAAATTCTTAGGGGATGGGATTACTAGCTTTAAAGAATATGAATTTAAAGAAAACTTTGGGGGCGCCTGTCTCTGCACTCAATGTGGAGCCTCCTTGAGATTCTCTCTCTCTCTCTGACTCTCCCCTGTTTTCATTCTCTCTCTCTCTCTCAAAAATAAAAAATAAATAAAACTTTGTTTAGATATTTCCAGACTTCTTTCCAAAATGGCTGCATTATTTTACATTTTCAGCAGTAAAGGATGAGAATACACTTTTCCTTATATCCCTACCAGCAGTAGGTGTTTGATTGGTTTATAACTGTTGTGAATTTGATAAATTAGAAGTTATATCCCATTGTTATATTAATTTACATTTCCCTGACAGTTGTCTGCTTGAGCAGGCTTATAAAAGTTTATTGATCATTTGGATTTTTGTGTGTTTGAATTGCTATTCATAGCTGTAGGCCTCTTTCTCCATTGGATTGTTTTTGTCATTTTCTCAATAATTTGAAAAAGCTTCTTGTATATTGCAGATATTAATCACTTATCTTTCAAATGTGTTACAATTCTTTCCCCTGAGCTACTTTTTTTGCCTTTTGTCTATGTTTATGGTATTTGCCATATCGCATTACATTTTTTTAATGCTGTGAACTCTATATTTTTCTTCAATGGTTTCTAGGTTTCCTAACTTTTCAAAGAAAAGTCTCCTTAACCCCTAAATTACACATGCATTGTACTCTATTCTTTCTGATGCTTTTGTTACTTTGTTTAGTTGTTTACAATTTTTTAAAGTTGTAGTGCTGATTATTAAGTAATCCCCTCTTTCTTCAAACTCACCCTTCTATATTCTGCTCTGTGCTTCTGCATCTGGGACTCTGCAAATCTTGTTTGAGATTTGATAGCTGGCTCCCTGCTAGGCTCTGCCAATGGGAGGCAGGACAGGGAGACTGGAAGGATCCAGGAAGAAGAAGGGACTCCCTTATTCTTGTTTGTTTTTGTTCTTGTCAACAGCACTACAACAATGAGTATTCACCCAGGAGCAACTTGCTTCCAGAGCAATATTCCAGTTTGCAGTTTTTCCAAAATATACACCAGCAGACTTATTGCACCACCTCAAAGGCATCAGCCAGTTGGTACCCCCCAGTTCTCTGGAGGTCTCACTTATAGCTCTGAGGGCCCCATCTACAACCTTCTAAATTGTACGAATCCCCATTCCTTCCTTTGTTCTTCCAGCCTTTGGGGATAGTGGCTGCTTCCTTCAGTTTTCCCTCTGATATCTCACATCCTCTTTCTGTGCTTTTATTTCTTGAGTATGTAGTTAATAATTCTTTCTATTAAATTCTCTCTATAAAAATAACTGACATGGTTTCTGTCTCCTGACTGGACCCCAGAGGTTGCTGTGGAATATTTCAATTTTTTCCTTCTTTTTTTTTTTTTTTTTGTATGTCATGCTTCTGATGTTAGGAATTTTATGGAGGCCAGTTTCTCATCCCTTCAAATGGCTCACCAATTGTCCTAACAGCATTTATTACCTAATCTGTATTTTTCCTACTGGTTTTGTTTAAAATATTTTTTGAGGGGCGCCTGGGTGGCGCAGTCGGTTAAGCGTCCGACTTCAGCCAGGTCACGATCTCGCGGCCCGTGAGTTCGAGCCCCGCGTCAGGCTCTGGGCTGATGGCTCAGAGCCTGGAGCCTGTTTCCGATTCTGTGTCTCCCTCTCTCTCTGCCCCTCCCCCGTTCATGCTCTGTCTCTCTCTGTCCCAAAAATAAATAAATGTTGAAAAAAAAATTTAAAAAAAATAAAAAATAAAATAAAATATTTTTTGATATAAAAATTTAAAAATTTTTACCAATTCATCCCACCAGATCATTCTTCTTTGTTCTTATGCTTTGAAAAGTCCTTTCCACGTGGGTCAGAAGAATAATCATGTCTATTTTCTTCCCGTGTTCTCGTAATATATCATATCACCTCATTTAGTTTTCAAAGTTAAAAAAATTGAGACCCACTAGAAGAATATTTTTGGCTTTGTCAATGAATATACATATACATGTTTATATAAAATTGAAACAAAAATTTCACAAAATCATCTTTGTGGCAGTGATTTTCAGTACTCACAAAAAGTCTCTTCTGTTTCTCAGTTCTTACACAGTTAGATACAGTCTGTGTTCTGCCAGAAGGATGTAAGCAGAAGTGCCGTATGTAACTTCTAAGAAGTCTCCCCAGATAGAGAGACCATGTCCTCCTCATTCATTTCTTTTTGCTTGCTGGCTAAAATGTGGGCATGATGGCTGGAGCTACAGCATTCTTGAAACATGAGGTGACTTTGGGAATGGAGCAATGACAGAGAAGCAGCCTGAATGAGAAGTTCCTGGAACAGACACCTCATGCTTAGCCTGCCTACACCTTGATTTTAATGTGAGTAATTAACTTCTCGACTTTAATGTAAGAAATTATTTTTTGTGTGTTTTACCGTGACTCCCAGCCAAACTTAATTCTTGCAAATACACCTTCCATAGTTTACACTTCTACCAACAGTATGTGAGAGTGCTGCTTCTCCAGTGTCACCAACAGGTATGTTGTCAAACTTCTGAGTTTTGATAATCTTAAAAATAAGAAAAATAATCTGACTTTTAATTTGCATTTCTCTTATTGTATATCAGGTTTGAAATCTTTTATTTAGGGTGATTTATATTTCTTTTTCTATAAACTCTTTGGAAATAAATATTTTCCTATTAAGTACATGATGTTTTTTATTTGTTTCTAGGAGTTCTTTACATATTAAGAAAATTAATCTTGGGGTGCCTGGGTGGCTTAGTCAGTTGGGTGTCCGACTTTGGCTCAGGTTATGCTCTCTCAGTCTGTGAGGTCAAGCCCCACATCAAGCTCTGTGCTGACAGTTCAGAGCCTGGAGCCTGCTTCAGATTCTGTCTCTGTCTCTCTCTGCCCCTCCCCTGCTCTCACTGTGTTTCTCAAAAATAAAATAAAAACATTAAAAAATTAAAAAAAAAGAAAATTAATCCTTTACTTCCTTTTCCTGTGATATGAGTTGCAAATATTTTTCCAAATTTGTTATTTGCCTTGTAACTTTACTTTTTATTTCTTTTTTTTTGTTTGTTTGTTTGTTTTTTGGTCTTGCAGAAGATTTCTGAAAGTTTTGGGAAAAGCCTATAATCAAATTTTTGAAACTTTCCCCCCTGGTGTTTAGATTTTAAGTCCTAGGACAAGGTCAAAATCATAAAATAATTTTGTTTTCTGAGACTTTAATGGATTTTTAAAATTTATATCTTTGAAGATAGTATGTAAAGTATGAACCCAACTTTATCTTTTTCCAAATGACTTCCTATTTGTGCAAACTATTTATCTTTATACTATCGATAGGAGATATTGACCTTATAAGTACTAAATTCTTGTTTTTATTTGGGTTTATTTCTGGACTTTGTATTTTGTTCCATTGATTTGTCTATTCATATGCCAAAATCCATATTTTAAATTATTGAGGTTTTAGAATATATTTCTATATTTAATAGGGCTGCTCCCTTCTTGCTTTTTTTTTTTTTTCAAAAATTTCTTGCTATTCTTAGTTGTTGGTTTTTGTTTTTGTTTTTTTTTTCATATTCGGATATTAACCAGCCTGTGTAGGTCTAGAAAAAAAAAACCAATTCTGTTGACATATTTATTGGGATCTCATTCAATTTACCAATAAATTTTGGGAGAATTGACACCTGTAGGATATTGTATATTTTAATCTGATTTCTTATTCAGTATTAGGAATTTTTTATTAAAAATATTTAAAGTTTATTTGTTTTTTAAAGTTTATTGATTTGAGAGAGAGAGCAGGAGAGGGACAGAGAGAGAGAGAGAGAGAGAGAGAGAGAGAGAGAGAGAGAGAGGAGAGAGAGAATCCCAAGCAGCCTGCTTGCTGTCAACACAGAGCTGGATTCAGAGCTCGAACCCATGAATGGTGAGATCACGACCTGAGCCAAAATCAAGAGTAGGACACTTAACCGGCTGAGCCACCCAGGCGCCTGGGTACTAGGAATTTTTTTTAAGTTTACTTATTTATTTTGAGAGAGAGAGAGAGAGAGAGAGTGCACACACAGGTGAAAGGGGGAGGAGCAGAGAGTGAGAGGGAGAATCTCAAGCAGGTTCTGCACTATCAATGCACAGCTGAAACCAAGAGTCAGAGGCTCAACTCACTGAGCCACCCAGGTGCCACTCAGTACTAGGAATTTTATCTGTTTTGATTGCTATTGTAAATGGGACTTCCTTTTCCATTCTATTGTCTAACTGGTTATTGTTTGTATATGTGAAATCTATGGATTTCTGAATGTTAATTTTATACTGACTCACTTTTTCTGAATTCTTGTTTGTAGTAGCTTTACAATTGATTTTTTTTTCCAGGTATACAATCACATCAGTAAATGGAGATTATTTTATTTCCTCATTTCCAATTCTTATGTCTTGAGCTGATTTTTGTGGTACAATGGTGGTCGTATTCTGAGCTCTTAGCTTGTGTTCCTCCTTCCTGTCTTTTTCCAAGCTGTCAGCAGTCTTCCTGGCCATCCTATGTGTTGCCCAGTATCTCAATCAATTGCTTTTAAAGTCAGAACTGGTTTCTTGTTACTTTCCTACCTAGGAGACCTAACTTAAAGTTTCATTTTGCACAATGATACATTGTCAATAACAACATTTGTTGCCATTTATTGCCCTTTAAAATATACCAGGCAAGGACACCTGGGTGGCTCAGGTCATGATCTCACAGTTGGTGACTTTGAGCCCCTCATGGAGCTCTGTGCTGACAGCTCAGAGCCTGGAGCCTGCTTCAGATGCTGTGTCTCCCTCTCTCTCTGCCCCTCCCCTGCTCATGCTCTGTCTCTCTCTCTCTCTCCTTCAAAAATAAATACACATTAAAAAAAATTAAAAATATATATACCAGGTAGTTACCTGAGTAATTTGCATATATCCTATAAGTCAATTCCTAGAGAATGTATTTTGAATTTTTGTGTCTGGTTTAGCACCAGATTTGAAGTTTTCCTTTTCAGCTTTCTTCAAAAAGTCTCTGATTTTTGTGTGTTAGCAGTAACTTTGAAACATAAGGTAAGAGTTTAATATGTTTATGCTTTTATTATTTGCCTCAACATTATAAAATCAAGTTTATTAAACTTTTTTTTTTAAGGAGTGGTACCCTATTTCCAAAGCAAACATTAACTGGAAGTCTGGTATAAAAAACAGAGAACCTGAAACGGTTATACAAATTGTGTAGAAGTTACTTAATCTTGGCTTTTGTGATGTGTCTGAGCATAGACAAAAAAAGAGAGGTTGTTCAGATTAAATACAGATATTTCTGGACACAGATCTTCGTGTCCCATATGAATTGAATTGTGTCCCTCCGAAAAGACATGTTGAAGTCCTAACCCCCAAGCAACCCAGAAGGTGATCTTATTTGGAAACAGGGTCTTTACAGAAGTAATCACGCTAAAAATGAGGTCATCAGAGAGGGCCCTAATCCAATATGATTGGTGTCCTTATAAAAGAGGAAATTTGGACACAGACACAGATACGCATAGAAGGAAGATAGTGTGAAGACACAGAGAAATCATCTACAACCCACTTAGAATTCATCTAAGACCACTAGAAGCTAGGAGAGAGGCATGGAGCAGTCTCCCTCAGAGCCCTCGGGAAGAACCGGCCCTGCCAAACCATGATGTCAGACTTCTAGCCTCCTAAATTAATACATTTCTGTTGTTTAAGCCATCAAATTTGTGGCACTTGGTTACAGAAGCCCCAGGAAACTAATACTGTAGTTTCTGTGGCCAATTGGACAGAATTTTGAAAATGAAATATACCACGGATTCTAGAATGCGTGTTCACTGTATGTGTTTTTTGGCGTGGGTCCAAGACCTTGATTGATTATATTATTGTTATTTATCAAAGGTCTGTTCTGGCTGGGCTAAGCAGATGATCCTTGCAGTTGCTGAGTTCATCACTTAGAGTTGGAAAAAGCTAAAATACATTAAAATACATATGGGTAAAATAAATACAATGGATAAAATACATTATCCTAATGTATATATTTTTCATGTCTTTAACCAGGGGTTGGAAACTGGCAACCAGCTTGTAAGTATTTTGTTTGGCCTACACAGTGTTTTGTTGTTGTTGTTGTTGTTTTAGGTTTTATTTTTAAGTAATCTCCACACCCATCATGGGGCTCAGATTCACAACCCCAAAATCAAGAGTTGCATGCTCTACTGACAGGGCCAGCCAGACACCCCAGTGTTTTAAAAACAGGAAACAATGTTCTTGTTCACCAGTATTTAAAGATCACACTTCTTACAGGGGCACCTGGGTGGCTGAGTCAGTTAAGTGTCTGACTTCAGCTCAGGTCATGATCTTACAGTTCGTGGGTTTGAGCCCCACATCATGCTCTGTGCTGACAGCTCAGAGCCTGGAGCCTGCTTCGGATTCTGTGTCTCTCTTTGTCTTTGCCCCTCTCCTGCTTGTGGTCTGTCTCTCTCTCTCTCTCAAAAATAAATAAAAACATTAAACATTTTCAAAAAAAGGTAATATCTCTCATAAAAATTTCTGGATTTCTGTTTTCCTTTATTCTTGAACATGAGATTTGCATTTCCTCATGGTAATAGTTGGCTGAAGACTGGCTACTTCCTTTAGCCAGGCCAAGCACTTCCATCAGCTACATCACCACCAGCACCACTTTGCTACAGGCAAAGAAGCAAGGGTAGCTGGAGTAGAGTGAAAAAGGAAAGTCATTGGAGTGCCCAGAGGTTCAGTAATAAGTCAGAATATGGCAGATCTTGAGGCCATGATAAGGACTCTGGATTTATTCCAAGTGAAGTGGGGAATTAATGAGGGGTTTTGAGCAAAAGAGTGACCTGATCTGAGATTTGAAATTAATCACACAGCTACTCTGCTGATATTAGAATGTAAGGGGAAGACACGAGAATGCAATGGTGGAAATGGCAAACCTGTTCAGAGGTTTTCTATAATGATCATGAGATACCTTGGACCATAATGATAGCAAGGGAGGTGATGTTAAGTGGTGGAAACACTTGATGTCAACAGAATCACCTGATGAATTAGATGTGTGATGTGGGAGAAAGAAGACTTTCTTTGGGTTTTTGGCCTGAGTAACTAGAGGGGTGAAGTTGCTATTTGAGATGAAGAAGCTGTAATAGGAATAAGTTTCAGGGGGGAAATAGGGAGATCCATTTTGGACATGTTCACCTTGAGATGTATATAGGATGTTCAAAGGAAATGTTGAAAAAGCTGTTAGCCAGGAATCTGAAGTTTAGGGGACATGTCTGGCTAGCAATAAATCTTTCCTCTTCTGATCCAGTCTCATAACTTTTAATGTCATGTAATACCATATAATGCTGCTGACTCCCAAATGTTTACGATGGATTCAAGGCAGATTGTGGTAGTATGGCTCTGCGGCCAGGGAAGGGAAAGGTGGGTATTTGAGTCAGCTTTGTCTCTGATCTTAGAACAGGAATGGTTTTAGTCCCTGCGTTTGAGTCTCTGCTCATAAACTGAGGCTCATATGATTGTCAATTTTACTGTTTTATATCTGGTAAGCTGTAGAGGCAAATTTGGATCAAGGTCTCAGGTCCACACCTGGGGTTCTTTTCTCCACTCCACCAGCCAGTCTTTAGCAAGGCTATCTTTCAAAGAACCACTCTCCTTGCTTTCTCAACCCTTTCTAGGCATTCAATTTCTCCCTTAGCTTCCCTGGGCCCACTTAATTTCAGCAGTAGGAATCTTAGTGCTGAGCTATTGAAATATGAGGGAAAATCCTCGACTAAGACTGTTAGGTTCCAGCTACTAGGTGTACTTTGCCCTTGGTCAAGTGATTCTTAACTTCCATCCAGGTTAACGTCCTCAGGAATTCTGTGGTTCTAGCAGCTTGAAACTTTTCCCTTTCCCAATTCAGTTCAACTTCTGTTCTTTGAATGTGGCTGCAGGTCTGGGGAATCGTGGTCTAGCGAAGGGAGAAAAGGCATGCTCTCAGGCAGCTGTAACTAGGATGACACCCCCCAACATGCACGCCCAGCAAGTTCAGGGCTGGACTTAGGGCCAAGCTTTGTCCCCGGAGCCTGCGCTCTCCTCCCTGGGCTTCCCGGAGAGCGGGGGGCTTCCGGCGGGCCCCCTCCTCCCGGGGGCGGGGCCTACCTCTCCCACTCCCGCCTCCCCGGCTGCGCGCGGCTGCGGGCCGCGGTCACGTGAGCGCGGCGCGGCGGGGGAGGGGCCCTGATTTCCGGGCGGCGGAAGGAGACGCGGCCGCGTGAGGACGAGGCGATTTGAAAACACGCTCTGGGAGCTAGAGGCTGAGGCCGGTGGCGCACGCCGTCGCCTCGTGGGCTTCTGTTCGGACGCTCCTCTCCTCTGTCTCCGCGCCCCGGTCCCGGCGGGCCTTCAGGTGAGCGGCCGCCGCCCGTCGGGCCGGGCCCTCCCGGGGCGTGGGACGGCGCGCGGGGCCGTCGCCCCCCGGTCCGCGGCCCAGGCGGGCCGGGCCGGCTGTGGCCGGTCTGCGCGTCCGGAGGCTGTCCCGCGGCGCCGCGGCGGAGCGGGGCCTGCGTGCGGAGCTGGGCTGTGCGGGGGCGGGGCGCCCCGCGGGCGTTTGAAGCGCCTCAAGTGACTGGGCGGGTTCGCGCGGTTTCGCGTCCCGGAGACTTTTAGGCCGGGGTGTGTAGGTTGGGCCCCACTTCCCCGACTGTGGCCCTGATAGCCGTCCGTGGGAGTAGAAGGCACGGTAGTTTCTGCAGCCCGCCGGTTCTTCACTTGTGGGATGCTGGACCGAAGTGGGGCGGTGGGGATGAGTGGGCGTCTCCTACTCGGCCCCGTCGCCGTCCAGGTGTGGGGGTTTAGCAGTCTTGGCGGAGCAGAGTGGGTTCGGCGGCTGTCTGGAGGCGCCCCTGTGTGGGGCATTTACTTTCTGGGAAGTCTGGTGTCTCCGATTGTACCCCTCAGGAGAGTTGGGAGGAACTCGTGAGAGTAAGGGGTTGGCGGGGAAATTACCAAAGGTCGACTGCAGTGTGCATTTTTATTTATTTATCTATCTTTTGCAAAAGAAGCTGGAAATTAAGGTGGTAGACAAAGTAGCTGAAAATCGATTAGGTCGAAATTCTGACACGCTGGAATCTTAATTTTGTTGAAATTAGAAGACCTGCGACTGGAATGTATGAAATTCACTTCTAAAACTTTAGGGGCTCACCCGCGTAGGAGGTCCAGTGATGTGAGATTTCAACCCCTGACGCCTGAGTTTCTAGCTACTATTCAGTGTTGGCTGCTGTAAAAATGTCTTATTCAGAATATTTGCTGTGCTATGAAAATCTTTATTTTTGTTTTATTTACTTATTTTTAAAGATTTAATTTTATGTAATCTTCACACCCATGATGGGGCTTGAAATTGGAACCCTGAGATCCAGGATCCAGAGTTATATGCTCTACCGACTAAGCCAGCCAGGTGCCCTTGAAAATCTTTATTTAACTAAAAAAAAAAAAAAAAAAAAAAAGTTTTTTAAAAAGTTTATTTACTTTGAGAGAGGGAGAGAGAGCGTAAGCAGGTGTGGGGCTGAGAGAGAGAGAGAGAGAGAATGAGAATGAGAATTTCAAGCAGACTCCCTGCTGATGGTGAAGCTTGAACTCACAAACCTGAGATCATTACCTAAGTGGAAATTAAGAGTCAGAGGCTTAACTGACTGAGCCACCCAGGCATCCCCTTTATTATTTTTTTTAAGTTTATTTATTTTGAGAGAGAGAGAGAGAGAGAGACAGAATCCCAAGCATTCTCCGAGCTGCCAGTGTGGAGCCCATTGTGGGACTTGATCCCATGAGTAGCCAAAATCCAGAGTCTGAGCTTAACTGACTGAGCCAGCCAGGTGCCCCTGAAAATCTTTTATTTTTATTTTATTTTATTTTATTTTATTTTATTTTATTTTATTTTATTTTATTTTATTTTATTTTATTTTTATTATTTTATTTTTTTAATTTTTTTTAACATTTATTTATTTTTGAGACAGAGAGAGACAGAGCATGAGTGGGGGGGGGGCAGAGAGAGAGGGAGACACAGAATCTGAAACAGGCTCCAGGCTCTGAGTTGTCAGCACAGAGCTCCATGCGGGGCTCAAAGTCACCAACTGTGAGATCATGACCTGAGCCGAAGTCGGATGCATAACCAACTGAGCCACCCAGGTGCCCCTGAAAATCTTTATTTTAATGTGAAAGTAACAAATTGGTAATAGGACTTTAAAAATTCCTAGTATATAAATGGTCTTTGTGTACCATAAAATAATATTATTAGCTTTAAAAGTCAAGGAAGGGCCATCAGCCCTCTTAGTTTCTAATAGGGAAATTACTGTGACTAATATAAAGTGATGCATAATATGGTATAAGCTTGACCGACTGTATGTTGGACACAGGTCAGGTAGTTAGTGGCTAAAGATAGCCCAGAGGATTGGTGAGTGGGGGTTAATTCATTTTTTGTCTCATACCGTTTATTTTCATCTCTAGTACTAGCTAATGATAAAATTGTAGGGAAAGTTCACAAAGAGTGCTTGCTTAATTAAAAACTTTTTGTATTAAAAGAGGCCAGGTGAGGGGCACCTGGGTGGCTCAGTTATTTGAGCCCCCGACTTCAGCTCAGGTCATGATCTCTTGGTCCATGAGTTCAAGCCCCACTTTGGGCTCTGTGCTGACAGCCTGGAGCCTGCTTTGGATTTTGTTTCTCTCTCTCTGCCCCTCCCCACTTGTGCGTGTCCCCCTCTCTCTCCCTCCCTCCCTCCCTCCCTCCCTCCCTCCCTCCCTCTCCCTCTCCCTCCCTCTCTCTCCCTCCCCCCCTTCTCCCCCTCTCAAAAAAGTAAATATTAAAAAAAAATTTTTTTTTAAATAAAAAGGCCAGGTGAGTATTCTTTTTAGGTTTTGCTTATCTGTTTTTTAAAACTAGAATAACTAGAGGTGTGGGTGGGGTGAAAACTTGGAATTGGTATAAATGAAATAAGTTAAGCCATTTTGCCACTCAGGTTTCCAGTCCTCACCTTAATTCCAGTATGTGTAACATAAAGCTGATTTTGCAGAGCTCTGTTTTGTAAGTCCCTCTTCAACTCCCTAACACAGGACTGACAAATCTTTCTGAGGCTCATCTTTAATTTAGTGCCACCTTCCTCAGTTGGTTTTGTGAGAATTGAATGCCAGTGTACATAATGTATCTCATATTGTGCTTGATAATGTTTTGGTCCTAAGAGTTTGAGGAAAATGTACGTGTTGTTATACGTATTGAACAGTGCCAGGTGCAGTTCTCAGTGTTTTACAAATAGGAACTCATTTGCTCCTTATTAATCCTATCCTGTAACAATTATATGAGGTAAGTATTATTATTATCATCCCTGTTTTGATAAAACAGATAAAAACTGAGGCACAGTTTTAACTACAGCTAGAAAGTGGCAGTCTGAATAAGAACTGAATCAGTCTGGCTCTAGAATCTGCTTTTAACCTATGTTGCCAAATCCTACCTAGCTTAAGGGGCTCTAATGTGGTAAAACCTTGCAATCATGTGAATTTGGATGTATTGTTATAGGGGATTGGCTTCTGGATTCCTGGAACTTGAGCTGCTTGGTCTTGCACAAGCCATTTTATTTCACAATAATGTAAACCTTCATTTTATTCACATTTTTTGTGAAGTCACATTGTTGTGACTTCTAAAAAAATTTCTGGACATAGCATAGTTATGATAGACGAGACGTTTTATTTCAGAGGTACTTACCTGTTCTAGTGGGTGTATAGTGGTGAGCAGAATTCATTATTTTTGTAGCATGTGGAAAAGTTTTCAAGAAGGGTTGAGCTGATTCCAGGTATAGGAGGCTATATTTTAGATAGATGTTAGCTTATGAGAAGATAAAGCTGGAGGGGAAGTTAGGAAGGACGTGAAATGTCAAGCTATGGAGTTTTTACTGTAAGGGAGTGGAGGAACAGCTGAAAACTCCTGAGCCAAATCTGTGTTTAGAAAGATCTCTCTCGTGATTCTAGCAAATGGACTGGGGAGTAGACACTAGAAACGAGGCAAGCATACTGATGGGGAAACTAATAACAGTCTGGGGTAGAAGTAAAGGATTTAAGAGGTGGCCTGGGAATGGGTAGGAGGCACAGATCAGAATTTTTGTGTGGGAAGTTTTGGATGTAAACTGAAAGAATGATGAAGAGGGGGAAGTACAAAATGACATATTTGTGCCCAGGTTATGTATTACAACAGTGGCCTAGCTGGTTTTTGTTCCTTACTCCTCTGTTATACTATACTCCCTTTTATACGGCTTTTATTTCCTGGTTTGGATACTGTTTTCTGTTTAGTCTGAACCTATCCTGGTGTTCAAAATGCTGATACTTCATTTTTGCCCATACCAGGCTTATTCTCTACCCCTGAATCATATGGTGTTTTCCTTACTCAATGAAATGCCCATTAACTCTCCTTGCTACCTATCTCTGAATCTTACACATTTTTCAAGCACCAGTTTAGATTCATGAAACCTTTTCTGGCTGTTAAAGCCTGCGTTAGATGAAAACATTAGTCTTCAGACTTAGTTTTGTTTCATTAGTAGAGGTTCCTCAGGGACTTTGGGGGGCCAGGAACAGATATAAGGTATATTTAGCAATCTGTGTGCCACCCCCTCCCCCAGCCACCCACCCCAAACCTGGACCTGGTTATTTCAAAAGGTTTCCATTCCACCGCTAAAAACGCTTGACAGATTTGTGGCAGGGTTGTTGCCTTATTGTTGATGACTTCTCTTTATATGTGTCTTGACTAAGGTGTACCTGTTGGTAAAGGTATTCTCCATTTAATACTTTGATCCTGTGGCACAGTCACTGTTGGCCTTGAATCTTGATTAGCTTTGAAATAAATTTTAGAGTAATATAAATGTTGGAAAATACCTTCTTTATTCTTTTATAGGTTATTTTCTTTATCCATTTTTAAAATTCTTTTCATTATAGCACTCAAGAATGACCAAAAAAAGAAAACGCCAAGATGATTTTCAAAAAGTAAAACTAAAAGTGGGTAAAAAGAAACCCAAATTAGAAAATGCTACTGTTACAAACTTTAAAACGAAGACTATACATCTGCCTGAGCAACTCAAAGAAGATGGAACTCTTCCAACGAACAATAGAAAACTTAATATAAAGGTAAATCATAAATACTGTTTTGATAAAGTAAGATTTTTCTTTGAAATCATCTAGAATGTTTTTTGTGAAAAGTTGTATTGATTCTCAGGGTTTATTGACGGCCTAAGTTCGGCGTTTGTCCATTAATCAAATCTGAGTTGCCACTGCAGCTTTCCCATCTCCTCCAGAAAGACTTGCTCAACTAAATGCACAGTGATTTCTGTTATATACCTATTTGATGTGTTAATATATGATCTGGAAGAAATTCTGTTTAACTTTTCAATGTAACAATTTTTTGATGTGACAATTTTCTAGCTGTTTTTATAGTTCATGAAGATCTTTTCTTACTGATTTTTTTTTTTTTTTTTTTTTAAGAGAGAAAGTATACGAACTGGGGGGAGGGAGGATCTTAAGCAGGCTCCTCACCCAGTGCAGAGCCCGAAGATCTTGTCTTACTCATTTTGAACCCACATAACTTACAGGTTCTCAGTAAATGTGTGAAGTTAATTCAAGTTTGAGCAATAGTTTTGTTTAAAATTTTAACAGCTTTATTGAAATGTAATTTATGCATAATAAAATCAACCCATTTAAAGTGTGCAATTCTGTAACTTTTAATGTATTTATAGTTATGCTATTATCCCCACAATCTAATTTTAGAACAGTTTTATCATGCCAGAAAGAAACCCTATATCTATTACAGGTCACTCCCCATTCTTCTCCCCTAGCTCTAGGCAGCCATTAATCTGCTTTTTGTCTGTGTAGATATGCTTATTCTGGTCATTTCATATAAATGGAATAATATGATATGTGGTCTTTCGTTACTGGTCTTTTAGTTAATATGTTTTTGAGGTTCATCTGTGTTACAGTGTATCTGTGAGAACAGTACTTCATTTCTCTGTACTGTTGAATAGAGTTTCAGTGCATGGTTAATGTCACATTTTATCACTCATCAGTTGATGGACATTTGGTTGCCACTTTTTGACTCCCATGTGTAAAGCTGTTATGAGCATTTGTGAACCAGTTTTTGTGAAGATCAAGATTTTCTAGTTTTGCTTTTAAGTTCTGAAGTTAAATAAAATTGAAAAGGTACTTGAAGTTACTTTTTTTCCCCACAGATGGTATAAAGTATTCCACAAATAAAATTGTCAAATGTTATACTCAGAATACACACATATCCTGAAAGACTATTTAAAATAAGGAGAATGCATTTGTTAAATTAAGAGTATATAAACGTACCTACCATATGTTTGGTACATAGTAGGTTTTTCAGTAGTGATGATGATTGTTGTCACTTTAAATGATAGCCTACATGCAGGTTAATTTCAGAAAGAAGATTCTGAGCAAGAGTTACGTAATGTTTTTATTAAGCTAAGTATATTTTAAAGATAAAACAATCTTAGTAAAAGCTAAATAACATTTCAAAAATACTTACTGAAGTAGTTTCCTCAAGGAGAGTTAATTTATTAGCATAGTTTTAGTTAGCATGTTTATTTGAAAATGTTATAATATAGCTAAATCCTGTATTTTTATTTTTAGGATTTGCTGTCACAGATGCATCACTACAATGCTGGGGTTAAACAAAGTGCTCTTCTTGGACTTAAAGACCTTTTGTCTCAATACCCATTTATAATTGATGCACACCTTTCAAACATATTAAGTGAAGTGACTGCTGTGTTTACAGATAAAGATGCTAATGTACGATTAGCAGCAGTTCAACTTCTTCAATTCCTGGCCCCCAAAATACGAGCTGAACAAATTTCTCCATTTTTTCCTTTGGTAAGTGCCCATCTCTCTAGTGCCATGACTCACATTACTGAAGGAATTCAGGAGGACTCTTTAAAAGTTTTGGACATTCTGCTGGAACAGTACCCAGCCTTAATTACTGGCCGTAGCAGTATATTGCTTAAGAATTTTGTAGAACTTATTTCTCATCAGCAGCTGTCCAAAGGACTGGTAAATAGAGACAGATCCCAGTCCTGGATACTTTCTGTAAATCCTAATCGGAGACTCACTTCTCAGCAGTGGAGGCTGAAAGTCTTAGTGAGACTCAGTAAATTCCTTCAGGCCTTGGCAGATGGATCCAGTAGGTTGAGAGAAAGTGAAGGACTTCAGGAACAAAAAGAAAATCCCCATGCCACTAGCAACTCCATTTTTATCAACTGGAAGGAACATGCCAACGACCAGCAGCACATCCAGGTTTATGAAAATGGGGGTTCACAGCCAAATGTCAGTTCACAGTTCAGGCTACGGTAAGAAGGATTTCAGTTATGTCCACACTCAGTTTTCCTATATTGAATTTTAACTGCTGATCATTGATGGCTAATTGTGGGGAGACATGAAGTTGTCTTTTATAGTTTTCATATAGTTACTCATGATTTGATTTTATTTACTGATGGGAGGAGTCATCTGAAAGTATTAATTTGTTCATTTCTTACAAAGCCTAATGAGAAATAAAACTTGATGGTCTTTTTTGGCTTTGTCATCTTAGAATTTTATTTTCTTACTAGTCTTGATCAATGTAATTGTCAATTCAGGGAACTTCATTTTACTGGTACTTTACATTTAAGATTTAAATTAAACAGGGAGTGATATTTTTTAATCATTAATTTTTATTTTTCATTCTTACCTTTCCTTATTAGGTACCTGGTTGGAGGACTAGGCAGTGTGGATGAAGGCCTGTCATCTACTGAAAACTTGAAAGGATTTATTGAGATAATAATTCCATTGCTAATTGAATGCTGGATTGAAGCTGTGCCTCCACAGCTAGCTGCTTCTGTTGGAAATGGTATAGAAAGAGAACCTCTGCAGGTTATGCAGCAAGTTCTTAATATTATTTCCCTTCTGTGGAAACTCTCCAAACAACATGATGAAACTCATAAATTGGTGAGAACTTAATGGATTCTTTATTTTCTAAGTAATGCCTTTTATCATAAATGGGCAGGTTAGAAATTTACTAATTGATTGCTACTAATTGATTATGCATTTTCCAAAATAATTCTAGTGGTGTAACTATAAGCTTGTTTCTTATTTTAGCCCCAAAATGCAAGTTAAGATAGTCTTGTGAGGTGATTCTGAAATTTGTTTGTTTGTTTATTTAAGACAGCACAAGTGGGAGAGAGGGGCAGAAAGATTTTTTTTTGCGTGCACACGAGGGGTGGGGGGAGGGAGGGAGAATATCTTAAATAGGCTCCATGCTCAGCTTGATCCTGTGGCCCTGGGATCCTGACCTGAGCCGAAATCAAGAGGCAAGATGCTCAACTGACTGAGCCACTCGTGTGCCCCACTCTGAATATTTTTAATTTAAGTGAAATGTGTAACTGAATGAGCTTGTTTTCATTTGCTTTTATTAGATGTAATCACAGTAGTGTTACCATGTATTATTTATGGCAGATTGATTACGTAGGAGCATTCTAGTTTCTGGAGGCCTCTTATGGGATTAAAAAAGTTGCTTATTAAGGAGTTTCTTCCAGTGTATGCCACATTGTCAATTTTAGCAGAAATGGACCACAGTGAAGATCTTATAACTAACCTGTGATTTATAGAAGAAATTACTTACAGACTTGATTAGTGCATGCTGTTTCGTTTTCTCTTGGCAAGGGATATAAGATCAGAACACATTTCTAAAAGTCACCTTTCACTGTAGGTAAGCTGTAGTTCTAGGTATGGTCTGCGTGAAATTAACCTAAGATTCTAAGTTGTGTAGTAGTTTTTTACTAGAAAAGATGATAGTAAAGACGAGTTTCGTGATGATTTATCTGCTCTGTGGGGGAGAGTTGAATATTGGCAGCCTTTTTGAAGTGCTGTGGTATAGAGGATATAATGTATAGTCCATGGTGTAAGTAAGGAAGAACAAGATCTAAGATTAATTGGTATTAAATTAATATGATAGCACACTTAAAGGGCAGCTGCAGGAACAATAAAGCTTAAAGTATCTGGTTTATAGAATTTCTGCAAGGATTTTTGACTAGGCAGGTGTGAATCCTTGAAGTTGCCTGCATGTGTACAAAACTGACAAAGCAGTTTTTTGGTTTTGTTCAATTTTTATTTCAAGCTGGAATTTAGAATGAGTTAATAGACTCCATAAAATAAGATGAAGGATAAACTAAAAAGAGTATTCAATGATCCTGAAAAGCATTGTGGAATCATACTAAGGTGTGTGTTTCTTGTAAGAGCTTGCTCTAGCACTATTAACCCATTATCCATCATCTGTAGGGTTGTTACATGAATTGCTTTTTCAAATAGGATGGTATTTTATTGACTACAGTTTTGAGCCTGTCTCATGATTCATTGCATACATTGGCAAGAAATTGATCAGGGTTGGGGGTAAAGTGTATAATTTTATGAAAGCAAAGCTTACTGTCCTTTATGGCAATTAACCTATGGTGTAAGCTAGTGACTAACAATGCATACAGGTTTTTGGTAAAGCATGTTATTTGCATTCTTGAATGGATTTATCTGAAGATGGGATAGAAAGTAAAAGTCACGATATCAACATAAACCTTAAGTACCAGTCTTTCCTTCATTTTTAGAAAACTAAGAAAAATTCTAAGCATTTTGGTGTTTGGTGACACACAGGCACTAATTGTTAATCCTTTAGTAATAGTGTTTGTAACCAGATAGAATGGTAGGACCAAATGCAAATTCATTAATTATGCTAATTTTATATTATGCACTATTCAGATAATACTGTGAAAAGATCTAAACACTGCTTTAATTTTATGGATATTTCAAGTTGTATGCCTTAGAACTATTCTGTGCTATTATAATACGACTGTTAACAGTTCATTAACGTAGGACACTATATTCAGAAGACTGTTTTGTATAGATTGTTGAACGCTATGTAGAATACTGAACTGGGATACTATTTAAAATTCAAATAAATTGAAGAAAGTTTAATTTGAATAGAAGTAGTATTTAAAAGCATACACTGGTAGAATTCTCTAATTTACCTTGGCAAATTGGTTATGTTGAATTGTAATAACTGGATAAGATGAGATCTATTATTTTGTTAAAAAATTTTTTTAATGTTTATTTTTGAGAGAAAGAGCATGAGTGGGGGAGGGGCAGAGAGGGAGACACAGAATCTGAAGCAGGCTCCAGGCTCTGAGCTGTCAGCACAGAGCCCGGTGGGGAGCTTGAACCCATGGACCACAAGATCGTGACATGAGCTGAAGTCAGAGCTTAACTGACTGAGCCATTCCAGGCGCCCCAAGATTCATTATTTTAGAGACAAAGCATGAATATGTATGCGAGCTGTACAAGGTGACATTAAAATGCATTAATTTATTTTTTGCTACCATTATGTTTGTCTCACTCATCTTCAGTTATAGCTTAGTAGTTAAGATACTGGATAACCTATAACAGCTCAAACTTTAAAAGAGGAATGAAATGGCATTCCTTGGTCTTAAATGCAAATTGTGTCCCACAACCTAAATTGTAGCTCTTTTCTCTCAGAAAATGTGAAGGTCTTCTGGGAGCACCTGGGTGGTTCAGTTGGTTTAGCATCTGACTCTTGATTTCGGCTCAGGTCATGATCCTAGAGTCATGAGATTGAGCCCCGCATTGGGCTCCATGTTGAGTATGGAGCCTGCTTAAGATTCTTTATCTTTCCCTCTGTCCTTCTACCCTGCTTGTGCATGCACTGGCTCGCTCTATAAAATTAAAGAAAAGGCGGGGGAGAGGGGGCACCTGGGTGGCTCACTTGGCTGAGGGTCCTTCTTTGGTTCAGGTCATGATCTCACGGTTCGTGGGTTCGAGCCCCATGTCGGGCTCTGTGCTGACAGCTCAGAGCCAGGAGCCTGCTTCGGATTCTGTGTCTTCCTGTCTCTCTGCCCCTCCCCCACTCACGCTCTGACTCTCTCACTCAAAAATAAATATACATTAAAAAAAATTTAACAGAAAAAGTGTATAGGGCTTCTATTGATAAATTGGTATCTAGATTAGGTGCAGCCTTGGGACACTTGCTTGCTTTTAGGTTTTGCTAAATGTATTTATTTGCTGCATAGTTGAGAAACTTCATTTTAATCCAGGTTTTATTATTTATTAAAGTTTATTTATTTAGAGACAGTATGCACACATGCATGAGCAGGGAAAGGGCAGAGTGAGAGGGAGAGAGAGAATCCCAGTCAGACTCCATGCTCAACATGGAGCCTGACATGGGTCTTGACTGTGAGATCGTGTCCTGAGCTGAAATCACAAATCGGATGTTCAACCAGCTGAGCCACCCAGGTGCCCCTTAGCTTTGTATTTTAATGCTTGCTATTTTTAGTTTATTTACTTCATTGCTCACGTCTTTTTTCCCATGAAGATTGGAATTTGTACAACGTGATGCAATTATGCATCAGGATTTGTTGAGCATCTATAAATATGGCTGTTTAAGTTAATTAAGATTCAGTTCCTTAGTCACACTGCTGCATTTCAAGTGCTCAATAGCTACATGTGGCTAGTGGCTGTGGTATTAGAAAACACAGATGAGTAATAATTCCATCACTGCAGAAAGGTCTGTTGAATAATGTTGCTGTACAGAGTCTCAGGTGTTGTTCTAGGCTTGGGGAATATAGAGATGAACATGACTGACAAGGTTGCTTGCCCTCCCAGTACTTAACTTTTGGTGGGATTGGTGGTTGGTAAACAAATATATAATGTCAATACTAAAAAGAAAGATGAAAGTTAAGCAGGGTAAAGAGAACATGTGCTGGAACAGAGTGAGTGGGAGCTGTATTTTATTATTATTATTATGATGATGATGATGATGAAGGTTACTTATTTATTTTGAGAGTGAGAGAAAGAAAGAATCCCAAGGCTATGCACTGTCCGTATAGAGCCCAATGCGGGGCAAACTCATGAACTGTGAGATGACCTGAGCTGAAATCAAGAGTCAGAGGCTTAACAACTGGGCCACCCAGGTGCCTCAAGGGGGAGCTATTCTAAATAGATAGTCAGGAAACGCTTTCATGGCTTTTAAATGTCACTGAATAAAGTTAAAGGAGCAAGTCTTAGACCTGTGGGAAGAACCTTCCAGGCATAGGGAACAGCAAGTGCAAAGCCCCTGAAGTGAGAACAAATTTGGCATATCTGAGGAATGGCAGGAAAGCCTGTGCAAGTGAGGTACTAAGAGAATGGTAGAAGATAAGGGGAAAAAGTGACAGTGGCCAGATCATGTAGCACCCTATTGTCCATGGTAAGAAGTTTGGATTTTAATCCAAGTATGGTGAAAAGACATTGGAGAATTTTCAACAGGGAAGTGGCATGATCTGAATTATGTTTATTTAACTTTAATATGACGAATTGGTACATAGAACACTAGTGAACTTCTCTGTGATCAGCATCCAGGTCTAGCAAAACTGTGGAACCCAAACTCACACCATCTTTCCTGTGAATGACCAGTCCTGCCCTACATACATACTTACTCCCTTTCTTCTTTCCTGTGTTATTTGGAAGTATGGTTTATGCTTTAAAAGGTCACCGTAGGGGTGCCTGGGTGGCTCAGTTGCTTAAGCATCCGACTTCAGCTCAGGTCATGTTCTTGCAGTCTGTAGGTTCGAGCCCCACATCAGGCTCTGTGCTGACAGCTCAGAGCCTCGAGCCTGCTTCGGATTCTGTGTCTCCCTCTCTCTCTGGCCCTGCCCTGCTTGCATTCTGTCTCTCTCTCAAAAATAAACATTTCTTTAAAAGAATAAAAAGATCACCCTGGCTACTATGTAGAGAATTGACTTTTGAGAAGGGCAAGAGGAAAAGTAGGGAGACCAGTTGGGAGGCTACTGCAGTAATCTTGGTAAGAGTGGTGGCTTAGAATAGAATGGTAGCTAGAGTTGAAGTGATGAGAAGCAGCTGGGTTCTGATAAAGTCAGTGGGACTGCTGATGTGTATAGTGAAGGAAAGAGGAGCAAGAATGGTGCCTGCGTTATGATCCAAATGACAGTGTGACTGCTGGTGGGGAGATCAGTTTATTCATGTTAAATTTAACATGCCTGTTAGAAGTTCAAGAAGACATGTTGAGTATACAGTGATAAATTAGCACAAAGAGAAGAATACAGTAAAGGATACTAAGGAGCTGTAGGGTAACCAGCTAGTCCTACATCCCAAGAAACCTTTTAGTCCCTGGAAAAATGGAATGGTTGGTTCTCTGGATAGGAGAAAATAAGAGTGTTGTAATTTGGAAAAAGTGTTTCAGGTAGGAGAGAAAGATTCATGAGTACTGCAAGAACTTTAGAGAATTGCATTGCTTTTTGACAAATATTTTTAATGGGAAATAATAGAATTGCTGGGAAGTAGAGTTATTGTGTAACGGACCACTAGTACAAAGACTTTCTGGTATATTTTACAAATATTGCACTAGTGGTTCAAATTCAGAATTTTCTTCTCAATTAGTTTCTCCCTTTTTCTTTTAAACAGTAAATAAAATACAAGTAATGATAATTATTAAACACCAGAAAGATCTGTGGGTGACATTTGGGTGCTCTAATTTATTTTGATTTTAAAATTTATTTGTATCTTCTGTCATAAGCAAAAGATGTATTATAATGGTAAATATATAGTTGAATATTAATAAGTGGTCCCATTTCTGCTTAAAGTTTTATTGGTTATTTTAAATTGTTTCTTGTAGATTTTCTAATTTTTATTTATTTTAATAGGAGTCGTGGCTTCGAAAGAATTATCTTATTGATTTCAAACACCATTTTATGAGTCATTTTCCGTATGCCTTAAAAGAAATAACCAAGCACAAAAGGAAAGAGACAAATAAAAGGTATTGTGATTCCTTCCACTGTATAGACTTGAAAAAGTTTTTAACCTGAAATTACCAGAAGATAATTAGCCTTAAACTGAAACGTTCTAAACTGTGAGGGGTTTGTATCTAAATTTTGTGAGATAAAAGTAGCAGTAGTATGGCTGATCTTGAACAAGTAAGTCACTTTAAGCCTTGAGACTTCCGTTTCTTTTAATGTTTAAAAATCTAAAGTGAATATTTTTCACAGAGTATCAAGTTATATAAATAAGAATATAATAAAATTTGTTGAGGGGCTGATTTATTTGGGAAAGAGGTACTATGTAATCCCTAAGCAAGAAAGTATCTTAAAGGTCATGTAGTTGTGTCATTTATATATGAGGAAACTGGTAGTGAAACTATTATCAGTATCAGGAAGAAGGATAATTGGAGAGAAATAACTTTCTAAAACAATTTATG
The DNA here is from genome assembly GCF_022837055.1 of Prionailurus viverrinus. Taxonomy (NCBI): domain Eukaryota; kingdom Metazoa; phylum Chordata; class Mammalia; order Carnivora; family Felidae; genus Prionailurus; species Prionailurus viverrinus. The sequence continues at coordinate 25,415,450 of NC_062573.1, forward strand.
GATTAGAAGATGGAATTTAAAATTGTAAGCCTGGGGGCGCCTGGGTGGCGCAGTCAGTTAAGCGTCCGACTTCAGCCAGGTCGCGATCTCGCGGTCCATGAGTTCGAGCCCCGCGTCAGGCTCTGGGCTGATGGCTCAGAGCCTGGAGCCTGTTTCCGATTCTGTGTCTCCCTCTCTCTCTGTCCTCCCCCGTTCATGCTCTGTCTCTCTCTCTGTCCCAAAAATAAATAAAAGTTGAAAAAAAAATTTTTTTTTAAATTGTAAGCCTGAAAACAGTTTAAATGTTCACCTCAAGTGAGAGCAAGTAAGCGTAGAAACAAGTTATCTAATAAAATTTGAGAAGCAGGTGCAAGCTAGAACGCTAAAAGTGGTAGTTCCTCAAATGAGTAAATGCCTGAAGGGGTCTTAGTCTGTCAGATGATTGTTATATTTGTCAAAGGGAAGAAACTACCTGGAGAATCAATGAGGCTCTTTGAGCAGGGTTTAGAGGATTGCTTAGAAGTGACAAGCCTGTTGGAGGCCGATAAGGTTTTCATTTCTTCATTAAATATTTTGGTTGCTTACTATAAAAGTATCATAATAGAGATCATCAGATGTTTTCTTGTTCTAAGCAATTCATAAAGTTGTTTAAATCAGTCAAAATACAAAATTGGTAAAAATATGTCGGGGAAGAGTTAGGAGACAGAAACCACTCTAGTGATTTTAACAGCATTAAAAAAAAAAATTTATTTAGTGCACTCAAACAGGGGAGGGGCAGGGGCGGTGCAGAGGATCCAAAGGGGGCTCTGTGCTGATAGCAGTGAGACTGCTGTGGGGCTCAAACTCAGAAACCGTGAGATTGTGACCTGAGCCGAAGTTGGACATTGAACTGACTGAGCTACCCAGGTGCCCCAAAGAACTGAAAAGGCAAAAGGAAACATAATATGGAGATAGCCACTCAGGAAAGTAGGTACTATCTCTAGAAGTGGGAGAAAGAAGAGAGCAAGAAGCTTGGAGGAAATGCTTTGTGGCACCAAAACTCTGACCCCTGGGAAAGTGGTTTTTCCTTAGTGGGCATGAATGTTTTTGAGAAATGAAGAGGGGCCTCGAGCTGGGGCTCAAAACTTTGCTAAGGGAATTTTGGCTGGCTGGTGCTTCTTCGGGTCATGAAGTTGCTGGTTTTGTGTCACAAAAACTGCAAACTGGATTCAACTGTGGCTACTAGAATAAACTGCTTCTGGCCTGAGGAAGAGTTGTTGAGTTGAATTGGCAGCAAAAGGAACCAAAAACAGGACTGGGAAGCAAACAGAAAGGAGAGTATCCCATCTTTCTCCTACAGCTTTCTAGTCTCTTACTAGGACCCCTTCATTGGCAGAGCTTAACAAGAAGCCAGCTGCAAAGGAAAAATGTGGCCTAGAGTCCCAGCTGTAGGATGACAAAGCAGAGTATAGAAGGGTGGGTTTGAAGCTTAAAAACAATAGTCCAGTAACTGGCAGGAGGAAAATTGAATTGTATGTAGCAGAAGGCAGTTTATTTAAGGGTTATTAGAATTGTATAATTAACAAGCGCTATAGGAGTTTATAAGAAGAGAAAGATCCTTGATGGGATGAACAGATAAAGCTATATTGAAGAGTAGTATTTGAGCATGGATATGACTTTAGCAGGCATAAATGAAGCAAGGGATGAGAGATTATACTAACTAGAAGAGGTAGCATGTAAGAAAACCATAGGATTAGGTAATGGAGAGCATGGGACAGATCTGGGTCAAATCTGATTTCTGCTGTTTACCAGCCTTGATGCTGAGAGACATTCCTTGTCTGTGAAATTTAGTGCCAAAGGGTCAAAGCTGAAAGATAAATGAAGACTTTTGGTTGGATCAGAACTGCGTCTTTGGAAGATTAATTTAGTGAGTTTCTGGAGTTGGAGGGGACAGTCAAATAGGTAGCTACTTTCTTGAGTAAGGTATTAGGTTCCCCACCTCCCATCCCTCAACAAACATGATTTTTTATTAGAGCAAAACTTTTAAATCTGGTCCATGGATAAGCTTCAGAAAGTCCTAGAACTCTTGAAGAGTTTTATGTGTGTGTATTTTTCTTGATAAGAGCTTCCATACATAATTTTCATCAAAATGAGATTAAGTAGTGGTTAGGAAGTTTAGCATTTAGTAGACCATTAAATGCAAGTAAATTATCCAAGAGTGGGTGTGCTGTCATTATTCAAAACATTTATTGAACACTTAACATGTGGAAGGCAGTTACTGTACTGTGTGCTGAGCATTTTGAGGTAAAGGGGTGATGCTTTGGAGTACAAGCTAATGGGGGAGATGTTTATTTCTGATTGTTTAATCTGTGACCAACTGTGATAAAGTTAAGGAACAGTTTAGGGTAATATGAGAGTATATAATAAGGAGCTTGTCCTGATCTTTTAAGAGGGAATAGAGTTGTAGGGAAGGCTGCCCTGATGAAGTGATTTGTACCAAGATATAAAAGGTAAAAAGGAGTTAACTTTATGAAGATGTTGAGGTAATGAAATTGTGGAATTTTTTAAAAAGATTTTATTTTATTAAAAAAAAATTGTAACATCTATTTTAGAGAGACAGAGATAGAGCGCGAGCAGGGGAGGGGCAGAGAGAGAGGGAGACACAGAATCAGAAGCAGGCTTCAGGCTCCCTGGTGTCAGCTCAGAGCCCAATGCGGGGCTTGAACCCACGAACCATGGGATCATGACCTGAGCCGAAGTCGGACGCTTAACCGACTGAGCCACCCAGGCGCCCCTTGGGGTTTTTCTTCTTGAGGTAGACCTGTGTTACTATAAACTTCTTTCTTAAAATTTTTTTTAAACCATTTGAAAAAAATTTTTTTTAATGCCTGTTAATTTTTTGAGAGAGAGAATATGAGTGGGGGAAGGGGCAGAGAGAGAGGGCAACACACGAAGCAGGCTCCAGGCTCTGAGCTGTCAGCGTAGAGCCCAATGTGGGGCTTGAACTCACGATCCACGTGATTATGACCTGAGCCCAAGTCAGATGCTTAACCAACTGAGCCACCTATATAAACTTCTTTCTTAAACCACTTTGCTACAGCCCAAAGATTTTGGACTGTTGTGTTTTCATTTTCATGTAATTTTTGATGTTCTCTGATTTCTTGGTTGACCCATTCATTGTTTAATGGCATGTTATTTAACTTAACCTCCATGTATTTGTGCTCTTTTCAGATTTTTTTCTTGTGGTTTAGTTGTAGTTTGATGGCATTGTGGTGAGAAAAGATGTATATAGAACATTGATTTTTTTTTTTTTTTAATTTGTTGAGACTTGTTTTGTGGCCTCATATGTGATCTATTCTGGAAAATGTTCCGTGTGCACTTGAAAAGAATTTGTACTGTGCTGTTTAAAAAAATTTTTTTTTCAACGTTTTTTATTTATTTTTGGGACAGAGAGAGACAGAGCATGAACGGGGGAGGGGCAGAGAGAGAGGGAGACACAGAATCGGAAACAGGCTCCAGGCTCCGAGCCATCAGCCCAGAGCCTGACGGACCGCGAGATCATGACCTGGCTGAAGTCGGACGCTTAACCGACTGCGCCACCCAGGCGCCCCTGTACTCTGCTGTTTTAAGATAGAATGTTCTGAATATGTTCAATCCATGTGGTCCAAGATTTCATTCAAAGCCACTATCTCTTTGTTGATTTTCTGTTTGGATGACCTGTCCATTGATATAAGTGGACTTTTAAAGTCCCCTATTATTATTGTATTACTATCAGTTATTTCTTTTATGTTTGTTATTAACTGTTTTTTGTATTTGGGTGCTCCCATGTTGGATGTGCAAGTACTTAAAATTTTTATATCCTCTTGTTTGGAATGCCCCCTTTATTATTACATAGTGCCCCTTTTTGTCTTTTGTTATAGTCTATAACAAGTCTTTTTAAAGTCTATTTTGTCCAGTGTAAGTATTGCCGCCTTGGTTTTCTTTTAACATCCATTTGCATGATAAATATTTTTTCATCCCCTCACTTTCAATCTGCACATGTCGTTAGGTCAGAAACGAGTCTTTTGTAGGCAGCATATAGTTGGGTCTTGTTTTTTTAATCCACTCTGTCACCCTGTGTCTTTTGATTGGATCATTTAGTCCATTTACATTCAAAGTAAATATTGAATAGATATGTATTTACTGCCATTTTGTTACTTGTTTTATGGTTGTTCCTGTAGATTTTCTCTGATCCTTTCTCTTCTCTTGCTCTCTTTCATAGTTAGTTTGCTTTCTCTAGTGATATACTTGGATTCTTTTCTCTTTATTCTTTGCATATCTATTACTGATGTTTGATATGTGGTTATCATTAGGTTTGCACATAACATCTTCTACATGCATATGGCAGTCTATATTAAGTTGATGATCATTTAAGTTTATACTGTTATTTACTCCTCTCCTTCCCATGTTTTAGGTACATGGTTTCATATTTTACATCCTTCTATTTTATGAATCCCTTAACTGAATATTTACAAATACATTTATTCTTATTGCTTATGTGTTTTCTACTTTTTGTACTCTCACTTATGGTGTTTTTTTTCATTCAGAGTGCCCTTTAAACATTTCTTGTAGGGCTGGTTTAGTGGTCATGCGCTCCTTTAGTTTTTGTCTGAGAAACTCTTTTATCTCTCCTTCTATTCTGGATATTCTTGGCCACAGATTTTTCCCTTTCAGCGTGTTGAATATATCCTGCTGTACTCCTTTCTGGCCTGCAAAGTTTCTGCTGAAAAATCCACTGATACCCCTGTAGGGTTCACTTGTATGTAACTGTCTTACTTTCTCATGGTCCTTTAAAAATTTTTTCTTTATCACTACTTTTTGCCATTTTAATTACTATGTTTGTTGGTGCGGATGGCCATGGTTTGAATTGGGAGTGGGGGGAGGGTCTCTTTTTCCTGAATCTGGATCTCTGTTCCTTCCCCAGACTAGGGAAGTTTTCAGGTATTATTTCTTCAAATAAATTTTCTTCCCTCTTATCTCCTCTTCTGAGATCCCGATAATGCAGGTTGTTACTATGCTGGATGGAGTCACTGAGTACCCTAAGACTATTCTCAGTTTGCGTAAATTTCTTTCCTCTTATTTACTCAGCTTGGTTACCTTCCATTACTCTGTCTTCCAGGTCATTAATTCATTCTTTGCTTTGTCTAGCCTGATATTTATTCCATCCAGTGTATCTTAAATTTCATTTTCTGTGTTCTTGATCTCTGATTAGTTCTTTTTATTCTTTGACAGTCTTACTGATGTTCTCCATTCTTTTCTCCAATCCAATGTCTTTTTTTTTTTTTTTTTTTTAAGTAAGCTTCGTTTTCAGTGCAGAGCCCAACATGGGGCGTGAACTCAGGACCTTGAGATCAAGGCCCGAGCTGAGATCAAGCGTCAGATGCTTAACCAACTGAGCCACCCAGGTGCGCCTCTCCTGTATCTTAAATTCTCTATCAGGCATATTACTTATTTTCACTTTGGTCTCTTGCTGTGGTTTGGTCCTGGTCTTTCATTTGGGAGATGTTTCTCTGTCTCCTCATTTTGCCTGACTTCCTGTGTCTGTTTCTGTGTGTTAGGGAAGTCAGCTGTTTCTTTTGCTCTTAACAATAATAGTCTCTTAAAGAAGAGGTCCTGTAGTGCCCGGCAAGGCAATGCAGTGTCCCGTTTCCCAAGGCCTGATGCTTCAAGAGAGTGTCTCCTATGTGTTTTGTGTGTGCTCTCCATTTGCGTCTTGGCCTCTTTTTCCTTTAGTGTAGTTTACAGAAGCTCTCTTTGCTCATTGTGTACAGTGTTTGATCCTTGGCAGGGGTGGGACACTGTTTATTTGTTTAAATGTTTATTTGTTTGGCGGGGGGGGCAGGGGATGAGTTTAGGGACAGAGAGAGAGGGAGACACAGAATCCGAAGCAGGCTCCAGGCTCTGAGCTGTTAGCAAGAGCCTGACATGGGGCTTGAATACATGAACTGTGAGATCATGACCTGAGCCAAAGTTGGACGCACAGCTGGCTGAGCCACCTAGGTGCCCCCAGGTGGAACACATTTTAATAAGGGGTGTAGTGGTCTGCTTTATGAAAGGAGACCTGCCACTACTGCTGCCAGAACTGAGGTCCTGCAAAACATGAGTGTCAGGAGATGTGGCATTGGCAGAGTTTGTGCTGGGTTTCTTGGGGAGGGGCCTGCAGCGCTAGGACTCAGGCCTGCATGTGACTGGGAAGGGCATATCTGCTGAATTGTCATGGGTTGGGGGGTGTTGGGTATGGTGGAGGGTGTGGGATGTTTTGGCAGGGGTGGGATGTAAGGAGGCTTGGCAGGTTAGGTTAGGAGTGGTAGCACGGGGCTGTTTCCTGTTGGTGGCTATTTATGCTGAAGGGAGAAGAGGGAAATGACCCTTGCCAGGTCCTTTGTTCCTAGAGGGGTCTCCCTGTGACCTCTGCCTCTCTGGGCCATGCTTTGAGATGAGCAAATCGCAAATCACTCTCCCTCTTGTCTGCTCTTGAGTTTTCCAGTTGCTGATACTATGCTGTATTTGCACGGGCTGTTTGTCCTGCTCTCTTTAATTGTGGGAACTCTGCTTCCTAATGTCTTCTGGGCTTTCTCAGAGCCAGGTCTGCCGATTTTTAAAATTTCAGGCTTTAAGTCCCACTGGTTTTTGAGAACTACAAAATTCAGCCCCTCTCATTTTCAAAGGCAAATATTCCAGGGATTCATCCTCCCTGCTCAAGGGCTCCCCTATGTGAAGTCTGTTTTCTGCCCTTCTCTATGCCACCATCTCCTTCTCCATTGTGTCAAATAGCCATGGTCCATTTTGCTTCCAGACTGTCTTTGTCCTTCCTACCTTCTTTTTTTTTTTTTTTTTTTTTTTAAATTTTTTTTTTTCAACGTTTATTTATTTTTTGGACAGAGAGAGACAGAGCATGAACGGGCGAGGGGCAGAGAGAGAGGGAGACACAGAAATGGAAACAGGCTCCAGGCTCTGAGCCATCAGCCCATAGCCTGACGCGGGGCTCGAACTCACGGACCGCGAGATTGTGACCTGGTTGAAGTCGGACGCTTAACCGACTACGCCACCCAGGCGCCCCCTTCCTACCTTCTTTAATATGTCCCCTTCCCTGCTTTTAGTTGTGGAATTTGTTCTGCCAGTTTCTGGATGGTTTCCTAGGTAATTTACACTGATACGGGTGTTATCTAGTTGTATCCGTGGGAGGAGGCAAGCTTAGGGTCCTCCTACTAGTACTGCCATTTTCCCAGACAACTTTGCAGTTGTGGGATTTTTAGCAAAAATAGATTGGCAATATAACTGGCTTTTTTTTTACAAGATTCCCTAGGGATTCATTTTTAGGGATTTTGGGCTGCTCTTTTACTTCCATAAGGAGCTGCATTAAATACTTAGATAACCTGTGGAGGGCAACAAAAGTTAAAGTTGGGGGGACAACGTTGGCTTTGGCCAGTGGTCTTCATTCTTACTCATATAACCTCAGTTAATTTTTTACCTGATGTCTAAATTTGTTCATCTTTGGTTCAAATACAAAGGATAGTATTGATTTTTATTGTGGTAAAATATACATAACATGAAATTTGAGCTTTTTTAAAAAAATGTTTATTTTGAGAGAGACAAGCGTGCGTGCAAGTCAGAGAGGGGCAGGGAGAGAAGAAGGTAGAGAATCCCAAGCAGCCTCTGTGCTATCAGCACAGAGGCCCTTGTGAGGCTTGATTTCATGAATCATGAGGTCATGACCTGAGCCAAAGTTGGACGCTTACCTGACTGAGCCTCCCAGGTGTCCCTTTACCTTTTTAACTTAATCACTTGTATGTGTTCGGTTCAGTAGTATTAAGTATATTTACATTGTTACGCAACCATCACTACCATTCATTTCCAGAAATATTTTCATTTTCCCAACTTGAAAGTGTATCGGTTAAAAAATAACTCACCATTGTCCCCTACCACCAGCTCTTGGGAACCACTGCTCTACTTTTTATCTCTAATTTGACTCTTCTAGGTATCTCATAGAAGTAGAATCATAAAATACTTTTCCTTTTGTATCTGGTGTAATTTCACTTAGGAAAATGTCTTCAAGGTTCATCCGTATTGTAGCATGTACCAGCATTTCATTTCTTGTTTTTTTAAATAGGTTTTATTTTTTGGAGCAGTTTTAGTTTCAAAGTAAAATTGAACAGAAAGTACATACAGAACTGTCGTGTACTCCTCCCAGAAATGCATAGCCTTTCTTCTATCGTGCACCATAGTTTTACATTTGTTAGAATCTGCGTACCTGCATGGACACATCTCAAATCTGTCGTTTACCTTAGGGTTCCCTGGTGGTAGTAACATTCTGTGAGTTTTGACAAATGTAAAATGATGTGTATCTGCCTTGTTGGTATCATATAGGATAGTTTCACTGCCCTAAAAATCCTGTTCTCTGCCTATTCATCCCTCCCCATGTTTTTTTCATGACTTGATAGCTCTTTTTATGTTTGTTTATTTTTGAGAGAGTGTGTGAGCATGCACAAGTGAGGGGTGGGGCAGAGAGAGAGGGAGATGCAGAATCTTAAGCAGGCTCCAGGCTGTCAGCGTGGGGCTTGAATCCATGAACCTGGGAGATCTTGACCTGAGTCAGATGCTCGATGAGCCACCCAGGCACCCTGATAGCTCTCTTAAGTGCTAAGTAATGCTTCATTATATGGGTAGGTCACAGTTTATGTACGCACTCGCCTACTTCCTGAAGGATCTCTTGGTTGCTTCCATGTTTCCCTTCCTTTTTAAGGCTAAATAATACTCCACTGTATGTATATACCATATTTTGTTTATCCATTCATCTGTCAATGCACTTTTGGTTGGTTTCCACCTTTTGGTTATTGGGAATGATGCTGTTGTAAACATTGGTCTTCAAATATCCATTTGAGTTCCTGCTTTCAGTTCTTCCCTGTATATCAAAGGATATAATTTGTCATTGAAAATACAGACATTTTAAAAATGCATTGTAGTCATCTGTAAGAAAACTCTTTTTTTGCTCAAAATGCATGAACCTACGTGGTGATGGTCTTTAACAAGATAATTATAATATGTACCGGGAGCAGATACTATAACTGAACTAACATAAGTTCATTCCTTGGTGAGTTCTAGAGATGCAGTGGTCACACAAAGAAAACCATTTGCTACAAATAAAGAGATCATGGGGAATAGCTTCCAAATGCATGACTCCCTGAATATGGGTGAGCAGGTTCTTTTTATTTGGGGTTTAGGATGAATATTCAGAAAGGGGGGCTTTGTCATCGCATGTACAGGCAGGCATAAATTTGCACAGACATACTTAGACTGTTTTTGCATTCCTTTTGTTCCCTTAAAATCCTTAACTACTAAAGTTTTTGCATTTCTTTGTACTTCTGCTAGGAAGTTTTGTAAAAAGTGTCCTTAGGCTTAGTAGAACCAGTGGGGCACAGATCACAGAAACTAGCTGGGGCCTAAATGACTTCTCTTGTGTCCTGAAAACTGTGTCTTTCTTTTACTTGGGACTCCAAATCTTTCTGTTCACAACAGCTAAGTCTTGCCTTTGGTGTATGAATCGGCTTGTGAGAGCAAGCTGACTGGAGTCATCCACTAGTTGGGATGATTTTCTAGTATGCTGGGAAAATTAATTTCTTTTTTGAGTGGGAATGGAGAGCTTTGATTTGGCAAGTTGTCATTAAGTGGTGGTTTGGTTGTTGGGAATTTAGTACAAAGGGTATTAGAAAAAGATTGATTTTCTGCTTATGGCAGTGACAAAGTTTTTTTAGAAATTTTATTTTTTTTAATAGGTGTACTTTTTCCTTTCTCCTTTTTTTTTTTTTTTGTTTAAATTTTATTTATTTTTGAGGGGGGGGGCATAGAGGGAGAGAGAGAGAATCCCAAGCAGTCTCCACGCTGTCAACACAGAGCCCGACACAGGGCTTGAACTCCTGAACCATGAGATCATGACCTGAGCCGAAATCAAGAGTTGGATGCTTAACCTACTGAGCCACCCAGGCGCCCTTATTTGTTTTAAAAAAGTGAGCTATGTTAAAGAAACATAATAAATACTAGTTCAGACTGTATATGAATGATTAAATTTTAGAAAAAGTTACTGGCAAATAAATTTATTTGTGGGACCCTGAAGACAGAATAGAGCCCAGAGAAAGAGTGCAGCAGGAATTGAGTACTTAAAGAAGCAGAATTCAAAAGGAAATTGACTTGCAGTTACATGTATAGAAGAAATCTGAGCTTCCTATAATTAAAATTGAGTAGCAATGCCTGTTAAGGCCAAAAGAAAAGATATTTGGAAGAGTATAAAGTTTATTTGGTAAAAAGGAAGTTTATTGGATGTATTATATGTAGAAAGTTTTCCTAACTAGCTTGTTTGTTTTTTTAAGTTCATCTTTATTTATTTTGTGAGAGATAGAGAGCAAGCGGTATAGGGGAAGAGAGAGAGGGAGACAGAATCCCAAGCAGGCTCTGCACTGACAGTGCAGAGCCTGATGCGTGGCGCAAACTCAGAACTGCAAGATCAAGAACCCAACTAAAGTCAGATGCTTAACTGACTGAGCCACCCAGGTACCCCTTCTAAATAGTTTAAATAAGGACTCCCATTGAATATTCAGAATCTGAAATTTTTAGGGGCAGATACTACTTTGGGAGAACCTTAAGATAACAAATTAGGTTGGGAGTGGGAAAGAAGCTTATGGGGATATCCTATAAACAGTAGATCATAGTTGCTATTGTGAGACAGTTTGTTATAGTTAGCTGGCTTACTCTTATGTCAGTTATCTAAGACAGCGGTTCTCAAAGTGTAGTCTGTGATCTCTGGGGTCTCCAAGGCCAGAACTATTTTCACAATTATATCATTAAGACATTGTTTGCCTTTTTGATTGTTCTGACATTTGCACTGATGGTACAAAAGCAGTGGTGGATAGGACTGCCGGTGTCTTAGCATGAACTAGGGCAATGGCGCCAACTGTACTAGTAAAACATCGTATTCTTCACCACCATGCACTCACTTAAAAATGTCCTTAATGAAGCAGTAAAAACTACTAATTTTAAGTCATGACCCTTGAGAACACATTTTTTTTATATTCAGTGTGACAAAGTGTGTGTAAAGTAATTTGAATGCATACCATGGGATGATGGTTGTCTCAAGGAAGTACACTTTTGTGATTATTCTACTTGGGAGTATTTTTCTGTGATGGACATAATTTTAACTTGAAAGAATGACTACCAGACGAACTGTGGATTCAGACTTGGATATTTGGCAGTTATTTTCTCAAAATGAACAAAGAGCCTATCAATTCCAAGAAAACGGCTGACAGTATTTATGCCAGTGACAAAATTTGAGCTTGTTTCAAACCAAAATCAGTATTTTGGAGAACTTGTATCCATCACCTAAGTTCTGTCCATGTATTTCCTATGTTTATGCTCTTCATTTTTTCATATGTCTGTTTCCATCTATCTGGGACCATTCAGAATCTGCTGGAGGTTATTTTTGCTTAATTGTTTTGTCTAAAATATATATATACATATTTTTCATTTCTAAAGAGTGTTCGAGCAGAGCATAGTACTCTAGGTTTGGCAGTTTTCTTTAATCACACTGACAATAACACTTTACTGTCTGCAGATTTTCATTTTCTGTTAAGAAGTCAGTTATGAGTCTAACTGTTGTTACTTTAAAAGCTTCCTATTCACACTCCCCATGAATTTTCTTTTTGTTTTTTGCAGTTTTCACAGTGATGTATCCAGGTGGGGTTTTTGTTTTTTATTTTTTTTTATTCTCCTTGGGATTCAGTGAACTTAAATCTGAGATCTTAAATCTTGATTGGAATATCTTTAAACAGATCTGATAAATTCTCATTTTAAAAAAAATTGCAGTCACATTTCTCTCCTGTAAAGACTGATTAAACATGTTAACATGTTACATTTACTTACTGCATCTTTCTTCTCTTTCTTTCTTTCTTTCTTTCTTTCCTTAAATCTCCTATGTTCTAGCTTTTAATTCTTCAGTTTTGTTCAACTGAGCTCAGACACAAATACACTGAATTTTTGTTTTTCATTTGTAGAATTTTTGTCCATTTGCTCCTAGCACCTTTTGTTGAAAAGACTTCATTCTCCACTGAGTTGCTTTTGGTCTTTTGTCAGAGATGAGTTGATTATATTTTTACAGGTCTGTTTTGGAGCTCTTTGTTCCATTAACCTACGTGTGTCTGTTCTTTCACCAATTCCATGCTGTCTTTGTTACTGTAGTTGTATATGGTAACTCTTGAAATTGGGTAAAATAAGTCCTCCAGCTTTGTTCTACTTCTATCTTGGGTGTTTTAGGTCTTTTGCCTTTCTATATAAACTTCGGAATCAATTTATTGATAACTACAAGTAGCTTGCTGGGATTTTGATTTGAATTGTGTTGACTCTGTAGAGCTAATTGGGAAGAATTGTTACTCAAACCAGTGGTAGAAAACAAAATTGGGATTACGTTTTATCTGAGAGCTGTTTTTATTTCTGGTTTACCTTTACCCTGGATAACATGAAAGTTCCGGTGTTTGGCAGGCCCTGCGCTTTGACTTTTCCCTGTGAGGCCACTAAAAGGTTACTTCAGTTTTGCAGTTTTTTCTTTGGAATTGGCAGCTGCCCTAAGGACAGAGCCTTGAGTGCTAGTATCTTGCTTTTTTCCTAGGTTTTTGGGCCCAGTAAATGTTTATTATCTTAGCTCTTGAGCTTTTGAGTTTTTTTTTAATGTTTATTTATTTTGAGAGAGAGAGAGAGAGCACAAGTGGGAGAGAGGGGCAGAGAGAGAGAGAGAGAGAGAGAGAATCTCCCAAGCAGGCTCTGTGCTGTCAGTATGGATCCTGACACTGGGTTCGATTCCATGACCACGAGATCACAATGTGAGCCAATATCAGGAGTTGGGCACTTAACTGAGCCATCCAGGTGCCCCTGCTTTTGAGGTTTTTAAAAAATTTCATCTAGGGGCGCCTGGGTGGCGCAGTCGGTTAAGCGTCCGACTTCAGCCAGGTCACGATCTCGCGGTCCGGGAGTTCGAGCCCCGCGTCGGGCTCTGGGCTGATGGCTCGGAGCCTGGAGCCTGTTTCCGATTCTGTGTCTCCCTCTCTCTCTGCCCCTCCCCCGTTCATGCTCTGTCTCTCTCTGTCCCAAAAATAAATAAACATTGAAAAAATTTCATCTAGTTTTAAAGTTGTTTCCAGGAAGGGGATTACCTACATTTATCATTATTGAAAATTGGAGTATCCCCAGTGGCCTGCCTCCCTCATAGAATTGATGGTTGGTATATTTACTCTTAAAAATTTGTATAAATTATTGGAGGAGCAGAATGAATTCTCCCAAATTTGTAGTGTCCATTGAGACCTTCCAGACAGTAATAAATTATGCTGCTTGAGATAAATTTATGGTAGATCTTGGAAAGCTCTACTTGTGAAGAAATGTGGCAGTTGAGTTTTGAGTGGTCTAATTAATGTTAAAATGTGCCTTGGTTTTGGGCACTGGGCCGTTTGGCGAAAAACCTTGTAGAAATTTTGGGTTTGTGGTACAGACTGCTAGTTGTCTGTCCCAGTTCTCATTCCTTTCTTAATTTCCAGTGTTTAGGAATATGACCGTGCATAATAAAAACTAGATTTCTCATCTTCTTTTGCAGCTAGGAGTGGTTATGTGAGTAATCTGTTAAATAGTTTGGACTTTTATCTCTGTTGTCAAACTTGTACATTGAGCTGTCTGTTGGCCATCTCTGCCTGGATTTATACCAGAAACACTGCAAGCCCAACATAATCAAAAGTAATATTTATTTTCTGGATCTCTGCTACTTCATTTATCCAGTCACCAATGCTGGAACTTCTGACTCCTCCAAATCCCACTGTCCCCAAACTCACACACATATATATACTTCAGACTTCAAATCCAGCTAATTTTTATTCTTTCTAAATGTCCTGCCTTCTCCCAGTCTATACCCAGCATTGACCCTGGTTCTTGCACTTGTCATCTCTTGCCTAGATTGCTACAAGAGCCATACAATTGCTCCTTTGTTTATAGTTTTTTAAAATTTATTTTTTTTATGTTTATTTATTTTGAGAGAGAGCACGTGCACATGCACCCAGGAGAGGGGCAGAGAGAGAGGGAGAGAATCTCAAGCAGACTCTGTGCCGTCAGCACAGAGCCTGACACAAGGCTCCATCTCATGAAGTGTGAGATCATGACCTGAGCCAAAATCAAGAGTAAGATGCTGAACCGACAGCCACCCAGGCGCCCCGTTTGTAGTTTTGTAACTCTCATTTTTCCTTTTCCATCCACAGAATCGCCCATCTGAAATAAGTTTTCAGTCATGCTTGCATAATTAATTTTAGTGCCCTTAGCCTCCCAGACTCTTTGTAATGTGGTTCCATTTTACCTTTCCAGCTCATTTGTCATTCCTAACCCTACATTTGATGCTCTAATAGCACCAGATTTCTTTTTTTTTTTTTTTTAATTTTTTTTAATGTTTGTTTATTTCTGAGACAGAGACAGAGCACGAGTGGGGGAGGGGCAGAGAGAGAGAGAGAGAGACAGACAGACAGACACAGAATCAGAAGCAGGATCCAGGCTCTGAGCTGTCAGCACAGAGCCCGACGCAGGGCTTGAACCCATGAACCGCGAGATCATGACCTAAGCTGAAGTCAGACACTTAACCTACTGAGCCACCCAGGCACCCCAGAGAGATTTTTTTTACTTTAATTAACTTTACATTTTTCTAAACATGAAATAAATAGGGCCTGCTGTTGAATATACCATATTCTGAAATGGGGATTTATAGTCTAAGTCACAAGTTTTCTTTTTGAAGTACTGTATTTGAGATATCTTTTTTGAAATTTTTTTCAAAGTCTGAAATAAATGTTTTATTTGGCTGGGAAAAGTGATTTTCATATGTGTATCATATACATTGTTTCAGAACATTGCTTATCTGGACCAGTCTCTTTCTGTCACACATACGGAAATTGTGGCCAGGAGAAATTAGTGATTACGTTGATGAGGTAGAAGCAGAGTCAGGATCTGCCGTGACCTACATCCAAATACAAGTATCTGCCTTAAAAAAATCTTCAAGCATGTTGAGGTTCTCAAGTCTTATCTCCAAATTGCATTTAGGATTACCAAGCATTGTTACAAAGACCTTTACCTTTTGTGTAAAGAGTAACTTGGGTAATTAACTGAGCAGGATACATTGTAATTCGTGTCTTATTAACAACCTTGATTCTATAAGGGATGGTTTATTTACAAAACAGTGGCCTAAACCTTGCCTCCATACCTGTCTTGGCAATTTATTTTAGAAGGAAATATTTTTTGACCCATTGATAGATTATTTTTAAGTATTCTAAGTGAAGCAGGCGTGGTAGATATAACATGTTATAGATGTATTTTTCTTTGTTTTTAGCATCAAGCATTGCACAATTCTCTCCAATAATGTAGATCATCTTTTACTGAATTTAACGCTGTCTGATATCATGGTCTCCTTGGCAAATGCCTCAACTTTACAGAAGGATTCCAACTGGATAGAAATGATAAGGAAATTTGTGACAAAGACCCTTGAAGATGGCTTTAGGCTAAATAGTAAGCAGCTAAACAGATTGCTTGGAGTATCATGGAGATTAATGCAGATACAACCTAACAGAGGTAGGTGTTCTTGCTTTGTCCTTATTTAAGAGAGGAGCTCTTATGCATGCTATTAGGGTCTAGCTTTGAATTGATGACTTTCACACATTTCATGTAGACAAGTTAATTACATTCAAACCTTAAAAGTTAGCTAGTATAATTATAAATGGACTATCTACTTGAACACTGAAATGGTTATTAC
Source organism: Prionailurus viverrinus (assembly GCF_022837055.1). Taxonomy (NCBI): domain Eukaryota; kingdom Metazoa; phylum Chordata; class Mammalia; order Carnivora; family Felidae; genus Prionailurus; species Prionailurus viverrinus. The sequence goes on from NC_062573.1 coordinate 25,431,258, forward strand.
TCGGCATCTCTTTCTCAGGTGAGTAGGTCCACTGTGAAGCAATATGATTAAATTTCTAGTAGATTACAGACTTGAGTAAAAGGAGGTAGGTATTACTTCAGAATGGTATTGAGCCTAATGATAAAGAAATACACTTTTCTGGTCTAGTTTGATTAGAAATTGAGCACTTTCCCCTTTTATCCATATAGAATGAGTTGAATCCTGCCTGTCTCTACCTTTCTGCTAGCCTGAAGTTATGTCACATAAAGTATTTTTAGTGTGATTTATGAATTCTTTTCATTCAAAAACAAAGATTTCCTGTTTGGTTCCCATCTTATTCATCTTTCTAATATCTTGGTTTTTGTCATCATTACATAGGTTTGTTGTCCCTTACAAAAAATTACACTGTAGTCTCAGGTTGCAGTCTGACTTTTATATTAACTCATTACTATTGGACTTCAGTGGTAGTATCATTTTGTGACTAAGATCTGCTTTGTCATAGGAACAAAGTAAAGTGCTTCTGTGCTTTTAGAGGAATTTGGGAGCTGGTGAAGAAACATTTTTGATTAATATACAGTTGTTTTTGTATTTAGAGGCTACAGAGTCTCTCATCAAGGCAGTTTATACATTGTATCAGCAGAGAGGCCTTCTCCTTCCAGTTCGAACTTTGTTACTAAAGTTTTTCAGTAAAATCTATCAAAAAGAAGAACTGAGATCTTACAGAGTCAGGTAAAGTTTCATTTATTTTACCTTTCTTTTTTGGTGGAGTTATTTTGTAGTCTACTTAAGATACTAGAGTGGTAAAAATCTTTGGAGATGTTCATTCTTTTTATTTTGTTTGGCTGCATATAAGAAAAGATATAAAATTGTATATAGAAACATGCATAGTAGTGCCAGTAATCTTTATGTGCACCACCAGCAGATTAAAAGCCTCTTTGAGCTTATATTTCCACTTGTCCACTTACAACTTAAGGTCAGTTGGAGTAACCTATAGCAGCCTCAGCTTTTTCTTTTGCTTTCTGTAAAAACTATGGAGGTTGAACTATTAGCTATTAGTGGCATATTGGGGCATATGGTGTAAGAATGAAGACGATAGAAGATGAAAAAGTTTCGGGCTTAGTTTGGTGCTATCAGTTGAGATGGATAACACAAAGAGTAGAACTAAGGAATTAATTTTTTGATATGGTGAATTTGAGATACAGTTTGGAAGTCAGGAAGATATGTTTAGGTGGAAGATAAGGTTTGGGGATACCTGAGCATATGTAGGTAGTTGTTGAAACATATTTGAGTCTTTAGTAGAAGCTGGGTGCTTTTCATAATTTATCTAAATCTCATATTCCTACTTTGAGGTGTAGATACTGTTAATTTCGTTTTGTAGGAGGAAACTGAAGCTTAGTTTAATAAGTTGGTGAGTGTCCTATAATTAATGGGAAACAGAGCTGAGACTTAGGTTTAGGTCTGACAGCAAAGGTCATGCTTAATTCACTAAGCTCTTGGGGTACAGCAAAAGTGATTGCTGTTGCCTGAGTGAAGAGACATTGGAGCTTTAGCAAGTATAAGTACAGTTGATCCTTGAACAGTGTGGGGATTAGGACACTGACCCCCCTCCCCATTACAGTTGAAAAACTATGTAACTTTTGACTCCCTCAGAACTTAACTACTAATAGCCTACTGTTGACTAGAAGCCTTACCGATAAGTTGATAAACATATTTTGTATGTTATATATATTATATATTGTATTCTTACAATAATACCTAGCTTAATGTTTTCAGTGTTTCTAGGGTGTGCAGTTTGTGAGGTTTTCACAAAAAAATTTCCAGTATATTTATTGAAAAAAACCTGCATGTAAGCAGACCCATGCAGTTCAAAACCATATTGTTCAAAGGTCAACTGTATACTGAAGAACTAAAATAACACAGGTTTGAAACCATTTAGTGTGAGAGCACCCTACATGGAATGCATTATTGAGTTAGTATAACAGCTAATACTGTAAGGATAAATAGAACACAAAGAGCAGTAGTAGGGTCTATTTTTGAAGATAAACATGCAATTTAGATAGTGCCCCAAATTGCATGCTCTTTTTAAGTGAGTGGTTAAAACCTTGGAAAATGCTACAGCTGAATAAATGATGCTTCTGGTCTTATAAACTCTAAAATGTTTAAATGAGTACATGTTGGGACGCCTGGGTGGCTCAGTCGGTTGAGCGTCCGACTTCGGCTCAGGTCATGATCTCGCGGTCTGTGAGTTCAAGCCCCGTGTCGGGCTCTGGGCTGATGGCTCAGCGCCTGGAGCCTGCTTCTGATTCTGTGTCTCCCTCTCTCTCTGACCCTCCCCCATTCGTGCTCTGTCTCTCTCTGTCTCAAAAATAAATAAATGTTAAAAAAAAAATTTTTTTTAAATGAGTACATGTTGTGTTCTTGGTAGATAATAATGTCACTCTGTGGTATATTTAAGTTAAAAATTTTGTTTGTTTGTTTAAACTTATTTCTCTTGTCTTTATACTTTATTTTGTTCTTCCTTGGTGTTTCTTAGATATCGTAGTAAGGTGTTATCCCGTTGGCTGGCTGGTTTACCGTTGCAGCTTGCTCATCTTGGCTCCCGAAATCCTGAGCTCTCAACACAGCTTATTGATATCATCCATACTGCAGCAGCACGAGCAAATAAAGAATTACTAAAAAGTTTACAAGCTTCTGCTCTCCGAATCTATGGTAAGAGTTTAACTGTGTAGGTAACCATTGATCTACCCTGCATTAGGAAAGAAGTTTCTTTAAAAAAAAAAATTTTTTTTTAATGTTTATTTATTTTTGAAGGAGAGAGAGACAGAGTGTGAGCGGGGGTGGGGCAGAGAGAGAGGGAGACAGAATCTGAAGCAGGCTCCAGGCTCTGAGCTTTCAGTACAAAGCCATGTGGGGATCAAACACACAAGCTGTGAGATCATGACCTGAGCCGAAGTCGGCTGCTTAACTGACTGAGCCACCCAGGCACCCCTAGGAAAGAAGTTTCTAAGTGGAACTCTTTAGGTTTGCCTTTCCTTTGAATTATTATAAATTATTCACACCATGGTTAAAGTGCCAGAACAAAATATCAAATAGTAAATTCATTTTCAATAGTAAGTATTTTTTATTAGGATACTTTTAGAAGGTTAATGGTTGTAGATGCTTCTTGGATTCTTAAATTGTCTTTTCAGCCACATGCTGTTTACAAATTCAAAACTGATCAGGTATTTAAAGAAAATTCCTTTGAAGCTTTGGCAGCAAATTAATCATAAAGGATATTTTGTATGACTTCTATATATTTATACCTTTTTATTCATCCTTGGAACTATTTTATATGTTAAGCAAAAATACCAATAAAAGCATATTGGGAGGTATTACATATATATAATATGTATTTATTATTGAGATGTAATTCACAAACCATAAAATTTGCCCTTTTACAATGTATATTTCAGTGTTTTTAACATATTCCCAAAGTTGTGCAGTCACCACTGTCTGATTCCAGAATATTTTTATCACCCCAAAAAGAAATTAAACCCATTAGTAGTCCTTCCCCAGCTCCTGGCAACCACCAATCTACTTTCCTGTCTCTATGGATTTGCCTGTTCCGGACATTTGTTATAAATGGAATTACATAATGTAGAGCCTTTTGAATCTGGCTACTTTTACTTAATGTACTGTTGGCAGTATACATGCATATTGTAGTGTGCATGTATCTGTACTTTTTTTTTTTTTTTTTTTGCTGAGTACTAGTATTCCACTCTATGAATCTGTCACTTATATTTACCTATTCATTAAGTGATGGACATTTGGTTTGCTTCCATCCTTTTTGGGTTATATTTTTAAGTCTTTTTTTTTCACTACTGCTTATATGTAGATGTCTTCTGCTTTAAATTAGGTTGATATTGTAATTGTCACTGTTTAGCAAAAGCGCTTGTTTTTTACCGTTTTACTTTGGTTCAATCCCTTTACCCCATCAAAGTTATTATTTCAGACATTGACACTTGGATGTTGTGGAATTACTACAGTGTTAAATAAATATATCTTTAATAATGTTCATTGTTTTACTTTAGAAAATAAGTCCTACATATACTTTATGATAAAACTTTTTTATGTAGATGATAAGTTGAAATTCAGTTTAGTACAGTAAAAAGTAAGCAAGCACTCAATCTGCTTTACTAATTTAATCTCTGTATATGTTTTATAGTTGACTTTAATATGTGTTACCTACCCCACTAGATCCACAAGAAGGCACTGTGGTGGTTCTTCCAGCAGACTCTCAGCAGCGTTTGGTCCAGCTTGTATATTTTCTACCAAGTCTGCCTGCTGATTTACTTTCTCGGTTAAGTCGTTGCTGTATTATGGGAAGACTCAGTTCAAGTTTGGCTGCCATGCTTATCGGGATACTGCACATGAGGTAGCATCCTCAAGTGAGCTATATTTTAAGTATATAGTCTTTTCTCCCATGCCTTTTACTGGCAGTGTGTAAATTACAGAAGGCTTATACTGCTACTAACTTCATTTGCTTCATTTGCTCTTAATGCAACATTTAAAGCTCTTCATCCTATTATTGCTAGATAAAGTTCACTGGAGTAAGACTGTTTCAAGTTTTTTAGTGATTTGTATAGATAGAAATTATCTATAATTTGTACATAATGTACAGATTTTAAATTCTCAAAAGCCTGTAGTAAGGGTTCAGTGGCAGGTGAGAGTACTATGCTTAAATAAAACCTTTGGTGTTAATGGGATTGTGATACAGACCTTCTTTTCAGGGACCTCCAAATTTAACGTAGCTGGTGAAATAAATACGTTTGTGACTCAGGCGAGGAATCAGTTGAAATCTCTTTTTGTGTGTGTGTGGTTAGATGTAGATAACATAAAACTTAACCATTTTAACCGGTTTTAAGTATACAGTTAAAACTGTGCAGTGGCATTAAGTACTTTCACATTGTTGTGCAGCCAGCACCACTGTCCATCTCCACAACTTTTTTATCATTCCATTACTGCATGCGTTAAACAGTAACTCCTCATCCCCCTCTCCCCCAGCCCTTAGTAACCACTGTTCTATCTTCATGATAAAAAAAATAAATAATGTTTATTTTTGAGAGAGAGAGAGAGAGAGAGAGAGAGAGATCACGTGATGGGGAGGGGCAGAGAGAGGGAGATACAGAATCCAAAGCAGGCTCCAGGCTTCAGTCTGTCAGCACAGAGTCCAGCGTGGGGCTTGAACTCACAAACTGAACTGTGAGATCATGATCTGAGCCAAAGTCAGACTCTTAACCGACTGAGCCACCCAGACACCCCTTCATGATTTAGAGTATTCTAAGTACCTCATATAAATGGAATCATACTATATATGACCTTTTGTGTCTTGCTTATTTCACTCAGCATAACTCTTCAAGGTACATCCACATCGTATCATGTATCAGAATTTCCTTTTTAAGGTTGACTTAATGTTCCAGTATATGTATATACTACATTTTGTTTATTTTTCCCTTGATGGAAACTTGGTTGTTTCCATCTTCTAGCTTTTGTGAATAATGCTGCTGTGATCATTGGTGTACAGATATCTGTTTGAGTCCTTGCTTTAAATTCTTTTGGCTATATACCCAGAAGTGGAATTGTTGGGTCACATGGTAATTCTCTAATTCTTCGAGGAACTGCTGTAACGTGTTCCACGGTGGCTGCCTCATTTTACTCTTTTTTTTTTTTTTCAATGTTTATTTATTTTGGGGACAGAGAGAGACAGAGCATGAACGGGGGAGGGGCAGAGAGAGAGGGAGACACAGAATCGGAAACAGGCTCCAGGCTCTGAGCCATCAGCCCAGAGCCTGACGCGGGGCTCGAACTCACGGACCGCGAGATTGTGCTGGCTGAAGTCGGACGCCTAACCGACTGCGCCACCCAGGCGCCCCTCATTTTACTCTTAAATGTTTTATAACAGTGTTTCATATTGTGGGTATTCAAAGTATCCTTAAACACCTTATGTTTGTATCATTAGGCATAATATTTTTAGTGTTCAGTAAGATTTATTATTGATTGTGGCTCATAGGGTCTAATATGGTTTTAGGGAGAAATTGAAATCTATGTGGTATCTGGAAAGTTTAAAGACTAATAACTTCCTTGTGACTTGTACAATACAGATCCTCTATCCTGGTTAAATAGGAGTAGCTCACTTTATTGGTAGACTTCCTTTAGCTTGTTTGACAGTCACCTCTTACCATTATAAGACATATCTTGGAATCAGTCACCTAAAGTGTGATTTATCTTTCTTTTTAGCTAGCAGAAGAGAGCTATCGGCAATGTGTTTGTTTATATGTGAAAATCACTCTTATTTCTTCTGTGTGCGTGTGCATTAGAGAGACTTGGTCTTACCTTTAAGTGTTTTAAGCATATATTAGTTTCAGTGTTTTTCTTTCTAAGGGAAAAAAATCCTCGTCTAGTAAGCAGTTATTTAGCAGGCCTTTAAAAAAATTAAATGTGGTTTCTTTTTGTTACTGAAGTGGTTTTGTTTATTAACTTCCAGTAGAGGGCACTCTGTTCCTTTGATATAACTGGTGAAGGATCTGTTTTCACGTTGACTTAAAATCAGTTTTTGAACACTTCTTGAAACTAATTCTCTTTGGAAGCTATGTTTATATCTTTATCAATATCAGTTATGATTGACTTGATAACTTTTGCCAAGGATGTTTTCAATTTTTTTTTCTTTCTGTGGAGATTTGTGGTAACTATTGAGAAAATATATTTACAAATAGTCGGGATTCATAATCACCAAATTAAAAGCATATTGTCAATATAGTTAAAAATCTACCAAGTTAAATTCTGTTTTTTAGCAGAGTCTGTTAGTAGACTTCTCTCTCTGTAGATGTATTGTTCCCATTCAGATGAATCTTTTTTTTTTTTTTTTTTTCAGATGAATCTCTTTTTAAAAAAATAATACAAAATTAGGACTTCTGAACTTTCTTAGGCCAGTGACATCATTATATCACTTCCTAGATTCAGAATTTAACAATAATGTTTGTTTCCCTCAGACATACACTGGGTTATTTCATATCTGGTTTTCTTTTCAAAATACCCCCTTCTGTCCTCAACTATGACTATACACAAGCCAGTTGCTTTTCATAATCTTCCACCTGTACTGTTATAATATTCCATCTAACTTTTGCACTTTTGCCAGATTAATTTTCCTTAAATATTGCTTTAATTCTGATTTTTGTCTGTTACACTAAGTGTATTATGAGATCAGGTTCTTTTAGGTTTTGTAGTTCTGATGTCCTGTTTGTCTTTATCTGAGAGAGTTAACCCCAAAGAATAGTTTGTTCCATATGTGAAAAACCCATCAGCTAAAAACTGTTGGTATTCATCTTTTTATTTTTATTTTTTTTTCAACGTTTTAATTTATTTTTGGGACAGAGAGAGACAGAGCGTGAACGGGGGAGGGACAGAGAGAGAGGGAGACACAGAATCGGAAACAGGCTCCAGGCTCTGAGCCATCAGCCCAGAGCCTGACGCGGGGCTCGAACTCACGGACCGCGAGATCGCGACCTGGCTGAAGTCGGACGCCTAACCGACTGCGCCACCCAGGCGCCCCTGTATTCATCTTTTTAAAAGTGCAATTAGAGTTGTTGCCCCTATCTAATTTTTATCACCCACTTAAAGTCTTTTAGAGTTTGACTCCCCCTTCCCCCCCATACCATTCTCCTTGCGTTTTCCCCCTTACCTTTGCTCATTCCTTATCCTTTCTGCCCCTAGTTTATTTACAGCTGGATTGGGAAACATAAGACATAAATGTGGAGAGAATCCACACTGTTAGAGAAAAATCTGACAAGGGAGAAATTTGGGACTAAGAAATTTGGCCTGGTTTTTAAGTAGGGTAAATACATGACCTCCTCTGTCAGGAACAGTTTCAGTTTAGTTCTTTTGTCCCAGCTTACCTCAGAAGTGTTCTGGCTTTGACAGTATATATGGTCATCATAATTTTAAGGGCAGTGTGATATATTGCTTGTCATTTGTTGAAAGCAGTCTCTTAAATGGATTTTGCTACCTTTTTTAGCCACTGGATGGCACAGTTGCTTTCTGTTTTCACGGGGTCAAAAGCATATTAGTTTGTTTTCTAATTACCATTTTGTACTCTTTCCCATTGTGCATTTCTGGCTTTTTAAAATAACCTCTCAGTTTTTGTTACTCCTTCCATAAGTCTTTTGCTTATTGTGGGAATAATACTCACAAAAGGGTGTTTCCATTATTTTAACTGCCCAAATTTAAAGAATGGTAATAAATATTAGCTATTTTAACAGTAAATTAAGTGCTTCTAGTTGAATTAGAAACGCCCAATTTTGTCTGACATTTATTCAGATAACTGAAAAAATTTGTAGCCTCAGCTTGTTGGATCTGATCATTCTGAGCACCCCCCCCCACCCCTTTTTTTTTTGGCCATATCTGAGACTAACATTTGTTGTCTTTTCCCTTAGCCTTAACTTGAAGAGAGTTTTTAAAGGAATCACTGGAAACTGATCCCCTACCAGGAACCACATAATCCTCATTTAATGAGAAGCTGCTTTACATTTAGCTATTCCCCTAAGTATACCATGAATACTTAGCTGTGCTATTATGACGTAGACCCAGTTACAGCTTTGCACAGTATAGGAACACATGATTATCTTAGAATGACTTTACATGGAATATTCTTTGCCTAACCTAAGATACTTTTTGCTTAGTTAGGAAACGAGCTTGTTTAAACTTAGCTCATTTAAGTAAGCAAGGTAAGACTTTATGAAAATCAAGTAGCAGCCAAACCTGCTACTGAAAAGCAAAGCTTCATCTTGGCTCCTTGGAATCTCATTTTTGAATGGCATGGAAATTTTCTAATTTATACCATATATATGGATCAGTTATGCTTTTTCATGGATATTTTGCATAAGTATGTTAGAAGTTGAACTTCCTATATTCTGGTACTTGAGCCCTTATATTTAAAGTGAATATATACTATGGGTTTTTAAGTTATTAGTGCAGATTTGTTTTGAATAAAGAAAAATAGTTATGTATTGTGCTGTTTTTCAAAGTCTTCCAAGTTGGTCACCTCTGGTAATAATTCTCCTATTGTTTGTTATAGATCATCATTTTCTGGATGGAAGTATTCAGCTAAAGACTGGTTGATGAGTGATGTGGACTATTTCAGCTTCTTATTTTCAACACTTACAGGTAAAGTCATTCACCTGACAGATTAAGGAAAGGAAAAATCTGGTATAAAAGTTCCCCTAAGATTTACTGTCTTATCTGTTTGGTTCTAAGTGTTGAAGATGGTAAATAATCTATTTACCTTGAAATGATTTTTATGGCTAATAAGTGGGGATCTTTGAAGGAATATTTGTATTCTCCAGTGTCAGGCTTTTGAGGCAGGGATATACATGATTCATGTTTAAATCTCTCAGAGTACAAATACTCTGGAGATAATTTGAATGTCACATGATTATATTTTCATTTATTTCTAAGTCTAATTTCTCAACTTGATTATCTTGCTTTACAGTGAGTTGGACATACTTGACTCTTTCAGATAGGTGCAAACCTCATTGCATACTTTAAAAAGTTGATGAGCAGAATATCCATTTTAAAAATGTTTAAAATGTTCAACTTGATAGCAAGTACATCAGATTTCAATTAGCCATTTTCTACATTCCATTGCTCAAAAGCAAAGTTAGTAAAATGAATCTACAAATAAGTTAGATGTGTAAGTATTATTACTTTTGTTTTAAATGATTGTACTGTTTCAACATTTCTGTTGTATATTTGGAGGATAAAGATGACATTCTTTGACATTTTCTGAAGGCTTAAAATTTAGGAGATTTAATGAATAGGTTAAGATACTCCAGAAAAAACTTGACAAGTGCTGATAATGAGCTGAATCCAAGATACATACTACATATGCGGATAAACGAGTGTTTATATGATAGTTTTGGATGTACCCATTTGAGATAGAAGGCAGGGATTTTATGTTTTAATAGTGGTACGAGTCAAAAGGGTTAGTGGTTTTAGAAAGCTCGTTAGGAGTCAGTACTGTGATGTGGCCATCAAACTAGATGGTGACTCTTTAGGCTTAATGTCATGGAAATACAGTGATTTGAACATCAGAGCAGGCCACATCGCTGGTATTCTGATCCTTATGAGCACTGTCAGGAGATACTGTCAAGTTGTCTATGTAGGTCAGACCAAGTGTATGTAATAGGGGTGGTAAGAGGATCAGAAATTTTGCTGTATAAGGTGTAGTTGGAAGAACTACACATGTATTATCCAAAAAAAAAAAAAAAAAAAATCCAGAAGGGTTTAGGAGGGAGAGTTTTAAAACATTTGAAGGGCTATTAGAGCTCCTGGGTGGCTCAGTTGGTTAAAATATTTGAAGGGCTATTATACAAAAAAATATATAGATAGTATACATATGAAGGAGTGTATCATTTTACTTGTTGATTTGCTTTTTTAAACCTGCCATTAATGGAAAAGTTTATGCCTTTCACATTTTTTAAAGTAAAAGTGGTATGGTTCCCAGTATAAGGGGTAAAACTTAACTTGTTGCTGCATCATATATTAGGTCAGATCACATCCTTTGTGTACATAATTAATAGGAATTTTACTGCCTCCATTGTTAGCGATTCGTTTTTTAAAATATGTGAAAAGCAGAAACTCAGAGAAAGCAGAGTAGCTAAAGAATTTAAACTTGAAGGTACATGTCTATTTTTTAAAAATAAGAATGTCATTTGTTTTGTGATTTATTTTTTTTAAATTAACTTTCTTTGTACCTAAATTAGGGTTTTCAAAAGAGGAGTTGACTTGGCTTCAGAGCCTTCGAGGAGTTCCTCACGTCATCCAGACACAGCTTTCCCCTGTGCTTCTTTACCTTACTGACTTGGATCAGTTTTTACATCATTGGGATGTTACAGAGGTAATAGTGCATTTAAAAAGAAACTTATGATTATTAAAATTCTGTTCATCAACTACCAATAGTTACTATATATTAGGATTGCCTTGTAGGAGATCCTTTCAGAGATAAAGAGTAGTATAAGAAATGATCCACATTTTGAGAGCACTTATCTTGGATAGGAGATATATGTTTCTAAAAGAGGAGTGTTTTTCATTACTGGTTGCACTACTAGAACAGAATAAATTAGCAGTCTGAATGGTGGAGATAAATTTATTTTCTTTTATCTAGTATAGAATGGATAGGATAGATGCTTCTATGAAAAGGGAGAATTTGACTTAAGTCTTGAAGGATGCGTAAAACTACTTGGATTTGATATCTTTGAAGGTGACGTTTTTTAAAAAAGATTATTCTGCAATTCTTTTGGTTTTGAGAATTAGTACATAGTATATTAAAGATAATTTAAAGCCCTGTTTTTCATTAAGTTTTAAAGTTCAATCTACAAATCTTATTTTTAAGATAAATACAATAACTTTAAGCAGTCTTTTAAAATGGGACTTTGATTATCCTTTTATAAACTTAGTTAAAATTTTAAACCATTTAACCTTTGTTTAAAGTTTGTTTATTTTGAGAGAGAGCATGAGCACGAGCGGGTGAGGGGCAGAGAGAGAGGGAAAGAGAGAATCCCAAGAGGTTCCGCATCATTGGCGCAGAGCCCAGTGTGGGGCTCGAACTGTGCGCTGTGAGATCATTACCTGAGCGAAATCAAGAGTTAGATGCTTAACCAACTGAGCCACTCCGGTGCCCCATCAAGTAATTCAGTTTTCTGATAAAACTTCACAAATGTTAAAATATTAAATATAGACTAAATTAAGCTTTATAAAATATGATAAACCTTAAAAAAGTTATTTTAATACTTTATTTATTTATTTTGAGAAAGAATGAGTAGGGGCAGGGCAGAGAGAGAAGGAGACAGAGAATTCCAAGCAGGCTGTGCACTGATGGCACAGAGCCTGCCATGGAGCTTGAACTCCTGAACCATGAGATTGAGACCTGTGCCAAAGTCAGGAGTTGGATGCTCAACTGACTGAGCCACCCAGGCGCCCCTATAAATATAATAAATCTTAATAACTTAGGCTTTGGTACTGCTTATAGTAAAAATCAAATTAAAATCATAAGTTTTAAATTGGAATTATTAGGCTGATCTTTTACTGTAACGGAATAAATTGTGTTACATGTTACAGATATGTTAGCTAAATATGCAGAAACATAAACATTGATATAAGGTTTTGATTCTCTAAAACATTTCTATAATAATTAATTTCTATTATTTATTTTTTCATTTTTTTATTTCCTACATGAAAAATGCTTATGCAGTAAGAATGTACTAATATCATCCCAAGTAATTTTGGTTTGAACCTTTTTTGCAAATTCTCAGGTTATGTTCTCTGCTGGCTAGTTTCTTTTAATGATTTGGAAGGCCCTTGGTGAGAACACTGACTAATACAGTCTTTCCTTAAAGCTTATAATAGCTAGTTCAAAAGCTTTTTTTTTTTTTTTTTTTTTAACCTCTTTGTCATTATTCTCAACAGGGTAGTCTCTAGATTCAAGTTACATCCTACTTTTCTATTTTGTTGCTATAACAATTGATTTTACTCAGCTGATCTATTATTCTTTTATTCTGTTCTCAATATGCTTAATATTTTCCCATCTGTTAGGACAGTACCTTTTATAGATTTATAATACACTTTTCACTTTGCATTGTTTGACTCTGATCACAATTCTTAGGTATGCCAGTGAATTTATCTTCACTTTATTGCCCTAATGCCTGGTACTATGTTTATATGTATGTTCTCCAACAATACTGGACTTTAAAAAAGTGAAAAGAAATAATGAATTGGTTTAACATCTGAAATTTTATCTTACTTCATAGTAAATGAAGAGAGCTAAGATAGATCTCCTGAGGTTAAGGCCTAGAATATTAGATTGGAGGGATTGGGCTTGCCAACAGTAGTGAGAGTAGTTTTAAAGGACAGACTGTAATTAATGTATGTAAACCATCATGATGTATTGGAGAGAACACTGCATGGGATTATTGGGCTCCAGATTCCAGGCATAGACTTACCAGTGTCTAGTTTGGTAACTTGGACAAGTCATATAGCCTTTATCTGATTATTTAAATTTTTCATAAGCACATCATCTGTGTAAAGCCAAAATAAAATTGTCATGAAAATGTTATCAGCTGTATTTCTGAAGTGAACATTTCTCAAGGACGTGTATTAAACTTCAAGGTTGCTGTCTTTGAAATGTTAAGTCATAATTAGAAAAATCTGAAAGTCTCATTTTTAGTTTGTCAACTTAAGTGAAGATTCCAGTTTTCTTTTGGATAAATTTTATTATTTAAGTTGGCCTTTTCATGTGAAAATATTTGACATACACATAGTTTTGACATCCTTAATGTAAACATTTATTTTTCTAATTATTTCATTTGAACAAGTTATTAGGACTGGGATTGTTCAGTTGTTTTGTAGTTTCATCTGTTTAAGCCAAAGTGATTCTTTTTCAAATCAGACTTTTTGTTTTTGTTTTTGTTTTTTTGAGTAGGTATTCACAAAATACAATTCAGAACAGAGGATAATATTAAAAAAGTCTTCTTCCACTCCCTCTCAACTACCCATTTTTCCTCCCCGGTTTCTAAGTAAACGTGTTCTTTCAGATATCTTCTGCCTTCACAAATGACTAAATATATTGTCTTTTTTTTTTTTTTTTCTTTTTCAGAAGTAATATCCTTTATACGCTAACCTAGACCTTGTGATTTTCACTTGTATCTTTGTTATTATTTCTGAGCACTAAAGGAAGAGTTGTATGACCTTCCTGTTAATGATGGAAACTGTAGTTAACAGGGAACGAGCAAAAAGAGAACAGGAATCTCTGTGCAGAGATACCTTTTAGGAATGGAGATTTCTACTCCAGAGCCAATGAAGGGTTTTAAGGTTAATGTTAATTTTCATTTACAAAATATTGATTAGTTATAAAAGAATGTTTTTTAACATGGATAAGCTCAGAATAATAATAATTATAATATATAAATTCAGCTTAAGAAATAACATTTTTGTTTTTGAAACCCCTGTGTCCCTTTCCCTTCAGAGTAACACTGTCTTTAATTTTATCATATTTTTGTTTCTTTACAGTTTTATCGTAATTAGCATGTAACTCCAAACTATATTGTTGAGTTTTACGTGTTTACAAGTGAAACATTTTTTAGTAATTTTCTTTTTATTCAGTGTATTCTTAAAGGTATCTATGTTAATGTGTAAGCAGTAATTCATTGTTTTCGTTGCTATATAGTATTCCATTGCAGTAAGATACCATGATTCATTGCTTTTGTAGTTTGAGTATTTTTAGCATTCCATTTTACCTCTACTTTGGCATATTAGCTATGCCTCTTTGTTTTGTTTTTAGGTGTTTGCTCTTTAACTTAATACAGCCTACCTTCAAACTATACTACTTTATACCATAATATAATGTGTAATGATATGTGAGGTCATTCTTATGTTTTTCTGTATGTAATGGTTTTTTTTCCTCTATATGCTTTTTTCTTCCTACATGTTGTCAAGATAATCTTTTTTATCACTTTCTTCAGCAGTTTGATTGTATTAATTAATGCCTTGGTGTTACTTTCTTAATTTTTTTTTTTTTTAAGCTTGATATTTGCTGAATGTTTTACTAGGTTTATAGTTTATTGTTTTGGGGAAAAAATGTCATTCATTCCTTCAAAAGATGTTTTGGTTCCCTTCTTTGGGACTTAATTTACTTGTATTTTAGACCACTTGACATTGTCCTGTAGACCTTTGAGACTCTTTAACCTTTTTTTGTCATCTCTTGAGAAAGTATGCTGTATCTTCAAGTTCACTGATCTTTCCTGCATTATCTAATGTGCTATTTAAATCTTAAAGATTTTTTTAAAATTAAGATTTCTTTTAGAGCAGTTCTAATTTGACAGAAAAATTGAAGGGAAGGAAAAGGTGTTTCCCCTGTATAATCCCTTCCCCCACATTTGCATAACCTCCCTTATCAACATCCCCCACCAGAGTGGTATATTTGTTATAATTAATGATTCTATGTTGATATAATTACCCAAAGTCCACAATATACATTATGGTTTACTCTTGGTGTTACACATTTTATGGATCTGGACAAATGTATAATGCCACATATCCATCATTATGATCTCATACGAGTGTCTTTACTACCCTGATATCCTCTGTGCTCTGACTGTTCATTCTCCATGTCCCCCAACCCCTGACAACCACAGGTGTTTGTTTGTTTTCACTGTCTGTAGTTTTACCTTTTCCAAAATGTCATACATTTGGGAGTATGCAGTATATTGCCCTTTTTAGATTGGCTTCTTTCACTTCATAATACTCATTTAAGATTCCTCCTTGTTTTTTCGTGGCTTCATAGCTCATTTCTTTTTATTGCTGAATAATATTACATTGGATGTACCAGTTTATCTGTTCACCTGCTGAAGGACATCGTTGTTGCTTCCAAATTTTGATAATTATGCATAAAACTGTGTATATAGGTTTATAAACATCTGTGTGTAGTTTTTGTGTGGACATGTTTTTAACTGCTTTGGGTGAATACCAGGGAGAGCCATTGCTGTATTATATGGTCAGAGTGTGTTTAATTTGTAAGAAATTGTCTTCCAAAGTGGTTATACCATTTTGCAATCTTATCAGCAGTGGATGAGTTTCTGTTGCTCCAGATCCTTGCCAGCATTTGGTGTCAGTGTTTTGAATTCAGGCTATTGTAATAGGTATGTAGCATCTCATTATTTAATTTTGATTTCCTTGATAACCTGTGATGTGGAGCATCTTTTCATATGTTTATTTGCCATGTCTTCTTTGGTGAGGTATCTATTACGGTCTTTGGCCCATTTGTTAATTGCGTTGTTTTCTTTTCGAGTTTTAAGTGCTCTTTGAATATTTTGGTTAACAATCCTTTATCAGATATATTTTTGCAAAGATTTTCTCCCAGTCTATGGCTTGTCTTTTCATATTTTTGACATTATCTTTTGCAGAGAAAAATTTTTTAATTTTAATGAAGTCCAGCTTGTTTCTTTCCTGAATTGTGCCTTCAGTATTGTATCTATAATGTCATCACCATATGTAGGTCGTTTAGGTTTTTCTTCTAAGTCATTACAGTTTTGCATTTTGTATTTTTAAAAAAAAATTTTTTTTTTCAACGTTTATTTATTTTTGGGACAGAGAGAGACAGAGCATGAACGGGGGAGGGGCAGAGAGAGAGGGAGACTCAGAATCGGAAACAGGCTCCAGGCTCTGAGCCATCAGCCCAGAGCCTGACGCGGGGCTCGAACTCACAGACCGCGAGATCGTGACCTGGCTGAAGTCGGACGCTTAACCGACTGCGCCACCCAGGCGCCCCTGCATTTTGTATTTTACATTTAGGTCTGTTATCCACTCTGAGTTAATTTTTGTGAAGAGTCTAGATTCATTTATTTGTAGATGGATTGTTAAAGCACCATTTGTTGAAAAGACTCCATTGTCAAAGATCACTTGACTATGTGGGTCTGTCTTGCTGGGCTCTCTGTTTTGTTCCATTCATCTATTTGTCTATTCTTTAACCAATATTGCAGTGTCTTGATTAGTATAGCTTTACTGTAATTTATGAAGCTGTGTTAATATCAGTCCTTTAACTTTATTCTTTTCCTTTAATATTGTGTTGGCTATTTTGGGTCTTTTTCCTGTTTAAATAAACTTCAAGATCAATTTGTTGATATCCACAAAATGACTTACTGTTTTTTTGTTTTTTATTTTTAATGTTTGTTTATTTTTGAGAGAGCAAGAGCAAGCAGGGGAGGGACAGAGAAGAGGGAGACCTAGAATCCCAAACAGGCCTCACACTGTCAGCACAGAGCCTAATGCAGGGCTCAAGTCCATGAACCGTGAGATCATGACCTGAGCCAAAATCAAGAGTCGGATGCTTAAGTGACTGAGCCACTCAGGCCCCCCTAACTTACTCATGACACTGATAGCAAGAGTAGTATGCACTGGGGCGCCTGCGTGGTTCAGTCAGTTGAGTGTCTGACTCATGTGGCTCAGGTCATGATCTCACAGTTCATGGGTTTGAGCCCTGCATCGGGCTGTGTGCTGACAGTTCAGAGCCTGGAGCCTGCTTGGGATTTTGTGTCTCCCTCTCTCTGTCCCTCCCCTGCTTATTTGTTTTCTCTCTCTCTCTCTCTCTCTCAAAAATAAATAAAATTAAAAAACAAAATAGCATGCACTACCAACTTAACCAGCCAGGTGCCCCCTCAACAGTGTTCTTTTTTAAATTAATTGATTTTTAATTTTAGAGCAGGGGAGAGGGGCAGAGAGAGAATCCTAAGCAGCTGACGCAGGGCTTGATTCCACGACCCTGGAATCATGACCTGAGCTGAAATCAAGAATCAGACCTTCAACTGACTAAGCCACCCAGTACCTCTCAGTAATGTTCTATACACCCCAAATTGTTCATTGTATTTACTTGTAATATCTGTTTTGTTTCCTTCAATTTGGTAAAGTTCCTCAGTCTTTCTTTGTCTTTCATTGACGTCGACACTTTGAAGTACATTGGGACAGTTATTGTGTAAAATTTTCCTCCCATTTGGATTTATGTTCCCCTATGGTTAGATTCAGGCTATATGAATTTGGTAGGAATATGACACAAGTGATGCTGTGGTTTTCTGACTGCATCCTGTCAGGTGATGCATGGTTTTGATTTGTCCCATTAGGTACTCACTTTGATTACTTGATTAAGTGCTGTCTGTCTACTTTTCCACTGTTTACTTTTTCCCCTTTGTAATTAGTAATGATTTATGAGGAGATACTTTGAAACAGTGTTAATGTCCCAGTCATTTTTATTAGTCTATTTATTAGTTTGTGTTAATATGGTTTCCTATTTTATTCAGTGGGTCACTATAGAATATAGTGGTTTCTTTGTTCTTCTGACATATACTCATTTTTTTCTGAGTACGTCTTTACTTCCTTGTACCACAGATTGTTCTAGATTCATACGTGATTTTCACTGTCCCAGCCCTGCAATCAGGTATTTTTCGAAGAGGCCAATTTTCCTTTAAGTGGAGAATGGTATCTTGAAACCAACTTCAGGACTCTGGGTGTGGTCATTGCTTTTGGACCCTGGTGCTCCCAGACTGTCGGTGGACAGAAATCAGGAATTTAACACTACAGGGTTCATTCTAGTTGTCTTCTTTTCCTCTTGTACCTGCCTTTTCTGAAGGTTAAGAACCCTGGTTTCCGTTATACTTAATTTACTTGATCAATTTCTTTGTCCATAATTGATTATCCCTCTCCCATGCAGGCATCTTCTTTTTTTGTTTTTGTTTTTTTTCCCCCATGCTGGCATCTTCACTCCATTTGAACTCTCAACTCTGTGGGGACAGTCTACTTCTATTTATTCATGAATGGCCTTCTCTGGGCCACTGCAGCTCTCCTACCCATTCCAGTGCTGTTTACCTAACTCAGCCCCACCCAGTGGCTTTAGAACTGAATTGTTCAGGAAGGGAAGGGGTGGTGGAAGGGAAGGGATTAAATGGTTATTTATTGGGAATGAGCCCTTATTTTGTTGTTGTTGTTGTTGTTGTTGTTTTAGTTAGTGCTCGTTCATGCATCCATGAGCAGGGTGGGCAGGCCAGAGAGAGAGCTTGCTTGCAAGCAAGCAGAGGACAGTCAGCAGGGGAGAGAGAATCGAAAGCAGGATTTGCTCTGTCAGTGTGGGGCCTGATGTGGGGCTTGAACTCAGGAACCATGAGCTTATGACTTGAGCCGAAACCAAGAGTCAGATGCTCGAGCCACCCAGGCACCCTGAATGGGCCTTCTCAATTGCAATTTACCTTTTATTAATGAAAATATTTACTGCTTGTTTTTGAGTAGGAAGATGGTATTAGAAATATGTTGTTTACATTGTTACTTATAAGCATAGAAGAGAAGAAAAATTGCCATGTGTAAACTCTGGGTGGTATTAATTTACAAGAGGTTTTCCAGGGAAATAATGCATAGAGCTGTTGATTTTTTTCAGAGTTGACTGACCATTCCCTTAAATTTAGCTGGACTGTCCTCTTTCTAGATTGATATTCTTCTTTTCCACCAGTCTTTTCTTTGTCTTTCCAATGTGATTCTTTTCACATATTTCACTTTTGGCACTCCCCTCAGCTTCTGGAATGGTGTAATGAAGTCTCTGAAGGACTTGATGTTGGCTTCCCTCCTCGTGTTTCCTTGAGAACTTAGAAAATTAAAAATACTAAGGATTTGACTCTCACTTCCCTTATGTTTTTCTTCTTTTCCTGTGGACTGTTCTCTTCCTTTTACTTTTGGGGAATAGGAGGCAGTGTTCTATTAATTTGAACAGGGTATTAGTATTTTCTGGATCATAAGTGTTTTTCTATTGTATGTTTTCTCACCAAATGGAAAAAAGGCTTTTCAGTCCTTTGTTCACATCATTCAGATTTTTCTGTTGTAGCACTTATTAATAGAAATAGTCTTTACTTTGGTAGATTGAAGCTACTCTTTTAGGGCTGTGAGAAGAGTTTCTCAGTCTTTCATTCCTGTACCTGGTACCTAATAGGACTAGTTCAGTGCTTAGTAAATGTTTAAATAATGAGTTGTTTGGAAAATTAGCCCATATATGAGATGTGATTGAGTGACCTTTGATACTTGCATCTTCAAAGTCATTATTTTCAAGAAACTAAAATTAGAACTATGTTATGATCCAGTAATTGCACTATTAGGTATTTATCTAAAGGATACAGAAATACAAATTTGAAGGGTTACATGCACCCCAATGTTTATAGCAGCATTATCAATAGCCAAACTATGGAGAGAGCCCAAAAATGTCCATTGACTGGTGAACAGATAAAGAAGATAGGGAAGAGGTGGTATAGATAAACAATGGAATATTACTCAGCCATTAAAAAGAATGGAATCTTTCCATTTGCAATGATGTGGATGGAGCTGGAATGTATTATGCTGAGCAAAATAATCAGAGAAAGACCAATACCATATGATTTCACTCATGTGTGGAATTTAAGAAACAAAACAGATGAACATATGGGAAGGGGGAAGAAAGAGAGAAGAAAACAAACTGCAGGAGATTCTTTAATGATAGAGAACAAACTATGGGTTGTCAGAGGGAGCGTTAGATGTTGTATGTAAGTGATGAATCACTGAATTCTATTCCTGAAACCAGTGTTGCTTTTGTAAACTAAAATTTAAATTAGGAAAAAAAAGTCATTTTTTTTTTAAGTGTCCTGTTGTATATAGGGTGAGTAGGTTAAAAAAAAGTCTATAGAACTGATTTGATCCTGATTTGGTTACTGGTTTTCTCCTTTTCTGACAGACAGTTTGTCACAGTTTATTGGTTATCCCTGCCCGAAGCCAGAGTTTTGACATCCTGCAGAGTGCCATCAGTAAGCATTTGGTAAATATACTTAAAAATTTTTTTTTGTTGCTACTTAAAAAAGCGTAGAGAATCCTTGGTTAAAAGTGGGTTTGCCATAGGCAAGGAGAGAGTGTCTAGACTGAGAAGTCTTGATGTTTTTCTTGGCTGTTACTAATTAATTCTGACCTTGGGAAAATCCCCCTTTTCCAGGACCCTGCTTTCTACATCTGCAATGAAGGGCCTTTAAAAAAAAAAAAAAAAGTTTATTTGGGAGAGAGCACGCACAAGGGAGGGGCAGAGAGAGAATCCCAAGCAAGCCCCGTGCTGTCAGTTCAGAGCCCGACAAGGGGCTTGATCTTACAAACCACAGGATCATGACCTGAGCCAAAATTGAGTCAGATGTTTAACCAATTGAGCCACCCAGGCACCCCTGCAATGAAGGGCTTTAAAATTATACCTCAGGTTCTTCTGACATATAGTGCTTTAATGAACACAAACCTGGTGTTTGTGTATTGGGAATCCAGCATCCAGACTGGGGTCTGATTTCCACCTTGAATATTTGGGTTCTAAACGAGGGATATAGCCTAACAGGTTCAAAGCCTGGCCACTAGAAGCAGCAAGCAAACTTGCGACTGTTTGGTCTTCTGGCTAGTCGGTGTCTCTTGTTCCCAAAAACCTGGGATTTTGCTTTTTAGCTTCCTCCAATGTTTATGTTTAGATTTTTGGCTTATTATAATTATCCTTAGTGCAGAGGAAACTCCCACAGTTTTATCTTTCAGGCACTGTCACTTTTTTGGGTAATTTTATAGGTACATTCCAACCCCCTTTTCTCCTTTAAAATGTTACTTCCCTTGAGTTGGAAGAGTACTGCTTTGAATTTCCAGTGCTCTTTTCTCTCTGTTGTCAAACTTCTAAACTTTATCCCGTGTGTCTCTAAAGATCTCTACCACTTTTCTTTTCACCTCCACTCCAGATATTTATGCCCTCCTTTGACTACATTCATTATTCTAGTAAAAGATTAACATGCCAGTCTTGGGCACTATTTTCAAACAGCCTGATCAGAGCCTGCAGACTTTTTCATGATGACTTAACAGTAGTTTCCAGGAGATTTAAACCATGCATACATAACAGTTGTAAGTTAGAGTCCACCTTAATGACAGATAGTAGAGTCCAGATGAATACACAAACCATGATGTCCCTTATCGGGGTTTTGAGGCAGTGAAGCAGTCAAGTGTTAAGTATAGTAATGTCTTACTCCAGGGTGTTTTACTTAGTCATGTCTGAATGACTAGCTAAATTAAAGGGCAGGGGTAGGCTAATTGTAAAATGAACTTCGGTTTGTACATTTAATTACCTGGGACGGAGGTGGTGCCAGAAATGAGAGTTTTCTAGTCTGAAGAATCTAAAAATCATGGAAATGTGGTTGGTTGTATCAAGATTTGGGGCGGGGGGAGGGTGCATAAAGTAATCCTTTCAAATGATATTTCTGACCATCAGAAATTGTAATGTCTTAAATTTTAGTAGACTCATGGAGGGAAGGCAGTAGATTAGGTTAATAGTATTTCTTGAGTTGGCATGTTTTCAAAGTTATTTAACGTAGTAATTAAATTCTTTTTTTTTTTTTTAAGTTTATTTTGAGAAAGAGAGTGCGTGTGCGCATGCAGGAGAGGGGCAGAGAAGTGGAGGAGAGAAATGCAAGCAGGCTCCATGCTATAAGTGACACAGAGCTCAATCTTACGGTTTGTGAGATCATGACCTGAGCCGAAATCAAGAGTTGGATGCCTACTTGACTGAGCCACCCAGGCACCCCTAGTAATTAAATTCTTAAGGGAAAACAGGACCTTAAGTTGTGGCAGGTTGTGTGTATAATGTATGCACTGTTTTTCAGTAGAAGTGATGTTAGGTTAACTCTCCAGTTAATGGGATTTGTTTTTTTCATGGAGAGAAGGACAGTTGTGAAGAGGTCATTAATCTAATTTTTCTCTTCCTAGGTTGGGCTGACTGTAATTCCTGACAGTACAGCTGGCTGTGTTTTGGGTGTTATCTGTAAGCTCCTGGATCATACGTGTGTACTTAGTGAGACTCTACTACCGTTTCTGGCTTCTTGTTGCTACAGTCTTCTTTATTTTCTGCTCACTTTAGAGAAAGGAGAAGCAGAACATCTAAGAAAAAGGTAATAGTTTTTGTATTCTTCGACTTTAATTTTTTTCTACCTATTCCAGTTTTCCCCACCAAATAAGTAAATAAGAATAAATAAAATCAAAAAAATTTTTAAAGAGGAAAGAGTGAAAGAAAATTAGATTTAATAAATACCCTGAATTGTCTTTCAGAATTTGTATAAACCTTAACTGGATTTCTCTTTATTGTTTCATAAATTCCCTTTGTATTGTAAGAGGATTTCTTAGTTTTTGTTTTTCTTTTAAACTACAAATTTGAAAAGTTAGATGGCATTTTAAAATTTCTTGGGAGCTTTCATTATTAATGTTGCTGTAGGTCTAGCAAGGAAAAAAAAAAATCTACCTTTACAAGAATGCAATCACTAATAAATACAAGCCTTTATTAAAACTTGCCAGAGTAGGGGCGCCTGGGTGGCGCAGTCGGTTGGGCGTCCGACTTCAGCCAGGTCACGATCTTGCGGTTCGTGAGTTCGAGCCCCGCGTCGGGCTCTGGGCTGATGGCTCAGAGCCTGGAGCTGTTTCCGATCCTGCGTCTCCCTCTCTCTCTGCCCCTCCCCCGTTCATGCTCTGTCTCTCTCTGTCCCAAAAATAAATAAACGTTGAAAAAAAAAAAAAAATTTAAAAAAAAAAAAAAAACTAGCCAGAGTAAAAATCTTTAAATTCTTGGATTTAAGGAAATTTCTAAGATATTGGTGTTTATATTAGTACGTTAGCTCTTACATACTATTCATACTAAAGTTCCTAGCATAGTTTGGAACATTTCACTTTAGTTTAAAAAAGTATTCTCATGCTTATGTTCTTATTGGTAATGCCTGTTAAAATTTTGGGGCGCCTGGATGGCTCAGTCAGTTAAGTGTCTGCCTTGGGCTCAGGTCATGATCTCGTGATTTGTGAGTTCAAGCCCCACCTCATGCTCTGTGCTGACAGCTCGGAGCCTGGAGCCTGCTTCGGATTCTGTGACTCCCTCTCTTCTCTGTGTCCCCTCCCCTGCTCATGCTCTGTGTCTGTGTCTCAAAAAATAAATAAACGTTAAAATTTTTTGTAGAAGGTTTTTAAAAAAAATCTAACAGATGAACAAAGATCAGAAAATAAAAATTATTCTATTGCCTGTTAACATTTTAATATTTGTCTTTATAGTTTTAACTTTTATATATCATAAGAATAAACACGTATATAAAGAGTAAGTTTAAACTGAATATCCATTTAACCAACTTCCACGTTCAGAAATAGAACATCATCAACACACTCTCTGTGTAATCTCTAGTTAGATTTCTCTTTTATACCCCCCAGAGATCACTTTTGCATGTTAAATAACAAAAATTCAGCCTGGTACATTTTAAACATCTAATTGGGTTTATTAATTGATTAATTAATTGGGCAGCATCCCATTTAGCAAGTAGAGGGGAACTCTAAAGGACTACAGAATAGGAAAGTTTTTTTTTTTTTTAATTTCTTTTTAACGTTTATTTATTTTTGAGACAGAGACAGAGCATGAATGGGGGAGGGTCAGAGAGAGAGAAGGAAACAGAATCCGAAACGGGCTCCAGGCTCTGAGCTGTCAGCACAGAGCCCAGTGCAGGGCTCGAACCCACGAACTGCAAGATCGTGACCTGAGCCGAAGTCGGACGCTTAACCGACTGAGCCACCCAGGCGCCCCTAGGAAAGTTTTTTAAAGGTAGACAGGGAGTTGAAAGAAGGAAATTATTAGTAAAGAATCCATTGTTGAGGCAGGGAGACTCTCCGGAATCGTAAGGATCTGTCAGTACGTTTTTCCTAGTGCTGATCAAGAAGTTCCCATGTTGACTGGTTAAAGTTTTTTGGGAGGTTGAAACTGCAGTTAGGTATTAAGTCTTGGTTTACTGACTTAGGGCCTTCACCTGAGTGATGCCATTTTGAGTCCATAGGTTTTTTGTTTTTGTTTTTTTTCTTAATGTTTGTTTATTTTTGAGAGAGAGAGAGGAGAGAGAGAGACAGAGACAGAGTGTGAGTGGGGGAAAGGCAGAGACAGAGGGAGACAATCTGAAGTAGGCTCCAGGTTCTGAACTGTCAACCCAGAGCCCGATGTGGGTGGAACGTAACCAACTGTGATACCATGACCTGAGCTGAAGTCAGATGCTTAACTGACTAAGCCACCCAGGTGCCCCTGTAGTTTTCTTGTTAAGTTGCCTTCTAATTAAAAATTTTGTGTGTATCTGTAAACAATATAATTTTTGTTTGGCATATTTTAAGAATATCCTACTGTATGTTTTTGTGATTTGATTGTAACCATTGTTGTCATTCATGTTGATTGAAAAACTGATTTCATTTTTGTTTCTCCATACCAGGGCTAAGCAAACTTTTCTGTAAAGAGTCAGATAATAAAATATTTTAGGTTTTTCGTGCCAGTAAGTCTCTTGTCAGAGCTGTTCAACACTGCCCTGGTAACACAAAAGCAGCAACAGATTACATGTAAATGAATGCATGTGACTGTGTTTCAATAAAACTATTTACAAATATGGGCTCTGAGCACAACTGGCTCCAGTACAGGTGCTCTACAGTATTTTGTCATGTGAATGTACCCCAACTTACCAGTTTTGCTGTCAAAGATCTTTTATATATATATATATATATATATATATATATATATATACACACACACACACACATACATACATACATACATATATACACACACACACATATATATACACACACATATACACACATATATACACATATAAATATGTATATATATACACATATAAATATATATTTATATATACACACATATATACATATAAATATAAATATTCATATGTAACATATAATATATTAGTATAATTGATAATTAATTATGTAATTATATAAGCAATATTAATATTTATATAATATATAATTATATATATAAATATATATACACACACACACACACACACATATATACACTCCTAGGAAAACCTAGGAATGGCTGTTCGTACGGTATTTCTTCTGTTGCTTGTGGTACACAGGTCTCTTGTATTTCTCTTTGGCTTGACAGTTTTCTTTAATTGTGTTGTGTGAAGGTGGAGTACTAAACTTTATTGATCCATTCACTGTACTTATATTTAGTATTATGTAGAATCCATGAGCCTTTTTAGCACAGTTTTGATCAGCAGTCCACTCAAGTTAAAGTAGACAATATATTGGGTCATTACAGGAGTAACTCATAAAATAAAACCCAAGGGCTAGGAATTTTGGAGGCAGGAATTGAAACCCATCAGGAACCAAAGTGTTTTCTCTACTTTTTCTTCTGGATTGTGTAGTCTTTATCTCTGTGCCTTTGCCTCATTATTAGCTATGTCTGCAGACTGGCTTTTTTCTCCTTGTACGTGGCTATCCTAGCCTGGCTGTGCATGAGTCAATACTCCAAATAAAGTCTCCAAAAAGAGGATCTGGTTGGCTTAGAATGGAGTCAGTATCCACCTTTGATGGAGATGCTGCATGATGGAGTTGGGGAGGTTGATCAGATTGTGAAAGGGTTGCTGCTTCCACATCTAGAGGTAGTCAGATTCTCTTTGAAGGATCTGGGGACCACTCCTAATATGAAAACTGTAACAGACTAAGGTCAGAGCCTTTAGCAGTCAGTGGATTCTTTGTCCAAAGGGTATTGCTCCATTTAATGTGGTTGGCTACAAGTCCATTTACCTTCATCATAAAACGTTTTTGTTCTGCCCTATAGTGAAACCAAGGGAATGGTGCTTACTACAATTAGGATTTACCGTTTCTGGCCTTTCATAATCTAGTAACATGGTAGCAGTCCACTGACTGGCTTCTTTTCTGAAATCCATTTTGGTTCCTTGTGAATACATCTTTCTCTGCATATCTGCCCTGTTTAAAACATTGAAGAGGCTCAGAATCCAGGGCACAGCATTAAAATTTCATGAAGTTTGTTTTTGTTTTTAAATAAACTACTTTCAAAGTGGGGCTTGAATTCATGACCCCAAGATCAAGAGTCGCATGCCCTACTGACTGAGCCAGGCATCCCAAGTTTTTCTTCTTTCTACCAGTGGGATATTCTGATTTTACCAGTGGGATTTTTGATGGTATGATAGTTGAATAATGTTCAGTGGTAGAAAACAGTATGCATATGTAGATTATTGTATTCTTTGGCTAATTCTGTGTTATATATGATCACCAGAGCTTTAAGAATGTCCTGGTAAGCCCAGGAAAGTGTTGATTACTAGGCTTCCTGGAACTTACCAAGTAGGGGAGAACAGCTGATTCTTCATTGGATTTGCTTATTCAGCTGTGACGAAACCCAGTTGTTAGTTTTGATTTGTGGGGTTTTATCAGAAAACACCACATTTCTTAAAAGGACATTTTCAGTTTTGGAAAATACAGAAAGGGTACTTCTGTGTGTGTTGGCTCACTGGCTCACTTTTGTCTGTTACTGTAGGGACAAGCTGTGGGGGGTCTGTGTCTCCATCCTGGCTCTCCTGCCTCGAGTCCTCAGGTTGATGCTGCAGAGCCTGCGGGTAAACAGAGCTGGACCTGAGGAGCTGCCTGTTGTGGGCCAGCTGCTTCGCCTGCTGCTTCAGCATGCACCCCTCAGGACTCATATGTTAACCAATGCCATCTTGGTGCAGCAGATCATCAAGAATATCACGGTAAGCATGGAACAGGGCTTTGTATTATTACTAGAAAAGGGATTCATGAGGAGGGCATGGGTGGGGTTCTCTGGGGAGGCTAGGCCTCCAGTGCATTGATTGACTCCTGGAAAGAAGCCCACTGTGGTGATTTCCCAGGTTTTCCCCTGCTGACTAGCACCTGTCACTTAGCCAGAGGGAGGTCTTTGATCCAGAGTCAGTAATAAAAGGCTTAAAATATTCAAATTGAATTGGTCACAGGCAGCTTAGAAAAGGTACAGAGCATCAGAATCACTCCTACCAGGATTCTGGTACAGACTCTTGATTAACTGTGCTTATTCAGCATGTTTTTAAACCTGAGTTGTTTAAAAAAAATTTTTTTTGATGTTTATTCATTTTTGAAAGACAGAAACAGAGCACAAGCAGGGGTGGGGCAGAGAGAGGGGGACACAGAATCTGAAGCAGGCTCCAGGCTCAGAGCTGTCAGCACAGAGCCCGACGTGGGGCTTGAACTCAAGAACTGTGAGATCGTGACCAGAGCCAAAGCCCGACGTGCAACTGACTGAGCCACCCAGGGGCCCCTAAGCTAAGTTGTTTTACTTAGCTGTAGGAATAGCAACTTCATTGAGTTTTGGTAACCATAGAGTGAGATCATTCAGGTAAAGTTTTTACCTGAAACTGACATTAAGTGCTCAACAAATGTTAGTTGTCACTGAAAACATTTAGCAGGAATAGGCTTACGGCCAGTTCCTAGTCACTTAGTTCACTGGAGAATAAGAGGAAGTTAAGAAGTTGCAGGCTTCTGCTTTGTGTAATGGCTGGTTCTGCATTCATCTGTATCTGTTTTGCAGGGGCAGCTCTGTCTAGGATTCCTTTGGTGTTTTGGTTTGGAAGAGTTAGAGGTTTTTTTCTATAGGTATTTGGGGGTTTATTAGTTGATACCTGTAGTAGTACTTCAGAGTAATAGAGCTTATACGTGTATATAACACAAGTTCACGTTCTGAGTATTCTCAGTAGGCTTGTAGAAATAATGAAAGAAGCAGCAGAATAATTCAGAAATAGAAGGGAAGAAAAGGCAAGAATTTGGATTGTTCAGAGGTTAGAGAATCAGCTCACCTCTATAAGGAAGAGAATGACAGATTGTCAGTCGGCCTTGCAGAATTATTCTCAGTTGATGTTAATGCAAAGATTGTGAGACTCGAGCATACCAAGGGGAAGTCCAGAGTGTGGAGATGGTTGATGGTGAAATGTCATTAGTTCCTGGCAATATTTGAGAAGGAACAGATGAAACGAGAAACTGGTAGCACCTGTACTTGAGGTTGTACCCGGGAATTTTCACTACCTGTGGTAATGCCCAATTAACAAATATCCTGTGGTGATTGATAAATGGAGGAGATAGGATTGCGGTGGTTCTGAGATCTCGTTTGGGTGTGAAAGATACTGTCAGGTAGCATAACAACTTTGATATAATTCTCAAATTACTTTTGTTTTTCTCTGCAGACATTGAAGACTGGAGGTATTCAAGAACAGTGGCTTACAGACTTACATTATTGCTTCAATGTGTATATCACTGGGCATCCCCAGGGGCCCACTGCATTGAGTACAGTGTATTGAGTACAGTAAGAGGCACCATGGTACCTCCTGTTTGAAATTGTTTATTCACGTCTATCTAATTTTGAAGAGAAACTGATGTAATGTTTGTCATTAAAGCTGAACTTTTAAAGAAGTTGTTTATGAACCTTCCTTTGCACTAAGGTAGGAAAATAACACAGGCTGGCTTCTTGGACCAGGACATTATACTTGGTCACAGGTGGGTAGAGTATTTTGCATTTCATAGAAACTAAGTATTTACAAAATATGGAATGATACAGTACCTTCTGTTATTTACCAAGAACGAATCTTTGTGGTCTCAGTTCTAGTTCATTCAGACAGCAACAGAAACCAATTTTTTATTTGGGAATGGTTGCCTTTATCCATCATGACATTCAGCTCCTCACTGTGGAGTTGTGTTATTTACAGAGGTTTTCTAGCTCCTTCTGCAGGAGCAAGATTTGAAGATAGTACTACGGTTGTTTGAGGTTTTCCTCAAATGGTACTTGGTTTGATTTAGATAATTCTTCTTTCAAAATTACTTTCTACTAATGACCATTATAATTTTTAAAATTATAAGCCATATATAGTGATTTATGCTGACACCCACACCCCCAGTCAAAAAATCCATGTATAACATTTGACTACCCCAAAATTTTACTACTAATAGCCTACTGTTGACCAGAGGCCTTACTGATAATCAATTTACACATATTTTTTTCTGAGAGCGGGGAAAGGGAAGAGGGAGAGAGAGAATCTTCTAAGCATGCTCCACGCTCAGCGTGGAGCCCAACACAAGGCTCAATCTCATGACTGGGAGATCATGACCTGAGCTGAAGTCAAGACTCAGACGCTTAACCAACTGAGCCACCCAGGCACCTCTACACCTATTTTGTATACGTATTATATACGTAATTCTTAAATAAAGCAAGCTAGAGAAAAGAACACATTTGCAGTACCATGGCTATATTTATTGATACTATATACATTTATTGGAAAAAAATCCATGTTAAGAGGACCCACACAAACCTGGTTGTTCAAGGATTAACTATTTTCATAATTATGAAATAATTAGCAAATTGTAACAAAAATCAAGGTAACTAACACTTTATTGCTGCTTATCTCTACCTGTCAGGACGGGTGGCAATAATCTTAAGAAAATGGAAATGCTCCTACTACAAATATTTGGGCCTAACATGCCACTGTTTATGCCTTCTGTCTACATTCCTATGGTAGCTTTGCTCTTAAAAATGTGAAAAAACTGGGGCACTTGGGTGGCTCGGTTGAGTATCCGACTTCGGCTAAGGTCATGATCTTGGAGCTTGTGAGGTTGAGCCCCGAATCAAGCTTGCTTTCTGCGCAGAGCCTGCTTCCAATCCTCTGTCCCTTCCTCCCACTCCACTCCCACCCCTTTCCCTGCTTACGCTCTCTCTCAAAAACAATTTTTTTTTTATTTTTGAGAAGAGAGAGAATCCAAAGGGGAGGAACAGAGAGAGGGAGACACAGAATCCAAAGCAGGCTCCAGGCTCTGAGCTGTCAGAACAGGGGGCTCGAACCCATGAACCATGAGTTCATGACCTGAGCTGAAGTTGGATGCTTAATCGACTGAGCCACCCAGGCACCCCAAATATAAATAAAACTTTTTAAAAAATGTGAAAAAGCCTATAACCACTGAAATTTATGCCAGGTGTTCTTATAGCTTGAATGTATGTAGGTTTAGCAGTTTTCCCTGCCAATAGGAATGGCATTTTGACCAGCTTGCTCACCTATAGGTCAGGCAGAAAATAACAAGTGAATTGGTAGGTTATGCATGAATGGTCTGGTCCAACTGATAAAAATGGCTGCTATAGGACAGGCTCTTCCCCCTCTCATGTAGGTTCTTCCCTGGAGCCAAAAAACCAGGCTTGCATCAGCTGGCTGGCAGAAATCTCATGTTAGTGCGCATGTTCTTAGTGTGGCTTAGACGTTACTGTTAATTATGTGTTCTACTTTATAGCTGTACTGACTGAAGTAAGGGCAGACAGCTAGGAAGTTTTGCACGGGTATAGTCTACTGTGGTGGTTGTAGCACAGGCTAACAGTGCTGTATAAGAGCAGAAAGAAAACATCCTGACATTGTCATTCAGTTGTTACCATGTTTTCAGGCTAATAAGGCTTGAGGCATGAATATTAAAGTTTTCTCAAGATGGAAAAGTTAATCAGCAGAGAATTAGAACTCTGCACTAGCTATTCCAGTTCCCCCGGACACGGTCTTCCTCCACAGGTGGTCGAAGCTTTGTTTTGGTTTTTGATTGAGTAGCTGATTGCAGGTTATAAGAAAAATTCTTTGATCTTCCACTATTCTCAAGGAGGTGTATACACTGCAAGTTGCTCACTGTTAAAAGCAAATACCAGAGAGATATTTGTTATTTTTAATACTGAAAAGTTCATTGCTGGTGAGGTAAGGGGTTTAGATATGGACTATCCAGGGAGCTAGGAAGGTGACAGCCAGTTTGTTGTAGAGACAGGTGACTTACCAACCTTGCATTTTACATCATCCTCCAAGATATAGGACATTTTTAAAGATTGAGAGTGAAAGCACAAGTGGGGAAGGTGCAGAGAGAGGAAGAGAGAGAATCCCAAGCAGGCTCTGCACTATCAGTGCAGAGACTGACTCAGAGCTTGGACTCATGAACTATGAGGCAGTGACCTGAGCCGAAGTTGGACACTTCCACCCAGGTACCCTGATACCTGACAGCTCTTG
The DNA here is from genome assembly GCF_022837055.1 of Prionailurus viverrinus. Lineage (NCBI taxonomy): Eukaryota > Metazoa > Chordata > Mammalia > Carnivora > Felidae > Prionailurus > Prionailurus viverrinus. Next base: position 25,462,712 of record NC_062573.1, read on the forward strand.
AAGAACCTTGACTGGGAGAGGCCAGGTACTTGAGCTGGGACTGGGACCTAGGTCTTCAGTCTGTCTAGAATAACTGGTATAGCTTTCTTTATGTAGGTCATACATAACACAAACACATATACACATGTATTTCTCAACTTGCCATGTACCACACACTAGGCTATATAGTACATTCTAGAAAACCATTTCATTTGAAAATTTACTATCTTCAAGGATGACAGACTGATAGGCATATCAACCTTGAAATGGGTATTTTTAGGCCTTTTTATGACTTTGAAGTTACTTATAGGATGAAAACTTTTAAGATGTCACAGTTGGAAAACAGTGATGTATTCAACCCTCTTGCTGAGGCCAAATTGTTCTGTTTTTCCTCTCTCTGTGGAGCAAAGGAGCAAACATGAAAGGTGAGTAGTTTCAGAAAGTTACAAACATGTCTTACTTTTTCTCTCCTGGTTTTATTATGGTTATTTAAAGTGAACTACTGATACTGAATTCTGTTTCTGGCTGCCTTTACTGTATCAAGTCTTGAGTTATCTGTATACCCATCTGTAGATGGGCAGGAATATTCTGCATTCATACAAAGGGGTTATCATTAGTAGTAATAACTTGAGCCATGGTTATTCCATTCATTGGAATGGGCTTTTTAAAGGTAGTTCTTTTATATTTAAAAAGAAGGGCTCCCAAATTTAGGAGTGTGAGCCCAAGCAAGGGAGAGAGGCAGAAGGGAGTGGTGGGGGGGGCGGGTAGAGAATGAATAAATCTCAAGCAGGCTTCCATGCTCACCACAGAGCTTAACAAAGGGCTTGATCTCACTACCATGAGATCATGACCTGAGCCGAAATCCAGAGTCAGATGCTTAACTGACTGAGCCACCCAGGTGCACCCTGGAGGTTATATATTTATATACATATATAAGTTCTATGTATATGCTCTCTGACCAATACTATGCTGCTATTTTGTGGGTGGTATACGGGGGTTGCTGTTGAAGGACTAGAGAAAACAGGGATTGTGGAGTCTCCCAAATGCATGTAGAGAAACACAGGCCAAGGAGGCTATATACTTTCCTATATCCAGCTCACTTTCTGCTTCCTCTTTAAAGAGGTAAAGGCACTACTAAAGCCTCTCCTATGCTGGAAGTTGGGAGCAACAATCCTTGCTTAAGTATTTGAGCACCTACTGTGTGCCAAATAATTTCCTAAAAGTGAATAGGACAGTGAGCAAATCAGAAGATCCTTAACCCCATGGAATTCTCAAAGCAAAAAAATGAACTAACATTTTTATTCATGGAGAAGACCAAAATTAATGTTCTCTTTTTGGTTCAGTTGGGCACAACTGACACACAGAAATTTCTGCAATGTGGAATCACAGATGCCCATTTCCATGGAAACTATTTATAGATGCTTTCTGTATGAAACATATAGGCTCCAGCTACACTAATTAGCAGCTCTGATAATCAGCTCACTGGATAGTGCCTTAATGTATATGTGTAGACTTAACAAAACCTTGTGTTCCCCCATTTAGGGTTAGGAAAAGATTCTCTTAAGACCTTGTCTGTTTTCAAGCCACTTAGAATTACATGTGTAAGACAAACAAGCTACTTGTTCATGTGAAATCCCAAAAAACCACTAAGTATATTTGAGTTTGTTTATTTGTCCCTTAACTGTGAACCCTTTGACTAAAAACCTTTTGTGTTTCTAAACACCTCATTTTTATGATTTCTGATGGTCTCAAGAGAAAAATCCAGGACTAAGTAAAAAAAAATGTTTTATTTAAATGCTACTTTTCTGGTAGTTCTGACCATTGTTTTTGAAACTAATTTTCAATTCAAGTAGAACAAAAGCTTTTTTTTTTTTTTTTTAAACATGGAAAGTTTCAAAGGAATTAAGGCCCACAGTTGTAACTACCCTATCCGCTACTCCCTGATCAGCCTGCCTATATTACATGAGTTGCCCAACCCATATTAAAGATTGGGCAGTAATTACACTGTCCCCTACCTCCAGGTTCTCCCCCCCCCCACCCAATCAAAAACTAAATGAATGTTAAAGTTCACACTGACAGTCATTGTTCACCTTCCAGCTGCACTCTATTCCTGCAGGATGACTGGATCAGCAAGGGTGGGGTGGGGGGAGCGTGTTGCCATAGCCACCCATGAACAACACTGGATCTGGCATTAACTGCTGACAGCACTGAACTTATCACCCAGATTTAATGCTGGTGTGAATGAAGGGGGCCCAGAGTAAAATACTCTTGTCTTGCGGCTGAAAAGAAAGTTCCCTGAGCATGAGTGAAATTGTGCACGGTGAAGCCTGAGCAGGACGTGTTATTAAATATTACATGTCCCCTTCATGGGCCGTGAAAGGCAAAGGCCAGAATTTGTGGTTAAGGAACCTCTCAAGTTTGGGAAGGAGATGAAGAATCTTAATGTGAAATCAATACAGAACAAGAATTCCCAAGGTATTACTTTGAAGAATGACAGTATTTTCATTTTCCCCCTTCATGTGAACAAGTATGTAAAAGTACCATTTATTGTCTCTACTGGAGGTAATGTTAACAATAACTTGTGGTTGTGAAAATAACTTGGCGGTTAGGGAGGCATGTTGATTGCAGTAATAATTCCACGAAAGGGGAATGAAAAACATGTACACCTCAAAGGAAATGACCATTGGAAATCCCTAGCAATCTCTGTCCTCCTGTCTTCCATCTTTGAGGATGAAACAAAAAAGGCAAATGCTTCCCCACATTGTCTTCCCAATCTGCTTTGCCAGTGCAGTGGCTACCTTACCTGAATTGAGACGCAGCACAGGATGGGCTTTGGAAGATCTTGTGGGATGAGGAACTTTCCCTTCTTGAGAACAACCTGAAATCAACCAACAGTGACTATTCCTCTCTGACCAAGGTTAGCCGTGGCCTCACCAAGTTCTAAGTTCCTTTTTGAGGTAAAGGCTTGAGCTTGTTGATATCTGCCAAGAGAAATTAAGTATGGTGTGGAAATACCATGTAGGCCCAGAGTAAAGTCCTGAGATTTTGCTGCCTGGGCTGCAGATCTATTTCTCAAGTGCCTTGGCTCAACTTTTTTCTTTTGGGGAGCTATCTAGGCCTCTTCTCTGCTGAGTTTATTTGAATGGGTTCTTTCCAGAGCTGAAAATGTTCCAATTTAAAGCAATTCATCTGCTGAGCAAGTATTTACTATTGTGCGTGGGTCTGGGGCATTCCCACAGATGGGCAGCCCTGTACTATTTTAGCATAAGGAAGGTCAAAGTGAGGCAGGCAAGGTGTTCCTGCTTCTGGAGCCCTCCAAATGGGTAATATAAGGGGAGGACCCAAGCAGTGGTCTGGAGGGGTTTAAAGGGTAATGAAGGCCAGCAGAAGACCTCTTGATTGAGATGCCAGAATGCATCATCAAACCAGTTCTGAGCTAGAATTGCTGGAGGGAAGGCATTAAATGTGTGTTGAAAATTCTCTTTGTTCTTGGAAGTAAAGTTCCTATCTGAATGGAGGTTTGCCCAGTGTAATTAAATCCCATTTCAGATTCTGATGCAACACTCTGGGGGTGCTTGTTGTCAACTACAACGTGCCCAGAAGGACATTTACCGTAGATTTGCTTGAGTACTAAGTGTCTGGTGGACTTTGTGCCTGAGCTGCCCTTGGATGGACTCTTCGTGGTCCTGCTTACTGCAGTGGTCTTTGGGGGGGTTAGTTCCAGTTCTTTCCTCCAAACTTGGAGCAGCAATGCCAGGCACTCTCGGTTCCATCTGTCCACATCTCTGGTTCCAAGCTGCTTCATGTGCAGAAGGTGGGACAGGTGCTTCCTAAGCTGGTAGCTGGTGAGGTCAGAAGAGAGGAGAGACTTTAAGATCACAATACTGAGAAAAGAAAGTTTCCTTAGGGTTCCTAGAAGCTATAGGTATAGTTTGCTGAACTGGGAGATTCATTTAAGCTCCCATCCCTAATTTACAGTGGCAGTAGGTTTAATGTTGAAAAAAAAAAAAAATCATTGATTTAAAAAAATAAACAGTTCCTGAACTAGGAATCAGATGAATCTGCCCTCGGGGTGGGTTGGGCTAATGTGTAAATAAATGAGAAGTACTATGTAAAACCGAGGAGCTAGATTGCATGAGATCATGTGAGACTGATAATTCCTGGGGGTCTGGTAAGGCTTTATAAGGCTGATACTTGTGCTGGGCTTTAAAGGATGCATAGGAGCTTACTGGGCAGAGAAGGGTACTCTAGGCAGAACTGGCATAAGTGGAGATATGGACATTTGTGCCAGGAAAGTAATGAGAGGGTACGAAGCATTGTGTATTTTGTGAAGAAGGATGGAAGGCTAGGCTACACTGGAAGGAGCCAACATTTGTTCAGAGCCTGTTACATGTCAGGCACATTCCTCACGATTAAGGTGAAAATCCATCAAGTAGACAGGGCTGAGTAGATGGCACATCACACCAGGATGACAACATAGGTTGTTCCTTATTCCCTTTACCAAAACAACAACTAACAACTATTCACGGCTAAGACACCACTGAGAAAGTCCTAGAACATGGGAGAGAGGCTGCAGCCCCATGCACCACAGGGGCCAAGACAGACTACAATGGGATATGAGGAACAGCTACATGCAGACTGCACTGCCCCTCCATCAGGCTGGTGTAACACCACACCAAAATGACTTTAGCTTGTGGTTCCTCAAATGGGAAAAAGGAACCCAGGGTGGAATCCAGCACCCCCAGCATTGTAGGTCACTTCTTGGGAGCCCCCACTCTGGTCTCATCCCATGGGGATTGCCAGGGAATCTGTGGGACTTGGCCACTGGGAGTCTGTGATGGGGAAGGTAGGGGCTTGCAACAACCAGTATGTGGGTCTTTGCAGACCAAGTTCCTACCTGCAGTGTCCAAGTAGTAGTCCCAATCTTTAATTTTGCTCATCTGCAGAGCCAAAACAGAGGTGCGGTCTGACCAGGGAACTCAGCAGGGTGCCTGAGTGGTTCTTAAAGAGCCTTGTCAACCCTGGAAGTCTGGTCTGCTTCAACTCAGGCAGGGGAGCTGAGGCATAACCTGGCCCACACGAGTGTTGCTCCTGGCCCTGCCTGACCAAAGCCTGGACAGACCACCTGGAGAGGTATAGCAGGTAGAGCTGGTTATCTGCAAAGCAAAAACCGTGGCCCTGTATAGCCAGGGACCTTGGGGTGCAGGTCAGCTTGAGTCAGCCACAAAACTTTAGGCCTTGGAGCTGGTTCTCATGCTCTCCATGAACAGGGAAAGTGATTCATAGCCCTAGCCATTGCTGAATAGAGCCTTCAGCCCATCTGACCAGGAAACCTAGCCAGATCACACAGGAAGCTGTGTAGCCCATCCAAAGACCTTCTTATAGTGGCACTTGAAGAGAAAGCACAACTTGGTACTATCCCTGTCTGCACTGCAAAACTGGTGGCCCCACCTGGCCAGGAAACTCCATGCACAATCTTGTCTGACTTGAGTCCCCAAACAACCTGTGCAGGCCCTACGGCCTGTCCTGCTGCTCTGTCAGTTCAGGGAAGTGACTTCATAGCCCCACCTACTAGTAAGCCTGACTAGAAAACCCAGGCACCTGCAGAGCCCATCCTAAAGCCTTGCTTGGGCAGAGAACCAACTCAGCAGTCCTATTCAACTATTCCCAGCTAGCAGCACACCCCACCTCTTGCCCCACCCCAACCTCAGAGCTTGCCCTGCCCAAAAACAGACTGCCTTAAAAGCAACCTTCATCTGCCCAAGAATGTTACTAGTAGACATGTCCAGAAACCCAAACTGAGCTGCCTGGTGAAGAACTCTTGGTTAAAGCAAACCTATGAAGTATGGAAGAGTAGACCACTTCTTCAAATGTTGAGATAGCAGCATCAGAAATTAGGAATCACAAAAGAATCAGGTAGACATGACCATGCCAAAGGAAACTAATAAAGTTCTGGTAACTGACTCTAAAATAGAGATCTGCGAGGGGCACCTGTGTGGCTCACTTGGTTAAACATCTGACTTTGGCTTAGGTCATGATCTCATGGTTCGTGAGTTCGAGCCGCATACCAGGCTGTGTGCCGACAGTGCAGAGCCTGGAGCCTGCTTCATATTCTGTGTCTCCCTCCCACTCTGCCCCTCCCCCACCTGGGCACGCATGTGTGCTCTCTCTCAAAAAGACAACATTAAAATTTTTAAAAAAGGACATGGAGATCTGTAAACTGTTCTACAAACAATTCATAATTCTTTTAAAAAGTTTAGTGAATTACAAGAATGCACAGACAACTAAATAAAATTAGCAAAATAATGCATGAACAAAAATTCAACAAAGAAAAATGGGGGGGGGGTGCAGAAAAAGAAATCCTAGCGCTGAAAAATAAAACGTCTGAACTGAAGAATTCAATAGAGAACTTGAAAATCAGACTCGACCGTGTAGAAGAAAGAATCTGTGACCTAGAAAACAGGGCATTTAAAATTATGTAGTCAGAGGAGCGAAGGAGAAAAGAATGAAAAAGTGAAGAAGGTATATGGGACTTATATAGGACATGCTAAAATGAATTGCATTATAGGAATTTGAGAAGAGAAAAAGAATGGGACAGAAAATATATTTAGGGCAGTAATAGCTGAAAGTTTCTCAAACTTGGGAGAGAAATGGACATTGAGATCCATGAAGCTGAGACACACTATATTGTCATGAGTCTAATGTTGAAATAAGCAAAAGAAAAATTATATATAACTATGAATGCACTTCTCAACAAAAAATTTTCAGGCCAGGAGAGAATAGGATGATATATTCAAAATATTAAAGGAAAAAACTGTCAAGAATTCTATAGTTGGCAAAACTGTCCTTTAGAAATGAAAGAGAGAAAAAACAAACTAAAACCAAAGTAGCTCATAATCTTACTAGACCTTCCTTGTAAGAAATGCTAACGGGAATTCTTTGAAAGTAAAAGGATGCTAGTTAACATCATAAATACTTAAGGTAGCCTAAAACTCACTGGTAATAGTAAACATATAGTCAAAATTAGAATTTGTAATATGATAATGGTTGTGCATTATGTACTTTTAAAAGTTTAAAAACTTAAGGGGCACCTGGGTGGCTTAGTCGGTTAAGTGTCTGACTCTTGATTTCAGCTCAGGTTATGATCTCATGGTTTGTAAGATAGAGGCCTGTATCCAGCTCTGTGCTAACAACATGGATCCTCCTTGGGATTCTCTTTCTCCCTCTCTCTGACCCTCCCCCACTTGTGATCTCTCAACCTCTCTCAAAATAAACTTAAAAAAACGTTAAAAAAGGTAATAAAAGTAACCATAACTACAATGGCATGAAACTAGAAATCAATTCTAGGAAAACTGGGAAATTCACAAATAAATGGAAGTTAACATTTTTCCTGAGCAACCAATGGATCAAAGAATGAATAAAAGGAAAACAAAGTATCTTGAGACCAAAATGAAATACAACACACCAAAACTTATAGAATGCAGCAACAACAGTTTTAAGAGGGAAGTTCAGAGTAATAAATGCCTACATTAAGAATCAAGAAAGATCTGATAACCTACTCTTTTTTTTTTTTTTTTTTTTTAATTTTTTTTTTTTTCAACGTTTATTTATTTTTGGGACAGAGAGAGACAGAGAATGAACGGGGGAGGGGCAGAGAGAGAGGGAGACACAGAATCAGAAACAAGCTCCAGGCTCTGAGCCATCAGCCCAGAGCCCGACGCGGGGCTCGAACTCACAGACCGCGAGATCGTGACCTGGCTGAAGTCGGACGCTTAACCGACTGCGCCACCCAGGCGCCCCTCTGATAACCTACTCTTTAAGAAAGTAGGAAAAGAACAAACTAAGTCCAAAGTTAGCAGAAGGAAGGAAATAATAAAGATTAGAGCAGAAATAAGAGCAGGAAAACAACAGAAGATTAACAAAACTAAGACTTGGTTCTTTGAAAAGAAACAAAATTGACAAAACTTTAGCTAGACTAACCAAGGCAAAAAGAGAGATGATCCAAATCAAAATTATGATTAAAAAAGGAGACATTACAACTGATCCCCAATAGAAAGGCAAAGGACCATAAGATACTACTATGAACTGGAACAACCATAAGATGCTATATGACAAACTGGACAACCTAGAAGTAATGGAAGTTATTAGAAACCTGTAAGACTGAATCAAGAAGAAACAAAATATATAGTCAATGTTCTAAGTCACGTTAATAAAATCATACGATTATCACAATAGAAGCAGAAAAAGCATTTTTACAAAATTTGACATCTGTTCATGGTAAAAATTTAACAAATTAGGTATATAAGAAATGTACCTCTACATAATAATGGCAACATGACAAGTCCACAGTTAACATCAGTGGTGAAAAGTTGAGAACTTTTCCTCTGAGAATAGGAACAAGACCAGGGTGCCCACTCACAACTCCTATTCAACACAGTACTGGAAGTCCTAGCTAGAGCAGTCAGGCAAGAAAAAGAAATAAAAGGCATCACATAAAGAAAGGAAGAGGTGACTCTGTCTCTATTTGCAGATGATTTTACATACAGAAAAACCTCAGGACTCCAGAAAGTGTTAGAGCTAATGAACAAATTCAGTAGAGTTGTAGGATACAAAGTTAACATACAAAAATAAGTGACATTTCCATACACTAAAAAATTATCTGCAAAACTAATAAAATGACCCCCATTTACAACAGCACCAAAAACAGTAAGATAGGAATAAATTCAACTGAAGAAGTGAAAGATCTCTACTGAAAACTACAAAACACTGATGAAATAAATTGAAGACACAAATAAATAGAAAGATATTCTGTCTTCTCGGATTGCAGGAATATTATAACATCCATAGTACCCAAAGTCATCTATAGATTCAGTGAAATCCCTATTAAGATTGCAGTGGCATTTTTTATAGAAGTAGGAAAAACAATTATAAAATTTATATGGAACCATAAAAGTACCCAAATAGCCAAAGCAATCCTGAGAAAGAAGAATAAAGAGAGAAGTATCATACTTCCTGATTTCAAGCTTTATTATAAACTCATAGTAATCAAAACAGTATGGTACCAGCATAAAAATAGATGCATAGACCAATGGAAGAGAACTAAAATCCCAGAAATAAACCCGTGCGTATATGGTCAATTATATTTGACAAGGGAGCCAAGCACACTCCATGGAGGAAAGACCATTTGTTTTATAGATGGTGCTGGAAAAACTGGATATTCACACGTAAAAGAATGAAACTAGACCCCTATCTTACACCACTCACAAAAATAGACTTGATATGGATTAAAAAGCCTTAAATGTAAGACCAGAAATTCCTAAAAGAAAACCCAGGAAGAAAGCTCCTTGACAGATACGTTGCCAGATTTGTTTTGTTTTTGTTTGTTTGTTTGTTTTGGATAGGACACTGAAAGCACACACAAACAAGCGGGGCTACAAAGTAAAAAGATTCAGCACAGCAAAATAATCAACAAAATTAAAAGACAACTATGGAAGAGGAAAAATATTTACAACTCATGTATCTGATAAGAGGTTATTATCTAAAATATATAAGGAACTCCTACAACTAAATAGCAAAAAACCCCAAATAATCCATTGATAAAAATGGGCAAAGGACCTGAATAGACATTTTTCCAAAGAAGATACATGAATGGACAACAGGTACACAAGAAGGTGCTCAACATCATTAATAATAGGGGAAATACAAATCAAAATCACAATGATCTACCACATCATGTCTGTTAGGATGGCAATTATCAAAAGACAAGAGGTAACAAATGTTGGTGAGGGTGTGCAGAAAATGGGAGTCTTGTGCACTGTTGACGGGACAGTAAATTGGTTTGGCCACTATGGAAAGCAGTATGGATTTCCCTCAAAGAGTTAAAAATAGAGCTACCATATGATGCATCAATTCCACTTCTGGGGATTTATAGAGAAGGAGATGAAAAACTGTTGAGATACCTGCATCTCCACGTTCACATTAGCATTATTTACAATAGGCAAGACATGGAAGTGTCCACCCATGGGTGAATCAATAAAGAAATGGTGGTGTATATATACAGTAGAATATTATTCAGCCATAAAAAGAAGGAAATGCTGCCATTTGTGGCAACACGGATGGCCCTTGAGGGCATTATGCTAAGTGAAGTCAGAAAGAAATACTGTATGGTTTTACTCTTACGTGTAATCTTAAAAGATCAAATTTGTGGTTACCAGAGGCAAGGGGTGAGGGGAGGAGGAACTGGGTGTAGATGATCCAAAAGATACACACTTACAGTTATGAGATAAATAAGTGCTGGGGATATAATGGACAACATGATAACTATAGTTAACACTGCTTTATGGTCTATATGAAAGTTGATGAGAGTAAATCCTAAAAGTTCTCATCACAAGGGGAAAAAAAACCAATTTAAGTATCTCCCTGAGATACTGGATGTTAACTAAACTTATTGTGGTAATCTTTTCATATGAATCATATATGTAAGCCAAGTCATTATGCTGTACACCTTATACTTATACAAGGCTGTAGGTCAGTTACAGCTCAGTGAAACTGGTGGGGAAAGAGGCTGAGTAACTTGCAGAAGGTCTCACAGCTAGAGCCAGGAGAGACCAACATTCAAACTCGGTGCCGTCTGGTCTAACAGCCAAATACTGCTAAGGACTTTGGTCTGTACTATGTACTTAGTGGGCATCGGCAAAGGGTTTTAAAAAGGATGGCAAAAGTAAGAGCTGTATTTTACTAGGTTCATTCTGTTGCAGGGTGGGGCCTGGAGTGGGAGAAAGGTATGGGACATGGGGATGATGGCTGTCTTTACATCTAACGTTGGGTTGATGGGGTCTATCCCACATGCACTCTAAAACTTACTGAACACAGCTGTTTTGGAGCCTCTCAAGGAAACCTGCATCACTGTTCATTATCGGGTTGGTAGACTAGTGAGCTTATAAGGTGCTGCAGAAAGCAACAGGCCCCATGCCTGATTTTACCATACACCAAATGGGAAATGACGTCTTCCTGAAGTCTGCTGAGAAGTCTTTGTGGTACTAGGCGCAGGTACTAGGTACTTCTCTCTTGCCCTAAAGGCCGATTTCACTCAAACTGCATGACTCTTCTTTTTCTTGTAGCATGCCAAACCAGGCACCTCTCTACTAGACTATAGATCACACTTCCAAAAAGCCAACTATGGAGAAAAGCTGGAGATAACGGGGCAATACTGCTCCATAGTTCGGCTTCTTTGGTTTGTAGGCAGAAAACTCACTGGGAAGCCCAGGTGTTGGCTTTCACTGTGTACAGTTTCCACCTAATCGATAGCGGAATGCAGACTTTTGAGTCTCTGTCCAGATGATAGGATGGTGCCAGGGGTTAGAGTAACAGCCTCTGTTCTTCTATTTTCAAGAAAAATAGCACTTCTGATTTGTTGAGAGTCCTAAGATGCCCAGTCATCCCTATCAGCCCAGGGTTCACGGCTCTCCTTATGGTCCAGCCCGGCCTTGCTTACTAACCTCACAACATGCTAGAGAGGAGCTGATAGGAAGGTAGTTTACAAACGTTTAGATGAAGACGGAAGTGTTTAACACAACAACTGCTCTCAGCCACAGCAACTCCCCAGCCTCACTTAGGTCATCCAGTATCCAGTTTCAACATTGAAAATAAAGTCTTGATTGGTAATAAGATTCACACGTTAAGACTAAGCCTCACTCACCGCCTCAGGGCCCAAGGTTCACGCTGCTCGCCCTACCCCTGCCCGTTTCCCAGTCTGCCCGTCTCCGTCCTCAACATGTCTCCTACGATAGTCTGCATTTGTGGAGCACGTGTGTGCCAAGCCCTGTGCTCTACCCCACCCCTCGTTGCTCCTTAGGTTTCGTGTCAGACACCATACCCTGCTCCAGGACAATGCTGTGAGCTCCCGTACTTAAAACAGAAGATGCACAGGCTGTATAACAGAATCAATGGGACTGTTTCTACTGTCACCAGACATGCGACTTCCCACAATGCGCAGCATCCCACAATCCCTTTGGGAGTCAAAGTCCCATCTCAGAATTGTACAATGGTGCAGCCAGAGGACCTGTGTAATTGCCTCCCCAGATGGGCCTACAGACTATGAGCCCACTGTTCCTGGGGGGATGACTGAAGGCTCATTTGCTGCTATGCACACTTACGGACAGGACCTGTCAGCTTCTGACTCTTCAAAGGAGTCAAAGAAACAGCTTGACTGGAAGGCATTTCAGCTAGGGAGCAGCTGTGGGGCCTGATATGGTACACCTTGTTGGCTTGTTTCGATCCCAAGTTTCAGCTGAAATACTTAAAAAGTTCCTCTGGGACGGTAGCCAGTGCACATGCTGGCAGAACTCCCCAAGGAGGGAGAGCAAGGACCATCCCCATCTATGGCTTCAGAGTCAGACTATCTCCGCTTCAAGCCAGTACAGCACTTATTAGCTCTGCAACCTTGGTGGGTTGATTAAGTTCTCTGTGCTTCAGTTTCCTCATCTGTGAAATGGGGGATAAGAACAGTGCCTCACACGGTTATTGGGAAGGATTAAATCCGTTAACACAGTGTTCGCTTCGGCAGCACATATACTAAAATTGGAACGACACAGAGAAGATTAGCGTGGCCCCTGCACAAGGATGACACACAAATTCATGAAGCGTTCCATATGAAAAAAAAAACAGTTAACACACATAAAACTACTTAGAACAGCATCTGGCACAAGTGCCTAATAATGCCAAGTACTAGTATTAATGACAGTAATAAAACGTCCCCCTGTAACAACATTACCTTGACGAGCGGGAGCACCATCCAGGCAGCCCTTTTCCCCCAGCCTGTTCTAAGGTGAGGAGCGTGAGGCCGGCCTCCGCTGCCTTTATCTTGACCACTGCAAACACTGCCTTTACTGAGAACATATGGGAAAGGCCCTTGAGTCCGAGCTTCAAGTGCCTGATCTGTATCACCAGGACAAGTCATGTTTCCTGAGACCATTTGCTTGCCTGAAAAATGGGAACACTGATCCCTATCGTGATGGCTTCCTGGGATGGCTGGGAGAGCAAAGGGGTTCAGGCAGGAGGTGACTTTATAAGACCAGCAGCTTGAACGGACACGAGGACCCACTGTAGCAAAGGCCATGCCAGCATGGAGCAGATCGCCCGGCTTCCGGCCAGGCAGTCCTTGGCACCACAGTCCCTGAGGCCTCTCCCTGGATCTCACAAGAACCTCTCCCGCTCTCTCCTCTTTCTCTGCCAACGTTAGGGTCTCTCTGCCCTTTTATCTCCTGACAAGGGTGTTGACATGCGGCACACCTGTGCTCGCAGTGATTTGCTTGCTTTGTTCCCCCCGTCAACCTTCCTCTCTGGCGATGGAGGCCACCTGACCCCCAGCTGTGGGCAGTGGCTCCAGCCCTCCCCCAGACGCTGGTCATTACTAAGGCCTAATGTAGATTTAGGCCCTAGTGGGGCCTGCAGATAGATGGAGGAGACTATGAAATATGTGAAAAACTGGTCGCAAAGGACTCCTCCAGTCCTCCAGAGATTCCTGCCTGGAGAGATCTGTCTCCGTATTTCAGGGAGCCTCCACCACCACTCCTAGCACCTACCCAACATTCCGAGCTTGGCAGGTGCTCTCACAGGTTGTTGCAATATGTTTAATACTCAGCCCCTCAACCGCACCCTGGCTTAGGTACTTGGGGTGTGACTAATTTGTGGGTAGTAAAAACATAAAAAGAAAAATAAAATATCTTCCACGGGTAGTACTTTAGAAATTACGAAGTGCACACTATCTCACTCAGCAGCCTGCCGTATAAACAGGATGGGTGCAGCGATTACTAAATCCTATTTTACAGGTGAGGAAACTGAGGGTCAGGGAGGCCACGTGATTTGCCCGAGGTCAGATAACTTGTCAGAAACCCGAAACTCAGGCTTCCTGGTTACACACTGAGGCTTTTTTCCTTGACTCCAGGCTATCCTGGGTGCTTCCTACCTTTCTTGGCAAAAACATCTTCCAAATAGCTCATCCAATGTAAATAACTAGGACCTACACGTGAGTGAATTTTATGGGCGGGTTCAGTAAAATTGGCCTTGTGCCAGCACGTGGAATTCACTAGAAAATGCCACTTGAGCACAGGGCGTGTCATGTTAGGAGCATCAGGACAACCACAGAATCAGAGACTCGTGGCACCCCCATCGTCCTACCTTCTCCAGGCCCGCTGGATGACCGCGGCCGCCTTGTTCTTCTTGCGAAACAGCTCTTTCCTGCTCCTTTCTCTCTGGATTATCTGCAGCCGCAGTTCTACGGGGAGAAGGTCAATATTGACACTCTGCCCAGAGAGGGGACCAGGTGCTGGATCAGTCTCCTTGGATAGCTGGGTGTCCTCAGACAGGGCAGATGTTCCCAGCTTCCTGACTCCCGACTTCAACACCTCTGTGCTCTGTGGCAAATCTGAGTAGATCCCTCCTGCGAGCTTGTCCTGTGTCACTTTGTTTCTTGGTGTCCGATGGTGGAGAGGATGCTGCCCAGCGTGGACCACCTCCCCCTTGGCACTGCCAGGCCGGCTAGAACCAGCCGGGGAGCCCCTTCCTCCTCTGAGCTCTTGAATGCGCCTTTTTTGGGAAGCACACCTGGCCTTGGGTGCTGGGTCCTGCCGCCTGCCGGGCTTCCGGTGGCCATCCTGCTGTGGAAGGCTTGCAGCTGCCCAACCGGGGTCCTCTCCTTCCTCATCAGGCCCAGCCGCCCTGATACAGGAGGGCTGCTTCAAGAAGCCTTTCCCCTTGTCACACCGCCGCTCACCAACTGTCTCACCTCCGGACTTCTCAACAGAGGAGACTCCCGGATGCCTGTTTCCATTCTTGCCTTTACTGGGGCTGAAGTGGACAGAGGCAGATCGGCCTTTAGAGTGTTCTCTGGATGATTCTTGGGGAGATAAGGAAAAAAGGAAAGAATATTTATTGTCCCTAACTTACATAGTAGGGCAATTCTGCCCATTTTTTCACATAAAATACTCACACTCGTCCGATAGCTTCACCATGATAGTAGTGACTCTAGTCAGAAAAAAACCGTTCAACTTCTATTTCTAGCAATGGAATGTTAGATAACCTGAAATCCTTCCCATTACAAGAACCTACAAATGCTGGGGCGCCTGGGTGGCTCAGTCGGTTGAGCGTCCGACTTCAGCTCAGGTCACGATCTCACGGTCTGTGAGTTTGAGCCCCACGTCGGGCTCTGGGCTGACGGCTCGGAGTCTGGAGCCTGCTTCCGATTCTGTGTCTCCCTCTCTCTCTCTGCCCCTCCCCATTCATGCTTTGTCTCTCTCTGTCTCAAAAATAAATAAACGTTAAAAAAAATTAAAAAAAAAAGAACCTACAAATGCTGACTAAAGTACAATAAACATTCTCTTACAAGCACCATGGTGCCTTCAAGAAAATAAAGGAAATCCTTGGGAGGCCAAAAATAAAGAGAAAACTGAAAATCTGGGTGTTAAGCGTGTGAGATGATCCAGCAGCCGTCTGGGCAGATAGTAGCGGTGGAGTGGGCAACAGTTGGTCTTATTAAATATCTGGCTGTGCACATCTTGACAAGGACAGAAAATGAGGGCTTGCAGGCAGATAGTTAGCTATAACCATGACCCTGCATGAAGCCAGGACTCCTGAGGGGGTAAATCCTTTGGGAAATGATAGTCCAGATTAAAAAAAAAAAAATCTAACTGCCAGCACTGGGAAACAGCAAGCAAGGTTGTCTTAGCCTGGGTTCTGGATGGGGGAAAGAGTCTCCTTTGAAAATTCAAAACCCAAGTTCTCTGCCTCACGTGGTTTCATTTTCATTTATTCTTAACCCATAGGAAAAATTCATATAAGGAACCAAGATGGTGGTGCAAGATGCTTTGTAGAAGCAAACACAATATTGCTTTAACATGGCATTCCCTCAACTCAGGCCACACAGAGGGGTCCTTCTGAAAATGACTTCATAATCCGAAATTATAAAATGCATGAGGAAACAATCTACCATGAATGAGTTAACAGACACAATCGCATTATTAGACTGGCAAGAGCTTAGCTAATAGAATAGTGTGCACACACACACACACACATGAACTGATTAAACACACAAAAGAATTTAAAAATAAGAGGAAAGAACACACCTATTTGAAAAATCAATAAATACAACATCTAAAATGAAACATTTTAGACTCAATGTAAAAAGGAATGCAGGAACTTCTATAATGGCAGAATTGAGGCATACTCACCACTGAGGACAATAGAACAGCCTAACAAAATATTACAAACCACCTGTCTGAAGACATCAAAAGGCTAACAAGTCAGGAAAAATAGGGGGCCAAGACACAGGAGAAGCAGGTAACCAACAGAGATGAGCAAGGCATTTGGGGCCATATGTTCCTAGGGGAATCATTTCCTCAAGGTCTAGAGGACAACACTTGGGAGTCCAGAACCTTGCAAGAAGCATTCTTTTGGACTGGAACCCTGGAGGGCTCTATTTTAGGAGAAAAGGGGAATGCGTGGTAAGTTGACCCTTGCAGCGACTGAGTGCAGCTTTGCATCATCTCAGTTCTGGAGACTGGGTTAAGGTGATCTCGGGTTGTTCATTCTGGAAACCGGATTAAGGTGATCTTGGATTGTTCACACTCCTAAATGCCTGCTGGGAGCCAATGCAAATCCTTTCTGGAGGAATTAATATCATCTTAGGTCTCAAGTTATTTCTATAGTTCTTTATATTAAATGTCTACCACTCAATCAAAGATATGCAGGCAGATAAGAAGACAATAAAAATGGACACACAGGGTATCCAGATAATGTGTTTTCAGAAACAGACTTTCAAATAACTATTTTGCAGTGCAAAAAAGTATCCAAACTAGCTACTCTTCATGTAACACAAAAGGGGATATAAGAAAATATCCTTGTATCTCCTCATTTGTGTTTTTTTAAATGTTTAAATATTTATTTTTGAGAGAAAGAGAGAGACAGAACACAAGTGGAGGAGGGGCAGAAAGAGAGGGAGACACAGGATCTGAAGCAGGCTTCAGGCTCTGAGCTGTCAGCACAGAGCCCCACGTGGGGCTCGAACTCATGAGCCCTGAGATCATAATCTGAGCAGAAGTCGGATGCTTAACCAACGGAGCCACCCAGCCGCCCCTTTGTATCTGATATAGAAAGGATAAACCAGAAACTGAAGAGATTGGGTACTAACTGGGATGGGTCAGGAAAGGGATAGAAAGAAGAGGGAAATGGGAACTGGGTAGTGGGCCTGGGGGAGAGCGATGCTTCTCTGTTCATCTCTTTTTGTACAGCTCTGACTTTTAGAACCATTATAATGGTTCACATATACCAAAAAAAGCCCCAATTAATTAACAATGTAGATGCCACTACACACCTATTAGAATGGTTGAAAACCCAAAAACACAGAAAACACCAAATGCTGAAGAGGCTGTAGAACAACAGGAACTCTTCACTCATTGCTGGTGGGAATGCAAAATGGTGCAACCACTTTGGAAATAGTGTGGCGGTTCCATACACAACCATTCTTACCATACAATCACGAAATTGTGCTCTGTCATTTACCCAAATGAATTTAAAACTTATGTCCACCCAAAAAACCTGCACGTGGATGTTGAGGGTAGCTTTATTCATAATTTACAAAACTTGGAAGCAACCAAGATGTACTTCAGTAGCTGAATAGATGGTTAAACTGTGATACATTCAGACAATGGAATATTATTTAGCACTTAACAGAAATGAATGGAAAGGAAATCAGTGCTAAACAGGAATGAGCTATCAAGCCATGGAGGATATTCCCAAGTGAAATATTACTTCCCTTACACGAATATCACTAGTGCATATTAGTAAGCGAAAAAGAAGCCAATCTGAAAAGACTACCTATTGTGTGATCCCAACTAAATGACCTTTTGGAAACAGGCAAAACTATGGCGATAGTAAATGGATCAGTGGTTGCCAAGGGCTCAAGGATACTTAGGCAGAGCACCGGGGATTCATAGGGCAGTGTGATAGTTAATTCTGTGTGTGAACTTGACTGGGATAAGGGACATCCAGACAGCTGGGAAAACATTATTTCTGCATGTGTCTGTGAGCGTGTCTCCAAAAGAAATTAGCATGTGAATTTGCAGACTGAGTAAAGGAGATTGCCCCCACCAATGCAGGTGGGCAACATCTAGTCTACCGAGGGCCTTAATAGAACAGGAAGTTGGAGGAAGGGGAAATTTGCTCTCTTTGCTTGAGCTGGGACAGCGTCACCTGCCCTTAGACACAGGAGTTCCTGGTTTTCCAGCTTTCAGACTTGCATCAGGACTTCTACCATCAGCCCCCTCATCCCCTTGATTCTCAAGCCTGGGGACTCGGCCTCACACCATCTGCTCCCCTGGTTCTCAAGCTTTCAGATTCACTGAATCATACCGCCCGCTTTCCTGGTTCTCCAGTTTGGAGGTAGCAGATCGTGGGACTTTTCAGCCTCCATAATCAAGCGAGCCAATTTCTATAACAAACCTCCTCTTTTATATATATCCTATTGGTTCTGTTTTTCTGGAGAATCCTGACTAACACAGGCAGTGAAACTATTCTGTATGACACTGTAATTAATGGTGGATACATTATACATTTGTCAAAGCCTACACCAGGCATGAAGTCTGATGTAATTTGTGGGCTTCATGTGATAAGAATGTATCAATGTAGGTTTATCACTTTTAACAAATGTACCACTCTGCTATAGGATGTTGATAGTGGGGGAGTATGCATGTGTTGGGGGCTAGGAGTGTATGGCCTTTCTGTTTCAATTTTGCTGTAACCTAAAACTGCTCTAAAAAGTAAACTCTATTTTTTAAAAACATTTTTAGTTATTTTATTTATTTTAGTTTTTAAGCTTATTTATTTATTTTGAGAGACAGAGACAGAGAGCAAGCAGGGGAGGGGCAGAGAGAAAGGTAGAGAGAGAATTCCAAGTAGGCTCCATACTGTCAGCACAGAGTCCGATGTGGGACTCGATCTCATGAACTATGAGATCATGACCTGAGCTGAAATCAAGAGTCAGACGCTTAAGCGACTGAGCCACCCAGGTGCCCCTAAAAAGTAAACTCTATTAAAAGGAAAAAAATTAAGAGGTACAAACTTCCAGTTATAAAATGAGTAAGTCACAGGATGGAAAGTACAGCAGAGGACATATAGTCAATAATATTATAATAGGGTTGTATGGTGACAGATGGTAGCTACCCTTGTGACCAGCATTGCATAATGTACAGAACTGTCCAATCACTGGGTTGTAACCCTGAAACTAATGTAACATTGTATGTCAACCACACCTCATTAAAAAAAGGAAAAATAATGGAGACAGATGATATTAGATACTATTAACTAGTAATAAAATAATGTGATTTGGGTATTAATATAGATAGATTAGTGAGAAAAAAGACAAAGCTAAAAATATACCCATTTGTAAAAGTATATAATAAACATAGTATTAAATTTTTTAAAATGTTTATTTATTTATTTTTGAGAGAGAGGAGAGAGAGAACAAGTGGGGAAGGGTCAGAGAGAGAGGGAGACATAGAATCTGAAGCAGGCTCCAGGCTCCGAGCTGTCAGCGCAGAGCCCGACATGGGGCTCAAACTCACAAACCGTGAGATCATGACCTGAGCCTAGGTCGGACGCTCAACCGACTGAGCCACCCATGCACCCTTGATAGCATTTTTAATTTGTGGGTGTGGACCCAGAGAGGGATGCTGTACCCCTCCTGAAGCCGTCATTCACAAAGCCCGCTGCCAATTTTGCAGCTGCATGTATATGGCTATTCCTCCATAGCCATATGGAAGATTATTCCATGTATATGGCTAGAACAACTGCCTATTATCTAAAAAGAAGTCATTAGATTCCATCCCTATATAAAAAATTAAATTTGAGATAATAAAAATTGCTGTGTTTGTTAGATCTTGAAGTTGGAAAAACCTTTTCTTTTCTTTTTTTTCTTTTTTAATGTTTCTTTATTTCGAGGGAGAGAGACAGAGTGTGAGAAAGGGAGGGGCAGAGAGAGAGGGAGACACAGAATCCGAAGAAGGCTCCAGGCTCCAGCACAGAGCCCGATGTGGGGCTCGAACTCGCCAACCACGAGATCATGACCCGACCCAAAGTCAGACACTTAACTGACTGAGCCACCCAGGAGCCCCATGGGAAAATCCTTTCTTAGCATAAAATCACAAGAAGAAAAATCTCAAAAGAAAAAATTAAACAGAATTAAAAGGTAAAATAAAAAAAGACATTCACTATCTATGATAGACAAACGTTACTATTTTTATTATGTAACAAACTTTTAGAAATACTAAGAAAATTGGGGCTCCTGGGTGGCTCAGTCGGTTAAGCATCCGACTTCGGCACAGCTCATGATCTCGCGGTTTGTGAGTTCGAGCCCCGCATTGAGCTCTGTGCTGACAGCTCAGAGCCTGGAGCCTGCTTTGGATTCTGTCTCCCTCTCTCTCTACCCCTCCCCTGCTCACGCTCTGTCTGTCTCAAAAATAAATAAACATTAAAAAAAAAAGGAATATTAAGAAAATGAAAAACCAATATAAAAATTGACAGAGGACATCTGTGAACAGTCCAGAAAATAAATACACAAAGCCAATGAAAATATGACAAAATTCTATCCTGCTAACTAGGATTCAATAAAATCATTATTTGCCTAAATGTTTGGAGAGAGTTTGGTTGTTTTTGTTGTTGTTGTTTCTTTGCTTTTAAAAGGGTATGACTTGGGAATGCAAACTGGTGTAGCCACTCTGGAAAACAGTATGGAGTTTCCTCAAAAAATTAAAAACAGAACTACTCTACAATCCAGCAATTGCACTACTAGGCATTTATTCAAGGGATACAGGTATGCTGTTTTGAAGGGACACATGCACCCCTATGTTTATAGCAGCACTATCAACAATAGCCAAAGTATGGAAAGAGCCCAAATGTCCATCGATGGATGAATGGATAAAGAAGATGTGGTGTATATATATATATATATATATATATATATATATATATATACACATACACACACACACACACACACACACACACACACACACACACACACTGGAGTATTACTTGGCAATCAAAAAGAATGAAATCTTGCCATTTGCAACTACATGGGTGGAACTGGAGGATATTATGCTAAGTGAAATCGGTCAGTCAGAGAAAGACAAATATCATATTACTTCACTCATATGAGGACTTTAAGAGACAAAACAGATGAACATACAGGAAGGGAAGCAAAAATAATATAAAAACAGGGAGGGGGACAAAACATAAGAGACTCTTAAAATACAGAACAGAGGATTGCTGGAGGGGTTGTGGGAGGGGGGATAGGCTAAATGGGTAAGGGGCATTAAGGAATCTACTCCTGAAATCATTGTTGCACCATGTGCTAACTAACTTGGATGTAAATTATAAAAAATAAATAAATTATAGGAAAAAAAAAGGGTACGACAACCTTCTGCAACCTTCCCGGAATGAAATTTGACAGGATGTTTAAAGACCCATAAAAATTAGAGATGTTTGTGTACACAAAAATTTATATGAAAGTCTATTAGCTTATATGTCCTACAACACAGACATGAATAAACAAGTCATGTTGTATTCATAATCTGATATAATACTAAGCAGCTAGTAACATTTATGTTGAAAATAAGGAGACAATGTAAGAAGATCTCAAAACAGGATGCCCAGTTTTCTGAATTAAAAAAAGGAAAGTTCTAGGGGTGCCTGGGTGGCTCAGTTGGTTAAGTGACTGACTTCAGCTCAGGTCATGATCTCACAGTCCTTCATTTGAGCCCCACATCAGGCTCTGTGCTGACAGCTCAGATCCTGGATCCTGCTTCTGATTCTGTGTCTCCCTCTCTCTCTGCCCCTCCTCTGCTCATGCTCTGTCTCTCTTCATCTCTGAAAAGTGAATACATGTTAAAAAAATTAAAAAAAAAAAAAAGGAAAGTTGTAGTAGATGGAATGGAACCAAAGTTATAAGAGTTGTTAAGATTAAGGAAGATTTTTATTTATTTTTTGTTCTTTTATCTTTCAAAAATTGTTTTGTAATGGACATTAACTAATTTTGTAATTAGGAAAAACATCATTTCCTGTTTAAATAAAAAGTACCCAACTACAAAAAAAAAGGCCCAACAATTAAAATCAACTAGAATGTGGAAAAGAACTCAAAATGGAATATAAATAATAACAAACAAACCTAACTATCTTACAAATGAATTAGGTAACCACACTAAAAGGTGAAGAAGAAAACTGACCTAAGTAACTTCACAAAAACAGATTTTGGCTGAATACTGTAAGGACAAAAAGGACAAAAAGTAATGTCTGTAAATACCGTGCTCTAGGTAGTAAGTCTGTCTCTTGCAGGGGTATGGGTTAGCAATTCTGAAACTGCTGTGCTGTATACTAGGATTGAACAAATAAACGTATATATCATAGATGAAGGGAGCCGATCTTTCACTGCTGGAGGGAGCACTTCAAATAGAAAAGAATAAACTCTGTGGTGTTGAATAGAATTGGAGGTATCATAAATATGAACTCATGGAGTGTGTGTGTGTGTGTGTGTGTATGTGTGTGTAATACACATACACACAGCTAGATGCAGAAACAAATGTAAATAATTTTTAGCTCTGTCTGCTGAAAGGGCTTAGGAGCAATGGTACTCCAGTAGTAATATGCCTACCTAGCACTCAGATCTTGATTTCTTTAAAAAGATTTTTTTTAATGTGTATTCATTTTTTAGAGAGAGAGAGAGAGAGACAGAGGCAAGCGGGGGAGGGGCAGAGAGAGAGGGAGACACAGAATCAGAAGCAGGCTCCAAGTTCTGAGCTGTCAGCAGAGCCCCACGTGGGGCTCGAACTCACAGGCCATGAGATCATGACCAGAGCTGAAGTCAGCTGCTTAACCCACTGAACCACCGAGGCACCCCCCAGATCTTGATTTCTAATACCATTCTTCAACAAAGGGAACCAGGATTCACTGGAGAAGTGGTTAATTCCAGGGCTTTAAGGCGGGGGTAGAGATATGATGAGGTTTCATTTTTGAAGAGACCAATCTGTTCCCAGAGAGGAAAATGGATTAGGGGAGCCAGAGCAGATAAGTAAAACCAGTTAGGAAGCTACTATAATAGTCCAAGTTAGAGATGAAGGTAAGAAGATGCCAGGCAGAATATATGGTGGTAGATGAGAGAGAGAAAATGGGTTTGAAAGATATTTAGGAAGTAAATGAGATAAGACCTGGTGACAGATGGGGCATGGGTGGTAAAGGAAAAGGAGATAAGGATTACTCCTGGACTGAACGTACAGATGGATGAGTATATCGCTAACCAGTACACAGAGCAGGTTTGCATAAAATTTTCATCTGTCCTGTCTTGGATAGGTTGGGTTTGCGACGCCTTTGAGACATCCAAGTGAAGACATAAGTCAATCGGAACAAGGAGAAGAGGTCAGGGAGTCTTTGGCATATAGGTGGTAACTGACATTTCTGCCTTACCCACTGTACACGTGCCGAATGTAAGGGCCCACGTACTCCCACCAGTCATACCCACTAGCTCGGCAGCCCATATGGTGAGAAATAAGATAACACCAGGGATGGCCCTTAAAACAGTGAGTTTCTCCTCCACTAGACTCTCCTGAAAACCACACTGACTCAAAGACAACTTTATCTTACCACCTCCCACAGGCCATCTGCTGTCAAGTCCTCTCAATTCTACTCTCCAGACCATCCTCTACTCTTCACCCTTCTGCTACTGTGTCTTAGTTAGGCCCTCTAAACCCAGCCTCCGCTCAGTGATCTTCCTAAATATTATGTCTCCTTCCTTCCCTACCTTTTATTTGAAATAATAATGAGGTTAATTACAATAACAGCTCATATTTATAGAGTGCTTTAGGCACTGTGTTTAAATCTTTTCATGGGTTATCTCATCAATGTTCACAAATTTCTAAGACAGGCAGTATTATCATCTATCATTATTATTATTATTTTTACAAATAAAGAAATGGATGCTTCAAGAGGTTAAGTAACTTGATCAAGATTATATAGCTAGTAAGTGGTAGGGTCTAAATGTGAACCTAGTTTATTTGGTTCTAAAGCTCATGCACTTAGCCATGATGCTCTACACACTCTGTAAACAAGAGAGGAAGAATTACTATGTGAGAGAAGAAAGAAATCACTTACTAAGAGACCTTGGGCAAACTCCTCTTCCATGGCCTCAGTTTCCTGACTTGTGTTGAGAAGGCTGTACTAGATGCTTTCTAACGACCCTCAAGCTCTAACATCGTCTATTTCTATGAGACAGGATGAAGGAGAAAAAGAAGTGGCCCACATTTCCCATCTTTGGGCTCCTAGTGGGATGCCCACCTCTCAAGGTCTACACTGTGTGCGTAGTGATTGGCTGAAGCAGCTGAGACCCTTCTTCATGACCCTTCTTAGCCAAACACAAAGTATCTCGGGGTGCCATCTGCCCAATTATGTTGGGGTTTCCCAGGAATACTGTGCTAGAGAAGCTCCAGTCCAACGGCCAGTCTCGATTCCTAGATGTATCTCCCAATTTTCCTTTGCACTCTGGCCTCTTAGGC
Organism: Prionailurus viverrinus; assembly: GCF_022837055.1. NCBI lineage: Eukaryota > Metazoa > Chordata > Mammalia > Carnivora > Felidae > Prionailurus > Prionailurus viverrinus. Next base: position 25,487,284 of record NC_062573.1, read on the forward strand.
AGGTAAAGGAGGGCAAAGGCTGCCCGTGAAACTGCAGCTCCCTCTCCTTACACCTGAATCAGGCTCACTAGCCTCCATTCCTCTTACTTTTCCCCCAAGTTTGGATGCTGGGCTTCTCTGAGGCACTGTCCATATATTTGAATCTGGCTCTTCCCAAAGGTTCTTTATTCAGGACACCAGTTCCTGCCCTCAGATAAATGAGGAGCTCCCCTGCTTCAGAAGTGCTAGGTACACAGAAATAAGAGACACATTGCTCCTTGTGGCCAAAGATTCTTTCCATCCCAGTGTAGAATGTGATTTTGCAACATCTTCAAACCATAGGTGGAGTCTATGCCTCCATCCCCTTGAATGTGGACTGGCCTTGTGAGTTGATTAACAGAAGGTGGCAGAAGTGATACGAAAGTTTTGGAACCTAGGCCTCAAGAGAGCTTGTCACTTCTGGCTTTCTCTCTCTTAGAGCACTGCCCTGAGAACGATATGCAAGGAAGATGGTCTAACCTCCTGGAGGCTGAAAGGGCATGAGAAGGGAACTGAGACACCTTAGCCAACAGCCAGCACCAATGTGAAGGACGCCATCTTGGACTTTCTGGCCCAGCCAACCTTCCACCAGCCACATGAGTGAGCCATAGCAATCTAGGAGAGGAACTGCTCAGACAACCCACAGAATTGTGACAAATAATAAATCGTTGTTTTAAGTCACTCAGTTTTTGGGGTCTTGTTATGTCACTAGAGATAACTAACACAGAAACCGACAGCCTAACAAGAAAGAACCCATACATGGACTCGGACCGGTTAGTGAACAGAAGCTGGAAAGGCAGTGAAGAGACTATTAGCACAGGCTGAAAGAACAAAGAGGAAATCACTACTGGAGTCTGGAGAATGGTCCATTGTATTACTCAGTGGCAGAATAAAGGGCAAAATTGGCATAAGTTACCTGTAGTAACTTAGAAGACAGAAAACATACCTAATGAATTTATAAACATGGTTTAGGAGATTTCCAGTTTCAATCACCAAAGAAAATATCAACTGGCCTTTTTAGCTGCGTATGATAAGGTGTGGGGAGAAAGAAAGAAAATTAGGAAAGAACTTCTCAGTTTGCATGTGGAATCTAGAGGAAATATACAGAACCTAAAATGTGCCGGGTTAGAAACTGTTTCCCATTTTCATTCTTTCCAGCCAGTGAAAGAGTCTCGTAGTAAAATACAATTTATGGATAAAGATCAAATCAAGAGAATTACTGTGCAACCCTGTATTAAGACCTCAAAAATATCTAAGATGGTGTGTTGTAGGCACTCTAAACTAAACAAAAGAACTTTAAGAACTTCAAGGGCATTTTACTACAGCATCCTGAGCCACCCAAAATAGAGAGAGGCCTGTCTGGGAAATAATTATGGATGTATTTTTTTTTTTAATTAAAAAAATTTTTTTGTAATATTTATTTATTTGTTCGTTCGTTCATTCATTCATTTATTCTGAGAGAGTGTGCATAAGCGAGAGGGGTGCAGAGAGAGAGGGAGAGACAGAGAGAGAGAGAATCCGAAGCAGGCTCCACACGGTCAGTGTGCGGAGCCCTACATGGGGCTCAAACTCACAAACTGTGAGATTATGACCTGGGTCAAAACCAAGAGTCATATGCTTAACCGACTAAGCCACCCAGGCACCCCTGGATGTAGTTTTAGAACATGGAGTGAACCCAATCAGATTCATAGGAAACCCAGAAAGTTTCTGGGGTAATTGCATCACAAAGAGTATCACCAGCTTGAACTGCTGAGGCAGTTCAAAACAAACGGGAGCCTCTGGAACCTCAAATTCCTATTGATCGGAAATAGGTTGAGAAAGCTATTTAACCGCAAACAAGGGCTATGTCTTATGGAAAGGAAGATGTCTCAGAGAGCAGAACTGAAAGCCCAGGTGGAAGAGCCAAGTGACAAGGAGAATAATGGACTAGGAAACCACACACAGGGGTAAAACCATAGCCTAATCAAGGAACATTCCATACTTCAGAGTAGGGGACCTGCTAAGGTATAGCCAGCTGGCTTTCAGAATTGCTATGAGCTACTGACTGTTATGTGCCTCTCATTTCTCCCCTTGTGCAGCAAGGGTGTCTACTATGGTTATTTTGTCCCTGCCTCACCATTGCTTGTTGGGTGTGTTTGGGGGTTGATAATGTGTGTTTGGTTGACCAGTCCCTGAACTGGGATGATTCACACCTGGGGAAACTTGACAACATCTGGACATGACATACGCCTCAAGAGCCCAAACTTCAAGCTTCATGTGGTGACTGAGATGACATTTTTGGGTCCTGAGAAAACAGTGAGAATATTGTGCCTGCGGGAGGAATGTGAATAATCTGTGGCCATAAAGGACCTGTGCTAGAGTGTTCAACAGTCGAAAACTGCTTCCATCTTAGTGTGCACAAAAGTAGAGTATATTTCTAAATCACATTTAGTGTCAGGCTGGTCATATAACTTGCTTTGATCAATAGAATGCAGCATGCAAATTTTAGAGCCTATTCCTGAAGAGGTCCTGTAGCTTCTGCCTTTGCTTTCTTAGAATGATGCCCTGTGACCACTGTGTGAGGAGGCCAGTCTAGCCTAATGGAGGATGAAAGACCATGTAAAGCAGAGTCAAGGAATCCCAGCTGATAGCCAGCATCAACTGCCAGACATTCAAGTCAGTCTATCGTAGACTGCCCAATTCAAGTGACCCTCCGCCTGTATGTAGTCACATGAGTGACACCAGGTGAAACTGTAGAGGAACTGCAGTTCCAACCCACAGAGTCATGAGAAATAATAAATTGTGGTCCTAAGCCACTTAATTTTAGTGTAGTTTTTGTTTGTTTTTTCACATAGCAGCGGATAAATGAAACAACCCTGATCTTAAGATCTTGTAATCTATAGGAAAAAATAGACAAATAAGCCAGTAATAATCACAATAAAAGGTGGCGATCTTTCTAACATGGAGGTGCAGAAGGCCTATGGGAGCATATAGCAGGAAAATGAAGGCTTGTTTAGTGGGGCGGTATGGCTGTATAGAGGGAGGAACATTCATCCTGAGATCTGAAAAATAAGAGGCATTTTTATCCATAGGGATAGAGGGAATGTAATATGCAGTGACCTCAAGCTAAGAAGGCATTTACTCAAATTCAGCATGGTTGGTACATCATGGGAGTCTAGTTAACACTACCTGAATGAATATATAACAAGGCATCAGACCTCCTTAAAGTATACCTTGCTGATGCATTATCACTACAAAGTGGGTTATGGAATTATATTCTGGGTATGTTTATGATAATTCATGTGTGCTTTTATGTAGTTGTTTTTGGCTAGATCATCAGTGTGGTTTAATAATAGTAGTTACTGAAGACCTACGATGAGTCGTGGGCTATGATACGTTTTCTACATTAATTATTTTATTTCCACTTATAACTGCCTTGCAGGGTAGAGTATGCCCTCATTTTCTTTCTTTTTCAAAACTGAAGTATAGCTGATACACAACGTTACCTTAGTTTCAGGTGTACAACACAGTAATTCTGTCATGCTATGCACCACAAATAGCTGCCATCTGTCACCATACAGCACTATGACAATACCATTGAGTATATTCCTTATGTTGTACTTTTCTTTCCCATGACTTACTCATTCCATAACTGGAAACCTGTACCTTCCACTCCCCTTCACCCGTTTTGCCCACTGTCCCACTCCCCTCCTCTCTGGCAACTATCAGTTTGTTCTCTGTATTTATGAGTTTATTTCTGCTTTTTTTGTTTATCCGTTTGCTGGTTTTTGAGTATGCCTCCCCATTTTATAGCTAAGGAAATTAAGGTTCAGAGAGATAGAATGAATTGTCCAAGCCCTGAATCGGGTCACCGTGAGATCTAATAGACTTGTTTCTGGGGTCCACAAAGTCAGAACTATGTTTATAATAATACTAAGACATTAATTGCCTTTTTCACTATGTTGGCATTTGCACTTAGATTCCTGGAGGGTTCTCACTGTTCCCTAATTTATAAGAATGGCTCAATATACTTAAATTGCTTCGTGCAAATATTATAATATACACTGAATACCTGTCTTCCTTCTGGGAAGTTGGAGTCGTAGTATATGCTAGAGATGTATGGTACCTATATCCCTGACCCCATAAAATTCCTGGAGTCCTAAGTTTAGGTTTGCTTTCCTGGTAGATAAAAGGCTAACTGGTTGTCACAATTCATTGCTGGAAGAAGAACTGAGCATGTCTTATGTGTGATTCCACTGGGAGAAGACTCTTGGAAGTTTGCACCTGGTTTCTTCCAGACTTTGCTCCATGTGCCTTTTCCCTTTGTTGATCTTGATTTGTAGCCCTTTGTTATGATAGACCCCACCTGTGAGTACAAACACATGATGAGTCTTGTGAGTGCTCTTAGCAAATTACTAAACCGGGTGGGGGCGGGGCGGGGTCTTGGGGACGCCCAACACACTAAGTGAAATCTAAACAGGATAAATTCCCCAAAATCCATCTCAAGACACATCATATTAAACTACTCAAAACTAAAGATAAAGAAAAATCTTGAAAGCAGCCAGAGAGCAGGGACATGTTACCTGGAAACATTACCGAGGAACACCCATTCGAACGACTGGATTTCTCATCTGACACCATGGGGCCCAGAAGAAGGGGCACGGCCCCTTTCAAGTGTACGTTCTGGATCTGGCTCACCAACTTGTCAGGAATGAGACAAAAACCTCCTCAAAGGAAAACTCAAAGAATTTGTTGGTAACAGAGCTATCCTTAAATACTGACTAAAGAAGTTTCTTCAGACAGAAAATGATAAAAGAAGGAATCTGGAGCACGAGGAAGGAAGACGAAACAAGAGGAAAACAGAACTCTGGGTACAAAGAAGAGAGTGTCCTTTTCCTTATGGCTTTTATAAATTATATTTGATGATTGAGACAAAATTAGAATGCCATCTGGTAATCAATGATATTTAAAAGCGGGGAAGGTAAAGGTACCTAAATGGATGTAAGGTTTCCGCATTTCACTCAAAGTGGTAAAATGTCGGGGCGCCTGGGTGGCTCAGGTGGGTGAGCATGCGACTTTGACTCAGGTCATGATCTTGTGGTTTGTGGGTTTGAGGCCTGTGTTGGGCTCCACACTGAGTGCAGACCCTGCTTGGGATTCTCTCTACCTCTCCCCCCTCTCTTCCCCCCCTCTCCCACTTGCACACACGTGTGCTCGCTCTCTCTCTCTTGCTCAAATTAAATAAAAAAATAAACTTTAAAAAGTGGTAAAGTGTTATTAGTTATAAGCCATATATATATATATATATATATATATATATATATATATATACACACACACATATGTATATATATGACACATGTAAGTATATGGTAATACTCAGAGCAACCACCACAAAAACTGTAGAAAGAAATACACTCAAAAACACTATAAATTAATCAAGATGGAATCCTAAATGATGTTCAAGTAGTCCACAGGAAGGGGAAAAAAGAAACACAGGAATGAGAATCAGAGGAAATAAAGGAAAATATATAATAAAATTGCAGTCTTAGGTGCTGCCATAATTACCTTAAATGAATTGGAATAAATACATCAATCAAGAGAGCCCACAGTCCACGGGTTGGCATCAGATAACAAGGGTACCTACCATTTGGCTTTCTGGGGTCTGTTCCCTGCACATCTGGGGGGCTGTTCCCAGCCTCCCTCTGGGGGGCTCTGCCTGGAGATCCTCGACAGGCTCTCCCCTCAGGGTCCTGGGCTGCGCTGCTGGTGGGATGCTGTTTGCTGGGGGTCCAGCTCTGCCTGTGGGGCTCAGCCTGGGTGCTGGGCACACAGGGAGGGGCTTGGGATCTGCAGGAATCTGGGCTCAGCCTTCCCTTCTGCTGTTCTGCCTCTCTTCGTTTGTTTTCTTCCTCTCGCTTCCTGGAAGCAAAGCCAAGGGGAAAGAGGAAAAAAATTAGAAGAGCGTGACCCATTCAAATATTCCTGAGTGAGATTTAAATTTTATGAGGAGCTACCACATCACAGGAGGGATTTGGAAATTCATGATTACCACAATGTCACAATTTTCAGTCTTTTTTGCAGACCTTAGAGCTCAACAGAAGATGAAGCAGAGAAGAATCTTATAGATCAGCCTTTGCCCAGCTGGGGCACACGTGATGGAAAACTATGTTTGTGAGATACGACAATCCTAAGGTGTGTGCGCCCAAGCGCAGGTGTGTGGGATCCCTGCCTGTGACTCCACGCCTTTTTCTCCTATTCCAGAAAGCACATCAGAATGCTGCTGAGAGTGCCAGTCACAGGGGTGACCTTTAATCTTGTCTATTTCTTAAAAAAGACCATCGGCAAACCTTAGGATTATATGAAACGATTACTTACAAAGCACCTCATAACTGATTATAATACACCTGTGAGTTGCCACATGGCTATCCAGAGCTCCAGCTAAGGAGGCAAAGCCACTCATTTTGCAGATGAGGTCCAGAAGGCAGGAGGATTTTCAAAAAGTCATACACAAGTCGTGGTGGCGAGGCTGGCACCTGTGGATAGCAACGGACTAGAAGAGGGCTGGCCAGGAGAGGCCAGGAGGAGAAACGAGAGGCGATGGGAAGAGGATGGGTCTGTGACAGCCCAGTTCCAGAAAGGGGCAAGTTGCCTGAGGATGAAGGAGGTGAGTTAAGGACAAGGTTTGTGTGACCAATAGCATCAACTGGTAGGGATTTCCAGGGGAAAGAAAGGGGGAAGAAAACTAACATTTATTGAGCATCTTCTGTACTGGGTACTGAGGACCATGGGGTTCGAGCCTCCCTACAGGAAACTTCGATTCAGAAGGGACACTGAGGAAACAAAGACCTAACAAATAATGGAGGAAGTGCTCTGCTAGTGTGCTTGCACAGAGCAAGTAGTGATTAGTTTTGTCTGGAGGAGTCCGGAAGCTCCCGGCTGGGGCTTCTCAAAGATGTGAAGTCTGCTGGGGCAGATTGGATGGGAATGAGGAGTTCGGTGGGAGGGAGCAGTTTGGGCGAAGGCAAGTAGTGTGGAAAACTGGGTCTGTTTTGCCCCTTCTCATCTTTGAACGATGCTTGCTATACCCAGCAGGCACTCAATGCAGATTTGCTGCCCAGATGACTCAGTTATTGCTCAGGAAGAGAATTAGGTGGCCACATAAGGTTCAGGTTCAAGTAGAATGAATGATTCGGTGTAGTGGAGAGAAGCCCACGCTGGGAAGTATGAGAAATTTTCTAGTCCTGCCCCTGCCAATAACTACACTGAGCTGGTCACTTTCCTGTTCCTGAGACTCAGTTTCCCCAGGTCTGACACTTGTGTGATAGTTTATAACCTGGAATTGATTTAGGGGTCTGTTTAGAAGCCAGATGTCTTTACAAAACCTGGGATATCTTTTGTAACCAGAGAGATGTCTTTTATTGTTATAGTTGGTATCAGAGTCCCTCTTGGGGGAGGGAGGACCTTGTTTAGACAAATATTGTAATCAGCTTCAGAACGGACCTGAGGGCTGGCAGCAGGTGAGACGTTTGGGACCTAGGTGGTGAGTGGCCCTGAGGCTCCAGGGTAGGGCTATACTGTGGTGACAAAAAAAAAAAAAAAAAAAAAAAAAGAATGTTTGAAGCTCCTGACAGGAGGGAGGAGATGAAAGAACCAGAGAGAGAGAGAAAGGAGGGGGAAGAAAGAGAAGATGGAAGTCTTAGCATTGTGTAGAGCAAGGGCCAGGCCAAAGAGAATCCTCCATGGTGAGATGATGGAGAAGGACTTTACATCTGTGCTCGTCACACTTTAACCCACAGAGTCTCCTGACATCTCATTAAAATCTAGGTTCTGATTTAGCAAGCCTGGAGTGGGGCTCAAGATTCTGCATTTCTAGGGGCATCTGGGTGGCTCAGTTGGTTGAACTTCTGATTCTTGGTTTCAACTCAGGTCATATATCCTGGTTTGTGAGTTCAAGCCCCGCATCAGGCTCTGCATTGACAGTGCAGAGCCTGTTTGGGATTCTCTCTCTCTCTCTCCCTCTCTCTCTGCCCCTCCCCTGCTCAAATGTTCTGTCTCTCTCTCAAAATAAATAAATAAACTTTAAAAGAACAAAAAAAGGCTCTGCATTTCCAATAAGCACTCAGGTTATACAGGTGCTGTGGGTCCCTTGAACCACACCTTGTGTAACAAGGCTTAAGAGAATAGAAAAGTGTCATATGGACTGTGAACTACACCAAGATGGGCTATGAAGTGCGATTCTCCTCAGTGATGCAACTTTTTGTAAGGTCTACTAGGCTCATACCACTTTTTTATAAGCACCCTGACAAGCTGCAGAGCTAAGATACCAGACATGGAAGCAAGAAGCAAGAGTGAGGCAGACGCACTAAGCCTCTGCAAAATCACAGAATTCAGATTTCCATAGGCTGTGGGATTTGAAGCAATGCTTGTTTAGATCTCAAGGGACAGAGAAGACCCAGATGTAACCCGCTATCTGGGTTACACTCTGATATAAAGCCTTGTCCACTTAACTTCCCCTTCTGAAGGTTTTTTGTCCTGTGGTGAAAGCTCCCGATCTGGGGTCCACGCTTGCTTATCTAATGGGTTCCCACCGGCTCCCATCTGAGCAGAAGTGGCCAGATGGGTTGTGCTAACTCCTGTGTCGCTCTGATGTTTTCATTTGACTCTGGTTTTGTTCCACGCTTTGCCAACTGCTGACGCCCGAGTGTGCGGCCCTGCAATCGACAGGCTGGCTGGACGGCCTGTCATCATCAGCGCCTGAGATTCGTATGGATGCTAGCAGGTGCCAGTTCAGTGTGAGCTGTGCGGGAGAAGGCTGCTTTTCAGAAGGTGGAAGCATCTGGGTGGCTGAAGTGCCGCTAATTGATCTAACAGCCTTGCTCCTGGCAGGCAGGGGGACGGCCTCTCTGTTTATGAGCACCGATGAAGAGAACTGCTCTAGGAGAATATTGGTCATTTCGATAGACACACACGTGCGGTTGTCTGGCTTGGCAGCCACATGGATCTCACTGCCATTAAGAAGGGCTTTGAGGTGATAAATTAGACTTTGTTGTTTGAGCGGTCATTTCTCTTTCTTTGGGGAAAGCAAACAGCTTTCCTTTTCAATTCCAAGAAGCCACTTGCAATCAGCCCCTGGGCAACCCTTGTTACTGCAAACCTTTCTGGGCCTCCAACAGAGACAGCCACAGGGCACACAGGGGATCCGGCCTTTTAGAGTGATCAGGATGTCCAGAAAGCAGGGGCTCTCGGCCTTCTGAAGACTTCTTTGGAAGGGGAGGTTTGCAGGAGGGTGTTGTTTTGTTTTGTTTTGTTTTCATTTTGGTAGAACCAAGTAAAGCAGATTTGGAAGAAAGAATGCAATTATCAGAATATATCATTAGACCCTCAGTCTGTGAATAGAAATAAATTAATGTTTAAAAAATTTGACTCATTAACAAAAAAAAAAAATCTTCCGGGCGGCACACCGCCCACAACTGTGCAGTTCTCCAGAGCTGTGGCTCTTGATGTAAAAGTAGTGATCCCTGGGGAAAAGGGGGGCGGTGGGATTAGAGCTGGGAACGATGCATAACCTGCATCCTATGTATATACCCGCTGCCTTAAAACAAAAGCAACAACACGGGGTGCCTGAGTGGCTCGGTCAGTTAAGTGGCTGACTTCAGCTCAGGTTATGATCTCACAGTTTGTGAGCTTGAGCCCCACGTGGGGCTCTGTGCTGACAGCTCAGAGCTGGAGCTTTCTTCAGATTCTGTCTCCCTCTCTCTCTGCCCCTCCCCCCACTCACATTTCATCTCCCTCTCCAAAAAGATTAAAACAAACAAACAGAACCAACGACAGCAACACACATGCACACACAGGATACAGCCCGAGAGGAGAACATGAGCCTATGCATATCCCTGGGGAATAAGGTCCAGCGCCACTGTTCAGGCCCAAGTTCAAAGGAATTTCAGGTGATTCATTTTTATTTGGTAGATAAGGAAAACGAGGCAGAGAGGTAAGTGATTTACCTATGACTACATGGCAAACTACATACAGCTGAGCTGGAACTCAGCTTTTCACCCCTCCCTGTACAATTTACCTCTGTGACTGAGTCGTTTTTTTTAACATTTCACTTCATCTTTTTCTATCATTTAAAAAATGAACTGGGTCATAAGAAGAAACTGCTAATATTGCATCAGAGTGGCCATTAACAGCATTTCAACCTAGCCCCGGATGTAGCCTTTCATCCTAAAACTCTCAGATGCAGTAATTGTCCTGAAATTTAAGTGTTTTTTCTCCAACTAATTTATTACAGAATGTGTAAGTTCTAGTAATCTTCGTGGGGATTATGTTATAAACTCGACCTATTTTGGTCCAATTTAGCAAACAAACACTAGAAAAAGAATCAGTGCTATTCTAGTTTATATGAAAAACTGAAGAGAAAAAAAAATCCTGTCTATGACACAGCAAGTAACATTTTAGCAGGAGATTTATTAACATGGTGGAATGTTCACACACAAAATAGTCCTACCTTGTCCTCTCCTTTTTTCTATTATCTTAAGGGAAACTGACCAGACAGCAGTTTTCAAAGGACTGCCAATTAGTCTGGTTTGTACAGTCTTTTCTAGAGCAATGCTTATAGCTCCCCAGAGGCTTAGAGTATAAAAAAGGGAGAAAGTCAACTGAAGATGACATCATTGGCAATGTCCATTTTGGGTCCTGTGCACCACAGAGCAAAGAAAGTCTCCCAACTGTAGGCTGAAGGACCTGGGGCTGTTTCCCCCAGGGCAGAAAAGATTTAAGGGACACATTGCTGCTGCAGATCTCTGAGGTGCTATTGTGAGCCACTGGCGTGCCCTGCAAACCCTCCAGATCAGACCTAAGTCCCAAGGATGGGGATTTCTCCAAATTAGTGGCCTAGATGGCAACTGCAGAAATGGGCCAATAAGAAACTCAGTAATCAAAAGATTGCCTGATGTGCAGAGAATCAGATCAAGGGCAATCATTTAAATGACTTGGCCATCCAATGGCTTAGCATCTCAGGACTGGGAGTGTTTGTCTGCAGTGTGGCACAGATCTGCCTCTGGACCTGGACAGTTTGAGTCCTGGGAGGAGATGATTTTTTTCTACCCTCCTATGTGGCTTCCATAGAGAGCTGCATTTGCCCAGTTTTGACAAGAAGAAACTAGTTCTGTCAGACACCGCAGAAAGAAGCAGGGTCTTTCCCATTCGAGGAGTATTCAAGTTTCCATTGCCATGGATGTAGGGCCTATGAGGGGTTTGAAAGATGTGATTAGAATGGCTTCACAAAAAGGGACATCTAGTTTGTTTCGACGTCCTGTTGTTGGACCAATTTAACTGGGCTTTGCCCTAATGACATTCTTGATTATAGTCTTGGTGTAGGCTTGCAACCAACTAATCTTCTTAATTTTCTCAAAAATTTAGGGAGAATTTGATGTGCTCTGCCATGGTAGTTAGCTTTGAGAGTAACAGGAAGAATTTTTTTATTAAACTATGTTGCAGAATTGTGATGGTGGCTTGGCACCACTCTTTTTTTTTTTTTTTGAGAGAGAGTGAGAGTGGGGTAGGGTAGAGAGAGAGAGAGAGGGACAGAGGGAGAATCCCAAGCAGGCTCCATGCTGTCAGCCCAGAGCCTGATGCTGGGCTCGAACCCATGAAGTGTGAGATCATGACCTGAGACAAAATCAAGAGTTGGACGCTTACCAACTGAGCTACCAAGTTGCCCTAATACCATTATTTTTTTAGTTTTTAATTTTTAAAAAATGTTTATTTATTCGTGAGAGACAGCGAGAGCAGGGGAGAAGCAGAGAGAGAGAGAAGGGGAGACACAGAATCCAAAGCAGGCTCTAGGCTCTGAGCTGTCAGCACAGAGCCCAACACGGGGCTTGAACCCACGAGCTGGGAGATCATGACCTGAGCCAAAGTCGGACGCTTAACCGACTGAGCCACCAGGTGCCCCACAATACCATTCTTTTAACAACAACACTGGAACAACTGAACAAATACTGGGTTAAGAGAAAAACTGATTTAGGGCCTGATTCTGGTTACACTTATAAGAAGAAAGAAAGAAAGAAAGAAAGAAAGAAAGAAAGAAAGAAAGAAAGAAAGAAAGAAAGAAAAGAAAAGAAAAGAAAAGAAAAGAAAAGAAAAGAAAAGAAAAGAAAAGAAAAGAAAAGAAAGGAGAAAGGGAGGAAGGGACGGAGGAAGGGACGGAGGAAGGGAGGGAGGGAGGAAGGAGGGGAGGGAAGGAAGGAAGGGAGGGCAGGAGGGGGGGTGGGGGAAGCAGGGCTGATGCACGCTGGCCTGTCCAAACAGATGCTGGCACCTGAAGACAGCCTGCAGCCCAAGTGTGGTTGGTAGGAGTCCTGGCTTAAGGCAGGACTGAGATTCCTGTGCCATCTTTCTCCTTTACTAGCTGTGTAATTTCAGGACAGTTAACCTCTATGTGGTATTTTCCTTATCTATGAAATGAGATTAGAGATAGTTGCCCTGTGTCTACCTTACTGAATGATTGGATAGACTTAATGAACCAATATATAAGAACTTTGTAAGCTGTAAAGTACTATATAAACGTAATTGGTCATTACTGCTTTTTAGGTAAAGCTGTTAAGATAAAGCTGCCCCGTGACAGGATCTGGTTAGAAGTGAAGAAATCAGTGTCTGGCATGGGTTCCTTGCAGTCTAAGAGCCACAGGGCTTGGCCTGATGATACTTTCAGAGATGCTCATTGATGAAACCACACAAGTCCCTTTCCTACAAGAGCCGCTTTAATCATCTCTCTCCAACTTCTCGTGGGTCCTGCATTCATGGCAATGGAAATCTAAATACTCCACTGGAATGGGAAGGAGCCTGTTCACTGTTCTGCAGTGTCTGACAGAATTTTCCTTTCTTCAGCATTGGGCAAACACAACGCTCTGTGGAAGCGACACAGTGGTTTCATGTTCAAATACATGCAGTGGTGACCCCCTTTGCTCTTACGTTTCTTTTAAGAATCAGAATAAAGAACTGTCATAAACCTGTCAAATGGTAATTTGCTCATGAGAAATATCAAGGGAGCTAGGAAGCCAAAGACACAGATACAGAAGCACCAGTGTGTGTTGTGAGGATAAATGGTATGTAAACATAGTTCCTGCCTGAGTAGGGCAAACAATTAAAGTGGTACTCTTACAGAGATCCACAGAATTGAAGGAGACCTAAGAGAGTATCTGGCCCAAGCTTCCCACTTGGCTGAGGGGGACACTAAGGCCGAGAATGAAAAATGATACATGTAACGTTTCAGACCCACTGTAGGGGCACCTATTAAACATTTAGGATTTTATGATTAAATGCTTATTAAATCTCAGGTATTTTAAGAGACTGGACATATGGAGACACACAATATAATCCCTGTTCCCAAGGAGTTGACAGTCTAGTGGGGGAATGAGGCCCATTCACTCCTGCAGATGGTTCTGCGTGTAATGGCTTCTGGATGTGATGAGGGCCAACATAGAGGGATCTACATGGAACTATGGGGGATGTGGGAGGCAGTGACTACACTGGAAGAAAAAAAAACACCTAGAAAGGGTGTCAAATGAGAAAGAGGGAAGGAACTGAGAGGTTATAAGAGCGTGAGCGAGGACATGCAACCCAGGTCTCAGAGAATCTTTGACTCAGAAGAAATCTCAAAGACTGGCTCTTCATACAGCTGAAAGAAATTCCTTGTATATCACCCCGGCGAGATGATAATTCAGTTTCTGCTGGAATATTTCCAGGGAGAGGAAGCTGATTACCTCACAAGGCATAAAAGGTTCCGCTCTAACCTTTTCAGTTGGTGTTGTGTGGTATGTAATGGGGTCTTCTGTACGATTCTGTCTCTTCATTGTCACTGAATAACAGGCTGAGTAATATCTGGTCTCTGACTTCCTCTCAAGGGAAGAAGAAAATGTCACGTGTCTTAGGACCTTTGACTTATAGAATGTTAGAGCTGAGGAGCGGGGAGCTCAGATATCATTTAGTCTAATGGTTTTTAAAAGTCTCTTTGTGACTCATGGACTTTTTTGACATTGTGATAAAAATATGTAGGTCTCCTCCCCCAAAATGTCCATATGCTCATGATATACAAACCGTTGCATACAGTTTCAGGGCATTCATGGAGCCCCAGAGTCCATCCTGGATTAAGAAATCTTTTCATTTCTTGGGAAATGGGAAACTGAGGCTCAGAGAAGTGGGATGAAATGGAGTGGAATCATAGGAGTGATTTCCCATGGGTCAGACGACAATGTGAGCACAGGAGTCGGGCTTATGGATCAACCCTGGAGAAACTCATTGCCAGACTGAAGATGTTCAGGGAAGCAGGCAGTAAGCGGATCTATTATAAATTGAAAAGGAGACTTGGGGTAGGAGTGGGGGTGCCAGGAGCACTTTCTTTATCTGAAAGTTGGTTTATGGAAAAGGGTGTAGACTTTTCTCTTTTACTTTAAGGGGTATCTCAAGACCAAAAGGTAGAAAAGAACTTCTGACAGAATTGCGCTCTACTGGAATGTGCTGTTTGAAATCTTTGTCACTTGACTTTTTTGAGGACACAGAACAACCTCCTTAGAAGGGACTTCAGCATCACAAGAGTTTGAACTGGATGACTCAAACTGGACTTGATTATGTTAACTCTAGGAGACATATGCAATCTCATAGAGTAGCCAGAAGGCAGCTCAGGTCTCCCAGAGAGTATGGTAAGTTAAGGAAAGGGAAATGTGAGGAAGTGAGGGAAGTTCAGGATGGCGGAGCCCTCAAGTGTGAGGGTGTGGGAGGGAGGCAGTCATGGAGAGAAATGGGACTTGGAGATAGAAGCGGAAGCAGAATGATGAAGGGTCTTATGTGGGAGCATGGATGGTATTCAAGAACAATGGCCCGTGTAGCATGGTGGGACATGAGAATGGAGGCAAGAGGACATTTCAAGAGGAATTAACAGAATCAACGGTGGCATCACTAGCAGGGAAATCAGGAGGCGAGAAGAAAGGCTGTGCTGATGAGGTGTAGGTTTCACAGTGAGTCTGAAGTGACAGTGACAACAAGACACAAAAATGGAAAGTGTTGGCAAGTCACAAAAGGACAGCAAAGTGGAAATGCCCACTAGGCAACTGATGATGTGGAATCAGAGTTCCAGGAGGTCAGGATGTGAGACAGATTAATGGGCTATCTACAGAGATGAAGTCACTGAGGTTTCATGAGTAGACACCTTTCCAATGGAAAAAATGTATAGCATGAGTAGAAGTCTAAGGAGCGAGTCTGCAGAGCTGACCTCAGTATGGAGATGGTATAATTAAAAAGCTGTGAGAAGGAAGAGATGGAGAGATAGAAGAGAGCTGGGATTAGAGAGTGAAATAAAAACCCAGCAAAATGGAAGCTTCCGGGGACAAGAGTGATCAACATAAATACAGTCTTGTCTAGTGTGCATTCAACTGTGTGCTATGGCAGGTAAATTATAGCAATGTTCCTTTTGGCAACAACATAGGTGGTGCAGTGTGAGTTATAAAGTGCTTTTAAGTGGATTATAGGTATTTCTTAAATAGTATTTTCTGAAAGAAAATGCCTTGGAAAGCATGACTAAAACTTTGCTCTCTCCCAATTTCTCTATCAGTAAATGAGAAGTCATTTGAAGCTTAATAAGTTCTTTTCACATCGTTGCTTTAAGGATGGTGATCTGTGCCATCCCGATGTACTATGCTGGGAAAGGTAGACCGAGGCGGTGCCATGTGCCTGGGTCACCTTGGCCAGCGAGGCAGTAGCAGCGAGGACTGAAGTCAGCATTCTGATTTTTGTTCCTTAAAGCCCAAACCACATCCAAAGTTAAACACTGACTCAGATCTTAAGAAATAACTTTTGAGAAATAAAATTAAAACAAATGAAATCAGTTTCTTCTCCCTTTAAGTATTTCTCTTGGAGTCCTATGCCCACAAGCACCGTAGGAGGTGATGGTTAGACTGTAAGAAATTTGTTTACTTCCAATAATGACACCTAATAGAGGAAAGATTGTGACTGAGAAAAAGGAAAGAGGTTACGTTCCCAGTTTGGGCCATTTCAGATATTACCTCAGTAAGCACAGCTCCCACATAACAGGTTTTTAAAAATGACCTTCAGGGGTGCTGGGGGGCTTAGCTGGTTGAGCATATGACTCTTGATTTCAGGTCAGGTCATGATCCCAGGGGCGTGAGATTGAGCCCTACGTCAGGCTCCGTGCTGAGCGTGGAGCCTGCTTAAGATTCTCTCTTTCCCTCCGCCCCTCCCCCACTTGCTCTCCCTCTCTCTCTCTCAAAAAAAGTAATAAAAAACTTTTTTAAATGAACTTCAGAAACTAAGAACTAAGAACAAAGAGCACCCATTGTCCATAGCCGTGAAACCAACCAGGATAACAACGAAGGGGGGGTTGGGCTAGATGGTCCCTTAATCCCCCTACCTTTTCAAACCCTCAGGACTTGGAGTCACAAAAGGCCTGGTTAGGAAAAAAAAATATTCTAAGGCTCTATTTATGCATGTCCTGAAGTGAAAGCCCTTCCTCTCTATAGGAGATCTTCTGACAAATGGATTCTTGGTTCTCGGCTCTATGCTGACTCAGCAGTGCCTGTCCAAACTCTTGGCCCCCCGGGGTATACGGCCACTAGGCAGCACTGCAGGCAAAGGAGAGAAGGAAGAGGCTGAGATCATTAACAGAGAAGACTGGGGCGGAGGTTCCACAGAACTGGAGAGTGCCTACAAGTCAGCTGGTCTAGTTTGTCATGTTTCATAGATGAAAAAACTGAGGCTCAGAGGACGGATGCTGTGTTACCCTACAGCCCCTCTATTCTGCTGGAAAGGGAGTTTGGGGACTCCAGGGCCCCCTCTCTATGCTAATGAAGTAGAATGTGTTTGGACTAATGCACTCCTTTTTCTTTTTTAAGTTTTTTGGTGGGGGGGGGTGTGCAGGGTGGGGAGGATATACAAAGTCGTTGCCTTTGTACAGTCCCACCAACATATTCAGGTAGGTGTGACTTCAGATTCTGAAAACAGATTCTCACCCATAAAAACCTGAGTTTATGGAAACATCAGATGGAAGGAAATATAGCATTCCATCCCTTACAGAGAATATTTAACTTACAACTCAGGATAATTTGCCATGTGTATTAAGTAATACCTACTTAACAGTTGTCATTCTCATGCAAGGAAATTTCCTAATAAGGATAGAAGAAGAGGCACGTGGAGAGGCCTCAGGTTAAACCGGATTCTTTGGCAAAAGCGAAGAGAAGAGAACCTCATAAAGAGAACCGTGCAAGACAGTATTTCCTAGGATGCCACCACTGCGGTAGCTTCAGTCACAGAAAATGATGTCTTCCTGTCAATCTCATCTACCAAAGGCCACCATTATGGTTAGCATCCCAGTTCACAGTGGCATTTAACTTCTCACTAAAATGGCTTATCCTGCCTTTTATTATTATTTCAAATTATTGTTTATTACACACCTGCTTCCCCCTTGTGGGTAAGAAATGGAAGGATTCAAGATTTAGAAACATTCACGATCCAGCCAGGAAGTTAAGATTCTGCCCGTTGTCTTCCGCATCAGAGGTTTGGGGACCTATACCTCCTGATGCAATAGTCCCCTGCTAAATAAAGCACCCCAACAAAGGCATCCAAGAAAAGGTAAACCAAGGCATAATCTAAAATCAATCACTTTTGGTAAAATAATCACACTGTGTATGTAATAGGCACACATGACTATTTTACATAGTCTGTAAAAATAGTGTGAGGTCCTTGAGGCAAAATCACTATTTTCTCTAAGGGCTCTAGCCAAGAGTTTTGTATGTACAGTAAGAACCCAGTCAATATTTTGTGAACACATCACATGAGTTAGTACAGATTTGATAAGGAATAGGTGGTGAGGGCAAGTTATTCACACAACTTGGTCGCTTTAATCAAATCAAAACTAGACGCTTCTCATGAAGTAGGTTAGAAACTGGTGTTGGTTTCCTGTGGAAAGGCAGGAAAGGAAGGAGGAGGAGCAGTTATCTCTATGTAGCTTCCTGTAGGTAAGCTCCTGCCCCCCACTCCTTGCCATCGTGGCTGTGGCAGTGGTTTGTCCCCGGGTTCGAACCAGAGGGGCTAACCTAGACGAACAGCCAGCCACCAAGTAGAGACTGGGCCTTGGTCCTTTCCTGTAGCCTCAGTGCCCCGCAGGCCTGGTAGGCAAAAGGGGGTGGGGTGTGACACGGGGACAGGGATCAAAATTATTTCTTTCTGATCCTCTTTGGATTCCTCTTCCTGGCCACTGCCCCCCTTCCCCCCACACCCCCTGCCCCGGGCCCCCTTCCACCCTGATTCTGGGCTGTGAGAACATGATGTCCACAGCTCTCACTTACTTGGCAGCAGCATCTTTTCTCAACTGTTCGTGCTTCATGAGGAGATTTTTCCGATCTCGAAAAGCTTTTCTGACCTTGTACCCTTTGTAGACCGCCTGGATTTTGAAGGCAGCGATGTCTTGTATGGCTGCGATGGACAGGGCGCCGTGCTCCAACATGAACTGGATCACTTCATGGCGCTCACCGAGCAAGGCATAGTCAAGGGGAGTGTACCTGAAGGAGGAAGGTATTTTGTAAGTGTTGGCATGTAACCTGAGGTACAGTTCAGCTGCCAATATTATGCAGCAAAGGAAACTTCATTCTGACATGTGGACTCTTCCTCAGGCAAGGCTATCTTGTGTACTCCAGGGCTGTTCCTTTTTTTTCTGAGGGGACAAAACAAGGCAGGAGCTGGGGTCAGGTGCTTTGTGTCACTGACCATGATGGTTCCTGGGTCTTGCTTGCTGGCTCACAAACCGGGGGCTATAGGAACACATGATCACTTTTCTTCTTCCCCATGTGCCAAATAACACCCTGCTCCTATCTGAAAAAGTACTGCAGATAATTTCCTGTGGGACTCATAAGTTTAAGCCTGGGACTACTGATAGTTAATGCTTGTGAAATAAAAAATACATCTCCAAATGGACAGATTTAGTATATGAAGAGGATGGCCCTTTAAATCAGAAAGCATTTATTAAGTAGTTTGGGGACAGCTGCATAGCCATCTGGAAAAAAAAAGGAAGATTCTTGTATCAGATTTTACATGAAAATGAGTTCTGGATGAAGCAAAGACCTAAATATAGAAAAAGAAACTGTGGAAGTACTAGAAGAAACCAGGGAAGACTTTTTAAAAAATTAGAGTGGGAAGGTCTTTTCTAATAAAAATAGTACAAAACTCAAAACTGTAAGAGAATATTGACAAATCCAACTACATAAAAATAACAAAATTTGCAGGGCAAAAAACACCAAAAACAAAGATAAAAGAGAGTCCTCAGAACAGGAAACACTGATGGCTCCTAAATATATAAAAATATGTGCAGCTTCACTCATTTAAGAGAAATATAAATTAAGACTAACAAGGAGAGTTAGGTTAGCTAACCAATGAGCAGGTTAGCAACGATTAGAAAGTTTAATAACACACTGTGCTGGTAAGGATGCAAAGACAGGCTCCCTATGTACTACTTTAATCTTCAGAAAGACCAATTGGGCAGTATCTATCAAAATTGTTCCCACATCTGTCCTCTGGCATTTCACTTGCAGGCATATATCCCAGAGACCTGCTCTCGTGCGTGCGTGCGTGTATGTGTGTGTGTGTGTGTGATGCTTTCTATGTAAGGATATTCATAGAGGCACAGTTTGAAATAGTTAAAGAATGGAAACAACCTCAGGATCCATCAATAGAATACTGCTTACATAAAGTACAGGCCATTTGTGTAACGAAGTCATTTCTATAATGCAGCCATTACTGTGGCATATGAATAAAATAAGGAACAATGTCCAGGATGTCTTGTTAAATGAAGAAAAAGAAAAACAATTAAGCAACAGAACAGTATTATGGCATGCTCCTTTTGAATAAAAAAAGAGAACATATCCCTGTATTCTTGTTGATGTAAAATGTATCTCTAGAAGTTTACCAAGAAACTGGTTGACAGCGACATCTCTGGGGAGGAAACGGTTTGTCTCAGAGGCAGGGGTAGGAGGGACATTTAGTTTTAACTGAATGCTTTTTTATGCCTTTTATTTATTTATTTTTAATGTTTATTTATTTTTGAGAGAGAGAGAGAGACAGAGTGTGAGTGGGGAGGGGCAGAGAGAGAGGGAGACACAGAATCTGAAACAGGTTCCAGGCTCTGAGCTGTCAGCACAGAGCCCAACACGGGGATCGAACCCACAAACCATGGCATCATGACCTGAGCCTAAATCAAGAGTTGGATGCTTAACCAACTGAGCCACCCAGATGCCCCTTTTATGCCTTTTTATACCTTTTAAATTCTGTACACTGTGCATACCTTTTTGATAAATATATTATTTAGAAAAGATGGGTTTTATTGTCATATAGCTATATATTTGAATCTCAACTGGCTACTTTCTAGATGTATAATTTTGGGCAAATTCCTTTCTTAAAATATATCCTTTCTATTTCTGGAAATATAAAATAATTGGATAAATACACAGAAGAAAATAACAGTCATCTATATTCCCCCCCCCCCTTAGAATTAATCAGTGTTATTATCTCGGCAGGTATGTTTTTTAAATGATTACTTTTTAATAATGACACATATTTTAAGTATTAAAATAATGCAAAAAAATACAAAAATTGAAGTAAAATAAAATCCCAACTCTACCTTCCAACAATGGTAATGCTGACTGTCACTTCTTAACCAACTTACCTCTCCTCACTACAGATTTGGCATGAAGAATAAATGAAATGATAAATCCAAAGAAGATAACACTGTGCCTGGCATAAAAGAGGCAATTAATAAATGTCAGCTGTTGTCATTATTATTATAGGACATGCACTGCATCAGGGTTTGTGATACCATGGTCACATGTCATCGATATTGTTCCCACAGGACCCAAGCTAGGAGTTATGGCCACCTAACGACTGCTACTGATCTGATTCCTCTCTGGGAGACTGTTACTAATCCAACACAATCAGAGGTGTTATGAAGAAATGATCAGCTGATTTATGAGGTGGAAAAACTGATGATTATATGGATGCATGATTAGACACAGAAAATCATCCAGTGATTATAGAGATTTTCTCTCTTCAAAATTCACCTGACAGTCATAGTCAGACGTCAATGGAGGAGATTTTTCAGTATAAACAAAGGGTGGTTTGGTCACTTCTATAAGGAAACTGAATTCAGAAGGAAGTCTGTATGTTAGAATTAAGAAACTCTCATTTTTAGGACATCTTGATCTGTCTTCGCTGTTCAGGGACCAGAAGGCCCTATAGTAGAGGTGCCAACATAAACTTTAAAAACATTATCTATAAGTAGGTAGCGTCTTGTAAATTCAGAAGAACTTTAAAATTTTTTTTTTAATTTTTTTTTCAACGTTTATTTATTTTTGGGACAGAGAGAGACAGAGCATGAACGGGGGAGGGGCAGAGAGAGAGGGAGACACAGAATCGGAAACAGGCTCCAGGCTCCGAGCCATCAGCCCAGAGCCCGACGCGGGGCTCGAACTCCCGGACCGCGAGATCGTGACCTGGCTGAAGTCGGACGCTTAACCGACTGCACCACCCAGGCGCCCCATAAAATTTTTCACTGTATATTCTATTTAAAAATTTTATTATTTTAAAAAATTTTAATTCTAGTATAGTTAACATACTGTACTGACTCAGTTTCAGGTGCACAATACAGTGATGAAGTGATCAAGATAAGTGTAATCACTACGTATTCTAGAATATCTTTCATGACCGTACTCTCTCCCAATGGAAAAAATTATCAGAGTCACAGAACTCTATGACAGTAGAGCTAAACTGAATTTTGGAGGTCTTTTGGCTTAACAGCTTCATTTCATAAATGAGTAAATAGATTCAGAAAGTTTAAGCAACTTGCTGAAGGTTATGTAACTAGTTCCCTGCAGAACCCAGACCTGAACTAAGACTGTATGACTCCCTGTTCAGTAATCCTTCCACAGCACATCTATCAGTCCTGGAATATAATCCTCGTACAGAATGAAGCTGCTTCTCAAATCAACGTGCAAATTACGTATGCAGTTAGTAGGTTTGATCATCTTTTCTAGAATTACTAATAGGAGTGTCTTTTTCACACAGTATACAAGCAGGATTATCAAAATCTGGTGTGTGAAAGTAAGGCCCAACCTCTGCCTTTGCTGTATCTCTCAGGCCACTTGTGGATGGAAAATTGTATTTTAAATATCTTTATCACGAAAAACTGTATTTTTATTATGAGAAACTTCAAGCATAAAAATAGCACAATAACCATTTATATGCTCATTACCCAAATTTAACAATTAGCAAGATTTCTGCCACATTTGCTTCCTCCAACTCCTTTCTTATTATTTTTGCTGAAGTGTTTTAAAGCAAATCCTAGACCTCCTATTATTTAATCATTCTGCACTGCGGTATTGATCCATAAATAATGTGGACACGAGCACAACGTCATTACAGTATTCAGCAAAATTAACAGGAATTCCTTAGCAAATTCTAGTACCCACTCCAAACACAGATTTCCCCAATTTTCTAAAAAAATGCCTTCTTTATAATTGGCTTATTCAAATTAGGATTCTTGGTCAATATTTGATTCATGGAAACACAGTCCAAACATCCAGAAATATTTTAAGACCGAAGTCTATGCCTAGTGTTTGGGCACTGACCATATTGCAAATTACTACTATTGAATCTTTCTTCACCCCAAATTCAATTTAGAAACACTCAAGTGCTGTGAATATTCCCATCGATGCCGGAGGGTGGCTGTCAGATAGTTATTGACTGAAAGCCAGCGGTAGTTGGCAAAAATTATGTCTATACAGTGCACATCAAGTGCTTGGTGTCAGTGCATGAGAAGTAAAAATTAGCACCACGTTGATGGTAACCAGTCAAGAAACAATGTAGATAAAGCCAAGAGACAAGATACAATTGGCCTTGCCTGTGCAGGAATGGTCTGATGGGATGAGTGGAAGGCCTAAACTGGAATGTCAATAAACATCAAAGGCAGAGCCGGGTTCTGACATTTGCACGTCAAGGTGCACTGCTGATGAAACATTAAAGGAGACTGGGATATTGCCACTGTCTCTTTTCATCTAAAGATTGGCAAGTACAGTTAGGAGGATTTTTCCTTCGGTCTTTTGGTCTGTAATTAACATATGTTTACTCTAGGAGGCAGTAAGCACCTTAATTCATACTCTTACTTAGGCCTGAAATTTAAGGCTTCCCCTAAAAATGGGAACTGAATTACAACAACAAATGTTTTTACTGTTTCCTAAGAAAACAGCAGTCAGGCAGTAAATACTGTTATAGAATAAATCCTTTCTAATAGACCTAATAAATCACCACAAATTCCTTAGGATTCTTAACCTTTCCCTTTTGCCTTTATGGGATTTCTAAGAGCGAAATCTTCCCTCTCACATATCTGCTTTCATGTCAAAACCTCAGCCTTGAGGATTCTGCTTGGCTTTCCAGCTTCCTTCAATGTCCAAACCCCTAAATCTTCGAGTCTTCTTGGTTTTGCAGTTGTCATTTGACTATAATAGAGACAGTGAGTTCTTTATACAACCCCTTCCAAAGTAAGACATACTAGTCTGATTTACCTAATACTGTATGTACTCGAAGAATTCCAGAGTTTCTTTCTTTCTTTTTTGTTTTTTTTTTTAAAGTTCATTTATTTTGAGAGAGACTGAGACAGCACAAGTAGGGGAGGGGCAGAGAGAGAGGGAGAGAGACTCTCAAGCAGGCTCCACACTGCTAGCGCAGAGCCTGATGTGAGGCTTGAATCCACGAAGCCGCGAGATCATGACCTGAGCCAAAACCAAGAGTTGGATGCTTAACCAACTGAGCCACCTGGGCGCCCTAAAGAATTCCAGAAATTTCTAATGCAGGTGTGAGGCAGGGGAAGCTACTGGGAGCCTGAAAGCATCAACTCAACAATGCAACAGTTATTTACTGAGCACTTACTTCCTGAAAAGTACTGTGAGCAACACAGAGATGACGATTCTCTTCAGGAGTTCTCTGCTAACACGGAAAAAGGATTACATAAAATTATCAGATAAAGTGAAGTGTGCTAAGTGCTATACAAACCCACAGTGTGGGGGAGAGCTTTGTTTGGAACACCTGCCTCGGGGATCAGAACAATCTTCTTAGATGGGACTGCATTTGAATGGAGGAATGACGTGACTAACGATTATATTAGAAATATGATTTAGGGAGGCTACTTGGGAAGCAAATGAACTGAAGGAGGGAAATTTCAAAGGGTGCAGAACAGCAAGGAGGCATTGCGATAGTCCCGGGAATGAGTCAAAGAGGGCAAGATTTAGACAATGGTGCTGGTAATAAAAAGGAAATGACAGTGTGAACCAAGGAGAGACACTGAGTCTGAAAGACAGATTTAGAACTCACTGGCACCCAGGTGATTACTGAAGCCTCTGTGGAGATGGGCTGAGAGGAAAGATCTAATCCTTGAAGAATGTTTACATTTAAAAAATAAAAAAATGGAAAAGGAGCCAAAATAAATGGAGAAGGAGCAGACACAATTGCAAGAGAATCCGGAAACTAAACTGTCACAGAAGCTTGGAGAAGATAGTCTCAGTAAAGGTAAAGAAGAGGGGTCAGCAGAACCAGGTGATGCAGAAAGGCCAATGAGAGTAGACAGGGGGACCAACATATGATTTCTCAATGAGGAGTCTGTCAGAGACCACTCAGACACTGTTTCAGCATAAATGTGAGGATAGAAGGCAGACAGCAAAGGCGGGAACTGTGAGTAAGGGTAAACGGAACAGTGCAGGCACTCTGAGAGCAGGAGGGCTTTATAGGCAGAGAAGACAAACTTCAGAAAAGAAATAAATTGGAAAATAATAGGCGGAGGCTATCTTTAATGGGGAGGGATTCTGAAAGCAGTGGGAGGGATGAAGGGGTTCACCCCAGAAAGGAGGAGCAGTTTTCCTGACACAAACAGGTGGCCTAGAAAAAGTCCCCCCTTCTCCACAAAATCTCCCACAGAACTGGCAGTGGTTATGGGGGTGGGGCTGGTGTCATGGCAGGAAGCACTGCAGTTACAGCATCCGTGAACAATGGTTCCAAAACACAGACCTGGCCAGGCAGAGCTCAGGTGTGGAAGTCACATGTTCAGAATCTTCCCAGATCCAAGATGGCCAACACTGTCTCCTGCTTAGACTTCACACTGTGTCTGCTCCTTTTTATTGGGCCTGGGCCCTGGGGCATAACTCCAGCCTAACTCTGTGAATCTTACATTATTCAATCCTCTCACCTTCTCCTTATTTTTCATGCCACATGATGGCACCTCTGTCCACTAACTGATAATAACCTCTTTAGCAGGAGAAATTTCTTGAACATAAGACACATTCTACTGTCCTGACCAAATTCCTAGGTCTGGTCAGTCAGGACTCCCCTGACTTTATGCCAGCTACAAGCCGCAAGAACCTAAGTGTCCTCATCTGTAGAATGTGAGCTTGCCAGAAGTAATATCTAAAGTTCTGAATAATTTTAAAATCCCATGATTCTAAATCAACACTTTTCTTTAGGTTTAGGATTTCTTACTGTAGTGTGGTGTTTCTTTATGAGTATACTTATTACTTCTGAACTAGTATCTAAATTTTTTTAATATATTTTTTTATATAGAGATTTTTTCATATAGCAGAAAGGATGTGAGTTGAACAACAATACATTCTTTTCATCAACAGCTTACCTTTCTTCATTATTTTCCATCTGATTAGGAAAAGCAGCAAAGTCTAACAGTAATTTAATGGCATCAAGATATCCGTTGTTACAGGACCAGTGCAAAGCTGTTCTTCCCTATAAGCATAAACAAAAATCAGGTATATCTGGAGTAGGTATTTTTGGACACATACTTAATTATGAAAAGGGAAAATATTAAATATACAGCTGAGAAAATGGATGGTATCTTAACCAAGTGATCAAAATTAATACTAAGTTAAAAGGAATGATATGTTTCTACAGGTGATACCCTGAGAAGGATTCAATATCACTTGTATAATATTCTAACCAAAAATGTAAAACCTAAGTCTAATTATGAGGAATCATAAGGCAAACTCCAATTGAGTGAGATTCTACAAAATAAATGACCTGTATTCTTAAAAAAAAATTTAATACCATGAAAAATAAAGAAGGCATGAAGCATTGCCAGAGATACAAGGGGGATATTTCACAGTTTTAAAGAAGTCAAAGAGGAAGATATCACAACCCTAAATCTGTATGCCACAGCTATTAAATATACAGAACAAAAAATGACAAAATTAAAAGGGGAGATGGTCAAATCCATAATCACGGTGAGAGATTTTTAACCCATCCTTTATAATAGTTCATAGAACAAATAAATAAAAGAGCAGTAAAGATATAGAAGACCTGAACTATACAGTAAAAAACTTTGATCTAAGTGATATATAACATTGCATCCAACTATGACACAATTAGTATTCTTTTCAAGTGTACATAGAACGGTTACCAAAATTGATCATAGGCTGGGCCACAAAGAAAGCCTCAAAGGACTTTGAAGGATTAAAATAATTCTGAAATAAAGTAAAGTAAAGTAAAATAAAATAAAATAAAATAAAATAAAATAAAATAAAATAATTGTGTTATTCTGATTGCTTTCTGACCACAGTAGAACTGAAGTTACAAATCAGTGTGGTAGACAGAATAAATGCATGCTTTTGCAAAGATGTCTACATCCTAATCTCTGGAATCTGTAACTATGTTATGATATTGGAGAGGGGGAATTGAGGTTGTAGATGGAATTAAGGTTGCTAATCAGCTGAACTTGAGATGGGGAGATTATCCTGGATGATCTGAGCAGGCCCAATGTAATCATACGGGTCCTTGTAACTGAAGAAGGGAGATGGGGGGGTGAGTGTCAGAGTGATGCAGTGTGAGGGTGACTCAGCTAGTCATTGCTAGCTTTGAGGATGGAGGAAGGGGGCCACAAGCCAACGAAGGAGGGCAGCATCTAGAAGCTGGAAAAATTAAGGAAACAGATTCTTTCCTAGAGCCTTCAAAAGGAATGTAATCTTGCCCACACTTTGATTTTTACCTCATGAGACCCATTTTGGACTTCTGACATCCAGAACAGTAAGATAATACATTTGCGCTGTTCTAAGCCACTAAGTTTGTGGTAATTTTTTTTTAGCAGCCAGGAGGAAACCAACATAATCAATAATCGAAAGATAATGAGAAAATGCCAAACTGCCTAGATATTAAACAATATGCTTCTAAATGATCTATGGGCCAAACAATAATCAAAATAGAAATTAGAAAATGTTTGAACCCAATTATAGTGATGGTGCAACTTTGTGTGTGTGTGTGTGTGTGTGTGTGTGTGTGTGAGTGAGAGAGAGAGAGAGAGAGAGAGAGAGAGAGAGAGAGAGAGAGAGAATCCGAAGCAGGCTCCATGCTCAGAGTGGAAGAGAGAGAGAATCCGAAGCAGGCTCCATGCTCAGAGTGGAGCCGGACGCAGGGCTCAATCCCACGCTGTGATCATGATCTAAGCCAAAAATCAAGAGTTGGATGCTCAATTGACTGAGCCACCCAGGTGCCCCAGTGATGGTACAACTTATCCAAACTTTCAGGATAAAGCTAACGCAGGCTTAGAATAAGAATCATGCATAAATACATATATTGGAAGTGAATACCAAAAAAAAAATCAGTGATTTAAACTTTCACCAAAAGAATCTTTAAAAAATAGTAAATCAAACCTGAGGAAAGTAGATGGCAGGAAATAATAAAGATTAAGAGTAAACACCAATGAAATAGTAAATAACTCCAAATATGGAAAATTAACAAAGACAGTAAGTCCTTTGAAAAGATGAATAAGATGGAAAAATTTTTTTAAAAAGAAAAGAGACAACACACATTACCAATATATGAAATGAATAAGAGGAAATTACTATAGGTCCTATAGTCATAAAAAAGGTAAGAGAATATGTGACCAACCTTATGCCAAACATTTGATATTTTTAATAAAATGGATCAATTTCTCAAAAAATGTAACTTACCGTGGCTGAAAAGAAAATAATTAGAAATCTGAATAGTCTTGTATTTATTAGTGATGCTGAGTCAGTTATTAACACCTTTTACACAAAGAATACCTCTAGATAAGATGGTTTCACCAGGGAATTTTTCTGAACATTTAAAAGGAAGTAATATCAGTATTACACAAATTCTTTAGGAGAATAAGAGGAACTACTTCCTAACTCCTTTTAATTCACCATGTAAACAGCAAAGAGGTAAAAAAAAACATGTTGAAAGATGCAGAAATAGTATCTAACAAAAATTAAATGGCTAATTGTGAATAAAAAACCCCAATTCTTGGCAACTACAAATACAAGGAAACCTATAGCAAACACCATATTCAATGGTGGAATAGTTAAAGCTTTCCCCTTGAGAAGCCAGAATGAATTAAGGGTGCTAACTATCACCAATTCTATTCAACATTGTATCGGAGGTCACAGTTCAATAAGGCATGCTATTCACAGATGATATGGCTGTATATGCACATAATCCAAAACAGTACATAAGACCTAAAAACACTAGAAAGTAGCTTGGTATACTACTTATGTAAGAAACCAGCAACTTGTAAAAAAAAATGTAGAAGATACTACAGATTGCAAAAGATGCATTTCTAATAACATAGGTACAAGAACCATTTTTTACATATTTTTCATTATGTCACTTTCACATATAGGAACAATCCTGATAAATATATATTGAGTGAATTAATAGAAATTATATTTTCTGGCTTGGAAAAACATAATATGCCAGTATTTTTGAAGACTTAATGCAATTAAACTAGCAAAAAAAAGTCCATAGTGGCAAAACTGAGAGAAGTCAATACAATCCTATATGGCTAGGGAAGTGGATATTAACCCACATGGGTTAGAAAGCAGTTCGGCAGTAATATATAAGAGCTGAATCATATTCATATACCAATAATAAATAATCTCACTTAGGGGAAATTATTCTAAGGATACAATTAAAAAAAAGTTAAATGCACTTTGATGATTAATGAAATGTGATTTATAATATCACGAAAAACTATCCAGCAATAGGAAGTTACTTATTTAATTTTAAAATTGGGGTTACAAACGTAGTTTGGATCCTGACTCTCCACAACAACCCTGGCCCTGTTGTCACCTTAGGGTAATTATTTAAGCTCTATGAGCTTCGATTTTTCTACCCTGCAAATGGGAATAATAATAGCAACTCCTTTAGAAAGTTGCTGTGAAAGAGAGCCAAAGCATAAGAGACTCTTGAAAACTGAGAACAAACTGAGGGTTGATGGGTGGGAGGGAGGGGAGGGTGGGTGATGGGTATTGAGGAGGGCACCTTTTGGGATGAGCACTGGGTGTTGTATGGAAACCAATTTGACAGTAAACTTCATATATTGAAAAAAAAAAAAAGAAAGTTGCTGTGAGAATTGAATGAGTTATGAAACATAAAGCTCTTAGAACTTTGGAATATTCAGCATCTATGATTATGTGGAAAATTATATACCAAAGGAGAAAACGCTGGTGATAATTTTAAGTGAACAAAACAAAAATGTGGTTTATGAAGTATCATATATGTATGTATACACATACATACACATATACCATGTATGTTTATTTTAAGAAGTTATGAAATTATTCCCATTCTGTATTATGACTTTGTTAAATTATATATGGCTATAGAGACAAGAACTAGAAGGAAAACAGGGAAAAATAAGACTCATTTTTAATTAACACATAAATTTATAAGTGATCTCTTTACTTGGTAAAATGTTGTTTTACTTTATTTTAGTTAATGAAGAATAAATAAACACCTTGGAGCAAACAATACAGAAAAGACTTAGAATTTCTACCTCTTTGTCTTGAATGTTAGGGTCTGCATTGTTTTCCATGAGCACTGCCATGCAGTTGATGTAGCCGCCATAGGCAGCGCACTGCAGAGGGGTTCTTCCCGCGTAATCTTGCACATTTGGATTGATCTTATTTTCTATCAAGATCTGGCAAACATCAGCATTTCCTCCCAGTGCTGCCCAATGTAGGAGAGAGTGTCCATCTTGATCCACTAGATCTACCCTTGCTCCACCTGAAAAAGCAAAAATATCAGTAAAATGTTGAACATAGAGAGCACTGATCAAAAAGGAGTCTGAAAACAGCAGTCCCTTAAATGCTTTGCTCTTAGCATTGTATACTATCTGCTTTGGATTTTTACAACAAGCCTGTAAGTTGGTCAGGGTAGGAGTCATTTTCCGTTTACACGAAATCAAACTGAGGATCAGGCAGGTGAAGTGGTTTTTCCAAAATCACACAACTACCAACAGGTGGAACTAGGAGTGGCTCTCAGGTTTCCTGATGCTTGTGTGTGCATGCGTGCGTGCGCGCCTGTGTGTGTGTGTGTGTGTGTGTGTGTGTGTGTGTGTGTAGGTGCGCATGCATGTGTGCATGCATGCGTGTATGCGTACGTGTGGGCACTCCTCCCTCCATCTGTCCACCCGGGTGGCCCTCTGCCTGTAAGCTGTTTCAGCGAATGCAACAATTCCTACCTTCTGAGAGAGACTTAGTAGGAGCACTCTCAATAACTAACCTTTAATAAGTGTCTGGATCACATCTTTGTGTCCCATCTCACAGGCTCGGAAAAGTGGAGTGTGCTTCATGACATCAGTGGCATCTACTTGAGCATTATTTTCCAACAATAACTTCACGGTGCTGACGTGGCCAGAAAGGGCCGCGGCATGTAATGCTGGAAAGGGAGCAAAAGAAAGCAAAGAACTCTTTGATAACAACGTCACCTTTTTCTTATTCTGTGTGTCTTTTGTTCTTTTGATGTCTTCATTTTGGCTAAATGCAATTTAATCTTAAGGATTCTCTATTGTTCACTTCTACAGATTTGAATCTTCCTTTCTATTCATATGTACTACTCACATTTCCCCCCTTCCTGTCTATCTTTCTCATCTCATGGTTTCTTCCTTTCCATCCTGTTGCTCTGAAATGCTTTCCTTTCCTCAGTTACTACTTTATTATCTTTTCCTCCCTCTTAGACGGGAAGGGAACAAAAACATGACAAAAGAGAAATGATTTAAACGAGGCAGGCAATTCTGCCCACCAACCCACTCAATAAACATCTGCCCCTGAGGGTTGGTGTGATGGGAGGTGTCAATCTACCAGCCCTTCAGCGGCTTAGCCGTGCTATTCCTGCCATCGGTCTGCATACCCATGTGGTACAGAGGGTATGTGCATCCCACTGTATTCAGTGCATTTTTCATACAACATGGCTCCAAATGCAAGCCATTGATTTCCTCAGGGCCCAATTTAAGAAGCAGCAACTTGTTTCAACATTGGAGAAAACACCTGAGAAGGAATGGGGTCTGCCTTCAAATGGGATTTGAAAGAGTCATTTTGACTATATATGAGTTTCATGTTATGCTGACCTGTGCCTATGTTACTTCATTCTAGCACTTGACTTATGTCATTACTCTTTGGATTACTCTTTAAATTCTATTTAAATACACCACTGCTTAAGTTCTGAGTTTGCCAGCATAAGTGCCTAGAGGTCTGGGCCAGTTCTTCCTAAGTATCATGGCTCTATAATGCCTAGAACAATGTTTCTTTCATAAGGAGTGATCCATGGACCAAACCTAGGATGCCTATAAAAACACAGATTCCCAGGCATTTACTGAGAACCTGCTACGGGCTGGGTATTAACATAAGGGTGGGAATTCAGCAGAGAACAAAATACATAAGGTTACGTTCTAGTAGGAGAAGCAAAATAAAAATGGAATGGATACGCCAGAAAGTGTCAGATGGTGACAGATGGTATAATGGGAGTATTAAAAGGTACCTTGATATGCAGAGTGACTAGGAGACCACTTTAACGGATGGTGATGGAAAGCCTTGCTAAGGAGCTGATATTGAAGTTGAGACCTGAATCATAAAGAAAGAGGGAGCAATGTAGAGATCTCGAGAGGGAGGAGTTTGGGCAAAGAGAACAGTTGGTCCAAGGGCAGGAGTGAATCTATGTGTTTAAGGAAGGCTAGGAAGCTGCAGCACAACGAATAAAGGCAAGTAAGTCGGAAAGGTAGAGAAGGCCAGGTATAAGTGGCCACATAGGGCCCAGTGATGAAGACACTGACGGACTTTACATAGGTGAGTGATAGTATTTGACTTGTGCTTTAATCAGATTGCTCTAGCTGCTCTGAAGAGAAGGCACTGTAGTAAGTTAGAATGAAAGCAGGGAGACCAGCTAACACTATTGAAGAAGACTTAGTAAAAAATGATGGTGGCTTGAGCTAGGGTGGCAGGAGTGGAGATGAAGAGAAGCAGAAAGATTTAAAATATAATTTAGGGACACTTGGGTGGCTCACTTGGCTGAGCATTGGACTCGATTTTGGCTCAGATTATGATCTCACGGTTTGTGAGGTTGAGACCTGCTTCCGGCTGTGCGCTTACAATGCCTAGCCTGCTTGGGATTCTCTCTCTCCCTCTCTCTGCGCCCCCGCCCCCCCCCCCCCCAGCTTGTGAGCACATGTGTTAGCTATGGATTGAAGAATTGAAAAAGCAAAAAGGAAACACTGAGGTATCACAGAGGTAGTAAATGCAGAAGACAGCCAGCAATTCTAGGACTAGGGGAACATAAAGAAGAAGATGGAATTGTTAAAACCTAAAAGCCTAGAAGAGGAGCCCTGTGGAGTGGAAACTCAGACCTCTGAGCAGGGCTCTGCTTGACTGGTGTTGGTGCTCTGGGGCTGGTACTGTGAGTGTTGGAGAAATTGCAAGAAATTAACCATCACCACTGGAACAAACTATCACTGCTGTGTTGAAGAAGACTGACTAGGGTGATGCTGACAGGAACAGGAAACCAAAACAAGAATAGTAAGCAAACAGGAAGGTGTAATCCCACTCTTCTAGCTTCCAGTTTCTCTCTACTGCCCCCTATGGGTGGATTCTAGCAGGGCACCTGCTGGCAAAGGGGGAAATGTGGTCTGCGGAGCCCCGGCCCTGGCATGTCAAAGACAGGAGAGTCCCGTTATCATATCTAAAAAACATTAGCAAAAATTCTGCCATATTGAATACACAGATAATGCCCATATTTTCCTGATGGTTTTATATATATTTTTTCAGTTTATTTGAATGAAGATCCAAATAATGTCTGTATGTGGCTGTTGATGAGAACTCTTCTTTCATGGGAAGCAAAAACAACCCTGTAGAGGGATGATGGAGACAAACTCACTCTTGTAGAAGAGAAATGGCAGGAAGGCATGTCTGACATATAATAAAATCCCCTTAAGAGAAAGAGCCAGGGAACTGACGAATCTGAGAAGAAGTTATGTCTGAACTCCAACCATGGGGCACATCAGAAAGACACCTTTGGTCAAGAGGATGGAAGTATCCTTGCCCATACTTTATTAAAATACACGACAAAGTTAAACTAAAAGCAAAGCTAGTGATGGAGTGAAAGCCTGCATACTAATGGGGGTCTGACAAAAAATGAAACGTTCAGACCATTTACAAACTCAATGTCCCACATATCATGTCTGCAATATACCCTTCTTTAAGAAGCTTAAGGTCAGGAGACTCATACATATGGAGAACAAACTGAGGGTTACGGGAGGGGCTGTGGGAGGGGGGAGGGGCTGAATGGGTCAGGGGCACTAAGGAACCTACTCCTGAAATCATTGTTGCACTAGATGCTAACTCATTTGGATGGAAATTTAAAAAAATAAAAAATAAAACAAGTTAAAAAGTAAAAAAAGAAGAAGCTTAAGGTCTACTGTGAAGCGCTGATAAAGAAATACTCTTGACAGTTCAAGTCTTTATTAAAATTGGTATTACCTAAAACTCTTTAAAAAACAGTTTAGAAGGGGTGGTGGCATAGGGATAGAGAGGGAGATTGTTAGGTATAACCCTGCCTCCCCACCAAATGCCACATCAGTAGTTCTGGTGGGTGCAAACAGCTCTACTGTGTTTCCACAAGTAAGAAAACACTGAGAAGCTTGTAGCTGAGTTTTTATTCTGGTCTGTGTTGTGCTAATGTGCGATTTTCTTTCTTTTTCTGACTTGTAATTACGATATGGTACCCAAGGTAGAGACTTCCAAGTTGACAACGAAAGCTAAAAAATTCATACCTCTCTTATTAGCCAACACACAGTTAAAGGGGCCTCTTCTTAGAAAAAGAGAGTGAAAGAAGGATCTACTGAAAGCTTTGGATGCAAATCTAACGTGAAGCTCTGAAGCTTCAAGAGTCATGTGGGGGTTATCTCTAAAATGGGAGATTTGGGAGGAGGTGATGCTCTTCAAATCTGAGAAAAGAGCACATTAAATGAGACATACATAGATATGTGGATTCCTTAAAATATAATCCTGTATTTTTGAAGTATGATCGATAACTACTAAATATGCATAGTTTAAGTACAGGTTTATTTATTTATTTTTGTATACCAAGATAAACGACATGAAGAGTTCTCATAATCATGTTTAAGGGGCAACCAGGCTTTTATTTATTTATTTATTTATTTATTTTTTAATGTTTATTTTTGAGACAGAGAGAGACAGAGCATGAACGGGGGAGGGTCAGAGAGAGGGAGACACAGAATCTGAAACAGGCTCCAGGCTCTGAGCTGTCAGCACAGTGCCCGACGCGGGGCTTGAACTCACGGACCGCGAGATCATGACCTGAGCTGAAGTCAACCGCTTAACCAACTGAGCCACCCAGGCGCCCCAACCAGGCTTTTAAACCAAATGCCACCATTCACCTGGTAGAAACATAGGCTAATTTGAGCCATCAAAGCTTTTGGAGTGATATCCTGGTAACCTAAACTTAAAATGTGCCAATGGAAGTCAAACAATATTAGATTAGGAACAATGATTTCAGGCATTACTGTACAACTTGTAGGGCACCTATACACTTTGGAACCCTAAAGAAAGCAAATGGAACAAGTCTCCCAGTTCTTACCTGTACCTCCGTATTTGTCTGCCATGTTAATATCAATGTCAGATTTTAAACTCAGCATAGTCCTAAGGACATCATCACTGCCTTTTCCAGCAGCCCACATAAAGGATGTTCTTCCTTCCAGGTCTGAATCATCTTTCACTGAAGGATGTTTTAAAAATACTTTAACTGTTTCCTGTAAGAAAACTTGATTAAAAAAAATTGAGACAAGAGGGTAGCATTTTCTATGGTAATAAAGCCAGTGTTATATGTGACTTCCTCTAAGATGCAAAGTATTTTTTCCCTGCTTTCGAATCAAATGAAATTATCTTTTTTATGAATAATGAAACTACAATTTCCATTGAAAGTAACAATCCTCTTTCTTTATATATTAGTTTTAGTTTCCATGCATTTCAAACACACAACCTAAGTCCCTCATTCAACATCCTCATAATTGAGGATGAACATCCACCATCAAGTTTGAAAACTTTATAGGTCACTCTTTGAGAGACTCATGGGGTGCCTGGGTGGCTCAGTCAGTTAAGCTTCTGACTTCAGCTCAGGTCATGATCTCACAGTTCGTGCGTTCGAGCCCCGCGTTGGGCTCTGTGCTCTAGCTCAGAGCCTGGAGCCTGCTTTGGATTCTGTGTCTTCCTCTCTCTCTCTGTTCCTCCTCCACTCATGCTCTGTCTCATTGTCTCTCAAAAAATGAACAAATGTTAAAAAAAAAAATTAAAACACTCAAATATTCAGTGTCATGACCAACATTAAAACGTAGGTTTTTCTTGGACATTTTACATGCAGAGACCTGTATACTCAGCCATGCCTCATACATTCTCTTGTTGTGTGTTTTGCCACTATAATTAAAAAAATATTTAATGCACTTACTGAATAATGATGTGTAACTACTGACAAATGCAGTGTTCAGTTCATTTAAACAGATATTTATTTATCAAGTCCTATATTCCAGGTCCTTCCTCTATGGAATCACACTAAAATTAGGACCTGCAATAATCCTAACAGGGCCTGACAATTTTAATGGGGGTTAATATTCACAGCTTTCTAAATTGCCTCTTTCCTTAAGCCTCAGATGCTTACATACATTTAGGGAGATCATAGAAACTTTAGCTTGAATGGAAGTAAAATAGTTTCAGGAAAAAAAAAATTCTGAAGGTTGTGAGCTGGCCAAAAGTGTCTAAGTGTTGATGCTCAATATTCTAAAGCAAGATGAAATTCAAGGGCAGCCCTTCATTCCCAGATGAAGAAATTTAGGTTCAAGGTCATACAAAGGTGGTAGATATAGGAGTGGAGTCCAGGCTAAATCACAGCACCCTTTCCACTGTATACACCATATGCCACTGTATACACCACTTCCTAGTGTTAAAACTCATTGAGCTACTGAGGTGTTAGAGTGGAGTGCTCTTAGGATCTACTGTGTATGCTTAGTACACACAAGATTGGAATAAACAAATGGATTTTAAAACGTGGTAATTTTTTGGTCTGTTTTCTTTTACTAATTTGTAAACATTTCCTTGTTGAGTATGTTTTCTTAATGATGAATGTTCACAGAGGTTTGTGGATTTTTGTTATTATTTTCTAAAAAGGGACTTATAGCCTCCTGTGGGTTAACAGAGTCCAAGGAGATCAAGGGGCTTGAAACTGAGCTTAGAAGATTTGCATAATTATTAAAAAATCATCTCTGTAATTGGCAGATTATCCAGAGCAAGTATTGCTTTGGATAAACACCCATAATGTTCTGCCATTCTTCCTTATTCCCAGTAGCTTAGTCACTTAATTGCTGGTATCTGTGCACATGTTAAATTTGGAGTCTAAGATGTGGGTTCAAGATCTTGGGCAAGTCATTTAATCTCTTGAAACCTTGGTTTCTTCCTCTTTAAGTTAGGGATACCACGTCCTCTCACAGGCTTGTGTTGAAATATGAATCGAGTTCTGATTTCCATAGGTTTAATAGGCTGGGCCAATGAATTTCTTATCTATCTGTAACAAGAAAGGGCTCCTCTTCAAAATATACTTTGTCTTTTTCTGAGACAATAGAATAATGGGAGACAATAGAAGACAATGGTTTGCCAAAAGTCTAGGTGATACATTTATAGAAACGCCAGGAAGGAGAGACCATAGCTATAGTTGCTCTAGGTACCAGAGACAAAGAACGATGGGAAAATAAGATATTTTAGGAATCTGAGCATTAAATTTATTCAGTGGTGCATTTGGGAAGGTCAGGAAGATGGGATTACACTATGCTGATGATGGCATTCTTATAACGTTTTTAAGTTTATTTATTTTGAGAGAGAAAGAGAGAGAGAGAGAGAGAGAGAGAGAGAGAGAGAGAGAAAGCAGGGGAGGGGCAGAGAGAGAGGGAGAGAGAATCCGAAGTAGGTTCTGCACCATCAGTGCAGAGCCTAATGTGGGGCTCGAACCCACCAACTGTGAGATCATGACCTGAGCCGAAATCAGGAGTCGGATACTTAAGTGACTGAGCCACTCAGATGCCCACATTCTTATAATTGAATGTAACCAAAGTTTCCACTACACACACCCATGCAGAATACAGTAAAATAAACTCTGACTGCTTTGACATGTGCCTTTTTGGATAAGTCTCTAGTTCTTGGAGGCCACTCACTCAGGAAGCTGAAACAGCCTAGCTGCTATGTTACTGGCTGGACTGAGGGACATAAAGGATGCAAAAGTGCTTTGTAAAACTGTAAAGGGTGGCAAGGGAAGAATTATTAATAATAGTCAATATCTTTAGAAATAATTCACAGTTTTGCTTTCTCAGCTATATAATACACAAAATTATTAGCACTAGCAATAGAAGGAATGCATTGCATTTCTTGAGTCCCTGCTCTGTACCAAGAACTACACTAGGCACTGGGTACAAATTTTCTCTGATTCTTACAACAATCCTGAAAGGAAAGGTATAATTATCCTCATTTTACATGTGAAGAAACTAAGGCTTAGGAAGCTAAGAAACTTGTTCCAGGTCATACAGCCAGCCGATGGCAGAGTCAGGATCCCAGCCAAGGTTAGACCAGTTCTAAGGCCTTGCCACACAAAGAAAATACTTGAACACTAAATGCATATAAAACCTTAGTGCCATAAAATTAACCAGAAGATGAAACATACTTACATAGAACAAAATGTTACACTGAACAGTTAATATAAAAACTGTGTTAAAATTTCACATGACTTACAACTATCCCTCGCTTTACAGTCAGAGTTAACAGTGTGAGCAATTGTTAAAATATAATCGCTACACAAACACAAACACTAGTACGTGTAAAACTGAAATGTGAATAAGGTGAGTGGATTGTAGGAATGTCAATTTCCTGTTTATGATACTGTTTCATACTTTTGTAAGCTGTTACCATTGGGGTAAATGTGGCCGAAGGGTACATGGGATCTGGCTGTTTTATTTCTTATGACTGCATATGAATTTGTAATTATGTCAAAATAAACATGTAATTACGCAAAAAGATAACTGTCGCATTTTACTTACGGCAAAGTTACTCTGAGCTGCATAGTGCAAGGGTGTTGCTCCTTGGCTGTCGGATGGGATGGTTCCAGATTTATTTCTTTCTAAAAGGAGATGGACAATCTGTGCATGGCCTGAAAGTAGACACAAGGCAGTTATCACGTAAAAGGACTAGTTAATTTATAATCTATTTTAAGGAAAGTTTTCTGAATAGTGGCCCCCAGTATAGCTTCTTCTAACTTCTCACTAAAATACTATGATCACGTAGAACAAAGGCGAACACTTACAACACTGAAATCTTAATGATTCAATCAGAAAGGAAATGATATGAATTACAATTGCTAGATTGAGAAAGAGTATATTAGGTATCAGCCCACTGCATTCCCTAGCTCTGTTTTATAAAACCGTCCATTAAAAACAGGAGGGAAGCCAGCCCCTGTCAGCCATCAGGGTCCCTAGTATCCAGGTCCCACTGTACAGCTGATCAGAACCGCACAGCTTTTCGGGAGGACAAAGTATAATAGAGCCTCTTGTAACCTCTGAGGCCTCCTATCAGTCCTCTCTACCCTCCCACCTCCACTTTTTTCACAGTAGGTGGTGATTTCAAATCCCAGAAAACGTGTGGCAGGAATGATGAGGTGGTGGCAGAGAAAATACTCTGCAGCGCATTCTGGGGGATGTGGTTTCCGCAAGTGAAGAGCTGTAGAAAGGATCAAAGAATGAACAAACATGGTAGCGGCATATTTGGGAGGCCTGAATATCATGCATTCTATTGCTTCCGTGTTCTGGGGACCCGGGCAGCAGAAGAACATGGACACACCGCAGGAGAAAAGCAGGCAGAAAAGGGGAATGTGGGTGGGAGTTGTGCTCACAGACCTGTTCCCAGGTATGACACAGATGGAGTTCTCTGAGGTGGGCAAAGTGAGATCACAGGCAGACTACTGAGACATGTCACCTTGTTTGAAAGATAAGGAGAAAAATTCTGTAAAGGCAGTATGAAAATACACTATAGGACAGGGAACTAGGAACACCATCAGGAGACGAAACGCATACCTCAGAACATGATCTAGAGAAGGGTCCAGAGCAAAAGCTCAGGAAACTGTTTGGCATCCTTGACTTGGGCAAAGAGATGTCCTCTATGGAATGAAACAGAATATCCTAAGAAGGAAATAATCTGAAACGCAAAGGTGATGGAAGGAGGCGAAAAGGAAAAAAGCCAAGATACAAAGAAATTGGGATGTGGGAAGGGAATCAAAATACAGCCTAAAATACAATCTATAAGAGTCAGAAAGAAAACGGAACTAGGGAACAAAAAGTCACTTTAGTGACCTGGAGACGAATTTGCGAAGTCCTCCCAGAACGCACCAGACAAAGAGAGAGGGATGAAACTGCACATTGAAGTGAAATCTAAATAATAATTATAAATCTGATAATAAGACGGAATGCAAATGCAAAAAGTATTCTGAAAAGACACAACGTGTAATTTAAAAACTAAGCCTGCAATAATAACTGGGGAAAACTTCAGATCATGTTAACAAATACTAAAAAAGCGATAAGTAAAGGCGTGCTAAATTCCTCATTTTAAATTCGGTGGAAATCAATAGATGCAGTTTTGCTTTTAACTCTTGACTTATGTTTTAAAAAGTTTTCGATAAATTTAAAAGTAAACACTAATAGAACCTAAAACTCTCCTAAAACACTAGGCAATTCAAAACCAAGTAACAACAAACCTAATCTATATACCAAAAGGCAGGGGAAAAAAAAAAACCCAAAACATCAATAATACTCAAAGAACAGAGTAGCAGAAAAAAGACCAAATCATATATCTTATAATAGTGACTATTAATGGGTAAAACTCCTTCACTGAAAGAGAAAGACTCTCAGATTACATGCCCTCCAAAGCCAGACACAGACACATTTTTGCACTCTCTCATCTAACAAGTGATCCCCAAAAAGGTTAAGTAAAAGGCATATCAGGAAAATATGAAGAAAAAAAAATCACATATCATAGTATTGGCACAAACATAAAATTAAAGCCCTCCTCCCCAAATACACAAGCATTGAATGTGAAGATTATTTTATATTTACATTTGTCAATGAATGTACATTACTCTTAAAATAAAAACGTGTTAAGATACGATGTTGAAATTAAAACCGATATATAACAGAGAATACATTTATATTACTAAAATTTAAGCATACAACAGAGGGATAGAAGATGCCACATATCAACTAAAAATTAAATTAAGGGCACCTGGGTGGCTCAGTCAGTTAAACACGCAACTCTTGATTTCAGTTCAGGTCATGATTTCAGGGTTCAGGGATTCGACCCCAGCGTGGGCTCTGCGCTGACAGGCAGAGAGAGACTGCTGGAGATGGTCTCTGCTCCTCCCGTTTGTGCGCATGTGCAAGTGCGCACGTGCAGATGCGCATGCGTGCGTGTGCCCGCGAAAAACCCTTAAATTCATTAAACAGAGGTGGAAGCTGACAGGTGAAGGGAAGCCATGGAAAGTTTCTGGTACTCATTGCAGTTCCTCCTACCGTTGATCCTTTGACTGACAGCTCACCTAGCAAAGCTGCCCAGTGAAGTGGGGTTCGAAATAAGTTGTCGTAAGACGTTATATTGCAGCTTTCATATGAGGTCAAGACATCAACCACTGTCACATTCCCATCAGCGACCGCAAAGTGAAGAGGTGTCCGACCCTCGTAGTCTTGCCAGTTCAGTAAGGACTCCGTGGGAGCAGCGTCCTATTTTGAAGAAACCAGACTTCAGACACACGTGGAATTCTCAGTAAATCACATTTGACATAAGCATGAGCTGAGCCATTTTCTAAACCTGTATATTCATTCTCTCTTAGCACAAGTGATAAAACTCAGAAAAAAAGTATACGTTCTAAACCTTTAAAAATTTCTTGTCATGTTTAACTATGAAAAATGCAGAAAAGATATAATACGTACCATTACTGACTATCCAGATTAAATAGGTGTCAATATATTGCCTAATGCGCTTTTGTACCTGTTATGGATTCGGCTAAAGCTGTATGTTTTATACTTTTGTTCCATATGTATGCATCCATAAACAATACGTAAATTATATATGTGTGCTTTCAATATTTATACCTCTGAGTTTATACTATGTATATCCTTTGGCAGTTTTTTTCCTTCAACACTATACTTTTGGGTGTCCATGTTGATACTAGTTCACTTGTTAAGCCACAATTTACTTATCCATTCTCCTTGTGAGGGACAGTTAGGTTATTTACAGTTGTTCCATTATTAACAATAATGCTGCAATGAACATGCTTCCTTTACATGTCCCTTTGTAGCACATGTGTGAGATTTTCCTCTAGCCCAGACACCTAGAAGGGGAATTTCTGGGTACAAGGATATTTATATTATCAATTACGTATTATCAAACTGCTCTCCAAATGGTTACACTAATTAACACATCCAGGACAATGTGTAAAAGTTTTTATTTCTCCACATGCTGGCACAAATTAACCCTTTGGTATTATCAAGCTTACTACATTTTTCCCCCCTTACAGGAATGAAAGCATTTTGCTGATGTTTTAATTTTATTTAATTTATGAATGAGGTTGTGTTTTATCATATGCTTATTGGCTGCTCTGTTTGAATTGACAGTTCACATTTACTCATTTTTCTCCTAGGTCTTTGTATCTACTGCGAGGTCCCCTTTCAAGAATAAAGGATTTATTTCCCTAGCTGCTGTGAGTGCTGCCAGCAGATGACCCTCAACTGTCAGACTTTTACAATTGCTTCAGCTAAAGACAGTTGCTTCACTCAAGGTCATATCCCTTCTTAGATTAGGTCACAGCCAAAGCCAAGCCTTCCTGCCCCAACCTGAGAACTCTCTGAAAGGCCACACAAGTTTAGAGTTGCCTGTGTGGTCATCCTATTTTATATAAAAAAAAAAAGTATGAAAGGTATTTTAAACACTTCAAAAAAAAGTAGTAGAATTTTACCATGGTGGCATTTTAGGCCTTTGAGTCTCCAAAGGACTAAGATGTGTTTACAAGGAAAAAAAAAAAAAAGCCAAATCTGTGAGGAAACAAGATACGATGAGTGACAAGTATCCTCCAAGGACTCCAGATATTGGAGTTGACACATAAAGAATATAAAATAACTATCTATGAACATGTAAAAAAATTAAAAACGAAATAAAAGGCGAATAAGGTAAAAAAAAAACTATCAAAATGACGAGGCAGACTTAAAAAAAAAGAAACAACAAAAATAACTTTTAGATGTAAAAATATTGGATTGAGCAATGAATAGGGCAAACGAGAGAGTGGACTCAGGTGAAGAAAGGCTGAGTAAACTGGAAGGCGTGTTTGATGTTAATTACCCAGAACATGGCAAGAAGATG
Organism: Prionailurus viverrinus; assembly: GCF_022837055.1. NCBI lineage: Eukaryota > Metazoa > Chordata > Mammalia > Carnivora > Felidae > Prionailurus > Prionailurus viverrinus. The sequence continues at coordinate 25,530,123 of NC_062573.1, forward strand.
GAAGGTAAAACAGACGAGACATGGAGAATAAAATAACAATGTCTAAAATATGTGTAACTGGGACCATAAAGGCAAGAGTGTAGAGAATGAAAGAGAGGTAATATTTAATTTTTTTTTAACGTTTATCCATTTTTTCAGAGTGAGAGCATGAGTGGGGGAAGGGCAGAGAGAGAGGGAGACACAGAATCCGAAGCAGCTCCAGGCTCTGAGCTGTCAGCACAGAGCCCGATGTGGGGCTCGAACTCACGAACCACGAGATCATGACCTGGCTGAAGTCGGATGCTTAACCATCTGAGCCACAGAGGTGCCCCAAGAGAAGTAATATTGGAAGAGATAATAGCTATATATTTTCCAGAATGGACATGAATTGATAGTATACACCAAACATGACAAAAAACACCCCAAAACCAAAAACCAAAATAATGCACCAAAAAACAAACAAAAAAACCACCCCCCAAACAAAAGAACCTCCCCCCGCCCCCACCGGACACACTGTAGTGAAACTGCAGAATGCCACACAGACAAGAATGTAAAAGCAGCCTGTGAGAAAAGATAAATCATCTCTAAAGCAATGACATTTACACCAATACAGAATGCTCCACAGGAACAATGAAAGGCAGAAAGCAGCAGAAAAGCCTGAAAGAGTAGAGAAAAAGAAGTACTTAGAAGTGTGTATACAGAAAAACTATATATTCAAGAGCGTGGTAGAAATGAAGACATTCCTTTTTTAAAAATGTTTATTTGTTTTGAGAGAGAGAGAGAGAGAGAGAGAGGGAGCATGCGTACAAGCAGGGGAGAGGCAGGAAGAGAGGGAGAGAGAGAATCCTAAGCAGGCTTTCTCTCTCAGCGAGAGCCTGACATGGGGCTCAATCTTACGAACCCTGAGATCATGACCTGAGCCCAAATCAAGATGCTTAACCTACTGAGCCACCCAGACGCACTGAAATGTAGATACTCTTAAGAGCAGAGAGCATTCACCACCAATACATCTACCCTAAAGGTAGATCCCTAAAGGGAGTTCTTAGAATTATATTTCAGGAAGTAAGATATTAACTCCAGAAGGAAAACTTGAGATTCAAGGAGAAATGCAGAGCAAAGGAATCAGTTAACATGCAGGTAGAAATAACTATTGCATATACAAAAGAATATTATCTTTTAAAGTCTAATTTGTGTGTTATAAGCAAATAGGACTAAATATTAGACTATCATAGCTTATAAGCTGGAATTTGAGAAGCACTGATTAGAAACCTCAAAGAATCCACTGATAAATATTCAAAATTAATAAGAAAGTAATAAAAATTAATAAGCAAGTTGGTTAGATTCATATTCAATGAACAAAAATATCAACTGCATTTCCATGTGCCTTCAACTACCAGTTAAACATACATCTTAGATACACTAACAAAAAATAATAAAAGTTCAGGAGCACCTGACTGCTCAGTCAATAGAGCACTCGACCCTTGATCTCCCTTGAACTCACGTTCAAGCCCCATGCTGGCTATAGAAATCACTTTAAATAAAAGCAGTACTATTTTTATTTTTTTAAGTTTATTTATTTATTTTGAGAGAAAAAGAGACAGCATGAGTCAGAGAAGACCAGAGAGAGAGGAAGAGAGAGATAATCCCAAGCAGGCTCTGCACTGCTGGCACAGAGCCAGACATGGGGCTTGAACTCACGAAACTGAGATCATGACCTGAGCCGAAACCAAGAGTTGGACGCTCAACTGACTGAGTCACCCATGCACCCCATAAAGCAGCACTATTTTTAAGTAGCAAAAAAAAATAGAAATAGTTCCAAATGTCTGTGAATAACTGAATAATGTATGGCTTGTTCAGAAAATATAGAATACTACATAATGGCAAAAAATAATATATTACAGGTATACACAGCAACATAGATAAAATCACCAGCATAATATTGAGCAAGAAAAGCATGTTGCAAAAGAATACATTCAATGTGATTCCATGTATACAGAATTCAAAAGCATCAAAAATGAAACAATGTAGTGTTTAGGGATACGAATATATGTGGTAAAACTATAATGAAAATCAGGAATATAAACACATCATTGAGGATAGTGGCTGCCTCTCAGAAAGGGGAAGAACAGAATGGTGTTGGGAGGTACCCAGGGAACTTCAAAGGTAACGGTTAATGTACTTGTTCTTATGCTCAGAGATGAGTACGTGAATATTTGTGGTTTCTATATTCTTTACAACTTTTTTGTTTTTTAAAGTAGGCTCCATGCCCAACACAGGGCTTGAACTCACGACCCTGAGATCAAGAGTTGGGCGCTCCATGGACTGAGCTACCCAGGTGCCCCTTGTATTCTTTATGTCTTACAAGCATTTTACAGATATCTCTACGCAGTGTTTAATAGGCGCAAGTATAAAACAGAGCCAGGGAAGGATAAATACAAATTCAGGAAAGTAGTTGATGGGGGACAGGGCAAGTGTGGCTTAAGTAGAGAGGATGTGTTTGGAAACTGGCATGTCGGAAATTCTGTGTGGTCTTAAATAGCAGCATAGCAGCACTACCGTGTTCTATTTCTTGAGTGATGGGTTCACGTGTCTGTTTTGTTTCTTCTGGTTCATAATTTGTTTGTGTGTCGTATATACGCTTTCGTATACTGGCTATTTCATAACAAAAAAGTTGTTTGTCAGCAAGGCCGCCCGGGGCCAGCAGCACCACCGTACTCACCAGGATGCATCGCACCGTATGAACAGCACTGGGATCTTTGTGGTTAGCTGCCCAGTGAAGTGGGATCTTGCCTTCGACGTCAGGGATCCCGATGTTGGAATCATGCTTGATGAGCAGCTTCACGTGCTCCGGGTTATTGTAATAGGCACTCCAATGCAGAGCCGTTTGCTGCAAAATCGCGAGAGGCTCAGAAACACAGCAATAGTGACACAACAGATTTCCCCCAAGCTTTTATTGTGTGACAGGCACTGTTGTATGAGCTTTCTGTATTTTACCTCATATAGTCATCGTGATAACTCTACACAATGAGTACTCTTGATTCTGCATGTGATTGATGAGGAAAGGGAGCACAAGGTGGATGAGTGCTCTGCTCAGGGGTATGAAGGTAGTAAGCGGCCGGATTGAGATTTAAATCCAGGCAGTCTGAAGAGGCAGTCTGACCTCTTAATCATGACAGGCATTTAGGTCATCAAGTACTAATCAGTGGTAATACTGAGAAAAAGAAAAGCAGGCCGGTAGTTTATGAATAATTATCAACAAAGTAAGTAACAATCTTGATATCGCACCAAGCATTTTAAGAATTTGATAGAATGTTTTGAATTTCAGTATCTATCAAAAAGAAGATCCATGCATAGGAAATCATGGATTTGGAATCCATTTCTTATATCAAAGTACAAATTTAAATTTAACTATAATTTTATAGGATAAATTGTTAGACTTACTACTGATGTTAAGATACATGTTGCAAATACAGCGATATTGGCTTTATTTTGGATAAAAGTTAAAAGTGAACATCCTGTTGGGGCACCTGGCGGGCTCAGCAGGAAGAGCATGCAACTCTTGATCTTGGGTCATGACCTCGAGCTCCGCACTGGGCGTGGAGCTTCCTTAGAGAAAGAAATAAGGGCACCTGAGTGGCTCAGTTGGTTGGGCTTATGTCATGATCTCACGGTTTGTGGGTTCAAGTCCTGCATCAGGCTCTGTGCTGACAGCTCAGAGCCTGGAGCCTCCTGCGGATTCTGACTCCCCCTCTCTCTGCCCCTCCTCCACTCATGCACTCACACACTCTCTCTCTCTCTCTCAAAAATAAATAAACGTGGAAAAAAATTTTTTTAAATGAACATCCTGAACTTGTTGGCATTGCTTTAAAATCCCCTCTGCCGTTCTCATCAACAAACCACAGTAAGACTGGTCTCCGTATTAAAAGAGTCACTGAGCAAACACAAAGAAATGGTTGGGCTGTACATTATCTCTTATGAACAGCAGTATCATCAATCCAGTCTAGAATCAGATCATTCGCCAGTAGGAACCAAGCTCACTTGCTACACTAAAAACTTTAACTGTTGACATATGTGGAATTTACGTACAGTGCACCTACAGGCATTTAATACGAAGAGTCACTCATTACTTTTTATTTAGTAATGACTGTAGAACAAAAACAGTCACAAATATAATAGAAAATAATTTCCTATAGCTACATTTTCTTCCTTCTTCCTCTTCTTCTTCTTCTTTTTCTTCTTCTTCTTTTTAATTGTTTTAAATGCTTATTTATTTTTGAGAGAGAGACAGAGCGTGAGCGGGAGAGGGGCAGACAGAGAGGGAGACACAGAACCAGAAGCGGGCTCCAGGCTCTGAGCTGTCAGCGCAGAGCCTGACACAGGGCTCAAATTCACGAACTGTGAGATCATGACTTGAGCTGAAGTTGGACGCTCAACCAACTGAGCCACTCAGGTGCCCCTCCTCTTTTTTTAAAGTAGGCTCTATGCCCAATGTGGGGCTTGAACTCACAACCCCAAGACCAAAAGTCTCATTCTCTACTCACTGAGCCAGGCAGGTGCCCCTATAGCCACATTTTCAATAAACAACATATACAGTTTCAGTAATTCTTTTGTTATATTATGTTTGCTCTGAATATGTTTACTGAAAGTAACACTAGATCTCTTGGATCTAATAGTACAAAGTTTGGGATTGTACTTTCTACATCTTTAAGCAATTTTTTTTCTAGTAATTATTATTATTTCTTTACTGTGATAAAATGTACATAACACAATTTATCATTTTAACTTTTTAAATGTACAGTGCAATGGCATTAAGCACATTCTCAAAGCTGTGCAACTTCAGCGCCTTCCACCCCCAGAACCTTTTCATCTTCCTAAACTACACTCCATACCCATTTAACAGTAATTCCCAATTTCCACCTGTTCCCAGCCTTTCACTTAGCATAATGTCTTCAAAAGCCATCCATGTTGTAGCGTGTGTCAGAATTTTGTTCCTTTTTAAGGCTGAATAATATTCCCTTGCATGGACTGCATTTTGTTTCTCTAACCATCCATTAGCGGACATTGGGATTGTGGTCATCATTCTCCTACTGTGAATAATGCTGCTATGAACATGGGTGTATAAATATCTGCTCACATTTTTGATTTCAGCTCTTCTGGGTTGATACCCAGAAGTGGAACTGTTGGATCATGGGGTAGTTCCATGTTTAATTTTTAAAAAAAATTTTTTTTTTTAACGTTTGTTTATTTTTGAGACAGAGAGAGACAGAGCATGAATGGGGCGAGGGTCATAGAGAGGGAGACACAGAATCTGAAACAGGCTCCAGGCTCTGAGCTGTCAGCACAGAGCCCGACGCGGGGCTCGAACTCACGGACCGCAAGATCATGACCTGAGCCGAAGTCGGCCGCTTAACCGACTGAGCCACCCAGGCGCCCCCATGTTTAATTTTTTGAGAAATTGCCATCCTTTTTTCCATGGTGGCTGCACCATCTTACATTCCTACCAGCACTGCACTGGGTTCAAATTTCTCCACATCCTCACCAATGCTTGTTATGTTCTGTTTTGGTAATGACAGTCCATCCGAAAGCGTGTGAAGTGTTATCTCATGGGGGTTTTACGTTGTTCGGTTTAAATACATGATACAAAACTTTGGGTCTGTGAAGAGTGTAAATTAGAAAAACAAACAAACAACGGATCCTTCCTGTCAGTTTGAGAATCGTTGCTTTGGGCTTTTGTCCTGTTCTCGTCTCTTGTGCCTGCCTGGACCTTGCAGATCTGTTTTCCATCTGTCTGGCCGGATAACCTCCCATCCCTGTTCAGTAACAGAACAGAAAAGTACTGGACAATAGCAGGGAGTTCCTAGAAGATTCTGAGGAAGACATCATGGTGCCTGAAGACATCTGTGCCTTGGTAAGTGATTCATGGGGCTTTGTGGACTGATCAAAGTGCTTTTTCAGTGAAATATTAGCACTACAAACATGGTATGAGTTAGGAATAATACTGGTTTACAGTAGTTGTAAAATAAGGCTCTCTACAGGAAGAGCCTGTGAAGGGCAGCGTAAGGGTCACTGGACATGAGCCCAGTGGGTTTAATCCCAAGAGTTTTAATCACACATGGGCGTGCTGAAGGTAGCAAGAACTCCATGATTCAGTGCCTCGTGGAAAGGAAGAGGATTTTTGCACTTGTCTGAACACCACATTTTTATTTCCTGTAAAGAACGATCAAAGCATTGGTCAAAACAGTGGCTGGCGTGTTCAGTATGTTAAAATTCAAGATCCGGGAGGATAACTGATCCTGGCAACAAGTGCCAGAGCAGATGTCAGAGCCAAAATGAAACGAATAATATTTATTGTATAGCTAACATTTATTGAGAGTTATTTTATTATGATGCTATGGGAATTGTGTTAAACCCTATTTATATGGGTTTGACCCTATATATATTTATATACCTCATTTTATCTTCAACAACCCTATCATCCCCTTTTTATATATGAGAAAATGGAAAAGCAGAGGAGTTAAGAAAATTTGCCCAAAGGCACAGAACAAGTGAGTAGTGGCTTCTAGACTGAAACCCAAGAAGTCTGATGCTAAAGCCCAGACCATTATACCACTGTGCACTTACTACATTGCCCCAGGCATTTGGCCACAAGGAAACTCACCCTTGGTAACTATCGCTACTAGCTGTCAAATATTGGGGTTTGGAGATAGGCCTGGGTTGAATTCTAGTCTTGCCTCTTGGATCTTGGACAGAATTTAAATCTTCCTGAGCTTCAGTTTCCCCATCTGTGAAAAGGAGATGATACTACCTACCACACACGGTTGGTAGGAGGATAAAATGGCAGAATTTAAATGAAATTTTTCACTGGGGAGTATGAAGACTAGAACACATTCCACCATGTGTAGGAGCAGTGGTTCTTCCTTGAGCTTTCACATCATAAAAGGATGTGAATTTGCTTTTTGCTCTTAATTTGCCTCCTGATTTTGACAGTCCCTTACCTTTTTTTTTTTTTAATTTAAGTTTATTTATTTATTTTGAGAGAGGGAGAGACAGAGAGGGAGGGAGGAAGAAACTCCTGAGCAGGTGCCGCACCATCAGCACAGAGCCCGATGCGGGGCTTGAACTCACGCAATCATTAGATCATGACCGAAGCTGAAACCAAGAGTTGGGCCCTTAACCGAATGAGGCACCCAGGTGAACCCCCTCCCCCTTACCTTGTTTTTATCCTGTGTATCCACTTCTCCTGGTGCCATAAACTTCAGCAGAAGCGCCAAACACTTGGGGCTCTTGTGCCGAGTGGTCAAGTGCAAAGGGGTCATCTCTTCCAGATCCTTTTGCATCCAGTTTGCTCTGCGTGTAAGTAAGAGTTTCATGAAACGATAATTTCCCTAAATAAATAAATAAATAAATAAATAAATAAATAAATAAATAAATAAATAAAAAGAAACAGTAAGAAGAAATTTAGTTTGGGGCCAAGGCATTTTCTAAATTTTAAAATGTTTTAAGTAGTTTAATTATTCTGCTAGAGTAAAAATATTCAGATATATCAATTGATCAAAGGAAAAATACTTAAAATCCCACTACTCTATCAATTGTTTTACTATGAAAGTTCCCTTCCAACCACTTCCTATATGCATATAATTTACACTGCATGCATATAGTTTACAATAGTTTAAATAGCTGGTCAACGTTTCATTTATTCAACCATTCTAATTTCCAGTATTTTCTTTTATAGAATATGATACAATGTACATTTATTTCCACATAGTTTTCCTTAATTTTTTCATAAGAATAAATGATCAGGAATCAATTTAGTGTGCCAAAGGAGTTTATACAGTTTTTGGTGTATTTTCCAAATTGCTATCCAGTAGCAGCAAAGAATATACTAGCACATTCTGACCCATACAGCACCTATTATTTATATTCAAAGTATAATAACCTTGCGAAATGATCAGAGATTTAAAATCCCAATTTACAGGTGAGGGAGGTGAGATTCACAGTGGTTGAACATTTTGTTCACGGTCATCTGGTTACTAAAGTATAAAGTAGGTGGTCAGTTTTCTTGCAGAGCTACGTAGAGGTACAACTGAGAGAGATGAATCTTGTTCGGAGTTTGGGTCCCAGACGCATCTGGTCACCTAAACACCAACCTAGAAGTCACTGGAGGCCATCCACTTGCAGGCAGTACTCTCCACAGCAGTTAAACCCTCCAATCTGGTAGAATCAACCCATTCAGAGAAAGCAGCTTAGCTACAGGGGTTAGAGCAATCCACTGGTGGGGATCCAGGTCAACCGTGTGTGTGTGTAATATGGTAGCTTTGAAACCAAACAAAACGCTCAAAAAATTGTTCTTTGGAGCTCCTTCCTGAGATATAGTTCCATATTTCCAATTCTGGTTGGAGCCTTCAGTTTGCTTGGTACCACAGATATTTGAAAGTCAATATAACGAAACTGTACGACATAGTCAAGTTCTCTGCCTGCTTCATGCCTGTTTATCTCTCCCTATTCAAAGCAGAATGGCAGTCAGGGTTATCTGTCCTTTTCATCTTCTGAGATCCTCTACATCCTTAATATTGTTGGAAATGTGGTTTTTTTTAGCATTATAATGTATTGATATTCTACTGTGAGTGGCTATGAGTATTAGTAAGAAAATATTTATGAGTTAAGCAGCCCCTCCCCCCATTGTGATGAATGTGAGGCTCTAAGGCAAAGGGACCAGCTAGGGAGACAATGAGGTGCAGAAGGATGATGGTTCCCTGCTCATACCCACAGGGACAGAGACAGGAGTCAACTCAGCTCAAGGGCTGGGCCACAGATAAGAATCAGAGGCTAAAAAAGTGTCCATCAGGCTGTCTATATTAGATGGGCAGACTTGGAATGGACCAAAAAGCAAAGTGACTCAGCTCAATTATTTCCTCTCAGAGAGGCTTTCCTTGACCACCCTAATGGAACTTATTTTGTTGTGCTTCATTCTAGTACCTTTCCATTTCCTTCATAGTACTTTGCTAAGTTTTTAGTTACTTATATTTGTTTATTTCCCTTCCCTGTGATCTCCTTCACGAGCTGTAAGCTTCATGAAGGCAGAGACTGTGTTTTACTGGGCACGGTGTTTGGCTAGCTGCTGGCACAACATAGGTGATAACTTGAAGGACTGAGTAAATGAGAGGAAATAAAGTGGGTGGGGGGATGGGCTAAATGGGTGAGGGGCATTAAGGAAGACACTTGTTGGGATGAGTACTGGGTGTTATACCTAGGTGATGAATCACTGGAATCTACTGCTGAAATCATTATTGCACTATATGCTAACTAACTTGGATGTAAATTAAAAAAATTAATTAATTAATTAAAAAAATACCTTCCAGAGGTTTCTCTTTTTGTTTACAAATTCTTAATGTTGCTATACTAGATCATAACAGTTAAGAATCTTAATTCTCAGATGTCTGGTATTTGGTTACTCTTCCTTTTTAATGTTTTGTTTATTTGAGCATCATTCATCGGGCTTTCTCATGTCATCCAGTGCCAGCTTTTGAGAAGTAAGGTGCTAAAACTTCCTCAAGAGGGCACCCTGCTCTAAATCTCTTGCCATCTTTTCTTTGAAAAAAGAAATGGTGCCCAGGAGAAACAAATCTATGTGGTACTTCTTACCAAAAAATAAAGCATGACCTTTCTGAGTATAACATTTCAAATATTACAGAATAATTCATCACGACCTTTTAAAGATATTCAATCAGACAATCATCTTGATTCTGGAATCCAGAGGAAAGGGGAAGGAAAAAGAAAGAAACAAGAATATATTGGTGGGGGTGACTACTGACTTACAGACACAGTGCTTCGTGTATTCACACCTTACATTGTTCTGGGGATTCTACCTATAGAAAACATGATGCACTAGGTAATAGCATTTATTTATTCACCCCTCAAAAAACATTCATTGAGTCTTGTTATAAAGCAGGCAAGAGTGAAACGTTTACACTAAGCCTTATTTATGACAAAGCTCTAGGATGTATTTGCTCCTCACAGAAGTATAATGGAAAGGTTTTACAGATGAAATAAAGTATCTTCCTGTGCCTCTATTTCCTCATCTGCAAAACAGGGATGGAGTACCTGAGATTATTGTGCATATGAAATGATAAAGATCATATTTGTACTCAGTGCACAAAGTAAATGCTTAGTAAATGTTTGCTGGTTTTATTATGAACAGTTTTCCAATGTGGAGGAGGCAACAAAATGTAGCTAATCAAGTAGAAACAAGAATGGCCCATGATTGACAGCATATAGATAGAAAGATCTGACCACACATAGCATATACACTTCAGCTAGGGAAGTGCGGAGAAAACCAAGGTTAGGGACAAGTAAAAGTGGAAATAATTGGGATGTCATAAATAGTGATCTTCTGATTTTTTTTTTTTTTTACATTGAGAAAGATGCCTGTACTCTGCCTACAGAGAATGATGACACAGGACCAATAAGGGTGTACCCAGTAGGAAATCTGTGGGAACCCTGGGGAGATGTCAGCTTCTCTTCCCAAAGGCAGGGACACAACAGATATTATCTATAAATGCTGGGACTGGAAACACTATAATCCATTTGGACCACCATCAACTTCCTGGTCTCATGAACAAGCATTTATTAGATGCCCAGGGCATGCAAACTCAATTCTGAGGATGAGCAGAGGCGGCAGAGAACTCTAAGAACTAAAATCAGGAGAATATTTCTAGTGTCAGTAGAAAAGGGGAAGATACCAGTTCGAAACAGGAAGCTAATTTGATAACCTTCTGAAGGTTGTTATGACTGGGGACCCCTATCCTAGACAACTTTGCTTCCTATAAAGCCCTCTCAATAAAAAACAAACAAACACAATGTTTAAATGTTTCCTTAATATTGCTTAAAATTCAGACTTCTTAAGTTTTCAGGTTTATTCTTAAATGCAAGAATAAGGAGGATTTGGAGTTAATCATTTAGCACCATCTCTTAGGGGCACACAGAACTTAATCCTCAGGTGAACACTGTTTTGGGATCTGTTTTTATAATTTCTGACTGAATAGGAAATAGTATAAGAGTGCAGGAGATAATAGAGTATATGTTCCTAAGAAAACTCATGGTAGGGGGGCGCCTGGGTGGCTCAGTCAGTTAAGTATCCAACTTGATTTTGGCTTAGGTCATGATCTCATGGTTCGTGAGATCGAGCCCCATGTCGGGCTCTGTGCTGACAGTGCGGAACCTGCTTGGAATTCTCTCTATCCTCTCTTTCTGCCCCTTCCCTTTGCTTGTGTGCGCGTTCTTTCTCTCTCTCTCTCAAAATAAATAAATATTAAAAAAAAACTGATGGTAGTGAGCACAAGTTGAGAGAGCTGAAGTTAGAGAATGTCCTGATTTAGTCACCAAAAGGACATTAGCCCTGATCTGATCTGATGTTATGCCACCGAAGTGAGAAAACATTTACTAATGTCTCTGAAACATTGAATAAGATGTTTTGTTTTGCTATGTAGCCATAATCCTCATCTTAATCTTCCCATAATTAACAGGAGCTTCTTTTGTCTGTGATGTAAATGATTATGACATTTGGATTTCCCCCAAATGCAGGAAAAGGACTACAATATCTAAAAGGGTAAAAGAGGATAAAAAAAGTTCTCTGACCTGGAGAACACACTTAAAAGGAATCTGGGAAATAAATCAATCCAAATGTGACTTTTAACCTTATATATTTTTTTTGTCTGTCCAGTTCTCTAAAATAGGCTCCATTTTTAGAAAAAGCATATAGTCAGTTAATCTTAATAATAATATGGGAGTTTTGAGTGAAATGCCTTGATATTTTCCTTCAGATTCTTAATTTATTATTATTTGTTAAGGTTCACATTTGAGAGAGAGAGAGAGAGAGAGAGAGAGAGAGAGAGAGAGAGAGAGAGAATGAACGGGGAAGGGGGCAGGGAGAGAGGGGAGAGTTTCCAAAGTGGGCTCTGTACTGACAGCAGAGAGCCTGATATGAGGCTTGAACTCATGAACTGTGAGATCATGGCCTGAGCCAAAGTTGCATGCTCTCCTACTGAGCCACCCAGGTATCCCTAGATTTTTTATTTTTAAGAAATAAAACAGAACCAATACGGTTCATGATCCCTCTGTGGCCCTCTCCAATTCTCCCTCTTTAGAGACTACTATCCTGAATTTGGAGTTTTTCATTCCAATGAATGCTTTAATACATTTGTTTCTTACACATATATGTACCCATAAACTACATAGTATTGTTTTACATATTTTTAGTCTTTATATAAATAGTACTGTATGATCGCTTGCCACCTTTTTACTCAAAGCAGTGCTTTTTTGAGATCTATCCAAGTGGCTCCAGTTCATACATTTTCACCGGAGAAAGTATTTTGTCATATGAAAATAACTGTATTTCTTTATTCTCTAGAGGAATATTTAGCATGTTTCCCATTTTTCACTATTGTGGACAATACTGTCTGGACAATTTTCTTCTACATGTCTCCTGGTAAATGTGCATGAATTTCTGTAATGCTGGGTTGAAAGTGCTCTTTAAAGCAGCTAGTCCAATTTATATTCCCACCAGGAATGTATGAGAATTTTTATTTCTTCACATCCTCGCCACACTTGGTTTTGTCACACTTGCTAACTTTTGCTAGTAAAATGGATACACAATTGTGTTTTGCCATGGATTTAATTTTCATTTCCCTGACTGAGGTGGAATGTTTTTATATGTTCATTGGCCATTTGCTTCTTTTTCTGTGAATAGCCTTTTTGCGTTGTTTACTCATTCCCCAATTTAGCTCTTTGTCTTTTTCTTAATGATCTGTAGGAGTTATTTACATATTCTGTATACTAATTCTTGGTTGGTTTTGCAAATATCTTCTCTTTGTGTGGATTGTTTTTTTGCTTTGTTTATGCTCTTCAGCTAGCAATGAATTCATGATCTGAATAATGATATTGCTAGCTTTCTTAGCATTAGAGTTCTTCATTTATTTTGGAATTTTTGTTTGCAGGCTCATTCATTCATTCATTTATCCAATCATTAAAAATGTTTAGGGTTTCCCAGGTGGTTCAGCCAGTTAAGCGTCTGACTTCAGCTCAGGTCATGATCTTGTGGTTCGTGAGTCCAGGCCCCACATCAGGCTCTGTACTGACAGCTCAGACCCTGGAACCTGCCTTGGATTCTGTGTCTCCCTCTCTCTCTGCCTCACCCCTGCTTGTGTGCTGTCTCTCTCTGTGTCTCAAAAAGGAATAAACATAAAAAAAAATTTTTTTAATGTTTGTTTAAGAGAGAGAGCGTGTGCACTAGCAGGGGAGGGGCAGAGAGCGAAGGAGTGAGAACCCCAAGCAGGCTCTGTGCTGTCAGCACATAGCCCAGCAGGGGGCTCCATCTCATGGTTGGTGAGATCATGACCTGAGCCAAAATCAAGAGTTAAACACTTAACCAAACTGCACCACCCAGGTGCCCCTGCAGGTTCATTTCAAAGACAAGATTGTTTGCTATGTTTTTCTTCTTTCTCCCTCTCTCTTCCTCTCCCTCTCCTTTCTCACCCTTATAGCTGCTAACACCCCCTCCTAACGCACTAAGAATCTGTTCTTAGAATGCTCTTTTGCAGCCTCATCTCCAGCGATATGAGGGATGTCTTCCTGGTCATGAGGCTTGATCTTTGTCCTGCTCCTGCCACTTCTCTAGACTAAGAGCTTCCTCTAAAGCTATAGCTTCATATTAAGGTAAAGAATACCCCCCCCAATTCTAAGTACTTTCTTGGCTTTAATGTGACCACTTTTCACTCACTTAGTGGGGAAAAAAGGGAGTAACTTCCTGAGCCAGAAGTATTTGAAATATTCTCCAAGATGGCTCCCTGTTCCTGGTAAGTGCCTTAATTGTTAACTTCTAGACTACTGGCAGCTGAGCTTCAAAACATTCTGAATCCCTACCTCTACATTTCTTCTCCAAATGGCTATCATATTTTCTATATCTGGCTCCTTGGAACCTTTGCTATTTGCTTCCTCTTCAGTTGAAACAATTACTTTAATAGACTCCAATGCTTAAGACTTGGCTAACCCTGCCTGTAGCTGCCTCTTTCCCTACTGAAACACCAAAGAGAACAGATAATTTCCCCAAACCAATACAGTAGTTTGGGACCTACATGTTTCTCGATTATGATCTTTGCATTCTTGTTCCATGTCCTTAGCATTTATATTTACTTTCAGTGTAGTTGAATCGAAAACAATTGTTCACTATGTATACAAATGTTCACTACATTTTTCTGTTCATTTATAGGTTTGTATATAATTTTGTCCTGGAAAATATTACAACTATATATGTGTATATAAAATAGCACATACAGATGCAAGGTAGGCATTCTGCCATATTTCATTCTAAATCTAATCATATTATGTACCAAAATATACATTATTTACAACCGAAATGGAAATAATAGAAACATGAGTTGTTATTAAGCCCAATGATGTCTCTATAATTATATATTTATAAACCCTCAAGGCATTTAAAATATTAATTTTTAAAAAGAATCACTATCCTTGGGAAGTATTTAGGTCACAAATATCACTGATCTCATTACATCAAACTTTTCTGTAATGGTTGCAGACACAAATGAGTCTTGGAAATACCACAAGAGTGCTGGGAGAAGCAATCTGCCATGGGTCCTGAGTGTCCCTGCATGTATTTACTGGGTATGCTAAGAATGCAAAGTCTTGACTCCTCTTTACTTAGGCTGTCCCTCAGAGTTGGGTTTGCAGCAAGCAATCGTAAAGGACATTAATGTCCTCCAGGACATTAGACAAGGAGCAGGCTTCTTAGCACACACTAAAGTCTGGGGATTCCCAAAACTCAGCATTTCTCAGGTGTCATGCAAACCCACTGTGCACCCAGGATCCACCTAGGTCCTCTGTGTTGCTCCCACAGTCCTTGGGGGCAAGGGAAACTGATGTAAGCATGCAAATGCTCATGTTACTGTGGCATCAGTAATAAAGCTTTTTTGTCTCTTTTGGTAGTCTTGTGTTTTCTGCTGGTACGTATGGGCAACTTACTGCCTTGTAATGAGTTAGGGCACATTAAAGGAAAAAGTAGGGCAAAATTAAATCCAAGCCTCAACAGTACAGGCAATGAGGAAGGGATGCTGACAAAGATACATTTTGCTTGAAAAGTAAGGACAAGGGCCCTGCAGGCCAGGTTCAGGGACAAGAAGACTCTCTGAGATGGTACCCAAGTGATGGGCAAGGTCGGGGAGGTAAGAGATCCCACTGTCCTATCTGTTAACAAATCTCAGTGGTGGCAGGTAGAATTAAAACAAGCTGCCCAAATGGTGCCTTGGTCTCTGGTCACTGTCCTCTGGGCAGGCAGAGGAAGAGATGTTAGCATGACAATGCGACAGTGAGCTGAAGGCAACGTGGTTGTGGCTGCTGAGCCAAGGACTCCCTAAAGTGGAAACTAATGGTGAGAACAACGAGGAATGAGCAGCTGTTCAAAAGTGAAAGTAAATGCAAAGACTTGTCTAATAGCACAGAGCCAAGTGCACCATGTACCTGATCCTGGCTGTAGCTTATTTATCTGGCAATGAGGATAAAGCACTAGGTATAGAGGTAGTCACTGTCTGAAGCAAAGCTCCTGGCTTAATGGTGCCCTTGATGCATGGAGGTTCCTCTGAATGCCTTGGCCTGGTTTACTGATAATTTGGCTAAGTTAAAACCTGATGGTGTCCATTGGGAGACAGTCCAACCTCAATGCTGACTCTGGAAGACTGACTATGGTAAGGGCAAGTCAGCCCAGTGGGCTGAAATGAAAGCCGTCATTCTTACCTGAGACAATACTCCTAAGGAAGGGGCATGTTTTTACTACCCCTTGGGTTGTTGCCAATGTTCCAGTCATCTGATCTGCCACTTGGAAGACTATATATGGAGGTGGATTAAAAACACCCCTCTTTGTGGCTACAAATTATGGAAACAACTGGGGCTGCCGACTAAACAGCTTGGGTCACTCATGTAGATGCCCATAGTAAGGGCTCATTCTCTTATAAGACCAACTGGAATCAGGTTGCTGAATAAGGCTGCTTTGCCCAGGTTATTGGCCATTTACCATCTGTATCCATCACCGCACTAAACATGGTGATGAATCCATCATCATAGACTAGGCTCAAAGTAAAAGGCAGGTGTTTGATGTAGAAACTACCACTGCACACCAGACTTGTATATTCCCCTATGTAGGCCTACTTTTGTGTGTGTGATGAAGGAGGCCACGTTAACAGGGCATTGCTCCTGCCTATTCCTTGCAAGGACTTTTGATAACTCCTTCTCATGGTCACCTCATGCTTCACCATTACTGACATTTTTCAGGTTATAGTATTGTTGTTCCAGTCTGATCAGCTTATACCAGCCACACCACTGAGGCACTGAAACTAAATTATTTCATGTTTTGGTATTTCCAGACCATCTGACTGTCATAGTCTCGTTACGGTGTATCTTTTGTTACAAAGACTACCCAACAATGTGCCACTAGTTAAGGTATTTGATGGGCATTCTATGCTCTCTACCACCCTTAAGAATTTGAAATTGTTGACAGCAGGCATGGCCTCCTTCAAAATAAACTCTAAAAGATTTCTGACTCTACCTGTTACCTCCTCCTGGTCCACACACCTAAGAGAGGCAATTAGGCTACTGAATGTGGCCACCCCTAGAAAGAGCTCATATCCTCAGGACAGTCACTTGGTAAATAATCAGAACAAAAGGAGTGGGGACTATATACACCTATTTTGAATATTTGGTTTTCTTCCTTGCCCCTCCTGGTTATGATGCTTATTTCTTTTCCCTAAGAGCTATCTCAGGCTGGCTTTGGTACAGCCCCTGGATGGCAGTCCACCCAAAAGGGGGCTTGGAGATTCAAATTTAATTCTAGCTCAGCCACCTAGATTTGTTTGATGGACAACATTGATAGATCATCAACGTACAAAATGACCACTTGATTGAGTACACTGTTTACCAAGTCCTCCTTACAGTGCCCACATGGGCCAAGATGGGGGATATAATGAGTCTCTGTAAATTTGTTCCGTATCTACCCTTCTAGATGAAGGACATGAGTGCAAGTAGTAGATAATTAGATAAAAGGTGAAGAGTTATAGATATTTGAATGGGGTACCCTAATTTTACAGCTATTTGGATGAGATAACACTTCAGCACCTGGGAAGGGGATACGTTAGATCTTGGTAGATGCAAGGAGGGAGAGGATAATTAATGCTCTTTTTGTCCTCTGGATCCAGTACTGCATCCTGGATATTGTTTGCTGCCTGAATCAAAGAGCAGCTGAAGATAGCAATCTGATCTGCTTCTTGTGTTTGTCATTGCCATTCATGTGCTATGAAACAGAAAAACCCAAGTGGACATGGATGGTCCTGAAGTCTTTTGCTGTGCTAGACACCATCAATGGCAGCTCCTGAATGTGGATCCCCTTGTACATGTAGAAACACAGGGATTGGCTCAACCTTATTTTAACCTAATGGATACAAATTCATAGGTCTCTCCTGATGTGTGAGAAGCTTTGGGTTATGCCATGTATGACAATCAACTACTTGGTGATACTGCCCATGTGGCTTAGCCAAGTCATAATAATGGCGATCCAAGTTTAACAGCAAATCCTAACCTAAAGTGACTTGTGTCTTTTCAGGTTTTATGTTTGTATGTAGTGGGAGAAAGGGCCATGAAATATTCCTCCATTAGTCCGTCTGGTGCTTCCTACACTTATTGGTAATCACACCAAAGATCAGCAGGTCAAACTCCCTTGCTTAAGTCATAATAGATAATAGACTAGTCTTAGAGTACATCCTGGTTGTATAAGGTAAGACCTATTGTTTCCCCTGGTCCTTACTAACAGTCGACTTAATCCAGGACACTGAGGGGGCATAGTTGAATTAATACTGCAGGTTGTTCTCATACTGCTGCTTTGAGTCCTATTAATTAAATGTCATATGAGACATATTAAACAGATTTGTTTTCAGGCTCTGTTGGTCAGATTAATCAGAGTAACTGATGGAATAGCATGCTTATGTCAAGAACATGTAGGACTAAGTGATGGATTGTTGGGAGAGGCAATTCACCATGGACCCTAATCATCTCTGCATGTTCTTATGCCAAAAGTCCAAAGTCCTGATCATTTTTGACTTACACAAGTTCTCAGGGGTGTGTTAGCAACAATCAACTTGAGAGATGAGGTCATTATTTTCCTTTGTGCTTAATTACTGCTTACTATAAAAGCAGTAGATCCCTCAGTTCTGATGGAAACCTACTATGTGTATATCATCCATCTGGGCCTTCTGAAACTCCCTCATTATTCTTAGGGGTAAGGGAAATCAATGTAAATGTATAGGTGCTGATGCTTTTTGCTATGCTGTGAATAACAAACTTCTTTGTCTCTGGCCCTGGAATCTCTTGTCTATTGTCAGCATCCATGAAACAGTAATAGACCAACTTCTTACCTTGTGTAAATTTCAGGCACTGAAAATAATTCTATGTTATTGTAATATGAAATGAGGTATAAGAAGGACTGAAACAGGATTGGAGAGGTGGGCAGGGGATAGAAAATGGAAAGTCTAATACAGCAGGAGAAAGAGTCTAAAACTTCTTGTGTAGGTGATGGGGAGCCAATGAAGAGTTTAAGAAAGAAATGACATGAGTGGATTTGTGTTTTTTAAAAAATACTCTGGAGGCCATGTGAAGCATCAATTTGAGGGGGGCAGATCTTTAATGATACCAGTCAGAAGGTTACTACACCAATTCAGAATAGAAATGTTGAGAGCTAAATGAAAATAAGAGGACAGATTAGTGAAATATATAAGGACTCATGCATAGGTACAAGATGGAGAGTAGTGTCAGCAATGGAAAAGATGGAAAGAAAAATAGGGTTAGGAATGAAGATTTTGAGTTCCATTTTTCTTTAACATGTGGGGTTTGGGGCTTCTGAGGGATAGCTACATAAAGATGTCTAGCAAAAAAATGAAAAGGATATATATGGCTCTAAATATTGGAAGAGATGGCTAGATTCAAGATATAGGGTTATGAATCATCCATATTAATAGCTGCTTCCACTGTTCTCCAAAGCAATAATTCCTGGCATAAACTAAAGTACATAAAATTAGAAAAATGAACCTCTACATATAACTGAAACGTAAACATAATTTAAATATCCACATAAATAGCTCA
Organism: Prionailurus viverrinus; assembly: GCF_022837055.1. Classification (NCBI taxonomy): domain Eukaryota; kingdom Metazoa; phylum Chordata; class Mammalia; order Carnivora; family Felidae; genus Prionailurus; species Prionailurus viverrinus. The sequence goes on from NC_062573.1 coordinate 25,549,293, forward strand.
GTACAATGCAATCCAATACTGTTCTTTTTTCTAGACCATAAAAAACAACTACCACATCAAATATAGAGTATAAGTGGATTGGAAAAGAATGGCCCTTGCATATTATTCTTGTTCGTTGGCTCATTTTCTAATTTCAGTTGATGTAGGTGTCTTGTTGTACTCTGGTTTCTTGGTCTTTCATTTAACCTGACTCTGTAGGAAAGCAAACAGTTACAAAAAACAAGTTTTTGAACGACATGAATTCACTGAGCGTTAGAACTGAAATTAAACCTGCAACTGCTTTTCTCCAGTTTCGGATATTCTCCCTCTTTCCATAAATTTCTGATAGTCCAGTCTAAACACTGCGCTTTATAGCTAAGAATTTCTAATTATTCAACAACTATGATGGTAACATCACTAACCTGCCACCTTCAGCAAAACTTTAAAACATTTTTAAAAAGCTATTTGAGAATTCTCTGAGCAAAGTCTAAGAATGGCACGTCGAAGACAGAATAGGAGCTGTATTTGTTGTTTTTCCAGTTTAAGATGTTCATCCATCTGGCAGAGCAGCTAGACAATACATCAGCCAAGAACATCTCCCTGGCTTGAAACAGATTCTGGCTCTCAAAGAGGATTTGACTGAAGGAAAGGCAACATCTTTAGTTGCTCTGTGGCTGAACTCTTCTAATATTTCTCCCCAGTGCCTCCTCCAAGCTTGGCTCCATCCACTAACTTGGTTTCCATAGGAATAGACAGAGCTATCAAGTGGCACACAGTCAAACAGCATAACAGAAAGAGAAAACGTTGCTGTCAAACACACACACACACACACACACACACACTTTTCTCTAAGAGAAGAAATGATGCAAAGGTATCCTTGACTCTGAGGCTTCCTTATCCAATGCCGGATTCATCAGGTGCTTCTTCTGTCTATTATAGCCTATTTTTTAAATGAGTCCCTTCAGTACCGAGCATGTCATACCAAAAATAAATGTTAAAAAACAGTTATAAAAAGTTGTGATGCGTGTTTCCACAAGTACAATTCTGTTGGGCTTGTGAGGTACCCTTCTGTATTTAGAGTGGTGCTTTAAATTAGCACAACCTTTTGGGATGATTGTAAAATGCATTTTGTTTCCCATAATTGATATTGTTTGTAGGAAAACATTAATTTTTTCATAAATCAGTAGTTCTAACTCTAGCATGTACCAGGAGAACTGGAGAACTTGAAAACACAGATTGCTAAGGTCTTCCCTCAGAGTTTTCATTTACTAGGTCTGGTGTGCGGCCTAAGAATCTGCATTTCAGACAAGTTTCTGGGAGATACTGGTGTTGCCAGTCTAGAATTCCACACTTTAAACCATTGTTTAAAAGACGAATGTAATGTTGAAGTTCTCAACTCTGAGAAGCTTAAACAACAAACAATAGAAAAACCCAAATGAAAACAGAACGTCTGTTCTATCCCAGATCAATGCAACCAGAATTTCTGGGACTTTGGAATTATTACTTCTTCAATACTTTGCAGGTGATTAAAAAAATGATATCAAGATTAAGAAATGCTGACCTGATTCAATCATTTATTTAATATTAGTTATGTACTATAGGAATATTCTGTATCCAACACTGAGTAAGAGGTTTGGAAGTTTTAATTTTTGTGTTTTTTTTGGAATCATATTTGGTACACAATGCTACATTAGTTTCAGGTGTACAACATGGTGGTCCAACAACTCTATGTATTATGCTGTGCTCACCTTGGGTACCTACCACATGTCACCCTACAACCCAACCTCAATACCAGGGACTTTATTCCCTAGGCTGTACCTTTTACTTCCATGACTTATTCATTCCATAACTGGAAGACTGTATCTCCCACTTCCCTTCGTTTGGTCCATTTGTCCATTCCTCCACCTCCTTCCACTCTGGCAACCATCAGTTTATTCTCTGTGTTTGTAGGTTTCATTCTGCTTTTTGTTTGTTTATTCACTTGTTTTTTAGATTCCACATATGAGTGAAATCGTATGATGTTTGTCTTTCTCTGAACTACTTCACTTAGCCTAACACCCTCTAGGTCCACCCATGTTGTGGTAAATGGCAAGATCTCACCATTTTTTATGGTTGTGCAATATTCCATTGTGTGTATATGTGTCTGTGTACCACTTCTTTATCCATTCATCTATCAATGGACACTTGTGTTGTTTCAGTATCTTGGCTGTTGTGAACACTTTTTATTTCTTGCCTGTTTGATTTTAGCCAATCTAACAAGTATAAGGTGATATCTCATTGTGGTTTTGATTTGCATTTCCCTGATAATGAGTGATGTTGAGCATCTTTTCATGTGTCTGTTGGCCATCTGTATGTCTTCTTTGGAAAACTGTCTATTCAGGTCCTCTGTCCATTTTTTAAAAAGATTGTTTGTTTTTTTGTGTTGAGGTATAAAAGTTCTTTATATATTTTGGATATTAACCCCTTATCAGATATATCATTTGCAAATATCTTCTCGCATTCAGTAGGTTGCCTTTTTGTTTTGTTGATGGTTTTCTTCACCGTGCAAAAGTTTTTTATTTTGAAGTCTCAATAGCTTATTTTTGCTTTTGTTTCCCTTACCTCAGGAGACATATCTAGTAAAATGCTGCTATAGCTGATGTCAGAGAGATTACGGTCTGTGCTCTCTTCTAAGAATTTTATGGTTTCAGGTAGAGTTTTGGAAGTTTAAAAAAATAATTAAAACACACATGTACACTCATATACAATATAAAAAGTATAAGCAAGGAAGGGTAAGTACATAAAGAGTAATAAAACAGACCACAGAAGCAGGCTGGATAGAGGATGTACTTTCAGCCCTTTGTGGGGAGGGGGAAGGGTTAGATCAGGAAAGACTTCATGAAGGAGATGACAGTTGAGCTGGATCTTGACTTAGGAACATCAATACTTTAGCACTTCTCCGTGTCTCCATTTCATTCCCCTTGCCCATTTCTTTGATGTGGACAATAGGTATTTTCTTTTTCCCTTTTTTAAATTTAAATTTTACTTAGTTAACAGAGAATGCCATATTGGTTTCAGGAGTAGAATTCAGTGATTCATCACTTACATACAATACCCACTGCTCATCACAAGTGCCCTCCTTACTACCCATTACCCATCTGGCCCATCTCCCAACCACATCCTTCTGTCAAACCATAGTTTGTTCTCTATCATTAAGAGTCTCTTGTGGTTTGTTTCCCTCTCTTCTCTTCCCCCCCCACCCTTCCCACGAGTTCATCTGTTTTGTTTCTTAAGTTCCACATGAGTAAAATCATATGGTATTTTTCTTTCTCTGCTTGACTTATTTCACTTAGCTTAATATATTCTAGCTCCATCCACATCATTGCAAATGGCAAGATGTCATTCTTTTTAATGACTGAGTAATATTCCATTAAATATATATATATTTACATAAAAATATATATATATATTTATATAAAATGATATATATATAACGATATGTGTCCATTCTCAGTCAATGGACATTTGGGCTCTCTCCATAGTTTGGCTATTGTTGATAGTGCTGCTATAAACACTGGGGTGCATGTACCCTTTCAAATCTGTATTTTTTTGTATCCTTTGGATAAATAATAGTGAAATTGCTGAATTGTAGGGTAATTCTATTTTTAGTTTTTTGAGGAGCCTCCATATTGCTGTCCACAGTGGCTGCACCAGTTTGCATTCCCATCAACAGTGCAAGAGGTTTCCCCTTCTCTATATCCTCACTACCACCTGTGGTTTCTTGTGTTGTTGATTTTAGCCATTCTGACAGGTGTGAAGTGGCATCTCATCATGGTATTGATTTGTATTTCCCTGATGATGAGTGATGCTGAGAGCATCTTTTCATGTTTCTGTTGGCCATCTGGATATCTTCTTTGGAAAAGTGTCTATTCATGTCTTCTGCCTATTTCTTAACTGGGTTGTTTTTTGGGTATTGAGTTGGATAAGTTCTTTATAGATTTTGGATACTAACCCTTTATCAGATATGTCATTTGCCAATATCTTCTCCCATCTGTAGACTGCCTTTTAGTTTTGTTGATTGTTTCCTTCACTGTGCAGTTTTTGATCTTTTTTAAAAAAATGTTTATTTATTTTGAGAGAGAAAGAGGCCAACAGAGAGAGAGGGAGAGAATCCCAAGCAGACTCCAGGCTGAGCATGAGATCAATATGGGGTTTGATCTCATTACCACAAGATCATGACCCAAGCTGAAATCAGGAGTTGGATGCTTAACTGACTGAGCCACCTAGGTTCTCCCAGAAGTTTTTATCTTGATGAAGTCTCAGTGATTCATGTTTGCTTTTGTTTCTCTTGCCTTCAGTGACATGCCTAGTAAGAAGTTGCTCTGGCTGAGGTCAAAAAGGTTGCTGCCAGTGTTCTCTTCTAGGATTTTGAGGTTTCCTGTCTCCCATTTAGGTCTTTCATCCATTTTGAATTTATTTTCTGTATGGTGTGAGAAAGTGGTCCCGTTTCATTCTTCTGCATGTTGCTGTCCAGTTTTCCCAACACCATTTGCTGAAGAGACTGTCTTTTTTCCACTGGATATTCTTTACTGCTTTGTCAAAGATGAGCTGGCCATACAGCTGTGGGTTCATTTCTAGGACTTCTCTTCTGTCCCATTGATCTATGTGTCTGTTTTTGTGCCAGTACCATACTGTCTTGATGACTACAGCTTTGTAATATAACTTGAAATCTGGAATCGTGACGCCTCCAGTTTTTTCTTTTTCATGATTGCTTTGGCTATTTGGGGTCTTTTGTGGTTCCATACAAATTTTAGGATTGTTTGTTCTAGCTCTGTGAAAAATGCTGGTGGTATTTTGATAGGGATTGCATTAAATGTGTAGATTGCTTTGGGTAGGATAGACATTTTAACAATGTTTGTTCTTTCAATCCATGTGTAGGGAATGCTTTTCCATTTCTTTGTGTCCCTTCAATTTCTTTCTTAAGTGTTCTGTAGTTTTCAGAGTACACATCTTTTACCTCTTTAGTTAGGTTTCTTCCTAGGTATCTTAGTGTTTTTGGTGAAATTGTAAATGGGATCAATTCCTTGATTTCTTTTTCTGTTGCTTCATTATTGGTATATAGAAATGCAACAGATTTCTGTACATTAATTTTATATCACGTGACTTTGCTGAATTCATGTAATAGTTCTAGCAATTTTTTATTTTTATTTTTTTTTTAATTTTTTTTCAACGTTTATTTATTTTTGGGACAGAGAGAGACAGAGCATGAACGGGGGAGGGGCAGAGAGAGAGGGAGACACAGAATCGGAAACAGGCTCCAGGCTCTGAGCCATCAGCCCAGAGCCCGACGCGGGGCTCGAACTCACGGACCGCGAGATCGTGACCTGGCTGAAGTCGGACGCTTAACCGACTGCGCCACCCAGGCGCCCCTCTAGCAATTTTTTAGTGGAGTCTTTTGGGTTTTCTACATGGAGTATCATGTCATCTGCAAATAGTGAAGTTTCACTTGCTGATTTGGGTGCAGTTTATTTCTTTTTGTTGTCTGACAGCTGAGACTAAGACTTCCAGTATATGTTAAATAGTAATGGTGAGAAGCGCCTGGGTGGCTTGGTCGGTTAAGCGTCCGACTTCGGCTCAGGTCATGATCTCACGGTCCATGAGTTCAAGCCCCGCGTTGGGCTCTGTGCTGACAGCTCAGAGCCTGGAGCCTGTTTCAGATTCTGTGTCTCCCTCTCTCTCTGCCCCTCCCCTGTTCACGCTCTGTCTCTCTCTGTCTCAAAAATAAATAAACGTTAAAAAAAATTAAAAAAAATAAATAGTAATGGTGAGAGTGGACATTCTCGTCTTGTTCTTGACCATAGGGGAAAGGTTCTCATTTTTTCCCACTGAGGATGATATTAGCTATGGGTCTTTTGTATATGGCCTTCCTGATGTTAAGGTATGTTCCATCTATCCCTATTTTGTTGAGGGTTTTTATCAAGAATGGATGCTGTATTTTGTCAAATGCTTTTTCTGCATCTGTTGATAGGATCATATGGCTCTTATCCTTTCTTTTAATAATGTTGTGTATCACGTTGATTGATTTGTGAATATTGAACCAGCTCTGCAGCATAGGAATAAATCTCACTTGATCATGGTGAATATCTTTTAATGTACTGTTGAATTCAATTTGCTAGTATCTTGTTGAGAGTTTTTGCATCCATGTTCATGAGGGATATTGACCTGTAATTCTCCTTTTTGTACGGTCTTGTCTGGTTTTAGAATCAAGGTAATGCTGGCTTCATAGAATGAGTTTGGAAGTTTCCCTTCTGTTTCTGTTTTTTGTTTTTTTGTTTTTGGAACAGTTTGAGAAGAATAGGTAGTAAATCTTCTTTAAATGTCTGGTAGAAATCCCCTGGGAAGCAATCTGGCCCTGGACTCTTGTTTTTTGGAAGATTTTTGATTACTAATTCAATTTCTTTACTGGTTATGGCTTTGTTCAAATTTTCTATTTCTTCCCATTTCAGTGTTGGTAGTTTGTGAGTTTCTAGGAATTTGTCCATTTCTTCCAGATTGCCCAGCTGGTTGGCATATAATTTTTCATAGTATTCTCTTATAATTGTTTGTATTTCTGTGGTGTTGGTTGTGATCTCTCCTCTTTCAATCATGATTTTATCTATTTGGGTCCTTTCTCTTTTCCTTTTGATAAGTCTGGCTAGGGGTTTATCAATTTTGTTAATTCTTTTGAAGAACCAGCTGTTAGTTTTGTTGATCTGTTCTACTATTTGTTTGTTTCTACATCCCTTATATCTGCTCTAATCTGTATTATTTCGCTTCTGCTGGCTTTGGCTTTATTTGCTGTTCCTTTTCTAGCTCCTTTAGGGGTAAGGTTAGGTTGTACATTTGAGACCTTTCTTGCTTCTTGACATAGGCCTGAATTGCAATATACTTAGGACTGCTTTTGCTGCATCCTAAAGGTTTTGGACTATTGTGTCTTCATTTTCATTGGCTTCCATATATATTTTTTTAAATTTCTTCTTTAATTTCCTGTTTAACTCATTCATTCTTTAATAGGATGTTCCTTAACCTCCATGTATTTGAGGGCTATCTAAATTTCTTCTTGTGGTTGACTTCAAGTTTCATAGTGGTGTGATCTGAAAATATGCATGGTATGATCTTGATCTTTTTGTACTTATTGAGGGCTAATTTGTGGCCCCATATGTGATCTATTCTGGAGAATGTTCCATGTGCACTGGAGAAGAATGTATATTCCACTGCTTTAGGATGAAATGTTCTGAATATATCTGTTAAGTCCATCTGGTCCAGTGTATCATTCAAAACCATTGTTTTGAATTCCTTGATGATTTTCTGCTTAGGTGATCCATCCATTGCTGTAAGTGAGGTGTTAAAGTCCCCTACTGTTATGGTATTATTATCAATAAGTTTATGTTTGTGATTAATTGATTTATATATTTGGGTGTCTCAAGTTGGGGCCATGAATATTTACAAACTTCAGATTCTGCACTCTAATTTTCATAGAAAACTGGTGGTATTGAAACCCTCTCCTCCCTCCCTCCCCATCAATGGTTTTGGGGAACAGGTTTCTAGTGCAGTCCCCTGTGTGTGTTTTCACTCTTTCTCTCTAGCTGCTTTCAGGAGGAGTGCTTTCTCCTGCAAATCCAGTGCCCTGCTCTCTCTCCTGCTCTGTCTTTCTCCTCTCCATGAAAACAGCTCCCTTCTTTTTGGCACCATGGCTCTTCTCTCCCTTAATTCACCTTTCTGCAACATGTGCCTTCTGCCTTCTCTCCCTCTAATTATGCAGATCATTTTGTTAATCCTCATATCAATTTCCTAGGTGTTCAAAATGGTTTGATGTTGATGTAGCTGTGTTCAAGGGATGAGACAAGCCCAGGGTCCCCTTACTCCTCTGCCATCTTAAATCCTCCTCCACAATGGGTATTTTCTGAATTTTATGTATTCTTACATAAAAATAATAGCTTTCGGGGCGCCTGGGTGGCGCAGTCGGTTAAGCGTCCGACTTCAGCCAGGTCACGATCTCACAGTCCGTGAGTTCGAGCCCCGCGTCAGGCTCTGGGCTGATGGCTCGGAGCCTGGAACCTGTTTCCGATTCTGTGTCTCCCTCTCTCTCTGCCCCTCCCCCGTTCATGCTCTGTCTCTCTCTGTCCCAAAAATAAATAAAAATGTTGAAAAAAAATTAAAAAAAAAATAGCTTTCGATCTTACTCCCACCCCTTCCAATCTGACTCAGAAGCTCCTCCTATGCTGAACTTTTGAAGCCAACATTAGTTAACTTGCATAGATCATGTCTTTTGTATTTGCTTATTACATGGTGCAGTAATTCCCACACTATCCCTTACTTTGGTCATAATAGTGAAGTCATATGTATATGTTATTTACTACTGTAATATGGCAAATGAGATCAGTCCCATATAAGGCCAGACAATAGTAAGAACCTAAAAAGGGGCACCTAACTTGGCCTTGAGGGGCCAGTAAAGCCTTCTTGGAGAAATGGTACCTGAGCTGCATATATACAATTAAACTTGTTTAAGTGGTAAGGAAGCTGAATGCAAGGGCACTATGCATGCAGAATGAGGGTGAGGAAAAAGTAACTAGAATAAAAGTTTTAAGTAGTTCATATGCCTGAGGATACAGTAGACAGGGGGACATAGGAAGCAGAAGCCAGAAAGGTGAGTAAGGCCTAGAAAGATGATGAAAAGTGTCAGACCAAGGCATTTGGACTTTTCCCATTGGGTTTCTGAAGCAGTACCAAAGGATTTAAGTAAGGCAAATCAACTTCACATCTGAAGGCAAATCACTGAATTTCTCCTAGACTCAGTTTCCTCCCAAATGAAAAATACGAAGGTCAAATAATAATCTACGGGCTCATCCAGCTTCATATTCTTTGGCTATGATTCTAAGAAGCAGAAAACCCACACTGCATAGCTACTTCAAAACTCAAGTGTTTGGTTTTTTTTTTTTATTCAAGCTGCCTCAATAACAACTTAATTTCTAATAAGGTCTATTTTTCCTGGCCACAGGGTAATAATTTTTGAGTCTATTTCCTTTTTCCTGATATGAAAATTAATGTTCCTAGCATACTGAAGCTTTAGGGAACCCCCTGGGAGTCAGCATGGTATAATTAAATGAGAATATATTTTGGAGCCAGTCAAATCTGGGTACTTCACTGGTTATATTAACTGTGAGCATGTTGCTTCTCAAAACCTCAGATTTCCCACTGGTATAAGAGAAAACAACAACAACAACAACATAGTGACCAGGTCACAGAAACTGCCCAATAAATACTGGTTTCTTTCTCAGATACCATTATTGTTCTCTTCTCATCATAAAAGTAGTCTTTGAAAACAAAACATCTTTTATTTGGCCATGTTTGTTTCGAATACAGGAAAATAAGAAAGTATTTGCTTCTAGTGTTCTCATTGTTTGATGTCCATTATAACCTGCCTGGCCTGTTCTCACTGTTCCTTCAGCTTTCTGAGTTATACTGCAAGTAGTTACCTAAAAAATCATATTTTAATATTAAATTCAAAAGCTAAATGCAACAAATCTTATTTACCTCCTGGTTCCTTTGAAGCACCCCAGGTCTTGTGGTAGCCTCTATCTTTAGTTTTCTAAGAATGTACCTTAGTTTTATTGATTCTAACATGCAGTTAAAAAAAATCAATTCATCTACTCGGCTAAGATATGTGCCTTGGGGGAAACTGTTTCAAACAACTGATTGAATCCATCTGTTGCCTTTTCTACTTTAGTCCCACCCTATGAATGGGATTTCTTGACAGTGGAAAAAGCAAATGTGCAGATAAATGTATAAAAAATTCAATTAAACTCAAAAATCTTTAATGAACCTACACATTAAAGGTTTTCATTAAATGTGCTAACTAGTAATCTGACTCAGGAACTATGACCCATTTTCAAAATGGTAGCCAAGGTCCTCACAGTGATGATGCTTGGATTCAAGCCTGTATCCTCTACTCTCAACTACAGCCATCTCTTAAAAATCCTATCACAACCTACCCTCTATCTGCTAATCAATCCCTTAACTCTGTACTGTTCCTTACCTTTCTGCCACTATTCTAGACCTTTTCTCTTTGAAACTAAGACAGAGGAAATGGAATTGGTAAAGACGAGTGCCCCAGTTTAGTGGTAGGAGTAGGGAAGAAAGGTTGGGAGATCAAAGGCTAGTTTAGAGGCACCATTTTATAACTGAGCTCAGGTAGGTGTCCTGTTTGCCACAGCTCTGTTTTTAATTCTAACCTAAAGTTTTTCTTTTTCTTTTTTCTTTTTTAAATGTTTATTTCTTTTGAGAGAGAGACTGTGAGCAGGGGAGGGGAGGGGCAGAGAGAATCCCAAGCAGTCTCCAAGCTGTCAACAAGGAGTCTGATGCAGAGCTTGGATCGCCAACTGTGAGATCATGACTTGAGCCTGAATTAAGAGGCAAAGGCTTAGCTGACTGAGCCAAGCAGGTGCCCTCCTAACAGTTTTTCTAATTCAAGAATATCACAATTCTTAAATCAACATTTTAGTATTTCCTGCAAGCCCTTTGTGGATAATTCAGAAATAATCATCCATTATAGAAAGCCATTCAAAAAGTATGAAATATATATTTTAGATGCATTGAGAAATTTGGAAAATTATTGAAAATTGTGAAAATAAAGTATAAATTACCCAAAGCCTAAGATAAACTCTGTTAGCATTTTGGCACAATCTCTTCTACTTCCTTTTAGCTTATTTGTTTAACATGGGAGGTGATTTTTACAGTTTCCATCAACCTATATACATTTAATTTTATATGAGGAAGAAGCAATGATTTAAAAATTTTTTTCATCTTATTTATTTTAGAGAGAGAGAGAATGCGAGAGGGGGAGAGGGGGAGAGGGAGAGAGAAAGAAAATCCTAAGCAGGCTCCACGCTCAGTGCAAAGGGCTCCATCCCACAACCCTGGGATCGTGACCTGAGATGAAATAAAGAGTCGGGCGCTCAGACAGTTGAGCCACTCAGGCACTCCTGGAAGGAGCAATGATTTTAAAAATAACTTCTACCATTTGGCATCCATCATAATAATAAGTAATTCAGGTGGGAGTGGTCAAAGGATGCTAAAAATAGTGGGTGAAAGTTTGAGGAGCAACAGGATATTTACATAGTTTAAAATTAGCTTTCCACAAAATGCTTACCAATTACAAAGGAGAAAAATAACATTATAGTGAAGCAACCTGGCAGTTGCCACTTTATCCAAGTGATCAATGTGACTATCACCAGTAATGGGACAAATCAACAGCATGTGCTTTCTGATATGACGTACTGAGAAGAGCACAACACTACTGCTGTGGTATTCTTACCGAAAGTGCATAATCTGAATCTAATTATGAGCAAACATCAGACAAATCCAAAGTAAAAGACGATATAGCTCACCTCTTCAAAAATGTAAATGTCATGACATGTGCATGTGTGTGCACACACACACAACTGAGAAACTACTGCAGTGATGGAAGACTAAAAAGACAGAATTGGATACGAGGGTTGAGCCTGGGGTTTTTATATGGATGACATCAATGGGACAACTGGGACATCTAAATAAGGTTCGGAGATTAGATAATAATATTTATGTTAATTGCTTGATTTTGCTCATTGAACTGTGGTTATATAATGTCCTTGTTTTTAGGAAATTACACTAGAGATTTGGGGGCAAAGGAGTATCATGTCTGCAATTTACTTCAGATGGTTCAGAACACAATATCTACACACATATACGGGAGATGAGGGTAAAGCACAATGTGATTAAAAGTGCACATTTGGGGAATTTGGGTGAAGGGCACATTCTTGCAACTTTTCTGTAAATCTAAAATTATGCCAACATATAAAGTTAGAAGAAAAAGAAAAAAACCCTTAACTTTCATTATAAAAGTAATACTACATTCATTAAAGAAATTTCAAAAATAGGGGCACCTGGCTAGCTCAGTGGGTAGAACATGAGACTCTTGATCTCAGGGTCATGAGTTTAAGCCCCAAGTTGGGTGTAGAGCTTACTTTAAAAAAAAAGACATTTCCAAAACAAAAAAAATATATAAAGAAGAAAACAACAACCAGCTTTCAATGCATAAACGTGAGGTAACCATGTTGACATTTTGATATACTCTCTTTCTGTCTCTTATCTATCAGGAATGTTTCTTATCCTCAGATTGCACTTAAATTTTGAATTTCTCTGTAATTATGCCTTAGTTAATATTCACAATACCCCTGTTGTAAAAGCTGGAATTACTGTCACTTCACAGAGGAGAAAACACAAATTCAACAAGATTAAACTATGGGTTTACTTTAAAAAGATTATCAGATAACATATATAGCAGGAAAAAAAAAGTCACTATATAGCTGGTTGACTTAGATTCATGAACTGTCAGTTAGTTTCCTATAAAAAGATAAGTGTGAAGATGATTTTTGGAATTCTTTCTAATACTAAAATGTTATAATTCTAACCTTTTCTATTATCATCAACATTTTCTTTTGTATACAGACTGCAGTGCTTAGTGAAGTACCTCATATATAGCAGGCATTAGATAAATATTTTTAAATGAATAACAAATGCATTACAAATTATAAAATGGATAGCTATGTCATGGAGGCTATGAAGTTAAAAAATATAACGTGGTTTGTAAAGTATCACACAATTATAATTGATTGTTATCGGTTACTTGTAATAGAAAACAATATAAAAGTAACTATTCATTCTAAAATAGAGATTAAAGTTAAGAGATGCCAGCTTTAAAAAAAAAGATGTCACCTTTTTGTAGGAATCTAAGAAATTTACTATGAAGTTTATTTCTGTATTACTCTTTGTTCAAGTATAATTCACCTGATTCGCATCAATAACCAATTTAACTGACTGTTTACAGACAGATGGAGAGACAAATGACAAATTAGTACTCCCCGGGTTTGTGGCATGGACATAAAAAGTGAATTTATTTTTCAAATACCTTTTATAGCCATAGCCTTGCAAGTAGAAGACATCTTATCTGGTTTACTATTGATCCAGATGACAAGGCTGAGCATCAGATTAAGGATATGTCAGAAACCTGAAAGAAGGACTACCAACGGATGCAGCAGGATATGGTAGCTTCTTTCAAAATGATCTATTAAGGCGACGGTGTTTACAAAGGCAGTTGAGAAAACACAGCACAATACACTGGGTCACACCAAGGAACCAGCAGAGTGCCCATAAAAATTTCAGATACGAATGTGAACCCCCACACACCAATCATGACACACGTTTATTTCCAGCAATAAAAACCATGCACAGATTTCTGATGGCAAAAGATGCCAGGCTTTTCCTTCACTCCACATCCTTTTTCTGTTGCCACTGTTTCTTTCTTGACAAAGAGTGGCATTCCTAAGAGATGATATCTGTTTTAAGATAAGGGTAGATATTATCTAACTTAAACTGTCTACCAACTAGAGAGGTTAAACTCAATTCAAGAATTTAATTCTGGGGCGCCTGGGTGGCTCGGTCAGTTAAGCCCCAACTTCGGCTCAGCTCATGATCTCACAGCTCGTGGGTTTGAGCCCCACGTCGGGCTCTGTGCTGACAGCTCAGAGCCTGGAGCCTGCTTCGGATTCTGTGTCTCCCTCTCTTTCTGCCCCCACCTCAAAAAGAAATAAACATTAAAAACATTTTTTAAAAATAATTTAATTCTAAGATATCTTTGGTGATAGTGAAATATGACTTAGCTAAATACGGTAATGACCAAAAAATATCATGCTAATATGGAGTCCTGAAAAATAAAAATTCCAAGAGGGTTTTTTATATATAATATGATATTTTGTGTAAAAAGAAATGTCCTGAGGATAAAATACCAAGCACGCTAAAAAACAATGTAGCAAAACAAAAAAAGAAATCTGATCAGAGGTGGGAAAATCTGTCTTTTATGATCACCTTGGGATTAGCACTTCTTTAAGGAAGATCCATTACTTTCTAGACTAGAATGAATTGAAAAATTTTGTGAGAATCATGGGAATAGAAAAAGCTTCAGAAAATTCCCCTTTCAGATGACTTTAGACAGACTTGAACTGGTTTTTCAAAACCCAGAGTGCTCTAACCAATTTCAAGAGACCAACATTTGACATTGTTATAGACTAAAGACAGAGCGAGCTCTGGCCTAAACTATTTAAAACATCAGCAAATCACTCAACTTTTTAGTTAGCATGTAACACTTTTTGTAACAATAATAAAATATGTTTGTATTTATCACCAGATTAAAAAGTAGTTAATATGAGTTTCACTGCATTATCATTATTAAATGTTATAGATTATTAAACGTTATAGTTGTTACTCTAAGAACAACTGCATTTTGGTCCCGGCTCTAACTAGTTACCTAAACATGAGCATATCATTACTAAGCAACTACTCTGTGTAATATAAGACATTGTTTTTATTTTTTAATTTTTATTTTTTTAAAGATTTTAGTTTTAAGTAATATTTACACCCAATATGGAGCTTGAATTTACAATCCCAAGATCAAGAGTCTCAGGCTCTACTGACTGAGCCAGCCAAGTGCCCCACGGTATTGTTTTTAGATGTGATGGAAACAACTTTCCAATTTCCAAAGCGTGTTTTTTTTCTCTTTTCAAATTTTTATTTAAATTCTAGTTACTTAACATACAATGCAATATTGGTTTCAGGATCCAAAGTGTTTTACCAATCACCAGTTCCTTATGATGTTACTAGTTAATGCTTAAAAAAAAAAGTATTGAGATCAAACAGTTAAGAGAAATCCTGACTTAAACAAAACAAAAAAAACCAGTCTTCATTGTATGTCTTCTCAGAGCCTTTAAGATGCTAATATGCATTGTCAATTTCCAAGAAGGAGCACGCAGTATTTCCCAAACTTATTTGGAACCCACGGGACCAATTTGTCACACAACATTTCATGAGAATATTGTTCTAAGGAAGAAGCTTTGGGAAATGCTACACAGAATGATTTTCAAGGTCCTGTTAAGCTTTTACAATTTTTATTTATTTTTTTAATAAGAAACATAAAGCTGCTTAATACCTAACTTCATTTTTCTTGTGTAGAATAAACTTGGGAAAATATGCTTGGAAAAAAAAATCTCACAAAGCCAAGGAGAAAGTTACATGAGACTATAGCTATCAAACACACACACACACACACACACACACACACACACACACAAAACCAACAAGCTAGGGTAATAGGTAATATAAAACACTGAGAATGGATGCCAGAAAATGTGGCAGGATAACAAAATTGCAAAAAATTACAAAACAAAACAAAACAAAACAAAAATACCTCCAGCCACGATTCTTTCCAATCAAGCCTTCTTTCAATCTACCTTATCAAGAGTAACCAGTATATACTTCGCAATGGCTAACCAAATGCTATAGGTGCTAAACATCAACTATATATTGGACTTTATGTTTTGCACCTTAGGATATATGATTTGCCTATAGCTATGTTTCACCATAGCTTATTACCTCCCACATGCCTTGCATTTAGCCTCTTCAAGCCCACCACATTACTTTTATGCTCAAACTCCCAATCACATCCTTAACTCTCCTCTGCCAATGGATAAGAAATATTGCTCTGGTTAGTACCAGGTGACAGTAAAAGCTCAGAGCTTCCAAGTGCAGTCATGCACAACTGAGGAGGATTTCTGGTAGCCTACAATAAATCTAGTTAGTCCAAGGAGACTAGATTTATGAATGACTCTGCTCAGTAATAGAGCCGAGTTCAAGAATGACTCTGCTGGCCCAATAGTGGAATAGTCAATGGAAAGGACAAAACTTTAGAGATGTAGCAACTTCTTTAACTCTGAAGGCCACCCAAATAAGTAAGCAATGTCTGTAGATGGGACTGTGAGAAACTGAAAGATCTAAGCTACAGACAAGTTACATGGGGAGAGAAAGGACAGGGAAGAGAGAGAAAGATAGGAAGTGAAATAGGAAAGGAGAAATGAAAAGAATTAGGATTGGACAGGAAAGAAAAGTTTGTATGAGGGAAACACTAATCCATCTCTCATTCTTTTCTGTAATGAACTTCTTCAGTGTTTCTAAAAAACGCCATGGCCATTCCGCCTTTCAACCCTTGCTCACTCTATTCCCTCTGCCTGAAATTCTATCTCCCATTCCCATTCTTTGTCTAAATTTGACCATTTCATTAGAGCCCACCTGAAATTTCAATTCCACCATGTATTAGGCAGGGTTAACAGGGAATATTAGCTATTTTAGGTATTCTAGGCAGGAAGAATTGTAATACAGGGAATTATATGCTTATAAAATAGTCAGAAGCATTCTAGCTAGGCTTTGAGGAATGACTCCCTGAAAAATGCAAAGTCACCATTGTGATTACAATATAAGTTCAATGCAGGTCTGTAGCTACGTCAGGAAGTTAGAATTTAAGCTGCTGTAGTAACTGCCCCTCAGCACCTAGGAGGAAGAAGAATAGACACTAGAATGGTCCATAAAAGCTTCCCTTGATGACTGTTCCCACCTGAGAAGCACTTACAAGCCCAACTTTCTTGTAAAGGACACTCAGCATACTAACACTGTCTTGTAAGATTAAAACATAGGTCCATTCTTGTTATCTTGGGTATAATACCCTTGCAGCAAGAATAACAGTGTATATCTCTAGTCTCTTTCTCCTCTGATCAAATCTAACTCAATTTCTTTGGATAGTTGTTCAAGGTATCAATAAGTTGCTAATTATGACAGGTAATGCCTTTGCAGACCAGACCTTTCCAGTTTAGTGTAAAGGAGTATAAGTCCAAGACTTTCAATTATGATTTTCAGCCTTATGTCTGGTTGTGGGCTGAAAGGTTTAAAATCTATTATAGAAAATTAAGACTATAATTAGCTTGTAATTTTTCCTTTGTAGATGGAAAGGAGAAGCACAAAATGACATTTCTGGTATCTCTAAAATCACTCTCAAAGCTTGACCAAAGGTAAGTTTGATTTTATCTTTTACTTCTTTGGAGGGATTCTCTGTAGTGTTTCTACATGTCTATTAACTTGGACATCTTTTCAAGGAAATCTGCACAGTAAGTGGCCTTGGAAGCTAAGGATATTATCTCCCTTCAGGTTGGAGGATAGATTTGTTTGCTGGCCAGGATGATAAAGATAATAGGGCCAAAGTTTGGGCCAGTTTGCTCAAAGTCCTGATGTAAGATTGGGGGTTTTTGAAGTTGAGGTTTCCTCAGGTGTGAGACAGTTCTACTTCCTGTGCAGAATCTACCTGGACCTGTCTCTACAACACCCCTATAGGACTTGGGGGCAAGGAGAACCAATGCAAACATAAAGCTCATGCTGCCTGCTGTACCACAAGTAACGCACTATCTAAATAAATTGGGTCTTGTGGTCTCTTTACCAGCTGAATTCATGTGGCAAGCCAAACTAATAGCTACAACAGCTTGACTGCTTGACAGGATTGCCTTTTGGGCGAGTACTCATCGACTATTTGCCAAATGAATAAATGAGTGAATGAAATCTGGCTATGGCATGGAGAATGGTTTGAAGAGAAAAAGACTTGAATCAGGAAGACTGATAAACTAGTTCAATTCTTTAGAAAATAGATTATGATGGACTGGGTTAGAATAATGCAATAATAAAGATGGAAAAAAGAGCGAGAGCGGGAGACCTCAACTATGCATATAGACTCCTCTAAAACCCTCAGCTGACTCATGAATTGCAAACACATGGGAGACTCCAAAAAATCTGCAGAAACCAATAAATGGAAGGTTGAAAAAATTGGTAAGATATTGCAGCTACTACCCAACAGAGAGGAGACAAAATTTAGAGTTTGAGTCCCACCTAGAGGACTTGACACTTTTGGTTAAAATCTCAGAAGAGCCGGGGTGCCTGGGTGGCTCAGTTGGTTAAGCGGCCGACTTCGGCTCAGGTCTTGATCTCAAGATCCGTGAGTTTGAGCCCCGCGTCAGGCTCTGTGCTGACAGCTCAGAGCCTGGAGCCTGTTTCGGATTCTGTGTCTGCCTCTCTCTGACCCTCCCCCATTCATGCTCTGTCTCTCTCTGCCTCAAAAATAAATAAACGTTAAAAAAAAAAAAATCTCAGAAGAGCCATTCCTTAAAAGAATAGACAAACAAGGTATAACAGATTCAACTAAAGACTATGGGAAAAACTGAAACATTCAACAAATTCAGTGTGATTAACCAGTTTTAATTGCCTGATAAAACAACGCCAAAAAAATCAACATTCATGAGAGGAAGATAACAAAATGAAGACTCTCTATGATATATAATCTGAAATTATGAGTCTCCAATAAAAAATGACTACATGTGGAAAAAAATAGAAAAATTAGAGTCAGTATTATGAGAAATACAATTAATATAAACAGACCTCAAGGTGACTCAATGTTGGAATTAGCACACAAGGATTTTAGAGCAGCTATCATAACAGCTTAACTGAAAAGATGATTATAATGATCAAACAGATGAGGGAACCTCAGAAGAGAAAATGAACATATAAAAAGAACCAAGTAAAATTCTAGAACTGGAAAGTACATCTGAAATGTAAAAATCACAGACTACACTTAATATTAGCCTAGACAGCAAAAAAAAAAAAAAAAAAAAGTTAATTTCAACACAGATCACAGAAATTATCTAATTTGAAGAATAAAAGATTTTTTTTTAATTTTTTTTTCAACGTTTATTTATTTTTGGGACAGAGAGAGACAGAGCATGAACGGGGGAGGGGCAGAGAGAGAGGGAGACACAGAATCGGAAACAGGCTCCAGGCTCTGAGCCATCAGCCCAGAGCCCGACGCGGGGCTCGAACTCACGGACCGCGAGATCGTGACCTGGCTGAAGTCGGACGCTTAACCGACTGCGCCACCCAGGCGCCCCTAAAAATTTTTTTTAAAAAAACAAAGAACTGTACTGACCTAGAGGACAATGTAAAAAAATCTAATGTATGTATATTTGTCCCATGTGAAGACAAGAATGAGATAAAGTATTTCTCAAAGGCATGATTGATAAAGTTAATATAAGGAAATATTAGGCAAATTTAGTTGACAGTGGTGTTCAAATCTTTTATGGACAAATTGACTTTAATAATTTTTTTGAAACATGTCACACTTACAGAAAAATTGCAAGTTTGGTACAACTAACATATTTTCCTGAACCACTTAAGAGTGAATTGCTGACTTGATCCCTTACCACCTCTAAGTATTTTTGTGTGTATTTTCTAAAAATTAAGGACATTCTTCAGCACTATCATAAGTGCATATATAAACATCAAAATCAGATAATTGACACTGATACAGTACTACCATCAAATTTTCAAATTCCATTATTTTCCAATAATATCCTTAAGGATTAAGTTCAGAATCATACATTGCATTTAATACAAAGAAAACTACTGCTAGGCACATAATAGGCAAACTGCTGAAAAACCAAAATTAAAAGTAAAATACTGAAAGAAAAAAGAACAACAATAAAAGCCATTACACACATGAGAAGAACAGGAATGATGGTAGATCAGAAACAGTGGAGGCCAGAAGACAATGGAATGACATATCTAACTTATGTCTTATGAGAAATAGTATACTATACCAATGTGATAAGTAAAGGATGCATAAGGTCAACCCTAGAGCAACTTCTTAAAAATAATACATAGATGTGGTTAAAAATCTAATGAAGGAACTAACATGAAATATTAAAAAAAAATTTGATTCCAAAACACTACAAGAAAACAGGTTGAGAGGAACAAAACCATGTGGCTTAATCATAAAATGAAAATAATAAAATGGGAGACTGAAACTCAGCCATATCAATAATTCATTAAATGTAAATGGACTAACATTACAACTAAAATACAGGTATTGTGTGAGTAGATTAAAAAAAGCAAGAAACAACTTTATGGTGTCTATAAGTAGTGTATGTTAAATCTAAAGACACAGATAGGGTCAAAGTAATAGGATGGAAAAACTTATGCCTGAAACAATAATCATAACAAAGTTGGAGTGGTTACTTTAATATCAGATATAGTACACAATAAGATACATGGTTTAAAAATATCCCCCCACAAAATATTCATTAATTACAAAGATGAAAGAGTACACCTAGAGTGGAGAAAAAGCAAACGCTGCCTTAACCAACAATAAGTGAATATCATCAGGAATGGGCAAATTAAAAATTGTGTGATACCTGATAGAATTCAATGAGAAGAACACAGAATAACTTCTATAGTATCTCTGCCAAGATGAATAACACAAATTTAATTATGAGAACATATCTAACATATCCAAATTGAGGAATAAAATAAATATCTAGCCATAAATTTTCAAATGTATCAATACCATTAAAGTTGAGAAAAGATTGGGGATTTTTCCAGATTGAAGGAGATTAAAGAAACTTGACAACTAAATGCAATGTGTGATTCTGAACTTAATCTTTACGGATATTATTGGAACAATAATGGAAACTGAAAATTTGATGGTAGTACTATATTAATGTCAATTATCTGATTTTATGTTTATATTAAGATATATATATATAGGTATATATATACACACGAATGTATAAGGTACGAATGTCCTTGTTTTTAGAAAATACACACAAAAACACCTAGAAGTGGTGAGGGATCAAGTCAGCAATTCACTCTCAAGTGGCTCAGGAAAATACAAGTTTGTTGTACCAAACTTGCAATTTTTCTGTAAGTGTGACACATTTCAAATAAAATTATTAAAATCAATTTGTTCATAAAATTTGTGAACACCAGTGTCAACGACATTTGACTAACATTTTATAGAATACCACACCCAACAACTGCAGAATACAATTGCACATGAAATGTTCACAGAATAGAACATATCCTGGGCTGAAAAATAAATCTTAACAAATTTAGAAAGATTGAAATCTTACAGCACATTCATCACAACAGAGTAAAATTAGATAATACAATATCTATAGAAAAGCTCAAAATATTTGTAAATTTAAAAAGTGTTTATTTATTTTGAGAGAGACAGAAAGAGAAATCATGAGTGGGGGAAGTACAGAGAGAGAGGGAGAGAGGGAATCCCAAACAGGCTCCATGCTGTCAGCGCAGAGCTGATGCAGGACTCAAGTCTCGGTGAATAATTCTTTTTATATGCCGTTGAATTCGATTTGCTAGTATCTTATTGAGAATTTTTGCATCCATATTCATCAGGGATATTGGCCTGTAGTTCTCTTTTTTTACTGGGTCTCTGTCTGGTTTAGGAATCAAAGTAATACTGGCTTCATAGAATGAGTCTGGAAGTTTTCCTTCCCTTTCTATTTCTTGGAGCAGCTTGAGAAGGATAGGTATTATCTCTGCTTTAAACGTCTGGTAGAACTCCCCTGGGAAGCCATCTGGTCCTGGACTCTTATTTGTTGGGAGATTTTTGATAACCGATTCAATTTCTTCGCTGGTTATGGGTCTGTTCAAGCTTTCTATTTCCTCCTGATTGAGTTTTGGAAGAGTGTGGGTGTTCAGGAATTTGTCCATTTCTTCCAGGTTGTCCAATTTGTTGGCATATAAGTTTTCATAGTATTCCCTGATAATTGTTTGTATCTCTGAGGGATTGGTTGTAATCATTCCATTTTCATTCATGATTTTATCTATTTGGGTCATCTCCCTTTTCTTTTTGAGATGCCTGGCTAGAGGTTTGTCAATTTTGTTTATTTTTTCAAAAAACCAACTCTTGGTTTCGTTGATCTGCTCTACAGTTTTTTTAGTTTCTATATTGTTTATTTCTGCTCTGATCTTTATTATTTCTCTTCTTCTGCTGGGCTTAGGCTGCCTTTGCTGTTCTGCTTCTAGTTCCTTTAGGTGTGCTGTTAGATTTTGTATTTGGGATTTTTCTTGTTTCTTGAGATAGGCCTGGATTGCAATGTATTTTCCTCTCAGGACTGCCTTTGCTGCATCCCAAAGCGTTTGGATTGTTGTATTTTCATTTTCGTTTGTTTCCATATATTTTTTAATTTCTTCTCTAATTGCCTGGCTGACCCACTCATTCGTTAGTAGGGTGTTCTTTAACCTCCATGCTTTTGGAGGTTTTCCAGACTTTTTTCTGTGGTTGATTTCAAGCTTCATAGCATTGTGGTCTGAAAGTAAGCATGGTATAATTTCAATTCTTGTAAACTTATGAAGGGCTGTTTTGTGACCCAGTATATGATCTATCTTGGAGAATGTTCCATGTGCACTCGAGAAGAAAGTATATTCTGTTGCTTTGGGATGCAGAGTTCTAAATATATCTGTCAAGTCCATCTGATCCAATGTCTCATTCAGGGCCCTTGTTTCTTTATTGACCGTATGTCTAGATGATCTATCCATTTCTGTAAGTGGTGTATTAAAGTCCCCTGCAATGACCACATTCTTATCAATAAGGTTGCTTATGTTTATGAGTAATTGTTTTATATATTTGGGGGCTCCAGTATTCGGTGCATAGACATTTATAATTGTTAGCTCTTCCTGATGGATAGACCCTGTAACTATTATATAATGTCCTTCTTCATCTCTTGTTACAGCCTTTAATTTAAAGTCTAGTTTGTCTGATATAAGTATGGCTACTCCAGCTTTCTTTTGGCTTCCAGTCGCATGATAAATAGTTCTCCATCCCCTCACTCTCAATCTAAAGGTGTCCTCAGGTCTAAAATGAGTCTCTTGTAGACAGCAAATAGATGGGTCTTGTTTTTTTATCCATTCTGATACCCTATGTCTTTTGGTTGGCGCATTTAATCCATTTACATTCAGTGTTATTATAGAAAGATACGGGTTTAGAGTCATTGTGATGTCTGTATGTTTTATGCTTATAGTGATGTCTCTGGGACTTTGTCTCACAGGGTCCCCCTTAGGATCTCTTGTAGGGCTGGTTTAGTGGTGACAAATTCCTTCAGTTTTTGTTTGTTTGGGAAGACCTTTATCTCTCCTTCTATTCTAAATGACAGACTTGCTGGATAAAGGATTCTTGGCTGCATATTTTTTCTGTCTAGCACCCTGAAAATCTCGTGCCAATTCTTTCTGGCCTGCCAAGTTTCAAAAGAGAGATCAGTCACGAGTCTTATAGGTCTCCCTTTATATGTGAGGGCACGTTTACCCCTTGCTGCTTTCAGAATTTTCTCTTTATCCTTGTATTTTGCCAGTTTCACTATGATATGTCGTGCAGAAGATCGATTCAAGTTACGTCTGAAGGGAGTTCTCTGTGCCTCTTGGATTTCAATGCCTTTTTCCTTCCCCAGTTCAGGGAAGTTCTCAGCTATGATTTCTTCAAGTACCCCTTCAGCACCTTTCCCTCTCTCTTCCTCCTCTGGGATACCAATTATGCGTATATTATTTCTTTTTAGTGTATCGCTTAGTTCTCTAATTTTCCCCTCATACTCCTGGATTTTTTTTTCTCTCTTTTTCTCAGCTTCCTCTTTTTCCATAACTTTATCTTCTAGTTCACCTATTCTCTCCTCTGCCTCTTCAAGCCGAGCTGTGGTGGTTTCCATTTTGTTATGCATTTCGTTTAAAGCGTTTTTCAGCTCCTCGTGACTGTTCCTTAGTCCCTTGATCTCTGTAGCAAGAGATTCTCTGCTGTCCTGTATACTGTTTTCAAGCCCAGCGATTAATTTTATGACTATTATTCTAAATTCACTTTCTGTTATATTATTTTAATCCTTTTTGATCAGCTCATTAGCTGTTGTTATTTCCTGGAGATTCTTCTGAGGGGAGTTCTTCCGCTTGGTCATTTTGGATAGTCCCTGGCGTGGTGAGGACCTGCAGGGCACTTCCCCTGTGCTGTGGTGTATAACTGGAGTTGGTAGGCGGGGCCGCAGTCAGACCTGATGTCTGCCCCCAGCCCACCGCTGGGGCCACAGTCAGACTGGTGTGTGCCTTCTCTTCCCCTCTCCTAGGGGTGGGATTCACTGTGGGGTGGTGTGGCTCGTCTGGGCTACTTGCACCCTGCCAGGCTTGTGATGCTGGGGATCTGGCGTATTAGCTGGGGTGGGTAGGCAAGGTGCACGGGGGCAGGAGGGGCAGGCTTAGATCGCTTCTCCTTAGGTGATCCACTTCAGGAGGGGCCCTGTGGCAGCGGGAGGGAGTCAGATCCGCTGCCGGAGGTTTGGCTCCGCCGAAGCAGAGTTGGGTGTTTGCGCGGAGCGAGCAAGTTCCCTGGCAGGAACCGGTTCCCTTTGGGATTTCGGCTGGGGGATGGGCGGGGGAGATGGCGCTGGCGAGCGCCTTTGTTCCCCACCAAACTGAGCTCTGTTGTCAGGGGGCTCAGCAGCTCTCCCTCCCTTTGTCCTCCAGCCTTCCCGCTTTCCGAGCAGAGCTGTTAACTTATGACCTCCCAGACGCTAAGTCGCGCTTGCTGTCGGAACACAGTCCGCCCGGCCCCTCCGCTTTTGCAAGCCAGACTCGGGGGCTCTGCTTGGCCGGCGAGCCGCCCCTCCGCCCCGGCTCCCTCCCGCCAGTCCGTGGAGCGCGCACCGCCTCGCCACCCTTCCTACCCTCTTCCGTGGGCCTCTCGTCTACGTTTGGCTCCGGCGACTCCGTTCTGCTAATCCTCTGGTGGTTTTCTGGGTTATTTAGGCAGGTGTAGATGGAATCTAAGTGATCAGCAGGACGTGCGGTGAGCCCAGCGTCCTCCTAAGCCGCCATCTTGCCGCAACTCCCTCAGGACTCAAGTCTCAAGAATCGTGAGATCCCGACCTGAGCTGAAATCTAGAGTTGGACGCTTAACCGTCTGAGCCACCCAGGCACCCCAAAATATTTGTATATTAAATAGTACTTTAGAAAATAATCATTGGTTCAGGGAAGAAATCATTATGGAAATTAGAAAGTATTTCAGATTTAAGGACAACAAAAATACAAAACATCAAAATTTGTGAGTTGTAGCTAAAGCAGTACTTGGGGAAATTTCATAGCCTTAAATAAGTATATTTATATATTTAATTAAATCACATATATACATGCTTAAGTAATTATATATATCATATATAAATACTTAATAATATTTTACTATAATTTGGCAGTAATTATTATCCTATAAAATCATTGGCCTAAGGTTCCAGGATAAAATGTTAGAAAAAGATGAAAAATTAAACCCAAAGCAAGTAAAAGTAAGGAAAAGTGAATAGAAATGAAGAAAATTAATTGGAATAGGAAACTGACAAGTTATGGAGAAAACAAACATAGCCAAAGTTGGTTTTTTGCAAAGATTAACAAAATTAATGTCTACTTAATTGATGATGAAAGAGAAAAACCCCACAAGTTGCTAATATCAGCTATATTCATTTTCGACTGCTGCTGTAACAAATTATAACAAATTTGGGGGCTTAAAATGACATAAATTTATAATAATTACAGTTTTGTAGATCAGAAGTCTAACAAGGGTCTCAAGGGCCTAAAATTAAAGGTTCTCTAATAAATTAGAGATTCTAAGGGAGAAACTGTTTTCCTGCCTTTTCCAGCTTCTACAGGATGCCCATATTCCTTGGCACGTGGCCCTCTTGCAGCCATCAATATCCTCATTCCAAGCTTCTGTCATCATATACCCTTTGGTGAGTCTCCTGCCTTCTTCTTTCCCTTGTAAGTACCCTTTTGCTTATACAGGCCCCACCCAAATAACCCAGGATGATCTTCCAATAACAACAATATTAACTTAATTACATTTGCCAAGTCCTTTCTGCCAAGTAAGGAAACAGATTCACAGGATCTGAGGATTAGGAAATAGACATCTTTGGGGAGTCAATAATCTGCCTACCACATCAGGAATGAAAAGAGGGGATATCACTACAAACATTAAAAGGATAATAGGAATAAATGGAGAACAACTACATTTTAATAAATTTGTCTGACTACTCAGATAAAATGGACAAATCACTGAAAAAGACAAGGTACCAAAATGGACATAAGAAGAAATATAAAATCTGAATAGCCTAAATCTATTAAAGAAATTAGAACTTTCCCACCAAAATTAGGAAGTTAAAAACCATGAGGTCTAATTGGGTTTACTGGTGAATTCTATACAAAACTTGATAAAGAAAAAAATACCACTTTCTCAAGTCTTCAAATAGAAGAGAATGAAACAGTTCCCAACTTATTTAAAATTTTTTTTTCTTAAGTTTATTTATTTTTGAGACAGAGGAGACAGAGCATGAACGGGGGAGGGTCAGAGAGAGAGGGAGACACAGAATCGGAAGCAGGCTCCAGGCTCTGAGCCATCAGCCCAGAGCCCGACACAGGGCTCGAACTCACGGACCGAGAGATCATGACCTGAGCTGAAGTCGGATGCTTAACCGACTGAGCCACCCAGGCGCCCCAGTTCCCAACTTATTTTATAAACACTACATAATCCTGATGCCCAAACCTGACAAAGACATCAGAAGAAAAAAAAAAACCAACTAAGCTATAGATCAAAAATTTTTAGGGGCATCTGGGTGGCCCAGTCAGGTAATTGTTTGACTTCTGCTCATGCCATGATCTCATGGTTTGTGAGTACAAGCCCTACATTGGGCTCTCTGCTGTCAGTGGGGATCCCACTTCAGATCCTCTGTCTCCCCGTCTCTGCATCTCCCCTGCTTCTGCACACTCTTTTTCTCTCTCAAAAATAAACATTAAAAAATTATACATATAAAAATTCTTTAACATTGTTACAAAAATCCTCAAAATATTAACAAATTAAATTGACCAATATATAGAAATCATAATACTTCATGACCAAGTGGGACTTAACCCCTGGAATGCAAAGTTGGTTTCACACTTACAAATCAATTGATGTAATGAGTAAAATTGATCAAAAATAAGGAGAAAAATCATATGATCATCCCAACAGATGTAGAAAATGCATTTGACAATGTTTAATGCTTACTCTTGGTATACATTTTCAGCAAACTAGAATCAAAAGAATATTTTCTTTATCAGTGTACCAATTATCAATTATTTGACTTTCAACTTCAAATCAATCCTTTTTTACCCTGTTTTGTGGTGCTGGAGTTAGTAACCATTTCTCCTTTACCAGCTGCCCCCAAATTTGGCTTTATCAGTACAAGGTGCAGCAGGAACACTGTAAGTTTCCATCTGGTATGATTTCCTTTCAGCCTGAGGAACTTTCTTTGGTTTTTCTTATAATGTAGGATTTTTTTGAGATAAATTATCTTAGTTTTATTTGTCCTTATTTTAATTTCATTATGGAAAGATAGTTTTACTAAATATAGAATTGTAGGTTGTTTCTTTTAGCATTTCAAATTCTACTGTCTGTCTATTGTTTTTGTGAAGTATGCAGTCCTCTGAATTCATGGTTTATCTTATTAGATTGTGTCTTTTTCTTTGGCTGCTTTCAAGATTTTCTCTTTTATTTTTGGTCTTCAATAATTTGACTACGGTACTTCTAAGTGGAGTTTTATGTCTCTTTATCTTTTTGGGGATCGCCAAGTCTCTTGAATCTTTAAATTTAGGTCTTTACCAAGTTTGGGCAACTTTTGGTCATTATTTTCTCAACTGTTTTTCTGCTCCATTGCCTCTTGTTTCTCCTGATAATCTCATTGCAAGTATTTTGCCTCTTTCAATATTGTCCCACAAACCAGTTTTGAGCAAGTCCCTGGCTGTCATTTCGTTTTGACCTTTCTTTTAAGGAGAATTCTTCCATCTTGTCATTTTGGCTAAGTTTCTGTCTTTTGTGTATTTTGTTTTTTTAAAAAAAAATTTTTTTTTAACGTTTATTTATTTTTGAGACAGAGAGAGACAGAGCATGAACGGGGGAGGGTCAGAGAGAGAGAGGGAGACACAGAATCTGAAACAGGCTCCGGGCTCTGAGCTGTCAGCACAGAGCCCGACGTGGGGCTTGAACTCACGGACCGCGAGATCATGACCTGAGCCGAAGTTGGCCACCTAACCGACTGAGCCACCCAGGTGCCCCTGTCTTTTGTGTATTTTGAAAGCTTACTATGTTTCCTGCACCTGGGAGTAATGCTGTATTGAAAGGGGTTATACACTGTCCAGGGTCTGGCACTTCAGGAAATGTTTCTGGTATATGCTGTGTATGCTGTGCTGTTGAGTTTTGGCTGCTCTTTCCCCCAGGTCAGTCCTCTGTAGAGCTCCTCCTTGCTTGCAGTGGGGAGTGTTTGGACCTATATCTAGGTGCACTTCGATTTGTTTGTTAAAATAAGCCTTGCAGCACTTGCCACATTGTCTCCCTCCAACCTTGAAGATCCTTCTGCTAATCAGTCCTCAGATCGATTTCCTGGGCATTCCAAGTGATCTGACCTGAAAACAGCTGTGTTTGAGGAACAAGGAAAGCCTAGGGTTCCTCTACTCTTCTCTGCCATTTGAACTCCTCTAATGTCCCACAAATCAGTGAAACATCATTCTTTTTTTTTTCCTCTTAATACATTCTTCTCTTTTTTTAGGTTGGATAATTTCTATTGGTCTATCCTTTAAGTTCATTCACTCTTTTGTCATCTCCAGTCTGCCAATAAGCCCTTCCAATGAAATTTTTATTTAGATATTCTACTTTTCAGTTCTAGAATTTCCATTTAGTTTTTTTATAGTTTCTATTTTTCTGTGAGACTTTCTATTGGTTTATTCATTAAATCATGTTTTTCTTTGTATCTTTGAGCAGAGTTAAAATCACTGCTTTAAAATCTTTGTCTGCTAATTATAACATCGGGATAACCTTGAAAGTTGTTCTCCAAGATTTCCTTTTCTCTTGAGTATGCATCACAGTTCCCTGTTTGTCCACATGTCCAATAATTTTGGATAATATTTTGGACATTGTAAACAAGAGTCTGGATTCTGTATGTTACACTGAAGAGTAATTTGTTTGTTTGTTTGTTTGTTTGTTTGTTTTAGAAGGTAGTTTATTTGGCCGAACTCAGATTCCAAAATTTGTTTCTCTCACACAGGCAGGCAGCTGCTAAAATCTCTGCCTAAAAACTTTGATGAGTTATTTTAGCTTTAGCTTGGCTCCCTGAAGTTTTCTGTATGTACGTTTGGGTAAGGAATCAGGCAGAGATTTTGGCAATTTATATGTAGAATTTGGGGCTTCCCTTCTGTGGGTCCTTCTATTTGGGAATATCTCTCTTGACTTTTGGCCATTGGCCAAAATGCTGTTCTCTGACTTTTCAACTAGTGAGTATAG
This sequence comes from Prionailurus viverrinus, assembly GCF_022837055.1. Classification (NCBI taxonomy): domain Eukaryota; kingdom Metazoa; phylum Chordata; class Mammalia; order Carnivora; family Felidae; genus Prionailurus; species Prionailurus viverrinus. The sequence continues at coordinate 25,578,376 of NC_062573.1, forward strand.
ATTTCTCTTCAATTTTCCTCCCCCTTGAAGAACTGACTAGACTCTACCATAAAAGCAGAAATTCAACCAATGCCATTTCTTTTCTTTTTTTCTTCTAAGAAGTGATTACTCCCTAATTTCTGCCTGCCATTGGTTACTCTTCAGTTCCTCTAGATAGCTGTTTTTATATTTTGCCCAGAGTTGAAAATGTCATTTGTTGGAGGTTGATCCAATATGAGCTAGTTCGCCATTACCAAAAGGCATTGTTATTTTTAGAAAGCTCTCTAGATAGTTAAGAACCATTGTACTAATCCTGGTGATGGAAGGAGTAGTCTCCACCATCCTCATAAGGACCACTTGACTGTCTATTTTGGATGTCATGCTGCCAATAGCTGTCCTTAATTAGTGACCAACTATAATCTTTTACACAATTCAACATTCCTACCTACTGAGCTCCTACAACCAGCTGGGGAACATATATTCTCTCGGAGTTTTCCTTGTCGAAGCAGGTGGGACCAGTATCAAGCTTCTGTCCTTTTTCACCATTAGTCAAATGCTATAGTTCACTAATAAATCCTAAAATTAGAATAAAAGGTTTTCTACAATGAGTGGTGTTTCTCTGCAGAACCGAAAAGAATAGATTGATTCAAGAATGTTATTAATTCAGAGCTAATTCTGACAATACCAGCCTAAGAATTCACTGTTTCATGTCCCCAAACACACAAATATTTACTTAGCACTTATTATTTATATTTGTACTTAGCAATGAATTACAAGGGGATACAAAAATAAATTTGAAGGGACTCTGCACTCTTGGAGCTCACAGAACACCAGGAGCGGATTTGTTCATGAATAGCCATAATATAAGATAAAAAGTGCTAAGATCCATAACAGAGAGTCTAACGGTATTCTCAGAACTGTTACCTGATTGCCTTGGTCCCTGAGGCATTACAAAGCGTTACAAACACTGTACAAAGTGTTACAAGAGCAAAGATTTTGATTATAGGTTATAGACAGTATGTTCTATTCAGAGACCTCAATGCAAATCCAGCTATTTAAACTTTGAACTTCTTTTCCCAGGATATCAAGTTTGTCTCTATCATTTCCTGTGAACAATTTTGCTTAAGAAAATGTGGTCATAATTTCACAGATATAGTTCTAGAAGAACTGCATGAAATCTGAGAGAAGATTTCTGCAACCGTGGATAGGTGTTTTGAAACTTTAAATTTTTCTTGTTTAGATCAAGCAAAACAAGTACTTTAAATAACCACAATGCAAACGTTTAGTCTGCAGTACTGAGACTTGTGTGTATCTTCACTGTGGACTACAAAGTGAATAAGATCATAGAATCTTCAAACCTGCTGTGAAATAGGGAGAACTTAATGAAATATTTGTAATGGTAATGAATCTTAGAATTTGAAGGGCACAAGGTCACTGGACTCATCCATCCAGTATCTAGTTTGTACATCCATTCAGTTCTTTTGGAGTACTTTTTTGAGTCATTTCAAATTGGTTGGCTGGGTTTTTCTAAATGGCTATAGAAAGGAGACCGTATGGATATAGAGATGGGCTGAATGCATAATCCATAACCTAGGAATGCTTATTCACACACTCTGAACATTACTGTCAACTCACCTTTATTCAAAGTATTCATTAAAATATACTTACCTAGCTATACATAGATGATGCTTATAAGTGCTCTCTGCGCCTGGTATATTTTTATGCGTTTTTTTTCTTAAGTGTGTTTTTTTTTTTTTTGAGAGAAAGAGAGAATGCGTGTGTGTGTGAGCATGAGTGGGGGAGGGGCAGAGAGAGAGTGAGAGAGAGAATCCCAAGCAGGTTCCATACCATCAGCACAGGGCCTGACTTGGGGCTCAAACCAAGAGATCATGACCTGAGCTGAAATTGAGAGCCAGACCCTTAACCAACTGAGCCATCCAGGTGCCCCTGTACCTAGAGTATTTTAACAGCATGTCAAAAATTATATATGCTTTTGGATAACAGCAATGCATTAAATTAAATTAAATTAAATTAAATTAAATTAAATTAAATTAGTACATAGAGACCGGATATATAAGGAAAATCATGAATGTTGCTTATAACATCATATTTAGCATTTGTAATTGTTAACTTTGTTCCATAGAATTTAGTGGAATTTAAAATCATATACTTGGCCATGAAGAGGTGGTATTAAGAGCTCTGAACACTGGAGAATAAGTCAGCTGAGTTTTTCCAAATATCTTCTCCATTCATACTCCAAATGATCGCATTGTGATATAAGTATATACAGGAGTACATAGAGAATAGCGTAAGTATGTGTGGGGATGGAGGAAGAGATTTTGAGACTGCACTGGATACGATAGCACTGGTATAATTTAAATCCAATCCTGTTACTTGCTCTAATTTGCTAAAGAAAAAAAATTAAGGCATTCCTTGGAAGAAACAACTTAGCCAATGTATAATAATTCTTTAGGTTAGCAGGAATAAATGAAAGATTTTGTTTTATAAGGAACCATATTTCTAAATGGGTATGGGAGAAAAATATCATCAAATATCCACACTTCATTATTAATTCATCTATCCTTTTAATTTAATGTCTCACTATTTTTTTTTTCTAATAATAGTGTTACAGATGCTTACCACTTGTTAATTGTGACAACGAGATGGCAACTTAGGCCATGTCTCCCCTACAGTTTCGTTTTTAATCTCCATTTAAGTGGTTTACCTTCTAGCATGACCAGAGACAAAAGGAACCAATCTGGATTTGCACTGTGTGTATATACATGTGTGTGTTTTGCACATCCAGGCTTGAAGATACCATTTAGAGTTACACAGATTTATTATCCAAAGGGGTACCTAATTAAATAAAGAAGGGAGCATATGTTAGCTGCGTTGACTTCAGGATCTGTTCCTTTGTATAAAAGGGCTCTCGCATGCCTTCCTCCTTAATTCTGAAAGCACACGGTTCCTTATTCCCTTCACCATGAATAAGGCCGACATTTGACAGCTTCACAAGGCTGACAGGGTTACCCAACAGCCCACCCTCCCTATTCTCAATCCAATTAGACCTCTAATCCTCCAGATGAAAGGCCCAACTGCTCACGTTCCTCATGACAACGACAGCTATTGATTATTTGTCACTGCAGCTAACACCTTCCCTGTCGAGGCTGCTCTGACAGAAGCAAACCTACCAAATTAGACAGCACTTTATCTGCCCTGGAGGCCAAATGGCACAACAAGTAAAGGCTAATAAATGGTATAAAAATGAACAAATCATAACATTATGACAGGCTGATCGTTGCCAGCAGCCTCCCAGCTCAAGTTTGATGTTCTGTTAGACTTGCTCCTTCTCTTTCCCCTCTGCTCTAGCTCCAACTTTGACTGAATTAAAGGCCAGAACAATTAAGGCATTTGACCAGCAAAGATAAGCCAATTGAAGTATCACCAAGGGACATAAATGTCAATAACTGACTGCCATTTGTCAATACAAACATTCTGGAGATGCAAATGCTCAGGCCTCTGCTCTCCACTAGCCTGCACTGACTCGCTTTCCAACGAGAGTCAGCTCAAATGGCCAGTCTGTGGCTATTTAACCAGAAGGGGGAAAAAAAAAAGAAAAGAAAAAGAAAAATACAGTCCCAAGTGAGGAAGGATTCTATGAAGAACAAGCAGGAGTCATTGGGTAGGGGTGGAGAGTTGCATGAGAAAAAGAGAGATAGCAAAGCAGAGCTATTCTTCCTTAAAAATACATCTAACATTAGAATATCATCATATGTTTTTAGGCAAGAATACATGCAGAATGTGAGAAGTGCTAGACTACCTGGGAGAATTAATAAAGCTGTAACTTCAGAAGTATACTCATTAATTTAATAAATATATATATATATTTTATTAATTTTTTTTTAATTTGAGAGAGAGAGAGAGCGTGAGCAGGGGAGAGGGAGAGGGGCAGAGGGAGAGAGAGGCAGAATCTTAAGCAGACTCCACACTTAGTGTGGAGTCTGATGTGGGGCTTGATTCCATGACCCTGGGATCATGACCTGAGCTGAAATCAAGAGTCAGATGCTCAACTGACTGAGCTACCCAGGCACCTCAATTTAATGAATATTTTTTGAGCACCAACTGTGCACCAGGCACTGTTCTAAGCAATGGGGAGAAATATTGGGGGGAAGGACCCCCAAATCCCTGACTTTATGAAGTTTACATTGTAGTGGGGTAAAAGACAATAAGCAAGGCAAACAAGTAAAACATAAAGTATTTTGGATGGTGTTAAGTGCTAAGGAAAAAAAGAAAGTAGAGTAGGGGGAATAAAATGTGTGAAATGAGGGACTATCAGGAAAGCCAGAAAAAGGCTTCACTACAGCAATAACTTTTAAGTAAGAACTGAGGAAAGTGAGGGAGTTCAACACAGAGATAGCTAATGGAACAGTATTCCTAGCAAAGGGAAAAGCAAATGCAAAATAACCTTGAGGCAAGACCATTCTTTTCCTTTTAGAGGAACAGCACAGAGGCTAGAGCAGGCTTATACTGGGAAAACAAGGGTAAGATTAAAGATAAGGTCATATAGGTAACTGGAGATTTAAAACATATGGGGCTTTATAAGGCATAGGAAGTGCTTGGGCTTTTACTCTGAGATAAAGAAAAAAAAACAACCCTTAGAGGGTGTGGCGCAGAGAGTGACATGATCTGACTTGAGTTTAAAAGGCTCATGCTAGCTGATGTCATGAGCACAGACTTCAGGGGTCCAGAGTAGAAGCCAGAAGGCCAGTTTGGAGGCCACTGCAATAATCCAAACAAGGCTCCCACATGAATCCAAGATGCTGGTTGTTATGACCAGGGTAGTAGCAAAGGGGGGTGTTGAGAAATGAGTATGTAGAGTTGACAAGACTTGCTGATGGACATCAGTCTCACACGAGACAACAGGACTTTGAATAAAAATGGGTGCCCGATACGTGTTAGTTAAACCGAATTCTCCACCTGGCAGTTCAATGTAAAATTCTATGCTTTGAAGCAAGGGAACTGTGTCAAGTCAAACTTTTAAAAACCAGTGTAAGCAAAGACTTTGGAATCAGACAGATCTATGTATTGCCTTCTTCTGACACTTAATGAAAAATTACTCAAGCTCTTTGAGTCTTGGTTTCTTCATCTAGATGATCTGGTATTCTATTATTCTCAGCTGGGTGAGAAAAAGGAGTAGAGATGTAAGATAGAGGAGGTTAAGTTAAAAACAATATCTTAGTCCTGAATTAGAATAGGAAGTGACAAAATGACATTTTTATTAAAAAATGATTCCAAGCAGTGACCACAGTAAAGACTTAGAAACAATCACCAACCCTGTAAAAGTGAGCATCCCTAGACTCTAGACTGTGGCCTCCAAATACTTTTTCCTGCTATCAAGCACCATGGTCCTTGGAGGAAAGGTGGATGCCAGGTCTGGAGTAAAAAATACAGAAGTTATGAAACTAATGTAACACTGTATGTTAACTATACTGGAATTGAAAAACTTAATAAAAATGCTGAAATGAACCTGGAATATTTAGTCACAGCAGAGAGCAAGGAAGGTATCAAATAATAGGATCATGTCAAAAGGATCCAGGAACCAACTTGAAGGACTTCTCACAACCAAAGATGGAGTAATTTGAATATCAATTAGGGATAATAATGTCAATGAACGGATACAGTAAATATAAAGTGATAGCAAAAATCCTATGCCTTGTTCATAATGATATCAATAAGGAAAAAAGGAAAATATTAATTGGTCATCATGGGAGGACACAGGAAACCAACTCCTTAATTTTAAAACTGGTAAATAAAAAGAAAGAATTAAGGATTAATTTTCTTTTTCTGTATCTGTGAGTAATCAAATAGTAGATAAGTGGAAATTTCTCTTTAATCAATTATTCCAGCAAATAATTGTAGAAGGGATGGCAGAATTCGAATATTACTATTTTGCAACTCCCAATAACAAACTGGCTTTAGGCCCTGGATGGCAATAACTTTGAATGTAAAAAAAAAAAAAGGAGACAATGGAACGTTACGTATCTTCTGATGAGAAATAAAGCAAACCAATGAAGTAGTTTAGCCAAAAAAAAAAAAAAAGGACCCTGAATCATATCAAGTCTATAGATCCAATAACTAACTTACAGGAAATTACAGAAGACAGAGAAACAAGTTAATTATACTCAGAGAGAGAATCAACGTAATTTATAGACTGAGACCGTTAGTTTGGACTGAGACAGCAAATTGGTTTAGAAGTTAAGCCACAATTACAAAAAATTGCAAGAAAAAAAGAGAGACAGGGGAGGAATCTATAGATTTAAAAAGGCTTAAAAGACATAAACCAATGTCATATATAGCCCTTATTTGGATCCTGATTCCTGATTCAAACAAATGTAAATAACCAAACAAAAACATTAAGGAGGCAATTTATAATTTGAACATTGATGGGCTATTTTATGAGATATTAAGTAATTCTTGTAAATTTTTACAATAAGTTACAATTGCTATATTTTAAAGGAGTCATCTTTTTCTTTTTCTTTCTTTCTAAAGGTTTTATTTTTAAGTAATCTCTGCATCCATTGTGGGGCTCAAACTCACAACCCAGAGATCAAAAGTTGCATGCTCTACTGACTGAGCCAGCCAGGCATTCCACGAGTCATTTTTTTTTTTTTTAAGAAATAAATATTGATGCGATGGTATAATATCTGGGATTTCCTTCAACATGGGAAGGAGAGAAGTTCTCCCTAATCAAATGTTTAAAAAGATATGAGGCTTTAAAAAAATCTAGTGTCAGATTCATTGGCTTCTCTTCTTTTCATAACTCTAATCCAACAGGAAATTCAAAATACCTTTAAAATTGGACCCCATCTTACCACCACCACCACCACCACTCTGGTCCAACCCAACAGTGTCTCTCAGCTTCCTAATTAGTCTCCCTCCTTCTGCCCTCACCCTTTTGACAGTCTCTCAGCACGGCAGTTAAAATGAGCCTTTCGAAATATAAACCAGATCATATTTTCTGTGCTTAAACCCTTCAACAACCTTGTCCTCTTGTGCACAGTAAAAGCTGAATCGTTCAAAATCCTGTATGCCCTACACGATCTCTGATCTCCTCCTCACCCCAGAGTTACAGGGCCCTTCCTGCTGACTGTTCCTTGTAAATACCATGCATGCTCCCGTCTCAGAGTCTTTGCACTTGGCATTCTGTCACCCTGCAAGCTTTGTTCTCTCATTGCCTTTAGGTCAAATGTTAAATGTTAGCTCAGTTTTACTTCTTTAAGTGAGACTTATCAGGATCACTCTATAATGTGCAACCCCTCGGCTCCCCATCTCTTTCACCTGCTTTATTTTTTCCACAGCGTGTATCCTCATCTGACATAATACTATATATATTTTATAATCTTTTTCATTTGTTGGTTTGTTTTCTACCAAAATGTAAGCTCTGTGAAGGCAGGGATTTTTGTTTCATTTTGTCATTGTTATATCCCAAACATAGGACAGTGCCTTAGGATTTGTAGGTACTCCATAAATAAATATCTGTTGACTAAATGAATTTTTTGATTTTCAGACCAGTGCTCTTTACAACTATACTTCTCAATTAAGTTTGAAGGGTGAAGGGTGGGGTAACATCCCACATTTGTGATTGACAAAACCAAGTGATTTGACCATTCCCTTATTTAAAGGCATTCGGAAGGAGATGTCCGTATTTGCTAAAAAATAGAAAGAACACGCAGGTAGGTTAAGTGTTAGGCTGTCCTGTCAACCACTGTCAACAGTGTTGACAACAGTGTTGACTCTGTCAACAGAGTTGGTATATCTGGCTTTTTTGTAGGCTCGAGCTGCAGGGCAGTGCCACAGGAGGTGGCCTATGGTCATTGATTTAGATAGTAGTTACCAAGCTCTGTAAGTGTCCGAAGGACACAGTGCCCAACACTACAGAGTGCCTACCTAACATCTATGGCCATCTACTTCTGGGATAACAGAACCCTGATTTTTGTTGATCTTCCTTTAAGTGATTATGTCCTTCAGGGAAGGCTGGGCTGTCGCCAAATCCAGTGGCTTTGACTGATCTGAACAATCATGGTGGTTTCATTTTTGCCAAGAGAGTGGATTAGGTCTGGGAGTCCAAGAGACGGAAGGAAAATCTGCCACAGAGCTTCTAGGAAGGTTTTTCTTGCCATTCAAAAGGTAAACAAGATAAGGGTATCCAATTTTCTGTTTCCAGATACTGTGGTCTGCATGCTATCCTTCCCCCAGCTTGGGACTTACCTTGACCCTAATTAAGGAAATATTTAAGTCTAGCTTGTTACGGAGATCAGTGAGGGTTAAGTCGACCTGGATGCCTTCAGGTTGTGATCCAGACAGTGTAACTCAGTTTTCTGCCTTGCTCCTATAATCTACTCTCAATCTTGTACCTTAATGTCTAGCAAATTGATGCCTATTTATCCATTTATCCATCCATCCATTCATCTCTCCACTCAACAGTATAATGGTCTTAGGCATTGAGGCCCTAATTCTGTTCTTTCAGTGCTAACTTAAAAACCCACCTAGTATCCAAATTTCTTCCAGCTTGTCTTTTGTGATTCTCCCATGGAATGGTGTCCTGTCATTCCTTACCTGCTCTTTCAACTTTGTGGCTGAGGTCTCACTGACAGATTACCTCCTTCCCTTATCCCCACAACTCAGCATGTTTTGTACTCCAGGTTGCCTTTAGCTCCAGTGGCTGGGATACCGCCCATGATTTCTGGCTGGGCTTTCTTTCATTTTCTGCCCATCGTAGGGATGTTCTCAGCCCCAGGCACTCCAAGTCTAGCTTGTCCACTGTCACCTGCATTATAAGTTCCACTTCTGATGGACCGTACATAAAATTCCATGCTTTTCACTCCAGGAGGTTGTTTTAAAATATTATATAGAGGGGCACCTGGGTGGCTCACTTGGTTAAATGCCTGACTCTTTGATTTCAGCTCAGGTCATGATCTCACAGTTTGTGAGATCGAACACCATATCGGACTCTGTGCTGACAGTGTGGAGCCTGCTTGGGATTCTCTTTCTCTCTCCGCCTCTCTACCCTTCCCCCACTCGCTCTCTCTCCCAAAATAAATAAATAAAATTACAAAATATATTATATAGAAATATTTTTCATTACTCTTTACAGCTGCATAGCATTACATTGTGTGGTCCTCCTCTTTTTTCCCTTCATGCGTTCTCTATTACAAATAATGCTGCAATTAAATAGCCTTGTGCAGACATCACTTCTTATTTTTACCAGTGTATTTTTCTAGAAGTGGAAATGTTGGGTCAAAGGTAAGTGCCTAGTCTAGTTACTTTTGCTGGATATTGTTACCTTTCCCTTCACAGAGGTTGTACTGTTTTGTTCCCTCCAGGAACAGCTTTCATCAGAGTACTCTGTCAAACTTTTCCACTTTTGCCAACCTGACACATGAAAAACACCTCATTATAATTTTAACTTGCGTTTCCCTTAGGATGAACAACGTTGAGCATCTTTTCACATATGTAAGGGCTACTCAAACTCTTTTTCTTGTGAACTATCTATACATATCTCTTGCTCATTTTTTATAGAGTCATTGGTCTTTTTTCCCCATTGTATATATGAGGGATATTAACCCTCTGTTAGTGACATAACTTGCAAATATTGTTTCCCGGTTTGTCTTTCTCCTTTTTCTTTGCTTACGATATTTTCTGGGAGAGAAAAGTCTTTGTTATTTCTATGTGGCCATATTTATTCATCCTTTCCTATCGCTTCTGTGTTTTGATTTACAGATAGAAGCTTTGCCCTGCTCTTAGATTATGCACTGTAAATCTTCATGGTATATTTAATTTTGTAATACGTATACACATTACCATTCAATGAAATAACAATGTAAAGCATGCACCTCTGTGCACATATACATGTACACACACAAACTCCCACAGATTGTATTAGTTTACAATCTGCACAACATTGAAAATGACCAGTTACATACAGAGTTAGAAATTTACAGTCAGTACTTCAAAGTATAGTCTGAATTTTCCTCCAATTCCTAACAAATGCTTTGCAAAGAATCAATCTGATAAATGACAGAGATTGAAAGGGTTTGAAAAAGAAATTTTACAAAATACAATGTCTTCTGAAATCTAAAATTGTTTGAGATAAATGGAGTATACTCAATAAATTTCTTAAAAATGAGTTTTATTGGTGAAATGTTAACTTTATGATGATTCAGAATCTGAAAGACTTTAAATATTTAGACACAAGTTGAATTTGAATATTTCAAGATATATAATGCAACATGATACAGATTAAACACTCAAACTGTATTTGTTGAACAAATGAATGAGTGAATTATTCATCAGAATTGGAATGGCAAACAAGTAGACTCTGATAGAGTAAATAAAATTTTTCAAGAAGCCTAATTACCACAGATGACACAATTTAGACAAGTAGAAAGAGAGAATACAACAAGCCTTTACACTGAAGTTAATTTTAGTAGTAGTGTTTCAGTGATTAAGCTTTTCCACACACAGGATCTATTTTGATATCAAAGATTAGGATGAGACTTCTGGTGACTCGTTTGGAGCAGAAATGGCAACTATACTGAATGACAGACTCAAGAATCAAGAGGACCTCAACAAGTTGTATGATGAACCCAATTCAATTCACCAGCCATTAACTGAGTATTTATTAAGTACGAGGCACTGGTAATAAAAAATATGACTACTACACTCTTGCTGATATGAAGATGTGCATTGTTGGTGAGGAAATAAAATGTGTAAACAAATAAATATCTTTCGGTGGGATAGGTGACATAACAGTGGGTGAGTATACAAGGTACTGGAGGAACAGAGAAAGGAATGGTAAACTCTACCTAAATAAGCCTGGGAAGTTCCAAGGAATGATTAAATATGGATACAATAAAATGCTACATTTGGGTCCAAAAACCACAGGATTAGTTTATGCAATAGTAAGCATAAAGCAAAGTTAGAGGTTTTGAGACATCGACTGCATTTGGTTGTTAAAATGTCAATGATGAAAATCATGGCATACTCTGTGCTCATCAGACTGGCATTGTATTCTATTCTAGATGTCTTATTTTCAGGGGGATTTAGGTACCTGTGTGCATATATGGTAAAAGGGATCAGGATGGGAAGGAGACTTGAGGGCATATATGAAGAAGGACTAAAGGAATGGATAATAGTAAGTCTGCAGAAAATTATTTGGGCCAGGATGATTATTTCATTAATATATAAGTCAGATCAGGTCACTCCTTTCCCCAAAACCCTCCAATGCCTCCTCATCTCATCCAGAGTGAAAACATATTCCTGACAATGGCCCAAAGGCCCTGTAAGATCTGGCTACCATTTCTCCATGTCCTCATTACCTACTGCTTTCCCACCTAGCTCACTCATTACAATCATGCTAGCCCCATGGTATTCCTTAAACATCCCAGGCATATTCCTGTTTTAAGGCTTTGTTCCTTCTGACAGGAACAAAAGAAAGTTCCCTCAGCCATTCACATGGCTAACTTCCTCACCTCCTTCAAGTTTGGTTTCAAATGTCACCACGTTAATGATAACTATTTTGATTACCTTACTTAGATTTACACCCTACTCTCCCCAGTCACCTCCTCCTTGGCTTTCCTGATACCCCTTACTTTGGCATTTTGGTTATATATCTGTTATCATATTAGTAAGTGATTATTTGGACTTTGTAAAAGCTTAACAGTCAAATGAGGTATAAAGAGTCCTATAATTGGTTTTAGGGAAAATGCTGTGCCCAGGGGCTGACAATATTCATACTGTAGGAATAACAGGCCCCCTGATTCCCTCTCATTCTCTTCTGAACAGTAAAATATAAGAAGGAAAAAAACAAAAAGAGAAAATTATATGAGCAAATATAATCCTATGGCATAAGGAGGCAATTATCAAATTAATGCTCAAATTTTCTTTGGAATTGATGTTATATAGAAAATTAATTTTTAAAAGTTTAAATGAAAGTAAATGGATCTGAAGTTCCTTTTTATCAGCTGTAAAAATATTCACTGGCCCTGTGCCCAGAGTTTAAAAGAAATCAGCATGAGTCTAATGAAAAACAAGCTATAGGTCTCAGAGAAATTCAATATATACTCTTTCTTTTCCTTTTAGTTTTTGATTGGTTTCCATGGGAATCTAGGCTCGTGGGGATCTCTAATCTATTCATAGAAAGCAGATGCTTGCATTTTCATGACTTAGTAAAACTGGGGGTCAGTGAAGAGATAAAGATGATTAGAAAATGACCATGGTTGTAGGAGACAGGAACATGTTCAAAACAAAATTCGGCAAGCCACATAGATTTAAAATACAATCTGCGAGGCTGCCCTGCTGTGTTTGAGGGGTGTCATAACATTGAGGGAAAATGCTGCACTGAAAAGTGGAAGTTCTGGGTTAAATTCTGAATCTGGCCCATGAGAGGGAAAACCTTAGGCACTTCTTTGGGGGTTTGACTGGGAAACTAGATTTGGAAATGACTCTAGGTCAAAAGAACCAGAAGTCTGAGAAAGTAAGCTTCATTCAGAAAAGTACGTAAGTTATCTTCCCATGGAACATTATCAGGAACACGAAGCTGGGAATCAGAAAAACAAAGTAATTCCTGACTCTACAAGTATCAGAGTGAACTAGAAGAATTCAATCAAACTATACCTCAGTTTACTTATATAGAAAAATAGAGGGGTGCCTGGGTGGCTCAGTCAGTTGAGCGTCTGACTCTTGATATTGGCTCAGGTCATGATCTCGTGGTTTGTGAGTTTAAGACCTGCATCGGGCTCTGTGCTGAGCGTGAAGCCTGCTCAGAATTCTTTCTCTGCCCGTCCCTGTTTGCGTGCATGCTTTCTCTCTCAAAATAAACTTTTAAAAAACTTAAAAAAAAATAGATAATATTTAACTATTCTGACTGCTATAAAGCCACCATGAAACTAAATGAATTTTTTTTCTCATTAGAATTATGTTAGAAAAATTCAAAGTAGTGATTTCAATCAAGATTTGTTGATGTGCTGTTCCTTATGACTACAAATGTCATCCATACACGGAGATGTACATTAAGGATAGTCAAAGTATTAAAGGACAGATAGGTTTTAATTTCAGTTCTCAGATTTGTTTAAAAGCAGACCAACTCTGAATGTGGTTGGAATGCTCTTGAGTGTATGATCCTAAATATCTAAAATCAGTTTCTACACTGGAACACCAGAAGGCAGGTTCAGAGATAGTGTCTAAATACTCCGAGGAAGTTGAGCTTGAAGTGTGTTTGGAAACCTCAGAAGTTGGAATATACTGAAGCAAAGATTCTTAGACTGGGACTTTCTGCCTGCCTGGAAAAGGCCGCCTAGCTAGGGGTGAAGTCAAATGGGGTAAACTACGAGAGTTGTCTAACATCACTCATCTCAGCCCAGAGATCTTGAGAGATCATTAAGATTCCAGAATATAAGGGCTTCATACACTCAGAGTTACTACATTCCTAAGTAATGCGGGCATCACAGATGTCTTTTGGTGTCTTCTTCCAGAAGCATCCCGATGGCCAAAACCTCATTTGCTTACTCTTCAGGTATCTACTGACTACATAATGTGTGGTAGAGTGGGCACTTAGTAAATTATGTTAAGATGAGCTAATGAGTGAATACAACTACAGAGAAGCATCCAGGTCATTTTGATACATGTTCAAATTTGAGAACCACTGGGTTAGAGTCTAGATACAGGGCTTTCATTAGAGCTTCTGAAGCTAAGGCTGGGGAAATGTGGCCAGAGTGCTTCAAAGTTTATATCAGGAACTATTCTTGATTCCATTCTTCTTTATCCCACATAATATATGCTATAAATAATACATGCTGTAAATAACACTCATCAAGTTCTGGACATCTTTCCATTTTCAAAAATAATTTTTAAATCGAGGCAGAACATATAAACAATAAAGTAGATAAATCTTAAATATACAGACTGAGAACTTTTTATGTAATGAACACACAGATCAAGATATAGATCATTTCCAGTATCCCTGGAAGCTTCCTTTATGCCCCTTTTCAGTCAATATCTATATCTTGGGTAACCATGAATCTGATTTGAATCACCATAAAGTATTGCCTGTTCTTAAAATTCATAAAAATACATGACTTCTTTCACTCAACATGATATCTGTGAAATTTATTCACATGGTGCAATGTATCAGTAGTTCATTATTTTTGTTGTGTAGTACTCCATTGTAGGAATACGTCAGTTTATTTACCCATTCGTCTGTTGCTAGGCATTTGGGAGGTTTGCACTACTAAGAATGTTTGCTATTGTATATAAAGCTGTCACATACATTCTCATACATGCCTTCTCGTAGAATGAGGTGCTTATTTCTCTTCGGTATTACTGGGATTGGAACGTGCATTGCGGTGATTATGTGTGTGTGTGTGTGTGTGTGTGTCTGTGTGTGTGTGTGTGTTCAGGTTTATCAAACCATTTTCTAGGGTAGATTAATCAATTTGCATTCTCACTAAAAATGTTTGTGAGTTCCACCTGTTCCATATCCTCTCCACCAATTGGTATTATCAGACTGTTTCATTTTAGACATTCAATAATTGTGTAGTATCTCACAGTGGCTCTAATTTGCGCTTATCTAATTAGTAATGATGTTGGACACCTTTTCACGTGTCTTTCAGAATCTGCATATAATCTTTTGTGAACAGAGCTACATGTTTCAACATATACCTCAAAATCATTAGCATAAATGTTAAAAGAGCAAGTTGGGGAATGACACATATCATATAATACCACTTATATAAAGATTTTAATTTTTTTTCCAACGTTTATTTATTTTTTTGGGACAGAGAGAGACAGAGCATGAACGGGGGAGGGGCAGAGAAAGAGGGAGACACAGAATCGGAAACAGGCTCCAGGCATCAGCCCAGAGCCCGACGCGGGGCTCGAACTCACGGACCGCGAGATCGTGACCTGGCTGAAGTCGGACGCTTAACCAACTGCGCCACCCAGGCGCCCCTAAAGATTTTAAACATGTGAAATGATATTGATTATGGGTATATCCCTGTAAAGAAAAGGTAGAAAAATATGCATGGGGATTGAAACCACCAAAATTAAGATAGACTGAGGAGACATGAAAAGAGGGGAATGGGATTTGGGTGGATAAACAGAAAACCTCAAGTGAATTTATAATGTTTTATTTCATTAAAGAAAATCTGAGCAAAAACAAAAAATATTCAGTTTTATCTCTTCTGGGTATTAGGTTACGTGAGTATTTTAATATGATTCTCTATTCTTATCTGTAAGTTTAAAATAATTAATTTGGGGCACCTGGGTGGCTCAGTCAGTTAACCATCCGACTTCGGCTTAGGTCACGATCTTGTGGTTCATGAGTTCAAGGCCTGCATTGGGACTCTGTGCTGATAGCGCAGAGCTTGGAGCCTGCTTCAGATTCTGTGTCTCCCTCTCTCATTCTCTCTTCCCCTCCCCTCCCCCTCCTTCTCTCAAAAGTAAAATACACTAAAAATTTTTTTAAATAATTAATTTACACATTGGGGTACATGTATCCCTTTGAATTAGTATTTTTTTATTCTTTGGGTAAATACCTAGTAGTGCAATTGCTGGGTCATAGGGTAGTTCTAACTTTTTGAAGAACCTGCACACTGTTCTCCAGAGTGGCTGTACCAGTTTGCATTCCTACCAACAGTGGAAGAGGGTTCTCCTTTCTCCACATCCTTGCCAACATCTGTTTTTCTTGTGTTGTCAATTTTAGCTATTTTGACAGGTGTGAGGTGGTAACTCACTGTAATTTTGATTTGCATTTCCCTGATGATGAGTGATGTTGAGCATCTTTTCATGAGTCTGTTGGCACCTTGACGTTTATAACAGCATTATCTATAACAGTCAAACTATGGAAACAGCCCAAATATCCACTGACTGATGAATGGATAAAGAAGATATCACGAAAAAAAAAAGAAAAAATATATATATAATGGAATATTACTCAGCCATAATATATGATGGTTACAGTCATAATATATAACTGATGGTTACCAGAGGGAGGTGGGTGGGGGGATGGGTGAAATAGGTATGGGGATTAAGGAGTGCACTTGTGATGAGCACCAGGTGATGTATGGAAGTGTTGAATCACTATATTGTACACCTGAAACTAGTATTACACTGTATGTCAACTATACTGTAATTTAAATAAAAACTTTTAAAAAGTAGCTTAAAAATAAGACAAAAAACATTCGGGTATATGCAAAGGCAAAGAGAATGATGAGTAATTTGTTAAAAAAGAGAATTGAAAGGAGAATTGACCCGATTTCTTCGTCCAATAACAGATTGGGACTAGAAGATCCTGAAGGACCTTTTTATCTCTGACATCTACTGATTCCTAAAGAGTACTATGAAGTTTATACCTATATTGCAGTATGACCAATAGCGATAATGTTGATAACCTACAGTCTTAGTATATTTCTCTACCAACCAAAATGCTTTCTATCTAAGAACACATCATTCCTATAAAGCAGACAGGGAGAAGTATATTATCCCATTTTATGGATGAAGAAATTGAGGCATACCAGAGTGATATTTGATGGGAAGTTAAGCTCACAGAGTCTTGTAAAATACCACTAACAAAATTATATGGGGCTGGGGTGGATAATGAAAAGGAATAAACATAACAACAAGTTTAAATTTCAACAGTTTTGAAGACCATACCATTCATAATAAATTTATCTGGCATTCGAATTTATCCATTCATTCCTTCATTCATAAATTCATTAAACAAACATTAACTGAATCTTTTTTAAATGGCAGGAATTGTGCTAAGACAGGAACTAACAGCACTAGTTGGGTGAAAATAGGTAAGTGAAATTTATGATGATTGGTGGTAGGTATGGAGTTAAGCAGAAGTATGTATATGTATGTGTATGTACACGCACACACAGGGATACGGAGTTCCAGGAGACCGGGAGATGGACTGTTTGGTGTGTTTGTGTATTAAATGAGTGTGTATAAAGTAAGGGAATCTAATATCTTAATACTGTTACTTGGTATTAAGTTTTCCTGAAAAGTTTCAGAGGTATTCTACTCTTCTCCTTTAATTATTTTAAGTCATTAACCTGGAAACAGCATATCTTGAAAACAGAAAATTAATATTCAGTTTTCAAGGATGAATTGAGAATTATGTGGTGAATTAAAAAAACACACATATACGTACACAACACAACCACAGTGTGAAGCTTCTTTAGTTTTTGTGTTTAACATGATATATTTTTCAGTGGGTAGTGTTAATCTTCTCGAAACAAAACTAATAACCTCCTGGAAGATTAAAAATGCATAACTATTAACATTTAATAAGATTGCCAAGACTTTTTTATCCTTATTAACAAACAAATGTATCTGTGGAAGTGAGAGAAATAGCAGATTCCCTGGAGGAAAACATTTCTAACAATTAGGTATCTTTTGTGAGAAACCCAGAAAAGGTATGACTGATTGCCTTCTTGGATTAAACTGAGGGTACAAATGAAAAATAAATTAAGTACAGATGTTCAGTATATTGAGATTAATTTTATTCTTGTGGGTACCATTTTCTTAGCTGCTTGGACAAACAGCAATTTGTTTCCAGAGAAGTGAGTATGTGTCAAAAGTAAGTAAGCCAATCAGCACGGTTCAATTAAGTTTTTCCCACATATGTGTTCTGAAACCAGATAAACGTTTCTAATAAACAAAATGTCTGGTATTTGTATTAATAATGACTTTCTATATAAGTAATCCAAAGTATATTCATTCATTCAGCCAAGACAGGTCAGACACTGTGTTAGGTTCTAGGGGATTCAAAAATAAAGAAAACAAAGTTCTTGCCTGGAGATCCAGTCCAGTGGGAAAGAGACAAGTGAGCAATTATTACAGTACAAGATAATGGGGCTCTAATGGAGACATGAACAACATGCTATGGGAACAAGAGTTTTTCCTACTAATCACCTAATGAAAGATACATAATTAGGTCACTATCACAAAAAAAGCAAAAAGATAGTAAATAACATATGAGAATGGTTGATCTTCAGGTCAGTAGTAATAAATGACTATTTACATGGTATGGCTGTTGATACTTTATAAAATGCTTAGATATAAAAGGTAGATACCTTTATATCTATATCTAAGGCTTTATATCTAAGGCCAGCTTTAATTATCACTTGGTATCTTTGTTAACGATCTTTGTAGACAACTTATGAGCAGGAATCATGTCTTTCATCTTTGTATTCCAAAGCCTTAGCACAGCACCTGTTACACAGTAACAGTTTGAATATATTTTGAATGAATGCATTCATGCACATATACATGAATACTGATGATTATGCAAATAGCACACTTCTGAGTTCACAGATAACAGAACCGAATGGGATAGACAAGCCTTGAGAAGAATATTTGATATCTGATAGATCAGAGAGGGTGACTAAACAAAGACAAATGAAGTTTAATAGGTATCAGTATGGAGAGTACTTTTTCACCACAGACATATGTGATTCATTTTTTTATATTCTCTCTAGGTGCATAATCATGACTACATAGTAGACATTTGGCAACTATGGAATGGATGAACAGTTCTACCTCCACAATATATCTCTTAGACCAAATTCCTTCTCTCTATTGGCCTGAACTGTAATAACTTTCTATGTACCTCCTCTCTCTTCCTCTTCCAAAAGAGCTTTAGTTGTCGTATTTGTCTCCCTAAAGTACTATTATGGTGTAACTTTCATTTTTAAATTTTCTAAGTAGCTCCCTCGCATTCAGGACCCTTTATTTATTTATTTATTTATTTATTTATTTATTTATTTATTTAATTTTTGAGAGAGGGAAAGAGAGGACGTGAGCAGGGGAAGAGCAGAGAGAGAGAGAGAGGGAGACAGAGAATCCCAAGTGGGCTTCATGCTGTCAGTGCAGAGCCTGACGTGGGGCTTGCTCCTGTGAACCATGAGATCATGACCTGAGCCAAAATCAAGAGTTGGATGTTCAACTGACTGAGCCACCCAGGTGCCCTAGGACTCTTTATTTAAAAACCATAATTAAAAACAAAACAAAAAAAGGATTGGAGGTACACAGTATAAAAGCCTGGCACTGGAACACAGCAGACACTAATTGGCTAAAAATTAATGAGCTAGGTTGTCCTGGGACAATTAGTTATTCATATGTTTTAAAATGAGAATAGATCCCTATACAAAAATCAACTTGTTATGTATTAAAGACTTACACAGGAAAGAAAACATAGGACAGTTTTAAAACAATCTCTGCTTAGCTCTTTGGTCTCCCAGCTGCTGTTTACTGCTGGGTTTCTTTGAGCCTCGCCCAGCACAAGCACAGATTAGGAATCTGCTAACAATTAGTAAAAAATCTGTACCCAGATTTTCAAGTTCTTTCTCTGCGGTTCCCTCCTCTCCAGGATTTTGCCCTTTCACCTTCCAGCAACTGCTAACTCCAGACTCTACCTGTGGTTTCTCAGCCTCATAAGATAATCACTTCCTGCTAGGGTTGTATTCTTTTGTGTCCTACTTTGGAAGATGCCTTGAAGGAGATAAATGTGGTGTTCATTTCCCATGATTCTCTTCTCCGAATGATTGTAATTTCTTAGATCCTGCTTATGCTGACTGCTCACAATGCCTTCAAACTATGTACATATATTTTGTTCAGTTTTTATAAATGTTTTTGGTGGATAGGTTATTCTAAAATAAGTGGTCATGGCAAGAACTGATGCCTAGTCATGAGAGTCTCTTACTGATTGTTCATTTTTCTGATTTCTTCTATCTTTAACCATTCCATTAATGGTTAATTTACATGGTGTTTCTAATGATGCCAATATCGGTTTCTGAGGGAATAAATCTGTTTATCATTTCTTCTGACTCTCATTCATGGTAGATTCCTTCCTCAAATGTTTGGTGATCTTTCACTGTGAGATCTTGTTTGGTCTATGCAATATGGGAGAATCCTGGTTTGGGGTGAAGATGTTTGCTCTAAAGAAAATTTGTGTCTGTATCTGCTCAGAGGCAGGGTGTCCCAGGTGTGACCTGGGTCATGTCATCTCCAACTATTCTTTGAAAATTATTTCTAGATCCTTCACATTCTTATTCCTGCCTGGTCTATACTAGCTCTGATTTTGAAAAATAATGGTGCTTTTGCATAAAGCACAAAATCAAACACAAAACCCAGTTTTGATCTGGACAGAGCAGAATATTAAAGAATTATGACCACTCTTGTTCTGGAAATTCTACTAGTGTTAGTATAGCCTAAAGATACATTTCCGCTTTTGACAAATATGCAAAAACAAACCGCAATACAGAGAAAGGGGGAAAAGGAGGAAATGTATAATTATCAGATAGTCAAAAGACCACGAAACTGGCTATTTCTGAAATCAGCTATGTAAATTGTGACATGTAAATATAGTTCTATTTATTCTTTGATGCTGTAGAAAGTCACAATTTAAAAAATAAAGGAGGGGCGCCTGGGTGGCGCAGTCGGTTAAGCGTCCGACTTCAGCCAGGTCACGATCTCGCGGTCCGTGAGTTCGAGCCCCACGTCGGGCTCTGGGCTGATGGCTCGGAGCCTGGAGCCTGTTTCCGATTCTGTGTCTCCCTCTCTCTCTGCCCCTCGCCCGTTCATGCTCTGTCTCTCTCTGTCCCAAAAATAAATAAACGTTGAAAAAAAAAAAATAAAGGAGTGGGGTGCCTGGCTGGCTCAGTTTGGCATCCGACACTTGATTTCAGCTCATGTCACGATCTCACAGTTGTGAAACTGAGCCCCACCTCTGGCTCCGCACTAGGCATGGAGCCCGCTTAAGATTCTCTCTTCCTGTCCCTCTGCCTCTCCCCCATGCTCGCTCTTTCCCTCTCTCTGTCAAAATAAACAAACAAACAAAGAAAAAATAAAGGAGAAACAAAAAGCAAAAGAAAACAATGCACTGTACCTTGTGAAGACTTATAACTAACCCAATTTCTCAGCCTTTTTTGTCACACTACACCTCTACAAAGATGACAGGGCTGTAGGCTCATTGACTCAAACCCCCAGTTTTTTCACATGACCCACTTGATGTGAAGCTACCTACATTTTTGAAGTTGGGTTTTAAATCTACATGAACCACAATGAAAAATCTAAAGTGTATCAAATTCTTAATACTAGGGCTATTTCCAATCTGAAATGTTTACTTTTTTATGATAACAAGTTAAATGGAGTCACCCCTCCTGAGTGAATAATTTTTATAGCTGACAAGCCTAGGTGAAAGGTTACAAATACCTGAACAGTAGTTAAAACAGAAATTGAAAATGAGGGAGATTTTTTAAAAAATTACTATAATGAAAAGCAAATTCAAGAGCAATAACTTTGGGAATAACCTGACAGACCTAACTGATCACAGCATATAACTAGCATATTCAGTAGTATCTCTTAATGTCAGTCTCTTTTTATGTAGTCAACTAATGAAAAAGGTATTTTTCTAACCCCTCAATTAATCAGCTATATCTGGTTCACATTTTTTAATGGGAAATAACTCTAATAGTTTCTGCTGGATCTAGCTAATTTTTATTGCTTTTTATTCCAAAAATATATGTCTAAAATAACAAAAAGAAAAATATCAGGCACTGGAAATATATCTTATACACCATAATTTTACAGAGGGAAAAATCATTTTCAGATAAAGAAGTCTTTAAATAAATTTATAAGCTTCCCATTTTAATTTTTTGATATGTTTAATCTCAAAAATCTCAGCTCTTGACAATGTCTTTAACAAACCTGAAATTATTTATACTGGCAATACAGTTTTAGATTTTTAAAAAGGTGAAATACATTTAGAAAATAAATTTCTTTTATGCTTAATGCCCATACTTTAAGAGAGACTGCAACTTTTTGTTGTAAAAGATAATTAATAGTTGTGAGGGGGAAATTTTTAAACAGTAAAAAGTACCAAAATTCATACATATTACCAATGTTAAAACTCAACCACTATTAATATCTTAGTGTTTTTTATTTATTTATTTTTTCAACGTTTTTTAATTTATTTTTGGGACAGAGAGAGACAGAGCATGAACGGGGGAGGGGCAGAGAGAGAGGGAGACACAGAATCAGAAACAGGCTCCAGGCTCCGGGCCATCAGCCCAGAGCCTGACGCAGGGCTCGAACTCACGGACCGCGAGATCGTGACCTGGCTGAAGTCGGACGCTTAACCGACTGCGCCACCCAGGCACCCCACTTAGTGTTTTTTAAAAAATATTTTAATGTTTATTTATTTTTGAGAGAGACAGAGCGCGAGCAGGAGAGGGGCAGAGAGAGAGGGAGACACAGAATCCAAAACAGGCTCCAGGCTCTGAGCTGTCAGCACAGAGCCCATCATGGGGCTCAAACTCACAAACTGCGAGATCGTAACTTGAGCTGAAGTTGGTCGCTCAACTGACTGAGCCACCAAGGCACCCTCTTAGTGTTTTTCTTTTTGGTCTTTGCTTTTTGCTTTTTCCCTATGCATAAATCGATTTGTAATGTGGTCAGTCATAGTATACATACAATTTTTATTACTTTTCCCTGACTTAATCTTAGATCATAAAATGAATTCCATTGCTTAAGGAATGCGGAAAAGTGAATAGGGCCACTCATGATTATCTGTGCTTTATTCTCTGCAGTATAGACTGCTTCCAGAGAGAACAAATGGAACTAAGAGTCACATACTTGTGATTTCTTTACCATCTGTCTATTCCATAGTCCCATTAATCAATGTACAAATATCTCACAAAAGGTTTACACTTCAAAGGAATTTAACTTCTCACCTTTTGAGCTGCAAGATGGAGGGCCGTTCTCTGGCTGTGGTCAGTTTTATTAACATCTGCTCCTGCCTTCAGGAGAGCATCTGCACAATCCAGTCTGTCAGCCAACACACAGTACATGAGTGGTGTCCTCCCAAATTGATCTTCTTTGTCTTTAAGGGCAGAGTTTCCTATGAGTATAAGAAAACAGTGGCCTTTGGTAATTGTTGTTGTTATTACTAGTATAACTAGGAATACATTTGCCAACTTTATTATCAAGCTTTGTGTTAAAAGCATGAAATATATGCCATTTTTACTTACCCGATGAGACAGATATCACTACCCCCGTATTATAGGAAACTGAGACTCTGAGAAGTTAAGGAACCAGTTTATATTATACCGAACGTAGGTAGAGCTAAAACTCAAACTGATAATTGATTCTGAAGGCCATATTCTTGGGGCTTCTGAATAACTCAGTCAGTTAAGCATCCAACTTTTGCTCAGGTCATGATCTCACAGTTTGTGGGTTCAAGCCCTGCGTCGGGCTCTGTGCTGATGGAGCCTGGAGCCTTCTTTGGATTCTGTGTCTCCCTTTCTCTCTGCCCCTCCCCTGCTTGTGCTCACTCTCTCTTTCTCTCTCTCTCTCTTTCAGAAATAAAAAAATAAATATTAAAAAAATAAAGACCATATTCTTAACTACCATGTTATGCTGAATTACCATTGTGAGATACGGAGCTACTTATTTTCCCCTCTCACTCCTTTCTTTTGTGTAGACCATACACTACACGTTGTGGTATCCTTTTACAAGGGATACAAAACTGAATCATGATTGGCTTCCCATTACAATATGGAGCAAGTGCATACTACCCTGATCCTTCCTCTAATGACAGCTAAAAACCCAGGCAAAATACATGAAAGGTTGAGAAAAGGAGACAAACTAGGGACTGTGGAACTCAGGGAACAACCTAATGGTGAGTTCCCTGTATTCCTTTCCCTTTCTTTCTTTCTTTCCTTTTTTTTTTTTTTTCCTTCTAAAGACAGCCTGGGTGCTAAAGTAACCCACAACCAGAAACACCAATGGGTAGATACAAAATTCCCCAGGAAGCCTGCTCTCTCCAGGATTGGGAATAGGGTAGCCCTGGGAGACTCAACCCTGTTGATTATACTTGCTCTACTCAAAGCACATACAGTGAAAGAAACTGTACCTCTTTTCCCCCCTACTAGGCATGGCAGAGACTGTGGAGAGGAGCCCTATAAACCATCATGCCCTGCATTAAGAAAAGGATAGCAATGACGTAGTATCCTAGCCCTTTCCAACTAGATCAGTGTGGAGGATTATGGAGAGGAAGAGGCTGGAGAAAGCAATTTTTTAAATTGGTGCATGAAGTCATAAACAACTCTGGGCAGTCCATGTGTCAAACTAACCAGAATCAAAGTAGCCAAAGTTTTGAGAAGTGAACTCTGGGTAGAATACTGTCGAGGTTCTAAATTAGCTTGGGTAGCACACACGTAGGGCAGACCAGAAGATCCCTGTAAGAGCTATGGAAACTAACATGACATTTGAACCATAGTCCACAATTTTGGAACAGAAAGTTCATTCTAAACCAAAACAGACTGTCAGTCTATTAAAATAGGAGATTATTAAATACGATCCGGAGTCTCATAACAAAATACACAAAATGTCCAGGATATAATCCAAAATTATTAGATAAACCAAGAGCCAGAAAAACATTAAACAAAAAGAGACAATCGATAGGCACAAATACTGTGATGATATAGATACTAGAATTATCAGACAAGGATTTTAAAGTAACTATGATAAAAATGCTCCAACAAGCAATTATGAACATTCTTGAAACAAATGGAAAAATACAAAGTCACAGCAAAGAAAGACAGAATATAAAGATGAACCAAAGGAAAATTTCGGAATAATAAATAGTTTAATAAACAAGTAAATAACCAAATAAAATAACTAAAATAAAAACCTCACTGAATGGAGATGACAGAGGAAAGAATCACTGAACTTGATGACAGACCAATAAATATTATGCAATCTGACGAAATGATAGAAAAGACAGAAACAAAAACAATCAGTGAGTGTCAGGGCTCCATGGGACAATAACAAAGTACCTACCATTCATATCACCAGAGTTCCAGAAAGAGAGGAAAAAGAATGAAGGGCTAAAAACATACTTGAAGGAGTAATGGCTGGAAATAGCCCAAATTTGATGAAAGACACAGAACTACAGATTTAAAAAGCTGAGCAAAACTCAAACAGAATAAACCCCAAGAAATCCATGCTGAGTCAATCATAATCAAAACTTGAAAACTAAAGAAGAAAAAAATCATGACAGCAGCCAGAGAGAAGAACATATTATAAGGGAAAAACTATTCAAGTCACAATGTATTTCTCATGAGAAACTATTGACAGAACATTTTTCAAGTGTTGGGGGTAAGGGTGGAGATGAGCTGTCAAACAAGAATTCTATAGCCAGTGCTTGCCTGGGCTGAGGAATAAATAAGGCAGGCATTTTTTTTTTTTTTTTTTTTTTTTATTTTTTATTTTTTTATGAAATTTATTGACAAATTGGTTTCCATACAACACCCAGTGCTCATCCCAAAAGGTGCCCTCCTCAATACCCATCACCCACCCTCTCCTCCCTCCCACCCCCCATCAACCCTCAGTTTGTTCTCAGTTTTTAAGTCTCTTATGCTTTGGCTCTCTCGCACTCTAACCTCTTTTTTTTTTTTTTTCCTTCCCCTCCCCCATGGGTTCCTGTGAAGTTTCTCAGGATCCACATAAGAGTGAAACCATATGGTATCTGTCTTTCTCTGTATGGCTTATTTCACTCAGCATCACACTCTCCAGTTCCATCCACGTTGCTACAAAAGGCCATATTTCATTTTTTCTCATTGCCACGTAATATTCCATTGTGTATATAAACCACAATTTCTTTATCCATTCATCAGTTGATGGACATTTAGGCTCTTTCCATAATTTGGCTATTGTTGAGAGTGCTGCTATGAACATTGGGGTACACGTGGCCCTATGCATCAGCGCTCCTGTATCCCTTGGATAAATTCCTAGCAGTGCTATTGCTGGGTCATAGGGTAGGTCTATTTTTAATTTTCTGAGGAACCTCCACACTGCTTTCCAGAGCGGCTGCACCAATTTGCATTCCCACCAACAGTGCAAAAGGGTTCCCGTTTCTCCACATCCTCTCCAGCATCTATAGTCTCCGGATTTGTTCATTTTGGCCACTCTGACTGGCGTGAGGTGATACCTGAGTGTGGTTTTGATTTGTATTTCCCTGATAAGGAGCGACGCTGAACATCTTTTCATGTGCCTGTTGGCCATCCGGATGTCTTCTTTAGAGAAGTGTCTATTCATGTTTTCTGCCCATTTCTTCACTGGGTTATTTGTTTTTCGGGTGTGGAGTTTGGTGAGCTCTTTATAGATTTTGGATACTAGCCCTTTGTCCGATATGTCATTTGCGAATATCTTTTCCCATTCCGTTGGTTGCCTTTTAGTTTTGTTGGTTGTTTCCTTGGCTGTGCAGAAGCTTTTTATCTTCATAAGGTCCCAGTAATTCACTTTTGCTTTTAATTCCCTTGCAATAAGGCAGGCATTTGAGGGGTCATAGCTAAAGGGTATACAGGGTTTCTTTGGGGAGTAATAAAGTTGTTCTAAAATTAATCATGGTGATGTTTGTACAACTCTGAATATACAAACTCACTGAATTGTACTTTAAATTGGTGAATTGCGTGGTATGGATGTATGGCAAATTTCAATAAAGCTGTTACAAATAGCCCCACTACATATAAATTAAAATTGAAAACTAAAAACATTTAAGAAATTCAGAGGAAGACAGGAAAGGGGAAAAAACAGGAATGGAAAACAGTGTTTACAAACAGTAAAGACATAATAAACTAGAAATCTTAAATCTTAACACCAATAATTACATTAAAGGTAAATGACAAAAAATACACCAATGAAAAAAGAGGTGGATATAAAACAAAGACCCAACTATATGCTATTTATAAAAAAACTCATTTGAAATATAATAAGTAGATTCAAAGTAAAACAATGAGCACAGATATGCTATATAAGTGCTAGTTAAAAGAAAGCTGATTAATATCAGATATTAAATCTGGTAAAATAGACTTCAAAGCAAAGACAATTACCGGGGGCAAACAGAAACATTATATAATGATAAAGGGATCAATTCACCAAGAATACATAACAATCTGTACTAAATGTGTATGTACCAAATCACAGAGCTTCAAAATAGAAGCACCAAAAACTGATAGATGTGAATGAAACATTTGAAAAATTTACAATTATAATGGGTAACTTCAATACCCTTCTCTCTCTCAATAATTGGTTGAACTACTAAAATGAAAAGCAGTGATGACAGAAAAAAAAACTGAATACCATTAAAGCAGCAGGATATAACTGATATTTATTGATCATGTCACTTAACAACAGCCACATATATAACCTTTTAAAACACCAAAAAAACCCTGCAAAAAAACAAAAAAACAACCCACCGATGGGACCATTCACCAAAATAGACCATATAGTGGGTCATAAAACAAACATTAACAGATTTAAAGAAGTGAAGTCATACAGGGGTGCCTGGGTCACTCAGTCAGTTGGGTGTCCGACTCTTGATTTTGGCTCAGGTCATGATCGAACTCAGGTTCAGGAGTTTGAGCCCCACCCTGGATTCTCTCTCTCCCTCCGTCTCTCTGCCCCTCCCCCTCTTGTGCTTGCTCGCGCTCTCTCTCTCTCTCTCTCTCTCTCAAAATAAATAAATAAACTTTATTTTTTTTTCAACTTATCAAAAAGAATATTTTATTTATTTTTTTAATGAAATTTATTGACAAATTGGTTTCCATACAACACCCAGTGCTCATCCCAAAAGGTGCCCTCCTCAATACCCATCACCCACCCTCTCCTCCCTCCCACCCCCCATCAACCCTCAGTTTGTTCTCAGTTTTTAACAGTCTCTTATGCTTTGGCTCTCTCCCATTCTAACCTCTTTTTTTTTTTTTCCTTCCCCTCCCCCATGGGTTCCTGTTAAGTTTCTCAGGATCCACATAAGAGTGAAACCATATGGTATCTGTCTTTCTCTGTATGGCTTATTTCACTTAGCATCACACTCTCCAGTTCCATCCACATTGCTACAAAAGGCCATATTTCATTTTTTCTCATTGCCACGTAATATTCCATTGTGTATATAAACCACAATTTCTTTATCCATTCATCAATTGATGGACATTTAGGCTCTTTCCATAATTTGGCTATTGTTGAGAGTGCTGCTATGAACATTGGGGTACAAGTGGCCCTATGCATCAGTACTCCTGTATCCCTTGGATAAATTCCTAGCAGTGCTATTGCTGGGTCATAGGGTAGGTCTATTTTTAATTTTCTGAGGAACCTCCACACTGCTTTCCAGAGCGGCTGCACCAATTTGCATTCCCACCAACAGTGCAAGAGGGTTCCCGTTTCTCCACATCCTCTCCAGCATCTATAGTCTCCTGATTTGTTCATTGTGGCCACTCTGACTGGCGTGAGGTGATACCTGAGTGTGGTTTTGATTTGTATTTCCCTGATAAGGAGCGACGCTGAACATCTTTTCATGTGCCTGTTGGCCATCCGGATGTCTTCTTGAGAGAAGTGTCTATTCATGTTTTCTGCCCATTTCTTCACTGGGTTATTTGTTTTTCGGGTGTGGAGTTTGGTGAGCTCTTTATAGATTTTGGATACTAGCCCTTTGTCCGATATGTCATTTGCGAATATCTTTTCCCATTCCATTGGTTGCCTTTTAGTTTTGTTGGTTGTTTCCTTTGCTGTGCAGAAGCTTTTTATCTTCATAAGGTCCCAGTAATTCACTTTTGCTTTTAATTCCCTTGCCTTTGGGGATGTGTCGAGTAAGAGATTGCTACGGCTGAGGTCAGAGAGGTCTTTTCCTGCTTTCTCCTCTAAGGTTTTGATGGTTTCCTGTCTCACATTTAGGTCCTTTATCCATTTTGAGTTTATTTTTGTGAATGGTGTGAGAAAGTGGTCTAGTTTCAACCTTCTGCATGTTGCTGTCCAGTTCTCCCAGCACCATTTAAAGTTAAAGAGGCTGTCTTTTTTCCATTGGATGTTCTTTCCTGCTTTGTCAAAGATGAGTTGGCCATACGTTTGTGGGTCTAGTTCTGGGGTTTCTATTCTATTCCATTGGTCTATGTGTCTGTTTTTGTGCCATAAATAAACTTTAAAGAAAGAAGTGAAATCATACAAAGCATATTCTTTGACAATAATGTAATTAAATTACAAATCAATAACAGAAATATAATGGGAAATCACTGAATATTTGGGAATTAAACATCACACAGATAATCCATGAGTTGAAGAGAGTATCTCAAGGGAAATTAAAAAACATAATTAAATGAATGAAAATAAAAGTACTGTTGTAAGGTTCATACTCTACACATGAGGGGACTTAGAAGAAAATATACGGCATTGAATACTTGTATTACAATAGAACAATAGGTTCAAATCAATGATCTATACTTCTACCTTAGGGCACTAAAAAAAGAAGACCAAATTTAATCCAAATCAAGCAGAGGAAGTACATAATAAGATAAGAGCAGAGATCAATGAAATTAAAATTAGAAAAACACTAGAAAAAAATCAATGAAACTAAAAGTTGGCTCTTGGAAAACATTGAAATTGATAAATCTCTGATCAGAGTGATCATTAAAAACAGAGCAGATAGAAATTTCCAATATCAGAAATGAAAGCAGGTACAACACTACAGAGCCTGAAGTCATTAAATGGAAAATAGGGAAATATTATGAACAATTTTATGCCCATAAATTCAAATTTAAGTTAAATGGCCGAAAAAGGACACTTAGATCAATAGGACAGAATTGAGAGTACTGAACAGACTCATATATGTATATGATCAGTTGATTTTTGACAAAGGTGCAAAGGCAAACCAATGGATAATCTTTAATAAATGGTGCTGGGAAAACCTGGACATCCATACACAAAACTAAAAAAATGAACAAACCAAAAACTTTCCCTATATTTTTCACCATATACAAAAATTATCTCAAAGTGAATCATAATCTTAAATGTAACACCTTTATAACTATATAAAACTCTTAGAAGTAAACAAAAATGACAATCTCTGTGACCTTGAGTTAGACGAAGATTTCTTAGACACGATACTAAAGAACAATTCATTAAAAAATCAATAAATTGGATTTCACCCAAATTAAAAATGCTGTTTGAAAGACACTGTTAAGAAAACGGCAAGACAAGCCACAAATTGGGAGAAAATATTTGCAAAACACATATCTGATAAAGTCTTCTACCTAGAATAAACCAACAAAACTGAAAGGCAATCTATGGAAGGGGAGAAGATATTTGCAAATGACATATCTGATAAAGGGTTAGTATCCAAAAAATATAAAGAACTTATAAAATTCAACACCCCCCAAAAAAAGAGTTCTTACAACTGAATAATAAAAAAATACAACTGAATAATAAAAAGGCAGATAATGAAATTAAAAGATGGGTAAAAGTTTTAAAGAAAAATTTCACTGAATACACATGTAGAAAGATGCCAAACATCATTAATACACAGGGAAATATAAATTCAAACCATGATGTGATGCCATTACACATCTATTAGAATGGTTAAAACAAAACCAAAACTAAAAACAAACCTGACAATACCAAACACTGGTGACGATACAGAACAATGAGAACTCTCAGCCATCACTGGTAGGAGTTCAAAATGGTATAGCCACTACAGAAAACTGCCAGTTTCTCATTAAGTTAAACATAGACTTACTACATGGCCCAATAATCTCTTTCCTAGGTGTTTACTCAGGAGAAACAAAAGCATGAAAGCTGATATTCACATAAAAACTTGTATTTGGACATTTAAGGAAGTCTCATTCATAATTGCTAAAAACTGGAAATAATCCCAATTGCCCTTCTAGTGGAGAATGACAAAAGAACTGTAGTCATCCATACAGTAGGATACTTCTCAGTAATAAAAAGGCATGAACTACTGACCTACTCAACCAGGAAAAAAATCTCAAATGTATTATACTAAGTGAAAGAACTCTGTTTCAAAGGATCCATATGGTATTCATTTACACCGCATACTTGGAAAGATAAAACTGTAGGGAGAGAAAACAGACCAGTGGTTACAAGGGCTGGGATGTGAAGACGGATTGATTATAAAGGGACACAGGGAAATTTGGGGGTGAGATGGAACTTGCCTATATTTTGATGGTGGTGATTACATGACTACATATTTGTTAAAATTAAGTAACTCTAGAGTAGCAAGGATTGGGGTTACTGTATTTAGTGTATTATGCCTCAATAAAGTTTACTTTAAAACAACAACAAAAGATACTTCCTGACATGTACTTTAAGTGAAAAAAAAAAAATTTCCTACTTTCATCACAGACAACGATCAGGTATTCATATATAAGTTGAGGGTAACCAAATACAAGTTGAAAACGAGGGAAGCCAGTTACTTTTAAGGTGCTTTGGCATAAACTCTGCTAAAGCTGTTCAAATGAAATATTTTTGAAGGGAAATATAAATGCTAGGAGAAGAAACAGAAGGTGTCACACTTCTGTTTTAGTTGTTTTGTGCCTGAGATTAAGCTACTGTGTTAGCTCTAAATATTTCAGTATAGGGGCACCTGGATGGCTCAGTTGGTTAAGTGCCCAATTTTGGCTCAGGTCATGATCTCGTGGTTTGTCAGTTCGAGTCCTGCGTCAGGCTCCGTGCTGACAGCTCAGAGCCTGGAGCGTGCTTCAGATTCTCTGTCTCCCTCTCTGCCCCTCCTCCGCTCGCACTCTGTCTCTTTCTCTCAAAAATGAATATAAATAAATAAATAAATAAATAAATAAATAAATAAATAAATAAAATATTTCAATATATATTTAAATCTTGGATGTGTTAGGACCCAGAAGTACTTTATAGTTTCTTAGGTAACTCGTTTTGCTGATTCACGTTTCCATGTATCCTGGTAATAAAGCAAGAGAGGTCATCACTTTTGAGATCTGAAAGAAACTTACAATTTGTGTATAACTCCTAGAGGAGGTAGGTGTTCTTTTTCAGAATCTCAGTTTGGGAGACAGAGGCAACTTCTGCATCTGATTCACCGTATCTGATAACAGAAGCCCCTGTGCTGAGTGGTAACACAGTGCTGGGTGTTATTCCCTCCACAATGTCTAATGTCTAATCCAGAAGTTTCCAGAGATTCTATCACTGCATTTATAGATAAGGACTCACTTAAACCCAAACTCATTAATAAAACTAAACCATATTATAGGTAGAGCATGTTCCTTTTATCATTTGAGCCCTGGTGGGGTTAAAATGAGACTTCTAGAGAATACGCAAACAAGACCAGTCTCTAGTTGTCTTTCATGACGGAAGGGCACTCTCTGCCACTGTATTGGCTTCCAGTGTTAAGCAAAGACAGCAGTATGTAGGATTAGCAAGATGATGGTAATTCAGGTTTAATTTCTCATTGGACATGTTACTGAGGGAGAAGATTTGGGAACTGCGGTCACAAGAACACATGTTCAGAAATGGAGGCAATCATCATGTACTGGGATAAGCCTACCTGACTAGGCTTCTTAGGGCCAAAGTGAAGTCAACACCATGGGGTTAATAGGTAACTGTACCTCCTAGGATATAGAACTTTAGGCCAATTGCTATGCTTTTCCCAAGTCTTCTGTAAGGTACAGGGAAACTTCAAGCCTCCTCTTCAATCCCTGAAATACTTGTTTTTGCGTGACTGGTTATTACACTTGCCGACAGAGAAGATTTAATTGGGTTATGTGGCCACCATCCAGTATGTTGTGCCTGCCTATGTGGCAGAATTTGTGTATTTGAGGAGTCTGAAAGCATGTATCCCCTATTCCTGATTAGAAAAGCAGCATTCAGCTTCATTTAGGTCCTGTTTTGAGTTGCTTTAGGGGATAGCGGCTCTATGGCTAGTTTCTGAGTAATGGGAATCCTATCAGGTTCTGAGCTTCCTGGCTAAAAGGGAATAATAACCGAGAGAGGCCTGCGCCTTTATTGACCTACCATCCCCCCTTCTTTAGTTCTCTCAATTACAGCATTCAGCCAATACCCGTCCAGTCTGCACAACAGCTTATTTTGATGTTTGAGTGAAATAATTTCCTGTTTGGAAGTGTTTGGTAACTGCAATACGTTGCACACATGTAGGGTTTGGGACGTAAACTCATATTCACTCTACAGCAGTGCACTTAAATTTGAATTGCTGCCAGGAGCAGCTAATATAGAAAGCAGCTGGCTAGTGTGCTCTGTTGTTTTAATTACTCTGGCGACTGTGGAGATAGCCTCTAATCCATGACCAAATGGTGCTTGCTTACCGGGGGCTGGCATTCTGCATGTGCTCAGCCTGAACATAGCTCAGAAAGCTGAGATGGGACCGTGACTGGAAGGCCACCGTTCCACAGCATGCAGTTATTTTAAGGCTAGCTGAAGCAGAAGAGTCTGGATGGTTAATGGGTTGGTACGTGCAGAAACCAGAGCTCCAACTTAGCAGTTAGAAGATATGACTGTCACTTACAGTGATAGCTGCTACCTAATAGCTACTGTGCCACACTGTCCGACACGAGCAAATCCAGCATTCTTTTTTTTTTAAGTTTACTTATTTTTGACAGAGAGAGAGAGAGAGAGAGAGAGTGCAAGCGTGACCTAAGGAGGGGCAGAAAGAGGAGACACAGAATCTGAAGCAGGCTCCAGGCTCTGAGCTATCAACACAGAGCCTGATGCGGGGCTTGAACCCATGAACCATGAGATCATGACCTGGGCTGAAGTCGAACGCTTAACCGACTGAGCCAACCAGGCGCCCCCAGCATTCTTTATTAACCTTTTATTTGCTTGTTGTAAAATGTTACCTGCGTGTGGCATCAAAGATGCGTTTCATCTGCTTTCGCCCACTTCATACATTACACCTTTTGTATTGCTACAATCTTGGGAAGGCGTTTGTGGTCATTTAAAAACCAAGGGCACCTGGGTGGCTCAGTTGGTTAAGCATCCGACTTCAGCTCAGGTCGTGATCTCATGGTTTGTGGGTTTGAGCCCCGCGTCGGGTTCTGTGCTGACAGCTCAGAGCCTGGAGCCTGCTTCAGATTCTGTGTCTCCCTCTGTCTCTGCCCCTCCCCAGCTCATGCTCTATCTCTCTCTCTCTCAAAAATAAATAAACACTGGGGCACCTGGGTGGCTCAGTCGGTTAGGCGTCTGACTTCAGCTCAGGTCATGATCTCACAGTCTGTGAGTTCGAGCCCTGTGTCATGCTCCGTGCTGACAGCTCAGAGCCTGGAGCCTGCTTCGGATTCTGTGTCTCCCTCTGTCTCTGCCCCTCCCCAGCTCATGCTCTCTCTCTCTCTCAAAAAAAAAAAATAAACACTGGGGCACCTGGGTGGCTCAGTCGGTTAGGCGTCTGACTTCAGCTCAGGTCATGATCTCACAGTCTGTGAGTTCGAGCCCCGTGTCAAGCTCTGTGCTGGTAGCTCGGAGCCTGGAGCCTGCTTCGGATTCTGTGTCTCCCTCTGTCTCTGCCCCTCCCCTGCTCATACTCTGTCTCAAAAATTAGTAAAAACATTAAAAAAAAATTTTTTTAATAAATATTAAAAAAATAAAAAAAACTATTTGCTTAGGGGCACTTGGGTGGCTCAGTTGGTTAAGCGTCTGACTCATGATTTTGGCTCAGGGCATGATCTCACGGTTCATGGGTTCGGGCAATGTGGAGCTTGCTTGGGGTTCTCTCTTTGTCCCTTTCTCTCCCTCTCAAAATAAATAAATGTAAAAAAATAAAAACTATACGCTTATTGTTATAAAGGCAACATGGAAACAATAGAGAGAACATAGGATTCAAAATCAAATAAATTGGTTTGAGTCTCAGCTGTGCAGTTATTAACCTTACAACTAAATTTCTTAACTTCTGAGTCTCAGTGTCCTAACATATAAAATGAGAATTATAATAATAATAAAGGACATATTACATTTTGAGATCACTTGAGATTTTATAAAATATTATCACATATTATCTCATTATAGTTGTTGTGGTATCTTAAAATAGCATTTAAACTCATTGCTATTTTGAAATTATACTTGTTAGATCTTCCATTAGACCTTGCTATTTAATGTATCAATAAAATATGATTGTAGGTATATTGCAATATCATAATTTTAAAACAGTTTGATAACTGTACTTCAACATAGCTACTTTACTTTGGATCCCTATATACCATGTGTAAGCTCTTAAAAACATATTTTTGACAAGGGGTACATAAGCTTTACCAGATTGCCAAAAAGGTTAGGAAAAGTCCTATTTAGATAACCATTCAGTTCGCCAGTCAAGGTTTAGACCTAATCAGCTCTTCCTGTCTTGTGTTTCTCATTCTCTCTGTATCCATACATATGAATGTGCATGTGTACACAGAGATATCTCCACGCCTGGAGGATCCATAGTTTAGTAGTTAAAAGCATGAGCTTTGGAATCAGACTTCCAGGCTCTAATCTAAGTTCTGCTACTTACAGACAAGTCACTAAATCTCTCTACACCTCGGTTTCCTCACCTATAAAAGGAGGGTAATAAGAGTATTCAAAACTCTGTAGTGTTTTGCTGTTAAATGAGTTAATAAGTTGCAAAACACTTATATAGTGTCTGGCACATAGAACATGACTTTATGAAATGCTGGCTAATTTTATGACTATTATGAGTATGAGTACATACAAATATAGGCTGATAAACACACACACACACACACACACACACACACACACACACACGAGCTAACATTCATAAAACATTTAGTGACCCTAAAGTTTAAGGTCAAGGTTGAGGTAAAGTAAGATGTTAACCTGAAATAATGTCACTGGTCTGCTACTTATGAGTCTCCTTGCCATACTAAACTACTGTGCTCTTTTGGGATGAGCACTGGGTGTTGTATGGAAACCAATTTGACAATAAATTTCATATATTAAAAATAAAATAAAATAAAATAAAATAAAATGCCCAATTTAAACAGGTCAAAAAAAAAATAAACTACTGTGCTGGGAGAGGTCATAGTCAAAAAGAGAAAATAACTCAAGAGGTTTACACTTGTTTAGAACATGGATGGGGCATCAAAAGTTGTGGTATAATCAGAATGGTGTTGCCTTGTCACTTGACCACTCAACCCCAAACGCTATTAGCAGTGATGGTTCGATCAATCACTACGCACTATGCATATCTACAAATTATTCCGTTTAGTCTTCACAAAGAAAACAGTACTATTCTTCATGGCATTTAGTAATTTTTCATTTTGAGACATTTCTAAAACCATGTAAGCCTGGATCATTTTACTGTTAAGTCCAACCTGATAAAATAATAACAGTAACAAGGTCTTTTTATTGTCTACTATGTGTCAAGTATGATGCTGGATTTTTTTTTTTTTTGAGACATACTCAGCATATATCATTATGTTAGTTTCAGGTCGACTATATAATAATTTAATATTTGTATCTACTGCAAAATGATCACCACAGTGAGTCTAGTTAACATCTGTCACCACATAGTTACAAGTTTTTCTTGTGATGAGAACTTTTAAGATCTACTCTCTTAAAAACTTTCTTTTTTTCTCTCAGAAATTTTCAAATAAATGATACAGTATTATTAACTATAGTTACCCTTGATGTTTTACAGTCATTACCCCATTGAACGCTCACATAAAGCATTATGGTCTATGGTTTTCAGATGAGGATATTGAGGCTCAAAAAGATTAAGTGGCTTACCCAAGGTAATACAGCGAAGAAATGACAAAGCCAGAACTCAAAACTCAGATTTATGTGACTCTAAAATCCACATCTTTTCTACAATACTACATTGTATAGTATTAATATGAATCTACTAAATTTTATTATCAACTATATCACTGGTATTCATCCAAATTATCTGAATTTAATGTTAAGAGAAAAAGCTACATATCTACAAATGACAACCATAATACATAAGGATTTTGCTATGTATGTTTATGCTTTTGGGGCCCAAGATTGAGCCCTAAATCATCTGAATCGAGGATATAATGTTATGTTAAGACATTAATCCGTTGTATTAGGTTAAACACTAAAAATCGCTTCTAAAATGATGTCTCATTCAGAGAAAGCCTCCTCAGTCCTTCTCCAGAACAATGGACAGCATAGAAAGTGTTCGATTTAATTAGTTGTGTATGTAGAAAGAGATGCTCATCTGTTTCCATGGAGTCGAACACATCACTGACATACTTCTCCATGGAAACAGAGAAGGGAAAACAGAAAATGCTAAAGTGAATGAGTTTAGTGAGCAGTTGGTGAGCAAAGATTCAAGAAAAAAAATTATTCATCTGTAGTACTATATTATGAGTTTAGGAAAGAAAAAGCAGTTATTCAGAGATCGTCAAAATGCACTAAATAAAAGAATACATAAGATACACTGAAATGTAAGATGAAACAGTTTTTACTTTGATAGAGATATACAAATATTGGGAAATGCCAGGAGCACAGGTATGACGGTCTTTTCAGAGAAGACATGACAGCAGAATTCTGAAAAGATGAGCAGTGTTAACAGCTCAAACTTGGTAATGAAGCAAGATGATAGAACACAGAAGGAACTCATTTATAAAATAAATTTATCAGCTCTATGCTGGTTTCACAGAATTTTGTCCTGCTTTGTTTTTAAGGACTTTTTTTTCTTTGGGATTTAAAGTTATAAGAATATTTCAAGTTTTGTTACGCAACACTTAGTTAATTTGTATGACTGAGTCTGTATAACCGTTTTTAATTTATAAAACACTGTGTGTTTTGTTTCCTTTGAAGGTTATTTTTCATTAAAATAATAAAGAGTTCCTTTTATTTTATTTTTAAAAATTTTTTAACGTTTTCTTTATTTTTGAGACTGGGGGAGACAGCATGAACAGGGGAGGGTCAGAGAGAGGGAGACACAGAATCTGAAACAGGCTCCAGGCTCTGAGCTGTCAGCACAGAGCCCAACACGGGGCTCGAACTCATGGACTGCGAGATCATGACCTGAGCCGAAGTTGGCCGCTTAACCGACTGAGCCACCCAGGTGCCCCAAGAGTTCCTTTTATGAGACATTTTTTTCTTGAGGTATTCTGAGTTACAAAAAAAAATTTCCAATGGAATTTTATCCTAACCTGCCTCTCAAATCAGTTTAATTTAATTCAATTTGATTCAACTTGATTCACCATTAATCCTGGCCCTCAAAATGATTATAGGCCTCTTAGGAGGAAAGGTACTTAAAAGAATGATTGTAACATTTATTCACTCCTTCAACAAATATATCTCATGTCTCTATTATGTGTCCAGAACCGTGCTGGGTTTTGCAAATAAAGTGATGGATTAAACAGACACAGTCTATACTCACGGAGGCTACTAGCTTATGGGAGAGAGATATTAAGATAGTCATATGTATAAATACACAAGTTCAATGAAGAAAACCCTGCAGAGTTCTAAGAGAGAACACAACAAAAAAATTTCACTGAGACTGGATGTTGACGGCAGGCCTCTTTGAAGAAATGACCTAAAATCTGAGGACTGAAGGATGAGTAAGAGTTGGTCAGATAGAAAATGGGGAGAGCAGTATTTCCAGCAAAAGCCCTGAGACAGAAAAGGGCTTGGTGGGTTTGCGAAAATGAAAGAGAGCAAGTTTTTCTCGGAACAGAGTGGATAAAGATGAAGCTGGAGAGGGAAAGAGGAACAGGTGCACTTTTAAGTTTTATTCCACGTATAATGGGAAGCAAAGAATTTTGAGCATGAAAATGACAAAACTGTATACGTAACTTTCAGTACAAGAAAACATGGAACACTTAAAAAAAGTTCAAAAAGGCAAAACTAGACTATAGTGTTTAAGATCTATACCTAGGTGGTAAAATTACAATGTAATTATTATTGTAAAAGTCAAGAAAGCAAATTACTCCAAGGAGTAGGGTAGAAGGTATTAGGGGTTTCTAGGGGAACAATGTTCTCTGTCTCTTGACCTAATGGCAGTTACATAGATGTTTGCTTTATATTTATTTATTAACATTACATGTAAGTTGCATGTACTTCTCTATATACTTCTTTTTATTTATTTGTTTTTAAAAAAATTTTTTTAATGTTTATTTATTTTTGAGACAGAGAGAGACAGAGCATGAACAGGGGAGGGGCAGAGAGAGAGGGAGACACAGAATCTGAAACAGGCTCCAGGCTCTGAGCTGTCAGCACAGAGCCTTATGCGGGGCTTGAATTCACAGACCGTGAGATCATGACCTGAGTCGAAGTCGGACGCTTAACTGATCAAGCCACCTAGGCGCCCCTATATATACTTCTAAATAAGTATGTTTTGTCTTCTTTTAATAAAAGAGTGGATTGAGGTAATGAAGTGGAGTGCAGATAGCTCAAGAAGCTTGGTTTTGGTGACTGAGAGTGACAGTTGTCACCCCTCACCCATATCCATTCTCTGATTATTTTCTTTCGTAAGAATTGAGCACTCTGAGCTTTAGCTGGGCATGATGTCATCAAAGGAGAGATACCTTAACCTCCTTTGTCCTAGGTGTGTCTCTGTGTCTAAGTCCAGTCCGCCTCCTAAGTGACAAATGGCTTTTCTGAACTCTCTCCACCCCTGCTGGCTGGGCTATGGCTACAACAGAAGTATCTGCCTTTGACCCAAGATGGAAGCCACATGTTGACGAGACAGCCACATCCTAGCAGCCTCCCTGGATGGTTTTGTGAAGTGGAAGTGTCTATCCACCATAGACTGCCCACTTATCTTTGTACTATGATGAGAATAAAATACTCTTCTATCTTTCTTAAGTAACTGCCAGAGCAGTTCAGGCTATGACTGATACAGCTATGAAGGAAGTCGAGAGATATGGAGAGCTATGGCAGCTCCTCGAGGGGGGTGAAGGAATAGGGAAAGGATTAAAAAAAATTTTTTTTTAATGTTTACCACTTATTTTTAAGAGAAAGAGAGAGTGTGAGCAAGTGGTGGGGGGGGGGGGGGCAGAGAGAGAGGGAGACACAGAATCTGAAGCAGGCTCCAGCATCTATCAGCACAGAGCCTGATGCAGGGCTCAAACTCACCAATCATGACCTGAGCCAAAGTTGGATGCTTAACCAACTGAGCCAATCAGGCTCCCTGGGAAGGGATTTTTAAGTAATGGAGACATTAGAGCATGTTTACATGTTGATGGGAAGAATATAGAAGAAAATATTGAAGGGGTGGTAATCAGAAGTTTATACACAAAATGGAGCAAGGTCCCTGAGAAGATAGGAAGGGATGGAATACAGAACATATGTGGATGAACTGACCTTTGACAGAAGGGGATATTTGGTCTGTTTGAGAGAAGAGAAGAGAAGAGAAGAGAAGAGAAGAGAAGAGAAGAGAAGAGAAGAGAAGAGAAAAGAGAAGAGAAAAGAAGATGGATG
The DNA here is from genome assembly GCF_022837055.1 of Prionailurus viverrinus. Taxonomy (NCBI): domain Eukaryota; kingdom Metazoa; phylum Chordata; class Mammalia; order Carnivora; family Felidae; genus Prionailurus; species Prionailurus viverrinus. The sequence goes on from NC_062573.1 coordinate 25,618,636, forward strand.
CAGATGTAGGTTGATTTCTAGATATGCTGGAAGGTGAGGGAGTTCCTTCTTAAAGCTCATTTTCTGTAGGGAACATAAAGCATTGGATGAGAGCGGTGGGAGGGAGGATTGGTGGCCAGAGATTTCAGGAGACTGAGAAGGTATGAAACACTCTTTACGGAGAAATGTGGTATAATGAGTAGAAAGTGTTGGGTGCCTATCTGAGGTAGGTAACCACATTAGGGTGCTACCAATCTTTGTGACCGGTTGAATTGTTCGGGGGTTGGCATTAGGTCCATTTATAGCTGGGGTTGCAACAGCCAGGTGCAACAGAAGGTGAGGAGAAAAGACAATTTTTCTTAGGTACGAATTTGAACAGTAGACTATGGGATCAGGGCTCAATGGCAGGAGGGGGAAAGACAAAAGGAGACAGATGGTTGAAACTGCAGAAGATAATGGACTGCAAGTCTTAATGACTTGAAAAACTATTGTTCTCATTAGTGGGTGAACTGGAAGTAAGCGTTTTAATTGAATGGTGGCATGTTTGAATGAGTGGCTCAGAGGCAGTGGAAGATGTCTCATTCCAGGAAATAACTGTGGATGCGGTAGCTGACGTGAAGCTGAGGTATTAGGAGGGAACGTCTCTGATAGAAAAGAGAAGCCTGCACAGGGTATGTAGTAAAAGAATTTTGTCTTTAAAGATAAGTAGGAGTGTAGTAGAAAAGAGAATGAGGAGGAAGAAAAGAGGAGACAGATAAAATTCATGGCATTTAGGGAATGGAACCCCTAGTCAGGGGTTAGGGTGCATGGATAGAAGTTTTTCGAGAAACTGGAAAGGTAGGGCAAAAATAAATTCTGAAGGAACCTGTATGGAAATTGAAGTAGTGTGAACTTTATTTTACAGTCCAAGTCGTCAATCACGTCACTAGACACTGGTGTGTGAAAAGATTTAAAAAATATACATTTGGGGGCACCTGGGTTGCTCAGTCGGTTAAGCATCCGACTTTGGCTCAGGTCATGATCTCACAGTTTGTGGGTTCGAGCCCTGCATCGGGCTCTGTGCTGACAGCTCAGAGCCTGGAGACTGCTTTGGATTCTGTGTCTCCCTCTCTCTCTGCCCCTCTCCCGCTCGGTCTCTGTCTCTCAAAAATAAATTAAAATGTTAATTAAAAAATTTTTTTAATATTAAAAAAAATTTTTAATATACATTTTTATTTATTTATTTTAAATAAATAAATGACTTCTGATTAGGTGGAAATGAGGTTTTTACAATATCTGAAAAATCCTTACCCATTTTTGTCCCTGAATACTCTCTCTCTCTCCTACTCACCTTGCTCTCTCCCTCTAGCATTTTTATATGGACCTCTATGTATATGATAGGGAGAACATTGAATCTATTTCAATCAATTGACTCAATGATAGGGAGAACACTTAATCAATTTTAAGTCATTACAATTTACGTTATTTGCAAGCTTTAGTACTTTGGGTATATACTAAATTTTGAAGATCATTATCCACTATCTCATTCTAGATCTCTGTTATTATAAAGATGAATTAATTCTCTTGGCACCTTTGAGTACATATCCAGATTTAGTGTCAAACATACAGATATTTCTCAAGTACTTTTTACCTAATCCTAAACTTTTTTTTTTTTTTTTAAGTTTTAGGACTTAATTACTTTCTTGTTCAAGTTCTGGTATGAAATATAAATAATGATACATTGCCATTAAAATGTATAAGTACACTGCAACTAAGACTAAGATTAACACACTCCCCTAGGACAGAGTTATTTTTAAAGGTTCTGTATTTATGGGGACCACTTACCTATGATGAGCCTGTGAAGAGCACCCTTATCTCCATTAATGGCAGCAGCATGAACTTGGGATGCTAATGAGGAGCCAGTAAAGAACAAGTTCTCTGACCTGTTCATAGTCTTCTCCACAACTGGAGCACCCTGAAACAATGATTTAAACCATGAGTATATGCAGGAAACATTTCTGAAAGCTGTCTCATCCATCCTGAGTGGGTATGTTATAAATATAGCTGAATCGAAATAGTTGACTAAGATTCAAAAAGCCTGCAATCCTGGCCCTAGAATTGCCACAATGTTGGCCAAATAAATGACCCTTTGTACGAGTTGGTCATCTGGAAAATGAGAAGGATGGATGCTTCCAAGACCCTTCTCAGGGGCTACCCGAGGAAAAAAAAGGGGGGCTCAGTATTTAACCTTAGGCACAGGGCTCAAAAGCCACAGTGACTTTTGTTGTGATTCCACATAATAATAACATCAGATTTGATATTGGGATTAAAGGTGATGATCAAGCCACAAAATGGGTATGATGTGAATTTATTGTCAGGTCAGAATCAACTAGATCTAAGTGCTAAATTAGAAGGCACTTAGTTCTTTCTCTCATGCTGCCGAAAGGGACAATTTTTATTTGTCCTCGCCTTCTGCCCATCAAGGAAATATACCTAGCTTGAGATCTCCACCTCAGGATTTTACTTGGAAAAACCACATCATTAGGATCAACCATATTTCATTTAGAAAAATTTTGTTCTGGCTGGTAACCCGATATGTTTTGCTAGAACCGTCTAGAAACTCAGTAGCTGCATAGAAAAATAGTGAGTTCTCTAGCATAAGACTGTTGAAACAGAGGCTAGATTATGTCAGAAATGCAGCATGAAGAATTCAAGGACAAAGGGGTAGTTGCATCTATGATTTTAAACTTCCTTCCTAAATGTAAGATGCTATATCAAAGTTCCCCAGCTGAATGCCTGCAAGGACCAGGAAAGTAAATAGTGTAAGACCCAGCGGGAGTCATGGTGAGCATGGGAAACTGGAGCATACACGCCTATCTAAAGAAAGCAGCTGCTAATCATCCATTTAATAGCTGCCAAAGGGGCAGACAAACCCTCTTCTGATTTCACCGAAGTGTCACTCCAATCTCTGTGACTCCTAAGGATCCGGGAGTTTTGTAGGAGAAATTTATCACTACTGATGAGCTAGTACTTGCATTGTCATTGACAAGGATTATTGGTTCAAATTCTGCCTCAAAGTGAAAGTGTTTTCTTAATTTTGGTAAAGGTCAGCTCTTCATGTCTTTATTTTGCTGACAATTTGAGTTAACATGCTGGCAGAAAATATGGGCTGTGTGAGACACTTCTGTCATGTCTGTCATGTCAGAAAGACCACTGTCATAGACAGGATTATATTAAAATGACTTGAAAGAAGCTACAAAATGGATGGAAGCGGGAACACAGTAAAAGAGGAATTGCACTTGGGCTCTAGGCCTGATTCTGTTAATAATAAATAGCATCTCCTTAGGCTACCTCAGCTCTCTGATTTCCTGTAAAATACGAACAATGAAAAAGGTAGACTGTTGATCCATTCAATAAGTTGAGTGCTATGTACTAGGCACTGCTCTGAACTCTAATATGTATCATTTTAGATTCTAAGTGATCACTTTTAGGCATATCAGAATCACACACACAGACAAGCCTCTTCATATGCCTTTTGAAAAATACACTGTTTAGATCTCAGTTAAATATATTTTTTATATATTTCACCTCGTAATTGTTAGCACTTATCATAGTAACAGGTACATAGCTGGTGTTCAGTCAGTGTTTGTCGAATGAAAAGTCATAGGCTGGGTGCTAAGTCCAGAGGGTGAGCAGGATCAAAGTTTAATTTCTTGGACTAAAGAGGTTATACTCATGAGCGTCTGATCTTTTTTTAATTCCTCATTTTTCTTTTGTCAGACAGGTAGGGAGTGGTATAAGGATAAGAACACAGGACTAGGAGAGAGGAGACCTAACTAAAAGTCTTGGCTCTGCCACCATCTAATAATGTCACCCTGGGAAAAGCATTCTCTAGGGTCCTTTTTTAGTTACACACACACACACACACACACACACACACACGTTTAGTACTCATGTCTTTTGTAAATAATTTTTATAAATGAACATCAAAACTACTTTGTCAGTTATAATGTACAGGTATCATTAACTAATTATAAAACCAGCCAGTGTAATAAATGCTTCTAATAATACAACTGTACAAGACTAGTGGTGCTGCAGTCACAAGCAAAGACTCATTTTGATCAGGACTAAAGGGTTGGTGTTTTGGCAAGTTCTCAGAGATGGTGACATTTGAGATGGCATTCCAGATAGAGAAGGGGCTGAGGCCATTCCAAGGCAGAGGAAAGCTGGAGTACAGGCAAGGAGTAGGGAGAACCACAAAAAAGCAGAATGCCTCCCAGGTACTTAGTACTGATTGTGTAGCTATCAGGTGGGACACGGGGACCTGGCTTGGTATTTACAGGTGAGGCTGGGGAGCTAACTCGGGCCAGGTTAAGATCCTGAACGGCTCGCCTGACGAAATTCGTAACTGTCCTGTAGGTAGGGATCCATGCATTAGTAGCGATCACAGTTACGCTTTTCAGTTTACAACGTGCTTTCCCATTTTGTCCCGGATCTACTCCTTCTACGAGCCCACAGACAATTAGAGATGCGGCATCCACTCATTCAACGGAGGCCCTGATAGGCGGCTCCGACTTTATAATGCAGTAATTAGCGCAGAAAGAAAAGGCAGCAGGCGAGGAGGCTAGTGATGAAAGATCAGGCCAGAGCCGAGGCCAGGAGGGCCTTGAGCTTGAGGTAGGGGCCAAGGCGATGCAGATCGATCGGAGCTTCCCCAGCCAGGCCCCTTCCTACTCACCCTCGCCTCCTCCAGGACTCACGTCCCGGGGGCGGCTCCAGGAGGCACGACCCGCAGTGGGCCGCCCCTCCCTCCAGGACAGTACACTACAGCCGACTGGGACAGACCCCACCGCGCTGAAACTAGCAGAACCCCTCCGAAGGCCGCCCCAGGCGTTCCCTCGCACTGCCCTCTGGGAATTGTAGTTCCCATCCTCTAAAAACAGAGGTTCGCCGCCCTCGGCTCTTTGTATCCCACAGGGCCCCGCGCGCGGAGAACTCGGTGGACCTAGGCGGAGAGTCTGATGGGAAAGAAGTTCTGGATGCCCAGTGACGTGCTCGATGAGAGTGGTGCAGGACTACATTTCCCAATATGCTCCGAGGTGGGCAGGACCCGGAAGTGAGGGTGTGCGAGGCCTCTCTGGAAGTTGTCCCGGGTGTTCGCCGCTGGAGCTCCGGGTCCAGAGGACGAGGAGCCGCTGCCGGGACGATCGTCCGCTGCCGCCGGCTCCCGGAGCCCAGCCCTTTCCTAACCCAACCCAACCCTGCCCAGTCCCAGCCGCGGACCCCGACGTTACCATGAATCCTGCCGTCTTCCTATCATTACCCGACCTTAGATGCTCCCTGCTGCTCCTGGTGAGTGAAGGAATGACAGACCCTTCGACAGACGCTCGGGCGGCCTCCCGCCCTAGCTAAGGGGGAACACCGCTGCCCCCACCCTTGCCTTCCTATCTTTTCCTCTGGTGGCGAAGAGTGCACCTTCCCCCGTTGTCTTCACTCTCCGCATGCGTCTTTACGCTTCCCAGGCCCGGGGTACCCGAGGCCTGAGAAACCACATTCGGAGGTTGGGTTCTGTAAATTGGAGAGTTTAGCGGTGGGGGAAGGATACGTGGGAGGGTCACGGGCGAGGAGCTCTCCCTTCCCCCAGGCTAACGGAGGTTGTTTCAGTCTCGAGGGCTTTTGGACCTGGTGGTAGGTGGAATCGAAGAGGACGGGGTTGGGGGGGGAAGACCTACTGTTCCCTCCCGTCCCCTCTTGGGAAGGCCGACAGGTGCTGGGGTCGTGTGAATCTCACACTAAGAGCCCTGAAACGGTGCCCGGGTAGGCAGAGCCCTCTGTTGTGGCTTGATGCGATTGGTTGGGAACCCGGAACTGGAGGCAGATTTGGAGTCTTCCAGGAGAATAAATGTTTGAAGGGTGGAGGCAGTGATTATCTGAAAACCTCAGCTCAAGGCCTCCCTCAGATTTTGTCACACACACCCCCACCCCGAAATTTAAGCAGAAGTCTTTTTCAGTGCTCCTAGTTTGAGAATGACCAGGTTTTCTGCATACATTTGCACTCATTCCTAAACTCTCCCTCACCTGCTTGGCTCCATCCCATCGTGTAAAGGAATCTTTCCCCAGTCCGTCTTTCTCCAAAGTACATCTTGAATGTGCAACCTAAGTAATACAGGCTGCAAGTCAAATAGAGACAGAAGTGAAAGCGGACTCCATATGGCAAAATGACGTGCCTTTCATCGAGCCGTTATTACAATACAATATTTGAAAATACTTTAACTGTAGATTTTTAAAAAGCCGAATTTAAGATAAACATTAAATCAAAAATCACTTTTTTTTTCTTTAGCAACTTAAAAAGCATAATTAAGTGACTCAGAGGCGTATAGCTGGTTCCTGGCAAAACTGGGACCAGAAGCAGGTCTCTTGACTTACAGTGCTTACTCCACCGTATCACGTTACATTTTTAATATTTGTATTTGAAGTTCGCTTAATTTCTCTCTCCTCTCCCTGTTTTTTCTTTCTGATTTAAAATTCATATTCAAAAGCCATATATTTGGATCTTTTCAGAGAAAAAGCACTATGAAAATCTAAAGGGGATGTTAAAGTACTTTTGAGAACTAAAAGTTGAATATAAACATGTAATATTAAATGATGAAGTGTCTTATTGCCACTTCTTATACAGCAGTGAGTGACTTCTGTATAGAGGACAATATTCTGTATAGAGCTTTTTTTTTAAAATATGAAATTTATTGTCAAATTTCCATTTGTCCATACAACACCCAGTGCTCATCCCAACAGGTGCCCTCCTCAATGCCCATCACCCACCCCTCATCAACCCTCAGTTTATTCTCAGTTTTTAAGAGTCTCTTAGGATTTGGCTCCCTCCTTCTCTAACTTTTTTTTTTTCCTTCCCCTCCCCCATGGTCTTCTGTTAAGTTTCTCAGGATCCACATAAGAGTGATAACATAAGGTATCTGTCCTTCTTTGTATGACTTATTTCACTTAGCATAACACTCTCCAGTTCCATCCACATTGCTACAAAAGGCCATATTTCTGTATAGAGCTATTTTTGATAATTTCATTATACACTGTGCTTCTCTTTTTCCTTCTAGAAGTACTAGATTAAAGCTCATTGTTACTAGAGATTGCTCTCCTAGATACTAACCTTTTCCTTATTCATAAAATGCCTGAATTATGAGTTGTCTGCTAGAAATTACTCTTAGGCTACTAAAAAAACAAGAAACAAAGACCAAAAAGATACAAGTCTTAAGACATTAGAAAGAAAAGTTGAAATACTGAATAGGAAGATTACATCAGATGCACTTTCCTGGAATGTTATGTTTGGTTGTAGGACTAAGTTTAAGAAGGAGAAAGTATTTATTTTGAAATAATTCCTGCTTTTAATGTAAAATATCCAAGTCCTATTAAGTATAAAAAGACTTTTTTTCCCCTAATAATACTAAAGTCTAGTTAACATTTTGTATATTTAAGTAAACGTAGAGAAATAGAAACTTAGAAGACATTTTGGAGAATACCTAGAAAATTAATGCTCTGGAAAATAAAGCCCAAGAAAAGGCTTAATAAAACTAGAATTACAAGTCAAGCTAGATTCAGTTTGAACACAGTGTTTACCAAATAGTTTTAATAATCACATACTAGTTAGCAAATATTTATAAAACATCTGTTTAATCACTGCTTGAGTTACTTATCTAACTGGTAGTTCTGTTCTAGTGATGGAACCTGCTTACTCAGCATCCCACCTGTCTAAAAATATGTCCTTTATCTTCCCCAGTGTACTTTCTTCCTCTTCCCTCCAACTTCCCCTCTCAGACTTCAAGTTATTCCCTCCCACATACAGTCATTGAATATCCAAGTTCTCACCTAGCTGAGGTCATCATTTTTCCCTCAAATAGCCTGCCCTAAAAAGCTGTATGCTCCCTTACTACAATATTTTTTTTTTTAAGGAAACTATGTACTTCAGCCCTAAAGAACTAGATCTATTCAGATTTAGTGGTGTTCATAAGGTAATAGCTGAAACATAAATCTAAACTTAAAAAAATTTTTTTTTAATATTTATTTTTGAGACACACACACACACACACACACACACAGAGTGTGAGTGGGAGAGGGGCAGAGAGAGAGGGAGACACAGAATCCGAACACACACACACACACACACACACACACACACACACACACACACAGAGTGTGAGTGGGAGAGGGGCAGAGAGAGAGGGAGACACAGAATCCGAACACACACACACACACACACACACACACACACACACACACACACACACAGAGTGTGAGTGGGAGAGGGGCAGAGAGAGAGGGAGACACAGAATCCGAACACACACACACACACACACACACACACACACACACACACACACACACACACACACACACACACACACACACACACACACAGAGTGTGAGTGGGAGAGGGGCAGAGAGAGAGGGAGACACAGAATCCGAAGCAGGCTCCAGGCTCTGAGCTGTCAGCACAGAGCCCAGTGCCCTGAGATCATGTCCTGGGCCGAAGTCGGATGCTCAACCAACTGAGCCACCCAGGTGACCCTTATAATCCTAAACTTCTGTAGAAAAATATTTTTCTTTCCCCTGATCTCAAAAACATTTTGGAACATCATCACTGTATGCCTAAAAAAAAGCCTTTCTTGGATGGGTAACTTAAAACATAAGCTCAGTGTGATAACTTTTTTCCTGGGCTTTCAGACGTATTTTGCATTTGTATTTATATATTATATATACAACTTTTTAAACATATATGTGTATATTTAAAATCGAGGTCTTAGAGAATGAATTCTTCCCCCCCCCCCGCCCCCCCCCCCCCCGCCCCCAGGGTTGCTTTAGGAAATCCCCCCATTGCCTTTAAATTATTTTTAAACTCCACTGAATTTGCAGTATGCCTTAGACAAAGTGAGGTATTCTAGATGCACTGATTTGGGACAATCAGAAGAGAAATTTGAGTCACCTGGAAAATGCAGTGAGCGCTTCATCCTCCTGGTATCTTCTCTATCCCTCACTGTTTATTTTGTTTCTGTTATGGTTTAGATTGATCCAGTTGTTGTGTATTTATAACTTTAGTTCTGAACTGTATGTAATCTGTGCCCCCGTAACTGTTCATCATATTTTGTGGATGATTTGAATGCTGGAGATAGCAATGATTATCTGCTGCAGACCCATGTATATAATATCTGGATTGGGAAATTGCTTCCAGGTGTGTGTGTGCTTTTAAGGCGCTCTACTTGAATCAGAGAAAAGCACCTGGCCAGATATAGCATGGCATCATGTTTTCACTTTGTTATGTGACAGTCATTACATAGCAGCTCACAGGATATTATTTCATTTGTCATTCTAGTAAAAAAGTACCTTTTTTCTGCTTATCTTTCTGTCTGGGATGGATGTATTCAGGACTGAAAGTGATTATTTTCCCCTTAATTATTTCTTAGCAGTTGTTCTTGCCGCATTGGTTGTGTATGAGTTCTGGAAAGGTGAAATAAGAGAAATAAGACTAAATTGGGATGAAGTTGTTTGATTTATTCTAAGTAGCCTCTTCTGTGGTTCAGAGATTTGGAACACTCCAGTGGCTTTATTGAAGATGTTTTCTCGAGTTTCTTGATAATTGTGTTTATAGATCATAAGTTCTTATCAGTTCTAATTGCATCGTGCCTGGACATGAAGGCTTTTGACATTGTTCCTGGTTTGTTCAATAGGTATAGGAAGCCAGGAAAAAAAATATTTTTAAGTTTATTGATTTTGAGAGAGAGGCAGAGAGCAAGTCAGGGAGGGACAGAGAGAGGGAGAGAGAGAATCCCAAGCAGACTGTGTTGACAGAACCCCCAGTGACCATGAGATCATGACTTGAATCAAAATCAAGAATTGGATGCTTAACTGACTGAGCCATCCAGGCACCCCAAGAAAAATTTGTTTAAGTTAGAAAGCTAAGTAAATCAGAGAGCTAAGTAAACATTTGTTTAATTATAAGTAATAATTTATAATTTATATATAATAAATAATTGTAATTTATAAGTACCTTAAAAATAGGTACAGTAGAATTCAGAGATGTCATTATTGCCATTAATACCAATAATAAATACAGATTACAGTCTTCAAGAAGAGTACTTTGGGTACTTGTAGTTTCATTCATAACTAGGTGAGTTATTTATTTGGTTGATATTACTTGCTCTAGATTAGTGGTTTACAAAACCTGGTTGCTGGTTAGAATCACCTGGGGCAGTTTTAATAAAATAATGCCTGGCCCTTTACCCCACCAGTTATATCTGTGGGACTCAAACATTGTTTTGTTAAAGAAAAAAATGTCCCTGGTGATTTTTGTTTCTTTAGTATGTCTTTTCAAAAGATAAGAACTAAACAACGAAACAAAACCCAGAATAGCATTATCAATCTGGAAAAATAAACAGAAATTTCTTTGTATCATAAAATATGTAGTCAATGTTCAGATTTTCCTGATTGCTTCAAAAAATTTTTTAAAACAAATTGAAAGCAGGAGCCAAATAAAGTTCATACATGGCAATTGGTTCATGTGTCTCTTAAAAAATTTTTACATATCTTTATGTTCTCTCTCCTCATTTTTTTCCTTGTAATTTATTGTTGAGGAAACTGGATCCTTTGTCCTGCAGAATTTCCCATATTCAGATACTGCTAATATCCTTGTGCGTGGTTTTATGTTTCTCTATTCCTTGTGTTTCCTATAAATTTGTAATTTATGTGGTACCAGCCACCAACTCTGTTTAGTTAAATTCATTTGTTTCATTTAGCTTTCATTTTTTTAGCTTCTAAAAACCTACCTTCTAGTGTGTAATTATGTAAAATTTACTGCTTCCAAAAACCAAACCTATAAAGCAAACTATATTTGGACAAATCTAGCTTCTATTCCTGTCTGTATGCTTTTCTCTCTCCTGATATAAGAAACCTTTAAAAATTTTTCAATTTTTAATTGCTTTTTTTTTTAAGACTAGGCAGTCTGAGTCTATGTTTGTGTGTATGTTTCTCCCTCCCCTTTGATAAATCATAGCATATACTTTACTTTTTTTTCCCCTTTTAAACTTAAAAGTGGATGTAAGTGTTAAATCACTAAACTATACACCTGAAACTAATACATACTACACTGTATGTTAACTAACTGGAATTTAATAATAAAAAAGTGTATCCTAGAGATCAGGATAGAGATATCCCTTATTTCTTTTTAAACTTACTGTTCCACTTGGTACATGTGCCACATCCACTCTTGTTTCCATTCTTCTGTTGTAACAAATAGTTCTGCAAAGATTAGTTGGTACATACATATTTTTGCTAGTGTATCTTTGGGGTAGACTCCTGTAATTAAGTCGCTAAGGCCCACAGTAGATGTATATGTAACTTTGTAGCTGTTGCTAGATTCTGTGAAATTCCTCTCCACGGGAGTTTTGCCAGTTTGTGGTCTCACCAGCAGTGTAACAGAATTTCCCTGTATCCTTGTCAACAGAGGTATGATGTTGACAGATTGGGTGTTTGTCCGTCTGATAGGTGAGAAATGGTATCTCAATGCATTTCAATTTGATTCTCCTTCAATGTGTGTGACTGAGCTTTTTTTTTTTAAGTCCATTTGCATTCAAGTTCTTAACTCATGATTTCCTTAGGTGATTCTATGATGCAGCTAGAATGAGAGGCACTGGAAAGTACTACCCTCTCTGAATTCAGTAATATTTGTGATGGGTTAAAACTTGAAAAGCCTTGGGGAAGATCTCTGATTGCTGCAGTTATTAAAAACTTTTTCTATACTGTAAACCATGATTTTTAATAGCTTTATGATAATTTAGCTTTTAGATGCACTATAATTTATTTCATCTTTTGTGAAGACATTTGGATCTTGATTATTTCCAATTTTTCACAGAAAAATATGTACAAAAGACACATATATGATGTTTACTGCATATCTCCAAATACATCCTCAGGATACTTTTCTAGAATTATATTTCTTGGGTCATATGGCATGTCTGTTCCTTGGCATTTCTGATACATTGTACCAAATTGTCCTTTCAGGGAGTTGTTTACTCTTCCTCTAGTAAATCAGAATGGAAATACTCACAAGATACAGTCTAGGAATAATGGAACGTGGTATTCCTTTGTCTATTCATTTAATGTCTGTTCAGAAGGTAGCAGAGTGCAAAGAATTCTGGACTTCATGTCAGGGCATTTATGTACAAGTTCTGTCTCTTCCATGTACTTAACATCGTAATCTTGGATAAATCACCTAACTAGATTTTTTAGTGTATAAGGTAAGGACATTGGAATCAGTGATTCAAGGATTCTTTAGTCTCTTTTGTTTTTCAGAAAGGAGTTCAACTCCCCTAATTAGTATACTTACAATGTAATTGGATATCTTCTCAAAAAATCTACCTTTTCAACAAGTTGTGGGCCTGTACCTCCTCTCATCCAGTGCAAGGAAAAGCATGCTTTGGTCACAACTTTTCTGATTTTGACCATTGCTGTGCTCCATTTCATTTAACCAAGGAAGTGATTACAAAGTTTGATTTTTCATAGCATTTATTGATCTTTAGCCTACCCTTGATTCCATAGAGAGGAACTATCTGTGGCCCAGGCTGCAGGAACTTTATGGCATTGGTATTATTCTTTCCTTGCTTCCTGTCATTTGAATGCCCTTTGCTATCTGCTGTGGAAGAGAAAAATATAACTCAGATGCATATCATGCTTCCAAGAAATTTATAATTCAGTTGGGAAGAGAAGATGTGTATGTAAATAATTAAAATTCCAAAAGGAAAGTGATAGGTGCCTGTAAGGTATTTGTAGAAGTGGTTCATAGATCTCCTACCCAGAAGTGTGGTTGTAAGGCTAGGCATCTACATCAACTGGGAGTTTCTTCCAATGCCCCCACCCCTGGCTGAATCAATCTGCACTTTAACAGTGTACCCAGCTGATTCATATATGACCATTAAAGTCTGAGAAGTACAGCTGTAGATGTTTGAAAAAAAAAATTACTTCTCAATGGAAGAATCTGAGAAGTCTTCTTGAAAGATAAGTACGGCTTTGAAGAGTGAAATTGATGGGCTGATTTTCAGTCCTGAATACAATGAATAAAAAGGGTTGTGCCTTTGAATAACTTAGTAGATCTTTTACATGAATACCTGTGGTGGTGTTTGTTTGTTTGTTTTTGTTTTTAAGAAGTCTTGCTGTCTCGCTGACATGGCCAGATGTCAGAATTGGCCCTCAAGAAGTTGGCAAACCCTTTGGCCAGTTTCCTTTAAAACAGCTCATTATTACCTTAGCCAAAGTAAAAATCATGGTCTTCAGTGGATTCTCACTGCATTCCAATTACTCCATTCAAGAGGGAAGGAAAATGCCACTTTGGAAAAGTTTCTTCTGTATTGCTGTGATTCTCAGGTCTTGGTTATGTTATTGTAAAGATTGAACTCAAATTCTGACTGCTTTGATTCCCTCAGTGATACTGTGGTCAAGATCTCTATGATTCCTCCAGACCTGTGATTTTCTCATTATGCAAAACCTTGAGAATTACATTTAACTCTAGGTCATCCGAGTTTGTAGACATGAAAATTGCTAATATAACAGAGAGAAGAGATGGAAGAGAAGAAGGAAATCATCTCAGACAAGCATTCTAGTAGTATATTGAGGTAAAGAAAACTGTTGAATGAATAGGAGAGTATGAATACCTTTTCATTTCTTCCTTAAAATTATCATAGTCTAGTAGTGGGAAATTTGGTGATTGGATTTAAGAGGTTTTAGGAAAAGTTCTTTAGGAATCAGAAGAGTTTTTGACCCTGGAAGAAGGGAATTGGATATCTCTCTTATTTCTGTGGTATATTGTACCGTTAGTGTCTTGCTTGCTTCAGTAGGCGAGAAGGGATGTAAGAACCATGAGTGGATCACATGCAGTAATAATGACTGAAGGTATAGTTGTCTAGAGTTTTGCTGTAGATTTAAGTTCATCAAAATTAAGTAAAATAGAAATTCCATTCCTCAGCTGTGGTGGTTCTATTTCAAGTGCACAAAAGACAGAAGTGACTAGTGGCTACTCTATGGAACAGTGCAGATAATTGAATGTTTCCATTGTTGCAGAAAGTGCTATTGGATAGTGCTGTTCAGGTCTTGTTGTTGCTGTCCACCTCAGAAATCAAGACGAATTGAGATAAAGAATGAGGAAATTGTCTCAAATAGTGTTTCACAGCTTGTGAGCAACATATGTCTTGCCTGGAGAGCGACAATGGTAACCTGGAAAATGTCAGTAATCTTATCAGTGAGCACAGATTTGGCTTTTGGTTGCTTGCTAACAGATTTCAGTTAAACTAGAAAGTAAGAGTTTATGTGTTAGTATTGATTATTTCACTAGTTCACAGTCGCTTAGGGCAAGTCATTTTTTTTCTTGAGGCCTTAGTGTTTCAACTGAATATTGAGTAGGATTGAATAGTCTGTTCTGGGAATCTAATGGGCATTCTGATGGACTCTAACTGTGATTTTGGAATTTGAGGGCTTGCAGTTTGAGGGCTGTGGTAAAATCCCTTTTGAGGCCTGTAAAAAGTTGGCCTGTTGATGCCTTTTGTTTGTTTCAGGTATCAGAAGGATACCCTTGCCAGGAGCCTAATGTTCTAATTTGATTAAATCCACAAATTAGTGTGAATCTCTTTCTGCCTGTTTCAGAATGGCCAGAAATTATATGAACTCATGAAGATAGACTAATATTTAATACTTACATTAAAAGGAGTTAAAATTTGTCAGTCCTTTGGACAAGATACTCTCATGTTTACATGCCTATTTTTGAGCTGTTTTGTTGTATTTGAAGGTTTGGAAAACGTAGAGGGGAAATGCCAACGTTTAAAAAATTAACACCACATTGAAGTCTATCTCTTTGCTTGAAAGAACAGTTCCAAGTGCCAGATAACTTGTGATTTTAGAGTTATCTTGAGAAGAGAAAATTTGGACATTCTTCGTTCCTTTGACTTTTATTACTATGGTTTTGGCCCAAGTGCAGTAAAATCTTAGCTAGCTGGTGAGAAGCATACACTTTGTAATGATTTCACATCTGAAAGAGCTAGGAAGAAAGAACTACTTTTTTTTTGTAGTCAGCATAATTTTTTATTTTTTTATGTTTATTTATTTTTAGAGGGAAGGAGGGAGGTACAGAGAGAGAGGGACAGAGAGAAGCCCAAGGAGACTCCATGCTGTCAGCAGGGAGCCCAGTCCTGCTTGATCTCATGAGTAGAGAACTGCAAGATCATGACCTGAGCCGAAATCAGGAGTTGGATACTTAGCCAACTGAGCCACCCAGGTTCCCTATAGTCAAAATATTTTTCTAGAAAACAGCTATTCAAATTGACTCATTCCTTAAGCTTTCTTGATAGCACCAGTTTTTACTAAGAATGGATACTGATTCTAATAGGAAGTCTTACGATCTCACAAGACTCACAAGTAACAAAAGTACCGCAGTGTCGCAAAAATATTTGGTTCTTTTAATTGTCCCTGTGCTCATATCTTCCAGAAATAATTTGAAGAATTTTTCCCTTAATGGTAACTTGAAAGTATATTGGCTAAGGAGAAAGCTTTTAGAAGAATGTTCAGTTTAGGAGTCAGAGACTTGGGCTCAAATCTTGGATCTGCTACTTTATCTTGCCTATTAACTTCTAAGGAATAATATAGGTATTATGTCTGACTCGTAGGAGCTGTTATTATTTACATGGTTTCTATTATGGTTTTATAGAACAAAAAGTAGTAGAAAGTATCACATTCTCTTTTTATTAGATCTCACTTTCTAGTATGATACCTTATGCAAGTTGTGCTCAATAATTTTGTTAAGCGTATGGAAAAAGGTAGAGCTAGGGTAGTAAGGAAGCTCATGAATGCATAGAGGACTTGTAGTTGGTAAGCTTCATGAAGGTGAGCCTTAACTTAGGTGAGGGAGTTAGTCATTTGGATTTCTTTTTTTTTTTTTAATGGTTTTATTTATTTTTGAGAGAGAGAGTGAGAGAGAGACAGACAGACAGAGACAGAATGTGAGCAGGGGATGGGCAGAGAGAGAGGGAGACACAGAATCCGAAGCAGGCTCCAGGCTCTGAGCTGTCAACACAGAGCCTAACATGGGGCTTGAACTCGTGAGCTGCAAGATCATGACCTGAGCTGAAGTCAGCTGCTTAACCGACTGAGGTACCCAGGTGCCCCAGTCATTTGGATTTCTTGAGGAAGAAAGCAGGGGTAGAGTCCCAAATGTGGGAGTGTCCCAAGCATATCCAAGGACCAGCCAGGAGGACGGCGTGGTGGTCATACTATGCATAAGATATGGTATGTTAGAAGATGAAGTCATGTGGCTAAAACACATTTTGCAAAGTTGTGCTTACTCTTACTGTGTATGTTTACTGATTCTTTCTTTCTTTTTTCTGTGCTTTATTTTATTAAAAAAAGAATTGCTGACCTGACCCCAATAAGGTGGAACTTCCTAATAGTGTTGCTGGAAATAGTGATCTCCTCAGCCCTGGCCCAGTTGCTCCTGCTGGGAGTAGCCTAGTGTGCCAGTATTTATCCCAGTGGGCCCCCATGCTAAATTAAAAATATTCTCCCTATATGACAGGGTGGGTCACAACCTACAGTTGTAGTAACTTCAAATGTTAAAAGTTTTCCTACCATATTTTTTGATTCCTGAAAGCAGTATGCTGCTTGGTACAGAAAAGTGTAATGAAAATAAAAAGCTCAGATCCTACCCACTGATGGCATTTTAATATATATGTCCTTCCAGTTTCTTCCTTTGCATATTTGGAAGGACTTTTAACAGTAACATGTATGTTTTGAAAAAGGAGGTTTGTGTTGCTCTCTTTTGACCCTGGTGTAGAGTGGTAGAGCACTGTTGATGTGGGACCACAGAAGATGGCCCTGTGTGTGTGCCTCTGCTTGGGTTCATGTAACTTGGAAGTAACTCCTACCTTGACCATTTAACTTTAAGAAGTTATTCAACCTTTCTGAGTTTCCATTTTCTCACCTATCAAAATGGGGATAAAGACCTCTTCTGCAGAGTTCTGAAAAGACAAATAAGACTATTTGTGAATGTGTCCATGGTATATAATAGGCACTCCAACTTTCCTGGTTTCTTTCACATAGTAGGTGCTCAACAAATATTGCTTGATAAGGGAATCCATGAGTGATGAATGATTGAATACATTTCCTTTTTTGGGTAACTTTCAAGTTGTCTGTCCAGTGGTATTAAAATTGTGTGCACTGAAGTAATGAGCTGGCATGACTAGCTTCCAGCTCCTGTGGTCTTCTGATGCTGATAATTACACTGTCATTATTATACTCACAAAAGTGGCTTAAAAGTGTGGCTATTAAATGAGTAAGTTATCTGCTTACCTCTTTTTTATAACTGTACTTAGTCTGCATATAAATTCAGTATATAATGATGATAGCAGTTAATGGAGACAGTTGCATTTTGTTGTACAGGCCATTGGTTTTATAACTGAGGTATTAACTTGAACCCTATTCTGCCACTAGTTTGGAGAGGTCACTTAACCTATTCGAGTCTTCATCATTTAACAAGTGTTTGTATGTAGTGTATACCAGATACTGTAAAGTTTCAGTTCCTCGTTTATAGTATATGTGCTGCCGAAGCGAGCACAAGTTCCTCATTTATAAAATAGGAATAATATAATTACTACTTCAGCTTCAGAGTTGTTATAATGATGTAAAAGAGATAACATATGGGTTTGTAAATACAGGTTGTTAGACTGAAATATTTTTGAGTGCTTCAAACATGTTTTCTACTTGGTTTCTCTCCCTAGAAGCCTTGATATGCAATGTATATATCCCTTTCAGGGAAAGTTGATGAATTATGGAAATAGTTCTAGGGGTGGATTTCCAGGATAACTGACAATACCAGAAGGTAGAGTGACTTTGATGCTGGAAAGACCTAGCCCATTCCCAGCTCTAACCCTTTGTAGCTGTGTGATTGATATTAAGCAAAGTTCCTTGACTTTCTGATCCTTACATTTTCTATTTTAAAAGTAGGGATGATTATTTTGCAAAGTTGTAAGATATATGGTATATAAAGTACTTTGCATCATGTCTGGCATACAGGCGATATTTTTGTTTTGTAAGGTGATGAATAGAGAGGGAAAGCCTGTCAAGTGGATGGAGTCATTATTATGAAATGGAGAAAGTACCTTGTAGGAGGACAGCACATGTGCTAATCATCTTTCTGTGCTTGTACTACCTTTTTTTTGACCCTCAGAAATGAGTAAATGGATGACCTTTTTATTCTAAAAGTCTAATTCTAAATATTAGTGGTTTCTTAAAGTACTTATCAACTTGTCTCTTTCCCCTGGTGAGTTATGCAGTAGTCTTATCAAAATAGTGACAAATGTAACTGTGATTGATAGAAATAAAAATCTAACCTGATATGCATTTCTGCTTTTAATACAAAAGCAAACAAATTCCTGTAAGTGGTAGAAATGGAAGTGGAGAAACATGCTTTATGCTTTGCGGTTTGAAAGGTATCATTTGCTCCACAAGGAAAGGCATCATTTCTGTTACTTTGTACACTCAAAATCATTAAAAAAATATATCCTTGACTGCTGTAATTGACTAAATATTTGGAAAATGATGATGATTCTTTGGAAATATATAATCTTCTTGTTGAATTCAGTAAGGGAAGAGACGATTATGATAGCATATTTTTGGTCACTGAAAAGATAGAAAAATAAAAATCCTATTTTCTGTAGATGTGGAAGATTCAAATTGCTGGTTATACAGTTTCATTCGTTCCTATAAGCCTAACTTACTTGTATGATAGTTATCCCTTAAATATTGCTTCCAGTGGGAAGTAAAGTTATTTACACATAAGCATGTATAATATCTAATACTCTTAGTAAGTTTTGGCTCAACACTTTTAGTAAGTTATACATATGATGGAAACTGAGGGTATAATAAATATTTTTTAATTTGGATGCTCTGATGAAGGTGTTTGCTGAGAACCAGTGGCATATAAGATAGTGTAGGATGGGTATTTCAACTTGGATCAAGAAAAGCTCATCATATAATATTGCTTTTCCTATCTCATTGATACATCTAAAAATCCTTCCAATTGGGAAGATGAGTACTTGGTTAGAAGAGGAGGGCAAATTGTAATTCCTAGTTCTACAACACTTGCGTAAAGACCTCCTTGATATATACCAGTTATTATCTTGAACAAAAGAGTGATTTAAGGTATATAATAAGATGAACCCTCAAGAAATAGCTTTTAATTCTGAGAAGTATCCAATATTCTGTAGGAAAATAATCAAGAGTTTCAGTCTTTCTCATTTGACCCATGAGGCAAGAGAAACCACCTGACTAGGTATGACTGAAGCAACTGTTAAGTTTGATGCCTTAGTGAAAAGTCTTTCTTGCCTCCTTTATTTGGGGAATTTTGATTTATACAGTAGTACTAATTTCCCTGGACCAATTTTAGCTGTTCTAATACAGAAAGGATGGTGATATTTGAGTTAATTAGCAGACAGCATGTCTGTATGAGAAGATTTTCCAAGTATCACTTATTTTGGAATATTACTTTGAAGTGCTAAGTTAATACCCTTATTGTAAAGATGGGATAGGAAATATTTTCTTAATGGCTTAAAAGGTACCTTTATTCAGGTTGTTGAAAAGAGTTTTAGCTTAAAGAATGAATGAGGGTGTCTTCAGGGCACATTTTCTTTTTTTTTTTTAATTAAAAAATTTTTTTTTTTTTTTTTTACCATTTATTTGCTATTGAGAGACAGAGACAGAGCACAAGCATGGGAGGGGCAGAGAAAGGAGGAGACACAGAATATGTAGCAGGCTCCAGGTTCTGAGCTATCAGCACAGAACCTGGCACAGGGCTTGAACTCACAAACCACGAGATCTTGACCTGAGCCGAAGTCGGATGCCCAACCGACTGAGCCACCCAGGCGCCCCAGGGCACATTTTCTTCTAAAAGAAATACAGGACACTTGTATTATTAGTAAAGGTTATCCACCCATCATCAGAACTGAGGTAATTCATATCAGTAAGGTATTTTAGTAATTAAAACCAATGCCATGCAAACACTATTTTTTCACTGGAAATTATTCAAAAAACATAAAGAAGCATTTATGTTTAGGTTCTGAAATGATGTTTGTTAATGGCCTTTCATAAGTCCAGAGTGACATACCGTATGAGGCATGACTTATTTGGTGGCAGGCAGAATCTACGTGGTTTTATTTGATTTGCATCTGTGGAAACTTCTAAATTTGTAGATTGAAAGTTTATAAATAGAGGAGCCGATGTCTGCCTTCCTAGAGGCTAACAAATATGATTTGGCTTTTTAAAACTGGGGATTGTGACGTCTTCCCTAGGTCACACCAGCCCCTTAATTGGGAATTGCCCTACTCTTTGGTAAGTCTGCTGCTCATCACCCTTTGAGCATTTCATACTGTCAACTACCCCATTTCTTCTTGAAGTGCTGTTGTCCCTGCTCGGTCCATGCTCTAGGAGCTCTTTCTTTTTCTCTCTCTACCCCTCCCCTTCCCCCACTCGCCAGGAGTTGGGGAAGGGGGAAGGGCCTACATCCTAGCAACAGCAGGCGATCAGGAAGTAAACGGGGATGTTCTTGAATGTTACAAGAGTCGCTTTCCTCCCTTCCCATTCCATCTTGTCATCCATTTTACCTCTCAGCTTTATTACTGCTCTAAAGTTTGTAGTGGCCGAGGAGTCTGTCAGTGTCTTGGTTAGTGCCTTGGGCTCAGTTATTCCCTTAGTGCTTTAGTCCTGGTTATAAAATGTAGTCAAATGCCATTTCTAGCCTCTTTATGCTGGTGGGTAGAAGGCACCTCATCTTCTGTCAGCTGTTTTCTTACTGACTGAACAAGGCAGATAAGTAGTGACATTGAGGTAGATCAGTAACTGCACAGAAGTTCTTTCTCTAAGACAGTCTTCCTCTCCTTTGAGTTATGTCAGTCACCTAGGTTTATAGCTTTGGCTCATTGAATGTTTCTACCCTTTAGTGTGTCATCGTGACCAATTTACTTTCTTTTAAAAGTCTCCCAAATTTCCCCCACCCGGGTTAGGCCTTTGTGTCCCTCCCCTATATTATGTGTCACTCTTTAACTGTGTAGTTTTACCTCATAGAATATGGACCTCTAACCTTAGTCTTGAAATGGTGCTCCTCACTGACAAGAAGTCTTCCATGCTCCCTTCTTTTCTGCTACAGCAGAGATCAACCCCTCCATTTGGCTTTCAAGGGTATTATACTTACTCTCCTTATACCCTGTTTTTGTTGTTGTTAACAATCCGGCCCAGCCTAACCTTCCAGCGTATCTGTCAATACTGCACTATGTGAAAAGCCAGGCTTTGCTACTCACTCGCTTTACCCATAGAAACTGCTCTGCTCATCTACCCCATGGCAGTGCTCTCTGCCGCTTTTCTGCTCTCTCTAAATTTTTCTAGGATACTTGGTGTAAGCCTTGCAGTACTTGCATCATGTATCTTGTATGCTAACTTTGCACGCATGGTCACGAAGCTCTTGAAGGACAGAATGTGCTTTTCAGTTCCCCACAGGCCATACCTGCTTCAGTGCTTCCGTCCCCACCGGTTCTCATCCAGGGACTGCCAGGAGCTTGTGGGTGTGTTCTTGATGAGCTGTACATGGTAGAATTGTGAGGAATGTGTAGAAGGGAAAGGTGAGCAGATGTGCCTCCCAGTAAAGGTAAAAGTTTCTAGTGGTGCTGTGTCATAATGGGTTGGTTTGCTGTGTCAAAAGCTTTCTCTCAGAGCAGGTGTTCCCGTGGGAGGCCAAATGGCTATTCTGCCAGGGATGATGTCAGGGAGAGTCCTGCACAAGATGGGAGTGGAGGTATTATGCAGTTAGATAGACGTGGGCCCCTTCGGCTTTGTAATTCTAAATACCTATTATTTTGACCTAGTGAAGTACAGGTTAGAGAGGCTGATTAAGGTGATTTTAAGAAGTAATTTATAGCTGAGTAATTATTATAGTTTATGGTCCTCTTTCAGTGCTGTCTTTATATTTTATGATGTTGAAAACAAAATTCAGAATTATGGACTATGTTTTGGGGGTGCTTGGGTGGCTCAATTGGTTGAGCGTCCATCTTCGGCTCAGTTCATGATCTCACAGTTTGTGGGTTTGAGCCCCACATCGGCCTCTGCACTGACAGTGTGGAGCCTGCTTGGGATCCTCTGTCCCCTTCTCTCTCTGCTCCTTCCCAGTTCTCTCTTTCTCTCTAAAAAATAAACATTAAAAAAATTTTTTTAAAGTATGTTTTCGTGACTTTTGCATATGATCATTTATTTGACTACTGGGGGAGTTTGATTTAGAAGACTGCTTAGCCTACATAGACCCGTTATTGGACAACTTTCTTGATTACTAAAAACAAAATGCTCATTGGGATTGCTGTAGTCACTTTGCTTCCTGGTAAATAGGAGAATTATGCTTATAATTTCCACAGCGATAGAAGATGTAAACTCCAGCTGATTAAAATTTGCTTTTTTCCCCCCTCCCTCTTTAAATTAAATCCAAGATGAATGTGGTATTTTTTTGATTTGTCACTTTTTTACTTGCTAGTTTGTCCTGAGGCAGGCCAAGTATTTTTCTTAAAATACTTGAGGGAAGGGAGTCTCTAGAATTCCTGCTTTATGGTGAAGCACATGTTGTTGTTGTTTTTTTTCCCTATTTAAAAGTGATCCTTTCACTGTCATAATTGAGTACTAGTCCTCAAGCAAAGATTTCAGAAAATGCTTCCTAGTCTGATTGCAAAACAAATGTTATTCATGGCCTCTCCCAGCTTTAAGTAGATAGGTTTCTTTTGTGGTCTTATAGAATTGTAGAATGTCTGAAAATGGAAGAACTTTATTTAGTTCAGTCTGTTCATTTAGCAGGCATTGTGGAGTCTCTACTGTTTGTCAAGCATCATACCAGGTACTAAGGAAACAAATGAATACAAGAGCATAAAACCACCTCCTTGACAAAAGTAAAATAAAGCAAGAAGAGAGGCATTTCCATAGTGAAATAACATTTTCATTATTTTATAACAGTCTTAGGTTTTTAAATGCAAGGTCATTATCATATGAAAGGGTTCTAATGACGAAGACTTCTTGCTAGTGGTGTATTTGCTTTGCCAAATACATGTATGAGTGGTCATGACTTCTTTGCTTTTTGTACTTAGTTCTTAAATGTAAACTAACATGATTTTACTTTTGTATTGGTTTCCTACGGTTGCTGCAATGAACTAACACAAACTTGATGGCTTAAAACAAATTTATTCTCTGGAAACCAGAAGCCTGAAATCAAGGTACTAACTAGTAGGGCCGCTGCCCCTCTCAATCTTCTCTGGGAGAATCCTTCTTTGCCTCTTCTAGCTTCCAGTGGCTCCAGGCATTCCTTGGCTTATAGATGGATCACACCAAGTCGCTACCTCCATCTTTACATCATCTTTTCCTCTCTGTGTCTCTATGGTCTCTTCTCTTCTTGCAAGGACATCAGCCATTTGATACAGGGCCCACCCTAAATCCTAAATCCAGGATGATTTCATCTTGTGATCATCATATCCGCAAGAGTCCTGTTTCTAAGTAAGGTCACAGTCTGAAGCTCTGGGTGACATGAATTTTGGGGGTGCCCTGTTCAACCCACTGCAGCCTCTGTGGTCCTTTTTGACCCCAAATCTATATTTATATAGATCCATAGACAGAAAGAAATAAACTATTCATGTGCATGTGTATATATCTCAGATGTTATTCTTTAGGCTTGAAAATAGAAGTAATGGAGCCTCCGGGTGGCTCAGTCGATTAAGTGTCCAACTTCGGCTCAGGTCATGATCTCAGTGTTTGTGGGTTTGAGCCCTGCATTGGGCTCTGTACTGATGGCTCAGAGCCTGGAGCCTGCTTCAGATTTTGTGTCTCCCTCTCCCTCTCCCCTCCCCTTGCACTCTGTCTCTCTCTCTCTCTCTCTCTCTCTCTCAAAAAATAAACAAACATGAAAAAAAAATTAAAAAAAGATAAAAGAAAAGTAGTGAATTAAATAGTTTTTCGCATTAAAGATATTTAGGAAAATAACTTTAATTTGCATTAATAATGGAATAAGGGATAACTTTTTCTTTTTAATGTGTATTCATTTTTGAATGAATAGTTTCTTTTTTGAAGAGCAGTTTCAGATTCGCAGCTATATTAAGCAGAAGGTACAGAGATTTCCTGTGTACTCCCTGCCCTCACATGTGCTTAGCCTCCCTCATTATCAACATCCCCCACCAAAGTGGCGTGTTTATTATAGTTGTTGAACCTACCTTGACACATCATTATCACGCAAAGTCTGGAGGTTACATTAGGATTTACTCTTGGTTTTTGTACATTCTGTGGGTTTGGACAAATGTGTGATGACATGTATCTACCATCATAGTATTATACAAAGTAGTGTCACTGCCCTAAAAATCCTCTGTGCTCTACTGATTTATCCATCTCTCCCTTCTAAACTCTGGCTACTGATATTTTTACTATCTTGATAGCTTTGCTTTTTCTTGCCTTATACTTCATAATGTCATATGGTGGGAAATAAACATAGTGTAGTTTTTTTTTAGATTGTCTTCTTTCACTTAGTAGTATGCATTTAAGTTTCCTGTATATTCGTTCACGGCTTAATAGCTTATTCCTTTTTTTTTTTTTTTTTTTTTTTTGCACCGCATAGTATTCCTTCATCTGGATGTACCACAGTTAATCAGTTCACCTACTGAAGGACATCTTGGTCACTTCCAAGTTTTGACAGTTATAAAATCTTTTGTAAACATCCATGGGTAGGTTTTTTTTTTTTTTTAAATTTTTTTTTTTCAACGTTTATTTATTTTTGGGACAGAGAGAGACAGAGCATGAACGGGGGAGGGGCAGAGAGAGAGGGAGACACAGAATGGGAAACAGGCTCCAGGCTCTGAGCCATCAGCCCAGAGCCCGACGCGGGGCTCGAACCCACAGACCGCGAGATCGTGACCTGGCTGAAGTCAGACGCTTAACCGACTGCGCCACCCAGGCGCCCCTCCATGGGTAGGTTTTGAGTGAACATAAGTTCTCACTTCCTTTGAGTAGATACCAAGGAGCATGGATTGCTGGATTACATGTTAAGGGGATGTTTAGCTTTGCAACAAACAGCCAAACTATCTTCCAAAGTGGCTGTACCATTTTGCATTTTCATCAACAATGAATGAGAATTTCTGTTGCTCCACATCCTTGCCAACATTTGATATTGTCAGCACTGTGGATTTTGGCCATTCTAATAGGTGTGTAGTGGTATCTCATCCTTTTAATTTGCATTTTCCTGAGGATATATGAAGAAAAGCATGTTTTTAAATTTTTTTAATGTTTCTTTAATTTAGAGAGAGAGAGACAGAGACAGAGAGCAAGCAGGGGAGGGGCAGAGAGAGACGGAGACACAGAATCTGAAGCAGGCCCCAGGCTCTTAGCTGTCAGCGCAAAGCCCAAGACAGGGCTCGAACTCATGAACCATGAGCTCATGACGTGAGCCGAAGTTGGACGCTTAACCAGCTGAGCCACCCAGGCGCCCTGCAAAGCATGTTTTTATATGCTTATTCGCCATCTGTATGGCTTGTGTCTGTTAGGGTTTTGGGCCCACTTCTTAAACAGATTGTTTTTTTATTGTTGAGTTTTAAGAATTCTTTGTATATTTTAGATAAAAGTTCTTTGTCAGTTGTGTCTTTTGTAAATACTTTCTCCCAATGTATGGCTTATAATCTTATTCTCTTGACAGTGCCTTTTGCAGAGCAGAAAATCTTAATTTTAATGAAATCCAGCTTATCAATTCATTCTTTTATGGATCATGCCTTTGGTGTTATATCTAAAAAGTCATCACCAAACCCAAGATGATCTAAATTTATTGCCTTTAGGAGTTGTATAGTTTTTTGTTTTACATTTAGGTCTGTGATCCATTTTGAAGTAATTTTTGTGAAAGGTATAAGGTCTGTGTCTAGGTTCATTTTTTTGCATGTGGATGTTCAGGTGTTATAGCATCATTGTTGAAAAGGCTGTCTTTTTTCTATTGCTTTTGCTTCTTTGTCAGAGATCAGTTGATTCTATTTATGAGTCTATGAGCCTTCTTTTCCATTGGTCTATTTGTGTATTCTTTTGCTAGTGTCACACTGTCTTGTTCATTGTAGCTTTAGAGTGCATCTTTATTTTTTTTAAATTTTTTTTCAACGTTTATTTATTTTTGGGACAGAGAGAGACAGAGCATGAACGGGGGAGGGGCAGAGAGAGAGGAAGACACAGAATCAGAAACAGGCTCCAGGCTCTGAGCCATCAGCCTAGAGCCCAGAGCATGAACGGGGGAGGGGCAGAGAGAGAGGAAGACACAGTATCAGAAACAGGCTCCAGGCTCTGAGCCATCAGCCCAGAGCCCGATGCGGGGCTTGAACTCACAGACCGCGAGATCGTGACCTGGCTGAAGTCGGACGCTTAACCGACTGCGCCACCCAGGCGCCCCTAGAGTGCATCTTTAAATCAGATAGTGTCAATCTTCCAATTTTGTTCTTGCCCTTCAATTGTTGTCTATTCTGGATCTTTTGCCTTTCTGTATGAAATTTAGAAACAGTTTCTTAATATCCACAAAATAAGCTGCTGAGATTTGTATTGAGTTTGCACTGAATCCATAGATCAAGTTGGGAAGAACTGACCTCTTAACAATTTTGAGTTTTCTTATCCATGAACACAGAATAACTCTCCATGTATTTAGTTCTTTGATTTCATTCATCAGAGTTTCATAGTTTTCCTCATGTAGATCTTATACGTATTTTGTTAGATTAATACTACGTGTTTCATTTTGGAGGATGCCAATGTAAATGATACTGATAGATAGAAAAGCGATTGACTTTTGTTTATTCATGTCATATCCTGCAACCTTGCTATAATTGTTTATTAGTTCCAGGAGGTTTCTTTTTTGTTGTTGTTGTTATTGCTTTTGGGTTTGCATAGATTATCTATCATCTGCAAACAAAAGCAGTTGTGTTGCTTCCTTCCCAATCTGTGTATGTTTTATTTCCTTTTTTTGTGTCTTATTGCATTAGCTAGGACATCCAGTATGGTCTTGAAAAACAAACATCTTTGCTTTGTACCTGATCTTAATTGGAAAGCTTCAAGTGTCTCACCACTAAGTATGATAGTAGAGGTAGAGGTTCATTAACTAGTTGTGGAAGTTCACTTCTATTCCTAGGTTACTGCGAGTTTTTATCATGAAAGAGTATTATATTTTGTCAGATGCTTTTTCTGCATGTATCAATGTGATCATATGATTTTTCTTCTATAGCCTGTTGATATAATGGATTATATTGAATGATTTTCACATATTGAATTGGCTTTGCATTCCTTGGATAAATCCCCATTTGGTCATGGTATATAATTCTTTTTATCAATTTTGGATTTAGTTTGCTAATATCTTTTTGCATTTATGAGAGAAATTGGTCTATAGTTTTCTCATAATGTCTTTGTCTGATTTTGGTATTAGAGTAACACTGGCTTCTAGAATGACTTAGGATGTATTTCCTCTGCTTCTGTCTTCTCAAAGAGATTATAAAGAATTATAATTTCTTAAGTGTGTGGTAAAGTTCCCCAGTGAACCCATCTGGGCCTGGTGCTTTCTCTCTTGGAAGGTTGTTGATTTTTTATTGAATTTCTTTAATAGATATAGGCCTATGTAGATAGTCGTCTTCTCCTTGTGTGAGTTTTTGCAGATCGTGTCATTCAAGGAATTGTTCTATTTCCTAGGTTATCAAATTTGTGGACCGAGAGTTGTTCATAGTATTTCTTGATTATCCTTTTAATGTCCATGGGATCTGTAGTGTGATGTCCTCTCTTTCATTTCTGATATTAGTAATTTCTGATTATTGATCAGTAATTACTGATTAGCAATTACTGATTGTTCATTCCTTCCCACCAATATATGGGAAAGGATTTAATATGGGGAACTGGTTACATAGATGTTGGGGGCTGAAAGAGCAAAAAACAAAGACAGTAATAACACTGGGAAGTAGTTCTATGCCTAGATTGAGGGAGATAAGAGATTATCGTCATCAAAAGGTAGGAATTTGAAAGGAAGATCCACAGAGCTGGTGTTCAGAGCTCTGGGGAGGGCAAAGTCAGCTACTGCTTCATGTGAGAAATGTGGAGGAAGGGTCTCCAGAGTTGAGGGAAGTCTAATGCCCATGTTCTCTTCTTGAAAAATCTGCTCATAGACATAATCCACTCAACTGAGATGTAAAGTATGAGTAATCACTGTGTTGAATAAATATGGGTGTTGGAATGTACTCATAAAACACTAAATTCTAGCTATCAAAAATAAGGATAATAGCAAAAACAGGAGGAAGGAATTAGTCAAGACCAAAACATCTGTAGAGAATTATAAAAAACAGAAGCGCTCTGATAAGAATATGGAAATATTTGCTAAAATTGATCCACGTGTGCTTAGACATAGCAATTTAACTCCTAGTTATAGACCCTCAAAAAAATGCTTCTAATATGCATAAACACATGAATGTTGATGCAGCATCGTTTGTAATAATAAAATCTAGAAATATCCCAAATGTCTATCAGTAGAAATAGATAAATAGTAGTGCTATAGTATGTCCAATAGCAGTTCAATCTATATGTATCACTATGTCTACATAGAAAAGTTACAAAGCGGTACCCTCCCCAGAAGCACCTGGCTCAGACGATTTCATGGATGAATGCTTACAAATACGTAAGAACTTATGAACGCTTGCTCTGTGCTGTATATGAATTCTCAAAATAACACTGTGAAATCATATCACCATCATCATCATCATCACCCCTTTTTTATAGATGAGGACAGTGTGGCACAAAATGATTAATTTGCCCAATGTCAACCACTAGGAAGTGACATATCTAGGATGCAAATCCAGGCAGTCTGCCTCCAAAGGCTCTACTCAACCACTCATCCCTGTGTTACCAAAACTATTTCAACTCACTGTGAAAGGTGAAGCTTATCCAATTTTTGTTTGAAGACCTACATATCTAGTAAAATATCTAAATATCTAGTAAAAGCAGTACCCAAAAGGAGAACTACAGAACAATCTCAACCATTATATTAACACAAATTTCCTAGTAAAATATTAGCATATAGAATTTAGTAGAATATTAAATAAATCTGCAACTTGAGCAGATGGAGTTATTCTAAGAAGATAAGGATTATTCACTGTTAGGAAATCTGTTTAAAAATCTTACCATACTGGGGCACCTGGATGGCTGAGTCGGTTAAGCATCCAACTTCAGCTCAGGTCATGATCTCATGGTTCGTTCAAGCCCCGCGTCGGGCTCTGTGCTGACATCTCAGAGTCTGGAGTCTGCTTTGGATTCTGTGTCTCTCTCTCTCTGTCTGCCCCTCCCCTGCTCACATTCTCTCTCTCTCTCTCTCTCTCTCTCTCTCTCTCTCTCTCTCTCTCTCTCTCAAGAATAAATAAACATTAAAAAAATTTTTTTAAAAATCTTAACCTCACTGATCAAAGGAGTAAAAACAAATTATATTGCTTAATTAGTAGTTTTTCAAATGATATAGGAAAACATTCTAGAGTAAACAATTTAATATAGAAAAAAATAAATATAATAAGTGGAATAAAAAAGAAAACTTGTGTCCCTTTACCTCTTCCCATTCTTAACTTCTTTCCCCCTTTCTAGATGTAACCCCTTTGGTGAATATCTGGTAACTCAGATAAAAATTTTTAATGTATTATGTAGGTCATCTTATAGCCTTACTTAGCTGAAAAGTAAATAAAAGTTATGTTATTATATACATAATGTTTATTGTCCTTTCAGAGGACTGTAAACTATTTAGTATCATGTGGACTTGCTTTTTTGGGTTGGGGTTGTATAGCTGTCACATAATGTTCCATTAGTTTTATGTGTACAACATAGTGATTCAGCATCTCTGTACATTATGCTCTGCTCACCAGAAGTATAGCTACCATCACCATACAACACTATCAAAATACCACTGATTATGTTCTCTATGCTGTACCTTTTATTCCGGTGACTTACTCATTCCATAACTGGAAGCCTCTATCTCCCACTCCCCTTCACCCATTTTGCCCGCCCCCAACCTCCTTTTACTCTGGCAACTATCAGTTTAAACGTCTCTGTGTTTGTAGGTCTGATTGTACTTTTTGTTTGTTTGTTCATTTGTTTTTTAGATTCATTTTCGGGCAAAATCATATGGTATTTGTTTTTCTCTATCTGGTTTATTTCACTTAGCCTCATATCCTCTAGGTCCATCTTTGTTCCTTCTTTATCTCATGGCAAATAAGAAAAGGGAGACAGAAGTGCACAAGTGAGATAGAGTCCTAAATTTGGATTTCCCTTTAATAAACCATGGTCATTCCCTGACTACTTTTGGTCAAATTGCTTAGAAAGCTAAAACACTACATGGTAGTGATGGAGATCATGAAGTAATGACCCTTAATATTTATGAAAGCTTTGAGACTATCATGGGGGGAGGGGGAGGGAATTTAGACCAAAGGGGAAAGGACAAATCCATTTGCTTTGCAGACTTAATTTTTTTTTAATGTTTATTTATTTTTGAGACAGAGAAAGACAGAGCATGAATGGGGGAGGGTCAGGGAGAGAGGGAGACACAGAATCCAAAGCAGGCTCCAGGCTCTGAGCTGTCAGCACAGAGCCCAACGCAGGGCTTGAACTCACAGACCGTGAGATCATGACCTGAGCTGAAGTTGGATGCTTAACTGACTGAGCCACCCAGGCGCCCCTTTGCAGACTTAATTAAAACAGTATGTGGGCTATGGGGCAGCCAATGATTCTGGTGATTGAATTACTACAGGTATCCCAGCAATTATGTGGCCTTTCAAAGATTAGTTCTGATTGACATTTAGAATTGGTTTGATCTGAAGGAACAGTACAATTTTGAAGATACAGATTTTTAAGCAGTGGATTAACACATTAGGCCTATATAAAAATGGAATCATTCTTGGGTGGCGCCTGGGTGGCTCAGTCAGTTAAGCATCCGACTCTTGGTTTCCGTTTAGGTCATGGTCTTACGGTTGGTGAGTTCAAGCCCCACACCAGGCTCTGTGCTTACAGTGCAGAGCCTGCTTGGGATTCTCTCTCTCCCCTCTCTCTCTGCCCTTACCCCACTTGTCCCACTTGTGCATGTGCTCTCTCTCTCTCCCCCTCAAAATAAATAAACTTAAAAAAAATGGAATCATTCTTGGATTTGTTAATGAAAATATTTTTTATTGTAGAACATAGTACTCAGGGAAAGGAAACCAAAAAGCCTGAGAGTCATTCCAGAACTAGTAAATATGGAAAACAAGAAACTGAAGGTTTTACCAAAGAACAGTTCTTCATTGAAGGTTGTTGACTCACCAAGAAGGGTTAGGGTCATATGTTTAGTAGTGAAATACAGACATTGTTTGATGTATATAGGAGGCATTTTCTTCACTTTGTGCAGTTTAGAAATAAATATGCCACCAGCAGAAATTGGTAAATAAGACAGTTAAAGGATTTAAATTATACAGTTTAGGATATATCAGGGCCTATATGGTATAAACCTTGAAATTTGTTTAAAAAGTAAAAACATTGGCATTTAGTTCACTGTATTATGTTGTATAGTGGCTATCTTCCCCATCCTTCTTCCCCATTTCTTTATGGGTACTTCCTTTTTCTTCCAAATAAACTGCTTGTATTGGACTACTTGTCTCGGGATCTGCTTTGGGGGGAGCCCTGGTGAAGATAAGCTGTCATTTTTCCTATAAAATTTCCTCTCTCTCTCTTTTTTTAAGTAGGCTTCATGCCCAGCGTGGAGCCCAGCATGGGGCTTGAACTCACAATCCTGAGATTAAGACCTGAGTTGAGATCAAGAATGTGAGACCCTTAACTGCCTGAGTCACCCGGGTGCCCTTAAAATTTCCTATCTCTTGACATGGCTTCTTGGATCCCCATGGTGTCATTTTGTGTTTCACTCTGTATTCATTGTTTCCTTGTACTAGTTCTTGGGCTTGATGAGATTGAGGTCAGGTTCAGTTTTTTGGTTAATACTTTGTAAGTGGTGCTTTTTACTTCCTATTGTATCCTATAAAGAAGCATTAATATCTGGTCGTTCCACTTTTGGTAATGTTAAGATTGTTCAGTAACAGTGTCAGTGTAGTTGTCTGCATTAAGATTAACTCAAAGCTTCTCGAAAGCCTAAGCAAAAAGAGCCTATGACATACTGTGTAATTCTCATTGTTTGGTGCCCAGCAGTTGTCTTTTGAGAATGACTTTGCCAGGAACTATGGATGACTTTTCAATTAAAATACTTCAGACAGAGAGAATCTTCTCTTTCTCTTTTTTCAATGTGAAAGAGAATTTAAGTTTGATGATCTTGCTAGATGTTTGTGTATATATGCATATATATAATGTTATTCACAACCCTATCCCTAGTGCCTAGTATGGTGCCTAGCATGTATACAGTAGATGACTCAGTGAAATATTTATGGAGTGAATGATCTAACAAAAAAATACATGTACCAACATGTATGTAGATTCCATTAAGGGAACTTGGTTTCCTGAGGCATCCTGCGTGAGAATTACAATGTAGCACAAGAAGAGTAGTCACAATTTTCTCTGGGCATATATTTGCAAGTATTTGTTCTGGAGACAGTGATGAATGGGATGTTGTCTCACACCACCGTCCCTCCTCCTCCCCCACCCCCCACCTCTGGTTCCAGACTGTGTACAGAAAAAGAAGACAATTCTCATCTTAACTATTCTCCCAATTCCCATGCTTTGTTAGTACCACCATTGCTAGAATTTTAGGTTTTAGAGGAGGGGTATGGGGTGGTTTTAAGAGAAAAACCCTTTCCACACATTGAGAAGATCAATCCCATTTCTGAAAAGCTTTGGACTTTTCTGTGAAGGTCAGACTACTACATTGTCTATTCTAGGTAAATTAGTTGATCCCCTTCCTTTTTTTGTTTTTTGTTTTAATTCCAGTACAGTTAACATATCGTCTTGTATTGGGCTCTCATCCCGTTTTGAGAATACAGTGGGGAACCAAACACACAGATGACATCGACTTTTTAATTATTTATTTATTGTTTGTTTGTTTATTTAGAGAGTGCGAGTGGGGGAGGGGCAGAGACAAAGGGAGAAGCTCCATCCTGCAGGCTCCCTGCGGTCAGTACGAGGCTCCAGCTCCCGAAACTGCGAGACCATGACCCGAGCCAAAATCAAGAGTTGGACACTTAACTAACTGAGCCACCAAGGCACCCCATCAATTTTTAAAAAATGTTTATTTATTTATGTTGATAGAGTAGGGGAGGGACAGAGAGAGAGAATCCCAGGGAGGCTCTGCACTGTCAGCACCCCCATTTTTTTTTCTTTTAGTATAGTTGACATAAAATGTTACATTAGTTTCAGGGGTACAACATAGTGGTGGGACAAGTTCATACATTATGCTGTGTCCACCACAAGTGTAGCCACTACCTGTTACTATACAACGCGATTCCAGTGCCGTTGACTGTGCTCCCTATGCTGCGCCTCTTCTGTGACATTCTCATTCCATAACTGGAAGCTGTGTAGCTCCCACTCTCCTTCACCCATTTCCCCCATCCACCTACCCTGTCTCTGATGATAACCATCAGTTCTCTGTATTTATGGGTCTGTTTCTGCTTTTTATTTGTTTTGATCTTTAGGTTCCACATATAAGTGAAGTCACATGATACTTATCTTTCTCTGACTTATGTCACTTAACATAATACCTTCTGGGTTCATCCATGTTGTCACAAATGGCAAGATCTCCTCTTTTTTTTTTTTTTTTTTAATAGCCGAGTAATGTTCTGGTGTGTGTGTGTGTGTGTGTGTGTGTGTGCGTGTACACGTACTGTACCTTCTTTATTCCTTCATCTATGGATGGACACTTGGGTTGCTTCAGTATTGTGGCTATAATAATGCTGCAATAAACATAGAAATGCATATATTTTTTTGAATTGGTGTTTTTGTTTTCTTTGGGTAAAAACCCGGTAGTGAAACTAATGGATCATACGGCATTTCTGCTTTTAATTTTTGAGGCGCCTCCATACTGTGTTCTACGGGGACCCCAGCAGCATACATGCTCACCAACAGTGCACGAGGGTTCCTTTTTATCCACATCCTCACCAGTACTTGTTATTTCTTGTCTTTTTTATTTTAGGCATTCTGACAGTATGCGGAGATATCTCATTGTTTTGATTTGCATTTTCCTGATCATTAGTGATAGTGATCATCTTTTCATATGGCTTTTGGAAAATGTCTGTTCAGGTCCTCTGCCCTTTTCTTTTGAGCTGCAGTCAAGAGTTGGACGCTTAACTGACTGAGCCACCTAGGCACCCCTGCCCATTTTTAATCAGATTATTTGGTGTTGGTTTGTTTTGTTTGTTTGTGGGGTGTGTTTTTGTTTGTTTGTTTCTTTTTGGTGTTGAGTTGTATAAATTCTTTATATATTGTGGATATTAACCCCTTACCAGATATATCATTTTTAAATATCTTCTCCTATTTAGTAGGTTGCCTTTTGTTGACCATTTCCTTCCCTGTGCAAAAGCTTTTTATTTTGATGTAGTCCCAATAGTTTGTTTTTGTTTCCCTTGCCTTAGGGAAAAATGTTGCAAAGGCCAGTGTGAGAAATTACTGCCTGTGCTGTCTTCTAGGATTTTTATGGTTTTGGGTCTCACATTTAGGTCTTTAATCCATTTTGAGTTTATTTTTGTGTATATTGTAAGAAAGTGGTTCAATCTCATTATTTTGCATGTAGCTGTCCAATTTTCCCAGCACCATTTATTGGAGAAACTGTCTTTTCCCCATTGTATACTCTTGTCCCCTTAGTCATGGGGGGACTTGTGGCCAGGTACTTGTGGGTTTATTTCTTAGCTCTCTATTCTGTTCCATTGATCTATGTCTATTTTTGTGTCAGTACCATACTGTTTTGATTAGTGAAGCTTTGTAGTACGTTGTGAAATGACATCAGTTTTTTTTTTTAATGTTTATTTATTTTTGAGACAGAGAGAGACAGAGCATGAACGGGGGAGGGTCAGAGAGAGGGAGACACAGAATCTGAAGCAGCCTCCCGGCTCTGAGCTGTCAGCACAGAGCCCAACGTGGGGCTCGAACTCACGGACCACGAGATCATGACCTGAGCCAAAGTCGGACGCTTAACTGACTGAGCCACCCAGACGCCCCGAAATGACATCAGTTTTTTTTTTTTTTTAATTTTTTTTTCAACGTTTATTTTATTTTTGGGACAGAGAGAGACCGAGCATGAACGGGGGAGGGGCAGAGAGAGAGGGAGACACAGAATCGGAAGCAGGCTCCAGGCTCTGAGCCATCATCAGCCCAGACCCCGATGCGGGGCTCGAACTCACGGACCACAAGATCGTGACCTGGCTGAAGTCGGACGCTTAACCGACTGCGCCACCCAGGCGCCCCAATGACATCAGTTTTAATGGAAACCCACGCTTGATCAAATAACTAATGTGCAAGAAAAAATATGAATTGCAACAATATATTTTTATTTTCTATCGTTGTTTCTACTGGCAGAATTTGAGTTTAGGGATTATATTACCTACATTTGAATTATTCTTTGGGTATAGAATTTATTTTCCCAAACATGTCTGCACCCACCATATTTTGACTTATTTAATGAGGAATGGTATAATTTTTCTAATGTTTCTTTATAAAAGCAGACTGGTTCTGACTTGTCCAAAATTTGTGTCATTTGGCCAAAGGTTGTATCACTGAGCAGTTGAGGGTTAAAGTAGCTTGCCAGGGTTATTCTATACTTAGTTCTATTTTTCCCCTCTCTTTGAACTTCTAGTTCATTATAATGCTTCTGGGAATACTAACAGTGAGATGTGCCTCAATTGATACACAGCTTCAAGGCTCTTACAGTGCTTGTCAGCCTCAGTCTTTTCTCTCTGGGGACCTTTCATATCTCTTAGCTCCTTGCAGACGACTGAAAAATCTCTATGCTTCTGTTGCCTGCCAGCTTAATGCAAAACTGAGAGTCAGAGAAGTGGCCCCAGGGAGGAGAAGCAGCCTGGGTCCCATGGCATCAGGACTTCAGGTAGTAGGCTGGTTTGTCAATTTGGATTAGAATGGAAAAGAGCTGTTGCCTCGTACATTACTTATTTCTTGCTATAGGAGAGACATAGTGTGTAAAGGGCTTTAAGAGTCTCCTAACAGAAAGGCAGGAAAATGAAAGATTTAGCAAAAATACACTGAGCTATTACTGCAGAATGCCTAGCAGATGTAATGTCAATTGAGAACGGTAATGCCACATGGAAGGAAACATTCTCTATTAAAGCTTCCATTTTATGCCAGTAATTTTCATGCAGAAATCTCTATTCAAGCAGAAGGCACTTTAAAAAATTAACATCTTTGTAAATTTCTAATAAGATTACAGATTCCACATTTTTCTAAAATCACAGTAATTTGCATGTCAATACAGACTTTTCACAAATGAGTCTTACATGTTCTTGTGTTCATATTTGAGGACCATAAACATTGTACAGAGTTTAAAATGGGTTTACATACTTGCCTGGAGAGTTGGAGCCTTTGCTATCTAAAGCAGTGCTGCTTTGTCCAACTTCAGCTCAGGTCATGGTCTCACAGTTTGTGAGTTTGAACCCCGCATTGGGCTCTGTGCTGACAGCTCAGAGCCTGGAGCCTGCTTCAGATTCTGTGTCTCTCTCTCTCTCTCTGCCCCTCCCCCACTCACTCTCTCCCACCCTCCCCCCTCAAAAATAAAATAAACATTAAAAAAAATTTTTTTTAAAGCTGTGCTTCTTAAACTTTGTGTATAGGAATCACTTGGGGATCTTGTTAAAGTGGAGATTCTGATTCAGTAGGTCTGGGGCCTGATAGTCTGCATTTCTCACAAGCTCCCAACTGATGCCAGTGCTCCTGGTTCAGGAACTATTTGAATAGCAAGGTTTTAAGGTATTCAGCTTTAAAAGAAACACTTCTTGTTTTCTAAACTCATCAAATTATGGTAATAAAACATTTAAGGCAAAGCCTAGCAAATGCTTTGTGACTATAAATCTTGCTAACAGAAATAATACCCAATCACCTCTTCTGCCTGATAGTTTATTAGATTCTGGTCCTAAAATAAGACAGTATAAGAAATATTAGAAGTTTATCCACTAATGTAACATGGCTATTCTTGTGTATTTTTGAGAGAGAGAGTGTTCATGCGTGCAAGCATGAGTTGGGGAGGGCGAGGAGAGGGACAGAGAGACTCCCAAGCAGGCTCCATGCTGTCAGCGCAGAGCCCAAGGCAGGGCTCGATCTCATGAACTGTCAGATCATGACCTGAGCTGAAATCAAGAGTCGGACACTTAACCAACTAAGCCACCCAGGTGCCCTTGCTATTCTTAAATGAGGGTGCTGAAGTGCTATGTGCTGAAGTGTCTAGAAATCACATCAGAGTATACCTGTAGGGGAACCTGAAGAAGGTATGCCTAGGAACTCAGGACAGCACTTAGTGATGTAGAGGGCTTTCTGCAGGAGGCAGGAAGATCACATCTGAGGTTCACTCTAAATTTGGCTCTAAATAATTACCTAGTACTGTGCTCTTCACCATTACATAATTAAAAACAAATTTTAATAGGCTTCATTCTTATTTGATAACCTTATTATCCTCAAACATGTTAAAAATGTTGGCTGTTCCCATTTCTGAACTTCTTTCCCCCATTTCTCACCTCCAGCACCCTCCCTCTAAATTCGTAGTGTATTAACATCATCTATCTTCTCATTCACTTTGTATGTATTTGAGTACTCACTGTATACAAATAGGGTGTCGTAGTAAATGGATCTGTGGTATACAAAATTGAATAAGGTGCAGTCTCTTTTTCAAGGTACTCAGTCTCCTGAAGGAGGTATGATAGCACAAGTAATCAGTGTGAATAATAATCTGTTAGCACCCTCCAGAAAGTGCTCTGTGGGTTCAGAAGAGAAATGAATCACTGGGTTCTGGGATCATCAGGAAAGCCCTCATAGAAAAGATAGCTTTTGAATTAGGTCTTGAGAACTAGATAGCCCTTCCTAGCTGTTCCAGGCAGGACATTGTAAGAAGAAACTGCACAAGGAAAGTATGGATGCAAGAGAATAAGGAGACACATTTTAGTAATTGCATGTACTATAGACCCCTTGCATTTTGGATTCATAACTTCAGGATTTGTATTGTCTGTTTGTGAGTGACCATTGAAGGGTTTTCCTGAGCTACTGATATTATTCCCTTGTGAAGAGCCTCGTATATCAAGTCCGTGGGTGAGGTTAGTAATTGGTTCAGCAGCATTCGTATCTGCATCCATCTTTATTCTTTTCTCTTATTTCCTTTTACTGTATTTCGTGTGGGAAGACATTACATACTTATTAATAATTTGGGATTTGCGAGGAGCTTGTTATAATTCCTTTCCATTGCCAAAGGTCTCCTGCCAGTATGGTGACCATATAATTTATTGCCCAAACTGGGACCCACTTGAAAGGAATTGTGCTGTTAGTGATATTCCACAGCAACCAGGCATAAACTGGGTTTGTCTCAAGCAAGCGAGAGTATATGGCCAACTAGAACATTCCCGTTAGTTGGAGGATGGGATATGAATGGGGAGCAGTAGGATGTTATTTAGGAAAGCAAGTTTGTGGATGGTCCTAAATGCCAGGTTCAAGGTTTAGGCTTTTATACTGTAGGCAGAGAAAAACCCTTGGAGGTTTTTTTTTTGTTTGGTTGGTTTTGTTCTTGTATTCTTTTGGCAGAGGGTTTGATATATGCAAAGCAGCTTTTGGAAGGAGGAGTCTGGCCTCTGTGGGCAGATTAGATTGAAGGGAAATGCTCGATTTAGGGAGTGCCATAGTATTCCCTTTAAGGATATATTTGAACAGTAGCCACTCAAATGGTCTTCATGTATAAGGAAAAATTGGTAATTTATATTTATTTGTATAATTATGAACAGAGAAGCTTTAATAATTCACTTCCAATATATGTT
The DNA here is from genome assembly GCF_022837055.1 of Prionailurus viverrinus. Classification (NCBI taxonomy): domain Eukaryota; kingdom Metazoa; phylum Chordata; class Mammalia; order Carnivora; family Felidae; genus Prionailurus; species Prionailurus viverrinus. The sequence goes on from NC_062573.1 coordinate 25,657,647, forward strand.
ATTACTGATGTTAGCTCATACTTCTGAAGAAGATCCTGTGGGATTAGCGTCTTGTTCAGTTAATGTTTTCTCAAAAGAGGAACAGTACTGGGTTTAGCAGTGAGCGCTAGAACATTCTGTCTGCACTAGTGTTATGCATATATTTACCTTAATATTTTAACAATTAAAATTTTACTTAACACTGAGAGTGCTTAATAAAAATACCTTCACAAAATTTATTTCTAAAAAACTATCTTTTGCCTTGTAACCAATCTTTTATTGTATCTTGTTTCAACCTGATATCTAATCCAGAGAAGGTTTTAATTTCCACTAGCATGCATCTCTCCTTTTTCTATCCCCACCCCATGGAATGGGTGAAACTTTTGAGAAAGGAAAGTTTTTTTTTTTTAAGTTTATTTTACTTTTTAATTAATTTTGAGAGAGAGTGCAAGCAGGGGAGGGGCAGGGAGAGAGGGAGACAGAAGATCCAAAGTGGGCTCTGCACTGACAGCAGCTAGCCCAGTGAGGGGCTCACAGTCACAAGCCGCGAGATCATGACCTGAGCCAAAGTCAGACGCTCACTCTACTGAATCACCAAGGTACCCCGAAAAGGAAAGTTATTTTTTACCAGGAGAATCAGACAGCTATTCATGGAAGAGGAAGTCAGTCTTTGAAGGATTGATTCTGCAGTAGTGGAGAAGAGAACTTTCCAGGTAGAGGAAACTATGTTTGCAAAGAAGAGGAAGCAGAAAAATTGTGGGGTGTGCTTGGGGAAAAGCAACTGACTGCTGGGTGGCTTCAGAAATGCTATGGAAATAACAGCTGGCACACTGGCATCACTAGCCAGTTACGTGGTCATGGAGGACACAGGGAAATTGAAGAAAAGGAATGCTTTTTTTATTCTTTTTTAAATCTTCTTTAATGTTTATTTTTGAGAGACAGAGACAGAGTGCTGGTGGGGGAGGGGCAAAGGGAGCAGTAGACATGGATTCAAAAACAGACTCCAGGCTCTGAGCTGTCAGCACAGAGCTGGGTGTGGGGCTCGAACTCACAAGCTGTGAGGTCATGACCTGAGCTGAAGTTGGACACTTAACCAACTGAGCCACCCAGGTGCCCCAGGAAAGGAAAGCTTTTTAATTCCCAAGGATTTCTTAACTTTTAGAAATCTTTTTTTTTTCTTTTTTAAGTTTATTTATTTTGAGAGAAAGAGCACAAGTCGGGCAGAGAGATAGGGAGAGAGAGAGAATCTCAAGCAGGCTCCATGCTGTCAGCACAGAGCCGGGCATGGGGCTCTATCTCACCGTGAGATCCTGACCTGAGCCGAAATCAAGAGTCAGACGCTTAACCAACTGTGCCACCCAGACACCTCTTAAAAAACCTGCTAAGGGTAGAAAATACTCTTTACTTGTTGAAGAAGCTTCTATTTAAAGGTAGCCTATCACCCTTTTTTTTTTTTTTTTTGATGAATTAAGGTGCAATACCATTTTTTACCGATGGGCCTTTTATGTAATGAGATCATGTCACTAGACACATCTCAGAGTGAAATGTTTAATATTTGGTACTTATTGCATGTGGATGGAGTTATGTAGTGACTTCTAGATGATTGGAGATTCTTCTCTGTTGGCAAGAAAAAGAGGTAATGAACTGAAGAGAATGACCAACTTGTAAAATATTTCCTAAGTTTATGTCTGTGTATTTACATATGTTGTGTAAATATTTCATCATTAGAGGGTAATATTCTCCATGTCTGTTAAGATCTTCCATATTCAAAATGTCTTTGTAGGTTTTTGCCGTTTCTTTGAAAGAAAATACATTTAAAAGTTTACTTCAAGTCTTAACTTTTAGATGAATGATTACCCTCCTCTCTTCCTGGTTTAGAGCTACTTGTCTGTATTTTACTTAAGCACTATAGAATTTGACACATGAAGATGTTTCCCTGGAAGAATTCTGTTTAGGCTTAGGGCTGACATGAAAAGAAACAATTTGTCAGACTAGTGGAGCTTGCTAACAATTCAAATAAACAGCCTGTCTTTTCCTTTACACTGCATATTAATAAAAATGTTAATGATAAAACACCTCCTTTACACCCTACAGGGTGCAGAGATGATTGGGTCAGAGACTGTTTTCTTGCTTTGGGCCCTCTTAAACATAGCTGCTAGCTGAATGTGGCTTATCAGTTGCATGGTTATTGGTGCCATGTTTCTAAAGTAACAGGTATTTAATGCAGCCAGGTTGAGTGTTGCCTCGATTTTTTTATTATCTGGCATTTAAATACTTTTGCCATGTAAATATTTCAAAGTAGAAAGCAGTTAAATTTAGAATATACTTCTTTGTAAATGTACTTTGATGGATAAGTAACTCTTCAAAAATGGGGTTACTTAGATCATACATCTGAAGACTGTTATCTGTATTTAACATTTTTCTCCCCTCCTTACTACCACAGTTTTGAGAGCTCCTGATGGTAGAGCATACCATGCCTTATGCATTTGTGCCCTTGGTGCCTAGTAGATACTTCATAAATGTCAAGTTATTTAATGATGACTTTGATAAAGACCAACTTTGTTGCTTAATTGTATATTTTTGCTTCACCTTCTTGAACTTTTCTTCAACACACAATTCACTGTAAAATTTTGTATCAGTATATCTGGATTTCTTAAACACAAAACAGGCTCAAATGGAGTTACTTACGCTAAGCCCCATGCTACCAAACTAAGACTTAATTACAGTTTTAGCTCTCCCAGAAATGGAATTTTAAACCAGTCAGCCAAGAAATACCTGATCAGCACTAGTTAGGTAATATGCCTAATAGACTTCTGCCATCCCCAAAAGGAAAGTGACTTTCAATGACCAACCCACTTTTTTTTTTTTTTTTTTGCCTAGTAAAACTTCCTTCTTCCCACTCCTTTTTTTTTTTTTTTAAACTTTATTTCTGAGAGCGACAGAGAGAGTGAGAGTAGGGGAGGAGCAGAGAAAGAGGGAGAATCTTAAGCAGGCCCTGTGCTGTCAGTGCAGAACCCAACGTGGGGCTCAATCTCACAAACCGTGAGATCACTCAACTGATTGAGGTACCCAGGCACGCCTCTAGTTAATTTTTAAGGTGTTAAAAATGATGCAAGTAGTTATATATGTCAAACATTCAGCGATTTTAACTTACGTAGCTTACTTTTAGTAGAGTATAATTTATTGGTTGCAAGCAGAAATAGTAGTCCACTGTTGGCTACTCAATTTTGGTAACTTGAGAATAAGGCTAGTGCTGTTTGGCTTTTTCTAAGAAAATAATGAATGTATAGAGATATTTCAAATAATTAGCTGGGCTTGTTTGCATATCAGCATCAACATGGCTCTTTGTACCATTCAGAAATTGAATTGTTGGTGAAGTAGAAATTTTTCGAGTGGTAACTGTAGGGATTACTACAGCGTCTGTGAAACAGGTGGGCAGGGGAGTAGCCATCAGTGCCTTACCAGGACCCCTGACATTAGTTGTCATTCAATAGCTGTGGTTCAGTGAATGGATTTCCTTAAACACAAGGTGTATTAAAGATGGAACCTAAAAATAAAATACACTAAGTGTACTGCCTTTTAAACTAAGTGAACAGTTGCTAGTTTAAAGTTGAATCTTGTATTTATTTTGCAGATGGCAAGCTAATACTGTCTTTGATAAACTTGAAATTTGGTTTAATGGTTTGGAAGCAGAAAATTCTTACTCTCTTTTAATAGCCTGTCCCTTGACACATTGTTATCACCAGTATGTGAGATGAGGCAAGAAAGGCTTCTGGTTCACAACTTAAAAGTCTTTCTTGAATTCTTATCTTTATCATTTTGTTTTATCTTAGAAACATGGTAGGGATAGAGTCAGCAAACTTCGCTTTAGTTTGTATTCTTTCAAAATTGATAGTAAGCCAGTACATTTTTTTCTTGTTGCTCCGTAAAGTTCTTGAAATATTAATTTAAGAGAATGAAAAAATTCTTAATTTCTCAATTGTTTAGAAACAATTGCTTTTGTGTTTTTGGATATATAGGAAGTCTTATTTATTTGATCAGTTTCTAGGCTTAAGAAGTTAGTATTTCCCCTGTTTCACTGATCTAGTGAAGGGTTAAAATAAAAATAAAGATAATAAAAATTAAAACCAATTGATCGATGATTTTGTAAATAACAAGTGGAACCAACTTTATGCATAAATTTTCTTTTTATTAGACTTTCTGCAATATTTACCTTTTGTGGAAACATTTATTAATTTCACATTTTTAAAATTTCCAGGTAACTTGGGTTTTTACTCCTGTAACAACTGAAATAACAAGTCTTGATACAGAAAATATAGATGACATTTTAAGTAAGTACCTTGATATTTTTAAAGTACACTTTTCTTCTTTATAAAGAGTTAGTTTATATACAAAAACAAAGTTAAATCCCAATTACTAGAACAGTTTGAGGAGCTGGCATTATGATTATTTCCATGGTTTACTGAATTAACAAAACACTTTTGGTTTTGATTTTCAGTAAAATTTCTTAAAATGTGTATGTCTCCTTTATGTGTTACAAATAAACTTTAATATCATTTTATTTCTTTGTCTTGTCATAAATGCCACCTTAACAATTCGTATTTTGCTAGAGCCTACTTAGATCAGAGGCCAGGAGTCTCCACTGTGCAGTACTAAAAGTTTGTGGTCTTAGGACACAGTCTAGACATCTTTTGTCTTTTTTAACTTTTGACTAATTCACTGACTCTGATATCTTTTATTGTCATTGCTCCAATTAAGTTAAGTGTTTTACTGACTGCTTGTTTGCTGACAGTGTGATTGTGGATACAATTAACTTGCAGGGAAAAGATTTCTGTTTTTAAAAGTAGTAGAGGGAAGGTGAACACATGGTTGATGGAAAAATCACAATTTAGGAGATTTAAGAAAATGTACAATGCATAAATGATTTCTACCTTCTTCTTTTCAAAAGCCCTCCACTGGTTTAAGCAGAACAAAACCAAAAATAATAAAAGTGAAAAGAGTTATTCTTGAGCCTCATATGCTGTTTTGTGTTCTTGGAACTGGTTTTAAATGCTAAAATGTCTATTCCTACACTGTGGGATCTCTTTAGAGCATTGATCTGTAACCTTTAGCATGCATGAGTTACCTGGAGGACTTAATAATATCCGGACTGCTAGGCCTGGCTCCAAGTTTCTAATAGAAACTGCTAGACCCCACCTGAGAATTTGCATTTCTGTAAGTTTCTACATGCTGCAGGTGCTTCTGGTCCAGGGAGTGCAGTTTGTGAACCACTGCTTTAGATGAAGAAGCAAGTGGATAAAAAGTGCTTTGAAGGTAAAAAAGGAAGAAGAGAATTGAAACTTACAAAAAATTCTCCTTTCATTTTTCAAATTCTAGAATAACTTTTATTTTTGTGAGTCAGTGAATTTATCTGAGTTTCTCTGTAGTACGTTTAGTCTCCTGTCTTCCCATCCTCAAATGCAGATGATACTAAGTTATTTTGGCAACAGAGAAGAGCTGTTAAATGGATTGGAAATAGAACATGTACATGTTTTGCAACTTTATTGGTTGTAGATTTCGTGTTGCAACTAGGTGGGACATCTGAGCTGTACAAGAGCTTTCTTTACACATAGCTTAGTTACACAGGTCTTTTCTGTGAAATAGAATTTTCTTGCAGAGTCACTTCTTGGTTTATTCATGTATATGGGAGATCAAAAACTAGATTGTTAAAGCCCAGATCATTCCACTTCACTTTTTTAAATGTTTATTTATTTTTGAGAGGGAGGGAGGGAGAGAGAGAGACAGATGAAGAGACAGAGAGACAGAGCACAAGTGGGGGAGGGGCAGAGAGAGAGGGGGATACAGAATCCGAAGCAGGCTCCAAGTTCTGAGCTGTCAGTACAGAGCCCGATGTGGGGCTCGAACCCACGAACTGTGAGATCATGACCTGAGCCGAAGTTGGCCACTTAACTGAGTCACCCAGGTGCCCCTCCATTTCACTTTTAATGAGTTAGTGGCTTACTTGCCTGATCTGGGTTTGATTCTTCTTTTGCTTTATATTCATTCAGTGAAGGTATAAAGATGGAGAATATAGAGAAAAGGATCAGGGATTCCCACAAATTATGTAACCTATCCATGACCCTGTGTGCGGGTTTCTTAATTGTTATTGTGTATTTTTAGTGGGCCTTTACATAAATGGGAAGAAGACCATGAGGAAAACCAAATCTTGGATTATGTCAGTTACAAAGACATAATTAACTTAGGTTGTTTGGTTTTGTTTTTCAATTTCAGACAATGCTGATGTTGCTTTAGTAAATTTTTATGCTGACTGGTAAGTAATAATCTTATTTTTGTTTTTTGCGGGGGGAGGGGTAATGAAGTTGCATCTTTTAGAGTTTTTCTTTCATCTTGCTACGGGTGTATTTTTTTTGCTAGAAAGGGGTGAGTGGGGAAGCCTTTTTCATATGTGAGATAGTATTGCATACACAAAGTCAATTAAGGTTCATTCACAAAGGGAACAGCTTAATTTGCTGATCGTTTGTATTTTAAGAGAAAAATATATCTGATTCCATTATCCCACATCTTAAAAGTAGTAGCAGAAACTCAAATCCCTCCCTCCTTTTCTCTCTTTCTCTCTTTCACACCCCGCCCCCCCAACACACACAGTACTGCAGTTCTGTATTTTTCCTGTAGGGCGGTGTTTGGAGGTGAGGGTGTGGGTGTGGCAAGTTTAGAAGGAAAAATCATGTTGACACTTTTTAAACATGTATCGTCTACTACTTCTAGGAAGCCTTTATTCCGCCCCCTGTCTAAATCAGATTCTTGTCTTTTGTGTTTATGTAGTACTGGACACCACTTTTTTTTTTCTTACTACATTATTTTGTTTTTTATATTTGTGCGCCAGGAAGAAACATCGAGGATGGAAATAATGTCTTACTCAGCATTCGTGGCATTTAAAACCAGGGCATACTATGTAGTAGATGTTAAAGAATATGTCAAGTGGGGAGCTTGAGCCAGAGAGGTTTGAAACACTCACGTAATCTTTATTCCTAGACCATCTGTATTTTATTTGACCCTTTTACGCTTATTACTGCCTACTGGCTGCCACTGCCCTACTTAAGGCCACAGTCCAGTTTACCCAGATTCCTGTGACAGTCTCCTAATTTGTTTTCTGTGCCTCAGGTCCTACGTGTGTCCATTCTGTTCTCTAAAAAGTAAGCCAGAGTGGTCTTTCCTAAAGTACACACTGAATAAGGTTACACTTCATCTTAAAACCCGTAAATGATGTTCCATTAACTCTAGGTCTAAAGTCCTTTACCTTGACCTAGAAAGCCCCCAATGACCTGCTCCCTTCCTACCTCTACATCTGTATATCTTGCCTCTCTCTGCTCCCACATTCTGTACCCGTTATACTGAACGTCTTTCAGTTTCTGTAATATTCCATATTCTTTAGTCACTGGACCTTTAGTCATGGTATTTTTTCTGCCTAGATGGGTCACTCTTCTCTCATTTAATTTAAGCATTATCTTTCGAGTCTTAGATTAAATGCCACTTTCTCCAGGTCACCTTCCTAGATCAATATTCCTACCCTTATCCCAACCCTTTTTTATGTCTTTCCATAATACTACATGCTCACCTCATTGGGAACACTTGTATGCTGTAGTTTATTTGGTGGCACCTACTGCAGCCTTAGCTTTAAGTTACTGTATCTGTCTTTTCTCAGTATTCGTCCCCAGGCTCTCTGCATAATACTTGGCAGATAATAAGTACATAATAGATATTTACTGAGTGAATAACATATAGTGTAGTTATTTAAAGAACTTCAGTAAAATGTTGAAGATATACAGAGAAAATGCCATTTATAAAATGCATAACCAAGGTAGCATTTTCCAAGGTAAATTAGGATTGTCCACATGTAGCAATAGCTGTAAAATTTGGTATACGATTATCTAGTCCAATCCACTTTAGCAATGAAACTGAGACCCAGAGGATCAAAGTGTCTTCCCAGGGTTACCTGACAGAGTTGTGGCAGAGTTAAAACTGGAACGCAGTTCTCTTATTTGAGGTATTTTGTGTGTTGTAAGAAAGGGAAATAAAACGTGCCATTGACCTTGTCCTAGAAACTGAATTGGAAATGTGGGCTAATTGTAGTTATTTGGGAAAACATATTACCCAAAGAATACCTTGAGTTGTTCATGAATTAGTACTCTTTATTCAATTGAAAAAAACTTAGGCAATTGGCCACAGGACATAGATTTATATTATGTGGTCTCACGGGCTCCATTCTGAGTTCTGTCTGGAAGTTATTAATGTGGCACAGTTTAAGGAAGAATTCTCTAATAGAGCTGCCTAAAAATATGGATATGCCTCGGAGGGTAATGAACCATAGTAGGTCCCTGATAATGCTGTTTTGTGCCAGTCTTTTTATATACATTGTTTTTAATGCTAAGAACTACCTTGCAGGTAGGTATTATAATTTCCATTTTAGGTTGAGGAAATTGAGAAAGGTCATACGGCTAGTAAGTGGTGGAACTGGGATTTAAACTCAGGTATGTCTGACTCCAAAGCTTATTTTTCCCCCTACTAGGTCATACTAGTAAGTACCCCCAAATTGTCCCTGCAAGGACTCTTACCCATTCGGTTGATTTGTAAAGGGTTGATTCAAGCACTAGATTGAAGATTGGATTCAGATGACCCCTAAGGCCTTTGTAATAGATCTGTTGCTTTTGTTATGTTACTTTTATAAATGTAACTTTCCATGTGAATTGGATACATGTGGATGAAGGTATAATATTGTTGATTGACTTTTATTTCATCCTTCCCTTCCACCTTCTGGTATTAAAATTGATCCTGTTTTAAGCATGAACCTGTGCTTAAATGCTTACTGGGCAGCAAACTGGACAGTCTGGAAAGAAGGAGCCCCTAATGTATGTCTTTTCCTTGCCCTTAAGTCAGGAGCCTGTCCAGTAATTGTTTACTAGGCCATATCCTAATTCTTCAAGAAACCATCTATTAGCCTTTGCCTCCCCTGCCCTCCAGCACCATATTTTCAGCAAACTATAAGAAACTACAAACTTGTGGACCTAGCCTTTCCAGTTCCTCCATTCTATCAATTTAATCATTTAACAGACATATTGAAATGCTTACTAGAATACATAGTCAAATAAGACACGGTCCCTGATGTCCACAGACCCCACCCACCTATCCCAGATGGGAGAGATTTAAGAATGCTAAAAGAGGAAAGAGCCACTTGAAAGCAACAGATTGAAGATACAGATTGTGTCTCCTTGCTATATTCTAGGACATCTCCTTAGGAAGTCAGGTGAGTGGGCCAGAGGAGGTATCTACAGAAAGAAATAGGGAGGAGTATAAGAATTTGCATCCTTTTACAGGCTTTACCAGACTTGCATTGAATTGTAGTTCATATGTATGACCTAATCATGTGGATTAAAGAGTTCACAGGCTTCATTTAAGTAAATCTCTTAGTGGAAAAGGGCTCTGGAAGCAATAGTAATAGCAGTTATAGTTTTTTTGTTTTTTGTTTTTTTTTTTGTTAACGAACACTTAATACCTTTTTCATACAAGAATAACTGTTCTAACCCATCTGGCTGTGTGCTCATTTTGATTCTTCTTCTCTTTCTTATCAGGTCCCTTTAATAACCTATAGCATGTTTGTGAGGTAGTTGGCCTGATTAAGGGACAGTCAGAATTAGAAGAAACAAGTTTCTGAAATACTGTAGGGTTTGTGTCCCTTTGTAAAAGTAAGAACAAAACAAACGACAAAGGAAACATGAATAAGAAATCTTGTTTAGGAATTTAGCACTTTTGCTCCTGAACTTAATATATTTGTTTATAGACATGAAAGCCTATTTTAACCAGGGGTTAATTTTGAGGGTCAAGAGTTTAATATACACTATATATCCTTTTCATGCCACTTGTGTATCTAGTATGCTGACTTGCATATGAGATTTGATTGACCTAGTCAAGCGAATCAGTCTAGTATTTGAAATAAACTTACCATCTTAAGGATTTTGTATAGTAGTCTCAAAATATGTTCATTATTTAGAGAAAGCTAATTTCTTCTCTAAATGCCCAAGTCTTAATAGTTATAAGTCCAAGTGGATACATCTTAGAGGGCTTATATCAGACTTGTTTCTGGCCTCTTTGAGAGATCCTTGGCTGTGTGCTTCATTATAGCACATAGCTTCTTAAGCTGCAGAACACCAAAATCTTTAAATTGGAATAGGCTTTGAGTTCAAACTTGCCTTCATCTTTAATGAATGACATTCAGGTCCATGACTAAATTAACTATGTGATTGTCTCAAAAGCTGTTTATTGTACATACACTAAATAACAATAGATGATAACTGAAATAAGATTTTATTGCTTCTGCTTTTCAGTTTTAATTGGTATCCTTCTTTGTGCATAGGTGTCGTTTCAGCCAAATGTTGCATCCAATTTTTGAGGAAGCTTCTAATGTCATTAAGGAAGAATATCCAAATGAAAATCAAGTAGTGTTTGCCAGAGTTGATTGTGATCAGCACTGTAAGTACCTCAATAGGAATTCTGGAACAAATCGTCTCATTCCCTTCTCTACACACACATACACACACACACACACACACACACACACACACACACACACTCTCTCTCTCTCTCTCTCTCTCTCTCTCTCCTTTTTTAATGCTCAAAAAAAAATGTTCTACTTTAGATGGAAGGTTCTAGTAACTTTGGTTAAATGTTAATATTTAATCTTTATGTACTTACAATACTAGTTTGTATTTTGCCTGAGAAGTAATTAATTTTTTAATTAAAATATAGTAGAATAAGCATATAGATAGTAAGTTATAACCAGCAATGTGTTCTGCCAAAGTGAATACCAAAATAATTAATAAACAAAATTGAAATAAAGTTTTAGGAAAAAATGGATTTCTGTTAGTTTTAGAACCTACAAAAATACCATTTGTAGTCATTGCAAATAAAACTCTCAGATTTTTGTGTGTTTTTGTTACTTAAAAGGTTCCACTAAAATTGGCTGAGACTGTCTTCGAGGTGTAATTAACTGTAGTTATGGATTATAAATATTGAAAGTGTTGAGAAACTTAGGTTAGACTCACTTACAGTCCAGCATCTTGCATTTCACTTCTCCCAGCAGAGCATTCTCTGTAAAAGCTTCTTGGTTTTCTGTGTACACGACCAGCCTTGCTAACTTGAACTAGTGAGCCTGCAGTGGTGTTCCCTCCTTAGTGTGTCCAGCAGGTGTGAAGTTCTCCTCTCTCATAGTACTAGACTCACTGTGTTTGTAGCTCTGGTTCATTCTGTCTTAGTTGTCTCAACCGTTGCAGCGTCCGTTCTTCAAAGGCAGGAACTTTTTCTTTTCATGCTTTTTTTTTTTAATGGGAGGGAGGGAGGGAGAGAGAGAGAGAGAAAGAAAGAAAGAGAGAAAGAAAGAAAGAAAAAGAAAGAGCGTGTAAGCGGGGGGGGGGGGGGGGGGGCGGTTTGCAGAGAGAGAGGGAGACACAGAATCCCAAGCAGACTCTGCTGACAGTTAAGCGTCTGACTTTGGCTCATGTCATGATCTCACAGTTCATGAGTTCAGGCCCCACATTGAACTTGCTGCTGTCAGCCCAGAGCTCGCTTCAGATCCTCTGTCCCTGTCTCTGCCCCTCTCCCAATTGCGCTCTCTCAAAAATAAATGACACATTAAAAAAAAAAAAAAAGCTCGTTGCCTCGTGTTACTGGCAAGTTGGTCTGAGTACAGAACGCTCCATTCTGCAAATTTCCTGTCATTTGCTCTTAGCCTGACAATTAGAATTTGTGTGTGTGTGTACACTAACTTTTCATTTTACTGATGAGGAAATGGAAGTCAAGTGACTTACTCAGTATCATAGAGCTTAATGTCTAGTCAGGCCAGATTTAGAATCCAGATCTGACCAAATACTTTTACAGACCTGTTAGCTTTATTAGCGTCTTTCTATTCAGTTTAACAAACACTTTGGGGATTTACTGGTGGAGAAATGGCTAACGGCAAAGTATTTCAGTATTTTATAAACCATACCCCAAATTTCTGTCTTTTGAGATTCATAACTAAATAGGATGAAGGGAGCAGTAAAAGATTGTCAGTACAGGTGTGGACTGCATTTTCACACTGCTTTCTGGATCTTTCCTCCTACTTTTTGCTGACAGATATGATGTTTTTGGTATGGGTTCTCATTTTAAATCTTTCTATTTTTTTATGTATTTATTTAGACATTACAGTACAGACAGTAGTTCCTACTTTCACTGAATTTGGACCATAAAATCTGAACTTGTGTTTTTAAACTTAAAGTCATTGGGAAGAAAAATGAACTGTTGTTGAACCATAAATATTATTTATTCTGTTTTTTAAACTAAGATTAACTTACTTTTGAGATAAACCTGACATTACTACTATTGATCAGGCTCTCTTTTTATGGGAGTAAACAGCCATAATTCAGATGCTTTTTGATCTACCAGATAGAGCTACAAAGTCAATTTTTTACCAATGAAAGTTATATCTGAGACATTGTGTATTCTCTCTAAATATTTTATTTTTTCTGCGCAATTCTTCACTTTTTAAAAGTGATGTTATGAAATCCTTATTGATGATTTATTCACATTTTCCACTTTCTCTTTAGAGATTGTAAGACAGACTGTGCCCTGGGTTACTTCTCATGCACCAGCTATAACGTAGAGTTTCTGAACTGGAAGGACCTTAAGAATCCTGTGGTCTCGGGAGAAATGTCTGTTAGGTAGATTGTTCTTTGGTAGGATTGGTTTTGTTTTTAAGAGATTTATTCAGCTATAATTAAGGTAAAATAAACTGCACAAGTTTAAATTATAAAATTTAATGTTTTGACACATGCATACACCTATGAAACCGTCACCCCAATCAAAATATCAGCATATCTGTCATTCCCCAAATTTTTTTTGTTTCCTTTTGTGGTGCCTTTCTTCCCCCATCAATCTCAGGGGACCATGGAACTGCTTTTGTTAATAAGAGATTAGTTTGCGTTTTCTGGATTATGTATAAGTGGGATCATACATTGTATTGTGTGTGTGTATGTGTTTGAATGTGTGTGTTGTTGTTGTTTTACTCAGCCTGGTTATTTTGAGATTGTTGCATTTATCATTCATTTTTATTACTGTTATTATTTTTTCATGTTTATTTTTTTTTTGAGAGAGAGAGCATGAGCAGGGGAGGGGCAGAGAGAGAGGGAGACACAGAATCCGAAGCAGGCTTCAGGCTCTGAGCTGTCAGCACAGAGCCCGATGTGGGGCTCGAACCCACAAACTATGAGATCACGACCTGAGCTAAAGTCAGACACTTAACTAGCTGAGCCACCCAGGCGCCCCTGGAAGTTACAGATTTTGATGTCAAATTTATCTGTTTTTACATTTGTTGCCTGGGCTTTTGGGGCAATAGCTAAGAAATCATTGCAAACCCAGTGTTCTGGAACTCTTCTACATTTATTTCCAAGAGTATTACAGTATAGATTGTGTGATTAGGCCTTTATCAGTTTTGAGTTAATTTTTGTATAGAGTGTAAGGTAGGGATCCAATTTCATTTTTTTGCATGTGGACATCCAGTTTCCTAACACCATTTGTTGATGACCCTGTCCTTTCCCCACTGAATGATGTGGTACCCTTCATCAAAAAACATTTGACTGTATGTGTGAGGGTCTGTTTCTGGGCTCTCTGTTCCATCTGTCTATATATCTATCTCTATACCAGTACCACACTTTTTTGATGACTGTAGCTTTATAATAAGTTTTGAAATCAGGAAGTGTGAGACCTCCAATAATGTTTGAGAGTATCTTTTGAAGGGTATATATTCTTTTTTTTTTTTTTAAGTTTATTTATTTTGAGAGAGCACAAGTGGGGAGGAACAAAGAGAGAGGGAGGGAGAGAGAATCCCAAGCAGACTCTGTGATGTCTGTGCAGAGCCTGATGCAGGGCTCGAACTCACAAACTGTGAGATCATGATCTGAGTCGAAATCAAGAGTTGGATGCTTAACTGACTGAGCCACCCAGGTGCCCCTGGGTTCATCAAATTCTTAATTTGATGAACTCCAATTTATCCTATTTAAAAATGGATTATGCTTTTGAAGCTGTATCTAAGAAGTCTTTGTCTCACCCAGGATAACAAAGATTTTCTGGTATGTTTTCTTTCATAAATTTCATAGCATGAAGTTTTACATTTAGCTCTATGATCCATAGATCATACATTTCCTTTTAGCTCTGTGATCCAAATTTGGAGATAATTTTTACATGTGGCACCATGTGTGGGTTAGAGTTCATTTTTTTTGCCTATAGTTATCAAGCTGTTGTGATATTATTTGATGAAAGGACTGTCCTTTCTTCATTGACTTTGCATCTTTGCCAAAATCAACGGACCATATATGTGTGGATCTGCTTCTCATTTGTCAGTTCTGTACTGTTGAGGTGTTTGTCTATGATTTATTTGTCTATGCTTATGCCGGTACCACACTTTCTAGATTACTGTAGTTTTATAATAAGTCTTGAAGCCAGTAGTGTATAAATCTTCCAACTTTGTACTTTTTTTCAAAGTGGTTTTACTATTTTAGTTGCTTTGGATTTCTGTATGACTTTTAAAATCAGCTTGTTAATTTCCAACCGAAGTGAGGGGGAAAAGTTGCCAAGATAATACAGAGAGTTCCCTGATAGTCCTTACCCAGTTTACCCAAATGCTGACATATTACATTAAGATTAAGATTACATTTGTCAAAAGTAAGAAACTAACACTGGTGTATTACCATCAGTAAACTATAGACTTTATTCAGATTTTATCAGTTGTTTTACTCATGTTCTTTTTCTGTTCCAAGATTAAGGATATTGCATTTAGACCTCAGGTCTTCTTGACAGTTGATAATTTTGAGGAGCATTGGTTAGCTGTTTTGTAAAATATCCCTCATTTGGGTTTGTCTGGTGTTTTTTCTTAGGTCTCACACATCTTTATTTTTTGGTGCTATTATAAATGGCATTGATTTTTAAATTTTAATTTCTGATTGTTGCTAGAAATACAACTAATTTTTTGTGTATTGATCTTATAAACTGGTACTTAATAGTTCTAATGGGTTTTATGTAGATACAGTAGGATTTTCTATTTAGACAATTATTGTATGTGACTAAAAGCAGTTTTACTTTATGTGGTCTGTATGTCCTTCCAGTATTCTTTCTAGCCAGGTGTACCTACTTGCTGCTTCAGGATTAATTTCTGTGAGGCAGAAGATCTCTAGAAAGCTTTTTTAGCAAAGGCAGAAGGTGACCTCAGAATGCAGCTATCATCCCGCCCACGTATGTCTCATTCTCATTAATCACCTTCTGGCATCATGGCAGCCTACTCTGTCCTGCCCTCTGATACTTTAGTCTGTCTGCCTTGCTTCTGATGCACTGTGTCACCCAGACTTCCCAGCCGAAGTAAGAGTGTTATTTCTTGGAAAAGTTCCTGTAAAAAGTTTCTAGTCAAATTGCCGGAAAAAAACAGTTGATGTAGCGTCTACTTGGATTTAGGTGTGCTTTCACATGCGTTATTCCGGTTCTCTTCCCCACAGCCCCTTGAGTCAGATAGTGTTATTCCTTCACCCAGCAGAAATGTTTACATACATACCCTTTGTCATGCGGCATGCGTAGGTTCTAGAGATACAGCAATGAACCACATCTACCCAGAAAGCAAGAGTAGCAAATACACAGTTGCTCGTTGTGATAGCTGCTCTGAGGAGAGGTGTTGGATGCTGTGAGGTAATGCGAATGCTTTCTGAGACAGACCTACAAGACCTGAGGGAAGAGTAGAAATTCTTAAGGGAAATAGGGGAAGAAGAGTATTTCAGACAGGAGGAGGAGCAGGTGTGAGGTTTCTGAGGTGGGAATGAACGTGAGACTTTGAGAGAGCGGGAGTGTGCCATCACTGTACAGATGAAGGCGCTGAAGACTTGGAGGGGCTGAGCGACTTGCCAGAGGGTTCCACAGTAAGTGGAAGGGCCAGACCGGAGCCCAGGAGCACACAGTGCGTCCCAGGCAACTCTAGTATCCTGAGGTCAAAATAAAGTCAGTTAAATTGGATTTCTCATCGAAGCTGAGAATTCACCCAATTTCTATATAAAAATTACTAAAAATGTCTGTAGCAAATTATAGTCTGTTTAAATTCTTTGTAATGGGTCAATGTAGAAACAAAAATGAAATTAATCATATGTGGTATTGTTGTTTCTGTTATTATTGTTTTATACTGTGGGGCCCAGCCCTCCAGTAAGATAAGAATTCTCTGGGGTCATCTGGGTGGCTCAGTCGGTTAAGCATCCTACTCTTGGTTTCCGCTCAGGTCATGATCTCATGGTTCGTGGGTTTGAGGCCTGTGTCAGGCTCTAGTGTGGAGCCTGCTTGGGATTCTCTCTCTCTGTCTCTCTGTCTCTGTCTCTCTCTTCCCCTCCCTCTCTCTCCTCTTCTCCCCTCCTTCCCTGGTCCTTCTCTCTCTCTCTCAAAATAAATAAATAAAACTTAAAAAAAAAAAAGGTAAGAACTCTGTGTTCTAATACCAGAAGCCCACCACTTATAAAAGTTATACATACATGGACAAGTGACTTAAAAATCACTGAACTTGAGTCAGCATTTGCCATGAAAGCATGAGTGCATGTGTGTAGCAAGAGAGAAATGTGGTAACCAAACGTGATAAAATGTTACATCTAGGTTAGGGTATACAGGTGCTCATTCTATTACTTTTTCATATTTTCTGTAAGTTTTAAAATGTTCAGAATAAGAAGTTGGTATAAAAAGTCTCTGGACCTGTAATTTGTCTTTGGTTAAGAAGCAGGAAGGAGGGTCTTGTTGCCTGAGAATTTTTGAGAAAATGTGTTTGGAAGAAGCTTGAAATCTGTTCTGTACAGGTGTATTGTGATATTGTTAATTGCGTTTTCTGCTTATTTTCACTGTGATAAATGACCTTCCGGAGGGTCATTGAATGTAAAAAGAATTTTCTTGAATAGACTTTTGCTGACATCTTGAGGGCTACTTAGAGTCACTCGATGACTTTTGGAAACTGACGCACGGTTCTCTCTGTGTTTGTCTGAATTTTTCAGTGAAACCTCCCGTGAGCAGGTATGGCAGTTGAGGCCATTTTATTGGTCCCAAAACTACCTTCTTTCTTAAGTTGCCATCTCCTGGACATTAGCATGTCTGCCTTACCACTGGGTATCATGGAAGGTAGATATGCTTTTGTGAATATTCTCCCATTACCAAGTGGCATGTATGCCCATAATACAAAGATGGGTTAATATTAAGAAATAGAAATCCCCACCACTAGCTAAAATTAAAGGAAACCGGCTTATCTTATCAGTTAATTCTGAGAGACTTGATAAAACCCAGTATAGGTTCTTGGAAGAAATTAATGAGGCAGAGTGTATGAATCAGCCGTTGCTTGCACTGAATTTTTTAAATCTTTAATGACTGTTCATTGCTTCGTAATGTGTTGCACCGTCAAATTGAGGTGTGACCCATGTCTGAATTGAGTTGTGAAATCTGTCTAAGCCATAAATTTTTTTTTTTTTTAATTTTTTTTTTTTCAACGTTTATTTATTTTTGGGACAGAGAGAGACAGAGCATGAACGGGGGAGGGGCAGAGAGAGAGGGAGACACAGAATCGGAAACAGGCTCCAGGCTCCGAGCCATCAGCCCAGAGCCCGACGCGGGGCTCGAACTCACGGACCGCGAGATCGTGACCTGGCTGAAGTCGGACGCTTAACCGACTGCGCCACCCAGGCGCCCCTAAGCCATAAATTTTGTATATTGTCTTGCATTTGGGAATTTCCACCAATGCTGTGTTACTGGTGTCTTTCTTTTGTCAGCCCTTTTTAAGAATTAAGGATGAGGTGAGACCATAAAGTCAGAAAACAAACAACATAATCATATGACAATATAAAAATGTAATGGCTCTAATTTTCAAAAAAACATTCCAAGTGAGTATTTTCAAAGTAGCTCCTTAGGGAGGCAATGCATGTACTCATTCCTTAGAACGTGTTGGGAATTCCCTGGGAGGTGTCCTCTGCGCCACTTTACTAGTCCATCTCCGTGCAGTCACAGGACAGCCTTCTTCAGTTTGCTGCCTGTATTTTTCCTTCTCTCTCCCTCTTCCACCCATCAGCATCCTGTGGAGTGCTTTCTGCCCCATCTTGACTTCACTTCTTTATATGCCCTTCTTAGGACTTTGTGTTCAAAGGTTCAGCTAACTAGGTTGAGAACTTAGAACTGGAGAAAGGAAGAAGGCAAAAGGTAGGTATAACAGGCTGATTTCACCCAGTCAGCCCTTTTGTTTCTGTGTGTGAGCTAGATGCGTCAGCTTTGATCTCCCCCAACCTGTCTCCCCACCAAAACAAACAAACAAAAAAATAGGTTGGGGGAGGTTGGGAACTTTGGAAGCAGAATTTTGAACTCAGACTAACACTAAAGTGTCATCAGGAAGTTTCCAACGTTTTAAGTTGAGGTATATTTTTTGAAACCCCAGCGTAAAACTTGTAGCTTAAATGACCCTCATCTAGGGTTAAAATTTAGTTCACTTCCAAAGTCCCTGAATTCTTCACTGTTGCATTTATTTAAAAAAAAAATTTTTTTTTAGCATTTATTCATTTTTGAGAGAAAGACAGCGTGAGCCAGGAAGGGGTGGAGGGAGAGGGAGACACAGAATCTGAAGCAGGCCCCAGGCTCTGAGCTGTTAGTACAGAGCCCGACGTGGGGTTCAAACCCACAAACCGTGAGATCGTCACCTGAGCTGAAGTTGGACGCCTAACTGACACACAGGCACCCCTCCATATGTTGCATTTAACAAAGGGAACAAAGTAGGAGGAAGAGAAAAAAGAAAAGGAAGTCGAGGCAATTAAAGAGACAGAATCAAGGAGTAAAATGTGGAACAACCTCTTCTCTACCCACCGGGCATTTATGTCCTGTGATGGCAGCAGAACAGGTGTCCTCCCTCATCCTGCATAGGACTAAGATGCCAAGTTTCATCCATGTCACAGAGCTCACAATCACCCTTTTAGTTTGTCCCATCTGGAGGGTCCATGAAAGGAATCTCTACATCTCTGGTATACAGTATAAGAGAAGTACGCTAAGTATACTAAGTGTACTAAGTACAGTATAAGAGAAACCCTCTATAGTAAGTCACCAATAACTATAGAGGGTTTCTCTTATACCGTACTTACGGAATCCACACATCTTTTTGCTACATGTATTTTGTATTACAAGTTTTTACAAATTTCATTTAAGACTCTAGCCTGTGGAAACAAAGTAGCAGCAGTAATAGTAATAGTGATGATAATAATATAAAATAATAATGATAATAATAATAATAAATGTAAATTCTATAAACTCCATAAAATAAAACTCTATAATAATAAATGTAAACTCTATAATAGCAAGGACCTTGTCTTTTTACCCTTGTGTCCCTAGCACTGGAATGATGCCTAGCACATAGGAGGTGCACGATTATAGTCATTGAATAGATGGATGGATAAATGTAATGAGTAGTAGCCAGCTTTTATGAACTCTTAGTTTTGTAGGTGTTCCTAAGTACTTCAAATAAGTTATCTCATTATCTCCCAACAGTACGATTAAGTATTTTCTGCAGTATTTCATCAAATCTAACTTGGCATTGATTACAAGGCACACTTTTATCTGTAACTGAAAAAAAAAAAAAAAAAAACCAAACCACCGAAAAATTATACAACACAGTGCTTTCCTATCACTTAGAATTTTTTTATGATAAGAACTATTTTAGACTTAAAGATTTTTTTTTGTCATATCATTAGTGTGTATAGCCAAAAAGGAAAATAAATTTGTTCATGTAATCCTGAAACAATTTCACATTCAGAATCTGACTGTTATATACCACTTTTCAATTCTGAGTCATTGATTTTTGTGTTTTTCCACACAATATTGACTTCTGTGCCATTAAGAGTGTTGGTAATGCTCTTGATTAAAGAGTGTTATCCTGCTTTTTCTAGGATTTTCTTCCAAGCTGCTGATACCCATTGTGGAAGTATTCATGCTGGCACTTAACTCTTTGAATACCTTAGAGGTTTTTGTTTTTTTCTTTCCATTGAAACATGTCACTGCTTGTTAAGCAACTTTAATCAAAGTCAGCAAGATATAATCAAAATGTTAACAGTGGTTTTCCTCGGTGGTGGTTGGATTACAAATTGTTCCTGTTTTATTCTTTGTAATTGTCTTTCTTTTCCAAAATTTCTACACATATACACAGTTCAAACTTGCCTTTGCTTCACCTGTCGTTCATGGTCTCCCTTTGTCTCATCTTCTGCATCCTCCTTGTCTGGGGAGTTTGGAAGTTAAATTCATCACTCTCCCTGGTGGTGCTGCTGCTTTAGATGGAGAAAGTCCCATCAATCTGCCCCTGGTGGGACCAGGATCTCTGCTGACCTCCAGTGGCTGTAGGGTGCATGGCACTCAGCAAGAGCCATTTCATACATTATCTGTTGGGAGGTGCAGAACATTCAGACTCTTGCTAGCTAGTATTTTTAGGAAAGTACTTTGTAACTGACCTTGAACTAAGCAGCACATGTTCCCAAATACCAGAGTTATTCTTACCTGTGTGCCTTCCCATACAATTTGAACTTTCCACGATGGAAATTGGGAAGCGTTTGTTAGACCAATATGTAAATGAGTCATTAAGAATAAGAAAATTATTATAAACAGCAATATTGGAATATTAAAAACATCAGACTTGCTAAGATCAGACTAGATCTTAATTCTCACCACAAAAAACGTTAGTTACGTGAAGTGATAGAGGTGCAAGCTAATACTACAGTGACAATCATACTACAGTATATATATTTATTAATGTATCAGATCACCATGTTGTATGCCTTAAGCTACACAGTGTTATATATCAAATATATTTCCATTAAAAAAGTAAAAGGAGGAAGATGAAGAAAATATCCACCGAAGAATTCATGTGCACAAAACCGAATTTGGATGCCCAGTGGCAGCCTGAATCCAGAGTAAGCCTGTAGGCTTTGTTTGTAATCTTTCTGTTTAGGGTTTTATTTTGTTGTGGTGTTTCATTCCTGTTGTTTTTCCCTCCATGTGGGGAGGGCATGGTTTGGGAATGGAAAAAATACAGAGGCAGCAGTGGTCCTCCTCCCTGAACCAGAAGAACAGTAAGACCTTCCTGTTGAAGTCATTGCCAGGGGTAATCACAGCAGGGAGACACATTGCGGAGATAAGAGCTGAGGCACTTTTCCCATGTGGAACCCTGCTGGGCCTGAGTGAGCAAGGTGGTGGGCGGGCAGGCAGGCAGAGCCTTTCAAGGAAAAGTGACCACTGAAGCAAAAATACATGCTAATTTTCTAATCAGCGAGCTGTTAACCTTCTGAAATTTATAATTCCTTTGACATGCATTTTAACACTTGATCCATCCAGTTAATTATAAAAAACATTTATTATACCCCTTAAATCATTCTTTGTTATATTGTCAAAATGTCACATTATAATTATCTTAAAATCATTTTTGACCAAAGCTTGTAAAAAGTCACCTTTATGTCTGAGATTATTGATTAATGTAATTTTAAGGTTTTTGCTCCTTAATAATTAAAAGCCACCTCATTATGCAGCGTACCTGCTGCCATGATGTTGTTTGAGAATTAAGCAGGCAAGTGTCTGTTCTTCCAGTAGTCTTCAAGTCTTATTCGATCTTTTTCTATCCATAACTAGAATTTTAAGGCAACCTAGAGGTTGTAATGTTGGAGTTTGTAAACAGACTCTTGGTACACCTGCCAGGTCTGTTGCAGTAGTTTCCCTACTGGTCTCCCTGATCCTCCCAGATTTACTGCCAGGTGAATATTTTTACAGCCCGCTTCTACTGCTCAGTGGCTGCTTTGTACCTGTCAGGTAACACTCAGACTCCATTAGCCTAGAATTTAAGTCTGTCTGGAGTACACCTATAGCCTTATTTATTTACTTCTGGTTTTTGCATGTTTGCTATCAGCACACTACTTGCCCATTATGCCCACTAATTTAAGAAAGTTAATGACTCCAGCAGTGCCTCTTGGCCGTTTTCATACTGACCTTTAGGCCACAAACAGAAAATGGATGTTTCCAATTAGACTAGTCCCTTTCTTAATAGGTTATGTCATAAACTTTCTGCCAAATCCTTTGGGGATTAGAAAAATTCCTTGGCTTTCTACTGGCAAATTAGGCACCAGCTAGGCGAGTTTAGCCTTATTAACACTATGTACCTAAATTGGACTTAGTGGGTATATTTTCCCTTTGTGGAGCTTCATATTAATGAATTTAAAAACTTTTAATTATTATTTTGCCAGTAGGATGGGCAAAATGTTTTCTGGTGGTTTTCATTTGTAACCTCTTGATTACAGGTGAGCATCTTTTTACATGTTTACTGTGTTTCTTTTATAAATCAACTGATACAGGGGCGCCTGGGTAGCACAGTTGGTTTAGTGTCTGACTTTGGCTCAGGTCATGATCTCACAGTCTGTGAGTTCGAGCCCCGCGTTGGGCTCTGCGCTGACAGCGCAGAGCCTGGAGCCTGCTTCAGATTATGTCTCCCTCTCTCTCTGCCCCTTCCCCTGCTAACGCGCTCTCTCTCTCTCTCTCTCTCTCTCTCTCTCTCTCTCAAAAATAAACATTAAAAAAAAATTTTTATAAATCAACTAATACCTTTAGCCCGGTTATCTTTCTGGTGGTCCTTTTGTTAATTTTGTTATGTATTCCAATTTTTCTTAAAAATTCACGGTGTTCTTCATCATCTAGATGCTTCCTAGCCTACGCAGCTTCAAAATCTGCAAATGTCTTGGTTATATGTTTGATGCTGATGCAGGCCCTCTCCACAAATAGACCTTGTTTCCTAAGCACCACAAGGCCATAGGGATGTTACTCTGCTTTTCTGTTCCAGCCTTCAGCTTCCTGTGCCTCCCACGTGCTCAGTAAATATCCTCTGGGGGAAACTTGCTGTGTGTTTCAGGGTCCTTATCATCCACCATTCCAGCCCAGGTGACTATGAAAAGCTTCACTGAGTTCTCTTGCTGTCTGTGCACGCATAATCCTCGGCCCTAAATCTGCACCAATTGCAGATTTATTTTTTTTACGTAGTTTATTGTCAACTTGGCTAACATACAGTGTGAAAAGTGTGCTCTTGGTTTTTGGGGTAGATTCCCATGGTTCATCGCTTACATACAACAGCCATTGCTCATCCCAACAGGTGCCCTCCTCAATGCCCATCACCCATTTTCCCCTCTCCCCCGCATCCCCATCCACTCTCAGTTTGTTCTCTGTACTTAAGAGTCTCTTATGGTTTGCCTCTCTCCCTCTCTGTTTGTAACTATTTTTTCCCCTTCTCCTCCCTCATGGTCTTCTGTTAAATTTCTCAAGATCCAAATATGAGTGAAAACATATGATGTTTCCTTCTCTGCCTGACTTATTTCACTCAGCATAATAGCTTCCAGTTCCATCCACATTGCTGCAAATGGCAGATTTAATTTCTAAGAGGAATTGCATAGTAAACGTATAGGAAAGAAAATAGCCAGTGGGTGATTTTTGCTCACTTAGGAATGGTCCCTTCCTTCCTAGAATTTTAATTCATGTAGTCTTCATTGGTTTCATGGTGTCTGATGTCTGTAAAAATGTGATTTTTAAAAAATCTGTTTTTCCCTAGTTGTCACAGCAGGAGCAGTAGATTTCTGCTACCTACTACATCCCACTTGGAAATGGAAATTCTTTAGTAGATTCCCTTTTGAATTTTCTGTGAATCCAATAAGATTGGCTGCAAATAATAACATTTTTATTTCTTTTCCAATATATGTATGCTTTCTTATTAAATGACTGAGAACTCCACTACAGTGTCCTTACAGAAGGGATAGCAGATATCTGTATTTCTTTCTTGATCTCAGCAGGACAGCTTTCAGTATTTTACTGTCAGGTTGTTTGGTAGTTGTTTATTTAGATATCCTTTATCAGATTACGGAAGTTCCCTTCTGTTGCTAGTTTGCCAAAAACCTTTAAGTCTGGATGGATGTTGAATTTTATCCAATGTTTCTCTGCTTCTTTTGAGAGGCACAGTAGTCCCCCTTGTCTGTGGTTTTGCTTTCTGTGGTTTCAGTTCACGGTCAAGTACAGTTCCAAAGCTGATGAATTGTCAGAAGGTCAGTAGTAGCCTAGCATTACATCACAACACCTATGTCATTCATCTCATTTCATCTCATCACATAGTCATGTTATCTCACATCACCACAAGAAGGGTAAATATAGTACAAGAAGATATTTTGAGAGAGAGAGAGACCACATTCATGTAACTTTTATTACAGTGTATTGTTATAATTGTTCCATTTTATTATTGTTGTTGTTAATCTCCTTACTGTGCCTAACTCATAAATTAAACTTTATCATAGGTCTGTATGTATAGGAAAAGACCATAGTATATAAAGGGTTCGGTATTACCCATGGTTTCAGGCATCCACTGGGGGCCTGAGAACATATCCCTTGTGGATAAGGGCGTGGGGGGGGCACTTAGTGCAATTTTCCTCTTTTATCCTGTTAATGTCATGAATTACATCAGTTGATTTTCACACGTTAAAATGAAGTGCTAGACCAAATCTAGCTTGTGATGTATTATCCTTTGTACACAGTGCCAAATTTAGTTTAATATTTTCAAGTTTTGCATCTGTGTTCTTGAGTAAGACTAACATATACTTTACTTTTCTCATCATTTCCTTGTCAGATTTGGCAGAAGGATTATGCTGACCTCATAAAGTTAGTCAGGAAATGTTCACTCTTTTTGTATTTTCTGGAACATTTGTATAAACAGCATTATTGACTGCTTAAATGTTTGGTAAAACTTGATGGTGAAGCGTTCTAGAAATGGAGTTTTCTTTGTGGGAAGGCTTTGGATTATGGATTCAATTTACCTAATAATTCTAGGACCACTTATGTTTTCTATTTATTCTGGTGTCAGTTTGGTAAGTTGTGCTTTAATGGGAATTTTTTAAATTAAGTTTTTTATTTTAATTCCAGTGTAGTTACTATACAGTGTTATATTCATTTCAGGTGGACAGTAAAGTGATTGAACAACTCTATACATTGCTCAGTACTCATGATGATGAGTATGCTCTTAATCTCCATCTGCTATTTCACCCATCTCCACCCCCCTTGTACCCATCGGTTTGTTCTCTGTAGTTAAGAGTCTGTTTCTTGGTTTGTCTCTCTCTCTTTTTTCCCTTTGCTTGTTGGTTTTGTTTCTTAATTTCCACGTATGAGTGAGATCTTAGCTGACTGACTTATTTCACTTGGTATTATACCCTCTAGCTCCATCCGTGTTGTTGCAAATGGCAAGATTTCATTCTTTTTTTAGTGGCTGAATAATATTCCGTTGTACATATATACCACATCTTTATCCCTTTGTTTGTCAGTGGACACCTGGGCTGATTCCATAATTTGGCTGTTGTAAATAATGCTGCAATAAACATAGGGGTGCATACATCCTTTCAAATTAGTGTTTTTGTATTCTTTGGGTAAATATCCAGTAGTGTGATTACTGGATCATAGAGTAGTTCTGTTGAAAAATTTTTGAGGAACCTCCATATTGTCTTCCACAGTGGCTGTACCAGTTTGCATTCCTGCCAACAGTGCAAGAGGGTTCCCCTTCTTCCACATCCTTGCCAGCACCTGTTGTTTCTTGTGTTGTTGATTTTAGCCATTCTGACAGGTATGGCGTGATATCTCATTGTGGTTTTGATTTGCATTTCTCTGATGGTGAGTAGTGTTGAGCAACTTTCCATGTGTCTGTTGGCCATCTGGATGTCTTTGTAGAAATAATGGAAATATTAAAACTTTATCTAAATCTCCAAACTTATTGTCATTATGTTATTGATAATATTCTCTTAATATCCAAGTTAAATATTGCTGCTACATTCCTTAAATTAATTGTTTTCTCTCTCTTTTTTCTTGATCGGTCTCTCTAGTGGTTTATCAATTTTATTAGTCTTAACAAAAACCAAATTTTGGCTTTTTTGATCTTTTCTATTGTATATTTGTTTTCCACCTCATTAATTTTTGCTTTTATCTTTTTCATTCACTTCTCTATTCCTTGTTTTTAATTTGTTCTCTTTATAAATTTTTAAGATTAATGCTTAGCTCTGTTTTTCAGCCCTTTCCCTCTAACATCCATTTTAATGTCATAAATTTACTCTGTGCATCACTTTGGCTACATGCGGCAAATTCTGATATGTATTTTCATTATCATTCAGTTTCTCTTTGTGGTTTCATCTCTGATCAATGTCTGTATAGTTTTTTAATTCTCATAAGTTGAATCATTTGAAAGTTGTTGAGAATTTTTTCGTGACTCATCGTGTTGATTTTTTACATGGTGTGCACACCTGCAGAAAATTTGTATTCCACAGCCTCGGGGTAGTTTGTCCTCTCTGTGCCAGTTTAGTCAAGTTTCTTGGTTGCATTGTTCAAATTCTCTTTATTTTTATTTATCAGTTGCTGAGAGAAATGTGTTAAAAATTTGATTATAGATTGATCTTTGTAGTTCTGTAAGTTTTTATTTTATATATTTTTAGGCTGTTACTTGATGTGTACAAATCAGAATTGTATCTGCCTGTGGAATTGAACTTTTTATTATGAAGGGTCCCTCTTGGTCTGTAGCACTGGTTTTTGCCTTAATATATGCTTATTTACTATTAGTATAGCTATACAAGATTTCTTTTGATCAGTTTTTGCACAGGATATTTTCCCTCAGCCTTTTTCTTTCAAGCTTTGAGCATCCTTATGTTTAGATGTGTATTTTATAACTAGTATATAGATTTTACTTCTGCACGTTTGTCAAAGATCACTTCTATATGTATATGTAGGTCGATTTCTGGTTTCTATTCCATTGATCTGTTTATCTTTATGCCAGTAACACACTGTCTAGATTCCTGCAGGTTTACAGTAAGTGTTGAAATCCACTGGTTTAAGCTCTCTAGTTTTGTTTATCAGGGATATTGGTAATTTTCTTACAGTGTCTTTGGTTTTAGAAAAAGGGTAATGCTGGTATCATAGAATGCATTGGGAAGTAAACCTTTCCATTCAGTTTTTGGGAAAGCTTTGTGCAGAAATGGGATTATTTATTCCTTAAATATTTGGTAGCTTTGGCCAGTTCTCATCATGGCTTTTTGCTGGTAGTTCCAATTCAAATTAAATATTACAGGGCTTTTACTTAATTTTCTTCGTTTTCTCTTTGTATCTTTTTTTTCTCTTATGCTGAAAATCTTGACCCTTAGTGGCATTAGCATAATTGCTCGTGCACTTTATCTGTAATATGTGTGTTTATTTCAAAATAACAATGCTAGTATTACAATTTTTTAAAACGAATTTTATTTTACTATTAAAAACATTTCCATAGTTCCAAAATCAAAAGTATAAATCCAAGGTATAGCCAGGGAAAACTAAATTCCATCTATGACCTTTTCTTGCTTTTTCTCCCATTGATGGTATTTTGGGGGGGGGGGGTGGGCCCAAAGATTATATGTACTTGCTTATATCTCGTATACTCATATCTCACATACTTGCTTATATATATCTCATATACTTGGTTTTTTTGACTTAACAGTGTATCTGGGAGATTGCTCTTTAGCAATACAGAGCGATGTTTTTTGTTCCTTTATGTAAGATCCTACTACTTCATTGTATGGGTGTACCATACCTTATTTAAGTAGTCCTTTATTGATGGATATTTAGGGGAAACAGTAACTTTTATTTTTTATTTTATTTAAAAATATTTTTTTTAATGTTTATTTATGTTTGAGAGAGAGAGAGAGAGACCGAGTGCGAGTGGGGGAGCTCAGAGAGAGGGAGACACAGAATCCGAAGCAGGCTCCAGGCTCTGAGCTGTCAGCACAGAGCCCAATGTGGGACTCAAATTCACGGACCGTGAGATCATGACCTGAGCCAAAGTCAGACGCTCAACCGACTGAGCCACCCAGGTGCCCCGAAACAGTAACTTTTAAAAAGACATTTTCCATATTCCAGAGCACAGCATTGTGGCATTGGCCAGTAGAACTATTTAACCTAATTTTAACAACATTTTATATTCTCATTTCTGCATCACTGTAAGCATTCATTTTATGATATGCTAGGTTTCACCATATAGTGTGCTAGGGACTGAATGTGTTTTTTCACTAGGAAGTTAAAGTTTCTTTTTATTATTTCCCTGGGCTGGTTTTCTTGTAAGTAGGGTAACCCTAAGCCTTTGTGGCCTTTGCCTAATAACAAGCGCCTCTGTTTATCTTAAAAGACTTTCGCTTGCTTGTGAAAGCACTCTTACTCTCAATTTGTAGCACCTATTTAAGTAAGTTAATTCCTTGCTCAGGTGATAGAACCCACCATTCTCAGGACACCTCAAAGGTGTGTTTTCTCATTATAACTTATCAGGTTGAAAAAGGGCTGGTAGTGATATATCCACTAGTCTTCTGTTCAAGAAGTACCAGCTTCGAATCCAAACAGATTAGTGTCTATATTAAATATGTGTATATTACGATATCTTACTATTATTTCAGATTTCTGTGATCTGGTGAATAAAATACTCTCCTTGGCCTCATATATAACCAGTAGTTCCCTTTGTTTGCTTGTATTTGTCTTTGTTCAAAGGATTTTAGTAGTAAAGCATGATATCCTCCTTTGTAAATCCTCCATGGAGTTCACCAGAGTGTTACGTGATCTAACGTAGCCTTCTTTCTTTGAGAACCCATATTCCCTACTTAACCTCTAATACATCATTTTAACTTTCTCTGGTGGTTTATCCTAGAGAAAACAGAATACAACCTTGACTGACCAGGTATTATAAGTACTTTCCCCCTTCCTGGACAGTGCAAAACCTTAAAATACTTTGAGTCATTAGCCTCCTTCTCACCTCTTCTATCCCAGCTTATATGTTGCTGGTGTCATCGTGTATTTTAGCTTGTGCCAAACCCCACAAGGCATAACTGTTACTGTTTTGTGTAGTCAGTATTCATTTAGATTTTTAAAACCGCTTTATTGAGGTATAATTGACATATAGAAAACTCACATATTTAGAATGTACAAATTGGTAAGTTTGAGCCGTGTATACACCCATGAAACGGTCAGCACACATATGTATGTGCATATGCTCTAGTACACTTGTTTCTACCATAGAACCTCTTAGAAAATGAAGGGGGTCGGCACAGCCGTATTGCAGTTCTGTTGGGTTTTATAGTCACTAGAATGGGAGGCGAGGTAAGAGAGTTTCCATGGTTTGTTGTGCCACCATTTTAGGATTCTCTCATTTTATGTATTTATTTATTTTAAGTTTATTTGTTTTGGGAGAGATAGAGCACACGTGACTCTGAGTGGGGGAGGGGCAGAAAGAGTGGGAGAGAGAATCCTAAGCAGGTTCCACGCTGTCAGCTGGGAGCCGGATGTGGCGCTCAATCCCACAAACTGTGAGATCATGACCTCAGCTGACATCAGGAGTTGGGCACTTAACTGACTGAGCCACCCAGGTGCCCCTGCCTTCAGGCTTTCCGTTAAAAACTCAGTTAATAAAAAAAAAAAATGTCACCTGTTTTAGGCCACTTCACTGCCCTCTCAGGTCCCCTTCATTTAAAAAATTCAGTGCATCTTTTATCATTTTCACATATGTGAGTAGTATGGTATTTGAGCTTCTCTAGTGCCTAGAAGATACTGATTTCTTGTATTTGCCACCTCTTGGAAATAACAGCAGAAATACTTTTTTTTACATTCTGATTTGGTCTATATCTTAGTAATTGTGATTTCTGCAAATGAGATCAGTATACCTTCTGATGTAGATTCTTATTTTGAGACTTATAAACACTCATAATTTTAAGGATTTGTGTGTGTGTGTGTGTGTGTGTGTGTGTGTGTGTGTGTGTTCTTTTTAAAATCTCCACTGCCTAGGAATATACCCATAGGTCATAATAAAGGGACTTTTCTTTTAGTGTATACTGTTGACTTTGGGGTTTTATTGCATTAGCTAACACAAAATTTGTGGATTTGGGATTGTGAATAATTCTTCTAGCAAAGAATCTAATATTTTTAGCTTTGAAAGTAGTTTAAATTTAAATTTAGTTTTCTTTTGTTAAATGCTGTAAGAGATTCTCCACATGTACAAAGTTAAGGTGAGTAACTATTTTCAAAATCGGAATTTTGCACATTCTGATTACTTTCTGGAATCTATAATGTTTACTAACACTAAGAGTTTACTGTGTCATGCATTTGTATTATCTCATTTAATCCTTAAAACTACCCTATGTGGTAGAAATTATTATCCTTACGTAACAGATGAGAAACCAAGGCATGGAGAGTTGATACAACTTACAAATTCATACAACCAATAAATAGCAGATTTGGGATTTAAACCAGGCAATATATGTCCAGAACCTGGCGCTTAATCAATATAAATTTGCCATGATTAATTTTTTTCTCTAACACTGAAAAATAATTATATGAACCAAAATATTCTCACTAAATAATTTTAAGGTTTTTGACTGTTGGGCTAATGCGCTTACCCAGACCAAGTACGAAGGTGAAGTTAATTTTTTTTTTCATTCTTTTAGCTGATATAGCCCAGAGATACAGGATAAGCAAATACCCAACCCTCAAATTATTTCGTAATGGGATGATGATGAAGAGAGAATACAGGGGTCAGCGATCAGTGAAAGCACTTGCAGATTACATCAGGCAACAAAAAAGCGACCCCGTTCAAGAACTTCATGACTTAGCAGAAATCACCACTCTTGATGTAAGTTGTTAACTTTTACTGGATCAAATGAACATTGCCTGTTTAGTTGATGTAAACAGATTCTTATGCAATCAAAGAACCTGAACATTTTCTTATATTTTATTGCAGTGAATTTGACATATACATACTTAGCGAGTTGAATTTTCCTTGTATCAATTCTAGAGGGAAATGCTAATGTTTTACTGAGCCTTTGGATAAAATATATAGCATCCAGTAGAGCTGTACTAATTTAAATTAATTGAGGGCAAAGAGTAGCCTGGGTTATGAAACCTAGAAGTTAACCTCAGGTATACGGGTATATGCAACCAGAGTTTCCAGATTTTCCTTAGTGGAGACCCTCAGGCTATCTGCTCTAATTACTTCTGTGTCGGTTCTTTGTATAACTTAGTGTCATCTAAAATAGCCTTCCCTTAATAAAAACCCTTTCCATTATATACTAAGTAGTGTTAAAAAAAAAAAAATGAGTTGGGGCTTTGGGCTGTCAGGGTCGGTTTTGAGATTTGACTTTTACGTGCTAGTGAGCTAGGCAGTTAGTTACCCTTTCATGGATGCTTTCAGAAAACACAAGGCCCCTGTGTCAGAAACAAAGGACATTATTGCTCACATCCCAGCAAACAATGGGACCAGGTTTGCATTTGTGTCCTTGCCCTCCAAGTCCTGTGGAGGGGACAGGGAGGGTCCAGACCGGTGCCTGCACATGCTGTGGGTTCTGTTGCAGGAGAACATCCTGTTTCAGAGCCAGCAGTAAGCCTGCTGCTTGTCCCGGAGGGACACATTACCTCACACTCCCGTGTTGCTTGCCGCAAATGCAAGCCTGAGAAATGGCCTGGATAAAGGGTGGACAGGATCTTGCACGTGGCTGTGCCTAAATTTGTAGGAATATGACAGACCCATGAAGAAGACTCTCCCAACTGTAATATGTTGTGAACCGGTGTCCTATTTTAAGAATAGTCACTCTGTTTAGGAATAGATTATCACTGATTAGTTAAAACGAGCTGCTAGAAGGAAATGTTCATGATTACATTAGATGGCAGTTAAGATTGTTTTCAACCTTCATGTCATCTTCAATAGTTTTGGACTAGGTGTTAAAATCAAAATACGCATTTATAGTCCTACTCCGTTTATACGTAATTGAACAACAGCTGGGTGAATGAAATGATATGTTTATAGCACTATATATGTTTGCAAAATAATCACATACTTTATTTTACAGCGCAGCAAAAGAAATATCATTGGATATTTTGAGCAAAAGGATTCAGAAAACTATAGAGTTTTTGAAAGAGTAGCAAATATTTTGCACGACGATTGTGCCTTTCTTTCTGCATTTGGGTAAGTATCTTAATGGAGAGTGTGTCAGTGGGTCAGCTTGGCTGCCATGTTAGATTCTTGTTGTGTGTGGTCATTTTCTGAAGATGAACTCTCCGGAGATGATCTCAGTTCCCATAAAGTCACCAACCAGTTTTCCTTACACCTGTCTGACCTCTTTAAGAGTTCTGTTTATTCTTCTTTCTGTGCCATCTTCTGCTTCAGAATATGGGTGAGCAGAAAAGAATGGACAAGTTAACGACTACCTCTCGTGCTCATTTACTAACACAAAACGCTAACCCGTGGGGTTTCCAAACTGAAACAACTCCCAGTCTTTCTCATTAAGAAGACTGGGTTTCGTTGTCTTGGTTAATCTCAGGTTCTCCACCACCTTTTCTTCTCCCTTCCCTGTCCCAGAGGAAGAGTCCTCCTTCCCAAGGTTAACTTCTTTACTTGTGTCTTTGTAACCATCCCTTCAGGAACCTCTGTGGCTTTCATCCATCAGTTGTCCTTGCTTTCTCATGTTTTCACCCTGACGCTTTTCATGAACTACTTTCTTTTTCCAAAAAACATGATTCTCTCTTTCCAGACCTTGAGCTATAATCCTGTCTCTTTCTTTTCATTCCCAAATGTTTTCAAAGACTAGTTTATGTTAGGCTACCTTGAATTTCTTAAACTCTAACCAGTGAAAAATCCTTACTCTTTAGGAAGCCGACTTTATCTTCATTACTCTCGTGAAACTTCCCTCCACACAGTCACAAAATGCTTCTTAATTCCCAAGTCCAGTGGGCTTTTTTTCAATCTTTAATCCTCTTTAGTTTCTCTGAAGGATGTGACACTCAACTACCCTGGTTTTTTTCTGCTATGTCTGCACTGTGTTACCTTGAATCCCCCTGGTTTGCTCCTTATCATTCTGATTTCTCTGACTTTCCTATTTTTTTTCTTTCTCAATGGAATCATTCAGTAGTTCTTCCCCTTTCTTTTCATTGGGGGTGTTCTCCACCATACTTTGACTTTTTGGAGTACTATTTCTCTTTTCCTTGGCCAATAACTGTTAGACTTAATCTTGGTGCCTATCTTGAGTAGAGCCCAGGTTTCTGGCACAGTGTGTCCTTTCCATTTTGTGACCTTCATCCTTGTTTTAATGCGTCTGTAGATTTTGTGTGTGTGTTTTGTTGTAAGCACTATCAGTGATTTTTGGAGATCGATGTAGGAGTAAATAACAAAGGAACTCCTCCCTGCCTTGCTTTTCGCATGACTGCTTTCCAGCTGTACGGGCTGTTTGCTTGCGTCCTCACACACTGCGGGCACACTGAAGGCAGCAGAGCCCTCGCCCTTCCTGTTCTCCTAGACACCAGCTCCCCAGAGCTTTCCTGACAACTTTATATAAAAGAACACTGCCAGGAAGCCTGGGTTGCTCAGTTGGCTAAGCATCCAACTCTTGATTTTGGCTCAGGTCACCATCTCACGGTTCATGGGTTTGAGCCCCTTGGAGGGCTCTACACTGACCATGCAGAGCCTGCTTGGGATTCTCTCTCTCTCTCTATCTCTATCTCTCTATCTCTTTCTCTCTCTACCGTTACCTGCTTGGGTGTGCTCGCTCGCTCTCTCAAAATAAATAAACATTAGGGGTGCCTGGGTGGCGCAGTCGGTTAAGCGTCCGACTTCAGCCAGGTCACGATCTCGTGGTCCGTGAGTTCGAGCCCCGCGTCAGGCTCTGGGCTGATGGCTCAGAGCCTGGAGCCTGTTTCAGATTCTGTGTCTCCCTCTCTCTCTGCCCCTCCCCCATTCATGCTCTGTCTCTCTCTGTCCCAAAAATAAATAAACGTTGAAAAAAAAAAATTAAAAAAAAAATAAATAAATAAACATTAAAAAATAAAATAACACTGCCATCATCCAGCTTATTAGCCTTTATCCACCTAGTTTTCTTCAGAGCACTTTTTTTTTTTTTTTGGTTTCAATCACCCAAAATAAATGTATCTATTTGCTTGTCTCTCTTTCTACCAAAACGTAAGCTTCGCAAGAGCACAGGCACTGTCAGTTTTGTTCACTGCTGTGTACCCAGTGCCAAGACCATACCTGATACAAAGGAAGCACATAGTGAATAGGGAATGAATGAATGAATGAATGAATGAGTGAGTGAGTGAAGTGTGTTCTTCCTTTTTGTTCCATTGGCATCAGTCTCAGCTAGCATCCCTTGCACGTCTCTCCTGTACTAGTCTAGTTAGAAAATGGAGATAAATCTGTTCAAGTAATCCAAATATAATTTAGAAAAAAAGTTACCCATTTGACTTGGAATTTGTTATAGAATTCAGTCACCAAATATTGATGGACACATTTTATGTGCCAGAGTATATACTGTACAAGGCATAGGAAAAAAACAGTGAACACATAAAAAAATTTGGTTGTCGTGGAACTAAATAACTAGGTTATTTCAGTTCATCTACTTTTTTTTTTGATAAGTTTTGGTTTTAAAAAGTAAAAAGAATTCATGATTGTCTGACTTGCAAGCAAATAATGTGTTTTTGTGATTGATTGATCTATGTGACCACATCAATGACCTTGACCCCAAGTTACTGGAAACAGGCTGGTGTCAAAAATAGCTTTTTAGTGCTAAAACTGCCATTCTAAATTTATAAAATATTGAGTCACAAAAACAGCTAACTAATATTTTCCTTTAAAAAAATGTGCCTTGCATTAAAGTTTTCCTTTAAATATATGGTTTTGTTGGTA
Source organism: Prionailurus viverrinus (assembly GCF_022837055.1). Taxonomy (NCBI): domain Eukaryota; kingdom Metazoa; phylum Chordata; class Mammalia; order Carnivora; family Felidae; genus Prionailurus; species Prionailurus viverrinus. The sequence continues at coordinate 25,692,457 of NC_062573.1, forward strand.
TTGCACAGTCTTATAAGTAGGAAAGATGATGGACAAGTATATATTTCAAGTCATTATAATACATGGCAAAACAGCTAGCCAATTCTGTTTCATTCAAGTATATTACTGCTATTATTTTTCTTGAGTATCGCTACTTCTCTCTTCCTATCAGAGCTGTTTCAAAACCAGAAAGATATAGTGGAGACAACATAATCTACAAACCACCAGGGGTAAGTTGCTGTTTCTTAGTGTGTATAATTTTAAGTGTAATTTAAATGTATAGTATGATCTATATTTTTTATAATCTATAATTCATATTTTTTAATTCACAGAATCACAGACTTTGAGTATAAAAGGAACCTTAAGGCATCTTCTTCTATTAATCCAAACTTTTTAAAGATGGGGACATATAGGCTGAAAGTCAGATAGGGATTTAGTAGCCGAGCTGAGACTAGAGATCTCCTATCCCCAAGCCAGGTCTACCTCTCTGTTTTGCATTCGTTTTAAGACCCAAATGCAAAACAATGTTTCAGTGGTCTGTGATCACCACTCCTACCTGAGTCAGACCAGCCAAGCTCCTAGGTCTTCTGGGGTGTAAATTAACCTGATACTTGCCAGATAATAAGGAGCGGCTAGGTGGCTCTTAGCCCTTGGCTCAGAAGTTAAGTGTCTAAACTTAGAAGTAGCTGCTTGAGTCCAGATGATGGTAACCACAACCAAGAGGCAAAAATCACAGTCTGTGTCATCTCGTGTCCTCTCGTTTGACTTACCAGTATGTCACTGCCGTTTTCACACACGTGCAAATAGAAAATTGTTGGTATTTTTTTGGTTCATGGTTTTTATTTTAATGTTGTTTGTAGTGTCTTGATACAGTGAAGTTCTTAATTTTCATGTAGTCATATGAATGAAATTTTTGCTTAGAAAGATCATTTCCTCTTCCAAATTCAGAGAAGTATTTGCCTGTTATTTCATTAATAGTAGGTTCCATAGTGTGACCATCTCTAGGTTATCAGAATCCAGTGCAGTGTCTCACTGTGTATTTTGGTTGTTAAGCGCACAGGCTCTGGAATGAGATTCAGGTTTAACGTGTCAAATCTGCCACCTTCCTAGGTGTATAACTCTGGGAAAGTTCCTTAGCTTCTCTGACCTTCAGTTTATTCATTAATAAAAATAGCCATGATAATAATAGTCCTTGCCTTTGGGGGATGTTTCAAGGATTAAATGAGTCAACACATATAAGGTGCTTACAACAAACAGTGATTTGACACAGTAAGTTTACTCAGTTAATGGTAGCTATTGTTTTTGTCATCATTTTAAACACTTCATAAATATGGATTTTGAGTGAATGTGGAAAGAGATATTGTAGGTAATATTAGAGATAGCTATGCCTTAGATTTATATAGTATCTTGTATTTCTTAAGGCCTTTTTCCTGGAAGTTTCCACATTTTCTTCTAACATTTTCAACTCTAAGGGATAGCTAAATCAATTCATTTGGGCGATTCTTTTTCACAATGCCTGCCTGCCATTGGTAAAAATAAACAGTTAATTGACTCAAATTGGAGGAAAAGCAGAAGGCTTAGACATCACAGGTTGGGTGATTAGGTCTCTGATAAATACAGACTTACTAGCTTTTTTATACAGCTCTCTTCCTTGGAAGTTTCATGATTTTTCGTTTTTGGGGTTGTTTTGTTTTGTTTTGTTTTTCTTTTTTGTATACCCTGTAGATTTTCTGGGTCATAGATGGCTTAGAGAGTGCATTTTTACTAACACAGGTTAGATTCATTTAATTTTTTTTCCCCCTGCTTTTGTAATAGCATTCTGCTCCAGATATGGTCTACTTGGGATCTATGACAAATTTTGATGGGACTTACAATTGGATTCAAGATAAATGTGTTCCTCTTGTTCGAGAAATAACGTTTGAAAATGGAGAGGTATGGCTTTCTAATGTGTGTTATCTTGAATTCAGATTTCTGAAAGAGCCAAGGTTCCTCTAGACATCTTACTGTTTTACCACAGACTTACCAATTGTAAAAAATCGTACCGTGAACAGAACTATATCGTAGCCATTTCCGAAAAGAGGCCAGTGGTTCTTTGCCTTTACTGTCCCAGAACCCCTCTGTTGCATTTCCTGCCATAGCAATGGTTGACTACAGCCTTGAAAATAAGTTTGACCATGGCCTCTCAGGTGATTATGATACTCCCTCTTGGTTAAGGGGGTGCCTTTAGAAGCAGTGCGCTGCAGATTTCGGTTACAATTAATTATATACAGTGAGTAATCCTTTGCCATAAAAAGGTTTTTCTGATTCCTGTCTACCCTAAAAGAATGAACTTGTGTCCTCTTTCATCGTAATCATGACAGCGGTTATCAGTTATCATGTAACTGACCTCAGTGATCCCATGCTCCTGATCTAAGTCCATCTAAAGTCTTGTAACTCTCACAGAAACAAAACACAAAAGCCTAAGATTGGAGGAGCAAATAACAAAGGCCTAGGTGTGTGACGTACATAGAGAGCTGTGCATTGCATGTTAAAGAATTAGAATTGTACAGGTCAGATTTTAAATATACAGCTCAAGAAATTATCAAGTGTGAACACACCCATACAACCACCACTTAGAGACTGGCAATTCTGTAAAGGCTCAGCTGGTAAATATTTTAGGCTTTGCAGTTTGTACGCTGTCTTGTCCCAAGTGCTTCAGCTCTGCAGTGGTGGCACAGAAGCAGCCTCAGACAATACCTGCCCCAGGGAAGTGACGTTCAGTAAAGCTCGCTCGCGCTCTTTCCTAGTTTATCCTATGAGCACCTCTGCTACTTTGCTCGGTTCTCTAGGCTTCGGGTTTGTTTAGCTGAATACAATTTTTTATTGCATTAGTTTATTTACTCCTCAGAGGCTTAGAAAGAGTTAGTAACTTGTCCCGATTATTCACCTGCTCTCGTTGTTCTTGTAGGAATTGTTTCCAAAAGAGTTGAAAGGTGTAGACCTGGAAAACCTTAAACAACAAATAGGGGTTCCTCTCCCCACCTCCACAGTAGTTGACACATTTAAAAGTCTTTAGATTTTTATTACATGTTGTAACCAACCACCCCAAATTATTTAAACTATGAGGAAAGATTTGTTAGCCTCTAACGCTGGTTGTCTTGATATCCCTCTCCTGAATCTTTTGATACCTATTTCATAAAGAATGTGTTGGTGGGGACACAGGTGAACAGGGAAGCCTAGGCAGCGTAAACTACCGGCTACTATGTTAATGTATGTAAATTGGCACAGCAACCTAAGTGACATGGATGTATTCAAACTGCTTGTCTATTCATTATTTCTCTCCTCATGGTCGTCGGTACATCCACCTCTTGCTTAGTGTTACAAAGCCGCATGTTATATTTGTTTTTACTTTTAACCTCCCCGCTCTTAACTTTTCTAAAAGGTGACCGCTGAGTCTTATTTCACTAGTACTTACTCAACAACGTGTGTCTTCATTTATGCAGTCATAGGCTGATCGCACGTTACCGTGTACAGTAATCTGTGAGCAAAAGAAAAGCAAAATGAGAGTCTCTGTTTTTAAGATGTTTTCAGTCCAGGAGCTAGCACGTACAGATAATGTAACATTGAAGACATGCCGCATGCCGCATGAGGGGCACTGGGAGATGTTCTGGGAATTCAGAGGACAGTGTTCATTTCTACCTTTGGCAGAAATGGAGTAGAAATCCAGGATGACTTTCTAGAAGAGGCTTTTCAGTTCTGTAACGAAAGGGCTAAAAGAGAAATAGAAGGGCCCATGGAAATGGTGAAGTAAGAGGAGGGGCCTGTGCGTTAATGTTGAGTGTTGAGGGCACTGGTTAGACTTTACAGTGTAGATAATAAAGAGGTGGGTGGGAATCCAGACTTGGATGGAGTACTGGAACTGGGCTTGGAAATAAAAGGGACCAAATATAGTGGTGCTTGAGGTTGTTGAACTAGTTGAAGTGGCCAGGCTAGAGCAGAGAAGTCCAAAGATGGAAGGAAGGAAGGAAGGAAGGAAGGAAGGAAGGAAGGAAGGAAAGAAAGAAAGAAAGAAAGAAAGAAAGAAAGAAAGAAAGAGGAAGGAAGGAAGGAAGGGAGGAAGGAAAAAGGACGAAAAGAATGTTGGGGGAAGGAAGAAAGGAAGGAAGGAAGGAAAAAAGGAAGGAAGGAAGGAAAAAGGACGAAAAGAATGTGAGCTAAAGAGATAAAAAGTGAGGAAGAAATTGTAAATCAGCTTGCTGAAAGATCACTGCAGTGCCAGGGGCTGGGGGGCAAGAGAAGTAGACAGGGACTGCCAGTGATTGAGCGTGGAGTTTCTTCTTGGAGCGATGCAAACGTTCTGGAATCAGGTACTGTCGATGTTTGAAAACCTGGTAATAAGATAAAACCTACCAAATTGTACACTTTAAAATGATGAACTTTTATGGTATGTGAATTACACCTCAATTTTTAAAAGGGAAACATAGGGCTCCTGGGTGGCTCAGGCAGTTGAGTGACTTTGGCTCAGGTCACAATCTCGCAGTCTGTGAGTTCAAGCCCCATGTCTGGCTCTGTGGTGACAGCTCAGAGCCTGGAGCCTGCTTCAGAATTCGTGTCTCCCTCTCTCTCTTTTCCTCCCCTGCTCGTGTTCTGTCTCTGTCTCAAAAATAAATAAACATTAAAAAAAATGTTTTTAAATATAAAGGTAAATGTGACAGGAAGCTTAATTATTCTGTGTACAAGTGTAACGGGCTTAAACACGGAAATAGAAACCACGAGCAAGCTCTTGTCCTAGAAGATAGGTTCCAGTTTCATTGTTTTAGGATAAAGGATGTTTGTGTTTTCTACTGTTGCAGTTTCTAAATGACAGACAGACACGCAAAAGGATAGTTGATAGAAATAATTTTATTATAATAATTTTATTATGAGGCCCTTTCTGGACTTATCAGTCCAAACTTAGCATTTGTCAGAGAGAATAAATGATGAAAATATGCTGTCTACTTATCACATTTCTCTTGATTATTCTCAATAACAATAATAAGCGTTCTTCAAGCACTCAGTAATTTTCAAGGCGTTGTTGCATACGTGCGTATACAAGGTACAAAACATACACATACATAGCGGTGTTAATAATGTCGATACATTGTGTATTGAAAACTGGCTGTCTTGTGGGGGTTTTTGTCTTTTACTCTGAATCAAACACTTTTCAGCTTAGGGTCGTTCTCTTGTGAGTGGAGTGGATTTTGCAACAGACCTTAAAATAAATGTGTGTTTGCCAATTAGATTTGTTGCTGGTATACCCACTTAGTTTTTCAGTGTTATTTTTGAAGACAAAATACTAATCCTGTTTCCCCCACCCTAAAGTCCACATCTTGTTGAAGAACCAGCATAGTTCCTCCTTTGGTCGGCTCATTTTTAAAATGTCCTGGTTTCAGCCAAAGGGAACTGATAGACCTGCCCAGTGGTTACTTTAAGTCAGATGAGTTCCAGCACTAGAGCAGGACATGTTTGTCCTCTGAGTGCCTGGGAACTTCAGGTAGAAGGCAGAGAAGGCTTCCTTCCTCCATCGAGGCTAATGTTTCTTTACACCACTGGACCCTCTTTTCCTGGGAAGTTGCAGCTGTTACACGTGTTACTTGGGTTGGGTTCAAATTGTTCCTACCTAGAACAATGGAGAGGCCTGATCATTCTTATTGAATACTTCTGTATACAGGAATTGACAGAAGAAGGACTGCCTTTTCTCATACTCTTCCACATGAAAGAAGATACGGAAAGTTTAGAAATATTCCAGAATGAAGTAGCCCGACAATTAATAAGTGAAAAAGGTAGACAGATTAAGGTGTTTATTTTCAGCCTTTCTTCTATCCCTCCCCTCCCCCATTACATTCATATCAACGTAAACGTATTTGGGTTAAGAGTTTAATAAGTAATGTTAACTCTACTTACCCCCTGAATTTACATGTAAACATGGGGGTGGGAGGCATTAGTGGAGCTAATATGAAGCGGTGGCTTTTTTTTTTTTTAAACCATGACTCTATTAGCTCCCTAAAATAGCATGAAAAGTGGGGTCATGGGTGGACAACATTAGTTTTATGTACTTTATTCCAGCATCTTGATACTTTTCTGGTCCCTATCTAAAGGATAGTTCCAGAGATGTAAGTTCGAGACTTACACGGTCTAACATTTATTTCTGAATGAAAGAGAATTGAGTAGTTCTGTGTGGACTTCTTCAAACCATCAGAAAAGAGTATGAAATTATCACCTACTTTCCCTCTGTAGTTAGAGAAGAAAGTCAGAACAAAATAAAGTTAGGGCATTGTATACAGCCACGCCCTTACTGGTCACATAGTAAATATTTTGGGGTTGAATTACATTAAATGTCAACCAGTAGGGACTGGAAGGGCATCCTTGATGAAATGAAGATGGCCCCTTGAGAAGGGCTTGTATGTCAATTTCATGAATTTGCTGAAAACCCAGATGGGTAGGTGATTGCCCATTCAAGGGAAAAAAAAAAGGTCACCATAGCATTTATATTCAGGTTGAGTTCATACAATTTCTAAGGAAATTCTACTCTGCCCTAAGCACTAAAATTCTACCTTTTAAAAATGTTGTAATATTTAGGTTGTAGTTTTGGTGATCTATAATACTCTAAAGCATATTGATTTTTCATTTCATTATTTATTTATTTGTCACTCTTCATGAACTTGTAATCTTATGAGAATATGATCAAGAAAATTCTAATCTGTCTCCAAATTCTATTTCTTATAAAGGTACCATAAACTTTTTACATGCTGACTGTGACAAATTTAGACATCCTCTTCTGCACATACAGAAAACTCCAGCCGATTGCCCTGTCATAGCTATTGACAGCTTTAGGCATATGTATGTGTTTGGAGACTTCAGGGATGTATTGTAAGTATTCTCTTTTTCCCCCTTTTTTTAATTGCTGATCTGTGTCTCAAAAATGAACCTAAAACCATTGTTTGAATATTTTAAATAATCCTATGTTGAACCAGTAATACTTTGTTATTTGGATAGCTGGGGTTTTATTTTTCACTCTAGAGTGTAGTATGATTGACTGAGAATTATGATATATTCCTATAGAAATGCAGCATTACATGATCCTAATGCTTGGGAAAATTTTTGCTTTTCCATAAATTAGTTCTGAATGTTGTTTGGTGTTTGTCAGCATGTCAAAGAAAGTAGATTATAATCCTAGGTCATCTTAAAGGTACTTGGTAATATTGCTGCTCGTTTGTGGATTTAAAGACCTTGAAGATAGCTATGACTAGGCATTTCTATGGGTATACGGCTTTGAAACTTTCCAAGAACAGATAAGCTTTCTGAATCCATTCTCAGCTATTATAGTATTAATAAACATATAAACCTGTAACTACCATAGATTTTAAATTTTTATGAGCTTTCTGAGATGTTAAATATAGTGGTTAAAAATGGAGACGTTTCTTCATATTTGAAAATTTTAAGCAACACAGGTATTAATTCAAATTAGACCTTTTCTTTTAAATTTATTTAAATACCCTTTTTTTTATGTCCAAAGATTAAAATTGCATAGTTAGAGGATGATCTGAAATCCTCTATTTATTGCAGAATAAACTACCTCACTCACTACTAAATATTTCATTAGAGATGTGGTTGTTTGATAGAAGATTCTCAGCCTTACCATATAGCCTAGATTTGAGTCCTGACTTGAGCAAGTCACTTAACTTCTCTGTTCTTGTTTCTTTACACTTAAAATATGGTTGGTGGTACAACCTACCTGTTGAGATTGTTATGAAAATTAACGAGAGGGGATGGTTGTGTTATGAAGCATAAAGTACTAATAAATATTTGTCATTTTTACTTTACCTACACTCAAAAGGATACCATTTAGCCTATTAACTCATTACATATTTATCCACGTCTTGTATATGACAATCTTTGTGTAATACAAATCAAGTCATATAAACCAGTGGTTTAAGGTTTACTAAGTCTGGGCCCTTACCCTCAAAGAACTCACACCCGAGTAGAGAAAGGAGACAATAGGGTAATAGGCAGTTGTGTTTTATGATATGATAAGGACTCTGACAGAGTTCAACAGAGAGGTACTTGATCCAAGATCTAGAGGTGTGGATGCCTAAGGCAGGCCCTAAAGTTCTGGAGAAGCTTATCCTGGAGGGAAAAGGAGACAGGGCTTGGAGAAGGGGGACATTGGTAGAACCAAGCGCGAGACTATGGCTGAATAAGTGGGAGTCGGGATGCTGAGGGATGAGGCCATGAGAAGCAAGCAGCAGCTAGCTCGTGAAATCTCTGTGATGTGTTAGGGAAATTTGACATTATCTTCAAAACTCTGAAGTCAATGAAAGGTTTGTATCAGGAGGTTTTTAAATGTTTTCATTTTTTATTTTTTAAAGCTTATTATTTGAGAGAGAGAGAGGAAGTGCACGCACAAGCACACGCACAGGATGGGCAGAGAGAGAAGGAGAGAGAGAGAGAGAGAGAGAGAGAGAGAATCCCAAGCAGGTTCTGTACTGTCAGAACAGAGTCTGATGCGGGGCTCGAACTCATGAAACGTGAGATCATGACCTGAGCAAAATCAAGAGGTGGAGCCACCCAGGTGCCCCCAGGAGGTTGTTTTTTAAAAATCACTCATGCAAACTGGAGAATAAATTAGAGTGAGTAGAAACAGAATCCAGGAGACTATTCAGTAATCCGGGAAAGAGTTGATGACAGACAAGTTGATTCCTGAATGAACAAATTGCCTAAATAAATTTCAGCAGTAGCACTAAGGCAAGACAGAAGCAGGAATCTTGAGATATTTTGTAGGTGGAATAGGAGGACTCGGTATCTTAATAAATGGGGGAAGGGAGCTGTGAGTGATGGCCAGGAATCTGGCACTGCTAAGTGGGTTAGCCATTAACTGAGCTGGGAGCTCAGTAGAGGAGCAGCCTTGTGGTAAAGGTATTGGGTTCTCTTTCTTGGCATATTGATTTTGAGGTGCCTGTGGGCCACAAAGGAGGAGATTCCAGTAGGGAGTTTGCGTGGCTCCAGGATTCAAGAGGGAGATAAGGGTGGGGTCTTGAACACATGAGGATATAGCTGAACTTATTGAAACAGATGAGATGACTTAGCACAGGATTGAAAATGGAACCGTGAGGAGTAGCAACACTGAAGGGGAGGACAGATGAAGGAACATGTGTAAAAGACTAAGGGGGAGGAGGAATCACAGAAGTGAAAGAAAACCAGAAAGGGGTATTATGGTAATTGAGGGAGGAGCACTTTCAGCAGGAAGGAATGCTCAATCCAAAGATAAGGATGAAGGATCCGTTAGATTTGCCCCCCAAAAAGGCAGTATTGTAGTGCATCGAAGAGTACCGTTTGGTGAGGAAATGAAGCTTTGACAATGAAAGTTGTTGCAAGAAGCCAGCCTCTAAAGGGAAAGAGAAATAGGGGGACAGATCCAGAGACACATAAGATGAAGTGAGGTTTTAGCTTTTCTTTTCCTTTTTAACCCCTTTAGGGTACAAGAACTAATCATGACTAAATGCTTGTGGGAAGGGGGGCGCCTGGGTGGCTCAGTCGGTTAAGCGTCCGACTTCGGCTCAGGTCATGATCTCGCAGTCCGTGAGTTCGAGCCCCGCGTCGGGCTCTGTGCTGACAGCTGAGAGCCTGGAGCCTGTTTCAGATTCTGTGTCTCCCTCTCTCTCTCACCCTCCCCTATTCATGCTCTGTCTCTCTCTGTCTCAAAAATAAATAAAACGTTAAAAAAAAAATGCTTGTGGGAAGGAATCAATGGATTGAAGGGTTATTGAACAGATAGGAGACAGAGGGGCTAATTGATCAAGCAGAGCCATAGGAGCACAGAGGGAATGAGAAGCATCCTTCTTCCTTTCCCGTGAGAAAGAGGGGAAAGGGGGTGTTTAGCGATTATGGTGGTAGTGACAGCAGCAGAAGACTGCAGAGGTTCCTGTCCAGTTCTTGTTTTTAACTATGACTAAGGAAGCAAGATCATTTACTGAGAGTGGGAGGTAGCGGAGAATGAGAGGGTAGGACTGTGCTGGATTTTGAAAGGAGGAATAGTTGTATGCAGAAATCCACCTGAAAGGTCCAGATCTTCCTAGCATCTCGGCATTTATTTAGAAATCGGAACTCATAGTGGCACCTGGGTGGCTCAGTCGGTTGAGCGTCCAACTCTTGATTTTGGCTCAGGTGTCATGATCCTAGGATTGTGGGATCGAGCCCCATGTAGGGCTCTATGCTGAGTGAGCATGGAGCCTGCTTAAGATTCTCTCTCTCTCTCTCTCTCTCTCTCTCACTCTCTCTCTCTCTCTCTCTTTCTCTCTCTCTCTCATAAGTAATAAAATAAAAATTGGAACTTGTGTAGTCCCCTTAGCAAGCGTGTGAACATTGACGGTTAGGCTAGATGGAAATGTCTTACCTGGTTGGGTGTCCTCTTCCTCTCACTCCTTAGGCTTGCTCCCGGAAGCTATTAGCTCAAGCTAAAGTGAGATTTTTAAGAGAGGGTAGTTCTGGTGTCTGGGCTCGCGGCAAGCACCTCCAGCAGAGAGACGGTGCTCGGCATTACAAATACTGCCTTCTTCGTGGGTTGTTTATGTGAAGTTTTTATCAGCACATTTCCCTACTTCTTCTCATAGCGGATAAATCTCCAGTTTATTGACCTCTTCGTTTTCACTGCAGACTTACAGCCCTAATTATAAAGTCTCAAATTAGTGGAAGTCGACAGGACACTGACTCGGATTAGGTTTACTACCTGTCAGCAGCCAAACTATGCCCAACTTCGGCTTTTATTCCTAGGAAATTGTGTTACACGTCAAGAGACATCTGTGAGAGGGGCACCTGGGTGGCGCAGTCGGTTAAGCGTCCGACTTCAGCCAGGTCACGATCTCGCGGTCCGTGAGTTCGAGCCCCGCGTCGGGCTCTGGGCTGATGGCTCAGAGCCTGGAGCCAGTTTCCGATTCTGTGTCTCCCTCTCTCTCTGCCCCTCCCCCGTTCATGCTCTGTCTCTCTCTGTCCCAAAAATAAATAAACGTTGAAAAAAAAAAAAAAAAAAAATTAAAAAAAAAAAAAAAAAAAAAAAAAAAAAGAGACATCTGTGAGGAATTCTGTCTTGGCTGTCTTAAGTTTTCTCTTCCAGTTCTGAAGACAGATTTAAAGCACTAGTCTGACTAAGCACTTCTGATCCCACCTCTGTTGGTCAGAGAACCCAAACTAACACAAGTAGGTGTATTCTTTATCACGTGACCTAGCGCCTCTATTCCCCAGCCATGGTTTACTGCACCAAGGGGTGGGCACCTGACCAAGAAAGACTAATCTCTCAGTTGGCATTATTCTACTTATGCCCTGGTGCAAAAAGAAACCGCACCAGTGAGGTGGTTTCCGAAGAAATCTGGAAATAGGAAATAGTCCTCTCCCATCCTTCAAGTGTTCAGTCCTGTGAGGAGGGAGGGAGATAAGAGAAGTGACTATACTTGAAACTCTTTGAAATAAATTACTTCTTTAATTTCTCCCTTAGGTGCCTGATTTTCCCTCCTAGGCACCGTTCGCTCTAATAGTTTTTTAATTGTAAGGAGGTACATGCTGCGTGAGCTACAGACTGAGCCTATGTGAATAGATGTTAGTGTTAAAAATCAAACAAAATATGTGGCAAAATGAATCTGACACACTTAATGGCTTGCATAATTGTTATTGTGCTGCATGGTAAGTAAGGCTTCAATGATAAACAGTTTCCATAAATTACTGTAATTATGACTTTCAGTAACTCAGCATTTCTGGGGTCAGTTGGAGGAAGTGTGGTTGTGGTAAGGGCAAGAATGCAGATTTATAGTGCACAGTCTCCCCCGCCACGCCCCCCATGCCAGAGGTAGGCATGGGGTTGTGGGAGGAGGGTATGCTACCAGTGTTCTAGTCACCTCTCCCTTATTTCAGAGAAACCGGGGCTAAGGGAGGTGATGTAACCAGCAAGGGCACACGGCTAATTACCAGCAGGCCTAGGATTCACATCCGAGCATACTGAACCCGAAGTCTCAAACTCATAACACTTAATATCAAAGCAGTTACATTTTCAGTACATATAAAAAGCAATGTAAGTGTGAATGCGAAAGATGTTTGGAGAAAGGTACTTACTTGTATCTGAAACTAAATCACAGATCTGAGTCTTTCTTTTTTTCCTATAGGTTGACCAGATTGGTTTCTTGCCAAATGTAAAAGAATAGATTTTATATGTGGAGGAAAAGAATGGGCGGGGGGTAATTTAGGAATCTAAGAGCACCTAAGGGCAGGTCTAGGAAATGTTCTGTAATCTACAGGAGAAGAAAGTAGGTGGTGGCATAGGGCTGTTGAAGGACTTTCCAGAAAGACTCGCCTTCCAAAAAGTGTGGCCAGGAAATACCATAGCATCTGTGCCCCTGCTGGAGTGTGCTTAGGTACTGCTGCGGGGGCCCCGGTGATGGGGAGAAGCCGGACAGGCTCCAGGGCACTTAGGAAAATGGAACAGGCTACGCTAATGCACAGTGCCCTGACTGTGGGCACCAGGTCTTTTACCCCAGATCACTAAATCATGGAAAGTGATCGTAATTCCTTAAACTGCTAGGGCTGATTGGCTGCATTGGTGTCAGGGGAGGGGCGGCTGTGGCGTGGAGATGAGAGGCAGGGCTGAACTAAAACTGGGAGGCGGGTGCCGCACTAATTTAGCAGTTTGGTCGCCTGCTGACCAATTAGCCTGTCTCCTCGAGCTTGGAGGGGCAAACCAGGAATTGGGTGAAATGATAAAGAACTTGGAAAGATAGGTACAAGAAAAAATTTAAAACCAGGTCACCATTAGGTCCCTTTAAAGTCTGAGAATTTGTTTTGTTCTTCATTATCTAGGGGCTCTATTTTTAAAAAACCCAAATGAGGCTTTTTTTTTTTTTTAAGTGCAAAAAATTGGTACTGGGAAAGCTTCTTAAAAGGCAGATTTAGTTTTTATTATCTCTTGCTATAGCAACTTTGTGGCAGCATTAGTAGATGTTCAAGAAGTGTTTTGATTAACTTGCTCTTAGTTTTAACCTTTCTGTTATACATTTAAGAGTTTGACTGCTTTGGATATATATCTTCACATCTGGGATATAGCCTGGTATTTACCAACTAGCCGTTCGCCCTGTTGTTCCCCTCCTCCCTGAGTCACCTCTGTGGTTGTGATTTCTCTCTGTGTGTCCCTCCTGTCCGCCACTGGGCAGTGTACACACTGGCCTGGGTCCCTGAACACCACTGTCATTGTCACTCTCATGTAATGTACTTACCATATAACTGACATTGGTTATCTCCTTATAAGCACTTTATATTTTACAAATCACTGCACTGTATTTTGCCTTATTTGGTCCTGCCAGCAAAATAGACATGAAACTCTGGCAGAGGCAGGCTCTGTACCCGCTCCATTTTATACTTTATGTATGTTCTCAGTTTCTGTAACAGGCTTCTAAGACCGGTATGATTTCTACTTTTACAATAAAGAAGTTAAGCTCCAAGAGATTTAGTAACTTTACCAAATTAAAGTCAGATCACTAAGGAGGCAAATAGTTAGCAGTTAGGTGCTCAGACTCTAGTTTCGAATCCCAGTCTGTTACCTACTAGTTGTATCACTCTGGGCAGTTTCTTACCACCTCTCTGTCTCAGTTTCCTCATCTGTAAAACGGGAAATGATAGTTTCTGCTTCGTAGGGTTGTTGTGGGCATTAAATGAATGTGTGTATCTATAGCTCTTAGAACAGTATCTGATACATGAGTATGATAAGGCTATGTTGCCTGTTATTGTAGGAAATCATATATTCACATTCAAATCTAAGTCATTAGACTATAAAAACAATACAATTAAATAAGCGGTGTTTTCATTTTACATATTAGAAAGCTGAAGCTCAAAGAGGTTAAGTAATTTAAATGGCAAAATACAGTTTTCTTAATACTATAATACATTAAATCAGTTTGTACTACATTATTGTATAAGTTAAGTTAAAGAGTAGTTACAAGGGACGTTTGGGTGGCTCAGTTGGTTGAGCGTCCTACTTCGGCTCAGGTCATGATCTCACAATTCGTGAGTTTGAGCCCCGCATCCAGCTCTGTGCTGACCGCTTCAGATCCTCTCCTCTCCTGCCACTCCCCATGCACACGCATGCTTGAGCACGCGTGCTCTCTCTCTTTCTCTCAAAAATAAACATTTAAAAAATAAATAGTAAACAATATTAGGAAATGGAATCCAGCAATACAGAAAAAAAGAATAATGTACAACTAAGTGGGCTTTATCCCAAGTGTGCAACGCTAGTTTAGCACTCAAAAACCAGTCAGTGTAGAGGCACCTGGGTGGCCCAGTCCGTTGAGCATCTGACTCTTGATTTCAACTCAGGTCATGATCCCAGGGTTGCTGGGTTGAGCCCAGTATCAGGCTCCATGCTGAGCATAGAGCCTGCTTAAGATTCTCCTCTCTTTCCCCTGCCCCACCCCGCCTCCCTCTTTCCCTTGCACTCTTTCTCTAAAATGAAAACAAAAACCAAAAAAACCCCAGTGTAATTTAGCATATTAATGAATAAACAACAACAAAAAAACTGATCCCAATTATCCATGCAGAAGCATTTGACAAAATTCAACATCCTTTCATGACAAAAATGCTTAACAAACTAGCATATGTGGAAACTTCCTCAATCTGATAAAGGACATTTATAAAGAACCCACAGCTAGTATCATGTTTAATGGTGAAAGATTGACTACTTTCTCCTTAAGATCAGGAACCAGGCAAAGATATTTACTGTTTTTATGCATTTGTGCATTAAACATATCATTTGTTCCTTTATTTCTGATTATAAAAAATTTATGTTCTTTGTGGATAATTCTGAAAGTTAACAAAGTGCCAAAGAATTAAAAATGACTCATAAATCCACAAGCCAAATATCTAGACACACATGTGTGTTATAAATGTAATCAGGGCCATGCCAGTTTATGAATTTTCTTTTTAATTTATCCACACATTGTAAGCATCTTCCCATATGATTAAATTTTTTCCTTTTACTTTTAATGGCTAGTGTGCCTTTGGCTTGTTCCATGATTTAACCCGCTGTCTGAATCCAGGTTTTCCCGTGACAAAATTCATCACACATTGCTACTAACGGGGCTTTACCAAACTCGTCCTTTAGGACGAACACCCTCTACTTGAGTTCTAGGACATCATCGTGGTCTTCTTTTTTCTGGCTCTTTCATTAGCTTTTACTGATTGTGCGTCTTGTCTTTGACCCCTTGTGATAATCGTAAAGCTGTGCTAATATGATAGCTACTAGACATGTATGAATACTGAAGTTTTAATTACAATGATGTACAATTTAAACGTCCGTTTCTTAGGTGCTCTCAGTGCTCGGTGGCCACATGTGGGTAGTGGCTACTGTATTTGGCAGCACAGATACAGCGTTTTCCATTTTCACAGAAAGGTCTGTTGGATAGTTCTGTTGCTGTCAGAGGACATGCCGTTGTAAGGAACAGAAACTCACTCCACGGAGCTCAAAACAAGGGGCTTGTGCTGAAAAACTGCAGGAAAAGGACAAGGACGAGAACTGCAGGAGGTGCAGCTACTCTCTGCCCTTCTTTGGGCCCAAAAGCTCTTCTCTTGCTCCTTCACATCTGCTCCATCCTTCTCTCTGGATACCAGCTTCTTCCTCTGCCCTGCCATGACTTCTGCATGGAGGTGGTTCTGATTTATCATGACAAATGTGGCCTCAACTCTGACTTTATAACTCTAATCAACTGACTGGTCTCCTTATATCTCTTAGTACACATTCCCCAGATATCTGGCTCAAACCACATAGATTGGTTCCTCGTCTACCCCAGGTTCTATGTCTGTCTTCTCTTTTGTCTTCCCTCTCCTTTTTTTCAGCTTTATTAAGGTATAGCGGACAAAAATTGCTTACATTTGAGGTGTGCAACATGATATTTTGATATATTTATACACTGAAATAACTACCATAATCAAGCAAATTAATGTATCCATTTCTTCACATACTTTTTTTTGAGAACAATTAAGATTTACTTACTCTTAGAAAATTTCAAGTATATAATACAGTATTAGTAACTATAGTCACCATGCTGTACATTTGATCTCTAGAACATACTCTTCCTGTAGCTGAAACTTTGTATCCTTTGACCAACATTTCCCCTTTCTCTCCCAGTCCCGCTCCAGTCCCCCTTAACTACCTGTCTACCCTCTGCTTCTATGAGTTCTGCTTAGATTCTACGTATAAATGAGATCGTGCAGTGTTTGTCTTTCTGTGTCTGGCTTATTTCACTTAGCGTAATGTCCTTCAGGTTCATCACTGTTGTTGTAAATGACAGGATTTCCTTCTTTATTAAGGCTGAATAATATTCGTGTGTGTGTGTGTGTGTGTGTGTACACCACATTTTCCTTATCCATTCATCAACTGATGGATGCTGGTTGTTTCTCTATCTTGGCTTTTAAGAATAGTGCTACATTGAACATGGGAGTGCAGATAACCATTCAAGACAATGCTTTGATCTCCTTTGAGTAAATACCCATAAGGAGGATTGTTGGGTCATATAGTAGTTCTATTTTTAGTTTTTTGGGTAACCTTCATACCTTTTTCTGTAATGGCTATACCAGTTTACATTCCCAGGGAGAAGGGTTCCCTCTTCTCCACATCCTTGCCAACACTTACTTTTCATCTTTTTGATAAAAGCCATTCTAACAGGTGTGAGGCGATGGCACATTCTGGTTTTGATTTCCATTTTCCTGATGATTAGTGATATGAGCATCTTTTCATGTACCTGTTGGCTGTTTGTATGTTTTCTTTTCAGAAATGTCTTTTCAAGTCCTTTGCCCGTTTTAAAATCGGGTTGTTTTCTTGCTCTTGAATTGTTTTAGTTCCTTATAATTTTTGGATATTAATCCCTTATCTGATATATGGTTTACGTACCCATTTTGTAGGTTGTCTCTTCACTCTATTGATTGTTTCCTTTGCTGTGCACAAGCTTTTTAGTTTGATGCAGTCACATTCGTCTGTTTTTGCTTTTGTTGCCTGTGCTTTTGGAATTATATCCAAAAATTTACTGCCCAGACCAAGATCAAGAAGCTTTTCTCCTATGTTTTCTTCTAGGAGTTTTACAGTTTGTCAGGTCTTATATTTAAGTCTTGAATCCATTTTGCGTTGAATTTATATATGATGTGAAATAATGATCCAATTTAATTTGTCTGCCAATGGCTATCCAGTTTTCCCAGCACCATTTAAAAGGCCATCCTTTCTGCATTGTGTATCTTGGTACCTTTGTCAAACATCAGTTGACTGTGAGTGTGTGGATTTATTTCTGGGTGCTCCATTATGATCCATTGGTCTGTGTCTTTTTATACCAGTACTATACTGTTTTGATTACTAAAGCTTTGTAGTATATTCTAAAATCACACAGTGTGAGGGGCCTGGGTGGCTCAGTCGGTTAAGCATCCAACTTCAGCTCAAGTCATGATCTTATGGTTTGTGAGTTTGAGCCCTTCGTTGGGCTCTGTGCTGACAGCTCAGAGCCTAGAGCCTGCTTCAGATTCTTTATCTCCCTCTCTCTCTGCCCCCTCCCCTGCTCACACACACTCTCTCTCTCTCTCTCTCAAAAATAATAAACATTAAAAAAAAAAATTCCTGGAGGGGCGCCTGGGTGGCTCAGTCGGTTGAGCGTCCGACTTCAGCTCAGGTCATGATCTCGTGGTTTGTGAGTTCAAGCCCCATGTCGGGCTCTGTGCTGACAGCTTGGAGCCTGGAACCTGCTTCGGATTCTGTGTCTCCTTCTCTCTCTGCCCCTCCCCCACTTGTGCGCTCTCTCTCGCTCTCTCTCGCGGTCAAAAATAAATAAATGTAAAAAAAAAAAGAAAAATTAAAAAAACTCCCGGGGCGCATGGGTGGCTCAGTTGGTTAAGCTTCCAACTCTGGCTTAGGTCACAATCTCACGGTTCATGGGTTTGAGCCCCATGTTGGGCGCTGTGCTGACAGCTCAGAGCCTGGAGCCTGCTTTGGATCCTGGGTCTCCCTATCTGCCCTCTCCCCTGGTTGTGCTCTCTTAAAAATAAACATTAAAATTGTGTTGTTGTTTTTTTTTTAAATAACACAGTGATGCCTTCATCTTTTTTCTTCTTGCTGGAGATTGATTTTGCTTTGGCTATGTAGGGTCCTTTGTGATTCCATATGAATTTTAGGGTTTTTTCTGTTTCTATGAAAAATGCCATTGGAATTTTGATAGGGATTGCACTGAATATGTAGATTTCTGTAGATAGTATGGACATTTTAACAATATTAATTCTTCCAACCTATGAATTCAGGATATCTTTCCATTTATTTGTGTCTTCTTCCATCAGTGTTGTATAGTTTTCAATATACAGATATTTTCCCTCCTTGGCTAAATTTATTCCGAAGTATTTTATTGTCTTTGATAAAGATGTCCATTCTCACCAGTTGTATTTAGTATGGTACTAGAAGTCCTAGCAAGTTCCATATACCAAAAAATAAACATGAAATGTTTGGACTAGAAAGAAACTTTCTTCGTAGATGGCATG
The DNA here is from genome assembly GCF_022837055.1 of Prionailurus viverrinus. Taxonomy (NCBI): domain Eukaryota; kingdom Metazoa; phylum Chordata; class Mammalia; order Carnivora; family Felidae; genus Prionailurus; species Prionailurus viverrinus. The sequence goes on from NC_062573.1 coordinate 25,710,991, forward strand.
ATTATCTATGTAGAAATGCCCAACGTATGTACAAGAAAGCTCCTAGAACTAATGGATGATTTCAGCAGGACACAAAGTCACCTTTTAAAAAATCACTTTTATTTCTATATATATATATGTTAACAATGAACATTAGGAAATCACAAAACGTTTTAAAGTACCATTCATAATAGCTCCAAAAGCAAAAACAAATAAAAATAAAAATAAAAACTGCCTAAATATACGCCTAGCAAAATATATGTAGGATCTGTTTGCTGAAAACTACAAAACACTGATCAAAGATGACCAAAATAAATGAAGAAATACTGTGTGGATTAGAAGACTTAATACTGTTTAGATGTGAATTCTCCTCAAATTGACCTATGGATTTAATTCAATTTCAATCAAAATCTAACTAGATTTTTTTATAGATGTAGCTGATTCCAAAATATACATCGAAAGCTAAAATGAGAATAACTGAAACAAAATTCAAAAAGAAACAAAGCTAAAGGACTCAAAATACCCGACTTTGAGACCTAATTACTATATAGCTAAAATATTTAAAACAGCCTCATATTTGGTGAAAAAAATAGGCATGTATTGCTGTAGAATAGAATGGAAAGTCTAGAAATAGGCACACATTGATTTTCTTTAAGATGCAAAGATAATTTAGTGGAAAGGCTAATCTTTTCAATAAATGGTGCTGTCCCACCTGAACGTCTTCATACCATAAAAAAATAACTTCTATAAAAAAATTAACTCAGGGACACCTGGGTAGTTCAGTCAGTTAAGTGTCCGCCTCTTGATTTCAGCTCAGGTCATAATCTCATGATTGGTGAGATCAAGCCCTGCATCAGGCTCTGCACGGACAGCATGAAGCCTGCTTGGGATTCTCTATCTCTGCCCCCCCCCCTCTCTTTTTCTCTCTCTCTCAAAATAAATAATAAACTTTAAAAAAATTAACTCAGAATTGATTGTAGACCTGAATGTGAAAGGTAAAACTGTGGAACTCTTAGAAGTAAATGTAGAAGAAACTCTTTCTGTCCTAAGGTTAGATAAAGAGCTCTTAGTACACCCAAAGCACCATGCCCCCCACCAAAAAAAATTCATAAATTGGCTTTCATCAAATTAAACACTTTTGCTCCATAAAGGATATTGTTTGTAAAGAAGGTAAACAAATGGCAAATAAGCACATGAAGAGGTGCTCAACACCATTATCCATTAGAGAACTGGAAATTAAAACCACATTGAGATCCCATGACACATTTTTTAGAATGGCTGAATTTAAATACTGATATACCAGATGTTTGTGAGGATATGGAGTAGGTGGAACTCAAAAAAATGTTTACTTTGAGAGACAGCGTGCATGCGAGGTCGGGGGATGATGCTGCAGAGAGAGAGGGAGAGACAGTGGGTCCCAAGCAGGCTCGACGATTGGGGAGAGCAGAGCCCAAGGCAGGGCTCGATCTCATGAACCTTAAGGTCATGACCTGAGAGCCAGAATTAGAATTGGACACTTAACCAGCTGAGCCACCCGGGTGCCCCTGGAGCAAGCAAACTCTTACACATTGCAGTTAGGACACTGGACAATTAGGCAGTTTTTTAAAAAAAGTAAACATTTTACACCTTGCATGTGATATACCAGTATTTTTCCTGGAGAAACAAACTCACGTTCACACAAAAACCTGTGTACAAATGTTTGTAGTAGCGTTGTTCAGAATAACCAAAATCTTGAAAGAACCCAAATGCTCTTCAGTGGGTAAAAGGATGACTAAGTATGGTATATCCACTCATTGGAGTAGATATTCAATAAAGGAACAAATAGTTGTATACATGCAACAGAATGGAGGAATCTCAAAAGAAGTAAGCTAAATAAAAGAAGCCAGTCTCATGGTTACATGCTGCATGATTCCAAGTACAAGACATTTCAGAAAAGGCAAATTATAGGAACAGAGAACAGATCAGTGGTTGGCAGGAGTCAGGGGGAAGTGGAAGGTCTGACCAAAAAAAGCATGTTGGAATTGTTATGTATCCTATTTGTGGAGATAGTAACTAGATGCTATATGCATATGTTAAAACTCATAGAACTGTAAGCCTAGAAGAGTGAATTCTACTGTATGTAAGGTTTTAAAAAATAAAAATGCTTCTCACTGTGATACATATGTCAAAGTTCATTTAGTGATACTTACCATTTGTGCATTTCCCAGTTTCTAAATTTTGCATCACCTAAAAATAAAAATTGAAAACAAACAGAAAACTGTTTGGAAGGTGGGAAAGAAACACTTAGGTGTTCTAATTAGAAAAACTGTACCCTAAAGTGTGAAAATATAATTGAATTTATTATGGCAAGAATCCATTTATTTTCCTTTTTAGCACATAACCATGTTGTCTGTTTTCTTGACAATATACTGTCGATTCAGTGTTTCTTAATAATGATGGATAGTTTCTAGCCACAAGCTAGATAAGAGCTCTTTTGTAATCTTTTTTTCCTCCCACATCAGTTCAGGTTCATCGTATCTCCCTTGCCTTTGCCTTTTACTCACAATTCTTTCTCTCATCTGTTGACAAGGGGAATCAAGTTAGGAAAAAATCTGTTTTGAGTGTTCTCTATGAATTTGTTATATTTAAGATTTAATTATAAATTATTTTTTGACAAGCAGAAGTTAGTCACATTGTATTGGTTGCGATCATCTTTGGACTTTATAAAATAACAAACTTAACGGGGTTTTGTCTTAAACATTAGAGACCATTTGTGATTCTTTGATTTGAATGGATATATTTTAGCACTTTGCTGTGCATGACAGCATAGTAGATGATGTCATATTAAATTTAAATTGATCTCCTCTCAGTGTTTATCTTTAGCGCCTGTGCAATTTCTTCAGCACCAGAGAACCTTTCAGAGGCATTCTGTCAATACAGCTACCTGACAGTCATTTGTATTTGTAAACTGTGCATTTGACACCTGCTGGTCTCTGTTGCATTGGAGCTGGTGGGGAGCCAAAATGGGTGTACAATGAAGTTATTGGTTGGTACATCTCAGTGGGAGTTATTGAAGGGAAGAAACAACACTTGCAGGACCTCGGGAGAGGATAAAAAGAAACTAGCAGCTATTCTTGGCTACCAAAAAATTGAGTCAATTCTACTGAAGTAAAGTGTTTATGGACCTGCATTGCAATTCTTGTAAGGGATATGAAGAAAGATTTCTGTTTAAAATATGTAATGAATTTTTAAAACACCAATATTTCAGTAAAAGACTGGCAATTCATATAAGGAGAAATATTAATGAAAACAAGGAAAATGCTTACTTTCTGAAAAAATAGAAATTAAAATGCAGGTGTCTTTTATTTGTCAAAGTAGCAAAACAAATTTTAATAAAAAAAACACATTGGCAAGCCTTCAAAAAACAGGTAGGCAAGTAGCAAAAATTGATGTTTTGTAGGTATAATTTGCCTACACTTTATCAAAAGTTCCCTATTAACTCAACAGATTGTCCTCAACTTATGATGGTTTGACTTGGTTTTTTGCGTTACGGTGGTGCAAAATCAATACATTAAGTAGAAAGTGTACTTTGAATTTGGTCTTTTCTCAGGCTAGCGATCTGCACTAAGATACTCTTACGGTGCTGGCGATCAGCAGTGAGCTACACCTCCCAGTAAGCCTTGTGATCCCAGATGTCAACAACTGACACACTTACAGACATTCTGTACCCATACAACCATTGTTTATCACTTTCAGTATAGAATTCAATAATTTATATGAGATTTAAATACTTTGGTACAAAACAGGCTTTGTGTTAGATGATTTTGCTCAAGTAGGGTAATTTAAGTGTTCTGAACACATTTAAGGTAGGCTGGGTATTATTAAATGTGTTCTCCATTTAGGATTTTTCAATTTAGGGTAGGTTTATTGTGCTGTATCCCCCTTGTAAGTCAAGGAAGATCTGTATTCCTGCTTTATTTGCTACAACCCAAGGAAATAATTACAAAGGAAAAGGGTAGGGGCGCCTGGATGGCTCAATCGGTTAAGCCTCTGACTCTCGGTTTCGGCTTAGGTCATGATCTTGTGGTTTCATGAGTTCAAGCCCCACATCAGGCTCTGTGCCAACAGTGCAGGGCCTGCTTGGGATTCTCTCTCCCCCCCCTTCTCACCTCCCCTCTCCCCCTCTCCACGCTGTCTCTGTGTCTCTTAAAAAATTTTTAAAAACAGGAAAAAGGTGGATACATGAATCTGCTTAGCCTTGTAATCTGTTTTGCTACAATGCATGTTTTTGTACTGCAAATTTGCTTATAACGTGACTGGTAATTAGGAAAAGGATGTTAATATAAGTAAGTTGTGTTCACATTATTTTCCTCAGAATGTTTTGAAGCCATCAAAGTTTTATTTTTTATTTTTTTAATCATTAAATATAATGTTTTAGTGGTATACAAAGACGTACGCCCAACCCCAAAAGAGGAGAGGGGACAGTTTTATGACCTTGAGAAGTACTTTGCTTTTCACAATGTTAAGCTATCCAGTGAAGCTGCTGGTGTGGTTGAAGAAGTTGTGAAATTTTCCTTTGTGCTTAAGGAAGAAAAAACTCGAAAAAACTATACCCTGATTTAGATTATTTTGATAAAGTTGGTTCTACTGGCAGTGAATGCCTTCAAAGACTCAGTTAATATCTCAAAAAAGGACTTATAAGTTCCAGGTTAAAACTACAGAGGATCCACCTGGCCGACACAGTGATAGAGGCTGAACAGTGCTAGTAATTTTCTTTTTTCTTTTTGAGGGAGAGCATACTCTCTGGATTGGGCAGGGGACGGGAAGGGGCAGAGGGAGGGAGAGAGAGCATCCTAAGCGTAAGGAGGCTCCATGCCCAGTCCAATAATGCCAGCCTCTATGTCACCACTATGAGATCATGACTTGAACCGAAATCAAGAGCCAGACACTTAACTAACTGAGCCACCCAGGCGCCCCAATACAAAACTACGTAGTTGTAAGTGGTTAGCACCTAACACTATTTTTCCCTTAAGACTTGTTATTTTTAGTGATTCTGCAGAACATGAGCTTTTTTAGTTACATAGATTAAGGAAAATATATAAATGTCCAACAATAAGGGATGGTTAAGTAAGTTTTAGGACAGCATCTTGATGGACTAATGCATCTGTTAAAATAAGCATCGGGAAATTTCTGTGAAACAAGTACAAGAATTAGAACACAAAACAGAGTATCCATATTTCATGATTACACTGTATAAAAATGTTTGCAGTATACCTGGCTTCTGATAGTTATGGTAAAACGATGGGGTTGTAGGTAAAATTTAAATAAAAAATGGGGAAGTTGGTAAAATATAGGTAAGTCCATTTTAACAGTTTAAGCTAAATTTTTATTTTACTTTGGTTTTAGAATTCCTGGAAAACTCAAGCAGTTTGTATTTGACTTACATTCTGGAAAATTGCACAGAGAATTCCATCATGGTCCAGATCCAACCGATATTGCCCCAGGACAGGTAGGACTCTTGTTTCTCAGTGGGAACTCTTTTTTTCTTTTTCAGTTAGCCTTGAAGAGGAACTAACCCTCTTGCACAGGCTTGAGTGTGTGCTTCTGAAAATCTTTATAAAGAAATTCTTAACAGACTGTAGATAATATATAAATTATATTCCTTTCAAAATTAATTTTTAAAATTGTGAAACTTCAGAAAAGTTGCAACGTGGACGGAACTGGAGAGCGTTAATGCTAAGTGAAATAAGCCATACAGAGAAAGACAGATACCATATGGTTTCACTCTTATGTGGATCCTGAGAAAGTTAACAGGAACCCATGGGGGAGGGGAAGGAAAAAAAAAAAAAGAGGTTAGAGTGGGAGAGAGCCAAAGCATAAGAGACTGTTAAAAACTGAGAACAAACTGAGGGTTGATGGGGGGTGGGAGGGAGGGGAGGGTGGGTGATGGGCATTGAGGAGGGCACCTTTTGGGATGAGCACTGGGTGTTATATGGAAACCAATTTGACAATAAATTTCATATATGTAAAAAAAAAAACAACTTAAAAAAACTTAAAAAAAAAAGTTGCAAGAATGGTACAATATAATTTCTTGATAAAGTGGTCTAGAGTACCTCCTTTATGGAATAGGAGTAAAAGGGTTAAATACAGTTGGCTTCAAATACAGAAGTTGGAGGTAAGAATTGGAAGTAGGTGGATCAGTGAAGAAATCCTTGGATTCCATTAACTGGTTAAGTCTTCCTCTGTGGCCCGGAGATTGACCACAATACAAAGAAAATAATGATTTGGTATTCTTGCTAAACCATCCTAAGCACCCTCACCAATATAGTATTCATAATTGCTCAAAACTTAAGGTTTAATGCAGCTTCTCATTTGAGATTTAGAATGCTTCACAGCTATTTATGAAAGTTTTTTATTTGCTTTTTATTGTGAAAATTTGACTATTTCTATGTTTCTGCTTTGTTAGGCACCCCTGAAATTGCATTTTTGATTCATTATTGATTTATATCATGTCTATTACCACAATGATACATAACAAAAGTCACATTTCATATGCCCAGAACTTCACTATTTTGCCCAAGGAACCTCCACATAGAAAAATAAAAGCTAAGTCAATTTTTCTTAAAGAGTCAAATTACGTTCAGTGTCAAGAGTTCCCTGTAAGAATCCAATGATACGCTTTTTCCTTGAAGTCTGAGGTCAGATTTTATTTTGATAATTAAACAACTGTAGAAGCAAACGGTTTGTTGGCAATAACCCAAAGGCAATTATTTTCCTCAGGAAAGTAAGCCTGCTTAATATTTTATCAGATTAGGAAAAGATGTTACTTACCATTATTGTATACTTCTCCATTAGACAGTGAACCTACATTTTATAGTAATATAAGTATGGCTTAAACCAAACATATATCTCAGTAAAAATATAAATAAAAAAGGTATTGGAGAAGGGGAACATGACAAAATAAAATGGGAACTTTGCAGCTGTTGCTTTCCCAATTTAACGGGAATGAGTCCGTATCCAGAGTGTGTAACACAGGCATTATATGCCTCGGTTAACTACAGGGGATATTAAAACAAGGACTACATGTTTGTTCTTGAGGAGCTCATAATGTGGAGATAAAGGATAGTCTTAGATATCTGAAATTCTTAGAAGTCACACTTACAGTTCCACTGTGTATTTTTGTCTACTGTTGGTGCACAAGTATGGAGTATTTTCCTTCTTATGTCATCTAATTTCTGGCATCCAGGTAATTGTTAAAAGCTCTATGAACAGAGTGGGTGCCTTTAATCCTCTTAGTGGTCATTTGTAGGACAGAAGGGTTTGGGACATAGTCACAGCCGTGCGGCCTCTCCAGAATATTCTAGGAAAGCCCCTAGGTGGCAGGTATTGTGTTTCCTTCCAGTACACCCCAAGAACTGTCAACAGGTCCACAGTTAAGGGCTGTGTGGCACCCTTGCCCTGGGGAATCTGATGAGTAAGGGCATTTGAAATGGGGAAAGTAAGATTTCAAGCTTAACTCTGGTACATAGTGATTATTGAGCAAATAATTACAAAACAACTACCATTCATCTACTCTTATTAAAATAGTGTAATTCCATAAAATATATTGCTATACAATGTTTTATTCTTTCTCTTGTAGCAAGTCCAAGATGTAGCAAGCAGTCCACCTGAGAGCTCCTTCCAGAAATTAGCACCCAGCGAATATAGGTATACTTTATTGAGGGATCGAGATGAGCTTTAAAAACTTGAAAAACGATTTGCAAGCCTTTCAAACAGCAGCATCAACTTACGTGGTGGAAATAGTAAACCTATATTTTCATAATTCTATGTGTATTTTTATTTTGAATAAACTGAAAGAAGTTTTGGGTTTTTAATTTTTTTTTCTCCCCCTGACTCAAAATGCATTGTCATTTAATATAGCCTCTTTTTAAAAATCTGTTAGGGATAAAAAATAATAATAAAAATAAAAACCAGAGGCCTATCTTTGCTTTAAATCTGTCCTGTAAAATTTTTATAAATCAAGTGAAAGGTGACATCGCCAGAAACATACCGTGAACTCGCACTACTAGGTTAGGGAGGACTTAGGGATGTTTCCTGTGTGGTATGTGCTTTTCTTTACATATGATCAGTTCTGTTGGTATTTCATTATCACATTTCTCAAAGCTAAGAGGGTCTATATTCTGGATACGGGGAGGGGAATAAATGAAAATTTTTACACTGTGTACTGTGTTTTACTGATTGGTCGGATATTGCTTATGAAAATTCCATAGTGGTATTTTTTGGATTCTTAATATGTAACTTAAACATACTATGAAGAGGAGGAGAGCCATAAGCCAGAACATTTGGCAGGAACTGTCCTTACAAATTAAGAAAAAGAAAATGAAAAGTGTTATTAAATTTCTATGTGTTTGTCTAACAAAATGGCATATGGATGGCATTTAAAACTTTGAATTATACCTAAATCTGAGCTACTAGTGGAGCAGGCAGGTTACCACTGTTGAACCAGATCCCTTTTAAGGCTCCTCCTATCGTGACATGTTCATTTCCAAAGACAAAAACCAGCAGAGAAATTGTACTTCAATAATTCTAACCACCTTCTATCTTGTAGAGTCTTGTTCTGGATGTATAGATCAAAAACAAAGACAATAAGGCACATATGTTTTTAATTTTTTCCATTGTAAAATTGTTAGAGGACCTCCCCACTCTAGATTCCCTGATTTCCCAGGCCTGCAGTGTATAGTCAAATGGGTCCCTGTGCCAGGCCTCAATACTGCTAGGGAACAAAACCAGAGGGAGAGGCCCCTCAGTGTCATATCAGGAAGCCCAATGCCAGAGGACAGGTTCAAAATTGGCTTTCCTCTGGGCCTGGGTTGGTGCTATAGGCCAAGAGTCATTTTATACTTGGAGTCTAAGTCAATCCCAGTTTGGGGAAAGATTATTTTTAAGCTTACAAGGCTGACATGTGCCATTATATGTAGTGTGTAATATATGTAACATCTTCCAATTCTTTTAAAATAAAGTGAATATTTATAATGCATATTTAATGATTGTTATTTTAAAAAAGCCTAGAATTCCTAGTTATGCATGACTTATCTATCATTTCATTCAGAATAGTAAATGTTAATAAGCTGATAAGGGGCATGTTTAGTATATCTTACCAGGTTGTTAACTAGAAAAGCAGGACAGAGCTTCCTCAAGGTCGTGTCTTAGTTCTGTTCAATTCCTTGCTTTTAATCAGTACCTTTGAAATCAAATTTGTAGCCTTCAGGTCAGAGAACAGACCAAATCTAAGGCAGTGAGAATGAAAATTCATAAACATTCAACAAGGCAGCACACAACACCGAAAGCAGCATATGCAGCTAACTGGAATAAATTTATAATCCTGTAATTAGCTTTAAAAATATTGTAAATAAAAGATAACACTCAAATATTGGATTGCAGAGAGCTGACTTAAGAGTAGTTCTTAGGAGAAAGGCCTCAAGGAACACATGTTCAATGTGATCGAATATAACTGAATGGCTGTTAAAAAAGATTTGAGGCTGCATTATTTACCTTTTATGTGTATTGGGACTCAAATGTCTATTGAATGAGGGAGAGGCAAAGTGATGTTCGATAAGTTTTGTACCCCTTAAGGGCTGAACATTCATCAGGACTTGGTGACCAATTTTATTTAAAAGGAAAAAAAAAATGCAAAACACCAAAATGCATTAGGGAAAATAAGTTTTTGCCATAGGGCTAGTGCATGGGGTGGGGAAGGGGGGAGAGTGCTGTGGCTAAGAAAATGAGAAAGGAAGTTCAAGAATGGGAGCTGATTGTGTGGGGCCTTGAATGCCAAGCTAAAGGGTTTGTGCTAGATCTTATGGGCAGTAGAGATGCACTAACAAATTTTAAGCCAGAAGTATGCTCATATTCAAGTTTGAGAGGGAATACTGTGGCAGCAGGTCTAGATACAATAAAATGGGCCACTGCAGGAGAGAGATAGCCTGAACTAAGAGTGATGGCAGAGATAGGAACAGATCTAATAGATGGCAAACATGTAGATTCCACAGGGATTTGTCACCAGCTGGATGTACAGAGAGAACTTGCAGGAATCTAGAACTCACAACTTACCCATCTTCCCATCTGAACTCTGCGTCAGAGGATATTACATTTATCGAATCGACTTTGGGCCTGAGGCTCCTCAGCTGGGGAAGGGAGGGGGGAGGATCCAAGACTAAAGAATGGCTGAGTCGCAAAACCAGAAAACTAGAAGCAGTCCCTTCTTCTTGTCAACCTGCTACCTTTTCAAGTTTTTCAAAAATTGGTCTAGTACTGAGGGGGACCATAAAAGGATGAAAATTTCCTTTAGAGGAAATTCTAAACATTTTTTAAATAGTTAAATGAACGTAGAGAGGAAGATAGAGAATAGGCATCTAAGCATCTCCTAGAGCTCCAGGATGACGTTGCCAAAGGTCACATACAAAAGAAGGAAAAACTGGCATGATAAAGGCCAAAAAGAGTGAAATATAAAAGTGTTTTGAAATATTAAATCTCAGGATGAGCTTAAATTTGCAGAAAGTGCTAAAGTTGCCAAGAAGCCATTAAAAAAAGAGAAAAACCTGGGGGCAAAAAGAATAGATGAGTTTAATGGATTAATAATCAAGAAAAGCAGAATAACTCACTATTTTTCTCTGATGAGATATAGGCTAGCAGGGCCAAACTAAAATGACATAAACAAAAAAGCAAAAATGAGAAATAAAAACAATCTTGCCACCTTAACTAAAAAATGTCAGGGCTCTTAAGACCAAACTTCAGTGTCCCAAAGAGCTGCTGGAAGTTACAAGTGCTTTCTTTTAGCAACTACTGGAGATTTTTGAGAAATCATGCAGAATGTATAGGTGATAGAAGACTGGAAATGAATAGTATTACAGTTTTCAAAATAATTGTAGTTAAATGGCTTTAGCTATTTTTCTAAATAAAACATCTCATTGAACCAAACAAATGTTTAAATAGTCTATATTTGGAGAAAAGATTTAAAAAGGTGATAAGAAAACAGTAGCCAATTTTTAAGCCCAATATTTACAGACCCTGAAGACACTAAGTTGTTTCAGAACTTAAATTGTTTTACGCTGATGACAACTGTTTTATGTGTTCATTAAAACAGGTTGGATAGGACCTCTGCTCGGCCACTGTTTTTTAGCTGTGTTTGAATTTTTGTATGTATTTCCAAGTAATAAAACTATATTTATAAAATATTTCTATATTTTAGACTTCTTACTAATTCAATTTGTCATAAATATCATAGTGTGAACATTTTACTCTGAATCCAGATGACCAGTAACAAGCTTTTCCAGTTTTAATGTTATTTTTTATGTTACTTAATTGTACTTGAATCGGAATGAGAAGATACATGAATCCATATGCTGACAGCTCAAGCCTGGCCTTTAGTTGAAGTGTCAAAGCTCCCTCTCACAGAGCACACTGGGGAGGACTGGCCTGCCCTTAGGCTTTGGAGAGGAAGAGGAAAAGTGCAGCTTACAAACTGCTTTTCTAAAATGTCCTCTTCTCTCCTCCTCCCCACTACCTTGCCTAATAAATTCTTTCTATGCATCCTCCAATGCCCGGGACAGTTCTCACCCACTGTGGTCCCACAAACCTTTGTTTATGTATTTTAGAATACCCAGTCTAGTACACACTGTTGGAAGTACATGTATCCCTTTGTCTTATCACCATGTGAATGCCATGAAGGCAGGAACTCATGTCTTTGTATTCCCAGCAACCTGGAGCACTGTAAGATCAGTAATTCTATGGTGAAAAAAAAAAAAAAAGCCAAATTCCATAATAAATGAACAAAGGACAAGAAAACATCATAACTAGAATGCACTCTGCCAAGAGAATTAATAGCAGCTGTCCTTTTTCTCTATTAATATCTTACTGTAATAGCAAAGCATTGCTAGGTATTGCTAACCTGTTGTTTCCCAGGTCTGGGCCACTCAGGTAAAAGACCATGTACTTGCCTATCTTGTGCTATGTCTCATATTACTTACTGGGGTGGGTGATAGGAAGCTGTATGGCCACTCTTGATGCCATGTGTAAAGTTGCACATGCCATAGGGAGGATCAGATCAGTCTTGGAAGCCTGGTACTGTGACTGTTTTCTTGCCGTAACCACTGCCCAAGAGGGCATCCCTAGCTGTCACACAGAGAGGGAAATAGAACAGGGCATTTATTCTGACTTATCAGTTCTTCCTATCTTCATAATGAGCATGACTTTCTGATTTAACACACTGCTTAACAGTCTATTTCAGAATTTTTCTAGATTGTAAAGTAAATTACCTGGTCTGTGGCTTCTGAAATAGAACTTTACCTCTTAAATTTTAGAATTTTGCCTAAGTTCAGTGTTCTGGCACCTTTTCTATTTTCTGGTTCCCCCAAGATTACTGGTAGTACTTTATAATCACATCCACAGTTCCCACAAACCTTAGGAGGATGTTTTTTAAAATCTAAGCCTAGAAACAACAAATTATTTAAAAAAAATTTTTTTTCAACGTTTATTTATTTTTGGGACAGAGAGAGACAGAGCATGAACGGGGGAGGGGCAGAGAAAGAGGGAGACACAGAATCGGAAACAGGCTCCAGGCTCCGAGCCAGCCCAGAGCCTGACGCGGGGCTCGAACTCCCGGACCGCGAGATCGTGACCTGGCTGAAGTCGGACGCTCAACCGACTGTGCCACCCAGGTGCCCCAACAACAAATTATTTTAAAAGTTTTTTTTTTTTTGAGGGGGAGGGAGGGAATAACCTTGCACTTATTTTCATTGCCTTTATTAATAGGGTGACCATGTAAGTTTATCATCCAAACCAGGACATGTGAGAGTGAAAGGAAGGACTAGTAATAATTTCACCATGACAACAGATGCAAATCAAGACTGTCCCAGGTAAACTGGGATGTATCATCACCCTATCATGTTTGGATATCATTCTTATCAGAGATGAAAAAGATTTATTCCCAACCAGTCACCTGTCATCATTATGCCACATTCTTTTTTTTTTTTTTTTTTTTTTTTTTGGTATCTATTTATTTTTGAGAGAGAGAGTGAGAGCAGGGGAGGGGCAGAGAGAGAGGGAGACACAGAATCTGAAGCAGGCTCCAGGCTCTGAGCTGTCAGCACAGAGCCTGATGCGAGGCTCCAACTCATAAACCGTGAGATCATGACCTGAACCGAAGTCAGATGCTTAACCAACTGACTGAGCCACCCAGGTGCCCACACCATATTCTTTTTTTAGAAAGTCCTTTTAAGAATTCCTGGTATTTCCATCAAGTTTCCACTCATTTTAGGTGGCTCCCTAACACTATTCTTACAGGTCCATGATACTTTTTCATTCATGTGTTGTTCCTTTAAACTTTGGTTAAAAATAACAATTACAATAACACTTGCCACTTACATTTGTGCAGTTATGATGAGCCAAGCTCCATTCTAGGCACTTAAGATGTACTAATACTTTTAATCTTCATGACCACCCTGTAGGATAGGCAAGGTATCAACAGGGAAGGGGAGATTCAAGAAGGGAAGGCTAAAGAAGTCCCAAGTTGTTGACCTTCACTCTAACCCAAATAACAGGCCACTGTTATGAACAATAAAACCTAGGGAGGAAAGAAAGGGAGTTAATGTCAATGGGGAATTAGTAAGTGCCAAGCACTTTATTCCTTTTCTTCCCTATCAACTCACTGAGAGGCTGTTTGGTGGGTAAAGTACAAGAACTTGGGTATTAGAGACCTTGGTCAAAATCCTGTCACATGCCTACCTCTTTTCAGTTCTGCCCTTTTTGAATTCCAATCTCTGCCTCACAGCAATTAAAATCTTGCTTCTACTTTGTCTCAATACTAGGCCATCAGATTATAAATCCTTCTTGGGTGCCTACTATTCTGACCCCATCAATCCTACGGTAAGAAAGAAGATAAACCCAACTTTTCTACACCATTTCTTCAGTGATTCAGGTCCTATATCCTAAGTCATGACTTTTAATTAGAAAAATAGAAACACCTTTACCTCCAAATTCTGAAATTTTCAGTTCATGGCTCCCACGTGCTGGAGGTATTTTCCAGATTTCTTCTGTTGCATCCCTCATTCCTATGTTAATATACAAAAGTGGTACTGAGCAAAGGTTTGAAAGGTCTTGGAAGGCTTTTTCACATTTCCATACATATCCCTGAAAGATGGAGCAGCACACGTACTAGGAGCCCATCATTTGTCATCTGGAAGTCACTACTGGTGTGTGTGTGTGTGTGTGTATCATTTCTTCCTTCTCATCACTGTATTTCATGCCATGAAATACTCCAAGAAGCAGGTGATAAAGTCCCTGCCCTGAAAGCAGCTTACAGTCTAGTTGAGGAGATCCAACAACCACGGACAATAGATGTTTACAACTATGAAGTTGTAGAACATCGCAGAATTAGCCCCAAGTGAAAATGGGAGCCAATGAACTGCAGTGATCAAGAAATAGAGATGGAAAACTGGACCATGAAAGTCTTGGACAGTCAAAGGTAAATCTCGTGACTATTTCTCAGTGGGTTTTCAATAAATATTTATGGAATGAATAGCAGGACAGGAAGAAAGCAGGCATTCAATATGAAGCAGGGGATCTCACAGCAGAGAGGCAAGAAAGCACAAATCACTTCTTGCATGTGGGAAAGAAAAGCAAATAGGCTGCATACACTGAGAACCCTGGCAAAGGTGAGGTTTATTACCAACTTCACTGGCCAGGAAGGCAAAACGAGGAACTCTGAGGGTTGTAACAGTCTTGATCTGAATCAAGGCAACCCATTGATTCCTTTAAACAAAGAATTATTAAGTTAAAAACACATATAATACCACCCTCTCTGTATTTCCATCCTACCAGCTTCATCGCTCACATTTAACTCCTTGGTTTTCTGTAAGCACACTATGCTCTTTCATGTTTTCAGCCTTACGTACATGCAATTCCTCTGCCACCTCAAAGGCCACAACTCTGTCTTCAGTCAGGCATATCTTTCCTGCAGGTACTGTTCAGGTAACACATGTCCCACCAAGCCTTTCCTGTTTCCAGGCAGAGCAAATCACTCCGTCTTAACTTTGTTCATTCCTCTTTTAAGGTACTTACCATGTGTTACTGTGACTTCTTGCTTTATGTATCTGAATTCATTAGCCAGAATGGTTCACAAGGGTAGATTCTACAGGTCTAATATTTTTCTATATATGGCCCTGGTACTCAACACATAACAGGCATTCAGTCCAATCTTTGTTGAATGAATTTTATTGCATGTTTCCTTATACAAGCACCACTCAACAACATAATGAATTCAGTAAGCTTTACAGAATTTGTAGAAATTCTCACCATTGGGCCTTTTCTTGTGCTGACCCTTGCTAACATCAAGGGTTTAACAATAAAATGGAAACTATGTTTAGGAGATTTAATAAAACCCAGGTAAACATCTTTTTAATGATTAACCATAATACAAGAAAATCTCAAGTACTTGAGAAATGTATGAATAACATGTACTCTTGAGTTGTTTTTCTCAAATATTTATTAGTCAAGTTTCTCAAAGGAGCTGGACAATGGTCCATTCAAGCCTGGAGTATCTATGTTGCTGAAGAAAAACCCCCCGCTTTGGCTATGACATACACAGGCAACAGGACTGACATTGTTTTGGAGGTTAAGAAACGGAATATAATTCCTTCTGGGGGGACAAAAGGTTTTCCTTAAGAAACAACTTTTGGGCTAACTAGTTCTGTAAAATGTAGTATTACAGAAATTATTTCCGTCTGGACAAATGTAAACAGTTTATTGCCAGTTTGTAACTTCACAGAAAAACTTTAAAATCATTTTTGTGAAATGTCTGATTCTCAGTGGCATTGTCAGATGGGGAGTAGCTGAGTTTGAAGAGATAAAGCTGGGGCCGGAATATGGCAAGCTGTGAATGCCAACCGAAGGGGTCTGAACTTTATCAAGTATTCAGTGGAGCCACTGACAATCAGCAGAAAAATGGAAGACGGACCTAGTTCTCACTCTTGTGGCAGTGATGTGAGGAATGGCTTAAAGTTGGGGAAAATGAGGTAGGGGGTGTATGGAAATACAGTTTTTTACTAGAGTGATGACCATGAATATATTTATAAGTAGATGCAACTAACATTCAAAGTAGAATTGACAAGACTCAGTAAGTGGCTATATATAAAGAATGCAGAGAGTCAAGTTACTAACCCCTAAGGTTTATGGTTGGCGAATCCCTGGCTGGAGCAGAAGGCAGGCACCCCTGAGAAAAAGCTTACTATGCAAGAGACAAAGCCAAAACTAGCCTCTGATCTCCTGATTCCCCACCCAATTTCCTTTTCACTATTGCTATTGCCTGATTTGGAATGTTAAAGCTGGTCTGAAAGTCCATAAGCCTCAGCAGGCAACTTAATATGACATAACAAAACCTCAGTTAAATTACTTTGAGGATTTTTTTTCTTAGACCTTGGTTATAATTCTAGCTGTGGTGCTAACTAGCTTTGATCTTGGGTAAATCATTTGCCTCTGACACCTTTTTACATTTTTATTCAATTTATTTCTTTTGTTAAATTTGCACATATTTTTTATCTCCAAAAATAAATAATTTCTTCGAGGGTGGCAATGTGGATAACATATGGACATTTTGCCACTGATTGTTTATAATACCCAAGAAGTTTCTCTGTAAAATGGTGTCAAATTAATGAATATAAATAGTGAGAACCACTTGCTAGAAACAAAACGAAGTGTTGTTTAAAAACACAAACAGAACCTCAATTGTTTACATTATCTTAGGCTACTGGGGAAGCTTTCCTACCTTTTATGAGTCCTCTGACTACTTACGAACATTGTCTAACATTCATAAGTACCTGAGAGCCAAAGCCATGTTATGCTTGATTACAAGAGAAGAACATGTCCATTTCACAGGAGAACCTTTTTCCCAAGCTTTTCATCATTCTTCCTCCCAGATTTCAAGTGGCAGCAATGAAGGGCAAAGGGGGCCCTGAGAAAGACCTTTCAGTTTTAAGTTAACACAAAGCATAGGTTGGTTTGGTTTCTGTTTTTCACTAGAGGAAAATGTTATACATGATTTATGTATATTTCAGGCTTCCTCAACTTCCTGTGATTGATATTACCAGTATTCAGTCCTTACTCCTGTGCAAATTATGTAGGACACTTACAGGCAGGCAGGCAGCCCACAGAGAAAGGTTTTTGGACTCATAGGATTCTCCCTTTGCAGCATTCAAATGGCATCAATAAAAACTAAAAGTTCTTGCTCCAGGAACTCTGGCCAGCACACCCCCTTTCTGGGCATCCTTAGGTTACTAGCTCCAGAATAGGTGGGTAGGAGAGCTAAGCCAGTAGAAGAAAAGCAAAACTGAGAAAGGGAGAGAGGAAAGGTCATAAGGACAAGGGAGTGTAATTTGTGACTAATAAACACCAAGGTGGCTTTTCTATGTGTTTGATAAAATGTCTTTGGAGATGATTTCAAAAGAAAAGTTTCAAAAATGTTCTAAGTAATACTAGCGTCACTACAGTAAGTGCGTGGCCTCCCAAGGGTACCATTTTAAAGGAGAGTAATCATTTGATTCTATGAGTTATGATAGATTTTGCAGTAGAGTTCATTGTTAATATCAAAAAGCAGTGCTTAAGAGATGGCTCTAACCCATGGAATACAAGAAAATTTGTAGGATGTGCAGGTGGAATGGAAACATTTTTAATTTCATAGTCTAAGGACCAAATTCAGCACTGGGTACTTCTGCATCAGCCACTATTGAAAACTCTGAGGATGTGGGACACTTTGTGACAAAAGAGTAGGAAAAAAAAAAAACCCCACTGCAAACGAATGGCATATGTAAATTCACAGCAAGCCTGCCTTACAGAATAAATTGGGGTTTGGCTGAAGCAGGACGAATGGCCTACCTCAATTTTATATACAGAAGTAGCATAGTAGGAGAGTAATAGAAATTTTTGTAGTTCAAGAGACCTAGTGAACATCCTGGCTTCAACTTTTTACACCTGAATACCCCCCTGCAAATTATGTAACATCTCTGAGACTCAGTGTCCTTACCTGTAAAATGCCTAGTGAAGTGCCTGGAAAACAAAAGATATTCAATAAATATCAGTTCCTCCATTAGGTGTTTTCTTCTTTTCAAACTAAGGGTCACAATCCATTGGTAGATTATGAAATCAATTTGGTAGGTTGCAACCAGCATATTTTAAAAACTGAAACAATAAAAAGCATCAGAGTACCCTACACATAATGTCGTTCCATTATGCATATGCTGAGTTTTGATATAAATGCATTTTTTACTGTGAGTTACAACCAAAAAGTTTCAAAGTCTCTGCTCTACAGAGAAATTCTCAAAACTATTACATCACAAAAGTCTTCAGGAAAAACAGTCTTTAGGAGCACTGCCTTTATCCAAATGAGCCTCAGGACATTCTCCCCACCCCCATTCTGTACTTTTCACCCATGACTTCTTTATTTTATAACTGGAAGTTGGTACCTCTGTAAATTTTAAGAACTTAATCAAAGTGCCCCTTATCTTCTAATGTGATCTAGTAAAAATAAGACATGAATCACAGAGAAGATGAACTTAATCTGATACTGTAGGGCATTAAATTCAGTTTAAGATTGGTTTCTGTGTCATATTGTCTAATTTATACCTCTAAACACTTTATAGGTTGATTAAACACTTCCAAGAAATTTCTACAAAAAGTTAGCTATTAAGTTCTATTATGGGGAAATTAGATACAATTTCTAAATAATTTTAAATTGTAAAACTTTTTAAAAGGGCTGTAAGTTGCCTGAACATGAAGACTGCTAGAGTAATATTCCGATCCTGACGACTACTGAAAACCAAAGGTCTATATGGGAACATGCAGTGGGAGTATAAATGAGATCCCCAGACGAAATGTGAGCTTCAGTTACAGGCCTCCTCCCTCCTCCAGCTCCAGTGTAAAACTAGTCCCTGGTGCTGTTCAGCAGGTGGGCTTAAAACGCATAGCCAAGTGCGGGTTGGCAGAGTGGGAGTAATATGTCGAGATGAAGACTGGGCCACAATGAAGGGCAGAATACTAGAAATTACAGAACTCAATGATACAGCTCAATCTTGATGTAACTCTACCTTAAATTTGTAATTTTGGCTGGCCAGGCCAGATTTGGCCATTATTAGAAGTACCTATGGGACTGAAGTTTAGCAATCTTGTTTTAAACAAGGACCCTGGGTGATTCTGATCCTCAGTCTGGTTTGAATACCCTCTGTTAAAGGGACAGCGAGGATCAGAAAATATTTAAAAAGGTGGAGTTCCAAATATCCCAACCTTACAGGAATCCAGTATCAAATACTGGATTAGAATCCAACACTTATTCAAAGCATTTCCTTCTTGGCATTATACTAAAGATACAAGTCAACAGTTAGCAATACTTGATATTTTCCAGTTGTTGAATGACAGTAAGAAATGGTGCTTTCTCTTCATTAGAATTCATTGGTGAGTGGGATGTAAAGTGATGAATCACTAATTCTACTCCTGAACCATTATTACACTATATGTTAACTAACTTGCATTTAAATAAAAGGGAAAAAAAAAGATTCATTAGTGACCGTCAAGAAAGTGGGAGAGAGAAAGGTCTGTTTAGATTAGACAAAGAAGTAAAAGGTAGAATTAATAAAAATTATTAAGAGTAAACTCAACAAGAGAGAAGTGATAAACCATTCAACCACCTGAGGAATCTGGTTCCCGAGCTCACACATTTGGTGGTATAGGTGCCCATTCCTCTGCTCTCAGAAAACAGTAAAAATTAAGGCAAAAGGAAGTTCCTTCCTATTTCAAATGAGTTGGGGGTGCAGAATGAGGCTACCTGTGATTTTGAATTCTTTTCTCCCAAATTTAAAATCTCTTTGCTATTTGATAAGACAGACACTAGGTTAGGCTGGGCCATGCTTGCTCTGTTGGGATTAGCACCACAAATCCTTCGTGAGGACTGAGTCTTGGCACCAGGCTTTGTCTACCATCTTGAATGTGAGAAAAGGCAGGCAAGAACGCCATTCTTGGGAAGAAATAGCAGCTGTGAAAAGTAAAGGAAAGCACAGGAGACAGCAGAGCCTGGGGAAAAGGATGGCAGTAACAGAAGTGAGGTAGAAAGCCCTCCTCCAAGGGCCAGCTAGAAAGACTTAGGGTCAGAGAGTCCCTGTGTGGCAGGGACATCAGTCTCTTGAAATTGTAAGACGTCCCTAAGAAATGATCTGGTGTCCCCCTACCTTCTGCTTATTTATTTATTTTTTTTTACCTCAAACTCTAACAATGTTGGCAATATTTGGAGATTTCTCTTCCCTTTTTTTCTCTCTTTCACCTAGAGGTTACAAGTAAGGATGATTGGAAGGAAACAGAGATGAGAGACAGTACAAGAAAGCAGATTATGAGAAAAGTCCTCATTACACATGGGTAGAATTCACCCCACAAGTCAAAGAACTGTTCAAAATTACAAGGGAGGGAAGGCAGAGGCCACTGGATCTTTGAGGTGTTAAGAGACAGACTGACAGAGCAAGCTCAGTGACTGGCTTAATAGTCTCCTACCACTTGAGATTCTGTGTTCTTTATTTAAAGAGAGACAGAAAGAAGAGTTCAGAGAAGAAGCCAGTGTCACAAATTAAGTTACCTGCAAGAGAAGTTGCACCTCTCTTTCCATTTTCTGACACTATTAGTGTCCGACACCAGAAAATACAGGTGACCAAACTGCAATAAGGTTCACCAAATGGACTCCACCATGTAGCTCATCTGTTCCCCCCCGTGAGATCCCGACTTCCTTATTTGATAAGAAAGGCTCCTAAACTCCCCGACTTCCTTATTTGATAAGAAAGGCTCCTAAACTCCCCATTCTTTTCTTTGTTAATGGGCCAAATAATCTCCTATGTTTGGGAGATAAACAAACATATTTATAAGATACTTAACCTTAGGGTCTCCAAGTCAGGGTTATAGAATAAACTAGTCTTCCATAACCCATCATGTCCATACATCTCAAGTCCTTATCAGAGTTGTAAGCTCAATTTTCACATTTCCAGGCAGAAAATCTGCTCCTTGGCAGTCTTTAAACTTTACCCGACAACACTACACACCCTCATCCCAGGCTCCTCAATCTCTAACATCTCCATTAACACTCCAGCAAACAACAAAATATATCCACTTATCACAGTTCAATCCCACTTGAACATCTACAGCCACTATCTTGATATAATCATGTTCCAAAACTGACTGAGTGTCCAACAGCAGCAAAGGTCCTCATTAGGATAGACATGTTGGCGCCAATAAGACTGAAGTTGGGTTTTAACTGCATTTTTTGTCAGTTTGGCTGGGGAGATCTGGACAGCTGGAAGTGAGCTTCTCCATCATTTTCTGTTTCTTTCTTTGTATCAGTTTTCCACCTGTGAAGCCCAACACCCCACCACCAAGTGCAGCTGCAATTCCTGCCACTTTGAAGCCTGCAAGGAGGCCAATCGGACCCCCCACCACTCCTCCGATGAGTGCACCTGCCACAGGCAGAGCTGCCAGCTTGTATTTTGCAGCCTGTAAAAAAAAAAAAAAAAAGAAAAAAAATTCAATTTAGAAATTGAGTTGAGAATATCTGCCTGTGGTGATGTGCATTTTCCTCTCATTACTCCTGGCAATGCCTCTTTAACTCCTGGTACATAATTAACCCTAGAGATTGGGGAGTGGGGGGAAGTATTCCACAGGTACTACAATTGCTCCTGATCTCAGAACTCAGAGAGATGAGCTACAAAAAGTGGACTGCTACAAATTGATTTTACTTGCAAAACAATCAATCCACTAACTATCTAGCAGGCTTATTTCAACAGTTTCAGCTGCTATAGATACCCCCAAAGCTTTTATGCTGCACGGAGATTATTCCATGCTGTATACCTGGGGTTAAAAGCAATATTCTATGGAAAACAGATGGTCCCATTCTACCCGTACGGTCACATCCTTACACTTTTGCCCCTACCAGATTCTGGCAACTGTCTACTTCATTCCCTGCACTTCTGCAAATATGCCCTTATAACACCAAAATGCCTTCTAGTGGGGCTTTGGTTTATTCTCTGAAAAATTTCTCTCCCGACAGAATGAATCTTGAGAGTAAAATATTACAACAGTCATTGATTTCTTGCACTACCTATGTGTCATTTGTTCCTTATTTCCTTAATTGCTGGTTCCCTCCACATTAAAGAGAGCAGATCAATTGGGTTAATACTGGAGATTCCTGGGAGCCAGAGTACCATTGATTTGTCAGCAGGAGCAGAATCTTACCTTCCCCAAGTTTTTGGTTCCCTCTTCAACATTCACAGCAGCTCTGTTGACATGGTCTTCAATGCTGTCAATCTTCTCCTGCTGAGACTAGATGCAAAGGAATTATGAGTGAGCAGTCCTGCTGGGGAGCAGCAGTCAGCCAATACACAGTACTTTAATTCCTGTAATCAGGGTCCCCTGTACTGCAGCCTTGCTGTCTGAATAGTGGTTCATTAATAGTGTCTGATAAACTATGCTGAAAGTACAAATTCACTTGTATTAAAAAAAAAAAAGGGCGACTTAATTATTAGGTAATAAAAGGGTGGCACCTTTATAGGAAAAAGGATCTCACACTAAAATCCATTCAAACATACAAACATATTATTCTCCAAATGAACTACTTTGTAAGAGAAGAAAAATCCAAATAAGCATTTACGTGTCATGTGGAGGTTGATGAAAAACAAAACAAAACAAAATGAAACAAAAAACCTTCCTCCTAAGTTACCTTTTTTGAAGATTCAAAGATTTAAAACAGGAAAATTTCCCTTAGGAGTGAAACATGCTTAGATCCAATGAATACAAATTATTACATTTTAGGAACGAGAAGACAATATGGTTTGATCTGTCATGAAATCTTTCCACTTGTGATATGCAGTAGGGGGCTGCGGATGAATTCACTGTCCTGAGTCTCACACCTGTACACTTTAATACATTTTAAAATCATGACAAGTTAAAATATTTCCGATCAAATATATTAATAAGGCATTCTATGAAACACGGCAGCTCCTGCTCTGACACGGCAACCTTGTGACTCATGGAATCTCTGGGCACAAGGAATGATTTGTCCCTGAGAGGTGTGAAGCCCCACTACATTTCTCACAAGTGGTTACTGAACTTCAGCTCAAACACCTCCAGTGACAGGAACTCATTACCTGCCACAGGAGCACATGCCCACTTTTAAAAAAGCTTTATTTAGACAATTCACCTACAATATGTGCCCATTTTAAGGGTATAGGATGATGAGTTCTGACGAATGTATAAACACCTGTAACCACCATCACATCAATATAGACTGTTCAGGTGCTTTTTCAATTCACTGAAAAAAAGAAGAGAATCCCTCTTTGATCCCAGGTAAATCCTACTTCTACAATGACTGTGAAATAATTCAACTTTAATCCTGAAGTATTTGCCCGCTTAACTTACACCGAATCAGATGTAACACTCTTCTAACTCCAATTGTCATTCAAGAACATGAAATGCAATCAGCTGATTTTTCCCCACAGTTGCTTCCTGTCAGCATTACTGACATTCCTTCCCTTCCCATACACCAAGTGGGTACCTTTTCACTGTCAGACCTTTCATGGTATCCCTTCATTCCTGTGTTCTCCACTGCTATCTTGACATCTCTAACACAATCCCTGAAAAAGTCCCTTATCAGTTTTCCTTTTCACATTTCTGTCGGACACAAGTACAGCAATGGTTCTCATGTGTTCGAGAGCATGCCTGCGTCGCCTGGAAGACTTCTGAAGGCACGGACTGATGGGGCTGCTCCCTGAGTTTCTGATTCAGTAGACTTTGGGTGAAGCCTGAGAATTTGCATTTCTCATGAGTGCTGCAAGTCCATGATTCTCACACTTTAAAACCCACTAATGTATGTACATAACTGGTAAGGGCACAACCTTTGGCCAGATGTCCTGTGTTCAAATCACAGCACTGTGTGCCCATGGGCAGATTACTCCAGCTATCCAAGGTGTCAATATTCTCATCTCTCAAGAAGGATAATGATATACCCCATGGAGTTGAAGTGAGGATAAATGAGATAGTGACTGTGTGAGGAGAAAAATTTACAAAGTCATTCTCATCTTCTCAAGAAAGCTTAATTCCCATCTTTCTTTTCTAAAAAGCATATTAAACTCTTTTCTATGAAGCTTGAAAATTCTTGAGCATGAAAACTTAGATCCCTCCTAGCCATTCATTCATTCAGTTTTTATTTTCCTCAGACAAAACTTTTTTAATGTTAGCTTTCTTCTTCCAACCCATAGAAGCATAAGTGCCAGCATTCATAATATCCAACCTGTAGGGATTTCTGACACTGGATTTCTATCACTGTTTCTGTTTGGGACATCCTCAACACTTTCCATTCTTGCCTGAAAGTCTGGGCCAGCAGATAAATCACATGTGTGATCATCAACCTCCACATCCTGATGAGCTGATGGGGTAGAGGGAAAACAGCCAACATGTCTCCTTTCTCTCAGTCTCCAAATGATTCCATCAAGATGATGGAGCCTGCTAGGACTACTGTCATTTCTATACCCCAAGTGTGATCCCAAATCTTCAGGGAAACATTTTTTTAATGCTCCTTCCAAAAAAGGTTGGACACTGCAGCTCTATGATTTTCTTTTAAAATAAAGTAAAATTTAAAAATTAAAAATACTTTAAAAAAACTGGGGCACCTGGGTGGTTCAGTCAGTTAAGTGCCTGACTCTTGATTTAGGCTCAGGTCATGATCTCACGGTTTGTGGGATTGAGCTCTGCCTCTGGCTCTGTGCTAACACTGCTGAGCCTGCTTGGGATTCTCTCTCTCCCTCTCTCTCCCTGACCTTCCCCTGCTTGAGTGCTCATGCACACTTTCTCTCTCTCCAAATAAGATAAAATTTAAAAAATTTTAAACATAATTTTAGTATTTTTTCACAAAAATATTTTGGTATAATTGGAGAAAAGACCACAAGACAGAACTAAGCGTGGGACCACTGATGCTCCCCTATCACTGCAATCGCCAGTACTCGATGAGGTCTGTCTGACCCTGGGGAGTAGCCCAAACCTGTGAGTACTTATTCACTACATCAGGAAGCTTGCTTAAATATGGACATGGAGATAAGGCAGAGGGTGATCAGCAACTATCCTGGAATCGACAACTGTCCCTCAGTTGTACAGACCTGCCTCTCCCCTTTTCTTCTTAGTTTGAATCCCAAACTTCTGTATCTTCAAATGCTGCTTCATAAGTAAAGAGGACTCAATGACACCATCACAATTAGGCAGCAAATTAGTGTCAGTTGTCAATCACTGTCTATACACAATGCCAAACTAGATCCCATCAGAGCTGAATTTGGTCACTAGTCCACCATGCCCTTGGCTCTTTATGTTGGGCCAAACGATACAACTACACAACCTTACCCCAGTACAGGAAATCAAGCTCCTAATAATGATGGCTTAGAAGTCTCCTCACCTCTACCTACCGACCTCCGCATTTTGCTTCTGATTTGCTTATGTCTGCTTTCATCTGCCTAGGCCTCCCACATTTAACAATCTTGAAACTCCTTTCTTGACATTTTATACTTTGGCCCCTCATATAAGTTCTTGGCATCCCTTTAAAAGGAGTTAGACTCCTCTTTTTAAAGGGAAAGACGTCTCAAAATACTCTGAGAATGTGTCTGTGGATTTCATTTTAAGAAACACTGAATTAGGTCTCCTTATTTACCTGAAAAAAATAACTGAATCTTAGTGAGCAGTTAGAGGAGCACTTAAGAGTCTTAAAAAAAAAATGTGATTAAGTGAATATTTGTCACTTGTACACTCAGCATCCTCTATATCCACCAACAGTAATACATTCAACAAATCCATCGCCAAATCTATTTATATCAATAAAAATGCCCTGCCTTGGACAGCCTTGCTAGTAGTTGTGCAGTTTTATTAATGTGCTAAAAGCTATGGGTTTAAGAAACTATTGTCAAAACTGTGGTTATTTTCCTTTATTCCTGACTCAATTCCAGGCATCTTTCAAGGCTAGCTCTAGTCTTAGATATTGGTTAATTCAGGGAACACTGAGCTATCCTGGTTATGAATTCCAAAAGTATATAATCTATAATTCTTTTTTTTTGTAGTCTATAATTCTTAACCATATGCAATAAATAATACACAGAAAAGCTCAGAAACATACAAAGACTACTATGTACAGAAATTCAGGATTATATTGGCCTAGATAGAGTAGGCAATAAACAGAGCAGAAGTAGGATGTTGATATCATGGGATTCAGCAATTAGGAAAGAGGTGGTGGCAAAAATGTAACTCTAAGGAAGGAGCCAAAGAGGGAATCATGTAAGCAGGGACAAAAGCAGGAATGCAGTTGGGGTCAGTAGAAGGGAAGGGGATATTACTTCAGTTAGTCCTCCCATCAATTTTACAAAACTCACTATTGTCAAACAACACCCTGAAGGCCAAACAGTAATAAATCTGATTAATCTGATATAATTCATTACATCCCAGTTTTTATGCATCCGAAGTAAAAGCCATAGGGAATAAAGTAGAAGGTAGAGACAATATTGGACCAGCAGCAAGGGTGACATGCCATTGTGTGACAGGCCCAGAGTTCTTTAAATTTCCCTTGACAAGAACTAGGGCAAGTTCCACAGTTATAGGAACAGAAGGCACTTGAGCAATTAAATGCTGAAGAGAAATGAAGGGTGCTTAGTAGATACTAATTTATTATTGGAACACACCTAGATTTCTCAATGGTTTTGTAGGTTCATTTTTCATTATGGTAAAAAAAAAAATGTATGTATGTGTGTGTGTGTATACACACACACACACACACACACACACACAAACACACACATATATATAATATATACTTATATATTATATATATATGTATACATAAAGCTTACAATTTTAACCATTTTTAAGCGTGAAATTCAGTGGCATTTAGTACATTCACAATGTTGTGCAATTATCATGACTATCCTATAGGGTTTTTCTTTTTTTTAACTATTCTCTATTCTTCATTGAGCTTAGCACAGTACTATGCACATAGAAAGTGCTCCAAAAACACATGGTTTATTTGTCTAGATACTATCATGTCCATGTGATGATAATGAAAGGGATGTGGTCACTCTGCTTATGTTCCCAAGTCATTAGGTGCCTAAATGGAGCTTCTGTGAGTCCCTGACCATGTGGTCATGAGAACTCAACCACCCTGGGAAGAGTCATCAGGGGTTCTCCTTTGAGCTTGTGCCTAATAGCATTTTGTCCCATGTCCTCACACAGATTATTATAAATAGGACATTTGTATAGAACTATGGCTATAGCCAAAGTCTTTCTACACGAACCTTCCTTGATTATGGGTTAGGAGCTTCTTACGTAACCTAATCGGATATATAATTGTTAAATGGCCACAAACTCTCAATTTTCCTTTCATGTGCCTATTCCACTGGAAGGGAAATATATTTGTCTGGAATGAGAAGACTTTGTACATGTTTAGTTTGTTTTTTAAATCAACTGTATTGAGGTATAATTTATATAATAACAGATTTTAATGTGTAGATACCAATGACTTTTGGCAAATGTATGTTTGTGTAACCATACATGCACAGATTTTAGAAACTGCATTAGATCAGATATTATGAGTTACAATAATTGAATTAATTATGAAACAACAAATATTGTGGGATTCTTGTCGTATCATTACCTTTGATATGCAAGTATATTGATAGATTGTACAGATATCTAATCAAAAAACTTCAAGCATTTTGCTTCTTCTGATTTAGAAGCATCAAAAAAGGAAAATGCTTTGGGGCGCCTGGGTGGCACAGTCGGTTAAGCGTCCGACTTCAGCCAGGTCACGATCTCGCGGTCCGTGAGTTCTAGCCCCGCGTCGGGCTCTGGGCTGATGGCTCGGAGCCTGGAGCCTGTTTCCGATTCTGTGTCTCCCTCTCTCTCTGCCCCTCCCCCGTTCATGCTCTGTCTCTCTCTGTCCCAAAAATAAATAAAAAATGTTGAAAACAAAATTAAAAAAAAAAAAAAAAAAAAAAGGAAAATGCTTTAAACAATCTACTGACGTTCAATTTGAGGCATTAGATGCCAAGAAAAAAATACAAAAACTAGAAAACAAGCAAAGGAAGGGACTAGCACTAAAAAGCCCAGAAATCATATTCTAGAAGGAGCATATTAGAGAATCAAGAACTCTTAAAAGAAAAAAATATGATGAGGTGGGATAGGGTGAGGAAGGAGAGTATTGGTCTCAGAAGATGAATGAATAATTTTATATGGAAAAATTACCAAAGTTGTTCAGTCTATGGCTCCAAGAGGGCAAAAGTACCAGAAGGAAGTTATTATAGGGCAGAGCTTACACAGGGAAGAACTTCTAAGAGGTAGTCTTCAAATAGAAAGGCTGAAATAGAAAGTATCCCCACGCTGTAATTGTTCAAAAAAAGCGAAAAACCATCTATATGGGAAGCTGGGGCAAGAACAGAATTGGATTAGCTGACCTTGTAAATCCTTTCCAATTCCAGTTCTGAGACTGTGTAATCTAGGGACTTTTATCCTTAAAAAGCCAGGCATCAGGGAAGCCATAACTCACAGATGTAAAAACCCCCAAATCACAGTTTGATCAAAAACAAAGAACTAGGGGTGCCTGGGTGGCTAGTTGGTTAAGCGTCCAACTCTTTATTTCAGTTCAAGTCATGATCTCATGGTTCATGGTTCGTGAGATAGAGTCCCACACAGGACTCTGCGTTGACAGCACTGTGCCTGCTTGAGATTCTCTCTCCCTCTGTGTCCCTCCCCTGTATGCATGCTCTCTCATTAAAAAAAAACAAAAAAACAAAAAACTAAACCTAGACAAAAGCATAAGCAGACACTGCTTTGTTCCTCTGTGTGCACACAGACATATACACACATACTCATATAGCCAACCTTCCCATACTTCCTGGGAAGGAAAAATAAGAATAATTAGAAAAATAATGACAGAATCTATTGTCTTTCCCACCAAATCCACTTTATGTTCCCTGATCTGTGTTAACAATGTCACTGGCTACTCAATTATGCACAATAAAGCCTGATGTTTTGAGTCTTCCATCTTCCTTCAATTTCTGCTAAGCCTACCCCAGAAATACCTCTCAGCTGGCCTTTACCTTTATATTGTATTGCCATTGCTCTTGGTAAAACTCTTGCTATTGATCCTTAACTAGTCATCCGCCTATTATACCCCCCCTTCCTGAGGTCATTATTCACACTGCTAATGGTAATCTTAACCGTCAGCAGTGTGAACCTGCTTATCACTCTAACCTGCTTAAACATTTATATTTGCCAGGGGAGAGGGGAAAATGGGCAAAGGGCATTGAGGAGGGCACTTGTTGGGATGAGCACTGGGTGTTGTATGGAAGTGATGAATCACGGGAATCTACCCCCAAAACCAAGAGCACACTGTATACATTGTATGTTAGCCAACTTGACAGTAAATTGTATTTAAAAATTTTTTTTAATATTGGCTCCTTAATGCCTACAAATTAAAGTTAAAATTCTTTGGTGTGGCCCGCAAAACCATCTCAATCTGGCTCTCACACTCCCTGCTTTGCTTGCCCATAGTATCTCATCCTTTGGTTTTATTGCAATCCTGGTCATTCTTGAAAGGCCACACACTTCTCTATTCCATGTCTTCAGCTGTTTTCAAAGGCACCCCTCCCCACTCCCATCTATGGACATTGTACTCAATTTTCAAGGCTCAAGCAAATGCTACCTATCTTGTGAAGATATCCTTAATACTTCTACCTCACAACCCCTGCCTCCCTCCCTTGGAATTAAATGCTTCTCTTAGAGCTGATAACACTTCCCTTCAATCTCATTTTTGCACTTAACAATCATGTTTGAAATTTCAGTTTTTGGGGTCCAAGCTTATCTCCACCCACTGTAAATCCTTGAAAGCAGAGAACAGGTTTCATCTATTTCTATAGCTAACCTTGTCAGACCCCTGGTGCCAAGGATCTAACACAATACCTTCTATATAACAAATCTCTGACAAATGCTTATTAAATTGATTTGGAAGCTGAGGACTGTTAGACTTTTACCCAGGGCTCAATACCAGTCTTGAAAATTGTAACTTCTATTAAAATTCTAATAAAAAGCCTAGTAATTGATAAAAAGTCTCTTATCATACTAATCTAACATTTCTAAGACAAAAACTATTATACTTACATTCACTAGGAGAGAGAAATCAGTGACCAGTTGGCTAAGTTCAATTAAGTCCTTAAAAAGAGAGAGAGAAAAAAAAAGTTACTTATTTTTATGCCTCACAGCTACCAAAATGAAAATAATTTTTTACATACCGCTTCTAAGCTTTCCCATGATTCTGCAGCATTTTGATCTCGAGGAATTTCAGGCAACGCATATACCTGAGTCATATTCTGAGGATCATCTTCAGCCTCAGCAGTATGAAATGTTCCTGAATGAACATAGCCTCATGTTTAGGGTTTATGTGCTTTGTTAGAAAGTGGATAGCATAAATCAATTTCATAAAACAATTTCCATGTAAAATGCTAACTGAATTCAGACTAAAAGTAAATTGATTGTTCTATAAAAATAGATTTATCTATGGCAGATTATTCAAAAGTTAACTTTTTTCTTTAATTGTTCTACAAAATCACCTCGAAAAAAAATGGCTACAACAAATGCCATCTACCCAATCTGAATAATTAGAGCTAGACGTGGAAGAAGCACTGAAGAAGAACTATTCTATTTGGCCAACATTCCACACAGAGATACTCAGTAGAAATAGGTTTCACATTTTCAATGCTAAATCATTAACCCTTTCTTTGGGTATTTTCATAATAAATGCCAGATTCATAAGGTGTTAAAAGTAGGAAAGTGATGTGTTTTTTTGCAATGAAAATCATTTCGGGTAACAAATTTGTCATCAAATGAACACCACGTGGATCTTTTCATACATATTGTCTACCCTTCTCCGCATTTTTCTAGGCCATGTCCTAGAAAGACATTGCTTTTGTCTTTTCTGAGTCTTAAAAAGTCACCAGGGCACTTTGGGTGGCTCAACTGCTTAAGCAACTGATTCTTGGTTTCAGCTGGGTCATGATCTCACATTCGTGAGTTCAAGCCCCACATCAGGATCCATGCTAACAGCATGGAGATTTCTTTTTCCCTCTCTCTCTGCCCTTCCCCAGCTTTCTCTCTCTCTTTTCCTACTCTCTCTCTCTCTCTCTCTCTCTCTCTCAAAAAATAAACATAAAAAGTCATCGACCCACTAAGGCCTTCCTCATTAAAACTGCTATGATGATGAATTAATTTACACTCCAAACTCTACCATCAAGTCTTTATTTCCTTGTATTGGTTTTACCAACCATTCATGCGTTAAACTGATACGTACAGAATGTCTACTAAATGCCAATCAGTGTGCTAGGGTACTACAGACACAATGGTAAACAATAAAAACAGTTCCAGGGAGTCAACATAGTATAGTGGTTAAGAGCATGGACCTAGTCAAAAAGACCTAGTTTAGAATCCAGGTTTGGCTATTTATTAGCTCTTTGACTCATTTTCCTGATTTTAATTTTTTTTTAATTTATATATTTTTGAGAGACAGAGCATGCATGTGCATGCATGCAGGGGAGGGGCAGAGAGAGAGGGAAAGAGAGAATCCCAAGCAGGCTCCACACTGTCAGCATGGACCCCAACGTAGGGCCTGAACCCACAAACCATGAGATCATAACCTGAGCCTAAATCAAGAGTCGGACGCTTAACTGATTGAGCCACCCAGGAGCCCCTCCTCATTTTTAAAATGAGGTGAATGAAAGGGGTGCCTGGCTGGCTCAGTTCAAGAGCATGCAACTCTTCATCTTGGAGTTGTGAGTTTGAGCCCCATGCTGGGTATAGAGGTTACTTAAATGAATAAATAAAAACTTCAAAATATTAAACAATAAAAATAAAAATAAGGTGATAGATAATTTACTTTGCACTGCACCTGGCTTAAATATTCAGTACAGATGGGTTAATAAATAGTTACTACTAAAATAAATAGCCATTGCTACTGCTGCTATTATTAATGGAGCTTACCATATTATGTACAATACAGACATGTTAACAGGCAAGTTCAGTATAGTCTGATAAAACCTATGGTACGAGTAAATATGGAATGCTATGTGAGCACAAAAGAGAGGTACTTAACCTAGACTTAGGGAGGGGAGACTAGTTGGAGGTTTTGAAGCTGAAGGCTGAGGATGAACAGAAATGACACAGGTGAACCCAGGCAAAGGTGGAGGGAGAAGCAGAGACTATTCAGGTCTGGGAGAATAATATGTGCATAGGTTTGGGAACTGAAAAGAATTCAACTGAAGGGCAGACTATTAAAGAGAAAAGCAAAGGATGAGGAAAAAAATCTAAGGTGACATTATTCATGGCATTATAAATTATGTTAAAAAATTTTGTTTATCTCATAAGATCAATATGGAACTATTAAAAGGAGTTGGAGACTACTGGGAAGCTGGAGGATGCCATAATCAGATTTCAGATTTAGAAAGCAAACCATAGCTATAGCGTGAAGAATAGATTAAGGATGAAGTTGAAAGGTAAAAAAAATTAGAGAGCAGAAAAACCAATTGGGAGACTTTGCAGTAAGTCCAGTGCAAAATGATGATGCTCTAGGACAGTGGCAGTGGAAATGGAAAGAAGAGATCTGAAGGTCTAATTTCCTTTTGTCCCCCTTACTTCAAGCTCAAAATACCTACCACTTTAATGTTATCTGACCACCTACTGTGTTGGGTACCAGAGATAAAAAAGTAATACAAAGTAGATGCTCTTAAGGAACATATTCTAGAAGAGTTACACATACAAAGAGATAATCTTAAAACAATAAAAGAGTACAATGGCATTTAAATAGAGGGATATAGATACATACAGTATTTTGGGAGTTCCAAGTCTGGGATGGCATCTGACCCAGCTTGGTGTGGGTGTGCAGTTTATGAAAGAGCTTCCTAAAAAAGGTGATCTTACAAGACAAAGAAAAAAGGTCTTCAAAAGAACAAACAATATAGCTTAACATAAAAATCAGCAGGTTGGTCTTGCCAAAGGATAAAGCAGAAGGCACAGAGTTACAAACACAGAACATTAAGTAGATGTTTAGGAGGGGGCTTGCAGGCCAGTTAAAGGCTTTGGACTTTATCTGACAGACAGTGGAGAGCTACTGAAGTGTTATAAGCAAGGACATGACATAGTGACACGTGATACCTGATCCACTCCTAAAAGTCATTATAACTCTTTAAATTCACCTTCTCGATTTCTTTTTTCATCTTAGTCAATAATTGATGGCATGTTATAAAACAGCATTACTATTTTACTTTTTTTTTTTTTTTTTTTTTTTTAATTTTTTTTAACGTTTATTTATTTTTGAGGCAGAGAGAGACAGAGCATGAACAGGGGAGGGCAGAGAGAGAGAGAGGGAGACACAGAATCGGAAACAGGCTCCAGGCTCTGAGCTGTCAGCACAGAGCCCGACGCGGGGCTCGAACTCACGGACCGTGAGATCATGACCTGAGCCGAAGTCGGACGCTTAACCGATCAAGCCACCCAGGTGCCCCTTTTTTACTTTTGAAACTTATGAATGTTTTACCTCTTGAGGAAAATAATCTGAATTGTTTAGGAAGGGCATAGTAGTTGATTAAAAAATATTTTGTAGGCTTATCAGAATTGACAGTGTTCTTTAAAAAAAATTTTTTTTTAAATGTTTATTTATTTTTGAGACAGAGACAGAGTGTGAACAGGGGAGGGGCAGAGAGAGAGGGAGACACAGAGTCCGAAACAGGCTCCAGGCTCCGAGCTGTCAGCACGGAGCCCGACGCGGGGCTCGAACCCATGAACTGTGAGATCGTGACCTGAGCCGAAGTCGGACGCTTAACTGACTGAGCCACCCAGGCGCCCCACAGTGTTCTTTTAATTTTGAATTTTAACTTCTCTGAATACATTTCCTTATCTTACAGGAAGAGCAAAAACATCAGATACGGAGTAGATTTTACATTACAACATTATGACAAGTATCCAATATTTTAAAAGCTCTCTGATTTTTACAAATGTTTAAAAGAGTTACTTACCCTATGTCCTAACATAGCACATAAAGACACTTTCATTTTCATGTCAATCAAGATAAATGAATTACTCTAAGACCGCTCTTCCACTTAATATTTCTATTGTAATAAGAACTCCACTTCTTTAATAAGATGATGAATAATGATAACTTTGTTATCATTAACAGACCAAATGTAAAGCAGAACTTTATAAATAGAACATCCACTCTAAGGATTTTTATAAGCCATAACCCTTATTCTATTACAGAGGATTTAAATGAAACTGCCAGGGTATACAACAAAACGAGGGGAGACTGTCATACATAAATTCTTGACCTAAAAATTGAAGGGGTGGGAAATGTTTGGTATTTTAAGCAAACATAAAAGATTCCCCTTTGTAAAAAATAAGAAATGTTTAAGTCACTTACGTCTCACTTGAAACCAAACTGCGTATGCATCTTAGTTCAAATGGAATCTGAGAACAAAGAAATCTGTTCTATTCCGGGGAAAATCCTGCTGTAAACTTACAACTCTGAACACCACTAATCAATGTGAGGCATAACTAACAATTAAGAAAGAAACCCTTTAATATCTACAACTTCTGTAATTCATTTATTCCAGCTTATATTAGAAATCAGTACCTCAGTGAATATTTATTGACTTTGAACTTTCAGAAATTACTACAGACATGATGAGGGAAAACACTGAGACAGATTATAGCTGCAGGAAAGAAGGATGAAGAATTTATCCTGTCCACAGAAGTGAAAATTGCTATTGTTTTTATGATGAAATAATCTAAGATAATTCCATCCACATGACAACTCCAAGTGTAAAGAGCAGGTAGAATACATACACGTCGCACCACTGTTTTTCAAACTCCAGTTTTAAGACCGTATTATTTACTACAAAACCTTATTATTTACTACATTATTATTTGTAGTAAAAATATTAACATATTTTTAGTTGTTAATAACACAGACATAAGATTTTTCCCTTCTCCTTATACGTCCAAACATTCTTTGTCTCTCTCCATATTTCATTGAAAGGCAATGATTCTACTAAGAATTACAACACAACATATAAAAAGTTTCCACTAAACTTCTCTATGTTTGGGAAAGTTTCATTATAAATCTAAATTAATTTAAAAGCATTTCCTGAATTTTTCATTTTCTGACAGATTAAAAATAGTGAAATTAATCTACTGATCATCTATATCAACTTATCTATCAAAATAAAATGACTTCTAAGTCATGGCTTAACTTAGTGGTAAAGGAGGATTTTTAAGAAAATTAAAGCCAATAGAAAATATATCTTCTGAATAATATACAAAACTACCCACGTGTTTCGCAAAACTGTTCACCACATGTATATATACCTGTGATAAAATCTGATATTTCATCAAATTCAATATGCAGTCTGAAGTTCCCAGCAGTTTTAAGATTGGATTCTTTTCTTTTGTGAATATTTGTTTAAAATGTAATAAGATTCTGTTCCTATTGCAGTGGTGAGCTGCATGTGCCGGATGGGGAGTAAGAAAGACAATGATTGAGAGAAGCACTGATTCACTCTGTATGACCTGATACACCTTTCTAAATACAAATCAAATTTGTAGGCTCATCACTTCTCTTGGTGGGAAGCAATGCTAAAAATGAAACTAGACACACAAGTGAAACAGAAGGGAGTTTCTCAGATCAAGCAAGATTGGCAGAGAAGATGTGCTTTAGGAACTCTCAGAATCTGGACAAAAGAAACAGCAAAATCATCACAGCTTCCTCCTAAACTTAATAAGCTTCTTTTACTCTCACAGAGAACATAAAACATCCTATTCTACTTGTTATTTCTATCTGTAAATGAAAAAACTATTTTTGTATTTCGATCTCACTCATGGAAATGTGGCAACATTGCTCCTGAATCTCTGCTGATATTTCCAACCAATTTATTTAGAATCAGATTGAATTTTTAAAGGAAGAAGTATTTTAAGGCACTTAACTTCTATGCAAATCACATTTTTCTGTATAGGCTGTCACTACTATGAGTATCTAAAGCAAAAACAAAGAAAAACCAGAAAGCACAGATAAAAACATGCAGGATGACAGAAAAGAGTCCACAGCCAGAAGACCACACATGGAGTGAACCGAGTTCCTACCCCACTATTAAGGTCTTATGTAAATTAGTTCCTTTGTTTTCATTATTCTCCACGTTTCCCATTCTCTCAATTATTTGTTAATAATATTTCTGGATTTAAGGCAACCTAGTACAAACTCTCACAGTTGGTGAAATACTCAGGCACTTGGTGAGATAGTTCATTTAACTGCTTAATGTTGGCAATGGATTCAAAGTCAAAGCGCAATCTGACCATTTGGAATTTGACATTCTACTATTGTTTTAGGCACAAATTAGGTATTTTTTTTATATAAATGGGTTGTCTCAATTTTTTTTTTTTTATAAATGCTACAGAGGTTTAATTGTGTAGTTTCTCCTGGTGGCAAGTGATTAGGTCTTTAGCTAATTTGATGTTCCATGAAATGAGAAGTTTGAGAATCATTACAGATGGAAAATCCTCTGTCTCTGCCCCAGTCTTTTTCATTTTCTCTGTACACGTTTCCTCAAATTTTGCCAATATATAATATATAGTTTTAACACCAGTTTCATACAGAGATATTTAATTGCCAGCAAACTGGGTAAACTGCCTTTTTCTAATAACCACCCAGTTTCTCTGATGATATTTAAATCCAAGTCTGTCGAGCCCAAACAGTCCTGACAGAAACCCAAATAATGCAATAAAAAAATGCAAATGAAAGCAAGTATTAGAATAGTATCATATTGTGAGAAACTGTCAGAACACAAAATTTTTGTTTCCTAGGTAATTGCTAGTGATGGGCAACTCAAAACTAAATAGCAAAAGAAACTGATGTCAGCAACTCTTTCCAGAAAATCCAACATATCTTCACTGTTGTTACCGCCATCACAACTGTCACAATGTCTAAGTGGGTAAGCTAGCTGCTTAATCACATGGAAGCCCAATTTCTCTAAGGCAAAGTATTAGTTCACACTAAATGATATGAACAGCATTTAGCCTCATCAATACAGTGGTGATAAATATATATGGACAGAATAATGTAAATAGTAACTGGTTAAAAACTATCAAAAAGCTCTCTTCCCAAATACTCTTCAAGCAAGGGGCTGAGTGTTAACACTTCCTTCTCTCCAAACAACACTTTAGGTACTGGTTATCACAGAGTGTAGTGAGTATGGCACATCCGAAACTATAAAATTGTCTCCAAAAACACATTTATTTATTCACATTTATGAAACATTAATGGCCCGCTATGTGCCAAGCACTACTATATGCTACGTACTGAGGATACAATAAAAGTAAGATTACCAAGAAAGTCTGGATGATGGCCTAAATGTTTCCTCCAATTTCTAAATTTGGACTTCCCTGTAAATTATTGGGTCACTAGTACTGAAAATGTAACATTAAAAATAATCTAATTTTGGAGACAGGGAGTGGTACAGGAGCCTCCTACATAAATGAAAAGGGGAAAACTCAGCAGGTATAATATCCTTCAGATTCTATTCTGATTTGTAATTTATTTATATTCCACTTTTTCCACTAAGATTTAAGGCAACTTAGAACATATGTAAAATGTAACAAGATAGCATAATTAAAGGGAAACAAAGAAGGAAAAATGAAGGAAGCAATTATAAAACAAAGCCAGGAGCTAAAAAATTGGCTTTTGGTAGTTAAAAAAAATTCAGATTTAAGCTTTCCAGTAAATAACTCAAGTAGAGAAACCTTATCAGTTATGCCATCCAGTACCCATAGGATTAAAAAAAAAAAAAAAAAAAAGACCAACTGCTTTCAAGTACTACTACATATTAAACCAACATTTTTTTTTTTAGTGGTCTTTATAAAGGTAGTACTATCATGCAATTAACAATTATCAATTACATCCTTAAAATAGATATAATGACAAGTTTTACCGGACTGTTTCTTAAAGTATCACCTCATAAAAGCTGATAGCATGACCCCCAATGCAGATTTTCTTTAATGTCATTAAACTCAGAAAACTGAGCTGGGAGACAGATCTAACATCCACTATGAAAGAAAGTCAGAACGCCAAAGAAAGAGGTGTGCCTGATCAGGCTACTCCTGCACCAGGAGATGAAAGGGGCATACTCTGCAATCCAGGATGACATTCTCCTTAGGAAATATTATAACATTTATTTTCATTATATAGACAAATAGGTACTTGAAGCCTCGAAGTTCCCCTCTATACAGCACAGTCTTAAAATCTTTATCCTGCAAAACTTCTAGGGCATGCATTTCTAGGCACACTCAGGGTTCAACAATTCAGCAGACTGAAACAGAAGGTGATCCCTGGAAACTCACATATCTGCAACAGCTATACAAGATGGTGAACTTTAACTAAATGCATTACTATGATCAAAAATAAGACTTAGTACATTACCACCAACAGTCATGGATCTGGTCAAAGAAGGTTGTAATAAAGTTTCTTCATCATTAAATTGTTTCTTAAGTTCTTCTACAGATTCCAGATGGAGTTGAAGAAATTCTGCTGTTGCTGTTGATGCTTCTTCTTTAACAGGGTCTATCATTCTCTTCAGAAGTACTAGGTCATCCTTTCGGACTTTCAAACAAAGTTTCTCCATTTCTCGGATATTGGAACGGAGTTGCTACAAAAGAAAAAAAAATCATTAAAGCCACCATCTATTAATATGAAATATCTTTATTGTCAAAAGTAATCTGTGATAATGCTTGTAAATGGAAATAATACAAGTATTCTCTACGGCAGGAAGTATACCTTTTTTAAAATTTTTTGTTATCTCTAGCCAAATTGAACTTCATGAGAACTCACATCCAGGTACTTGGAGTTTGTTTAGCATTCTTTTCCTTCATTAAATGTGATTATTATAAAGATAACACATGCTCTTCATAATAAATCAAACACTGTAGAACATATCTAGACAAACTTAATGATGCCCGCCTTCACTGATCCCACCACCTCTCTTTACCCAGTCCTTCCACACATTTCCCACTGCTCATGCAAACATTAACATATATAGCCTTTCTTTTCACAAAAAAAAAAAAAGGGTTACACTGTGCATAATAATCCATAATTTGTTATTCCTCACCCCAATAATATAACAATACCACCATGGATATCCTTCCATGGGTGTACCATATTCCACAGTATAGATGGAAAATAATGTATTCAATGACTCCTCCAAGTGATCAATAGTCATTCATGTTGTTTCCAAAACAGAAGTCCTTGAATATGATCCTAATATACCATAACAGTATATATCACTATTATAGTATATCCTATTATACTATATTTTGTAGGAATGATTTCCTGGGTAGCTCAGTTGGTTAAGCATCCGACTTCGGCTCAGATCATGATCTCACAGTTCTTGACTTTGAGTCCTGCTCTGGGCTCTGTGCTGACAGCTCAGAGCCTGGAGCCTGCTTCAGATTCTGTGTCTCCCTCTCTCTGCTCCTCCCCCACTCGTGCTCTGTCGCTGTCTCTCAAAAATAAATGTTAAAAAAATTAAAAAAAAAAGATTCCCAAAAGTGAGAGTACTTAAAGGATAATGTGCATTCTTATTTCAATAACTATTAACAGTGTTTTCCTACCAGTAACAAATTATACTACCACCAAAGTATGAATGCCCATTTCCCTACATACTGCCAGTTGTACATGTTATCTCACTGTTGTTTTAATTCGCATTTCTGAGTGTTGCCAGATTTTTATCCAATGATTTCCCTCTCTTTTTAAAACCATATACTGACATAATCATGGGGCACCTGGGTGGCTCAGTCGGTTAAGCACCTGGCTGTTGATTTTGTCTCAGGTCATGATCTCACGGTTATGAGACTGAACCCCACATCTGGCTCTGTGCTGTGAGTGTGTGGAGCCTGCTTAAGATTCTCTCTCTCTCCCTATGACCCTCTCACATGCTCGCTCTCAAAAAAAAAAAAAATCATCTACTGACATAATCATAAATTTTCCTCTAAGGTGCTGATATAACGAGCTACGGGCAGGTTTCATGGTATAGAGCCATCTTTATACTTCTGAGATAAACTCTTTCTGATCACATATATAATTTTTTTGATTCAATTTGCTAATAATTTATTTGGACTTTTAACACATCTGTTTGTGTGTGCATGCATGTGCACACATGAACGGTGTGTCTATATTATCTCTCTCAGACTTAAGGTCACTTTAACAAATTTAAGGTTGTGCTAGTTTCACAGAATGAACTGTGGAGCTTTCCATTTTTTCCAATAGTCTATACTCCTGAAAAACATAAAATCCAACTATTCTTTGACAATTAAATACAACTAACTTGCAAGAATGATCTGAGTATGATGCTTTTAAAAATTATAGATCTCTATATTATATAATTTATAATATATATTAATATAACAATTTTCATATAACATTTAAAAAATTTTTTTCAACGTTTATTTATTTTTGGGACAGAGAGAGACAGAGCATGAACGGGGGAGGGGCAGAGAGAGAGGGAGACACAGAATCGGAAACAGGCTCCAGGCTCTGAGCCATCAGCCCAGAGCCCGACGCGGGGCTCGAACTCACGGACCGCGAGATCGTGACCTGGCTGAAGTCAGACGCTTAACCGACTGCGCCACCCAGGCGCCCCTCATATAACATTTTAAATTCTTCTCCCCTGTTGTACTTACACAGATACTAATGCAAATTCTGTATAATAGGACAAAATGTACTAATTTCTTTAATTTCTCAAGTACTTACTCTGAGTGAAGTGTTACATTCCATATTACTACATTCCACATTATTACATTATAGGAAAATCAGAACAAAGATAACTTGTTTAGGATTTACTTAATTATCTAGCAGCAAAGTGCAGTTAAAACCGAGGTTTTTTTAATGTGTTAGTTTCAGGTAAACAATACAGTGATTCAACAATTCCATATTACACCCAGCACTCATCACAACAACTGCACTCTTTAATCCCCATCACCTTTTTCACCCATCCTCCCAACACACCTCCCCTCTGGTAACTATCAGTTTGTTCTCTATAGTTAATAGTCTGTTTCTTGGTTTCTCTTTCTCTCTCTCTTTTTCCTTTGACCATTTGTTTTGTTTCTTAAATTCCACATGAGTGAGATTATATGGTATTTGTCTTTCTCTAACTTATTTCACTCATCATTAATCTCTCTAACTCCATCCATGTTACTGCAAATGACAAGATTTCATTCTTTTTTATGGGTGAATAATATTCCTCTGTGTGTGTGTGTGTATCACATCTTCTTTATTCATCTATCCATGGATACCTGGGTTGGTTCCATAATTTGGCTATTGTAAATAATACTGGTATAAACACAGAGGTAAATGTATCCCTTTGAAATAGTGGGTTTTTAAATTTTTTTTTCTAATGTTTGTTTATTTTTAGGAGAGAACAAGCATGAGTGGGGGAGGGGCAGAGAGAGGGAAGCAAAGGATCCAAAGTGGGCTCTGCACTGACAGAGAGCCCGATGTGGGACACAAACTCATGAACCATGAGATCGTGACCTGAGCCAAAGTTGGACGCTCGATGGACTGAGCCACCCAGGTGACCCTGAATTTGCATTTTTGTATTTTGGGGTAAATACCCAGTTTGCATTCCCACCAACAGTGCACAAGGCTTCCCTTTCCTCTACATCCTCAACAACACTTGTTGTTTCTTGTGTTTTGATTTTAGTCATTCTGACAAGTATGAGCTGATATCTCACTGGTTGTTTTGATTTCCATTTCCCTGAGGATGAGTGACATTCAGCATCTTTTCATGTGTCTGTTAGCCATCTGGAGATCTTCTTTAGACAAATGTCTGTTCATGTCTTCTGCCCATTTTTTAATTGGATCATTTGTTTTTTGGGGTGTTAAGTTGTATCAGTTCTTTATATTTTGGATATGTCATTTGCAAATACCTTCTTGTATTCAGTACGTTGCCTTTCAGTTTTGATGACTGTTTCTTTTGCTGTGCAGAAGCTTTTTATTTTGATGTAGTCCCAACAGTTCATGTCTTTTATTTCCCTTGCCTCAGGAGACATATCTAGAAAAATGTTGCTCTGGCCAATGTCAGAAAAATTACTGCCTGTGCTCTCTTCTAGGATTCAATGAAAACCTCGGTATTCTTAAAAGTCCAGCAATCTTTCCATTAAACTATAACCACAATTCCTATCTATATGGTATCTTAATATAATCTAAACTATCCATTTTATTCTAGTAAAATGAAAAACAATTCTGAAGGGGCGCTGGGGTGGCTCAGTTGGTTGAGTGTCTGACTCTTGATTTCATCTTAGGTCATGATCCCGGGGTCATGGGATCCAGCCCTGTGTCAAGCTCCTCTCTGAATGTGGAACCTGCTTAAGAGTCTCTCTCTCTTCCTCCCTCCCTCCCTCTCGCTCCCTCCCTCCCCCCCTTGCCCTTCTCCCCCCACTCATGCTCTTCCTCTCTAAAATAAATTAAATTTTTTAACAAGTTAAAAAAAGCAGGGGCACTTGGGTGGCTCAGTCGGTTAAGTATCTGACTTCAGCTCAGGTCATGATCTCGCAGTTCGTGGGTTCAAGCCCAGTGTTGGGCTATGTGGTAACAGCTCAGAGCCTGGAGCCTGGTTCCAATTCTGTGTCTCCCTTTCTCTCTGCCCCCCTCTCACTCCAGCTCTGTCTCTCAAAAATAAATAAACATTAGAAAAATTTTTTTTAATTCAAAAAAAATCCAGAAAAAATAGTTTAGCTGCAACCTAATGTATCTTGTAAGATTTTCTGGGTGAATCAAAAAGTTGTGTCTCTATCCTGTCATGATTTTATACTTCCTTTAACTTTATGTCACTCTTACTATCCCAATGTGAACTGCAAAACCTAAGGATAACTGAACTATAAATTAAAAATGTGACATGCAAGCATTAACATGGAAAAATCATAGAACATACAGGCCTATGTTATCATCTAGTACAACCTTATGAT
Source organism: Prionailurus viverrinus (assembly GCF_022837055.1). NCBI lineage: Eukaryota > Metazoa > Chordata > Mammalia > Carnivora > Felidae > Prionailurus > Prionailurus viverrinus. The sequence goes on from NC_062573.1 coordinate 25,754,092, forward strand.
TTTACAAGAGAGAAACTGGACTCCAGATGAGCACAGTGGCAGAATTAGGTCTAGAGCAAGTCCTGGAACAATATTATTGCTAACACACCACCATCTCTTGGCAATACAATTCTTTTTTTTTTTTTTTTTTAATTTTAGAGAGAGAGCACAAGCAGGGGAGAGGGGCAGAGAGAGGGAGAAAGAATCTTAAGCAGGCTCCACACTAAGCACAGAGCCCAATGCAGGGCTCGATCCCACAACCCTGGGGATCATGACCCGAGCCAAAATCAAGAATGGTATGTGCAACCCACTGAGCCACCCAGACAACAACGGCTGTACAATTCTCTTCTGAACTACAGTTGTAAAGCTTGGTTACATACTTGCCACATAGTCCATAAAAATATTTTAGGCAATATTATCTTGAAGAAGCATTAAAAAGTTTCTGCAGCTAATGACTATTTGCCTATGACATAGTCTTACTCTCTTACAGAATTTGTGCATCTGTTTATGCCCCAGTCAAATTATAGTGTCCAGAATTCTATTACTATGGGTGGAGGAGAAAATGTTAAGAGAAAGAAAGAAAATATCCATTGAACTATATTTCTGATACTATACTAACAAAAACACAATGGCTGAATTTTTATCAACACTTAAGTTGTCTGTTGTACTAAGTATTTACCTTCTTCATCTTGTTTTACCTTCACAACTTACTTTTGAAACAGGTATTACTATCATTCTCATTTTAAAGAAGAGGAAATTAAAGCAAGAAAAAATTTTTGAAAGCTCAGAATTACACTTCTAATAAAAAGTACAGCCAGGAATCAAATCCAGGCTGCAGAGCATGTGTTCTCAACAACTTTTCTACATAGCTATAATATCCAACAAATATAATGCAAACCACAAATGTAAGCCATATATGTAATTTAAAATTTTCTGACAGTCACATTAAAAAGTAAAAAGAAACAGTTGAAGTTAATTTTAATGTTTGTATTTAACTCAATATATCCAAAATACTATCAACATGTAATCAATATAAAAATTATTAATGAAATATTTTACATTTACAGCACATCTCAATTCAAACTAGCCACATTTTAAGTGCCCAACAATTACACGTGGCTAGGAGCTAACATATTGGACAATATAGCTATAGAGTCTCTCCAAAATCAAATAAAAGTAACAGGATGGCAAAACCATATGTGAAAAATATAAAATGGGTCTTTCTGCTTCTGGGTATAGCAAACTAGATAATTCAAAGTAACCCTCCCACCAATGACTAGTTGAAAAGCTGAAAATCACAAACAAAATTCAAAGGCATCAAAAAGCAAAGAAGACAGTAAGAAATGTATAGGTCTAGAATTAGACAAAAGTGGAAATCCAGAGAGGTGAGTCCTAAACTCAAGGCCACATTTGCTTGGGGGTACTTGCTTACCAGAGTGTTTGACAGGCTCACAAATTTCTTTTTTTTTTATTTTATTTTTTTATTTTTTAAAATTTACATCCAAATTAGTTAGCATATAGTGCAACAATGATTTCAGGAGTAGATTCCTTAGTGTCTCTTACCCCATCCCCCTTCCCACAACCCCTCCAGCAACCCTCAGTTTGTTCTCCATATTTATGAGTCTCTTCTGTTTTGTCCCCCTCCCTGGTTTTATATTAGTTTTGTTTCCTTCCCTTATGTTCATCTGTTTTCTCTCTTAAAGTCCTCATATGAGTGAAGTCACAGGATTTCTGTCTTTCTCTGACTAATTTCACTTAGCAAATACCCTCTAGTTCCAACCATGTAGTTGCACGTGGCAAGATTTCATTCTTTTTGATTGCCGAGTAATACTCCATTGCATATATACACCACATCTTCTTTATCCATTCATCCATCGATGGACATTTGGGCTCTTTCCATACTTTGGCTATTGTTGATAGTGCTATAAATATGGGGGTGCGTGTGTCCCTTCGAAACAGCACACCTGTATCCCGTGGATAAATGTCTAGTAGTGCAATTGCTGGGTCGTAGGGTAGTTCTATTTTTAGTTTTTTGAGGAGCCTCCATACTGTTTTCCAGAGTGGCTACACCAACTTGCATTCCCATCACAAATTTCTGAGTAAAATACTCAGTGCTGGGGCCTGCTAAGTATAAGCACTATGGTGCTTTGAGCTGGGATCTGAAAGAGCTGTACCCTGAGAGTACAGGTGATCCTAAAATCAATCAGCCCTCAGGTGAGCTACAGTTTGGCTTCCAGTCTTTTGGGTAGTGTATAAAAACTTTAATGCCTGAAACCATATACAGACAAGCATGGAAAATTAGTACCCTACTCTCACTCTCAAAATAAACTTTAAGAAAAAAAATAAACTTTTTATTTAAGTAAAAATAAATAAATAAATAAATAAATAAATAAATAAATAAAAGTGTGGGTAAATCTAGATGACCAGTAACTACTCTAAAACAGTAATAATCATAATGGTAATAATAGTAACTTGAGGATTTTAAATATATGTATAAAATTAAAATATATAAAAATAGCATTTAATTTGGGGGGCACACAAACAACTAAAATATTCCAAGGTACCTGTATAATCTATATTGTTTATGGATGTTGTTGTAATTTCCAGTAAAAGAGTATATAATTCCAAAACCAACAAGAACAGTTGGATCAATTAAAAATACAAGAAAGTGAAAATGGAGATGAAAAAGAACACAAAATACATGGAAGAAGTAGAAAGCAAACAAGAGAGTATAAGTTTTAAACCTAAATACATCAATAATTACATAAAACATAAATGGAATAAATGTTCCAGTTAAAAGATAAAAATTTTCAGACTGGAAAATATATTTAAATACATCTAAAACACATAGGCAGTTCAAAGTAAAAGGATAAAAAAATAAACCCTGTACAGCTGAACAACCTTGAACAATATAGGTTTGAATCTATAGATTCAATAAATTAGAATAAATTTGAAAAAGATTTTTTGTTTTGGTGGAGCTTGACAAGGAGATTCTCAAATGTATGTGGAATTGCAAGGGAGCCTGGGTGGCTCAGTCAGTTGAGCATCCAACTCCTGACTTCGGCTTAGGTCATGATCTTGCGGTTCATGAGATCCAGCCCCACACAAGGCTGTGCATTGACAGCATGGAGCCTGCTTGGGATTCTGTCTCTCCCCACCCACCCCCCCACTCCCCTGCCCTCCCCCAGCTCGTGGGCACACACACACTGTTTCTCAAAATAAATAAACAAACTTTTAAAAGAATGTATATGAGGGGTGCCTGGGTGGCTCAGTTGGTTAAGCGGCCAACTTCAGCTCAGGTCATGATCTCACGGTCCGTGAGTTCGAGCCCCGCATTGGGCTCTGTGCTGACAGCTCAGAGCCTGGAGCCTGCTTCAGATTCTGTGTCTCCCTCTCTCTGACCCTCCCCCGTTCATGCTCTGTCTCTGTCTCAAAAATAAATAAATGTTAAAAAAAAAATTAAAATAAATAAATAAATAAATAAATAAAATAAAAGAATGTATATGAAATTGTATGTACAGGGCTGAGACTAGCCTTGAAGAAGGTAGGAGAACTTCCTCTATTATATACTGACTGATTATAAAGCCACAGTAACTAAGACAGTGTGCTATTAGTTCAAGAATAAAGACAAATACACCAATGAAACAGACAGCCAAGAAGCAACCCAAACATACATGCACTGAATTCATAACAAAGGTTCCACCGCAGGGAAGCATGATCTTTCCAAAACTCAGTGCTTGGTCATTTGGGTATGCCTGTGGGAAAAAGGTAAAACTGGACACACCACTTCACACCATACACAATAATCAACCAAATGGACTGCAGACCTAAATGTGAAAGGCAAAACAATAGAATATCTTTATGACATTAGGGTAGGAAATACTTCTTAAATGTGGCATAAGAAAGCAACAAGACAAAAATTGATAACCTTGACTATATTAAATTAAATGAACTTCTAAGTCATTGAAGAACACAACTAAGACAATGAAAAGGTTAACCACTGAGTGAAAGAAGATAAATGCAACAAATACACTGATAAAGTGGTCACAGGCAGAATAAAGAGCTCTTATAGAGAGTAAGAAAAAGACAAAAAACCCATAGAAATGTGGGCAAGAACCCAAAATGGGCACTTCTCATAAACAATAAGTTACTCAATCTCATTTATAGTCAGGTAAATGTAAATTAAACCACAATTAACTACCCACTAGAAAGCTAAAATTAAACTCTGACTTTACTGAATAGTGGTGAGGATGTGTAGACCACAGGAACTCACATTCATTGCTGGAAGGAGTGTAAAATTAGTACAACTATTTTGGAAAATAGTTTGGTACTAGACTACAGTGAAAATAAGGATGCCCAATGTCCTAAAAATATACTCAACAGAAATGTATGCACATGTGTATCAGTAAAAATATACAAGAATGCTAATCACATTTGTAATAGAAACTGAAAACCCAAATGACCATCAACATATCATAGTATATATTTACCATACACTATGGTAAACTCATACAATGGACTATACACAATAATGAAAATGACTGAATACTGCTATAGGCAAGAACACAGATAAGTCTCAAGCTTAAGACACAAAAGACATATTCTGTTTAATTCAATTTATATAATGTTCAAGAATAGACTAAATTAATTTATAACTTAATGAAACATTCTGGTGGTAAAATTATACAGAGAGACTAAGAAACAGTTACCATATAAATCAAGATAGTAATTACTTTTGGTGGGAGAAAGGTGATTGTTATAGGGAAGAGACTATGAGGGGTTTCTAGGATGCTGGCAATTTTCTATTTTTGATCTGAGTAGTAGTTACTTGAGTGTTCCCAGTATAACAATTTGTTTAGGTGCATATTTATGTTGTATGCATGGCACACGTGTTATATTTCACAGTAAAAAGTTTTAGTAACATTTTTAGAAAAGCACATTATATTAACCTGATGGTCAATTAAGTTAAGGATAGAAACAAGTCAAGTTTGAAAGCATTTGGGAAGGGGTAAAAATGAGTATCAATCTCACCTGTGGAAGTATATTGCCAACCATCTTCCTGGATAAAAGATAAATTCATCATTTGACTAGATTGTGATTTACCTAATTTCTTTACCATTGTATCCTCAAGGCTATATGTGATCCCTCATATACGCTTTGATTCAATAAACACAGTAAATGAATGAATTCTTTCTTAATATTTTCCACAAAGGGCAAAGCAATAGTCCAACAACAACAGAGATCTCCAACTATCAAGAATGTAACTAAATTAGTTCCCTAGGAATGCGTAATATAAGTCACTAAGCATATGAAACGTATCATCTTTCATTAGCTGGAAGAAATAATGAACGGAAACACTTTTTTGGAATTAATTCTGACATACAAGGATAAAATAGTGAAGTGGGAATGAAACGCATGAGAAAAAGCAACCATGCCATCTTGGAGCTCTTAATAGTTAAAAAAGAATAATGGAAACACTGATACTTTAGGGAACTGAATCAAGTTTTTCTGGAGAAAATAGTTGTGTGATGCCACAGAAATTATATTGTGATAGGAAGATCTTTTTTGAAAGAGAGAGTTTCTAAAAGGTGATATCCTGACACTAGAAACAAAAAAGCTAATCGATAAGAAAGAAAAGAGGTATCTGAAGAATCCAATATGGTTGTATATGGTGTGCTATGGTAAGTTCAGAATTTTAAGAGACCTGTTTTAAAAAAAAAAGAAAAAGAAAGGCACGTGAACAAGGATGAATACAAAAGAGTGATCTGAAACAAGGAGAATCATGTAAGTAAAGTAGGAGCCCAGAATGAGCGGAGGCTGATGAAAAATGTTAAGAACAATAAAAAGGATTTAAAAAATACATGTAGAGCAAGAACAAGAAAGGAGGATTAGGTCTACCGCTTAGGGCAGATGGTATAATGTTAACAGATGATGCAGAAAAAGCAGAGCTACCAAACTCCTATTTTGCTTTTGATTCTCTATTAAGAAGATATATTCAAAATTGAAAGGGGCATAAGAAACATGCTCAAAGGAAACTTGAAACATCTTACTATAAGAATCTAGACAGGCTTCATGAAGGAAGTGAGATTTGAGCTTACCCTAAAGAACACTAGGAAAACAGAACATACTAAATAGACTAGACTGGGGAAAGACAGAGGTGGAGGACAAGGATAGAAGTCTTCTAACTACCACACTTCATCAATTTTAAGACACAATATCTTTCCCACATTCCAACATCTCTGAAATTGGAATGCACCTTAAAATAGATTCAAAAAAGCACAATGTGCCATTCTCTGGCAGCACTTTTTCTTTCTTGGAGATACACAAAACGATGGTGTGTCTTACAACAGATGGTACCTTAGATTTAATTTCCTCCTTCAGGTTCTATAGGACCTATGCTAATCAGAGTAGAGGTCAAAAATCCTAAATCCTGATTATTAAGCTCATAAATATTTCAAGGCAAAACTAAAATTTAATGTTTTTTTTTCACCGTTTTTTATTTATTTTTGGGACAGAGAGAGACAGAGCATGAATGGGGGAGGGGCAGAGAGAGAGGGAGACACAGAATCGGAAACAGGCTCCAGGCTCGGAGCCATCAGCCCAGAGCCTGACGCGGGGCTCGAACTCACGGACCGCGAGATCGTGACCTGGCTGAAGTCGGACGCTTAACCGACTGCGCCACCCAGGCGCCCCAAGGCAAAACTAAAATTTAAATTCAATTGAAGCTCAAAATAATCTGCAATAATTTACCTTCTAATAGCATTCATTTTGGAATCTACTGTATCCTCTTTTCCATTCCCTACCAGGCCTTGACTCTCTTTAATCTTTTCTTCTCTAAGTTCTGTCTACTATCCTCACTTCCCTTTCTTCCACCCTCATCCCCTCTTTTCTATTGCTTCTCCCTTTCAAAATCTCTGAAAAATTTAAAAAGTGCATAGCTCAACTGTTCCATATTTCTGACAGTAAAATTATGAAAGTCAAGTTTTACTCCTAGAAGTTCCATGGCTGATTTTATTTATTTATTTATTTATTTATTTATTTATTTATTTATTTATTTTCATCACCTACAGAACTAGCATAGACTCTCTGTAGAGCAGTATCTTTCTAAATGTGGTCTGAAATCTACTATCTCAGATCTCTAAAGTGAGTCCCAGAAATCTGTGTTCTCAACAAGTTGTGTATCTCCACTGCTATGGAGACTACGCTGATCAAGTTTCTTCTACAGAATCCAAGTTAATGTTCTTCAGTGAATTATTACAGTAGTAATAATTTCCAACTTTTTAACTTAATTCCAAAATTTGATCACAAAACTTTTCTTAATGCTAATGTTTTCTTATCCCACAGAAGAAAACTAGTAAACTTATTCCACTTGCCGTTTCAAAACATAATAATAGACTTCTGCTTCTGCTGAGTGTGTAGAACAGAGCACTGAAGTACTAGAGAGAGCTGCATAGAAAGAGAATCCTGCACATATGCAGGGGTACAATCCTCAAGTATGTAGCAATGATCAGAACATGTATGTGGGAAAACTACTAGAGGCTAGGGGAAAAAAATCATCTAAAAAGATTAGAGGGAACAGTGCCTAGTACTCAAAGCTTTAAACAGTGTCTGTTCCCACCAGCTAAACTGGAAAAACTCTGAATTCCCTAGGCAGTGGGTAGAGCACTCAGAAAGGTTTTACTGCAATAGTGGGGAAATAATTAGCCCTAGACTGAGCACTGTTCCAATGAAGCCTAATAAATCATAAAAGTTAGACCCAAAAGAATCAAACTGTTTCCAAGTATTTTAACTGTATTCCAGAACAAAGCTCAGTAAGATTTATAGGAACATAAAAATATCTAGCACTCAAAAAAAAAAAAAAAAAATCTAGCACTCCGCCAAGTAAAGGCCTCCCAATCAAATATCACCAGACACACAAATAGGAAAATATGACCCAAAATGAGGAGAATAATCACTTGATTGAAACTGACCCAGAATTGACATAGATATTAGAATTAGCAGAGAAGGATATTAAAAGTTATTATAATTGTATTTAATATGTTTAAAAAGTTAAGGAGAGACATGAAAAATATAGAGACCCAAATCAGGGTGCCTGTCTGGCTCAGTTGGTAGAACATGTGACTCTTGATCTCAGGGTCATGAATTCAAGCCCCATGTAGGGTGTGGAGCCTACTTAATTAAAATAAAAAAAGGAAGGAAGGAAGGAAGGAAGGAAGGAAGGAAGGAAGAAGGGGGTTAGGAAGGAACCCAAATCAAAGTTCTAGAGTTGAAAACTACAGTGTGTGTGATGAAAAATGCACTGAATGTATTAACAGCAGATTGGACACCGCTGCTGCTAAGACTAGTAAACACGAAGCATGAAGGCACAGAAATAAAACTATCCAAAATGAAACACAAAGAGAAAGAGGAATCCAAAAAATTGTAAGATAACTTCAAGAAGCCTAATATATGTGTAATTGGAGTCTCTGAAGAAGAGAGATGGGAGGGGACAGAAAACATATGAAGAAATATGGCCCCAAACTTTTCAAATTGGATGCAAACTATAAACCTAGAGATCCAAGACACTCTACAAATTGAGAGCACAAGAAATGTGAAGAAAATGTCACACAAGCTCATCATGATCAAAGTATTCAGAGCCACTGATAAAGGGAAAATTATAAAAGCAGCCAGAGAATAAAGACATACTACATACTGAGAACAAAAATAAGAATGAAACAGATTTCTTATTGCAAAAAAATGCAAGTGAAAAAAAGTTGAAAACACCTCTAAGGTACTGAAAGAAAAAACTTAATATAGAATCTTATATACAGCAAAATTCCTTTTAAAAACAAAGGCCAAATAAAGGCTTTTTATATATACAAAAGCAGAACTCTTCATCACCAGCAGAACTGTGCTCCAAAAAATGTTAAAGGAAATCTTTTAGGCAAAAGGAAAATTATACCAGATGGAAATATGGTTATACACAAATGCATTAAGCACACCAGAAATAGAAATGCCATTATATAAGTTTTTTTTCCCTTAATATCTAAATCACTTGAAAAAGATAATTGAGAGTTTACATTATGGAGTATATAACATATATATATATATATATATATATATATAAGTAAACATACAACAACAATTATATAAAGACTGGAGGGGAGAAATAAAGGTATATTTAAGTTTATTAAACATATGTGAAATAGTATATCACTTAAAGATAAACTGTAATAAGATGTATACTATAAACCCTAAAGCAACCACTAAAATAACAAAACCAAAAGGTATAGTTAGCGTGACAAAGACATACAATGAAATAAAAAATAATTCAAAATAAAACAGAAACATCATTAATCAAATGAAAATTAAAATCACAGTGAGATACCACTAGAGACCTATTATAATGGCTAAAATTAATAAGACTAACCATATCAAGTGTTGACAATGATATGGAAGAATATGAAATGGTACAACCATCTCATAAAACAGCTTGGCAGTTTCAAATAATTAAGGAATAAAAACTATATGATCCAGCTATTCCCATTCATAAGTATTTATCCAAGAGAAACGAAATCCTTTGTTCATACAAAGTCCTGTACTCAAATGTTCACAGAAGCTTTATTTGTAATAACCTCAAACTGGAAATAACCCAAATGTCCATCACAAATGAACAGATAAACAAGCTGCGGTATATTTATACAACAGAATACCTACTCAACAGTGAAGAGGAATGAAATACTGATACACATTGTAACAATGAATGAACCCCCAAAATATTTATGTAGAGTGAAGGAAGCCGGACAGAAAAAGAAGTTCATATTTCATGATTCTATTTATATAAAATTCTAGGAAATCCAAACTACTGCACAGTGGCAGAAAGCAGGTCAGTGGTTGCTGGGGTATCCAGGGTGTGTGTGTGTGTGTGTAGAATGGGAAGGGGTGCAGAGGGATGTGGGAGGGAGAATCCAGAAGGAGAGTTACAATGAGGTTTGAAGGAACTTTTTGGGGCAATGGATATATTCACTATTTTGACTGCAGTGACTGTCATGGCATACACATATGTCAAAACTTATCAAATTATGTACTTTATTGTATATCAATTAACACCTCAAGAAAATTGTTTAGGGTGAAAAAGCAGAAAGAAAATGCAAAACGATGTATTATTTATGTATAGCCACATGCACAGAAATGATAAATACTTGGTGCCTGGCTGGCTCGGTCAGGGGAGTGTACAACTCTTGACCTTGGGGGGTTGGAGTTCAGGCCCCATGCTGGGTGTAGAGCTTACTTAAAAAAATAAAAAAGAATGAAAAACTAAAAAGAAAAAAGAAATGATAAATACTTAAATCAGGAGAAAAGATTTCCTTCAGATAAAGATAGGAACAAGGAAAATGCAACCAAGGAAAATGGAACCAAGGAAAGGCACACAAGGGATTTCAATGGTATCTCTAAAATTTTCTTTTAAAAGAGGAACAGGGGCACCTGGGTAGCTCAGTCGGTTAAGTGACCAACTCTTGATTCAGATCAGGTCATGATATCATGGTTCATGAGTTCAAGCCTCACATGAGGCTCTGCACTGACAGTACAGAACTTGCTTAGGATTCTCTCTCTCCCTCTCTGCCCTACTCCCACCCTCCCCCTCTCTCAAAATAAATAAATAAACTTTAAAAATTTTTTAAAAAGAAGAAATAGCGACAAAATGTCACTATGTTACTTTGACAAAGTAGTGACAAAATGTTACTTTGACAAAGTTGGGTGATGAGTACATAAGTGTTACACTATTTTTAGTATTTTCTATATTTCATATGTTTGAAGTTGTGTGTGTGTGTGTGTGTGTGTGTGTGTGTGTGTGTGTGTGATTTGTCAAAAAGTTATTTCATCATTAGGTTGATGTAAGGTAGTTCCTAATTCCTATGTCAAGCATGTAAGTTCAGAATCATTTACTAGGGCTACAAAGAGAGTAGGTAAAAAGCTAACGTATTAGGTCTCTGCCATTCTACACAAAATTGTTTACACATGTATCTGCATTTTTCTAAAAAGTAAACCAACGGTATCTTGATTATTACATTAGCCATCTAACTGGTACTCTTATATCCATCCTTGCTCCCTTAGAATCTATCCTTTTCATGATAGTTAAGGTGATCTTTTAAAGTTGTATCAGGTCATCATCTGCTCAGATCCTGCCAAACACTTTCTACCCAACTTCAAATTATCATATTCTGCAAGGCCTTCCATCATCAGACTGAGCTGATCTCCCTGATCTCACCTCCTATATTCTTCTCACACCAGCCACACTGACCTCCTCACTACCCCCTTGAATATTCCACACATCCTCTCATCTCCGTCTTCCCACTTGATTTCCTATTACCCAAGGTTTATATTTTAACTTCCTTCAAGTCTCTGCTCAGATGTCATCAGAATCTTTCCACAACCACCGTATACATAAGTTCATCACCTTCTGTGATTTTTTGTTCCCTTAAACTGCTTTACTTTTATTTCACGGTACTTATAACCATCTATTTTTTTTTTTAACGTTTTATTTATTTTTGAGACAGAGAGAGACAGAGCATGAACAGGGGAGGGTCAGAGAGAGAGGGAGACACAGAATCCGAAACAGGCTCCAGGCTCTGAGCGGTCAACACAGAGCCTGACACGGGGCTCAAACTCACGGACCGTGAGATCATGACCTGAGCCGAAGTCGGACGCTTCACCGACTGAGCCACCCAAGCGCCCCAACCATCTAAATATTACAGTTTATTAGAGGTGCCTGGGTGGCTCAGTTGGGTAAGCATCTGACTTCAGCTCAGGTCATGATCCCGTGGTTCAGGAGTTTGAGCCCTGCATCGGGCTCTCTGCTGCCAGTGCAGAGCCCACTCAGATCCTCTGTCCACCTCCCTCCTCTTACAAGAATAAATAAATGTTTAGTAAATAAGTAAATATTATATATTTATTTTAAAAATTATGTCTCTGCTTTTTCCACTCACCATCCCAGAATATAAGTTCAATGACAACAAGATTTTTCTTGTTTTGCTCACAGCTATATCCTCAGTGTCTAGACTAGTATCTAGAACATAGTGAAAGTTCAAATGTTTCTGCTCTTCTAATAATAATCAGACCAGAAAGGCTATTATTATGCCAAGTTTTGAAAATTTACAGCAATATCCACAAGTTAGACAAATGGGGCTACAGTCAATGAAGTAAGTTTAAAAACAACAAAGCATACTAACTCAGTAATTAAGAAGCTTGCGGTATGCAAGAAGTAAACTGAAAACTATGGCCAAACTCTCGGGAAAATGAAGGTGACATATCTCTCTCTTTAGCTCTATAACTAAATTTAATAACTAGTTATGGCTTTCCCCTCCTTCTTTCAAAAATATCCTGAAGTTTCTGTCTAAAGATTAAAAGATATGTTTAAACATATACTTATCTATACTGATCATTGTAAAAAGTAATTATTCTGAGTTAATTGAAATTCTGAAAAATGGCTAATTATGTATTTAATGATTAAAAGAGTGGCTATGCATATATTTGCCTTTGTTAAATATTGATTTAAGGATTCCTAATGTGTTTTTACGACATGTAATTTTGAGAGCAAATTGTGTACAGCTAAAAAACATTTGGTATCATAATAATCTGATTTCCTTACAAACACAGAGCTCAAGTCCACTGGTAAACATTTAAACAACTTAGAGTAAATACATTCTAGACATCTCATTTATTATTAAAGGCTCCAGAGTCATAACTGTTTAATTATAATAAGTCTGGACTATTCTTGTTTTACCTAACTACTTCACAACAACTTTACACTTATTTCAACATCAAAAGGCACCAAAAAGAACATATACATAGCTTTAAAAATATTAACTGAACCACCAAAATCAATAAAACTCAAACAAGAAAAAGGTCTCCATTCATTTACTCAACACATATCTAATGAGGATCTACTATATAGGTATTAAGTGCAGCACTCCACTTTCTATCCACCTGAGTTAATATTAATTCCAGATTGGATTCCTGCACTAACACTTATTAAGACCTTGTGCACTTAATACACTAAGTTTCTCTATTCTTCAGTCTTCTTTATCTAAAAAAATGAGGATAACACCCCTTACCCAGCATCCAGACAACTGGCACTGTATCACTTACTGATCTCTATAACATATTTGACAATTAATTATAGATTGACTTACTTCTCTTACTAAAGCCTTAAGCTATTATTTAAATATTTTATTTAATTTTTTATGAATTCCCACCTACGTAAGTTTCTTCAAAGTAGAAACTGTGATATATTTTTCAAAATCCTCTATCACCAGCTAGTATTATATGTTAAGTACCTGGGGAGGGTAGCAGGGAAAACTATGCTTCTTAAAATACACATTTTTGGGGCACCTGGGTGGCTCAGCTGGTTAAGCGTCCGACTTCAGCTCAGGTCATGATATCATGGTTTGTGAGTTCAAGCCCCACGTCAAGTTCTGTGCTGACAGCTTGGAGCCTGGAGCCTGGAGCCTGCTTCTAATTCTGTCTCTCTCTCTCTTTCTCTGCCCCTCCCCTGCTCATGCGTGCGCACTCTCTCTCAAGAATAAACATTAAAAATTTAAAAAAAATAAAATAAAATATACATTTTGTACTTTTATATGACAAGCCAAACAAAATGGGGAAAAGTGAAGCAATCACAATGTGTTTTAAATTAAACTAACAAAAAGCCAACACTCATGTTTAGCTTCATCTAGCAGCTAAATGTGAAAGCATGAAATCAAGCTTATTCCAATTCTTCTTACTAACTGAGTACCTACTATATGACAGGGGCTGCGTAAGCACTTGGTACACATGATTAACAATCGTTATAATCATCCTGGAATACAGCAGAATGAATGCGATTTTACTTTCTGAAAAAACATTATGTATAAATTAAGAATTATTTTGCAGAGGGATCTGTTGTTATTTATAAGATCTTTTTCTAAAAAGTAAATTTGAACGAGCCTATTTATAACCATTTCTTGTAGTAACTAGAAAGCTGGACTGACTAAAAAACAAAACAAAACAAAACAAAACACAAGAAATCAAAACAAGAAAGAAATCAGGAAAAAGGGGTAATCTTACAAGAGAAGAAAAATATTACTCAAAAAAATAAACTATAAATAGAAAGCCCAAAGGAATTTAGACTGTTCAAACTAACAAGAGAACTTAAAGATAATCGGCAACAGATCTATGAATGAAAATTAATTATATTTCTATATACACCATCATGGTAGAAAGCATAATTAAAAAGAAGGACAACATTTAAACCTCTCCTAAACACACACACACTGTAAAACTGTAAAGTACTTAAGAATAGATAAGTGAGGGGCGCCTGGGTGGCGCAGTCGGTTAAGCGTCCGACTTCAGCCAGGTCACGATCTCGCGGTCCGTGAGTTCGAGCCCCGCGTCAGGCTCTGGGCTGATGGCTCAGAGCCTGGAGCCTGTTTCCGTTTCTGTGTCTCCCTCTCTCTCTGCCCCTCCCCCGTTCATGCTCTGTCTCTCTCTGTCCCAAAAATAAAAATTAAAAAAAAAAAAAAAAGAATAGATAAGTGAAATAGATAAACAAAATAACTATAAGCCCTGTATTCCAGTCATTTGTTGCTGCATAACAAATTCATCCAAAACTTAAGGATCTAAAACCACCATCTGATTTTGCAGACTAGAAATTAAGGACATCCTCAGTCGGGCAGTTCTCACTCGGAGTCACCCATGTGGTTGAGTCAGGCACCCGCTGAGGCTATAGTCATCCGAAAGCTCTAATGTCTGAGATGGCTCACACACGTGTGGCTGGCACTTGAGGCTGCAAGTTCCTAACAGCTCAGCTGTGGCTGTGGCTATCTCCCACAAGGGGATCTCAAGATAGCTGGACATTTCACATGATGCTAAGGTTTCTGCAGAGCAAGCACCCTCAGAGAACCAGGGGAATCTATCTGACCTTTCTGACTTAGCCTCAGAAATCAGGCATTATTTCTGCCTCAGCCCAGATTCAACAGGAAGGGAATCAGACTCTACTTGCTGGTTGGGGAATAGCAAGGTCATTGTGTAAAATTCCAAATAGAATGGAAACATTTTGCAGGTATTTTTTAAAAGTATAATCTATCATTATCTGTATGCAGAATATTAAAAAAGACATAGAAAGTGCAAGAATCACCCATATACATAGGTAGGAAAACTGGATATTGTAAACATGTCAATTTTCTCTAAATACATGGATAAAGCCAATGCAATTCCCAAATTCCCAACAAGATTGTGTATGGACTTTGACAAGCAGATTCCAAATCTTATATGGAAGACTAAAGGTATACGTATAGCCAAATCAGTCCTGAAAAGGGAGAGTAAGATGGAAACACTGTCCTACCAGATATCAAGCCTTATCATAAGGCTGTCATAATTAAGATGGTGTGGAACTTGATGGAGAAATAGACAAACTGACCAGTGGAACAGAAACACCAGAGACAGGGGTGCCTGGGTGGCTCAGTCAGTTGAGTCCGACTTCAGCTCAGGTCATGATCTCAAGGTTCATGGGTTTGAGTCCCACGTTGGACTCTGTGCTGACAGCTCAGAGCCTGGAGCCTGCTTCAGATTCTGTGTCTCCCTCTCTCTCTGCCCCTCCCCCACTCATTCTGTCTGTCTGTCTGTCTCTCTCTCAAAAATAAACATTAAACATTTTTTTTACATAAAAAAACGACCAGAGACAGACCCATACATATATGGAATTGTGATATGTAAATAGCACTGCAGAAATCAGTTAATAGTGAGAGAACTGGTTTTCCAAATGGAATAAAGGAGATTTATTTGTATCTACTTCATAGAACCAATTTCAGATGGATTCAAGACATAAGTGTTAAAAGTAAAACATTGAAAACATTCAATAGAAAATATAAGAAAATATATTCTTGATCTCAGGAGAGTATTCCTTGAATAAGACACCCAAAGCAAGACCACAAAACAAAAGACTGACAAATTAGACTATGTTTAAATTAAGAATTCCTTTCAACAAAGACACTATAATGAAAGTGAGCAGACAGTTCTTACTATACATAATAATGAGAAAACTATAAACTCTATTATAACTGTTCATGAAATTGTCCAAAAATCAGTTTTATACAAACTAGCCAAGAACTAGTCTATACACAAAATTCAGAGCATATATGAATAAAACTAAGCAAATACTTACATCTAAAAACAGTCTCAATCTCATTCTTTTTATGGCACACATAAATCTTTTGTGCCAGATGGAGGTCATTAATGGAGGTCAATATATTCTTTAATCAGTAAACACTCTGACCATAACCACTGTCTCAAGAAAATAAGTGCTTTTTACTAACATATTAAACAGTGAAGATGGCAAGAAATCCAAGTCATAATAATCTCATTGACATTTACGTGCTTAGCACCATTCAATAAACACTGAATCTTGACGAACACCAGGTACTGTGATATACACAAATACAGAGACACAATCCCTGATCTTCAGGCTTATAATCTAGTTGGCAAGCAGTAAAATACATATATAGAGAGGTAGGTCGAATTTCTACTAGACCTCAAGTCAATCCGTTTTTCTCTATCTCCACTATCTCTATAATCTCTCCTAAATGATCTCTTGCAATCATTTCATTCTATCCCAATCTATTCACTACACTGCAGCTACAGTAACCTTTTAGAAATCCAAGAAGATCAGAGATGCATTCTTTGGAAAAACAGACTTTAGATTCAGAAACACCAGGCACAGGGCTAAAAGAAGGGATTTATGTGAAAGCGTGTACTGAACAATGAAAGCCCAGCATCCTTCACCTACCCTGCTTTTATCACTGAAAAATAAGTGCCTACTTGCCCTGGGAGGAGGAGGAAGAGGAGAAGGATTCTTCTTTAGAAAACTGAACCAGAGCAAACCTCCAGCTACTGATGTCTGGAGGGTCATACAAGGAAAATGCCATCATTTGCCAATTCTTGCAATTAAAGATTAAAAAAAAAAAAAGCAAAGAAAAAACACAGAGTAATAACATATTGAATAATTTAAATTTCCCAGAACTAAAGAACATAAATTTTTAGACTGAAAGAGTCCAACACAAAGCACATCATCATCAAATTTGAGAACCCAGGGATAAACAGACTACAAAAGCTTCCAAAGAGGGGGGAAAAAAAATAGATCTCATACAAAAATTGAGAAATCAGACAATATCAGCTTCATTAAGAGCAACACTAAACTAGAGAACCCTCAAATCTGAAAGAATACCAGCTAGAATTCTATACCTACTGAAATTAGCAGTCACATGTAAGGGGAGAAAAGGGGTATATTTTAGACTCATAATAACTTAAAAATTTACCTCCAACGTAAATTTAGAGAGCTTATTTAGAGAGCTACTGAGAGATGTACTCCAACAAAACAATGGAGTAAACCAAAAATGAGGAAGACATGATACCCAGGAAGACAGGGACCCAACACGTAAGAGCAGCTGAAGGAAGTCCCAGAACAGCACCTGTGCAAGAAGCCTAGAAAGGAAGTCCAGATTGGAACTGGGAAGAGGGCTACAGGAGGGAGGGTTCAGGATAAAGAATGGAAGTAGAATATTTGGACATATGAAAATTATTACTGATAGCACATAGCAAAGATGTGGAGCATTTAGAAAAAAATTACAAATACACAGAAAGCTAGGAAATAAAAAAAAAGACAAAAAGCAAAGACTATATTGTATTTCACTATTTGGCTTAGAAGAAAACAGTATTTTTATAATCAAAATAATAAAATAATGATTTATAATTTAACCAAAAATTATAATGTATGTATTTGTATAGGCGGAAAGAAAGTACCAGAGCTGGGAAGAACGCTAGATCACCACCTATTATGGTAAGAAGAGGTAATGTCTGAACCTGATTAAGAAATAGCATTCTCACATTATATTAAGGAATAAAGAGCTACATACCAGGGAAAATGGCCAAAAGGATTAAAAGTGGTTTCTTCCAAGTAGGACACAGAGATGGAGAAGGGTAAGGTAAAGCTTTTACTTTTATTTCACTTTTAACTATGTAAATATAGGACTTTTAAAAATTAAAAAAATTTTTTTACATTTATATTTATTTATTTTTGACATAGAGACAGAGCACAAGTGGGGAGGGGCAGAGAGAGAGAGAGGGAGACACAGAATCAAAAGCAGGCTCCAGGCTCTGAGCTGTCAGCACAGAGCCCCACACAGGGCTCAAACTCACAAACCACGAGATCATGACCTGAGCCCAAGAAGTCGGACGCTTAACCGACTGAGCCACCCAGGTGCCCCAGGATTTTTAAAAATTTAAATAATTAACATTTATTTATTAAAAAGACAATAACTGCAAAGAATACTTGTAATAAATACTATGTTACTGTAATAGTATCATTTTGAAGTTCTTTTTTAAAAAATTTTTTTAAGTTTATTTATTTTGAGAGACAGAGAGAGAGAGAGAAAAAAAAATGCATGTGTCAGGGAAGGAGCAGAGAGAAAGAGCAGGAGAGAGAATCCTGAGAAAGCTCCATGCTGACAGCACAGAGCCTGCTTGGGATTCTCTCTCCCGCTCACATGGGCACACTCTCTGAAGATAAATAAACTTTTGGGGCGCCTGGGTGGCGCAGTCGGTTAAGTGTCTGACTTCAGCTAGGTCACGATCTCGCGGTCCGTGAGTTCGAGCCCCGCGTCGGGTTCCGGGCTGATGGCTCAGAGCCTGGAGCCTGTTTCCGATTCTGTGTCTCCCTCTCTCTCTGCCCCTCCCCCGTTCATGCTCTGTCTCTCTCTGTCCCAAAAAAAAATAAATAAACGTTGAAAAAAAAATTTTTTTAAAAGATAAATAAACTTTTTTTTTTTTTAAAGACAACAACATAATATATGCAGGGGACATGAACAGGCGATTTACAAAGGAAATATTACTATCCAAGACACATATGAAAAAAACTTTTACCATTCAAAGCTATAAAAACTCCAGATTAGAACAACAAAAGCAACATTATTTTAACTTACTAGTAGGCAAAATTTTGAGAAACTGGTAATACTAATGTTCATAAGGTTTTTGGAAAATGCGTTAATTTTGAGTATAAGTTGATACTTTGTTCCTGGAGGAAATTTTGGTATTATGAATCAAAATCTTAAAAATATGTATGACATTTGATTCAGTGACTCCTGCTAAAAATGCACCCTTAAAGAAATAGTTACAAATATACATAAAAGGATTCAGCCACAAGACTATTTAGTTTAGCAAAATATTCTTAAGACTGTCTTTCATATTGATTTACTAGAAACAATGTAATAGACTTACCTGAACTGTACGGCCTGCGTTGATATGCTCTTCATGCAACTTATCCCAGATTCGGCACCTTTGATACTACATAAAAGAGAGGAAAGGTACTGAATTCTTGTTTAATCACTAAACTGATTATTTCTACTTATCCACAAAAATCCCCACTCACCTACCCAAACTTAAACATACCAGCTAAAAGTTATGGACTTTATAGTTGCAGTTAATGGTTCAATGACAATACAAGTAGGAAATTTTCAAAAACATTACACACAAAATTCTGGCAAATGGTAAAACAAATAAAAATCACTAGATACAATTCATTTTACTGAGGAAAAAACAAAAAACCAGTGCACTTTGTCTTAAAAATTCTTTGGAGATGAAAAAATAAAGAATGAGAATGTAAAAGTGTGAAAAATAAAAAGATTAAGGGTACTCATCAGATAGTCTCACTATTCATGAAGAATTTTAAAAGTTTGTCAATGATAGTGTCAACTATTAAAAACCAAAATCTGACCTTGAGAAAAAGTTACATTGATAGTGCAGACTAGAAAGTATACAAAAATGAGAATGAACATTTAACATACATGCTTCAGTTTTTATCAAGACAATGTTTAATTTTCAGAGTTTCACCGAAAAAACTTTATGCGTATGTATGATAATGGCAAATTTTTCATCTGACAGGAACCACAGCAAAATGTGGTAACATTACAGCACAATACTTACATAGCATATAAACATCAACATCAAACATCACATATTATTTTTGGTTGAAATGAAAAATCCAAATAATATGTTAGCAGTTGTGAGTAATGACATTAAACATATTTCTGGTATACTACAACACTAAAAGAAAAAAAAAATCCAATGTAGAAATACAATGAAAGGACAGAAACATGAAAATGTCCCATATATGCATGAAAGGTGTAACAGATTACAAAAGAGCACTAAAAAAGTTTCTAGGGCACTTTCATATTCCTTCTTCTGCATATTCTTTAAACTTGGCAGTGAATCATGCAGCAAAAAGCTCTTTAGATACTCCTAAATGTTTTTACCTCATCTAAGAACTAAACAATAACTACTAAGCTTAAAAATAATATAGAAAATATATTCACCAAACAAATTTAAAACCACTATCAAACTACTTTCATTTATAAGAAAAATTAAACTGATACCATCAGATCTGGTATGAATGTTCTTCTATTTCAGGTTTTAAAACTTTTAATTTGTATTAAAGGCTCTTTTAGATAGGTTTATTGTATTAATAAAAAGATGACAAGAGAAGCCAAAAATAGGGGTGCCTGGATGGCTCAGTCAGTTAAGTGTCCGACTCCTGGTTCCAGCTCAGATATGATCTCATGGTTCGTGAGTTTGAGCTTCGCATTGGGCTCTGGGCTGGCAGCACAGAGCCTGCTTGGGATCCTCTCTCTCCCTCTTTCTCTCTACCCTCCTCTACTAGTCATGCTGTCTCTGTCTCAAAAATAAATAAACTTAAAAAAAAAGTCAAAAATACATGTTTGAAAATAAGTCACTTTTATTTATTTTTATGATTATTTTTAACATATATTTATTTTTGAGAGACAGAGTGTGAGCTGGGGAGGGGCAGAGAGAGAGGGAGACAGAATCTGAAGCAGGCTTCAGGCTCTGAGCGGTCAGCACAGAGCTTGATGTGGGGCTTGAACTCACAAGCCATGAGCTCATGACCTGAGCCAACTGAGCCACCCAGGCACCCCTGAAAATAAGACAATTTATTACTATTTTTTAATGTTTATTTATTTTTGAGAGAGACAGAGACAGAATGTGAGTGGGCTGGGGCAGAGAGGGAGGCACAGAATCCGAAGCAG
The DNA here is from genome assembly GCF_022837055.1 of Prionailurus viverrinus. NCBI lineage: Eukaryota > Metazoa > Chordata > Mammalia > Carnivora > Felidae > Prionailurus > Prionailurus viverrinus. Next base: position 25,775,178 of record NC_062573.1, read on the forward strand.
GCTCCAGGCTCTGAGCTGTCAGCACAGAGCCCGATGCAGGGCTCACACTCACGAGCCGTGAGATCATGGCATGAGCCAAAGTCGCACGCTCAACCGACTGAGCCACCCAAGCACCCCAAAAAATAACCCACTTTTAAATTTATTACTCAACACTAATCTGTCCTGATATTTTAAGAAAAATTAATGTTAAGAAAATAGAGTTAAGAATTTTTGGAGGCCATGGCTGCTAGAATTCATGGACCAGAGTATCAGAGAGGAGACAGCTGCATGTGAAGAGACAGTTGCAATGGGAGGAGATGACTACACTGAGAGAGACAGCTCCAGAGACCTGCAGGGTTCTCCTTTTGAGTCTTCAGCCAAGTATAAGTCAGCACATTCACGCAAGGAAAACTACCTGAGGTCAGAAAAAGAAACACTGAAAAGTTTCTTTTTCCTTTGGTGGACTAATTTCCAGAGATCACACAGCCAGAAGCAGTGCATGTGAGCCCCAAGTCAGAGTGGAGTGGGAAAACCTTGCAATAAACTGCACATCGGGTATGATACTCCAAAGTGTTGCCCTTCATGGGGAAAAATTCACCCTGGAAGAAAGAATATTTTAATCCTTCATGATAAAGCTTCAAAGAATGACTCAAAAGGGTCAAACTTCCCCCCAAATAACTGTGTCTCACACATCTTAAAGCTCAAAAATACTTGAAGTTTCAAATGTTCAGTATCCAACAAGGTAAAGTTCATCATGTCCAGCATCCAGTAAACAATTACCATGCATACAAAAGAGCAAGAAAAATGAATCAATAGAAACAGACTCATATGATAGAGATAATGAAATTAATAGACAAGGATATTAGAAATTATGATATTAGATAAATGAATAAAGATGTGGTATATATACAGTGGAATATTACTCAGCCATAAAAATAAAATCTTGCCAGTAGCAATGACATGGATGGATCTAGAGGATATAATACCAAGTGAAATAAGTCAGAGAAAGACATACACCATATGATGTCACTAATATGTGGAATTTAAGAAACGAAACAAACAAAGAAAAACAGAGACAAAAAAAATCTTAAATATGGAGAACAAACTGGTGGTTTCCAGAGGATGGGTGAAATAGGTGAAGAGGATTAAGAGTATATTTACTGGGATGAACACCGAGTAATGTATAGAATTGTTGAATCATTATTTTGTACAACTGAAACTAATGTAACACTGGAGATTAATCATACTTGAATTAAAAAAAAAAAAATGACAGGGCACCTTGGTGGCTCAGTCGGTTAAGAGTCAGACTCGATTTCAGTTCAGGTCATGATCTCATGATTCATGAGACTGAGCCCCACATTGGGCTCTGCACTGAAGCATGGAGACTGCTTGGGATTCTCTCTCTCCCTCTCTCTCTGCCCCTACCCTGTGTGCACATGCTCAATCTCTTTCTGTCTCTCAAAATAAATAAATGAATATTTAAAACAAAAGAATGACTAGTTGTGTGAGGTTTGTAAACTTGGGCAAATCAGTAACTTGGACCTCAGTTCACTATTCTATAAAAAGAGCAGGTTGAATTAAGTCATCACTAAATTTATTTCAGTTTTAAAATTTTATAGTTTTAGGGTTTATCTGTTCATATATATGAGATATTCATGACCATGTAAAAAATTCATTATAATAATACTTTATGAGTAGAGAGAGGGGAAACTGAGAGAAAGCAACGTTGCTTCCAGGGCCAAAAGAAAAATGTGGGCTTAGGCTGTAGAATACTTTCACACCAGAGGAAACCCTTGTAACAGTCCAGGTGGTTATCATTACCTTTTCTCTCTAAGCCTACTCCCATTTTTTGGCTAATATTTTCCACCCACTATTTCATGAAACACTTCCATGGTGCAAGGCATTGGGTTTCTAGGACAAAACAGCAAAAACTTCTTACATTATTCCCTCAAGCCTTTACTAAAACACATATCCAGTAGGCAATGCATTAAGATATTTACCATGAATAACAGGCAATTAAAGTAACTGCAGAAACAGACTCATAAATACAGAGAACAAACTGGTGGTTGCCAGAGGAGAGGGGGTAGGGTAAGGGGCAAAACAGGTGAAGAGGATTAAGAGGTACAAACTCCCAGTTATAAAATAAATAAGTCATAGGGATGAAAAGTACAGCATACGGAATATAGTTAATAATACTGTAATAGTATTATAATAACATTGTATGGTAACATTGTATGGTGGCTACACTTAGGGTGAGTGTTGAGTAACATACAAAACTGTTGAATCAATATGTAGCATACCTGAAACTAATATAACATTGTATGTCAATTACACTGCAATAAAAATTTTAATGTTTTTAACTAATACAAATAAGTAACTACAAAAAAAGTTATGTAGTTCCTGTGTTCAAGAAAGAAGAAAATATGAGCACACTAAGACATGAAAGATATTTTTAAAAATTTAATTCCTAGAGTTAAAAAAGTCATCTGAAATGAAAAATGCAGTGGATGGGATTAATAGCAGATAAGACAATGCAAAGAAAAGAATAGCAATAGAAACAATCCAAAATAAAGCACAGGAAGAAAAAAGATGGACAATAAATGAACAGGGCATCAGCAGGTCTTGGGCCAACTGAAAGCATCATAGTATATATGTAATTGCACTCCCAAAAGAAAAGAGAGACGGCAGAAAAAATATTTGAAAAATGAATAACCAAAGCTTTTCAAAACTTGATAAAAACTATAAATCCGTAAGATCTGAGAAACTCCAGAAATGCCAGAAATATGAAAAATGAAGAAAACTATAATACACATGACAATAAAATTTCTTAAAATAAATGATAGAAAAGTCATAAAAGCAGCCACAGACAAAAGGCACATAAAGTACAAATGAACAAAGACAAGAATGACAGAAAACTTCTTTTGAGAAACAATGCAAGCCAGAAAACAACGGAGCAACATCTTGAAAACAATCTAAAACGTAACGTGGAATTCTATACCCAGAGAAATATTTTTTTTAATGAAAGCAAAATAGGGGCACCTGGGTGGCTCAGTTGGTTGAGCATCCAACTTTGGCTGAGGTCATGATCTCACATTTCATGAGTTTGAGCCCAGCATGGGGCTCTGTGCTGACAGCTGTCTGTCTGTCTGTCTCTCTCTCTCTGCCCCTCCCCCACTCACGCTCTGTCTCTCTCTCTCAAAAACAAAGGGAAAAGAAAAGAAAAGAAAGGAAAATAAAGACCTTTTTTCCAACATAAAAAAATTGACAGTGTTCATCACTAGCAGACCTGTACTGCAATAAAAAGGAAGTCCTTCAGGCTGATGGAAAAATGATACGAGAGAGAAACCTGGCTCTACACAAAGTAATGAGCACTGAAAATGGTAAATATAAAACATTTTTTCTTATGTCTAAAATCTCTTTGGAAGGTAACTGTTTAAAACAAAAATAACAGGGGCGCCTGGGTGGCGCAGTCGGTTAAGCGTCCGACTTCAGCCAGGTCACGATCTCGCGGTCTGTGAGTTCGAGCCCCGCGTCGGGCTCTGGGCTGATGGCTCGGAGCCTGGAGCCTGTTTCCGATTCTGTGTCTCCCTCTCTCTCTGCCCCTCCCCCGTTCATGCTCTGTCTCTCTCTGTCCCAAAAATAAATAAACGTTGAAAAAAAAAATTAAAAAAAAAAAATAAATAAAACAAAAATAACAATGTATTGTGGGGCTAATAATATACACAGAAGCAAAATATATGACAATAATACTATAAAGATCATGAGACAGGAAATAGAAGTATATTGTTATGAGGTTCTTATAATATACATGAAGTGATTTATATATATATGTGTATATATACACACACATATATAATTATTTGAAGGTAGACTGTGAAAAGTTAAAGATGGATACTTTGAATTATAAAACAAGCACTAAAACCCAGAAATAAAAACAAAGAGGGATAACTAATAAGCTAACAAAAGAGAAAAATGGAATTTCTAAAAAAACATGCAATTAATCCAAAAGGGAGTAAAAGAAGAAAAAGGGGACAAAGAACAGATGGGGCAAACATACAAAAATAGCAAGATGGTAGATGTAAAGACAACCATTTGACAAATGTCTATTCATTATAAAAACTCACCAAACTAAAAATAGAAGTTAATGTCCTCAACCTGATAGAGGCATCTACGTAAACGCTACAGTTAATATCATGCTTAGTGGTAAAAGGCCATTCCTTAATACTGGGAACAAAATAAGGAGGTCTGATCTTGCCACTCCTATTCAGCATCACACCAAGAGGCCCTAGCCAGTGCAGGAAGGAAGGACACAGTCGGAGAAAGAAGAAATAAAATAGTTTGTCTTCACAGGTGACATAATTGTCAACACAGAAAATATCAAACACTGTAACAGAAATGCTGCATAATATTAGCAGACAGCCCAATGATCGAAAGCCATAAACTGAATATTACTCATGTAATGAAGATAAATAATGATACCTACCCCATAGTGAAAAATAATTCATTGTGCCTACAAAATATCAAAAATAACACCCCCCAAAACAAAGCACAAAGCCTACCTCCCAGGAGTGTGAATCTCCTAATGCATTATTACCATTTGCTCACGTGTCAAGCAAGCTGTAGAAGAGATTAGTGTCTTAGGTGGAGGTTGAACTAAATGACCTTATCTCTTATAACAATAAAATTCTTTAAAAATTTTTTTTAATGTTTATTTATTTTTGAGGGAGGCAGAGACAGAGTGCAAGCAGGGGAGGGGCAGAGAGAGAGAGAGAGAGAGAGAGAGAGAGAGAGACAATCCGAAAACAGGCTCCAGGCTCTGAGTTGTCAGTACAGGGCCTGACACGGGGCTAGAGCCCACGAACCATGAGATCGTGACCTGAGCTGAAGTCAGATGCTTAACCAACTGAGCAACCCAGGCAACCCAGTAAAATTCTAAGAAAAATAAGGAGTAAGATAGTTCGGATTTCCTATTACTCGCTGCAAGCTATACCTAACTTATATTACATTATTAAAATCTATCATTGCAAATTTTTGGAGAAGCGGAAAAAGCTAAAGTGATTTAGTATGTGTGAAAAAAAATTACAAGAAGTAAATCCTTTAAAATTTAGTTGTGAGAACTACTGACAAGCGTTTTTGAACTGTGCTGTTTTTACAAAACATTGTTGTCCATCTACACAGCAGCACTAGAGAGACCAGTGAGAGCAATGCTGTAACTTGAAGCAATTAGGATGTGTTTGGTTGCAAATAACAGAAAACTCAAAAATCTTAAATTGCTTTAATAAGGACATTTATTATCTCCCCTCAGAAGCAGCCTAGAAGGTAGTTTAGTTCAGAAGCTTACAAGCTCACCAACTGCCTAAGTTCTATCTTTCTTCTTTACCACTCTCAATAGAAAGTTTTTGTCCTCAGATTTGTCCCCTACTAGCTATTGTTCCAGATACAACAAGAAGACACAAGGCCAGGAGAAGCAGAACTGTTTCCTCTCATGTGTATCTTTCTACCAGTAGGAAAATCTTTTCCAGAAGTTTCCATATCCCAAACAGGCTTTCCCTCCAGTCTCATTAGCCACAACTCTAGGATACAGTTGCTATTCACACACTGACAAGAATGTAATTACTACCATTAGAAACATTATTCACCACCTGTGCTGAAGATTTCCTACTCTGAAGCACAGGAAGACAGACTGAATCAAGGTTCTGTCAGGAAGAAAAAAATGGGGCAGGGGGTGGGGGGTGGGGGTGAGATTAAAAGACTGAAATAAACATTCTCAGATTAAAAAGAGAAATGGAAAACTTTTGGTTGTAATCACAGGTTTAAAAACAAATCAAAACAAATCAGTAAATAACAAATCAATGAGACTGATAACGTTTGATTTTGCACCATGTAGTCTGTGCTTCATACTGCCAGAACAGTTCATACCACTCATTTTCACAATTATGTCACCTATTATTCTCTGAATATTTCCTATTTTCTTAACTGCACTGTAAACTTCTTCAGGATTAGAAAACTAATTTTTTATGAACTTTTCAGAGCTACCAATAAAAGAAATAGCAAACAGGGGCGCTTGGGTGGCTCAGTCGGTTGAGCGTCTGACTTTGGCTCACGTCATGATCTCACATTTCGTGGGTTCGAGCCCCACATCAGGCTCTGTGCTGACCGCTTGCTCAGGGCCTGGAGCCTGCTTCATATTCTGTGTCTCCTTCTCTATCTGCCCCTCCCCCGCTCACGCTTTGTCTCACTCTGTTTCTCAAAAATAAAAAAATGTAAAAAAAATTAAAAAAAAAAAAGAAATAGCAAACACCAACACTTATGAAAACCTAACATATATTTATTTCTTGCAATTAATTTTTCCTCCTCATTAAACCTGGAAGATTGAACACAAGCATGTATCTCTGCTCTTTTCTAAAACGCAACTAAAATGACAATAAAGGACTTTAAAAGGTATACATTCATAAGAATAATGAGAATATAACAGAAGATATCAGTGGACATGAAATTTTAACCAAATTTGAGAAAATCGAAAGATTACAGACATGTTGCAGACTCAGAAGACCCGAGAAAGCCGAAACATGAGGCTGCAGAAGGGGTGAATGGTGTGGGAGAGGCAGTGAGTGACAAGCCAACGGGCACATCACTACTACCGAAAGGCTCGGTAACCAGACGTACCAGCTACCGGGCAGCCAGGAGGATGTATACGGTAGGGCAGAAGGATTGGTTCAAAGCTTAGGGAAGGAACAGGCAGTCTATCTACCACATGCCCTCTCCGCAGGCCCAAGTGACTACACTGCCCTGGTCACCACAGAAGACAACATTCCACAAGAGTGTCTGGTAGTTCCCCATGAAAACTGATCTTTCACTCGCTCCCCCTCCAAGTTACAAGACCTTTCCTACTCCCTGCTACACTCACAAATACCTTCTGATTAGCACTCTTAAATATCAACAGCTGGCCAAGGAAAGCAAAGTCCATAATATTGCAGGCTGACACAGAAAAGAAAGGGAGAGAGTGAGTGAGTTGTGGAGGAGATAAGAATTAAGTTTAAAAAGAAGAAAGAACAAAGAAACTCAGGAAAAACAGACAAAGAGGCAGATAAAACTTAAATAATAATACTACCCCATGGATGATACTGCAACCATGAAACAAGAACAGGAGGATTCTCTTTAAAAGAAAAAAAGAGAGAACTGACAGAAAAAAGAACACAATTAGCAACAATACGATTCTCTTTATTTCATCTTAGCTGGAACGTAATAGCTGATGTGATAGCTGAAGCTGGAGCTGCCATTTTACATGCAAGATAGAAACCAGCTGAGGATCCGAGAGCAAGATAAGAAGAGCCAGAGTCTTTAATGACCGCTGAGCTGCCACTGCAGCCCTGGAGTGCTCCCTAACTGTGAGAGGTTCAAAATAAAAGCAAAAACGAAAAACGCCTATCTGATATGATACGCTACTTGGGGCTTTTCTGCCACTTGTGCTTTAACCATATACTAACATAGTACGTGCTACGCAGTAAGTTTCCTCCCAACCCTGCAACCTGAAACAAAGAAAATTATGTTCCAAGCATATAATCATGTTGTTTCTATCCGCTGTGCTTAGGTCTATCTTACGTTAGCCAAGAAAGCTGGATGCTAACACTTTGATTTCAGCATCACAATCTAATCACATCTACCACGTGCAATACAGTGTAGTGCTGAAGGACCCGTGGCAGGGCGTCACAGGTGCCCACGGCACACTGCACCCATTGTGTTCGGGTGTTGCAGCGTCACTCCACTAAGGCTGACCTTCAATTTCCCTTCAGTGTGACTTTCTTCTTTTAAATTCATACTGGATGACGGATGGCTAACATAATAAATATGTGATCTGTCTACACCGTTCCCCCAGGAAGAATATGCCTTTTTCAAAATAAGGCACTATCACACACCTGGAGCCCAAACCTAGCTCTTAACTCTTTTGTCCATGGTGAACATTGCAGCTTTTAAATATTTTTACGTTACCATAAACTATTAAAATATGCTATTCAATCATACACACACACACACAAGTCACTTTCATGCAAAACTAGAAATCCTAGAGACAGTATTATGATCAAGAATACAGAATAAAACACAGATCAGTAGGAGTTTGCTTAGCTGCAGATATCCCCTACACTGTGAATTATAATTATTCCAACATTGTCTAAAACTTTCACGTTAAGTAAAGATTTCACAAAATGCTAAAGTAAAAATGTTATGGTAGACAAAGAGGAATATACCTCTGGAATAATTTTCTTAGCAAGTCTGGCACAACTAATCAAACCGATAATAAATCCTTCCTATCCCTACCTCCCTTGTTCCCAGGGTTCTGGCTTTTCCATTGATGACTGACTGGGTGGTACATGTGGCTAGGACCTGAGGGAATGATGGCAGGCACTTTCATACAGAATAAGTATAAGAAAAGGGAAATGAAAGACACGCCGAACCTCAAAGGTAACATAAGACAACAGTCCACCTATTTCTGCCTTTCAGAATCAACTTATCTGCTAAATTCTTGTCGTCTTTGTAACTGAGCACTTTGATATGAGCTCAGGACTTTAAAACACACCTTATCAACCTCCCACCCAGGTATGATCAATCAAAAGTAAACAACCCTACTTCTATATTAATATAGTGCTAAAAGAATGAGCTCTCCTCAGGGCGCCTGGGTGGCTCAGTCGGTTAAGTGTTGGACTCTCGGTTTCTGCTCAGGTCATGACCTCACAGTTTCGTGGGTTCAAGCCCTGAATCAGGCTCTGTGCTGGCAGTGAGGAGCCTACTTGAGATTCTCTCTCTCTCTCTGTCTCTGCCCCTCCCCTGCTCATGCTGTCTCTCTCTCTCAAAATAAATATATAAACTTAAAAAAAAATTAAAAAGAAAAAAACAATGAGCCCTCCTCATTAATGAAAGCATGGAACCCTATAATTTGTTTTTGCTCATAACAAGAATAACCAGTTTACCAGAAAACTCCTCCACCCTAAAAAGTCACAGTACTTACTGTTTACAGATAAAGAAATTAAAAGATGACAAAATACTAATCTTGAATTCTAGATAGCTTCATATTTGCATTGAAATTTCCATCTTAATATTCTTGGCACTTACTGTCTATACTTTTTAAAAAGATTTAAATACTAGGAAGACAGATGGTATCTATTGGGGAAAAAAACTGACACTCTTCTTAGTTGTATAATGTGCTCAGGTGAGGGTGATAAATATTGTTTACACTGAAAGGCTTAATGACCGCTTCCACACCACCCCCCACCACAAAAAATTAACAGAAAGTGACACAGCTTAAAATGCGTAGTGGGGGAGGGGCACCTGGGTGGCTCAGTCAGTTGAGCTACGGACTTCGGCTCAGGTCATCATTTCACAGTTGGTGAGTTGAAACCCCACACGGGGCTCTGTGCTGTCAGTGCAGGGCTCACTTCAGATCCTCTGTCCCCTTCTCTCTCTGCTCCTCCCCTGCTCTCTGTCTCTCAAAAAAAAAAAAAAAAACGTTCAAAAAAATAAATAAATAAGGGCACCTGGGTGGCTCAGTTGGTTAAGCATCCAACTTTGGCTCAGGTCATGATCTTGCGGTTCGTGGATTCCCGACTCATATCCGGCTATGTGCTGACAGCTCAGAGCCTGGAGCCTGCTTTGGATTCTGTGTCTCCCTCTCTCTCTGCCCCTCCCCCGCTCGTGCTCTGTCTGTCTCTCTCTCTCTCTCAAAAATAAACATTAGAAAACAAATTAAAAAGATAAGTTAAAAAATAAAAATTAAAAATAAAAAAATTTACACTGGGAGAGATCATTTTTAAGGAGCAAATCCCACTGACCTGTCCTATAGCAAATGAAACCACATAAACTGCCAAATCAATGCTCAGTACTCAGTAAACCTGATGCTCCCATGAATGCCACAACTATTCCACCAGACACTGACCTGTCCAGGTTCTATGCAACCTTCACCACAGTCCCTGAGACTAGTGCTTCCCTCTACCTATTTCCTAAACTGATCTCTAGGTGCTATTTCTTAATTTGGGGCTTTCCTCAATGGGAAGAAGTCAATTTGGGAAATTCCCTCATATCACACAATGATTTACCTCTTTATGTTACATGCACCTAAAGAGGATAGGAGTTACTGATAGACCCCAAAGTTCAAAAAACTTGCCATGAGGCAAATGAAATTAAGGCAGGCCCCTTAGCCAAAGTTCACTGCCTTTACATTATGGTACACTGTCAAACACTTTGTTGTATGTTAATTATTAACTACTTAATATGTCAGCATGTACAACTTAAAAGGCATAGTTTCTATTCTAATATTCCTCCCTAAAAAATGAAGAATATGAGAGGTATATTTGTAAAACAAAACCCAGATAAAAAAATGAATATTGCTAAATCAATAGGAGATGGATATTTTAGCAAAGCCTCTTATCTAATATTCTAAATTTAGCTGAAATGCACAAGTATAAATCAGAATATGTAACTGTTTCTTGTGGCAGAAAATGAAAAAACTCACCTTTTCAATATTTATCTGGTGTTTTCTTAGCCTCTCCAGGTCTGTTGGGATTACTATCTTAATGAATTTCTGGATAGCTGGTTCAAGACGGCGTAATTTCACTTTTTCTTCATCTTCAGACATTCTAGAAAAATGTTATGTCACTTCTACTTGCAGCAACTGTCTTCCCCACTCACATGGAAAAACCTAAAAGGGAAATATTTAAGAATGTTTTTAATCAGTTTCTATTATTTTCAAAAGCCAACAACGAGGTAATTTTATGATTTATTCTAAATATATATTCAACTTAGTTCTGAACTTGAATGACTTGTTTTTTCTTGAAGAAATCTTTTATTTTAGGGGCACCTGGGTAGCTCAGTTGGTTCAGCGACCAACTCTTGATTTCAATTCAAGTCATAATGTCACAGTTCATGAGATCAAGCCCCGCACTGGGCTGTGCGATGACAGCATAGAGCCTGCTTGGGATTCTTGCTCTGCGTCTCTCTCTGCCCCTCCCCTGCTCATGCTCTCTCTCTCTCTCTTCAAAATAAGTAAACTTAAAAAAATTTTTATTTTGAAACTCTTTTCTCTCCACAAAAGTAATGTATATTCACTTTAAGAGAATATGAAAAAGAAAAAAGAAAATACAAAAAAGAGAATAAAGTAAAATCAATCAGGGGCGCCTGGGTGGCTCAGTTAAGCATCCGACTTTAGCTCAGGTCATGATCTTGCAGTTCATGGGTTCAAGCCCATGTCGGGCTCTGTGCTGACAACTCAGAGCCTGGAGCCTGCCTCAGATTCTGTGTCTCCCTCTCTCTGCCCTTCCCCTGCTCATGCTCTGTCTCTCAAAAATACATAAAGATTTTTTAAAATTTTTAAATAAAATAAAATCAATCATCTCCTCACCCATAGTTAACTAAGCTTTCCATTTTCTTTCTCCCGTTCTTACCATTTTTTTATTTTTTTAATGTTTTTATTTATTTTTGAGACAGAGAGACAGAGCATGAGCAGGGGAGGGGCAGAGAGAGAGGGAGACACAGAATCTGAAGCAGGCTCCAGGCTCCGAGCTATCAGCACAGAGCCCAATGTGGGGCTCAAACTCACGGAGTGTGAGATCGTGACCTGAGCCGAGGTCGGACGCTGAACCGACTGAGCCACCCAGGTGCCCCTCTTTCCATTTTGATGTCTGGTTTTTTCCATATAAGAATGTATATGCTTAAATACCTTTTTTTAAAAAAAAGCTATGAATTTACTGCCAAGTTTTCATTTCCCAGTATATCTTGCACAAGACTAACCTTTTTAAAAAAAGATGTCAAATGGAAAAATTAGAAAAAAATTCATAACATTTCTGCTTGTATCAAACTTCATTTCTTTTTTTAAAAAAATGTTTGTTTATTTACTTATTCTAAGAGAGAGAGAGGGGCCAAAATCAAGAGTCATGACCTAGGCCAAAATCAAGAGTCAGCCTTAACCAACTGAGCCACCCAGGGGCCCCCAAACTCCATTTCTAACCTCATCATAATGTAACTATGTAATTACATACTTTAAATATAACATCATATGCAATTCTTTTTCATTGAAGTCCTTTAAACTGCCTCTTCCCTTTCTTACAATGTAGACAATGATGAGCATTGCCTACAACCAATACAAATAACCAGTAACAGAGCTGGAATAAGAAAGAATTCCTGAGAGTACTATCAAATGTTCTTTCTAATTCACCAGTAGTCTTCTACCAGTGTTGCAGAATGTCAAAGGGTATACTTTTGGCCCCAGGATAGGTGAGGGCAGAGGCTGGCAAGTGAGCAGGCTCCAGGATCCCATGCCTGCTTCAACTGGAGAAAATTTACTTATATATATTTCATAAATTTGATCTTATTAGATTTTACATCAGTAAAGGACTCCACAGCTTAACTAAACTTGAGAACCACTGTTGTGCAACCTTGCTTTCATGCCATCTCATTAGCCCACAACCTCTCCTATATTTAAAAAAATTTTAAGCTATGTTAATCCCAATGGGTTAAGGTGTCTTAAACCAGGGTCCATTATGGACAGAGGTTCCCAAATATACTTTATGGAGTCCCTGAATCTTTATGAATAATTATTAATGTATTTTTTAGTTATTTCAGAGGACAGAGTCCATTGTTTTATGATATTAAAAAAAGAGATCACTCCAGAAGCATTAAGAACTATAAATAATGTTGTTTCTCTCCTTTCCTTCATAGTTGAAAATCCTGAAGTGTTGGTTATATAGACTATCTCATCGACTTAGTAACTTGGTTTTTACGTCTAAGCTTGAAAGCAAAAAAAGGAAAATCTCCACACATCAAAAATAAAGAGAGTTCAACAGCTACAGTAGTTAAGTGGGAATTGGAGATATACGGATAAGTTCATTGCCAAAAGAGTCCACAGAGCCAACAGGAAAATTCATAGCTACGGGACTAGACATAATAATCTAAAAAGGAAATTAAAGGGCATCTGGGTGGCTCAGTCAGTTAAGTAGCCCACTCCTGATTTCAGCTGAGGTCATGATCTCACAGTTCAAGAGTTTGAACCCCTCATCGGGCTCTGCATTCACTGCACAAAGCCTGCTTTGGATACTCTGTCTCCCTCTTTCTGTCCCGCCCCCGCTCTCTTGCTCTCTTTCTCAAAATAAACATTAAAAAAATTTTTAAAGAAAATTAAAATAGGTACAGTTAAAAATATTCAAAGATACAAAGGAAGGAATAAAATATTTTTACAAGTTAGGTAATACTATGAGATCATATCAGGCTAACCTGAAAAACCAAGTACAAATTTGAAAAATAAAAACCTAAAATTAGGTTAAATAGTAAACTATGTAGCTGAAGAGAGAATTATTGATTGGAAGATATCAGTCAGAGGAATAAAAAGATGGAAAACATAAAAGATAAAATGAGAAGCTCAGTAACAAATAGGAGTCCCATAAAGGAAAAATAAAGAAAGTGGTGAAAATATTATTCAAAGCGAATACGCTGAAAGAAAACAAAAAGAGAGAATATGTTGAGAATTAAGATGCAAGACCTCAAACTGAAAATGTACATAAGCCCCAAGAAGCATAAATTTAAAAAAAAAAAATTTTTTTGCCCCTTCCTCGCTCTCTCACTCTCTCAAAATAAAAAAATATTTTGGGGCGCCTGGGTGGCGCAGTCGGTTAAGCGTCCGACTTCAGCCAGGTCGCGATCTCACGGTCCGTGAGTTCGAGCCCCGCGTCAGGCTCTGGGCTGATGGCTCAGAGGCTGGAGCCTGTTTCCGATTCTGTGTCTCCCTCTCTCTCTGCCCCTCCCCCGTTCATGCTCTGTCTCTCTCTGTCCCAAAAATAAATAAACGTTGAAAAAAAAATTAAAAAAAAAAAATAAAAAAATATTTTTTTTTTTTAAAAAGAACTACTAAAAGGCACACTTTAATAATAAACCCACAGGAGATGAATGGTGAGGAGCTATGATTATAATAAAGTATACTGTTACTGGGTGGATAAATGAATGAATGAAAGAAAAAAGGATTTATTTTGAATAATAAAAATCTTTGCATGTAAATTATTATTTTTCTATAATGCATCTTTTATAGAAGCATAGTGTTACATTACATAGATGCTCCATAATTTAATCATCTGTTGCTGGCTATTTAGGTTGTTCCAATTTTCCACTATTGTAAACTACACTACAGCATAAGTACCCTTCTTACACATAAATCCATACTACCATCTGTGATGGTTCTTCAAAATAACTAGAAATAGAATATGTGCACAAATTTTTTTTAAGTTTTGATACCACATGTCCCAAAGGTTGTGCCTATTTACATTCCCATTAGCAACATATCAAAATGCCCATTTATCCATATTCCCACCAATACATGGTATGGTTCTCCTTAGACATTCAAAAATGGTAGGATTCATTTATTAGCCATTTGCACTCTTATGAATTGCCTACTAGTGCTATGTATCTATTTTACTACAGGGATGTCTTTTTCTTATTATATTTAACATATAATAGACTCATAAATTATCAATTATTTGTCTCACAATGTTCCCAGTTTATCACATTGCTTGTGTTTTTTTCTACCATGCAGATTATATACAATAGGAAGAAATCTTTACATCTACCACCATTCCTATTTTCTTACCATACCTGATACTCAATATACGCTGATGGAATAAAATATTTTTTCACATGTCTCTTCTTCACCATTTCTAGTTCCATCACTCCAACAATGCAATATGCATAGCACCTTACAAGTGTCTTAATTGGCCTGCCTTTAGACTCTTTCCCCTCTTCCAGGTTTTTCCTCAGACTACCACCAATTAATAGAACTCAAACACCAACTGCAACATGCTACTCCTCTGAACAAAAACTTCCAAGAGTTCCCTATTATTTGAACAAAAAAATACAATGTTCATAAGTAGATAAACCCAATCTAAGTATTATCACCCAACCTCTACTTTTGGCATTGCAGTGATGCTCCCTCTGTCTAGATGTTCTTTTATATTCCACCTGCCTCTAAAATTTATGTATCATTTGATACACAACTCTAATGTTTCTGCTTTCCCTTCCACTAACCAGCTTATGGTGTACATAACAACCCTAATTATTAAATATTTGACTTGTTGGCACTGTTCCCCGATGCTATGATGATTTTTTTTTCAGTTCCAAAAGTGATATTTCCAGGTTAGAGTTGTGCATGATTCTACCCTCAGCTTTCTGTGTCCAAGGAAAATCTGGTGCCTCATTAAAGCCATCTATCAGGGAAGACATTCTGCCCCAAGAACCTCCCGAGAGACTTTTCTAACTCTTGGTCTCCCTCTGGCCAGTCTTTTTTCCTTCTCGCCACCATTTCCATTTTTATAAAATTATAATAAAATGCTTATATAACACTAAAATGAGAATACAGTATGAACTTGGTTTGCAAGCATAATGCATTCCAGAAACATGCTTGGAGTCCAAAGCACTCCTATCAAAGCAAATTTCAAGAAACATTGGCTCAGTTGTGATCATGTGACATTCAGCACCATGTAGAAGTACTACTCCTATGGCAAAACACCAATCATTTATCAAGTCAACATTTGTTAGAAATGTTTGCTCATCTTGCAAAACACTCGTAGACCAAGTTACTCGCAATCCAAGGTTTTACTGTATAACATTCAAATAATTGCATAAATCATGATGTTATTAAAACAGAAAGTTGTCCAGCAGTGGCTCCAATCATAAAATAGCTCAAATAATCTTTGTAAGCTGTTAAAGGAAGGTCTTCATCCAATATACAAAACGTGGGTTTATTTATTTTTTATTTTTATTTTATCTCTACGCTCAACGTGGGGCTCAAACTCACAACCCCGAGATCAAGAGTCACAGGCTCTACCAACTAAGCCAGCCAGGTACCCCCAAAATGTGGTTTTAAAATATAATTGAATAATAGGTAAAAGTGTATTTCAACATTTCTTGATGATCTCACAGTTCATGAGTTCAAGTCCCACATCTGGCTCTCTGCTGTCAGCACAGAGCCCACTTGGCACCCTCGGTACCTCCCTTCTCCCTGCCCCTCCCCGGCTTGCGCTCTCTCTCTCTCTCTCTCAAAAGTAAACACGTGGGATATTTGGGTGGCTCAGTTAGTTGGGTGTCTGACTTTGGCTCAGGTCATGATCTTGCGATTCTGTGGGTTCAGCCCCACATCAGGCTCTCTCCTGTCAACATGGAGCCCACTTCAGATCCTCTGTCTCCCTCTCTGCCCTTCCCTTGATCATACATGGCTCTCTCTCTCTCTCTCTCTCTCTCAAAAATAAACAAACAATAAAATAAACACTAAAAATACATTTAAAAAATTGGAACGTATTTCCAATATAATTAAGCCACAAAAATAAAAAATACATTTACATTAACATCACAACTGTGTAAAATATGCCTATAAAAGAGACAAAACACACAAAAATGCCTAACCTCCTAAACTTCTGTACAGTTGATTTCCTTGTAACATTTTTTAAAAAATGTAATGAAATATTTGGGGTGATAGAATTGTTCTGTATCATGAAGGTGGTGGTAGATATATAATTACATGCATTTGTCAAAGTTCACAGAACTATACACTACAAAGAATGAAACTCTGAAAATTAAAAAAAGAACACAAAATGTGGAGGAACACAAAATGGAACACATGCTATAAAAAAACAAAACTATTACCAACGAATAGCATAACCACAATGAAAGAAGTGGGGGAAGAAAATAATCTAGGTAACTGGACAACAATTTTTTTAAAGTATTTATTTGTTTATTTGTTTATTTATTTATTTATTTATTTAAGACAGACAGAGAGAGAGAGAGAGAGAGAGAGAGAGAGAATATCCCAAGTAGGCTCTGTGCTGCCAGTGCAGAGCCTTACGCAGTGCTCGATCCCACAAACCATGAGATCATGACCTGAGCAGAAATCAAGAGTCGGATGCTTAACCAACTGAGCTACCCAGCTGCCCATGGAAAAATATATTTTAAGAGGATACTAAAAGGCTGAAGACAAAAAGAACTACACACAACTATACTGTATGCTAATCAGTAAATTTGTTTTTTTATAGGAGTATGAGTAAGAAATCCTGAAAATCCTTGATGTGTATACTAGGACTGAACAAAGAAGAGAATATTTTGTAGAAGATGAAAGACACATGTCTGTCAAAGAAAGAATAGGGGCGCCTGGGCAGCTCAGTTGGTTCAGCATCCGACTTCAGCTCAGGTCATGATCTCCCAGTTTGTGAGTTGAGTCGGGCTCTGTGCTGACAGCTCAGAGCCTGGATCCTGCTTCCTATTCTGTGTCTCCCTCTCTCTCTGCCCCTCCCCTGCTCATACTCTGTCTCTCTCTCTCTCTCTCTCAAAAATAAGTAAATATTTTTAAAAACGCTTTAAAATAATCACAGTAATAATCAATGAAGGCAACTTCCATCAATGGATGGTAAAGTCAGCAAGTGAAAAGTCTGAGGAGAAACAAGATACCTGCATAGTTTAGAAACTCTCCCATTACAAGGGAAAAGTAGTGAATTTACGTTAGAGAATCATAGCAGTCACCATCTTAACCAAGTGATCAATAATATCAAAAGCAGTGTCTCATAACATGAACCTCTCATATGAGGAACTGAGAAGTACATCCACTTCCGCGGCATCAACAAAAAATGCACAGCTGTAATCTAATCATAAGAATATATCAGACAAAATCCAATTGAGGGACACTCTACAAAATAACTGACCAGCATTTTTCAAAAGTATCAAGATGTGGAAATACAAGAAAAGACTAATGAGCCACTCCGATTAAAAGCAATGTGGGATCTTATACTGGATCCCAGAACAGAAACAAAGTCCATTAGTATAAAAAAATTATGAAATCTGAAAAAAAAAAAGTGGTAGTTTGGTTAATAGAATTGTACTAATGATAACTTTTAAAATTTTGATTACTGTACTATAATTATATAAGGTGTTAACATTTTTTTTAAAAAGCTGTAAATAACTTTTTTTTTTATTAAAAAAAAATTTTTTTTTGAGACAGCACAAGCGGGGTAGGTGCAGAGAGGTGGGGTGGGGGTAGAGGGACAAAGGATCCTAAGCTGGCTCTGTGCTAACAGCAGAGAGCCCCATGCGAGGGCTCGAACTCGCTAACCCTGAGACCACGACCTGAGGCTCAACTGACTGAGCCACCCAGGCGCCCTGAAAACTCTATTCTTTTGAAACTTCTCTGTAATTGTAAAATTATTTCAAAATAAATAGACTTCTTAAAAAATGTATTAACTGATGTTTCACATGGGCCAACTGACATTTATAAGTCAAGAGCTGCCCTAATACTGGTGGAGGCGGGGGTGCCAGGTGCTCTGCAACCGATCCTTGGGTGCTCACAACTATTATTACCTGCGTACCCTTAACACTCAGGTTTCCCGTGAGGAAAGAGTACTGGGAGGTTCACTAAATTACTTAAGAGGTTATTTAAAAGTGAAACAGCCCCAATTATCAAAAAAAACTCCAAAACTGCCGGCAACCTTCCGCCCCCCAAAAGCGATGAACACCGTCCTAGAGATCCCACAGGTCTTCCCACTGGTGGCCCCGAATGTTCTCAGGCACGTCCCCCCCCCCGAGACGGGGCACTGACTTGGGAAAGAAAAGTCATGGCCCCAAGTCCTCCCATATGGTCTCTTCTCTAAGCCCTCTGATTCTGAATTTATAAAGGAGGGAGTGAGATGCGGGACCTTCCAGAACCACCTTCCGATGTGGCTGACAGGAGGCTCCGATTTCTGGCTCCCCAGTCCTCTCCTCATTGCCCCCGAGCCTGGAGTCGCCTCTCGCTCGCTGTGTCGCCCCCGGCACCCCTGGGCCACAAACACCAGACGCCGCCACCTGGGAACGGATGCACGAGCGGTCTCGGGACCAAGGCGCCGGCGACCCTGCGACCCGGACGACCTAGGGCCCACACTGCGTCACGGGCAGATCAGGCGCAGGAAACTTTCCCACCCCGCGACCCCGGGAGGCCGCCAAGCTCGCCCTGTCGGCCGCCTCCCAACACCCGCTTCGAAGAGAGCTTCCAAAAACGAAACCGCCACTTCGTGGAGCCAGGAGGACCCCCAAAGCGCTCGCACTCCGGACCTGATGCCGGGCTTCCCACCCGGCGCCTCTCGCGCGCGCGCGGGTTCAGCGCCCAGCCGGTCAGGGCCTGACGCCCCCGAAGCAGCCTCCCGCAAACCCCTTACCTCCCGCCGGGGCGCTCGAGGCCGGTTGGTGTGCACGGCGCAGGCGCGGGCGCGACGGGGCGGGGCGTCGTGGTGGGCTGGCTGGGCTGGGCCACGCCCCCTCCCGGCCCTTTTGGGCCCAGTGGGGCGTGGCAAGGTCTCTGTAGCTGCTCCCAGCCGCAGAATGATTTAAAAGAGTGGTCTTGGTTTACGTTGGGGGTTGTAACATTGGAGCCGGAACGAAAGAGACCCACAGCCGTTTTTTTAGGTCTCTGTTGTGTTATCAGTACGAGATAATTCACACTGCATAGCCTTCTACATTTTGCAAAGTTTTTCCGTCCATTTTCCTGTTTTAACACGGATTTTGGTGGGCTAGCCGTGTGTTCTAAGCTTTTTACACATGTAGAAACTGAAGCTCCTCCGAAAGGTTGTGCCTTCTCCCACTCATCCCCAAAACCCCTGTGAGGTGGACAGGACACGGTCTTAAAAAAACTGTAACAGGCACAGAAATTGAAGCTCAGACAAGTTGTGATTCCCGTCCCCCCCCCAAAGCTGGTGGCGATCCTTACCCCAATTTCACAGATATGACGCTGAGGTTAAAGAGTTTTGAGTGACTCAATTCCAGTTCAGCCAGTTAGTGGCAGAGCTGGGACGCCCAACTTCGTTTCCCAATTACCCTCTCAAGCTCTTCCAGTTACCAGCTGCTACCAATGACCACGCAGATGGCTGGCTTTGAAGCCTGTCCGGGTCACATGCTCTGACTTCCAGACCCCGCCTCTTTTATGTGTTTGTGAATGTTCAGATGACTTGTTTAGAATGTATCCGCTAATAATTTCCTTAGAAGACATAAGGATGTTCAAGCCACAGCTCAGGAAACTCAGGTCTTACCGTCTTCCAGAGGAGTGGGAGTAGAGGTAGAATTTGTAGACAAAGTAAGATTAGGGGCCAGTGAGAAAGCCTTGAACTAAACTAGAACAAAAAAAACTAAGCAATTTAGAGATTCTTTGTGGGTATAATGAATTCTGATGTTTGTTTGCTTTACTCTAGGAATGAAAGGCTTATAAAATTTTAATTCTAAGGAGAAATATTAAAGTATTAAGCAATGCCATGGGAAAATGTTTTTCCAGCAAGGGTCAATTAAACAAGATCTTTTGAAGTAAACGTTCAAAACAAAATAAGTCCTGAAAACCAACCTCAACCAGGGTAGGGAGATGTGGCATTCAAGGATTCTGTATTTGAAACTTATGGGTTATTTTATGTATGTTTGCTAGAACATAGGTGTGTCAAGGTAGCAGGATAAAGCTTTTTAATCTAACAGCCTGTTAGTTTGATTTATAATCTCTAAAAATTTAAACATACAGTGTGTGGAATTCTTTGTGTTCATTTAAAAGACTAAGAAAGTAATATATATTCACGATATGAACTAAGAAATCATTTTTTTAGTATCATAGAGCAAGTATATGGAGAACCTGAGAATCAGATTTGGGGCAACAATATAGACTTCTGAGGTTATCTTCCCAGCCCAGTCCTTTTCTGGGAACTGCCTCTCCACCCCACCCCCAGAGATCTACAAGCTGTCACTTATGAGCCTCTGGTAGCCATTTTGTACAAGCCTGAACCCATGCCCCTGACCATAGTGAATTGTTCTAGGAGCAGACATCTGACTCAAGCTGGAGCAGTAAGATACCTTTCCCAGGAATTTGGGTTTGGGACTAGGATTCTAGCCTCAGTCTGACTGGTCTCTAGAAAGGAGAAGATGCTCACAGCAGAGCTCCTGGTGGCTGTGTTTTTCACTCTATAGACTGGTGAATCAGAGGAAGCCATGATGCTCTTAGATACCATTTGTAATTGTGGAGAAATGAGTATAGGTATGTCCTAGTTCATGGTGTTAAAAAAAAAAAAAGTTTTTTTGCTTTTTGGTTTTTGTTTTTTTTTCTCAAACCATGAATTATTGAAACATCTATTGCAGTTTTGAATGCGTTCTATTTCTTTGTGCATTCTACATTCCAATATCATTTATGATACCAATGTCATTTGGAACTGAGACAAAGAAAGGTTAAAAATAAAATAATAGTAGTTACCTTTGGGATGGCATCAACTGGGAGAGGGCATAAAGTAGCTTTCTGAAGTACTGGAAATGTTCTATATATTGACACGGTGTGACTACATATGTGAAAATTCATCAAGCTGTACACCTAAGATCTATGTACTTTATGTAAGTTATCCCATAATAAAAAAGGAAAATAAAGAGCTAGCAAGTCTTGATATAAAACAAACAAAACCTCTTACTTAGTAAACAAGGAAATCTATACTTTCTTAATATTATTTCTATTACCTCTCTGAGATAGTGGTGAATTAGCAACAGTAATCTCTACCCTTGTTAAAGCCCTTCATCCCTTTGAAAATAAAATAAAAAGCCATGAAAGAGATAGAGAGGGGAGGGAGATGAAAGTGTCTAGATGTACAAAAAAGAAACAGAGTTTGGAGCACTTTCAAATCCCTTGTTCCAGATGACTTTACTTTCTGTTTTACTGTCACCTGCCACTCCTGGCCCCCCCCCCCCCCCCCCGCCACCATCACCAGTCTGTTCGCTAGTCTATAATGTGTATTATAGTTATGGAGACCTTGTATCAAACCAAAAGGAGTAAACTCTGCAGGCAAACAGTAACTCTGGAATTCATTAATCAACTATTCACCATTTAGAAATTTGATAATCATTTTACATGTAGAATATCTTAAATGCCCAGACATCTGCCTAGAAACTTCCCTACCCCACTTTTTGTTCTTTTTTTTAAATTTTTTTTCAATGTTTTTTATTTATTTTTGGGACAGAGAGAGACAGAGCATGAACGGGGGAGGGGCAGAGAGAGAGGGAGACACAGAATCGGAAACAGGCTCCAGGCTCCGAGCCATCAGCCCAGAGCCTGACGCGGGGCTCGAACTCACGGACCGCGAGATCGTGACCTGGCTGAAGTCGGATACTTAACCAACTGCGCCACCCAGGCACCCCAACTTTTTGTTCTTTTAAAATTACCTTAATTATTCTCAAAACTTGATGTGCCCAAGAATTATTGCATAAGGTAGTATTCATAAAACCATGCTTAATGGACCTTGTGGGCAATTTAAACAATTTTCAAGGGTAATTTTGACTCTAATTTTTGCTTTATTCACTGACTTTCATTCTTCATAGCCATACCCCTCTCTATCCAACTCACTCACCCTCCAAAGATGCAAATTTACATTTGCAATGAAAACTCAGTAAACATACTTAGCATTAGAATCATATTAAATGTTATTTAAACTTCAGCAATTTGCAAGGCACCTTGAATTTTATGGTACCTTACTTAATTATTATCATGAATGTCAGTTAATATCACATGGTAGATACACAGACAAGCAAATTGACACATATTCTGCATGGACCCAACCTTGCTTTCTGTCTCTCATTACTCCCCTTCACACATCCTGTGTTCTAACCAAATTAAACTCCTCGGTATTCTTCATCCCAGTCCTTTCCGCAGCCCTACACTGTGCCTTTCACCAGAGGTATTCTCCACCAATCGCCCCTCACTCTTTGCACATCCAAATCCAACTCATCTTTCCATGTTCATCCCAAATGTGACCCCTCTCAATATTTCTAGAATGTTTATTTTTATTTATTTTTTTATAAGACTACTTTTTTAAAAGTTTATTTATTTTAAGAGCGCGAGAGAGAAAGAACAGAGGAGGGACAGAGAGAAAGCGAGAGAGAGACAGAATCCCAAGTAGGCTCTGCACTGTCAGCACAGAGCCTGATGCAGGGCTTGATCTCACACATGACCTAAGCCAAAATCAAGAGTTGGACTGAGCCACCTAGGTGCCCCTAGAATTTTTAGATTTAATGCCTGCCTCCTCCAGATATCTACCTTATAATCTGATCCTTTTTTTTTTTTTTTGACACATCACTGTCTACCTTTTATTACAGTAATTTAGTATGTGTCTTGTTACCACCTCCAGTGGTACGAATAGAAACATTTCCTTATTGTGGCACAAATAGAAAATGGTATTTATAAAGCAAAAATAAGAAAGTTGCTCTTAGCCTCTGCCACTGGCCCAGCTGCAGTGGGAGCTGGGGAAGTTAATGCCTCTACACACCTAAAACGCATTTAAGCACAGGGGGTGAGAAGTTGTCTTGTACCATTCCATATTAGGACATAAGCTCCCTGATTCCACATTTGAGTGAAATCATTTGGTATTTGTCTTTCTCAGTCTGATTTATTTCACTTAGCATAATACCCTCTAGGTCCAAAACAAATGAATGAACAAACAAAGCAAAAGCAGACCTACAAATAGAGAACAAACTGACATTTGCCAGAGGGAAGGGGAAGGTGGAGGAATGGGCAAAATGGGTGAAAAGAAATGTGAGATATAGCTTCTAGCTATGGAATGAGTAGGTCACTGGGATAAGAAGCATAGCATAGGGAATATAGTCAGTGATATTATAACAGTGTTGTGTGGTAATAGATGGTTACTACACTGTGGTGAGCAAAGCATAATCTATAGAGATGTTGAATCACTATGTTGTACACCTGAAACTAATATAGCATTGTGTTTTGTGTAATGTAACATTGTGTCAACAATATTCAAATTAAAAATTTTTTTTAATTTTTTAAATTTTTTAAATATTTATTTTTGAGGAAGAGAGAGAGACACAATGCAAGCAGGGGAGGGGCAGAGAGAGAGGGAGACACAGAATCCAAAGCAGGCTTGAGGCTCTGAACTGTCAGCACAGAGCCCAATACAGGGCTCAAACCCACGGACCGCAAGATCATGACCTGAGATAAAGTCAGAACACTTAACTGACTGAGCCACCCAGGGGCCACCAAAACAATCTTTTTTTTTTTTTTTAAAAGAATGTAAGCTCCCCAAGGGGAGGATCCATGTTTGCTTATCTACCCATATCTACCCATGGTATCTACCCATAGTTCCTAGTTCAATGCCTTGTACCTATAAGTGAATAATTGAATAAATAAATGACAATGCTCTTTAAGTTTGCTTTTACAGAGTTCTGAGGGCTTCCAGTTGTGTCAAGAACTTGAAAGTCATCACTCCTATCCTTAAAATAAGAACAAAGTGGAACAAACTTAAACATCAGTGACTTTTCTTGGACTCATCAGAGAACTGAGGTTGCAGGGCATTTGCCTGCCAAAATCTGGAGAGAGACAGGTAAGTACAGAGAATCACAGGCAACATCAGCTTACCTGGGACGGAAGCCTTGGAACATCTGAAGCTGGTAGGAACCTCTAAATGGTAACTTCAACAAAATGTTAGTAGTGACATGTGGACTTGTGTGACAGTGAGAAACTCCTGGAGGCTGCAGTCTTTGGGGAAACCAATACTTTCATGGGTTTTACCTCTATGAACCTCACCAAGTTCTAAAGGGGAAGAGAGAGCCAAGAAAAAAAAATCTTCATGTTTCTGGCAGAAGAGAGGAAAATAAATCATTTTGAAATATACCCAGAGCCTTCTACATAAGAAAGCCCTACTCCGCACAGGAGAAGACTTAGCTAGAGACATATTTATGGAAGGGGTGGGGTGGAGGGGAGGGAAGGAATGAGAAGTTACCTAGCCCCACTTCTCTTAGCCTTCAAGTCTCTCCTAAGGGGGTGGAGGGGTGGGGGAGGGGTTAAGAAACACTTGTGAAAGTCATAGCCCACCAAAAGATGAAACTTAATCATAGGACTATAGGATGTTTCCCTTCCCCGTGCTCCTTACCACCACCCTAACACTCCAATATAATAACAGTGGACTATAGTTGAAAGAACTGCAAGGTACATTCTCTATATAAGAAGTTTTTAGAAAAATCTGAAAAACAAAAACACTGGAAGAAATTGAAGCCTCTGATACCTACTGGTACAGCAGACATTAAACAGAGCTCAGTCCTAGCCAGATTAACACAGAGCCTCACACTAACTGCCTATTCACCTCAGTTCCTATTACCTGATACATTGTGTCTGGCTTTCAACAAAAAATTACAAAGCCTGTTAATAGGCAAAAAGAGAGAGACATAGTCTGAAGAGATAAAGCAAGGATCAGAACCAGACTCAGATATGACATAGATCTTGTAATTATCAGATAGGGAATTTAAAATAAGTATGATTTTTAAAAGTATATTCATTTATTTATTTTGAGAGAGAGAAAGAAGAAGCATGAGCAGGGGAGGGGCAGAGAGAGAGAGAGAAACCCAAGCGGGCTCCATGCTGTCAGCTTAACCGGCTGAGCCACCCAGGTTGCCCCTAAAGTAAGTATGATTATTATGGCAAGGGGTTTAATGGTAAAAGCTGACAACATGAAAGAACAGATGGGTAATGTAACCAGGGAGATGGAAACTCTAGGAAAGAATAAAAAGAAAATGCCAGGAATAAAAAACACTGTAATGTAGATGACAAATGCCTTTGATGGGCTTGTCAGTAGACTGGACATGGTCCCGAGGAAAGAATCAGTGAGTATGAAAATGTACCAATAGAAACCTCCCAAACTGAAATGCAAAGAAAAAAAAAATGAAAAAAAAAAGAACAGAATAAATTTGTGAGTCAATTTGAAAAGATGTAACATATATGTAATTGGAATGCCACAAGGAAAGGAGAAAGAGAATAAAGCAGAAGAAATATTTGAAGTAATAATGGCTTTTCCCAAAATTAGTGACAGACACTAACCCACAGATTTCAAGGAAGCTCAGAGAAAACCAAGCAAAATAAATGCCAAAAAGTTGACACCTAGGTATATCCAATTCCAAAAACAAAACAAACAAACAAAAAAAAGGATAATGAGAAAATCTTGAAAGAAACCAGACAGAAAAAAAAAACACCAACCTGTAGAGAACTGTTCTGTGAAAGGGAGGTGTATACAAAATGACCTCCAAAGGCAGAATGAGCCTAAAACAGAAGAAAGAGACCAAGTCCAACTTTATGAGAAATGTTTTAAGGAGACTTAGAACATAAGCCTGTATTGAGTGCCCACAAGACAGGTGGATCTCAGCAACTCGACCTCCCTTAAAACTTCTTCTGACTTTGATTTCCGATTCTGTGTCTCCCTCTCTCTCTGCCCCTCCCCTGTTCATGCTCTGTCTCTCTCTGTCCCAAAAATAAATAAACGTTGAAAAAAAATTAAAAAAAAAAAGGGGGCGCCTGGGTGGTGCAGTTGGCTAAGCGTCTGACTTCAGCCAGGTCACGATCTCACGGTCTGTGAGTTTGAGCCCTGCATCAGGCTCTGGGCTGATGGCTCAGAGCCTGGAGCCTGTTTCCGATTCTTTGTCTCCCTCTCTCTCTGCCCCTCCCCTGTTCATGCTCTGTCTCTGTCTGTCCCAAAAATAAATAAATGTTGAAAAAAAATTTAAAAAAAAACAAACTTCTTCTGACTTTGGCTCAGGTCATGATCTCATGGTTTGTGGGTTCGAGTCCCGTATCGGGCTCTGTACTGACAGCTAAGAGCATGGAGCCTGCTTCGGATTCTGTGTCTCCCTCTCTCTCTGCCCCTCCCCCACTCACTCTCTGTCCCTCTCTCTCTCTCTCTCTCTCTCTCAAAAATAAATGAACATTAAAAAAATCAAAACAAAACAAGCATCATGGAGGATCTGTGCAAGATGGCATTAGTTTGGTTCACACAAGGACCAAGGAAAAGTTACATCAGAATTCTCAACAAAAACCAAACACGTAAGAAGAGTGGAGTGAAATATCTAAAGTGTGGGAGGGGGAAAAAAAACAAACACAAACCTAGAATTTGATATTCAGCTAAATTATCCTTTACAAGTGAAGGAAAAATACTTCCTCACACCAAAAAAAGAAGGAATTCGGTTCTAGCAGACCTGCTCCACAAGAAATGTTAAAAGAAGTTCTCCAGGGAGAAGGAAAATGATATAGATCATAAATTTGGATATACATAAAGAGAGAAGAGCCCAGGAGAAGGAATAAATTAAAATAAAATCTTTGACTTTTCTTATTCTTCATGAGCTAATAGTTCAAAGTAATAGTAACAATGTATTGGGTAAAACCAATGGTAGCAATATTTCAAGGGGCAGGAGGGAGGAATTGGGAATACTCTTGTTGGAAGGTACCTGCACTCTTCATAAAATGGTAATGAGGGAGCACAAGGCAAGCTGAGGGCAAAGTACAGGCCAGCATACTGCCCTCTCCCACCCCTCCCAGGTGGGATAAGTGTGATATTCCCCAGGTTTTCCTGGCTGCCCAAGAACGAAGGAAAGGAAAGAAAACAAATGGTTAACTGAGAGAGATCACAGTCATCTATCAGTTTGCAAATACCTTAGTAAATTACAAGAAAAAGGCAATCTTATGAATAGCCTAATCTCCAGACACCTATACACTCCGTTTCTTGGAGCCCTTAATATTACCCTCCCTTCCATAGTTATGTGGGGAACAAAGGAAGAAGGAAATGGCAGGTAAAATTAAATTTCCTTATAACCTGCAGCCCATTGACAAATACTTGAGGCAAATACAGAGTATAACATTTCTCCAGGAACCCCCTACCATCTTAAAGTTAATGCTTTACTAGAGGGAAAACAACCTTAGCTTGACAATAGCAAGACCTCAGGTATCTTAAGAGTCCTCTTTAGCATTCCAAAGTCCTTCTGGAGGTCTGCCTTTTGCCTTTACCTCTCCCAACTCCATAGTACATAATCAGTCACTCTTCACACCACCAGTGCAGCTATTCCTTCCGCCAGTCCTGTCCCCGTGTTTTAATAAAATCACATTTTTCCACCAAAGACATATTCAAGAATTCTTTCTCGGCCGTCAGCTCTGAACTCCCATCGTCACCCAAAACCTCATCAGCGGTGTAGTGTTATTTGAAAGTATACTTAGATTAGTTGTGAATATACATTATAAACTCTAAACGAATCACTAAAAGAAGTTTAAAAAGAAATATTATTGATATACTAGAGAAGGCAGGAAGGGGTTAGGGGAGAAATAACAAAAGTAACAAATAGAAAATAGTTACAAACATGGGTAAATATCAAATCAACTGTATCAGTAACCACTTTAATATTAATGCTCTGACTACACCATTTTTTTTTGTCAACGTGATAGTCAAAGTGAACAAAAAACAAGCCCCCACCATATGTTTTCTACACAAAACCCATCTTAAAATAAAGACACAGAAAGGTTAAAAGTAAAGGGATGGATGGGGCGCCTGGGTGGCGCAGTCGGTTAAGCGTCCGACTTCAGCCAGGTCACGATCTCGTGCTCCGTGAGTTCGAGCCCCGCATCAGGCTCTGGGCTGATGGCTCAGAGCCTGGAGCCTGTTTCCGATTCTGTGTCTCCCTCTCTCTCTGACCCTCCTCCGTTCATGCTCTGTCTCTCTCTGTCTCAAAAATAAATAAACGTTAAAAAAAAAAAATTGGGGCGCCTGGGTGGCGCAGTCAGTTAAGCGTCCGACTTCAGCCAGGTCATGATCTCGCGGTCCGTGAGTTCGAGCCCCGCGTCAGGCTCTGGGCTGATGGCTCAGAGCCTGGAGCCTGTTTCCGATTCTGTGTCTCCCTCTCTCTCTGCCCCTCCCCCGTTCATGCTCTGTCTCTCTCTGT
Source organism: Prionailurus viverrinus (assembly GCF_022837055.1). Lineage (NCBI taxonomy): Eukaryota > Metazoa > Chordata > Mammalia > Carnivora > Felidae > Prionailurus > Prionailurus viverrinus. The sequence continues at coordinate 25,803,912 of NC_062573.1, forward strand.
CCCCAAAATAAATAAATGTTGAAAAAAAATAAAAAAAAAAAGAAAAAAAGTAAAGGGATGGAGAAAGATGTACCATGCTAACACTAATGAAAAGAAACCAGGAGTAACTATATTAATTTCAGACAAAACAGATTTTGCAGCAAGGAAAATTAACAGTGATAAAAAGGATCACACTACATAATGATAAAGAGGTTAATTTTCCAAAAAGACATAACAATCCTTAATGTGTGCACGAAACAACACAGCATCGAAATTCACGAGGCAAAAGCTGATAGACTGCAGGGAGAAAAAAGTGCCTCACAAATAGAATATGAGAACAACATGCGTTAGGTTCATGAAAGTTGCTATTTCTTCCAGGGGCAGCAGGATCGTCATAGAAGAACTAAGAGAATTTAACAATAGGGCAGAATGATTTCCAAGATACCAAATATTTCTAGATTCCTGATAGAGAAACTGCCGGGGCTCTCTTTTACAGGATTATAGAATCTATCTTCAATCCTTTGACAACTGACACTCTCACCAGTAAACCTTTTAATCCTCCAACTAGTGAAATACATTTAAGGAATTGGAAATCAACAAAATTCACAAAGAGCCCCACCCTCCCTCTTCTCTGCCCAGCAAGCCCCCAAATCCCATTGTCACAGCCCGCAGGGGATTTTTTTCCCCTTCTGCAGGCCTCCATGGACTGCAGGGGCTTTTGAGTGGTATTTATATTTCCTCCAGCCAAAGACAAATTAACTTTAATATTTCTTTGGCAGATTATTACCAAAGAAAGAAATATTGCTTCCTTCATGGAAATAAATTGATAGGTTCAGCAACTCTTTTTGCTTGCATAAGTGAGCACTTCAGAAGAGAAATGTTTAAAACCTGAGTGAAATGGGTTTAAATATGGAAAAAATTTCCTGAGTCCCTGTACTTAAACCTTAAAGGACATGATTGCTAAGTTTAAATCTTTCCAACATCTAGTAAGTGCTTTCCCATTCATTCAATCAGTCAGTCTATGTGGCCAACAAACAAGCTACTATGTCTCATCCTGCTGATTGAAGGTCTAAAGATTCCATTCTTGTCTTCTAGGGACTCACAGTCTGGAGGGAAAGACAGACATGTCAATAAATACAATATGATTGACAAGCACTGTTATTAGCTATCCTTAAAAAGTGCTATAGAAAGAAGTACAGAGAAGATTACTTTAGAGTTTGGTCAATACATAGGAATAATCAGTGAAGGGTTGAAAGAACATTCTGAACAGAAAGAACAATGTAAAAGGCACAAATAATGCAACAGATATATATTCAGGTTTCCAAAGTAGTGTGGTCAGATAAGCAGACAGAAGGTTGCAAAAGCCAAGATGAGTAACTACCTCAGATGTATTTATCAAAGTTCATGTTGGGGCACCTGGGTGGCTCGGTCAGTTAAGGGACTTCAGCTCAGGTCATGATCTCACGGTTCATGAGTTCCAGCCCCGCAATGGGCTCTGTGCTGGCAGCTCAGAGCTTGGAGCCTGCTTCAGATTCTGTGTCTCCCTCTCTCTCTGCCCCTCCCCCACTCCCTCTCTGTCTCTCAAAAAATAAATGTGTTAAAAAAGCAAAGTTCATGTTGATCATGTTCCTATTTGTTTCAGATCTGGTCATGGCACTATTTAATATTAAACCTGTGCTGTGGCCCCCTCCAACTAAGACACACATGGAAATTCACACAACACCTACCAATTCCTTGTGGGAGACTCTGAGGCCCTCCAAGTTTTAATTTAAATGTCCAGCCTCCTAGCCCACATTTTCTGAAGTTCTACCAGAGTTCTTGTAATTCCCTAATATCCCATCCACTTTCTGGCTTCTATGTCTTTGCTGAAGCTGTTCCTCCCTTTGAAATGCTTTCTGCCTCCTTTCCATTGATCAAAATTTTACCCCTCTCTGAAGACCCATCTCAAATCCCCTTCTCTCCCCAAAACACTTCCCTATTTCCCCAGCCTGTGCTCTACAGTACCTCAATTTAATTTTGCTCTGCTGTAGAGTTGTTCACATGTCTGTCTTTCCAACTAGAGCACAACTTGTCAAGGGCAGATGCCTTGTGTTATTTATTGTGTGTTCACAGCTGGTGGCCTAGAATGTAGCACTGGATAAATATTTAGATGATGTTGTGTGTCTCATTGCCTTTGTAATCTCATTGGGTTCTTCTCCAGAGCTTCTCCAGTGGGGCATACCTTCTGAAGCTAAGTTTGTTAGGGTGAGATCAGAGAAATAACCAGAAAACCACCTGATGCACAGATTCCTTGATGGCACAACAAGGCCACTTGGGGACCTTTAAAAATATACAGTTGGGGTGCCTGGGTGGCTCAGTCAGCTAAGCCTCTGGCTTCAGCTCAGGTCATGATCTCTCTGCTCATGAGTTCGAGCCCCTCATCTGGCTGGCTGCTGACATCTTGGAGCCTGGAGCCTGCTTTGGATTCTGTGTGTGTGTGTGTGTGTGTGTGTGTCTCTCTCTCTCTCTGCCCCTACCCAACTCATGTTCTCTCTCTTTCTCTCTCAAAAATAAATAAACATTAAAAAAAAAAAAGTTGCCTGGGCTCTACCTTTAGAGATCCCAATTTAATTGTTCCTAAGTGGAAACTAGTCATCTTAAAGTTCTGTAGGTAATTCTAAAGTGCAGTCAGTTTTGAAAACCACAGACCTAAAAGGGTAGAAAATAGTATCCAGGTCCCATATATGAATTAGAATAATTTCAAAATCACTTTCTCAAAAGCTGATGCTTTCCCCCCAGGAAAACATAGCTAAAAGAATGGAGGCCACACAGTCTGGGTGAAATTGACCTTTTTCCAGAGAAATCTTTGTTACGAGGAGTCTGAGTTATGCTATGGGAGAAATCACACATTGGCATGATGCTGGCCTTCATGTTCCTACTCAGCATGTCTAGAGAATCCCATTATGCTCCCTGCCCTGCCCCCATCTTTAATAGGAAGTTGTAGGAAGCCATAAAATAAGACTGAAATCAAAACACCAAGTACCAAATCAGCAAATGAGTCATGAAAGCTTGAGAGTTCCCATTCTCTTAAGGGTCTCCCACATGGATATCCCCTATGGCACTCAGTAGAATGGAGGAAAGAGCCAGACACCAAGGGGAAGACCCCACGTTGCACAACTCTACAGGCACTGTGCACATTGTATTCCATGTAAAGAATGTCCCCTGGAATTGTATAAGGCTGCATCTTGGTACAGGGATTTCCCTGTACTCAGATGAGGAGATTGCTGGTGGTGGCCTCCATCTTGGTTCTCTTCCCCAGCCATCTTCTGTCTTGAAACTGTCACTCTGAGCCAAGGTGAAGAATGAAGAGCATCCTCACCCAAGCACTTCTGCTGAAGTCTTTCCCTACCTGATGAGGTCTTCGTCAGAAATCCCTCTAACTGGCAGCTCTTGTCAACACATCCTTGATCTGCCCTGTATGTTATACCACTCTGCTGGACTCCAGCCAAAACTGGTTCTTCAATCAGTCACTGCAGCAGAGTTTCAGAGAGGGTGTCAGTTCCTTCTCAGCTTCTCCACCCTTTTTCTTTTTCCTCATTAGTCAAAGTATCCACAGAGAAGGAAAGTACATATTTATTTCTAGATTCTGTCTGGTTTTTTGTTTTTGTTTTGTTTTGTTTTGTTTTGTTTTGTTTTGTTTTGGTGGGGGACAGGGAGAAGGGGAATCAAATTTAACAATCTAAAGGCAAAGAAGAGGTAAATTGAAGCAGTGTTATCTATAAAAAAAAGTATCCCAGCCCCTGGCAGAGAGTAGGGAGCTAAAAATGTTAGTTTCCACTGTTCTTGGAGGATGGTAAAGTGAGCGTGGTGGTGGTGATGGCTGGTGAACTACCGAGCAGTTTTCACGTTTTTAGAGAGCATGAGGAGCGCAACAGGGTCTTTAAGATAAGGAGCCAATTATTTTTCTTTAATCGGAGTTGTGAGAATGAAAAAGAAACAGGATGTTAGCATGAAAAAGTGTTTTGTAAACTGTAGTGCACTATATACAATGTATGGAGTTACTATTAAGTGTCATAGGAAACGTACAAAACAAATTCCCCCAGGGTTTGAAGGAGAGGAAGAGACCACGTCCCATTGTGGAAATCGGGAGGAAATGGCACATACCACTTCCTAAAGATGTACAAGATTTGTTTTCTACATCGTAGAGGAAGGACTGCGATCCCTGCTCGGACCACAAAGCAAGCTTGGTTGTGAGAATGGTTTAAAACTTTGTAGAGCACTATACAAATGCAAAGTGATGTTATTGTAGTGTATAACAATAAATACATAATATAATAAGCATATATAATAGGTATATATAATTGTACATTGTTATAATGGTGTGGCTATTGTGGGTGATGGAGATACTATTACCATTATTATTGACTCTGAAGATGTCAGCACTCAACAGGTGTAGCTGGCAGGGAAGGCATTTCAAGAACAGAATTGAGGCCTGGAGAGGTTTCCACCAACTTTCTTGGCTAACCGTGAGTTCCTCTATATAATATCTTTTTTTTTAATGTTTATTTATTTTTGAGAGAGAGAGAGAGAACGAGAGAGGAGCAGGGGCAGAGACGGGGGACAGAAGATCCAAAGCGGGCTCTGTGCTAACAGCAGACATCCGTACGCGGGGCTCCAGCTCACAAACTGTGAAATCATGACCTGAGCCAAAGTCGGGCACTTAACTGACTGAATCACCCAGGCACCCCGAAAACTCATTTAACTTATTTATTTTTTTAAGTAGGCTCCATGCCCAACGTGAGGCTTGAACTCATGACCTTGAGATCAACAGTTCCATGCTCTACCAATTGAGTGAGCCAGGTGCCCTGTGAAAACTCACTTTAGCCCTGGCTTGTTTTCCCTACATTCATTTTCTTTTTAATCCCTCCCTTGCTTTTAAAAAATCTTGTTGAATTATATATAGTTTTGTAAATCATCTTTAATCCTTTCTGGATGAAGTTAAGTTACTAAAAAAAATCATTTCTTATTTTTTAACATTTCTTATCAATTAACTTCTGGTGACAATTATTTGGAATGTCCCCTGGGGAAATTGGCATGGATGAGGCACATTGGGAAAGTAACATTACAGGAGTTACTTTCTGATACTACTGCTGATCTCCTAACTTTAAAAATTTGGTTAAAGTCATATATAATATTGTTATGAGTATAATGTGAATCTATTGGTAATGAAAATTTTTGCATTTGCAGTTAAACTTGGGTTTTTTTTCCAAAAGAATGTAAGCAAAGATACAAACTTAAAACTACCTAAATTTTTGTTCCTATGTGTTTTAAAATTTTTATTTAAGTTTAAATAAAAGAACTAAAATGTATAGCCTATGAGAACATTAGAAGATAAAGTCTGTTATCCAATTTAAAAAATCATGCATATAAAAATGCATGGAAATGGAGTGAAATCTGTTCTGTTACTAAAAGATATTTGTAATGCTCAGATTACAATGCTGTATCAGAAAAAAGAAAAGTATAGAAAAGTCTGTAGTCTTCCTATATTCAATCTCCCTTATAATTTTAAACATACATTTTCAAACATTTGAAAACAAGATACTCTTTAAGAATTTGAAAGTACTAAGGACATTTTCTTCCATTAAAAAATTCCTGTCTAAAGATTGCTTTCATGTCCAATTTACAAGACCCTCAACTAAGTCAATTTCCTTGGTGTATGTGTATACCCTTAATCTTTACCATCTTCACTTCCCTCCCCCCTCATTTAATTGACTAGGTGATCAAAGTCCTTCCTTCTTTGTTTCGAATAGACTTGACTATCTCTGAAAAGGTTAAAAAACCATTCTCTAAATGGCAATGCCTTTATACCTATAAAGACATAAACTTTAGAAGAGAATTCTGAAAGAGGAATTTGGAGATGTTCTAAATAGAGGCAATAGTATGAGAACAAAATGTTGCCTCTAGGCTGATTACAGGAGATGATGGGCACACGGTCAGGATGGACTCACTACAGGATTTTACTAAGACTTCTGGTGAACAAATGATTGTTGCTGTTAATTGATTTAGAACATAGAAAGACAAATACCCTCCAGTTGATTTTATGATTTAAATTTGGATTTATTTTGGATGATTTAAATATGATTTAAATTTAAATCTGATATCAACCAATAAACAAATGTCTGCTAATAATGCAGCCTAGAATAGAGATGATGAACTGGATGAACAACGATGCATGGGTAGTGAACTCATGTTGCTTCCTGGGGATCACTTCATTCTTTTCTATTCTCAATAATGCACCTAAATTTTTCCAGAGGTTTACATTAGACTTACTTGTCCTTTCTTTTCTGGCTCAAGTCATTTCTCTATTTAGAAATGCAAAACACGTACTTGTTTCTAATGTTTAGCACCTCTTCTCATTTCTATGATGTCCCAAAATGTCTCAGAGGATGACAGTGTCGGTGTTTCTTTTACATTATGGGATAGAATTTATCTGGGTCTAAAGATTTGAAGTCATGCAGAGTAGTTAAGGGCGCTCTTTCTTCCTCATATATCTTGAGCCATCGTTCTCTACTATTGTGCTTTGTCTGACCCTTTTGAGTTCCTATAATGCTTCCATTTGCACCAGAAGAAAATGGAAATCAGGTTGAAATTGAATGTAAAATGTCAGAACTAGAAAAGCTATTAGATCAAGTCCAGATAAAGGAACAAGTGCAGGATTGAATCTGGCTTGCTCCTTATGGAGATAAGTACATTGGGCTACATGAAAGCTATGCTAGTAAACACTTGTATCATGTGCTAATTCCCCTTGCTCTGAATCTATGCTTATGTGAAGCAGACTTTTGATAATAATTTGGTTTTCTGCGTATATCTGTCTATAAATGAAGAATATGCTAGTCCCTAGTTATAAGTTAACAAATGAGCTTTCAAAAACAAAAAATAAAAATAAATAAATAAATGGGCTTCCTGGTTTATACATCAAAGCTTGTTAGTAGGTGTCCACCTGAGAGAGAGGTAGAGAGAGAGAGAGAGAGAGAGAGAGAGAGAGAGAGAAATCCACTCTCACCATGCTGCTTGCTAAGTCAGGTTCCTGAGGTGTAGCTTCTATAACATGGAGATCACACCAGGGTATGGCCCCTTTGAGGCCTCTCTGGGCATCTGGCCACTCTTCACCATGAAGTACTTTGATTCCATCTTGCTGCTAGTTGTCCACAAACACCTGCTCTGTGAAGACAGTCCACCTCTTAGTTTTCAAGCCCAGAAATAAACATAGCTACTTTTCAAGAGACAGTTACTGACCACAATAGGTCTTTTTTTTTCCTAAGAGCAAAAGGTGCAATCCTCCCACCTGTTAAAACATCTTCTGAAATGCTCTATGGAACAAACTGTTGTTTTTCCTTTAGACATATGACACAAAAATCCATTTATGTAGCCATTGGGTGAAACATGCAATTGTATGGGCACCTTCAGGAATAAAGAAAGATTATAAAATATTCCCTTACAAACGTTATAGAGATCCTTCAAATGATTGTGTCTAATTTGAGAGTTTGATACATATTCCAAGGACTGAATTGTGGGCCTTTACAACAAGTAGGAAAAGGATCGAAAATGCCTAAAAGCTCTAACACCTGCTTTTAAAAAATGCTTGCAAAATATAATTACTGAAAAGTACTATTTGGAACTTTTTCAGGATTAAGGAAGCATCTGAAAATAAACTTGCTTAGCAATTTTGAGTTACTCTTCAACTAAAAAAAATCTGGTTAATGGACTTTAAAATGATTTTGTATTTCTGTTTAAAAAGTATGCAACTCTTATCTGGTTTGACAGCTTAAGTGCCAGGTCCCAGCCAGATAAAATCTGAAGTGATGAAGGCAGTGCTTCTTAAATAAGAGCAAATTGGAACTGCCATCCCAAATTACTATCATCTCTTCTGACAAGATTAGATATGCCCTAACTCCCATCTGATGAGGGAATCACCTCAAGCTTGGAAACAACCAGTTTGAATCACCCAAGTACAAGGTAAAGCCAGAAAACGATCCCAGAACTCTGTTCTTTGGCCAGCCCATTAAGTCGGAGAGTCTTATAGAGGTGAGGTAGTCAACACTTGGATACCTTTAAGAAGAGAGTATGGATCTAGTTTCTTCTGTCTCTTTAGGCTAGCTCAAAGTAACAAAACACCTGCCCTCACTGACCTCTCCAGTTTGAGTTATTGTTATGTTTCATACTTGCTCTTGCTTTATATTTCCTCTTTGTCTCATTGAGATACCTGACCTTGGATCTGCTTCTGGCCTTTTGGAATTGGTATTTGAACCTGGTCTCTGGTTTTTTTTTTTTGGTTTTTTTTTTTTTTTGTTTGTTTGTTTGTTTGTTTGTTTTTAGACCCTGGGTTTTCCCAACAGATTTCAATTTGTTTTATTTTGCTGGCTCTCTATGCTCTGAGCTGTTCTAGTCCTTGCCCTTCTGAAGCTAACTTCCAGCATAGTACACTTAGCTGGCTGGCTGTTCTCTGTGTCTGCAGGAGTCTATGTGAGTGTATGGGAGCCAGGGATAGAGTGTACATGCAATTTGGATAATCACTCACTGAAATGGGGGTGGGTATCTAAATAGAAACAAGAGGAGTTGGGAAGTAATGCATTTGCTACTCCTGATTAACCATCCTGAGGTTTGACGTAAATTCTTAATTAGGTGTTTACTTTTCTGCCAAGAATTTTATCTCAGCTCTCAGATTTTGCTGCCACCTGGTGCTAAAATGTTCCAGGTAGTGATGACTAAATAGTTTGACAGATGCCAGAAAGTATAACCTAGATTCAGAGATAACACAAATTAGGATATTGGATATTTAACATAATAAATAAAGATATAACATTAAAAAACATAACGATATAATAAGAAATGAATGTGGTATACCTGTTACAATAAATTTATAAGGAGCAATCATAGTAAAGTACTGTGCAGTTCTAAGATATCACCATCTCTTAGAAGTATGGTCCCCATTTGAGCTGTCATTCCTGAATACAACAGAAGGCACATTAACAACAGTTTCTCTTAGTTAATGCCCCCACCTCCCAACTGAAAACAGTTTGCTACCTACTCCTTGTGAGTTAATATTGGCTAATTCTGTCCAAAATTTCTTTTTTTCTTCCCTTTCTTTCTTCCTTTCTTTCTTCCTTTTTTCTTTTAAGATTTTAAAATAATCTCTACACCCAGCGTGGGGCTTGAACTCACAACTCTGCTATCAAGGGCTGCATGCTCTACTGACTGAGCCAGCCAGGCGCCCCACCCATGGTTTATTTCTACTTCACAGAAAACATTTTTTCCTTTTATGGCCTTCATCGGTCTGTTGTATCTTCCTGTTCTTCATCCCGCCACTATTCTCCATTTCTTCTCCAGACAGAGTATGTTTCTATTGCTCCTGACTTTTCCCAAATTATGTTTTGCCTGTATTCTTCCACTCACTCTGTTGGAAGGGATTTTTCCTTCCGGGTGATAACACATCATGCAGCCACCATTTCCTAATCTGACTCTTAAAGAAATTCTGTCCTATTGGACTCCCACATGGGGTAATACTTTTGTCATTTAGCTTTTGAGCCCCAGGTGTAGAGCAATGTAAAAAGAACTCCCCCAAACCCAGGCAAAAGAGCAGTTCAGTGCTGTCCATGTATGGCAGATTTTATTTTCCAAAGATGACCAAAAGAATAACTCTCATCCTACATGTTCTTCTCTACAATGTGACTTTGACACTCCTCCCATGGAGAAGTGAAATCTGTGTTCCCTTCACTAGAAACTGAGTGGGTTTGTGACTTTGGAAGAAGTGACACAATGTGACTTCTAAGATTAGATTGTAAGAAGTGATTAAGTTTCTGCCTGGCCCTCTTGGGATACTCACTTTTGGAACTCAGCCACTGAGGGGAGGGAGTGCAAACTATCTCATGCAGAGATACGACACAGGGAAGTTGCTTGTACTTTTTTCCAGCTGTCAGCCCTAGCGCGGTTGTAGCCCCATCGAGCATCCACTGTGAAGATACCTCTGGATGATTCCAAACTCCTAGATGAGGCCCCTAGACATCAGAGAGCAGAAACAAGCCATCGCTGCTAGGCTCTGTCCCAATTCCTGACCCACAGATAACATGAGTCTAATAAAATTGTTGTTTTCTGCTGCTAAGTTTGTGTGTCAGGTGGGGGGAGTCGTTGCACAGTAATGTGGACAGAAACAGTATCCTCTTCAGTGTGTCCCTTACAAATGGTGAGGAAGTCCCCCAGGGTGGGTGTAGAGCCCAATTCCACTCCATCTCTTACGTAAAGTTTCTTGTCATCCTGAGACGTCGCCCTTAGCCACAGCCGGAGCAGCCTTTACCTCTTCTGGTTTTGAAAGTCTCATTTCTGGTAGCCCAGAAGCCTCACCCTTAATGTCAGAGACAGTTTCTCTATTTCTTCCAGGAGATCTGGGACTTCATTGTAAATATTTCTGTCTCACTCATTTCTGGCTCGTTTCTCACATTGTCTATTCTTGGTTTCTCATTCCATCATTCTACCCCTGTAATCCACATTTTCTTGGGATGAGTAGTGGTGGGAATTTTACTCCTGAAGAGACTCCAACCTACTCATAGGAGTGTGGCCTCACCCGCTGGTTCCTACTAGGCAATTGTATCAGTGATGGCGCATTATCAGTATTTCCTTGATTATTCTAAAACTGATTGTGATATGGCTATATTCCAAGCATTGTGCTAAACTCTCCATACACTTCTTTCGGTGATCTCAACGACTTTATAGAGTAACAACTATCATCCCTCCCATTTTAAAATAAAGAAGGGGCGCCTGGGTGGCTCAGTCGGTTAAGCGGCCGACTTCGGCTCAGGTCATGATCTCGCGGTCTGTGAGTTCGAGCCCCGTGTCGGGCTCTGTGCTGACAGCTCAGAGCCTGGAGCCTGTTTCAGATTCTGTGTCTCCCTCTCTCTGACCCTCCCCCGTTCATGCTCTGTCTCTGTCTCAAGAATAAATAAACATTAAAAATAAAATAAAATAAAGAAAATGAAGAACAGAGAAGTTAGGTAATTTGCTCAGGGTAACACAGCCTATAAATGGTTGGGGGGAGGGGATCCAGATGAAGATGGTCTAACTCCAGAGCCCATGCTCTTAACTACATATCCATGCTTCAAACTGAGCCCAACTTGTTAAAAGACTATTCCAGGGTGAGGTGAAGATCTTGCTTACATGTCCCTCCTGCTTTTCTCTTCCTCGCAGCTTCCTATTTCTGCACATAAAGGCACATATATCTCTCCAAGAATAAGCAACTGCTTCTAGGTGAAGAACATCCAGTTTAATTCTATACAGAGAAAATAAACATTTCTCCCAAAGAAGCAACAAAGTCTGTGGATGCATAATTTTGGCTGCTAAAAGCTAGCCAGGACAATTTATATTATACCACAGTCACTCAGCTTTTTTGGCTAAAATATCTGGATTCAGGTTACATCACAGATCTTCCCAAGAACAGTAGGTGGAAGCTTGTTTTATAGTTGTGTAACTAAAGGGCCAATTCTCGGCCATATCCCCTGAAGCAAAGAATAATTTGCCTCAAAGTGTCTTTTTGCAGGGTGCAAACTGCTTACAGCAATTTAGTAACAGTGTTTTACATTGTTTTTTCACCAGTGTAACAGGAATGCAGCAGGCTTCCTGGGAGCAGTCACAGCTCCAGGCCTGCTATTGAGATGGCACTCAGCATTTTGACATATTTCCAGTATAGATCTACCTCTCTCATGCATGGATGAGAAATGGACATTTTGCTGACAATTCCGTGGGATTAAGGGAAGAGGTTTGGCACTGAAAAATCATATTGTAAGCCTTGATAAAATCCCCTTTCGGGGTACCTGGCTGGCGCAGTCAGAACAGCATGTGACTCTTGATCTCTGGGTTGTGAGTTTGAGCCCCGTGTTGGGTGTAGAGGTTATTTAATAATAAAATACTTTTTAAAAACCCTTTCATGATTTCTATTCTTTTCCCAATTTTCCATAGTGAATAGCAATTTTATTTACTCTTCAAAAATCTGCCCTCTCCCTCTAGAATTATTCTCCAAATTTATCAGTCTCTAATCCCAAACTGTCACCTCACCCCCAACTCATAGTTCTCTCTCCAGTTTGCATCCTTAGACCCACCTCAGCACTTGGAAAAGGAATCTCTTCTTTAAGAGAAGGAAGAGTGTGGTATACAAAAAAAAAAAAAATGTAATTTTTCAGTCACAAATAATTTTTTTTACAAATATCTCTATAAGAAGAGCTTCTGTGCATCAAGTTTTAGGTTGGTTTTAACATCTTTTTTTTTAAGTTATGAACTAAATCACACATGCAAAAGAATAAACATAATGTATGTATACACGCTAAAGAATACAAGATAATGACAATAACAAAACCCAGTGTGCTGGATTATGCTGGGTCAACCTGGTTAAACTGGAACTGTGTTCCTAGTACTCCCTTTACTCTGACTCATGGCTAGAGTTGGCTTAAAGAGGAACTTGAACAAATATGGAAGGTGGAAGCGGAGACGCAGCCATTATTCTCTGAAAGTCATTGTAGTCAGATGTGGTGATAGAGACACACAGGTTCCCAGCAAGTTCTAGCTTGCCCTTGAGCTCCTCCATTGTGCCAGTAGCTCTTCTAGCTAGCTGCTTGCTCTGCTACAGTTGCAGATGTGGTTTATTTGCTGAAGCAAAACAACAAACGCTTTGGCAGCTATGGATATGGCAAATGCTTTTTTCTAAATTCCCATTGGTAAAGACCACCAGAAGCAGTTGTCTGACTCAGCAGATCTTGAAGTGTCTAAACAGAGATGCATTGTAGAGCATTTGGCAAGCCTTTGTGTGTGAATCATAGCACAGATCTTTTGAGATTTTTGAGACAAAATTATGTCATCCTCTCCCAATTACTATATATATATATATATATATATATATATATATATTTTTTTTTTTTTTTTTTTTTTTTTTTTTTTTTTTTTTTTTTTTTTTTGAGAAACAACTTCTGGCTTATTACTGGGCCCCAGTGGAGTCTGAACACTTGACTATGGGACACCGAGTTACCGTGCAATCTGAGCTGCTTATCACAAAATGAGTGATGTCTGACCCAATAAGCATCACTTCATCCACAAGTGGGAATGATATGTAAGGGGTCAGGCTCAAGCAGGTCCTGAAGATATAAGAAATCGCATCAGTAAGTGGCACAGATTCCTGTGAAACCCACTTTTGCTACATTGCCTCTCCTCTCTCAGTCGGCATCTATGGCCTCATGGGGTGTTCTTTATGATCAGTTGATTGAGGATAGAAAATAATGCATTGGGTTTACAGATATTTCTACCAGAAATGCTGGCAGAAGTTGAAATTGAGCGACTACAGCATGACAGCCCCACTTAGGTGTGGCCATGGACAGTGTTGAAGAGATTCTCTCAGTGGGCAAAACTCCAAACAGTGTACCTGGTTGGCTAATTTGCCTGGAGGAGAAATGACCAGAGGTATGGATCTGCATTAATTCATGAACAATGGCTAATAGTTTGGTTGATCTGGTAATGGACTTGGGAGGAAGATGATTAAAGAATGAGAGGCAAAGAGTTTTGGAGAAGGGATATGAGGAAAGACCTCTTTGAATGAATACAGAATATGATATGTGTGTCCCAGGTGAATGCTCACCAAAGACCAATCTTACCAGAGAAGGATCTTAATAATCAGGTAGACAAGATGACCTGTTTTATGGATATCAGTACGTATCTTTCCCCAGACATTTCTGTCTTTGCCCAGTGCACTCACAAATAAAATGGCCATGGCTGCAGGGATAGAGGTCATCCAGCAACATGGACTTTCTCTTACCAAAGCCAGTATGATTATTTCCATTTCTGTGTCACCAACTGCCAACAACAAAGACCAATACCGCCTGGAGATATGGCACTATTTCTCAGGTCACCTGACATCAGGTTGATTATATTGGACCATTTCCACCATAGAAGAGAAATGCATTGTTCTTACTAGAATAGATACTCATTTCAGATATGGATTTGCCTTCCCTTCCTGCAGCGTTTCTTCCAAAACCATTCAACCATGCACTTACAGAATTCTTTATTTGTCATCATGGTATCCCATCAGCCTTGCTTCTGACCAAGGAACTCATTTTACAGAACGTGAGTGCAGTAATAGTCTTCCTATCATTTAGAAGCAACTGACCTGATTGAATTATGTAATAGCTTTTTGAAGACTCAGTTTAGTGCCAGATGGGTGGCAAAACTTTGCTCTTCAGGATAGATGAAGTGGACTTTGTGTGCCCTTTTATTAAGAGAAGGTTAACAAGTTTTCAGTTGTACGAAGGGTAATTTAGTCATGTTATACAAAAATACGGTCTTGAAGTTTTTATTTGGAAATTAAATACAGTTAAAGAAGTGTGTGGACCGAGTTGACAAGGGGGGACTGTGCTGGATTGTGATATGCCAACTTGGATAAACTGAGAACTGCATTTCCTAGAATTTCATTTTTTATATGATTCTGAGTTAGATTTGGCTAAGAGAGGAACCTGTGCTATGTTTCCAAGGCGGAAGTGAAGCAGTGACCAATACTCTCTGAGGCTTATTGTGTTCAGGGGTAGCGATGGACAGATACAGAGGTGCTTAGTGGGCCCATCTTGTTCTTTCCAATTGGCATTTAAACATGTCTTTCCCATCTTTAAAAATCTTTACTTTGACCTCATGTCCCCTCCCGCACTACCCTCTCTTCTTTATTCCTGGCTGTACCCATTTTCACCTTTTGCCTCAATTATCTGCTAGTGGTCTGTCACATCCTTCTGCCTAAAACTGCTTTCACTGTTCTCCTTATACCCATTCTTATGGGATTTCTATTATCGTTATATGCTGATGATGCTCAAGAGTATACCTATCCAGATGCTTCCTCCAAATTTCATATCTGCGTGTCCAGTGGTCTACCCAATACCACACCTGGATGATAGATAGGTACCTACAAGTCAGCATGTTCATAACTAAACTCATCACACTTCCCCTCAAAACTATACCTCCTTCATACCTCAGTGAAAAGTACCATCGTCCACTCAGGTGTCCAAGCCAGAAACCTGGTTTCAAAGCTTCCCACTTCTCTGCCTCCTACTGCCACTCTCCTTGTTTGGGTTTCCTTTATCATTTGTCTGGATTACTACAGTAGTTATCCTTATTGAAGTCGTGAAGATCTAATTACACAACTAGAATGTACCGTACACATGCTAGGGTTTATCCTCAGTGTAGATCTGTATTAACCCTGAAAATGTGGGGCAATAAATCCACTTATTATTGGTTTCAGTCAGTAGTGGGCTAAGGTGAACAAAAGGAAAACACACTTACACAACAGTGGACATTTTCAGTGTGTTAGATGTGGTGAAAATGCTGTTCATTCCACAAATATTTATTAACTTGCTACCATAGTTAGGAACTGTATCTTCAGGAGAAGTTTCCAAGGTGTTGATTCATTGTGTACTTTTCCTAGGTCCTGTACTATGTGACTTGCAGGGGATACAAAGATGAAAAAGTCATGGTCCTTATTCTTTTTCTTTTTAATATTTTTAATGTTTATTATTTTTGAGAGAGAGAGAGAGTGCGAGTGGGCAAGGGGCAGAGAGAGACAGAGATACAGAATCCAAAGCAGGCTCTGTTGGCACAGAGCCCGATGTGGGGCTCGAACCCACGAACTATGAGATCCTGACCTGAGCCCAAGTTGGGCACTTAACCGACTGAGCCACCCAGGTCTCCCAGTCATGGTCCCTATTCTTAAGGGACTCTCAACTTCCTCCAGTTACTACTGATGTCAAATGATATCTCAAATGGCCCCATCCACTGCTGAGTTCCTCCCACAGAGAGTGTTGCAATAATTTTCCTTCCAGGGCCTGTTATTGTTCAGAGAATAAATTAAGTCCAGAGGAAAATAAAAAGTCAATCTAGAGACATACATAGACTGTTGTCTAGATGCAAGGACTCTTTTCTGGTGACACACAGGGAACACCTCCTTGGGACCTGAATTAAATTGTGAGTAATCTCAGTAATGAATTCAGCCTTGTGCTCAGCCCATTCCCAGAACCTCTGGCTTAATTATGAGAAGAAAACCTATTTATTGTAGGACATCACCACTTTGGGATAAATTCCTGGAAGTCATCAGAAAAGCAAGGGGAAGCTCTTTCTCAGAGTCTCTTCTCTGGATTTCTCAGAAAGAAATGTTTCATGTTTGGCTTGTCAAGTGCTTTTAATTTCAGTCCATGGATTTGCCCCCTTACTTAACTCTCTTTGAACTTAGGTCTGCCTGTCCATTCTGAGGCCTGGATCTCCCGTGGAAGAGTAAGTCAAGCTTTCTCAGTGTCTTCATCGGATATCATCTTTCCCTGAGTCTGTTCTTCATATTATTAGCTACAAGATAATAATAATAATAATAATAATAATAATAATACTTTTACAGTATTTTACCTTTTACAAAACTTTTGATGTGTTTTCGTTCCTTTAATCCTAGTAGCAACCCAGAGAGGCAGAGCTGTAAGGAACCTGAGGCTAAAAGTCACTTTTTAAAGATCACACATCTGTTAGATGACAGCCCTCACAAGGAATCCAGATATTCTAACTCACATCTTCTTTCCACCCTCTACATCCATCCAGTGGCTGAAGTAGTTTCCACCTATGCTCCATTTCAAGATGATTCTTAAGTTTTAATAAAAATACATTGATATTGGGAGCCAAGAAACACTGATGTCTCTCTTGGGGGATGAACTTTGTTATGGGGATGAATCCAAACCCCCTCGGCCCCCAAGCCAGGTCTCAGTAGGGACCTACTCAGAGCAAGGAAATGCAGGACAAAGTCTCCTGAGGCAGTAGTTTTCAACCTTGGCTACACATAGTAAACACCTGGGGAACTTTAAAAAATACTGAAACCTGGGTTTTAGCCCCAGAGACTTTTATTTAATTGGTCTTGGGAGCAGCGTGGTAACTGAGATGTTTTAAAAACTCCCCGGTGAAACAAATTTGCAGCCAAGATTGAGAACTATTGCCTGAGAGCTTCCACAGATTTACCTGTTCCTGGTAGGATTTGTGGATGCATTCTCTCCTCTCTCCTTTCTAAATGTTTGTTATACCAATCATATATAGTCATTGGATCAAATCGAGAAACTATGGACTAATCTTTAGATTAATATCATAGTTATTCCAAAGAGCATAAATACTGTTAACAATTTGATGTGTATCTTTCCAGACTTTTGTCTATGTAGAGACACATAAATAAGCCTCACTCTCTTTTAAAATCAAAATGACATACATACATATTGCTGTTTTTGCAATTTTTCCCATATCAATAAGTTCAAATCTATTCCATTTCCATAGGTTTGATAGCATTCTATTGTTTGGAAGTACCTCATTTAGTCTTTAATAACAAGAAGAAATTTTCTTTTTATTTTCATATCCCCTTCCTTTCAGACAATGTGACACTTGAAATCCTAGAATATCATTAAGAATGATCAAATTTTGTTGTTTCTTTTGGCTTCTGAGTCAATTGCAATTTATCTGGAAGAATTACAATTAATCAAATAGTAAGCCAATGTGGAAAAGTTTTTTTGGAGGGAAGTTGGGCAATGATTATTAACATGTAAGCCCCAATAATATTAAAGAGTGAAAGAAACTCTGAGCTCTACAACCCCAAAGTTCTACCATGTCTTCAGTTTGGGGTCTTTTCTCATATTGTTAAAGCCTAGCCACCTACCTGGGTAAGCTCAATGAGGAGTCTATGAAATAATGCTAAAAATAATTACAACTAGCATTTGCGTAGCACTTTAGAGTGGCTAATTCTAACATAAAAATAAGAACTAATTACCATTTGTTAAAAATCCTTATTGATAATCAATGTGCCAGGCACTGAACTTGGCACTTACTATATATTGCTATTTTATATTTCTTATAAAGTCTATATAGTGGCATCAGCATCATCTCCATTTTACAGATGAGACACCTAAGTCTCAATAGACTGCCTGAGTTCACATTTTACTTATTTATTTTTTAATGTTTTATTTATTTTTGAGAGAGAGACAGAGACAGAGACAGAGTATGAGCAGGGGAGGGGCAGAGAGAGAGGGAGACAGAATCCATAAAACAGGCTCCAGGCTCTGAGCTGTCAGCACAGAGCCTGATGCAGGGCTCGAACCCATGAACCACGAGATCATGACCTGAGCCGAAGTCAGTTGCTTAACCAATTGAGCCACCCAGTTTTTAAAACTTCATTGTATCTGAGATATCATCTCATGCCAGTCAGAATGGCTAAATTAACAACACAGGAAACAACAGATGTTGGCAAGGATGTGGAGAAAGGAAAACCGTCTTACACTGTTGGTGAGAATGCAAACTGGTGCAGCCACTTCGGAGAACAGTATGGAGGTTCCTCAAAAAGTTAAAAACAGAACTACCCTATGATGCAGCAATTACAAATAGATATTTACCCAAAGGATACCAAAATATTAATTCAAAGGGATACATGCACCCCGATGTTTACAGCAGCATTATCAACAATAGCCAAAATATGGAAATAGCCCATGTCCATTGACTGATTTTATATATATATATATATATATATATGAAAAAAAAATAATCATATCATGATTTTACCCAGCATTGTATCTCAGAGCCTAGCTCAGTGCTTGCACTATGCCTAGCAGAGAGCAGGCACTCAGTACATAGTTGACAGATAAAGGAATATTAAATCACATGCTATTTCACTAACTCATACTGCCTCTGGCTGATGCAGAAATGCTCTCTGTAGAGGAGATTTTCTTTCTTTTTCTTCCAAGTTGTTATTTAAATTCCAGTTAAGGTTAAAATACATTGTAATATTAGTTTCAGGTGTAGAATTTAGTGATTCATCTCCTACATACAACACCCAGTGCTCATCACGAGTGCCCTCCTTAATACCCATCACCCATTTAACCCATCCCCCTGCCTACCTCCCCTCCAGTAACCCTCAGTTGGTTCTCTATAGTTAAGAGTCTCTTATGGTTTGCCTTTCTTCCACTACCCCCCATGTTCATCTGTTTTGTTCCTTAAATTCCATATATGAGTGAAATCACAGGGTATTTGTTTTTCTCTGACTTATTTCATTTAGCATAATACTCTCTAGCTCCACCTGTGTCATTGCAAATGGCAAGATTTCATTATTTTGATGGCTGAGTAATATTCCATTATATATATATACATATATATATATATATATATATATATATATATCCATATATATCCATTCATCAATTTGGGTTCTTTCCATACTTTGGCTATTGTTGATAATGCTGCTATAAACATTGGGTGTATGTATCTCTTTGAATCTGTATTGTATCCTTTGAGTAAACAGGGGATTCTTTTCCTGGGCTTTCATTCTCTAGGAACGATTCCTCACATAGTAGTGATTTGGTGAATCATGGAAATGTACTCGCATTCTTGTCATTCTCTAGGGCAATTGTCCCCAAAATGTGGTCCCTAGACCAAGAGCATTGGTGTCACTCATGAGCTTGTTAGAAATGCAAACTCACAGACCCTCACTCCAGACTGCTGAAACAGA
The DNA here is from genome assembly GCF_022837055.1 of Prionailurus viverrinus. NCBI lineage: Eukaryota > Metazoa > Chordata > Mammalia > Carnivora > Felidae > Prionailurus > Prionailurus viverrinus. The sequence goes on from NC_062573.1 coordinate 25,823,452, forward strand.
ATTTCTGGGCATGAGTTTCAGGAAACTGTGTTTAATAAGATTTCCAGATGATTCCAGTGAGCGCTAAAGATGAACATTAAATTTTGAGAACCTCGGGGAGTAAATGAATGCCTTCCTGTTTTGAGACTCACAATAATAGTTTAGCCTGGATGAATGCATGGCATGAAGAGCCATTTACAGAGATTGGGAAGACAGGAGGGGCAAATTTGGTTGGAAATCATGAATTTGGGTTTATTAAATTTGAAGTACCTATGGGATATCCAAGTGAGGGTATCAGGAGGCATCTGGAGCCTCTAGGTCTGGAGCTCAGGGGAAAGGACTGAGTTAGACATGTAGATTTGGGAGTGGTAATTGAGGTAAGAATAGGACTGCTCAAGATAGTGGGAAGCATTAAAGAAGTGGGGGCATTGACATACCCTAAGGAATAGAATTATTTAAGAAGAGTAGGGGAGAGATGCTCAGAGAAAGAAGAATCTGGGGACAGCCATTCTTTTTTGTAAGTGACTTGCATTGGAATGTGTGTCTCATCTTCCCTTCTGAATTATAAGCTCTTTAAAAGCAGGGACTGTGTAAACTTGAATAGGTCCCTCAAACAAAAGTACATTGCTGCACAGGCTGTGAATAATCAGTAAATTCCTACCAGGATTCTGCTTTGCAGTAATCCAATGTGATCAGAGTCACTGGCAAGATGTTTCCCCCCAAAACACTTATATAATTCCCCAATGGACAGTGTGGCAGATTAAAAATAAGTGAATAAATAAATGGCATCTTGTGTAATCCACTGATATCTATGCTAATCACATTAATCAGAGTGAATTAATTACACCTGAAAACAGATGCAAAGTTAAATTCCTTAGAAAATCAATTCATTAAACTCATATTGGAATGCACAGTCAACAACCCCCATGTTTAGAAACTCTTCAGCATGATTTGTGGCAACTTCTGATTTAGTAACAAAACTGCTTAAAACATTTTTAAAGGCAATTACAATTACTGTCTGGTATTTGATGGAAAGAAATCTAGTCAGCATTGTCCCTCGTGTGTCAACTGTCACAATTTTCTAAAAATTTTGGGGCAAAAAATAGGCAGGCTCTACTATTTGCTAGCCTCGATTAGGGTTAATTCAATGTGTGTCTGCAAATAATAGTGTTTAATGTAATCTCTCTAATTACAGATAAAACGCATTTTCAGTCATGCTCATCACTGACAGTATTTTGGGATAAGTTAAACTGACAGCTGCTTTCTAAAGGAAAGGAAAAAACAAACCTTCCTAGGGATTGTGTTGATTTTCTCTCTCTCTCTCTTATTACATTGAAGTTCAGAAAAATATGAAACTAGACCTTTGGCTCTAGTTCCAAACTAACTTTGGAATGACATATGGAATTTGGGAATTTTATCTGTTTTCCATCTCTCACCCCCATCAATGAATATCCAACTTGAATTCACTCAACAAGCATTTTCTAAGGGTTTCTAGGGAACCAGACATTGTGCTAGGCACTAAGGAGGTCAAGAAGGAATGATTCTACCAAAACTGCCCTACACAATTGGCTCCATGAACCAAGTCAAACTTCTTACTATACCAGACATGACAATCACAGTGTTATGATATTCACAGCCCCTTCAGAGTGAGATATTCAAGTCACAGTATTTTCTGAAGGTTCAATGTCTGTTCTTCAATGATAGCTGATTAGACCAGAGATGACACAAGGGCACCTAATCCACAGATTGTTCAGGGACCTACATTTGGCCTAGAAAGAAAAGTTGAGCTAAACCTATTAGATTTTCTCTTTCAGGAATAGGAATTGGAAAATGCTGAATAAGGCAGTTAGTGGTAAAAGTGAAATTAGAAGATGGTAGGAGAGAAAGCACAAGAAAGAAAGAAGACCATGAAGGGGGCAGCAGCATTAGGTCTATAAGGTTATGAGGAACTACAAACACAGGACCTAGTTCAAAGCTGAATGAATCAATGAAATAATAAATAAATAATTGTGGCCTAAGATGTCTTTGGCTTATTTGGTAGCCTCAAAACATGAATGATTCACAATGAATCACTATCCTTAATACTCCTGACTTTTCTTTTAAACTTATGCTGCAGATGGACTATGTTTCTTGTATCTTATGCGTCTTAGAGATATAGTTCAACTTTGAGTAATGGAAAAACTAAAAAAAAAAAAAAAGGAGTGGTTTAAACAAGGCATTTATTTCTCTTTTATGGAAAGTTTGGATAGAAGCAATCCAGGGCTGATAGGGTAGCTCTTCTCCAAAAACCCCTCCGAGACTCTGATTTCTTCCAACTTACTTTTCTACAATCCCTAGGAAGTACCCTTATCTACATAGTCTAAGATAACATCCACGTTCCAGATGGAAGGTGCAGAGAGGAATAAACAAGGGGCAAAAGACACCAACTATTGCTTAAGGTAGGTTTCTAGAAACTGGGAATATCCTATACATGTGACGTAAGGAAAACATCTAAGTTCCACTTCTAGAGCAACACCAGAACTAGGGACGACACCAGAAGTACAGCAAGATAGTACATTAACAGAGCTAAACAAACAGCAGTGGGACCCCAAAGCTAGTGCTAATGTGAAAACTGGCAGAATTTACATGTATCTTGAGGAAGTCTTTGGATTTTTCTATTTGTGGAAGAAGGAGATCAAAACAATCTTTTCTAGATCCTGAGTGGAGGAGGCCCCAGCTAACATGTGGGTTACAATACACATCAGATATATTCCAAGACCAGTAGTATGTATAAGCCATCCTAAAATATCACCTATCATGATATTATTCTTGATTCTTATCCACCTTGAAATTTCCATCCATAAGGCCACTTTCTGGGGCCAGACAATAATAAGGTAGTCTCTAGAAGGCCGCTGTCAAATGCCATCTGGAAGCAGAGAGTGACATACAGGAGATAGTAACCAGATGGACACTTTCACGTATGTCCATTGACTTATGTCCACTTAAGTGGGCCAAGACCATGCCTGACTGCAAGGAAGTCTGAGAAATGTGTTTATCCTGAGCAACCATGTGCCTGGTTAAATATTCTATTTCTATGTAGAAAGGTTTGGCAGCTTCTTATAAACTTAAACCTACCCAGCAATTCCACTCCTAGGTTTTTACTCTAGAGAAATAAAACATGTTCACACAAAGACCTATAGATAAATGCGTATGGCAACTCTATTCATAATTGTATAAAGTACAACAAGATGCCATTTTATAGCCACTGGATTAGCTAAAACAAAACATTCTGATGAATCCAAGTGGTGGGGAAGATCTAAAACAATAGGAATTCTCCTACCTTGTTGTTCAGAGTATAAACCGGTGCAAATACTTTGGAAGAAAATTGGTATATCTAGCAAAGGAGAAGATTTGTATACCCCATAGCAGTTCTATTTTTTGGTAAGCCTAAGGCAGTGACTCAAACTTTAGTATACATCATGATTACCTGGAGGTCTTGTTAAAACACAGATTGCTAAACCCCACCCCTAGAGTTTCTGATTAAGTAGGTTTGGGGTGGGGGCTGAAAATTTGCATTTTTAGCAAGTTCCCAGGTGATGCTGATGCTTTTGGTCCCGGGACTACACTTTGAAAACCACTAATCTAGAGAGATGTTTGCCTATGTTTATCAGGAGATGTATACAAAAGTGTTCATAATATTATAGCTTGTAATAGCAAGAACATGGAAACAACTTAAATATCCATTGACAGGAAAATTAATTAAGAAATTATAATGTAGGGGTGCCAGGGTGGCTCAGTCGGTTGGGTGGCCAACTTCAGCTCAGGTCATGATCTCACAGTTTGTGAATTCGAGCCCTGCATCAGGCTCTGTGCTGACAGCTCAGAGCCTGGAGCCTGCTTCGGATTCTGTGTCTCCCTCTCTCTCTGCACCTCCCCCCCAAATAAAATAAACATTGAAAAAAAGAACTTATAATGTATTAAAAGAAGTACTATTGAGCAGTGAAAAGTAATACATTAGAGCTCTATAACATCGTAGATAAATCTCAGATATAATTTTGAGCAAAGAAATAAGTTGCAGAAGAACATATACCTTATGATACCGCTGATATAAAAATTTAAAAATGTAACTCTAAACAATAAGTTGTTTAGGAATGTACACATATCAATGCTAAACCAAAATTCAGGCTAGTGGGGAAAAGAGAGAATACAGCTGGGAAGCACAGGGACTCCAACAGTTCTTGTGTTGGATGGTACGTTCATAGATGTTTGGTTTAGTATTGTTTTATATGTTTAAATCATTTTATGCTTTATAATACTAAGTGAGATAAGTCAGTCAGAGGGAGACAAATACCATATGATCTCATTCACATGTGGAATTTAAGAAACAAAACAAACAAACATAGTGGGGGGAAAAGGAAAGAGAGAGAGAGAGACAAGTCAAGCAATAGACTCTTGACAATGGAGAACAAAAAGCTGCTGGTTACCAGAGGGGAGGGTGGGGTGGGGGTGGGAGAAATAAGGAATGGAGATTAAAGAAAACACTTAGCATGTTGGAAAAAAAAAAAAAGAAACAAAATGATAAAAAATAAAAGAGACAATAAAATATAAAATAAAATAAAATAAAGGCTTTAAAAATCATTTTATCGGGATGCGTGGATGCATCAGTGGGTTAAGCGACTGGCTCTTGGTTTCAGCTCAGGTAATGATCTCATGGTTAGTGAGTTTGAGCACTGTGTTGGGCTCTGTGCTCACAGTGCAGAGCCTGCTTGGAATTCTCTCTCTCTCCCTCTGTCTCTGCCCCTACCTTGCTCATGAGTGCACACACACACATGCTCTCTCTCAAAATAAATAAACTTAAAAAAAGCATTTCATCATAATTTTTTGCTTTTAGATCACTTCTATTTTTTTTGTATATATAAATATTTTCCTTCTTTTTTTTAAATTTTTTTCTAAATTAAAAAAATTTTTAAATCACATTTGTTTATTTTTGAGAGACAGAGTGAGACAGAGCGCGAGCAGGGAGGGGCAGAGAGAGAGGGAGACACAGAATCCAAAGCAGGCTCCAGGCTCTGAGCTGTCAGCACAGAGCCCGACGTGGGGCTCAAACCCACAAACGGTGAGAGCTGAAGTCGGACACTTAACCGACTGAACCACCCAGGAGCCCCACTTTGTTCTTTTTAATCATATTTTTCTAATTTTATATTATTTTAATTTCCCATAGAATCTTGGTAATGTAAAAAGCAAAAATACAAATGTAAAGGATGTATTCTTTAGTTTTTAAAATTAAAAAAATCCCCTAAAGATATATAAATGTCCAGTGAAACACATGCAAGTAGCTTTGTTAGGTAGTATACTTACATGTGTGTTTTTTCTATATACTTAAAAACATCTTTGTAAACTTCTGAACAATTGATTAGAAACTGGCAGGAAAAAATGAGATAGTGAGGGGGAAGAAATTAGGACTTTAGGTATAAAAGGTGGAAAGTGTGTTATAATTTTATTTATTTTTATTTTTAAATATTTATTTATTTTTGAGAGAGAGAGAGGGAGGGGCAGAGAGAGAAGGAGAGAGAAAATCCCAAGCAGACTCCTCACTATCAGTGCAGAGCCCAACGCGGGGCTCAAACTCATGAACAGTGAGACCATAACCTGAGCAGAAATCAAGAGTCAGATGCCTAACCAATTGAGCCACCCAAGCGCCCCCTTTTTCTTAAAAATTTTTTTTTAATTTTTTAATTTTATTTTTAAATGTTTATTTATTTATTGTTGAGAGAGAGAGATGACAGAGACAGAGGGGGAGAGAGAGAGAGAAGGTGGGACGTGTGTTAGAAGACACATAAATTCAACGGGCAAATGTACTCCAGGCTTCAGGGAAGAGAACAAGTCTGAGATGCTTAAGGAAAGTCTGGTTCTCTGCAATGCTCCAACATCTCTCTCTCTCTGCAGGGACAAAGGAAGTAGATTCTGCATGTGATGAGGCTGGTCTTTGTGGGTTTAGTGAATGTGGCCAGAAAGAAACAGAGGGGTGGTTGTAGACTCCAAAGGAGGACAACTTTGAAGCTGTTGACTATAGAGCCTTAGTGGAAGTTTTATTTATTTATTTTTAATTAAAAAAGGTTTTTTTTTTAATGTTTATTTTTGAGAGAGAGAGAGAGAGAGAGAGAGAGAGAATGCACAGGGAAGGAGCAGAGAGAGGGAGACAGAGGATCTGAAGTGGGCTCCACGCTGACAGCAGAGAGCCTGATGTGGGGCTCGAGCTCATGAAGCACAAGATCATGACCTGACCTGAAGTAGGGTGCTTAACCAGCTGAGCCCCTGAGTGGAAGTTTTAAATTACCCAGAAATTGGGAGTTTGGCAGGAGGCAGGAAAGAGTTGTGAGGGTTCAGTAATTGAAGTCTGCTCTCAGGGTAGACAGCATTTGTGTCGAGAGAGGGAAGCACCAGAAATGATCCTAGAAGCGGAGCAGAGCTTCATTATTAGAAGACTCTTCAGGTATAAGGCTCGTGAGGGACAAGGTTAGAGACCTGGAGACAAAACGGTGGGGGCCTTGAGTCCTGAGGGATTAGTAGGACAGGTAGTAAGGTTGACCAGAAGGGAAATGAGGTTGAGTCTGTGTATGGGATAGTAGCTCTGGTGCCTGTGTAGAATTCCTCATCACTTGCTGGTGAGCAGGGAACTGAGGGTAAATGATCTCTGTACTGCCGAGAGGAGCAGGAGTCTGAAGACTAAGCTGCAGGAAGGCAGCCAGGAGTCACAGAGCCATATTGAAATGTATTTCAATCTAATAGGACCTTGGTAAGGGACTTAACCCTTCCCAGCTCTTTCCCCATTTTCAGACTGGCGTAACAGTCTGACAATGAGATCACATATGAAAGTATTTACCAGAGTGTCTGGCACACACAATAGATGCCTAATAAATATTAGATCTCTCTTCTCTTCCCCTCAAATCAAATGCCCTTAGAGGCCCAGCTTGAGAGACGGCCAGCATCACAGCAGGTAATCAGAGAAGGGGCCATTGATCCTTGGGGTCACCGATGGAACAATGAGATGGGCAGAGACAAAGAAAAAATAACACAAGAATGACACTGCACTTGCAACACTATCAAAACAGAACACACAAACAAAAGATATTATCTGTGTTAGCGTCACAGTGCAACTCAGAGACAGCCCCAAGGAAGAATTTTCTGAAAGATTTTTTGAAGAATTTTGTTCATGGTGAAGGGTGTCAGATAATAGAAGGTGCAAAAACCCTCTTTGAAATTTGATGGGATTTTCAACCCCTTGGGCAAAGTATGGAATTTTTCAAAGAAAAAGTATTTGGACAAGATGACGGACCATTTAATGTTCTTAGATTTTAGTCCTTTCCATTTCAAGCCTGGTCTTAGAGCAAAGGTTTACAAACAGCTTGCTCATGAAATGACCTCAGGTGCCTTCTGAGAGAGAAATGGGGAAGGCCTGAAATCAGTGCCTGAGGCAAAAAAAAAAAAAAAATCACTTATAATCAAGATTATCCTTGCAAAGCACTTATATTGTACTAAGCTCAACCATCAACAGTTAGCCAAGAGAATTGAAAGCAGGTCCCGAAAAGTTATTTTTACACCATGTTCCTAGCAGTGTTATTCACAATAGCCAAAAGGAGGAAGCAACCCAAAAGTCCATGGACACATGGATGGATAAACAAAATGTGGTATGTACATACAATGCTATATTACTCAGCCTTAAAAAGGAAGAAAATTCTGACATATACTGTAATATGGATGAACCTTGAGGACATTAGACTAAGTGAAATAAACCAGACACAAAAGGACAAATACTGTATGATTTCACTCACATGCGGTTCCTATAGTAGTCAAATTCATAGAGACAGAAAGAATGGTGGTTACCAGGGCTGCAGAAGGAGTGAATGGGGAGCTGTTGTTTAAGGGGTATAGAGTTTCAGTTTTGTAAGATGAAAAGAGCTCTGGAGATTGGTTAAATAACAGTGTGAATATCCTTAACATCCCTGAACTGTGCACTTTAAAATGGTTAAGAATGTAAGTTTTATGTGTATTTCACCCCAGTTAAGAAAAGTCCGCAATTAGTTTCTTGTGTTGTCTTTGTGTATTTAACTTGTGGAAATTTCAACTACAAGCCCATCCACCTTATTTAGCCCTGGATTTCCCACCTCCCTTCCCATTCAAACCAGACTTTTGCCTCTGGAGTCCCCAGAGAAGAAGATGAACTCTCTCTTTTTCCCCTGTGGCTGAGCACCTATATTTAAAGTCATATGCAAGATGGAGCTCTACCAACTCTCTCATTCTTTTCTTAGTAATCATACTGCATAGTTGAAGAAATGAAGGTACTGAAGGTACTTCTTAGAAGCAGGAAGAAGGGTTTGGCCCTGGGCTAAACATGGCACTTAGATGTCACGGAAAATACTCTGTGCATGAACTGATTTAGTAGACTGGGAGAGCTCTATATTTCTTTTTTTGAGCCATCAATGCCCACAAAAAATATATATTTGCACTAACTCAGAATATATGATGTTTGGGGCAGAGATGAATGAAAGTTGCATTGGAATTGCCCACAGTGAGGGGTTTCTAGGCAATATAGCAGTAATGACGTCAGCAAAAAGGCAGAGAGTTCTGATCAATCCTGGAGAACTCTAATCCTGATTGTTATAAATTCTGGTTCACAATTAATATCCATCATCTTGATAGAGAAATAAATCCTTTATACCCCTAAAGAATACTTTTAGGCAATAAATTATTAGCTCCATTTAATATACACACAGTTATATATAGTTGAAAGAAAATAGCTTCAGACATTGTGCATGTTTGTATCTCCTCAAAGCACACAGCAGTGCTTTGCCCACAGGAAGCAGTCAATAAATGGTTATTGAATTCAGAATGTCCTTCCCAATCAGTGAGGTTTAATATATTTCCAATTCAGAATGCCTATTAATTTTTCAGCATTAGTAAGCCTTTTAAAAAAATCTATTTTGGGATGTGTTTAAGAGTTCACAGCAAATACTATTCTAAAGATGATTAAGAGAATACTGTTCAATGAAGCATGCTTATTCAACACACCGGTAGCCATTGATAAAATGTAGTTTAATCATTTAAATTTACATTGTTAATGTACAAGAGCATTTCTTTCAAACCACAGGTTAACACACACTAAAGAGCAATGCTGTTAGAAGAGCAGAGAAACTTTGGAAAACTCTGCTGTCTGAAATGAAAGGCAAGGCACTCTCCATTAACAGCTGGTGGATTCCTGATTTCTGCCCACAGAAGGCGTGTTCACACTGAGAGAGCTCTCCCACAAGGAAGAATCACCTGCTTTAATTCTTGCTGTCCTCTTCTGAGCTAGTTTGGTCATCCACTCTGTATAAACTTGTGTGTCAACATCAAGACAAAAAAAGGGAGTTGAATTGATGGATTATGTGGGAAGCTCTCATAGTTATTACAACTATGGAAGACGGAAGAACACTGGCTATAACCATTATTTTCAGCACTAGCATCTAGACCTATAACTAAAAACCTTCATTCATTTCAACCAATCAATATTACGGCTAAAAAGTCTTTTCCTTAAATCTGATGGGTGTAAAAATAAAAAGTAACAGCATTTCTCCAGGGCTCTGGTTTTTCTGTTTGTTTTGTTTTTCTCTTATGGATATGACAAAAAACAAGGATTAACTTTCCAATACCAATGGTGCACAAAAGGGTTATGTATGCACAGCATTTCTAATTTATTCAAATTCAATTTGAATTTGATCTGAAGCTACCTAGTATGAAATGTTAGCTTTCCTGATATTTAATAATGTTTATTATGTTTGCATATAAGCTCAAAAAATTAATGCAAAAGTACTACTTTCCTCATGGTCATCAGGTAAAATGTAAATGGTCGTGGTTATTTTTAAAAGCCTATTTTCCTATAGATGTAGTAAGTTGAGTAAAAACACTATGGAAAAGAGAACCAGGTCCTAGTCTTGGTTCTGGTCCAACCAGCCTGTTGGATCTTGGGTAATCTTTACTCTTCGCTGGGCCCCTGTTTTCTCCTGTATGAGTTTCAGAGGGGTGGGGGACCAGTCAACAAGTCAGGCCCCTGCCAAGTCTAACATTCCAAGATCCTAACATTGCAGACCCCATCACCTGGATATAAAAATAATAATCTTTTATAAAAGCTCACACAAACGTAATACATGATCAAATATCAGAATGACTGTTGGAAAAAAAAAAAAAACCATATATGCTTTGCTATCTGGGTTATCCTTTGCAGCAATTAGGCAATTCATTTGGCATTTGTTTGATTGTATAATTTAATGACAATATAAACAGCATAGTTCTGTTCTTCTTTAAAAAGACTAAAGCAAAATGATTTAAAGCTAACAAAAACTACTGTGACATCAGTTTGACATTCAAAGTTTGTTTCTTAGCAAAATGGCCAAAGATATTTTGACTTGATACAGAGTATATAATATAAAGACTTTTCGACCTAAAAATCTTCAAACATTATTCGAATTTAGCAAAACATAAGCAAAATTTTAATATCAAAGTGCTAAACAGTACTGCCTTAAAAGTCACTGCAAATGAACCATAAAATAACTGCATGGGAAGTAACATTTATTGTACAAATGGTTAATAAAAAGACACATTATAAATATATATATGTAACCTGCTATATTTATATATATATTTGTTTATTTAATTTCTAATAGGTGTATCCAAGTCGCTGTGAACACCCCATTTAAGTACTCTAACTCAGTTTCCAGGAGCTGGTGGTCTTGCAATAAATACAGGCAAAGCTATTACAATATAACGTGCATACAAATGTTTGTACAAATAAGGACACTATGCAACAAATTATCTCGTAGTAATATGGCATTGACAGTATAAACATACAAAAGGGAGTACGAACACGGAATGTTGAAACGCAGCCCACTAATCCTGTCTAGTAGTCACATTCATACTATAATTTTTTTTAAAATAAGACTCACTTGCTCTCCAAAATTGTCTCTGTAACCAGTAACAAAAATTAAATTATATATATTTAAAAAATCTTATTATCTCTGATGTTTACCCTGTATGATCAGTTCCTACTTATTTGTATGTTCTTATTTACGGATCAGACATGTGAGACTCACTGAATGCTCCTGGGGCTTCTGAACGAATGTGTCAGCTAGTTGCTATCAACTGGAACAAGTTTAGGGAACTCTGTCTGGGTTGATAGAGCACAACCAACACAGTTGTATGCAATCCATTTTATAATCTGAGCCCCCTTTGGGACAGCTGGACAGTTAGGGCAGAGATCTGGATCCATTAAGAATTGCCTAAAATATTGGATGGACCATACCTCAGAAGGGTTCTATAGGGCAGGTGGACAAAGCCTCTGCTAGGAAAATTAACATGTGTCACTTGCCAGCATGACTGCTTCCTTTTTATTTCCATATAAAATAAAGGAGAGTTAATAAACAAGACTTAGTAAGACAGCACTTTAAAAATTGCACTTGTATATGGAAGCGAACAGCCATTATTGTTTTGCTATGTCTGATTTATAGGTAATCCTCATCTTTCACCATTTGTTAAAATAAAATAAAGGAAGAAAGAAATTAAGAAGAGAGAATTTCTGCCTTGTTTGCACCACATACATACCCTTGACACAGGAAGTGTATTCTAAAGATCAACCTCAAGACACATCCTACTCTGGCGAACAACCATCGGCTGTTCTTGTTTTTAAATACAAAGCAACTATAATTGTATTCCCCAGAAAGAGTTTTAAAACAGTTATATTATCCTTTTTTTTTTTTTTTTTTCCTGCTGGGATAGCATCGTCCAAAAGTGCTTTGTTAGCAATTTCTTAGAAAACCCTCATGAACTATACCCTCCCCTCCCGCGCCAACCCCAAAGCCTAAATATAAAACACAACCCCAACACAATACTCTGCAAGTTTTCTGGCTTTAGGTTGTAAGGAAAAGTGCCAGAAAAAAAAAAAAAAGTCTTTTCTACAGGAGCTGCTTTTTTTTTTTTTTTCTCTTAAGCAAGGACAGAAAATGGTAGGTGTCCAGACCCAAATCCTCTGCTGCTTAGCAAGTCGGAGGCACTAGCCAATGAGGCGGCTCCCCCCTCAGGCTGCTCCTGTTCAGAAAGGCAGGGTGTCCAGGAAGAGCTTGTCGATGATGGAAGGTGGAGACACCAAGTCTTCCAGCTTCAGGTAGAAGATGCGCTGGAGGCCCAGGGTACAGATCTTTCTCAGTTCTACCAGAGCGCCCAGGACCTTGGGCTCGCTGGGCTCCACAGCCTGTCCCTTACTCTGGTGGTCTTTCAAGCTGCTTGTGATCTTGTTGCATAGCTCCTCTACTCTCTTTGGTTCTTTTAACCCATGTCGTTCTGCAGAACAATGGAAAAGGGGCAAGTTTGGAAGGCAGTTACAGCTTTTATTTAAAAAAAAAAAAAATCTTTTTAAAGTTTGTTTGTCTACAGAGAACACGCACGAGCAGCGGAGGACCAGAAAGAATCCCAAGCAGGCTCCGTAGCCCAATGTGGGGCTCAAACTCACGAACCGAACCATGAGATCACGGCCTAAGCCGAAGTCGAGGGTCGGACACTTAACTGACTGAGCTGCCCAGGCGCCCCAGGAGGCAGTCACATCTTAAGAGACTTTGAATCCCTAATGGAAGCCCGCATCTTGTTCCTCCAGTTGGGATGGCATTTTACAATGCAAGCGCCTCCCTCTTGGAGGGAACTCGTAGCCTTTGGACTCCAATGGCACCAGGGTTTGCATCCCAGTCCTGCCGCTTCTTCACTGTGTGCCCCTGAGTTAGCCTCTTGATTTTTAAGCCCCAGTGTCCTTATGAGATGAAGATAATAATCGTCCCTAATTTCGGGTTTCTGGGAGGACCCACTTAGGTGAAGCACACAGTTCCTGGCACATAGTCACACTGAGTGAACGACAGAGTGGTTATTATTTTGCATACATACGAAAGCCTTGTCAGGAAGCAACTCTTTAGAGTGACAAAGAAACACGTCCAGGCAAATGAATTAATGTTCTCATCTTGACAGATGGGGAAAGGGGCTCGGTCAGTTCCATTTGCTAATGCAAGGGCTACCCCCCCAAGACCCAGCATAAAGCACATTCTTCATGTTTTCATGCACGTGCTTTCATGCTAACCAGCACTGAGAAGAATCCAGCTTTTCTTTTCCTTGTTTTTTTTGCACCCCCCCCCCCCCACCTTGAAACACCTATTGACCGACACCAGGCACTCTGTACAAAATACACATGTCTTCCTGCTGTGGAGATGGAAAAGTCAAAGAGAAGGGAAAAGGCCCAGAAACAGGCACGGTGGCATTCTACAATGTAGCAATACATGAACACCAGTATCTTATATTTTATAAAACAATACATAAAATGATCCCCATGTTGAATATTATGATCCCCTAATTTATTTTAAGGTTAAGTGATAAACCTTAACTGCTAAACTGATCTGAACTCAGTTTTCTGAGGCAGATTTTGTCCTCTTGCCCCAGAACAATGTTGCATCTCTAATCAGAAAGGAGCCTGCCATCCAGTACAAATCACTTTGCTCTCCCTCAGCATTTAGATACCAGAGCCTCTTTCCTGAGAGAAGGGCTTGGCCCCAGTTATCTCAGTCAGGGCTTGTATCTCTAAGTATATTTACATGTAAAACAATAATTCTTGTGAGATGGAAGGCATCCTTCCAATGGGAAATCAGGCAACACTGTCTAATTTTTCCTAGGTTTATTTTTTCAGTTGGGGATATAGTTCCAGTATAATTAAGGTATAGCATTATATTAGTTTCAGGTGTACAGAAATGTTCAGTGATTCAACATTTCTACACATTACTCAGTGCTCAGAAGATAAGAAGTTACTCTTAATCCTCAGTTGGGGATATTTTTGTTGGGGAAATTATTTCCTTAAAACAAAAGCCAATCAGCAAAAGGAAGCAATGTCCAGACATTGTTTTCTTCTCTTGCTCTAAATCAAAGGAGGCCCAGGGGCCAGAAGATCTGCATTCTTCCTTAGGTTGGCCTTAGGTTGGCTAGTTGTGTACAACTTGGGTGAGCTCCTCTCTCTCCAAGGCTTATCTTAAAAGGAGGAGGTTGAATTTAATGACCTCTCAGGTCCCTTCCAGCCTGGTGGTTGTAATTACATTAAAGTACAACCATAAAAATTGCTGGTTGGCATCTCAGTTGGATTGTGACTTGTAGGCGTCTCATCTCAGTGCATCATAATATAGAGAAAAGGGCACTGGGCGTGCAGTCAGACAGATCTGGATTCTGGTTTTGGTTTTGTTACTTACTAGCCATGTGACCTAATCTCTTTGAAGCTCAATGTCCTTCTAGGAGAATGAGGATTACAGGGCGGTAGACACACAAGTCTTGATTCTATCCTTCATTCCTTTTGGTGTGTCTTTTTTTTTTTTTTTAAGATTTTTATTTTTACTGAAAAAATTTTTAAAAATTATTATTTTGGAGACAGAGAGTGTGTGTGTGTGTGCATGCAAATGGGGGAGAGGGGCAGAGGGAGAGAGAGAATCAATCACGCTTGATGCTCAGTGCTCCACACTCAGCACTGGGATCCCACAACCCTGGGATCATGACCTGAGCCAAAATCAAGAGTCGGACGTTCTTGACTAAGCCACCCAGGTGCCTCTATGATTTCACTTTTAAAGAATCTCTACACCTAACGCAGGGCTGGAACTCAACCCGGAGATCAAGAGTTGCACATTCTACCTACTGAGCCAGCCAGGCTCCCCCTTTTCCGTGTGTCTTAAATATTAAACAATAAATTAAAAGAAGAAGTGCCATTATAATAAAACCTACTTCCATGGGTCATTGTGAGGCTTAACTGAGATGATGAAACCCGAAAGTGCTCTGCCAACTGCAGGGTGCTCCATGCGTGGTACCGTCGGCACCTACGATGCTGCGTGACATGTGGCAAGTGGTTGGCAACCACAGGGTCAGACAAAAGGCAGTAAAGTTCCCTACTTCTCAAGGTTTGCAGTGCATGATTGCAAACTGTTAGCTAATCAGCCCAGGTGCAAACCTGTCCTCTACGTTTATCTTTACTACATACACATAGTCCCTTTGTTTAGTCTCAAAAGATGCACCCGGGAGTGAACTTGAAGAGAAACTCTTCCTGCAATGGTGTTCTGCCTAAAGTTTTATTTTCCCTCCAAAAGTGAAAAGGCAAGCTGCAAGATTGGCAATAAACTTCAAAAGCTATAAGATGTGCATAGCCTCTGACCAAGTAATCCCACTCTTGGGAATTTATCTGAAGGAAAAATTCAGAAGAATGAAACCGTATGCATGAAGACGTTTGGGGTAGCAGTATCTATTAGAAAAAAAAAAAAACCGGAAAAAGGTAAGGGGTAGAAGAATAGGGAAACTGTTAAGTAAAAAATGGTATATGCACGTAATGGGAGATTCTGTAGACACCGGAAAGGACAAATATGAAGATTATGAAGCAACGTGGACAAATACAGAATATCACATTAAAGAAAAAATAGAATATAAAATGGTATCTAAGCTGCAATGACATCTAAGCGGAAGTTATTTCTGCATATAGAGAAGGGTGAAAGGAAACAAAATAGTGAGAATATTTATGAGATTATCAGATAACTCCTTTCCTTTCTTTTAAAATTGCCAAGTTAGTAGCATTTACGTTTGAAACAGTGTTAACACAGAACAATCTGCGATTTGGTGGCTCTAGTGGCTGTAACATGATCAAACAGTCATTGTGCTGATAGTAAATTCTATCAATACTGAGCTATATCAAATTAGGTTCATAACCCAGGGAGGGACACTATTCCCAGAATAAAATACCAATCCGTTGATTTGAACTTCCCCTTCCTTTCAGCGTCCCATGTCTTGAATTATATTCAAGATGCCATATTCATTTTTAGGATAAAGGAATGGAGCAAGGCGTTGGCTGGATTTTGGGAGGGGGTTGATTATGGAACCTTATAACCAGACTTTCTTATGGCCAAACTCACAGAAGGAGCCTCAGAGTTTTCCCTGCTCTCCAACCAGTTGTGGCTGCTCAATAACTATGGCAACCATTATTTATTCAGTGAACTCAAGTGGAGATCGATACCTCCCTGCCAGCTGGATCAACCCTAGGCCTGGAATTCCTTGAGGAATTCAGAGACACTCCTGTTAGAAGCCAAAGGCACCTTCTTTGTTGTTTTGAACAGCTAGTGGATTTGTGGCTTCTTTACTTTTTCAAAAGGGCTGAGATAAAATTCGGTCTCCATGCAAACTACTGCCAGCAGCAAGCAAATTTTCAAATCACTAGGGAGTCACTAGGTGTCTGGGACCTTCCTGGTAATCTGAAATTCCTTAAAACCCCAATAACTGACATTTTAGTTTAAGGAACCTTCTTTCTTTTTGCAGCTTGGTAAACATGGCTGCAGCGCTAATAAACAGAGACTTCAATCCTGGGGGAGACTGGACATTTGGACTTCCCCCTTCCTAGAGAATCACATGCATCTTAGTATAAGATCTTTGTCCCCATTAAACAAAACAGGGTCTTCAGCACTTCTTGCTTTTTGATCTACATCATTTTTATCCAATACTCCAGTATTTTAACTCACCTTTATGCATTCAAAGCTTTAAACTGCATCTTACAGAAATGGTTAACTAACAGATTTACATGTTACAGTCATAGTACATATGAGTTGGAAAGGATTTGAATCATTTAGATCACACTCCCACCTAAGGCAAGAATCCCCACCACAAGAGATCACAAAGAGAGTGCCCAGAACCAGCTGGGTAATAAAACTAAACCTAATAGCACTTTATATTATCCTCTTTTACTTAGATTATTTTATCACACCTCTCAGCATCCTTGTGAATCAGGCAGGACAAAGATGATCTTTATTTCATAGTTAAGAAGGCTGAGGCTCAGAGAGTTTCATGACTTACTTATAGTCAAAACTAGCAAATGGCTAATTTCTTTTGTTCCAAGTCCAGATGTGTTTCTACTATACCAGGATGCCTTGAACATCATATTAGAATGTTCTTCCTCATCCTGAGGTGAGCTCAGCCCCCCTGAAACTCCTTCCTACTTTCTGTGTACCTAATGAACTAATTAATGAATTACGTCTTTCAACAAATATGTATTAGGTGCTTATTCTGCGCCTAGCAATGTTATAGCCATTGGGGGGTAGAGCAGTGACTAAAACAGACAGACAACAGATCATATACTCCTGACCTGTGTGGTGTTAGTATCTAAAGAAACTGTTGGATTCCCATGCAATTTTAGCTGCCCATGCCATAGACATCTCTGCAGAGAGAGGAAACAGAGGGAATTGGAAGAGGAGAGAGAGGAGGAAGGGAGAGGGGAAAGTGAAGGAATGGAGAGAGGGAAGGGGGAGAGAGAAAGGGAGAGATTGACTGAAATGATAGAGGTATTTAGGTCTGTGCTCATGTTTTCCCCTTTTTGCCTAGTTAAGACCTATTCATCCTTTATTTCTTAAGCAGCCTCCATGCTCAGCGTGGAGTCCAATGTGAGACTCCAGAGGTGGATGCTTACCTGACTGAGCCACCCATCTTTTAGATTGCAGATCAAATATTTCTTCAAGGGAACATTCCTTTTTACTCCCAGTTTAGACCATGTTCTCCTATGGCATTCTACTTTTCCCCTTTGAAGGATATGACAGGTTGAAATCAGACATTGGTCTGACTCTTGCCTGCCTCCTCCATTAAATATAAGCTCCATGGAGGCATGGACTGTGTTTGCTCACCATTATACCTACAGAACCAAGCTTACTACTTAGGAGACACCCAATAAATGTCTGTTGAATGAATATGTGCATGGAGGAACCATGATCTGTAAAATACGATTCACTGAATACTAAGCATGTAGGTTGCTCAGAATAAATATACAAGTAGGGCATAAGCAGCACCCAATGGCAAAGAACTTCACAACTCTAAAACCTCTTGTATTAGAAGCTTAAGAGCCAGATTTCCTGAATGTACCATCTACCACTCACGAGCCTGATGACTGTTGACCCATCAGTAAAATATGGCTAATAATGGTACCTGCCTCGTGGGTTGTGGTGAGAAGTAAATGAATTGATACATGTGAAGTATTTGGGCCAATGCCAGCATACAGTAAGTAACAAATACTAGCAAGTATCCCCTATGTCTAAGACTCAGCTCATTAATGTCCCTTCAAATCAGCCACTTCTCTGAGTTTGCCTTTTAATGATTTCACAGTCCTCCCCATCACTCCCTTAACCATCTCTAATGATTGCTTCCCCCGGCTGTCCTAGTTAATCCATCGAAGAACTTTGGTTGTTATCTCTGTGATGTTCCTCTCATCTAGCTCCTCCTCTTCAGCTTGCCGCCTCTGGGCTAGGTCTTCCCTATCCGTCACCTACATCGTTTCAATAGCTCCTGGCTGGTCCCTCTGCTTCCCATCTCTGCTGTAATCCATCCCAGGTCCTTCCAAATCTCCTTACTAAACAAACAAAAGAGCACATGTAAAACCCTTGGCATGGTGCCTGGCACTGGGTATTTTAAAACGATGGCTATTCTTAATTTCACGGAATCCTAATTACCAATAGCTTTCATTGTCCCTTGCTACACAGTGTGGTCCCTCCTCCAGCAGCATCAACATCAAAATGCAGAATCTTGGGCCTTACCCCAGACCTCTGTAATCAGAATGTGCAGTTTAACTAGATGCTCAGTGATTTCATGCACGTGAAAGTTAGGGAAACTCTGCTCTAGTCAATTCTGGTCCCCATGAGATGCCTGGGCCAGTCCGCAACCAGTGGTTGTCTAGCCTCTGTTTGTAAACCTAACTCCCCAGTGCTGCTTGCTCCTGGATCAAGCTTTTCTTATATTGAGCTGAATTTTACAGGGCCCAGTTCTGCCTCTTGGACCCATACAAAAAAGAAATTCTCTTCCTCATGTCAAGCAGCAGGGTATGAGGACAGGGGATGAGGACACCCAATAAGGAAAAGCAAATCCTTCTTTTTTTGAGCAGGTCTCTGGGCACAGGCCAGCATGGAGACCACAGTGAGACAGTTCCAGCTGAAGGGGAAAACGAACCCCAACAAACAAACAGGACCTTCCTGCTCTGAGCTCCCCTTCTTTTTGGGGAAGTCATCTCACTGCTACCTCTTATTGCATACGTAACATCCTTCACTGCTGGGCAGTCCCCAGAGACACCGAGCCCACACTGATCAGGAAGCCACAGGTTGGTCAGCAGTCTGTGCTGAGGCTGTAATAGTGCTTTCCACTCTGCCTGTCTTTGGTTTATTAGAGTATGTGTCTGTCTCCCCAACGCTACCACAAACTCTTTGAGGAGGAGGGATTTGTGTGGCTGGCGCAGAGCAGATGCTCAATAAATATTACTGAATTAATCTGAATTGAAATAAGGTAGTCCTCAGGAATTCAGACTATTTTCTAATAACAAAGTAGTAGGCTAAAAATAACTTTCCTAATTTGGGAGACTTTCTGAAATTCACAATTAACCCATTCATTTAACCAATATTTGCCATGAGCCAGACGCCTTTAAATGCCAAAGTAATTATAAAGATGAGTAAGACTCTCCCTGCCCTTAAAGAAACCCACAGTCTATTTAGAAAAGAAGAGACACAAATAAGTTACTTAATGTAATGTGTATATGCAATTATAGGGATGCAGGAAATTGTTCTGGATTCTCAGGAGTATAGCTAGCTCTTCCTGGAAGTAAGAAAATAACACTTAGGATAATAATAATGAAGGTTCGGCTAATATTTTTTTCTCTGCAAAGTACACATTAGCTCACTTAATCTTTATAGGAAACCTGCAAGTAGACATTATCTCTGTGAAAAATGAGAAAACTGAGATTCAGAGAGGGTAAGCAACTTAGCCCAAGACTGCCCAGCTAGGAAGTAGCAGAGTGAAGACTTGAACTCAGATCTCCCATCTCCAAATCTTGAGACAACCCCCACCCCTTTTTAAAAAAAAGGATATTGCCTTGCCAAGTTGTACACTTAGTTTTCTTTGCAACGCAGCTGATGGCCATATACGATATAAACACAGGGTAACCAGGTAACCAGTTAGAATGAGCTCTGGGAAGACAGGTGGTGGAGGGTGTGGCAGGATCAGCCACCTGCCCGGTCCTCCTATGACACTGTTTCATTGCTTTCTGCCCCTGCTTCAGCCTTCCTTTCTGCTCCTCAATCTTAGAGTTCATGTTCCAACAAGACCAGGAGAAAGATTATAAAGCATAAGAGAAAAGAGTCATTTTCTCACTTGACAGAAGACCTGAGAGAGAAAAGAAAGCTATGGAGAACATCCTTTCGGTGAAGTGATTAGCAAGACGGCATTTGGGCACTCAAGATTCTCTCCACCATCTGGTCCAAAATGGCCCTTCTGATCTTTTCCCCCTTTTCATTATGTGCGAAATGCATTGTACTCTGAGGCTAGATCATAATCCCAGGCCATAAGATAAATATCACATTGAATCAATCTTTTCCCTGAAAATCTTCTAAATTTCCCTAAAGTGCAGCTCTCACCACTAGAAGTAGAGAGCCCAGGGCCCACACTGTGTTCATGTCTTCTCCCTCCTGCTCACTCCAGGATACATAGTCATCGAGTATAATAGACTGCACTCCTTTGGTTCTTCTTTCTACTGAGATTACAGGTGCGATTTAACACATGTGATGCAGTGCCACTGTGTTTGCTCTACCCCAGAGGTGCTCAAGTATTCCATGCCAAGCCCTTGCGATGCTGTTTCCTTGGTCTGGAATGTCCTTCTTCTCTATCTTCCCATGGCTACATGCTACCTCCTTGGGAAGTCATTCATGACCAGCACTTCAACATTTCTCTGCCCTAAAAGAGTGAGCAATAGTCTGGCCTTACCCTGCACTGAATCTGTCCATTTTAAGGACCTGGGCACTAACCACTGCACATCAAGTTCATGACATGAAAATCACATAGGACTTCCTAGTAGGCTATCCATGGCTTATCTTTGCATCCCAAGAAACTGACACCAGGCCTGGCACATAGTAGGACCTCAATATTTATTTAATGAATGGATACTTATAAAAATGGTAATTCCACACTAACTTTATGTTTGGGGAGCTTCTTATTTATTAAATATAATTAACTATAACTAGACATCCCCTCACGGATACCCCATCAGAAGCAAAGCCTGTAGGTTGTTCCCATGTCAGGGATGGGGCACCGGTTAAACAGGGCGGTTAGGGCAGAAAAACTGGGGACTCAAAAACGTTTGACAACCACAACTGTGGGGAATGAGAGCGATCTGAAAGAAACCATTTCCTGCCCCACCTCCCCACCTAGTTTATCACAAGGGGGCCTAGAGAGAGGTGGAAGAAGCAGAAAAAAGAATTAGAAAAGAAAAGCCACGTTTGTGCAAACTTCTAATACTGCACGGATTCTTAATAATTTTCCTGGAAAAGAGATTGGTTAAAACTTCTAACATTCTGCTTCCTTTTCAAGAGTTCTTCCCTGTGGTTTAGGGGCAGACAATTATTTTGGGATGAATTTCCTGATGCCAGTAGTCCAACTGGTATTCCACAAACACCCTGTAGGATCAGTGGGGCTTATTCAGAAGTGAGGATTTCACAGGAGCCCATATTCAAATGGAAATTAATATCCGCAACAACGCACACTGCTGTTTTCCAGGCACCGCCTTTTCTGCCATTTCCTGACGCTTTCACACATTTCAAACACTCTCCCAACCAGCAAATCACAAAGTATTGCAAGGTCCAGAAATGAGACAAGAGGGGCTAACTTTTCTTGTGGGTTATACCCGCAGCACCTGTAACAACTCTGCACAGGTGGGCGGGACTGAGGGCAGTATCCCATAAAGGACGTGGCCCCGCTGTGCCCAAGTGCTTGGTAAGTGCAACCTAATTTCTTCAATACCAGTGTCATCCTTTGGGCCTCTCAAGCATCCAAGGATGCTTGAGATATTCACCAAACTTCATACCTCCTAAAGCCACCACCCACTTCCTCATGCCACAGAGTTTGATTTTCGACTACCTAGGGCTTCCAAGGGGAAGGGGCAGGCGTGTGCCTAATATTGGGGGCTCCCTGTCACCATCACTCCAGGATGGAATGTGGGTGGATGGAGTGCCTATTCTGAATCCGGTCTGGTTCCATCACAAAGCTACTTTCCTGTAATCCATACTGCTGCCTCATGGAATAGTTGTTGTTATCCCCACTTCACAGACGGGAAGACTGAAGTTCAGAGAAATGAAACGCATTACTGAATAACACACGCTTGTTAAATACAAGACCCCACATGCAAACCTGGGGGTGCCAGATCCCATCGTCATGCTGTGTCTGCTGTGCCAAACTGCCTCCTCCCTGAGCACATCCCCACAGAAAGGGCAGCGGGCTGAGCGGCTATAGCCGCAGGACACACAGTGGACTGGACGCAGAGACAGCACTAGCAGCACCTTCTCCCAATTCCTTCTCTGCATTCTCTACACTGAGCTGCCCAATATCTCCAGGCGGGGACTGTCTGGCACCCACATGTCCTGGCCTCAGAGTCATCTATTAATTTCTACTTAAAGAGTAAACCAACAACAACAAAAGGTGTAAGCCTCAGGGGCTCTCCTCTTAAACCACAGCTCCTACACCTGAACTGGCCTCTTCCCTCTCATTTGTGCTCAAAGCCAACTGTCAGGGTAGTTCTTTGTAAATGTTTGCTTATTAATATTATTATCATCATCATCATTATTTTGAGAGAAAGAGAGAGAGAGAGCACCAGTGAGGTAGGAGCAGAGAGAGAGGGAAAGAGAGAGAGAATCCCAAGCAGGCTCCGCACTGTCAGTGCAGAGCCCGATGTAGGGCTTGATCCCACAAACCATGAGACCATGACCTGAGCCGACACCAAGAGTGGGATGCTTAGCTGACTGAGCTACCCAGGTAGCTCTTTCTAAATCGCAAGCCTGGCTATGATTCTCCCTTGGTCAAAATTTTCCATGGGTCCCCATTGTCCTCCAAATAAACTCTGACCTCCTCACTGATGTCAGGGGCTCTTCTTGCCTTGCTCCACCCTTAGCTCTCATGCCAGCCTCACCGCCCAGCACGCTATTTTTTTTTTTTTGGTCACTTCCTTCCTGAAACTTATGATAGCCATATTTCCAATGGCTTTAGTGAATTTTTATTTATCTCTAGAATTCTCAGTCCTTCCATTTTACCCTGGAGATATCCTGTGCCTTTATCAAGGACCATCCCTGCTTTTAATGTTTATTTATTTTTGAGAGAGAGAGAGAGAGACAGAGCGTGAGTGGGAGAGGGGCAGACAGAGAAGGAGACACAGAATCTGAAGCAGGCTCCAAGCTCTGAACTGTCAGCACAGAGCCCGACACGGGGCTGGAACTCACCAACTGCAAGAACACGACCTGAGCTGAAGTCGGACGCTTAACCGACAGAGCTACCCAGGCACCCTTAGGACCATTCATGCTTTTAATAGATTACCTGTTTTGAGAAGACCACTTCCTACCTTCTATCTCTCAGCACTTTGTGCCCACTCCCACATCCCTACTATGCCACAACACCCTGTACCACATGCATTAGTTTGTGCATTCTGTCTCCTCCAGGGATGTGTGCTATCTCTGAAAACGCACTGACACGCTGCAGAGCACGGAGATCAGTGAACACCTGTTGATTAACTAGACTCAACAGTCATTTCCATAGAGATGTGGCAATGTACTGGTTTTGTTTACTGAAAGCCAAGGCTGGCTCTAGTATTTTTTTTTTTAATTAACTAAACTCTGTACTTTCTGGTTTTGAATGTTGAACAGTCCTAGGAAGAGCTGAATGGTTTTGAAATTGAGCTGAAGAGCTTAGTTCAAAGGTAGCCTTTGAACCAATTTCACTCCAGTCCTGCTGGGAGCAATAAGCTTGTGCCTTGAACATGCTTATTTTCCTCAGGTGCTCCCACAAGCCATTTGAAAGCCCTCTAAATGGAATTCATCCTCTTCAAGATGGCCTTGCTTCTGTTTTTGTTAATGGCTCCCTCAGAAATCTCTGGTAGGCCCCATCAAAAGAAGGACCAAAAACCTGGAGGAAGTGGGGTTCCACTTGGAACACTGAGGGAACAAAGTAGTGTCTGAGTCCTACCGTAGCATGTGCTAATTACTTTTATTTGCCTTCAGATGAAGCATTAATTGCTGAACCAGCCTAGCCTCTTAAGGCACTCAGACGCATCTCACTGTCATTGACAGGAGATGTCACAAGAAGGTGCATGTGAACAACCCACCTGATGCATGAGAAAAATGGGCCCATTTGCACCAAAGGATGGATTTGGTCCTCTGTGAAGCTCATTATGTTCCTAAAACACATGTTTTCTACAGCTAAGAGTGTAGCAAATCTGAACCTTAATTCCTAGTCCGACAGCCTAGCCCATGCGTGGCTCTGATGACAAGGATGGCAGGTGAGCCCCAGGTCTGGCTGGCCTCTTCTGAAGCCTCCAACCTCTGTCACTAGTTCACCAGGCCCCAGTCTGATGAGAAGGATGAGACAGAACAGGACACTTTGGAAGTGGAGGGAGGGGGGCAAAGGGAGCTGGGACCTGGGGCTCTGAGAGCAGCCACAAGGAGGTGGTATTTCTTTTCTCACTGATGTGCCTTTCTTTTTCTCTCTCACTCTGTCTTGGGAACCTTTCTCTCCCAAAAGACCAAAAGGGAGAGGGACACCTGCGTGGCTTAGTCGACTGAGTGTCCAACTCTTGGTTTTGGCTCAGGTCACGATCTCACGGTTTGTGGGTTTGAGCCCCAGATCAGGGTCCACACTCACGGCTCAGAGCCTGCTTGGGATTCTCTCTCCATCTCCCTCTGCCCCTCCCCAGCTCCCTCTCTCTCTCAAATAAATAAATAAAACTTAAAAAAAAAAAAAAAGAAAGGGAGAGGCATCTAGGGGGAAGAAGGCATAACACAGAAATTGAATATGTGTTATGCTTCTGGTTCTCAACCTTTAAAAATTAATGAGTTGAGCCATTTTTTGCTTTTCATAAATATCTATTTTTCTCAGCTCTCCGCCAAAGTTGCTAAATAAAGTTGTAAATAAATAAATAAATAAATAAATAAATAAATAAATAAATAAATAAGGTATGTTTCATATTTTTTGGTTTTACTTTGGGTCACCCACCAAGGACTGGGAGAAAGGGAGACTTGCCCCTTCTGCTCCATAGGAACAGGCTGGTTAAGGTAACCTTCCTTCAAAAACCCCACGCAGGGGCGCCTGGGTGGCGCAGTCGGTTAAGCGTCCGACTTCAGCCAGGTCACGATCTCGCGGTCCGGGAGTTCGAGCCCCGCGTCGGGCTCTGGGCTGATGGCTCAGAGCCTGGAGCCTGTTTCCGATTCTGTGTCTCCCTCTCTCTCTGCCCCTCCCCCGTTCATGCTCTGTCTCTCTCTGTCCCAAAAATAAATAAACGTTGAAAAAAAAAAATTTGAAAAAAAAAAAACCCCACGTAAAAATAACCCAGAAGCAGTTGGTCCAACGTCAACAGAGCTTCTGTGGAAATTCAGATTTTTCCTGAAGGTTCATGGCAGTAAGTTGCAGATATATGTTTCTTTGTTTAAACAAGGTTAAACTTAGCAGATTTTAGAAAAGTGGCAGTCATTATCCTAATTTGTGTGTGTGTGTGTGTGTGTGTGTGTGTGTGACAGCCAAAGCCAGAACCCCTTAACACAGGAAAGGAGAGGAAGGGGGGCTAGGGACACAGTCACTTCGGTGACCAGCTGGTGCTTACCTGTGATCATGCTCAGTGCTGATAGGCATGCTAAGGCTTGGATATCAAGGTTCAGGCTCTGCAAACTTAAGGAAAAGTCTTTAATGGAGTCGAGCCACTCCCCAAATCCACGAAGGCACTGAAGTCGATGCAGGACAAGTCCGTTGCAGAACACAAACTTATCTTCAGCAGTGTTCGACCTATAAGACAAGGTCATGGCGGGTGGGAGAGAGAGACACATTAAACGGGTGTGTTCAGTCTGTCCAACACCATAACACAAGGGCACCTGAGTAACCACGCGGCAGTGTTCAGAACCCGGCGGCCTATGCTGTGAAACCTGCCCAGATACTCTTGATGCCCGAGACTGTGCTCCTGGGATAAACAACCACCGCCACTTGTCTGCGCGAACTTTCTTGGTGAGCATCAGCCAGCCCTGGGAAGCTGGGGGTGGAGCACTTGTACTCTTATTATGAGAATCAGCTGCCGTCCCACCCGGGACGGGACACAGAGGAGCAGGCACTCCAGGAGCACGGCAGTGAAGCACTGTGCACCACCTCTTTCTGTAGTGAACACGAGCCTTTTCCCTTCATGGCTCCTTCCCTTCTTATTCTCAAATGTCAAAAACTGAAAAGACCTGAGACTAGACACTACAATTCCACTCTGCAGACTCTAAGAACACCAAGTCCTTGCAACTGCCAGAAGTCAATCACGAAAATAAAAAGTCACTGAAAGTAAAAGTCATTTTGCATATCCTTCTCTACTTAAAAAAAATTTTTTTTGACGTTTATTCATTTTTGAGAGACCGAGAGAGAGAGATGGAGTGTGAGTGGGGGAGGGGCAGAGAGAGAGGAGACACAGAATCTGAAGCAGGCTCCAGGCTCTGAGCTGTCAGCACAGAGCCTAATGCAGGGCTCGCAGAGCTCAAACTCACCAACTGCAAGATCGTGACCTGAGCTGAAGTCAGATGCTTAACCGACTGAACCACCCAGGTGCTCCGGTGCAGGGCTATTTCTACATCTGCCTGATAGTTTATATTATGTCCATCATCACCTCGTTCGTCTCTCATGACAGGTGCCTTGGAACACCTAGATGTCACCACTTAGCTATGGGGCCTATGCCACTCTTAATTGCTCCTTTTCCTTACCTGTAAAACAGGAATCCCGATTGCTACCTCTTAATGTTGTTGTGGGAATGAAATAAAGGATCTGAAAGACCACGCACCGGGCCTGGTACACAAGGGGAGCTCAAAGAGCAACAGGTGTAACTAATTCTGAATTCTCTGTGGTCCTTACTTGAATCTTACCTTTCCTTTCATTTTCCAGTCTCTTGCTACATATTTGTCTCTTTTAGCCTATTGCGATAAGTTAGTATCTCTTAATTTGTGCTTCTTGGATGAGTAGTTTCATTCATTCATTCACTTAGCAAGTATTTCCTTAGGACCAAGTATATGTCATTCCTGGAGCCAGGCACTGGAGAAAACTTAGTGAATGGGGCATATATGGCACCTGCCTGTGGGGAGCTTATCCCTTACTTAATCCTTTGCTGTCTGCCTAACAAGTGACAGTCA
Source organism: Prionailurus viverrinus (assembly GCF_022837055.1). Lineage (NCBI taxonomy): Eukaryota > Metazoa > Chordata > Mammalia > Carnivora > Felidae > Prionailurus > Prionailurus viverrinus. Next base: position 25,850,685 of record NC_062573.1, read on the forward strand.
CATTGCTGGCTTGGCTCCTGTGCACACCGGCTTGGCTGTAATTATGCTAATTACTGACTCCTTAGATGTAACTTCTCCTCTCTCTCACAGATCCCGCCACAGAGGCATACAAAGGACACAATCGTTCAGTCTCAGTATTTAAAACATGGACCTCAGGCCACTGGCTTCAGAATTGCTGAAACATGAGTTAAAAATGCAGATTTCTGAACGTTCTCCAAGGTAGCTCCAAACCAAAATAGCTGGGAATGAGGCACGGGAATCTGCAGTTTAAACAAGAGTTTCTGGTGACACAGTATGAAAAGCTTAGACAGATCCCAGGTTCCAGCTTTTTGAAAATTCACTGCCTTTCTGTCTTTGGTGTCACTGAGTAGGATAGGTTGAACCAAATCTTTTGATCCAGATTCTCCTGCAGTAAACACTGGGGGGTTGAGAAGCTGTGGGAACTCTTTAGAGCCCCAGCTTGGGTACTAGGACAGTAACTTGTCAAATAGAAACCCATGAGGTAAATGCAATGTTCAAAACAAAAACTTGCTGCCAGGAAATACCTTATGCACCAGGAGAGAATCTTCACAGAATCACAGAATGCTGGAACTGCAATGGGCTTCAGAGATCAACAAATCTAACCTCATTTTACAAAGGGAAGTAAACTTCAGGTGAGGCCACTGACCTGCCCAGGGTCTTACAGCAAGTGCATGTTAGAACTGAGACTAGGACCCAGGCGTCCTGGCTACCAGTCCAGTGCTCTACCCACTGCCCGGTTTTTTTTAATGCCTGACCAAATTTCCTATTTCCTTCCTGAGCAAACTTTTCACCGATGACTCAGTTAACAAACCCAGCAGGTTTCCAACTGCTTCAAAGCAAGGAGAGAACGAAAAAAAAAGATAAATAGTGATTACCTGATGGAAAGTCTGAGAACAAACAGCTCCAAAAAGGCTGATTCTATAAGTAATGTCTGATCTTCTTTGGGGAGATCAGTAAACCCCGGAATCTTTTCCGCCCAGCTTCTGGATACATCGATGGAAGCTGTCAGGAGATTGTAGAACTGTTGCACATGTTCGGCATCTGTGCCTGCAGCGGCCTGTTCGGTGGGACAGTACTGGAATGCAAACCACACACAGCAGCATTATCTCAGTGCAGCAGAAGCAGCAGCAGTCTTAACAAGCTGGCTCTTCCCAGGCCATCAGTGCTAAATCCTCACTTTTAGGTCTCACGGTTATAAACACTTTTTTTTTTTTTTTTGCACTTAGTCTCATCTGATTCTCACAATGTAAACAGAGCAAATTTTGTTATCTCTTCACAGACAAAAGAAATCTGGTTAAGTCCTATTAGTGCAGTGGTTATCAATCTTGATGCAATCATCTGGGGAGCTTTAAAAAACACTGTGTCTAGCTCCTAGGCACAGAGATTCTACTTTAGCTGGTCTGGGGTGGGGACTGGTCAGCAGGAATTTCAAAGGCTCCCCAGGTGATTCCAAAGAGCAGCCATTGTTAAGAACCATTACCCCTAGAGGTTTGTGTCCAAGTAGGCCTCCAGGGTCTACTGATTCCAGGAGAGCATGGCTGTCTCCAAGCAAGATGCTCATTAAGCCACAGTTCTCAAAGTGTAGTCCCTGAGAATGTGCCAGAATTGAACATCTTGGGCCCCATCCCAGACCTGCAGAAGCAGAAACTCTGAGGGTAGGACCAAGAAACTGTTTTATTAAGATCTCTAGCTGATTCTCATGGACACTGGAGTCTAGGAATCACAGAATTAACCAATAGGAGAAGAGAATGATTTTTGCTTGCTGTGACATAAACCAAATCAGGAAGGGGATGGGAGGGTGTCTTCTTAGTAGGGCCCAGGCAGTTATGTGCTATCAGACTCAGGACTTGTGGGTACTAAAATGAATGGAAATTAAAAAAAAAAAAAAGAAAGAAAATTCAGTTCCTCAGTCACACTAGCCATATTTTAAGTAGTCAAAAGCCATGTGTGGTATATAGCATATTTCCATCACTGCAGAATATTCTACTGGATGGCATTGATCTAAAGGATCCCAGGAGAAGAAAGGTACAAGTAGGAATGAAGTTCCTGCCCAGCTTTTGGATATTCTGGTAGAGTCAAGGTTGCCTGAGTCACTGGAGGAAAAAAATCTTTCCTGCTTTAGGCAGGAAGATTGATATACCAAGATAATAATCAAAGGACAACCAACAACACAGAGACTTAAGAGATCTGCAGAAACATTCATGTAAATATGTGCATCATTTCCTTAAGTGTGCATTTGCGTCCTTTCTCTCAGCTCCTCCTGGGATATGGATTTTAATCCTTATTTTGCAGATGAGAAAACTCAGGCTCAGAGGGAATTCAGAGAGGTTAAGAGACTTTCCCAAGGTACACGACCAACAGTGGTCCAGTTAAGACTTAAACATGGCCCTGTGTGTTCCGCTCCTACACTTCCTGGCTGTTAATGTGTCTGATGTTCCCAACTGGTAGCTGTGGGATAGTTTTAAAAAGCATTTTGCTTTGCTCTAATTGGAGGTCTCCGGGTGTGTATTCATTTGGTCCCATGTTTTGTCAGCAGCACAGTGACTGGCACATAATGGACCCCCAATAAAGTGTTGTTGCATATTGTGCAATGAAAGAATAGTCACGGTACTGCCTAGGTTTGCCACAACGCCCTAACCTGACTGGAGGAAGAACCGCCAATAAGCACCAGGTACCGACTGAGAACGTAGACATGAGGAAATGAGACATTTCTCTCAATTGGGTCTCTTTTTTTCCCCTTTCTGCATTCCCAGGAGGCATACGAAATAACAAAAGGCACCATCAGCTGGAGGGCCCAGCTGCTTTAATCCTAGATTTGTCCAGGCCCCTAATTTGTAAAGTAACATAGCTCTGCTGCTTACTTTAGCTACCTGGGGTAAAAGACTTCACTTTTCTGAGCCTCAGTTTTCTCCTCTGTAAAATGGGGATAATAGCCTCCTCAAGATTCTGTCGTAAGGATTATATGTGATAATATTCGTGAAGGGCCCAGGATAAGGAAGATGATTGATGATGACAGTGATGACGATACTGATAACGATTATGATACTTGGAACTAACACTGTCCCTCCACTTCCTTATTTATAAAATGGGGAAAGGGGAAAGTTAGAAAAAACTGGAAGATTTCCAATCCTCAGCCCTGACTTTCTAGGATCCATCAGGTCCAGTTTGGAGTCCTGGCTCCTCCGCTCTCAATAATCCCACACAGGGCTTGGTTTCTCTGAAGCCCTGGATGTTTCTGTGATGTGGTGGGACTCCACGGGAGCAAAGTCCAGGAGAAGGAAGTAGTCCTTCTTCCCACAGATAGTCAAGGATGTCAGCATGATCCTGGTGTCATGACACTTCCCAACACTTTCTTTCAGCACATACACTACTAGCTGGAGGAGAGTAGAAAAAGGGATTTTATTTTATTTTTTTGCTTTCTTTTCTTATATGAATCTAATTCCATATGACCTCCAAGGACAGGAGGAAAACGCCCTCTAGGAAGCCGACAGCTCTACATGTGAAACTCCTGAGTGATAACTGGAGTAGAGAAAAGAATGTTGGACCAGGCAGCAGGTCATGGGGTCCTCCCCCAGGCTCTAGTATTGACTTGCTGTGCTGCCCTAGACAAGTCACTTAACTTCTCTGGAGAAGGAAGGGACTGGGCTACCTGATTTTGAAGATTCCATCTGGCTCTTTGCACTCAGCTGTCTTTCTCTTACTGATTTCTAGTTTAATTCTATTGTGGTTTGACAACAGACATTGTCTGTTTTCTATTCTTTGAAATTTGTTAAGGTGTATTTTTATGGCACAGACTATCATCTATCCTGGCAAATGTTCCAAATGTTGGTTCTTGCATTCGATGATTTTAAGTGTTGCTAATCATACCAGGTATGATGTTACTGCCTGGAATTTGACACTGATTCAGAATTATTTTGTTTTAAAATAGTATGTTAAACAATTGTATGTTTGGTTAAAAAGACCAAAGGTTGTAAACTTTTCCCTAGGAATGGCACCTAGCAGCTCCCTCCTGTGCTGACTTCTCTGAAACCATGGCTCACAACTCAATAATCACTCTGCTTTCAATATTTGCTCAGAACACTCAGGAGTGTTTAGCTTCCACCCAGCATCCTCTGCAGGGCTCTGTCCCTGCTGGGCTCACATTTCATGCATCCTGCACACAGGGAGATGTAGTCCCTGTGTACCCTGCGTGGGTAGTTGTCTGTGATGGAGTCCAGCAAGGAGAAAAGCCAGCAGGCCTGGCGTGCCAGACTCCAGCCAGACCCTCTGGGCTTCACCTGCAGTGATTCTGGTCCACATTCCAGAATTCTGGGGCCAAACTGGATTCAGCCTGAGCCACCAGTAACTTGGGGGTGACTGGTGGGTCAGCATCCAATGCTAGAGGAAAAGACAAACCCAGTGTTGCCTCTACTGAACATAAGATTTAAAGAAACAGAACAAAACATTTTAGATACTTTCTCACCTGGCCTAGCAGTTTTTATCAAACCTCACCAAGGCATACTGGCCCTGGAGTTGGATGAACCAGATCCCCATTCTCTGCTTCTGTTCTCCTCTACATTACTCTGTCTCTGGGCTAGGCAGGCTTGGGGTTCACCAGAGAAAATCTGGAAACATTTGTTTATTGATCATTCCAATTGAATTTTGGTGAAACAGAGAATGACTTAAAAAAAATGAATCTTTTTTTTCCTGTTTATGTATGCTTTTTATTCCAGCCTGTATGCATAACAGATCCATCAAAAAATCTGTCTTTACTTCTAATCCAAGACACAGTATTATATTTACTAGCCATTTAGAAGAGGATACAGCTAATGTCTCATAGAAGTTTCTCCAAATTACCTAGAATGAGAATCTAAAGCTGAAAACAACCACAGAGGTTAGTTTCCATATGGCAATAATATGGCTGTGTAGATCAGACTTCAGAAACAACGCTGGCCTAAAATAAATTATTCGAATGGGAATCCAGTGAGACCCTTAGTGAATGCCAGCCCTACATTAGCAATGTGACATTTTCATAGCAGAATGGAATCTGATATTATTTACTCTCTCACTGCCAGTCCAGGCTAAATATGTAAAATGTCCTAAGAACGTTTTATCTCCCTGTAGAAGATTATTTTTCCCTGAGTCTTTATATTTCTTTATACATTTTAGATGTGATCACTACATATGAGCCAAACTACATACACATATTCTTAGGTTCTTACACTATAAAAAGTGACACTTTAAAAACTGGCAATGAAAAAAAAAAATTAAAAAAAAAATTAAAAAAAAAAAAAAAGGGGGGCGCCTGGGTGGCTCAGTCGGTTAAGGGTCCGACTTCGGCTCAGGTCACGATCTCGCGGTATGTGAGTTCGAGCCTCGCGTCGGGCTCTGTGCTGACTGCTCAGAGCCTGGAGCCTGTTTCAGATTCTGTGTCTCCCTCTCTCTGACCCTCCCCCGTTCATGCTGTGTCTCTCTCTGTCTCAAAAATAAATAAACGTTAAAAAAAAAAATTAAAAAAAAAAACTGGCAATGAATATGTTTTCCCCCAAATTTCTTCTTTTCTGACCTAACCGCCTCCCCTGCTAAAAAAAAAAAATAATAAACAAAAAAGCCTCCTCTCCTCCCACTAATGGCATCACCACAGTTATACATTTGCTTACTTTCTCTATCTTTCATGTCAGCTGCATGAGGGTGGGACTCTTTTGCTCAAAACTGTGTCTGCTGCTCCAGAACAGTGCCTGACACCCAGTAGCCATTCAATAAATACTTGTTAAACGACTTAGTTACTTTCCGGAAAATTTTTATGTCTATTGCCCATCCCTTCTCAGTCTCAAAAAAGGCTGGGAAATAGATTTGAGGTAAAACTGGATTGTTCTTGGGGCGCCTGGGTGGCGCAGTCGGTTAAGCGTCCGACTTCAGCCAGGTCACGATCTCGCCGTCCAGGAGTTCAAGCCCCGAGTCAGGCTCTGGGCTGATGGCTCAGAGCCTGGAGCCTGTTTCCGATTCTGTGTCTCCCTCTCTCTCTGCCCCTCCCCCATTCATGCTCTGTCTCTCTCTGTCCCAAAAATAAATAAACGTTGAAAAAAAATTAAAAAAAAAAACTGGATTGTTCTTATTAAACTATATTGGTGATTCTCAACCCCTAGTGTGTCAACAGGTCACCTGAGGCACTTGTTAAAAAACAGATTTCTGTCTGCCTCCTCCTCTGCTCCCTGTTCTGATTCCGTAGGTCTGGGTGTTACCCAGGAATTTGAATTCTTAAGCAAACACCCTAGGTCCTTTGGCACACCACACTTTGGGAAATGCTGAGCCCACCCACAGTGGAATTACAGCAAGTGTAATGGTCAGAGGGTCAGGGAAGAAGGCCGGAAGGGATCGTGGCAGTGCATTTAGTCCAATCTCCTCACCATTCAGTTGAGGAAACGAAAGCCCACCGTAGCGCAGGAGCTGGCCTGAAATCATCTAGGGAATTGGTGGCAATTTGAGAGGGTTTTCTGAGTAGCTTCATGAAAACAGTTTTTTTGCAGAGTTTTTATACTGTTTACTTTGTAGTCTAACACGCGTTCGCCCCATTGTTTCTTGTTAACATATTTAAATGCCATTTGCTGGTGCCTGGTTTTATCCCAGCAGCATCTCTTGTACTTGGAATCTCTTACTACATTGAGTGATACCAATTACCAAGCAACATCCTAGTTTCCTGAAAAATACTTGAAATGACCAACTAATGAGGACCTTAAGTATATTTCCTCATCAGTAATTATGCAGGCTCTGAAGCCAAGCCCAGTATCTATATATACTTGTATTGCTAAATGAAAAGCAACTGTGGGACAGAGAATAGCTACATTTCAAGGAGAAACAAATCAAACATGACATGTTTTGACTGCCCTGATATACAATGATCTGAGCTCACTTTTGAAGGAGAGAAGTTTGGCCCAAAGGAGAAGTGAAGGTCCCAGAGCCAGGAACACTTTCACAGAGCGAGGAGCTCTCTCTCTCTCTGGCCTCTAAAACATGCATTCCCTCTGTGACCTGGAACGCAACCCCTCAACCTCCCTTTCCCACAAATGAGAAAAACCCGCTCACTTACTACCTTAAAGGCACACATGCCTGAACGAGAAGGTTAGAACACACCTGCGGGCAAACATTTTCTCCTTTCTCTATTTACCTGATTCACAGGGGAAACTGGCATAGTCATGTCAATAAGTTGTCTTGGTCAAGTCAACTGTCTGATGCAAGTCTGACAGGGCAAATTCTTATTTAAATGTAGTAAGTTATGGATACACACGAAACTGTTAACATTGGTTAACCGCTGAGGAGTGGGATTAGTCAGGAATAAATGAAGAAGAGACTTTCATTTTTCGCTTTATCCTCTTCTAAAAGGGTTACCTTAAAAAACCAATGGGCATATATTACTATTATTGTAATTTCTAAAAACTTAATAAGGGTTCTATTTAAAAAAAGAACTAGTGAGGAGTGAGGAGTGCCTGGGTGGCTCAGTCGGTTAAGTGTCCGACTTGACTCTTGGTTTCAGCTCAGGTCATGATCTCACAGTTTTCATCCCAATCCTGCTTGGTTGGGATTCTGTGCCTCTCTCTCACTGCCTGCTCCTCCCCCACTCACGCTGTCTCTGTCTCTCCCAAAATAAATACATTAAAAAAATAATAAATTTAAAAAACCCTAGTAAATTGTCACTAAATAGAAATGGCAGTATGGTGAAACAGAAACTTAATACTTGCAGTGATGAGATTTGGATCTAGCCCTGGCTCTGCCACTGACCTTAGGCAAGGCACTTAACTCCTTTAAGCCTCTATTTACTCCTCTGAAATTATGGGGGTTGGATTAGATGATCTCAAGGTCACCTCCAGTTCTGTAAATTTGTGTTGAATATATATATACACATTAATATACATATACACACATGCGTATATAAGCATAAAGAAAAGGTATTAAGAAAACTGAATTTCAATGAATGGCATTCCTAAAAAAATTACTAAAACCATAAATTATAACACATAAAGCTGTGGCATAAGTGAAATTGTGTAAGAACATATGAGATAGCGCCTAGCTCAAAGTAGGCACTCAATAAATTCATTTTACTTCATTTTATGTTAATGCTTTTTAGAGATCAAAGCAAGTTGAATCTTGTTAAATAACAAGTTACTTAACACATATTATTAATATATATGCATATATAAATATAAATTCATATAAATGAAAAAACCGTTTGCATTTGGGACAACAAAGTAAACCCCAGAATCACTAAATTTTAGAATTGGAAGGAATTCAACTTCCAAAATAACTTCTCTGCTTGTGAGAAATCCTGTTATGTGTTCTCCTTAGTTACTTCTTGGGTTGTTACTTCTTAGTTACTTCCACAGGAGCTCTTGTGGCTCGGAGAGCTCATCCTTATCTTCAGAATGAGCTGGAAGGGGCCCCCTTCTTCTCCCTCTAGATTTGCCCTTGGGAGCACCAGTCTTCTTTCCACAGGGTAAAAGGGTGACCTAGTCCTGCCAAACTTTTTCCCTTCTCATCCAGTTATCTTCATTTTCTCCAACCATCCTTTGCAAGTTTCCAGAAAAGGTGTGTCCACATCCCTCTTAAACTCCAGTTTGGGACTGGACTTAATCCTTGAAGTGTGGTCTCACAGGACAGTCTATGGGACCACCACCAACTTGGTTCTGGTCCTATACTTTTACCACTGCAGCCCAAGGTAACCTAGCATCCCTTCCTTCCACCACACATGTACTTTGTTGTTCATAGTGAGTGTGCATGGAATAAAGCCCCAAGATCTTCTTAACATGAACTACCGATGGGCGAAGGCTCTCCCATGCTTTAAAATTCTAAATACCGAGCTTCATATTTATTTTTGTTAACTTTGTTCATGATGGCTTCAGCCCATCCTGTTCCAACCTGTCGAAATCACTCTGAATGTTGATACTGACATCCATCATATTAGCGATCCCTCCCAGCTTTCTGTCATCTGCAAATGTGATCAGCATGCCTTCTATGCCTTCATCCAAGTTTTTGATGAAAACTCACTGTATTTTTAAAAAGTCTTTTAATTTAATTGATTTTGGTCCAAGTTTTGATAATTTTGTAAAGCTATCTCAAAGCAGGAGAATCCAAGTTATGAGGTTCAAACTGATTCCAAAACAATGCAATTAAAATAAATATGCTTTACAGAATTGAGCAAGGCTCCCAAGGTAGTATCAATGTGACCTAGACTCAGGCATGGTCAATCTGCTATTTTGGACAAAGCTAACAATTAAATTGGATAAATGTTTGTTGATGAGGATGATGACTCTAGTCTAACACACTGAATAGTGCAGAGGCAAGCAAACACACTGGATTGATTTTTCTGTGTGAAGACAGTTCCCAGGTGGGGCAATTCAAAGTGCTGGAGAGGGTTTGCCACTGAATGACTAATTAGGCCATGTATACCAATAAATGGATAATTTTGGGCCAAAAAATCACTTTTGGGGCCTAAAATCTCTGCACTGATCATCATTAGTGATTTCCAATACCCTGGAACAACGTCAGACTGTGTGCGACAGCCTCAGTGTTGGCAGTGTGGAACAGCTTCATTAATTCAGACTAATTGCACAAGGGGAGGCCAAAGTTGCTTCAGGGAGGAGACATCTTTATTCCCAAATGCCTTTCTAGCACCCACTCTCATTGAAACCAGAGACGCAGGGAAGGAAGCATGGTATGCAGGGGCTCAGATTTTGGGGTCCAACACACTTGGCTTCTAATTGTCTCTCTGATGCATGGCTAGGTGACCTTGGGTAAGTCACTCCTTTCACCTCTCCAGTTTTAATCTCCTCATCTGTGAAACAGATAAGATAACACCTACCTTAATGGTATTGCTGGATGGTGCCTGACATTTGTTGTGTTCACACTTATTAATACATTCAAACAAATGGTAAAGTAGGAAAGGTTGGTCAAGGAGATAATGTACAGTGTACTGTGCTAAAGCTTTGACAAGTACTGAATCTTCTTCACAAACCACCCCAGGAAGTAGATATCATTGTTATTACTCTATCACACAGATGAGGAAACTGAGGCATTAAAGGGTTTAGTCAGTTGCTCAAGGTCACCCATCTACTAAATGATAGTTGTTTGGATTTTCTCCTAGGCCTGCATGTTTCCAAAGCCTAAGCCCTTAACCACTGCATTATTCTGTTATACTATTATTTGAGACTTGACTTTAGTTAAGAGATGCTACTTGTAATCAGAATAAGAGTCCTCAACCTTTGGTGCTAAGGATCTACCATGATTCTCATGTGAAGTCTTGTGATCAGGTGTGGAGAGGAGGCTTCACCGCCTATAATGAGGCTGAGGAGGAGGGAAGGAGGATCACAGCGGGTTTACGAATCACCCCTTCATTTCTGTCAACACTGCAACCCAAAAGGAGGGCACGAAGCAGATATACACATATCTTTGCCAGCTCTTCTGTCAAAAACCTGAAATACTGATGAGACCTGGGGAGGGCAATCTGGAAGTAGCTGCTAAGCCAGATCAACCAACTGGAGATCCCTGGACTTGCCTCTCTCTCATCCCTGTGCAAACTGTGTTTATAAGTTTTCTTGTATCAGAGGGGGGTAACCATCCTCACCGTTCATGGTTTTTTAAATGATGAAATGAGACAACGCACCACAATGTCTAGCATGTAGAAATAGCTCAATAACTGTGTTTTTCTCCCCCTTTCTTTCCAACTCTGGTGAGACCCATCTTATTAGAAGTTTCTCTTCTAAGTCTTTTTCAAAACTGCCTTTCAGTAAAGTTTATACATTTGCTCAGAAAAATCCCTTCTCATGGTCCTCCTCTGTGTTATCCAAATTTCCAGGAATTTTCAGAGTTCAAGCTGATGACATTTTACTATATCTCATATGAAATAAAAATATTGATATGCCTTGGTTGACTTCAATAACAATATTGGTGCTTATTTTATGTTTTTCAAAACCATCATTCGTGTGTGACTGATGTTCAAAACATCCCGCTGGGGTTAAATATTGTAATCATCTCCACTGTGGGGATGAGAAAGCCAAGAGCAGGAGCCAGGTGACACAGGCAGGAAGCAGCAGAGGCAGCATTCCATCCCAGTGTCCCTGACACCTCCCAATGTCAAAGCCAGAGCTTGCTCCTCTCCATCAGTGGTCTAGTCCCTCTGTTCAGAGGGCAGGTCAATCAATGCCCATGCAGTTGGGTAAACTGCTTAAGGATAACTTGAGGCCCACCCAGATGGTGTGATCACAATATGAAAAAAATTGGTAGTCATTTCCTCTAAACCGTGAAAGAAATCTACACACTGTAATTCACCTGTGCAGATTTTTCGTTGGCACAACCACCAGGAATCCTACAACAATGGTATGACAGGTGCAGCACCGTCAGGGTCATTTGTTAAGGCATTTAGAGATCCAATAAGGCAAAAATGATTTGGTGCAATGGATGCACCGGAATTGCTAAATGAAGTGAGAAATATAGGAGAGGTATGAAAATTGTTTAGTACAGTGCCAGGCACAAAGTCATTCAATCTACTGTCGTTAGTAGTATCATGAATAGGGACTCTGATCATTCATTCGAAAAGCAGGACATCACAAAACTTACTCTGGAGTAATCGAGATCTCTGGGTGTTGAGTCTGTTAAAGCTCGGACAAGGGCATTCATCATACAGATCGGAGGAGAAGGTGGAGAGGGCTGAGAAGGTTCCTGCTGTAATGGGCTCTTTGGTTTGGAAGGCAGCCGACCTCTCCTCCCTTTCAGACTATCTGTACGGACAACTGATACCAAGAGAAAGAAAGAAAAAATGTCTTCAGAGATATCCACGAAGAGCCATAAATCACAAAAAGGAATCAAAACACATTACAGTGGAGCAATCATTAATGGGACCAACCATTTAAAGGTGGCAGTAAGTTTGGAATAATATGCGCACAATGATTTAATGAGAGTTGAAACAAGCAGAATAAAAGCCACCCATACTTACATTTGGTAATGAATTAGCCCTAAAAGTCTCCTTCTTAAATAGAACAGAGATGTATGTACACAAGCTCTCTATTGATTTTGAGAAATTAGAATAAGTGGTCCTCAGCTATTTTTAAATGCTAATATACACCATAAAAATAAAATGTGGGAAAGAAGGGGAAACTAGGAAAATTCACCCATCCCAACGTCAATATTAACATTTTTTTCAGTGATATCTAAGAATATGTGTAAACAAGCTGAACAAAAAGCATTATGTCCATACCTTCTTTAACCATTCCAACACTGAGACACTTCTGAAATCGACAGTACTGACATCGGTTTCGACGTCTCTTGTCTACAGGGCAGTTTTTATTTGCCAGGCAAACATATTTTGCATTTTTCTGAACTGTTCTCTGAGAAAACACAATACAGAGATAGTCAACTAATAGTTTCTGGAAAGAGGTAGGACCTGACAAGATGTATTTTAATTACAATGTGAAAAGCGACAGTGCAATTCGTATAATTAGATAAATTTAATTTCCTAACACGCTAGCCTGCAGGAAAAACAATTTTATTAGTGTTAGCTGCTGACAATGAAAATCATCTCGGATTGTTCTGAAGCAAGTCTCAGGAGACACCCAAGTCTGAATGATAAAATCATATCTGAAATTACCAGGTCAACGTATCATACCTTGGAGGATTAGATTATCTCCACTTTTAATATCCCTTTGGGAACAATTTTCTACTTGTTCCACTCCCCTGATTATTGCTGACCTTATTAAAATAAAATCAAAATTATCTGGGATGTACTTTGTTGGCTATCACTATTGTAAGTCAAATATCACAGTAACTGGCTTTGTTCCCCAATAGAGATGAAATCTTAAAAAGCAAAATGAGAACTTGACTAGTTATAACATATCGGAAATGTTTTAATGCAAAAACAAAAAAATCACTCAATCGGCCTATATCATTTATTTAACCTTCAAAATATTAAGATAATACATATTAAAAGAATGTTCTCTTAAGAGAATATGTATAGTAAACTGGTCATTTCTGATTTTTCAAAGAAAAATCTTAAAATTGGTTACTAAAAACCACTACCACACAGAAGGAAAAAAACCCAGGAAAGAGTAAAAGAAAGAAATATGAGAGCCATAAATTTTCAATGAAAATTTCCATTAATAGGTCATTTCAAAAATGACTATTGACACAGACATCAAAATAGCCATATTGTAAATGACACATCATAAAACTTGGACTTGGATATAAGAATGATGTTGTATTCTTCAGAATCACATATATTTTTAAATGACACATGGAGAAATAATTAAAGCGTATTTTATGCTCCAGATTTTCAAAATAATGATTTATTTTTTAAAAGTTAAAGACACTTGTGCAAACGGATGTGTATTTACCACTTGGGGGAAATCATTCAGAAATCACCTGAATCTATACAACTCTAGATAGAGCAGAAAGTTGAATTTTATTTGGTAAGCCTGGGCTGCATTTAAAAAAAAAAGGAAAAAAAGAAAGAAATCGAGATAATTTGGGATTGGTGATCTATTTTGGGTCCAAAATTCTAGATTTACTTTCAATCTTTTACTTTTAGCAATCCTCAACCCCCACGTATTAGTTTTCATCCTATCGCCTTTTAATTTCATTTCAGGAAATGGTTTCTAAATTGCTTATATAAAACTTAAAAAATCTACCAAAGCCAGATCCATTTAGTTTAAAATGCAAAATTCCAAAACACAAACGTGTTTCTGAATTTCCAGCATTTAAATTCTCAACAGTCTTTAAGGGTAGGAAACTTATGTTTTCTGAATGAAGCTCTCTTTCATTGGACATGCAGTAATTTCTAAAACTCTATTTCTTGCCATCATCCTCAAGGCTCTCTGCCAGTTTGAGTGCTGGTGGCATTTTGCTTCAGGTATACATTTTCCCAATAACCTGAAAGCTTCCCCACATTTGTGTGTGCCTGCACAGTTTAAGGACAAGGAGAGATCGTTACGGTTCAATCACTGAATGCCCATCATTAACTGCACTTCGTGTCACATTTTTAAAGAATTCAATTTAATGGTAGAAAGCCACTGGGTCAAACCGGCTCCTGTTCCTTTAATTAACAGATCTGTGGGGTGGTTCTCCCTGATCCTACCCCCACCCTTTCAAGTATAGATTTGTTTTCAAGGCATTGCTGCAGAAAAGGGACGCTGTTGGGGAACACTTAATTGACATTTCTAGACTAGGAATGTATTACCATTCCTATATTTTGGTTAACTCTCAATTATTCAGAGGTGATTATATTTGTGGGTTAATCGTACTTCTCTTAATTGTTTTTTTCCTTTCTTTTACCCTTTCTGGCTGCCTGTTTCCTTGCCCACCAGCATTTCCACTGACATACTGTGAAAATGAAATCTGCTAAAGGAAAGTGGTTAACTTGAAAGTAACCCTGCTAAAGCTTGGGTAGTTAAGAAAAAAAAAAAAAAAAAAAAAGAAGAAGAAGAAGAAGAAGAAGACTAACCTGAGGGTTCTACATTTAACATACCTCCTGTATGGCACTTAGCATAGTGCAAAGTCTTTCCACAAGCATTTTCTCATATATCTGCAGAATTTAATTAAGCACATGAATCCTAACTCCAGATCAAAAATAATTATTGCTTGCTGGTAGGTATACCAATCCACAAACATGTGCATTTTTACAAATACTCTGCAGGTTTCATTTGATAATGAACTAGTGTTCTATGGCCATTTAAAGATTATAAAGTGCATTCATAAATGTCTTATCTAATTTAGTACTCATAGCCCTTCTCTGAATTTTATTCACCTGACTGGAAAACTGAAGCCTAGAAAGGCATATCATGCTCAGCGTCATAGACTGGTAGGTGACAAGATCAAGGACTCCTATTTGAATGTTCTGACTCCAATTTTAGCACACTCCCAGATATATCCTATTGGCCCCCCCATACCAATTACCCAATCAGCATCTAGCTTCCCTTCTCCCTCCACCCTGCCCAGCACTGGAGGTTAGGGAGTGGTTCCTGTGGGAAAACATTTGTGGGTTTGCAAATGCCCGAGATAATGGCCAGGGGAGTAGGGAGGGTGGCACAGAATTAAGTGTCTGAAGAAGTCTGGGAGTCAATAGCAAAAGTAGAGCAGCAAGAGAACAAGGCCTCTTCTTCAGTGGTAGAGAGAGCACTGGCCTCAAGAGTTGAAAGAAAAAGGCTGAAACTGCCAAACTTGCCGCTAAGTCACCATTTCTAGCCTGCACAAGACTTCTCCTAGGCCTCAGCCTCCTCCCAGGTAAACTATGGGGGAGGCTGAAGCGTCTCGAACTGTAAAATTCCCCTTTGGGGCTGAGCTAATGAACAGCATCTACACCTGGCACTGCATGTGGCACAGAGTTGGAGGGGACTGGTGAGACCCAGCTTCTGTCTTCCACAGAGGGAGCTGCCCCAGAGTGCATCAGCCACTTGCTCCTGTCTATTCTGTTGCTGCAGATCTTGGACGAGGGTGCACACTTTGGGATCATGCAAACGTGACTTGGCATCCTGCCTCCCTCTCGCTCTGAACCTGTGTCTTAGGGTAGCTGAGTAACATCTCCCAGCCTCCATTTCCTCATCTGTGAAACAAGGATAATTAATAACCACCTTCAAGACACTGTTAATAAAAATAGCTACTGGGTGGCCAGAATTCAATCTCAATATGCTGAAGGTTCCCTCTGGAAAAATGTTCATTGAGGTAAAGCCATGTCAGGAGGTTCACTGCCCCCTGGAGTCCATCCGGCTTGGCCTCCTGTAATGGACCTCAAGTTAAAACCCCCTGAGAGAGCGCATGTGAAGGTGCCAGGAAGGGCTACAGGAACGCACCCCTTGGCTGCTCACTTGAGCGGGTGGCACAGGAGGCTGGCCGCAGGGGGGAGGGGGGCGCCAGGAGGAGGCGTGCGCTCACCTTGAAGAAGCCCTTGCAGCCCTCGCAGGTGCGCACCCCGTAGTGCTGGCAGGCGGCGTTGTCCCCGCACACGGCGCACGTGCCCTCGCCCGACGACGAGCTCCTGTTGGGCGGCGACGGCAGGCTGGGGCTCTCGCCCAGCAGGCTGGACGCGGTGGGGGAGGCCGTGAGGCCCAGCGGCGGGAAGGCCAGCGCGGCCGCCCTCTTGGCCAGCGGCAGCCCGTACGGGTGGCCCTCGAGCGCGGCGGCCTGGCTGCTGGCGGCGGCGGCGGCGGCTCCCAGTGGCAGGCTGAGCGCGGCGGCGGCCGTCGGGTCGTAGCCCAGGTGGTGGCCGCCGGCCGGGCTGGGCGCGGGCGGGTGCGGCGGCGAGGGCTTGAAGTGGAAGAGCGGGAAGCGCGCGCCGGCCACTGTGGGCACCGCCTTCATCGGCGGGTCGAGCAGCGGGCCGGGAGCGATGCAACCCTGCGCCGAGGGCAGCGCGTCGTCCCACAGCGCCCCCGCCTGCGGAGGGAAGCCTGGCGTGGTGGGTGTGGACGGCGGGGACGGCTTGAAGTACATGGAGGTGCTGGGCAGCACCTCGTCCTCCGGGCCGGAGGGGGGCGGAATGGAAGGTTGCTGCTGCTGCTGCTGGTGGTGGTGGTGGTGGTGATGGTGGTGATGGTGGTGATGGTGGTAGTCGTGCGCGCGGCCCTCCTCCATCTTGATCAAGGGCCGTGGCCCAGACGGCTGCATTTGGTACAGGCAGGAGGGCTTGAGTTCGTAGTTGCTCGAGTAGCCCTCCATGAAGGTACTGAAGCTGGGCAGGGACGTAGTGGCCGTGGCCGTGATCTCAGTGCTGCCAAGGTCCATGGTCAGCTTGGTGTAGTCTGGGTTCATAATCTCCGTGGTGTATTCCGAGCCGTAGGTCTGCACTGCATAACTGGAACCTGGAGGCGAAGGGCTATACTGGGCTTGAACGCAGGGCATATCTGCAGGACAAAGGGACAGGGAAAAGGGTCTTTCAGAAGCAAGTCAGCACTCTCTTCTAGCTGACAGGTAGCACTGGATTCATTGCTCTCTAATCTGGGAAATGGGATAGGAAGTGACATCTTTTCCTCCTTCTGGTAGCATAGATTTAAAGCTCCATGCTTACTTTCTTTCCTGGGAAGAAAGCAGAATCCCTGACAGACTGTCAAAGGGGCACAGAATGCCAAAACCAGGACTCCTGGGGATCTCTGTGCCCACCTTCCTTCCCTTGCCCTTGTCCACCACCAGATCTGGAAAATTTGATTTCTTCCTTCATAAGCCCAGTGGTGTTTTTACAAAGTGGTTTTAAGTCCTATAAACTAATTGGGGGTGGTCTCAGCCACAAGTTGGGAGGACAAAAAGAAAGCCAGTGAATGCTCTGTTGGTTTATTTTTGGGGAAAGAGGCCAGGAGTCCCCCAAGTCACACACATTGATTTATACATTTATGAGTTGGTTAAAAAAAAAGGGGGGGGGTGTCCTATGTGGGACTTACTGGCCAAGGGAGACTGACATTCTAACATTTTATGAGTGCCAACTGAGCCTACCCACACACGTTGTGGTCGCTTTCTCCCACCCCCTCCCCATTTCTCCAAACACAGCCAGCAGCCTACACAAACTGGACCCCTGTTGATGACTTCAGCCAGCTAGGTGGAGAGGTGGGAACACAGGCCCAGGAAATGGACTCGGGGGAGTGTGTGCCATCTGCAAAGAAAAAGATCAGCAGCTGCAACAAAACACCCACCAAACGTGCTCTCTGCCATGTACAGTATATATATATATATTTTTTCCAATTCTGACTAATAAAATATATCAGTAGCTGTTTTAAGACAACAGTTTATAGCTACTGTAATAGGTGAGTTAGTCTACAAATTTTTTATGGCAGAAGAATTAGTACCCTTAGAAAAGAAAGCAGCCGCTTAGTAGGTTTAGTTTCTATGTTGAGCCCCCAAAGAGATGGGTATCCAGGGGGCTTATTATTGTTCAGAGAGGTTGAGCTGGATGAGAAGGCCCTGAGAATTATTGGACCTAGTGGATGTTTATCTAGTTATTTCCCTTTCTTTATGGCTAACTAGAAATGATACAATGGGCAGCTTCTGGTGGTTGGTTTTTCTGAACTGGAGGAAAACCAAGTGCTTAGCCTCTACCTGGAGTCTATGGTATAGAAGTTGTGACTAATAAGAAAAAAGAAAAAAAGTCAATACTTCACACTTCCTTTGACATCTTTCTCTTACCCACATTTCCAAATCTGATTGAGTCATGTGTGTATGGGATGAAATCTTGACTTGGAAAAAGGTGATGAGGGCCTGTTGGAAGAAGCAGTGATAAGGAGAGTCCAGTTCAAGCCTTCATTTTTCAAGAAGGGCCTTCAAAACACTCTCTAGTTTGATGTTAAAAGATTACTTTTCCTACTGTCTTGTTGATGGGGTGAAATGAAAGACTAATGATTTAAAAGAAAGGCCACTGCCTGATGTTCCATCTATTCTCCTTCAGCACCTCTAGATTTCTCCATTAGTCTTCTGTCATCCTTCCTTGCCAGTCCCTACCCATTGCTCTTCCTCATGTCTTCCTGAGGTCTCCAGCCAGAAGATGAGTCTGCTTGGGACTAAGTTCTATTTATCTGCATATCTTTGGTGACCACAGCCCAGGGACCTGGCATCTCTTTAACAAATGCAAAAAAAGAGGTGTAAGGAGCCAAAACCTGCAATCCTTTCTTTTGCCCAATTCGAATTTACTCCTTGGTTTCCTGCTTAAATGCTTTTTCCCTTTTCCTCTGAGCTTCAATAATCCAAACTTCTGCACCAAAGGATTTGGGTTTTATACAAACATGAGCTCTGTATTGCTCAAAGTGATCCTGTAACTTTTACATGCATTATAAACTGAATATAAAAGGAGAGCAAAAATGAAGACATTAAAATGTATAAAAAGATCCTAATTTTTTATATGCATTACATTTTTCTTAGGAAAAATATTTTTGAGAAATGCAAGGCTTAATTTAATCTGGCTGCTCCACTAGGTAGCAACAGGGTGTGGTATCCAGAGGAGCTTCGTGCGATGAGGCCACCTGTGCTGTGAAATGCGTGGCCAGCAGTCACTGTCCTGGCGCTGGGCAAGTCGGAACAGCCTGCCTGCTGGACGTGTGGCTCCCCCCATCCCCCACCTCTCCAAACCTGGGAGGGATAAAGGGTCGTGTTTTCAGACCTACCTGGAGGATATCTTGCGCGCTGAATGGTGGGGCTGTGGGTCTCTCCAGCAGAGGCTGAGAGGGTAGGAGGCGGGGAAGTCCGGCGAGGCGAAGCGGTCACAGTGCTGCCTGGCTCCGCGGAGGGTCCAGTCTCAGGGCCGGGGCTTGCCGGACTGCGCTCTTCCGCAGTGGGCTCTGCGGGCACCGGGAGAGAGGACAGAGCTCAAAGTGAGACCAATCTGGGTCGTCGCAGTCTGGGCTGGACGTATTGGGAGGGGGCGGGTTGGTAGGGGGTCTCTATGAATGCTATGTTAATTATAAAGAATGGTAAAGGGCTAGAAAGCAGTGCTTAAGATGAACGGAGTCCCTGGGCACTAAGTGTCACATCACCTCGGGGGTAGCCACAGAAAGCTTGTCAGCACACACTGCACTTTCTGGCGTTTTGTGGCACCTAAACCTAGGCTAAAAAAAGTGTATTCTGTCATCGCCCAGAAATTGATCTCTCTGTCCCTACAACCGGTTCTGAGCTCGTTAAGTCAAGGAAACCAAAGAAAGAGCACCTGAGGAAGAGTTTCGCCCGAATTCAAGGGGTCAGTGAGTGTGCACGAGCGGAAAATAGCCATTTTCCAACTCCTGTCCTCCCCCCCGCCTCCCCACCCCTCAAATACAAAATTTACACGTTGCATAGGAAATGCACAAGGTCCGGAACGAATGCGTGAATGCCCCGAGGAATTAAGAAAGTCTGCGCTTTTCATTCTAAATGCTAATGGAGCTTCGCTTCTATTAGCCGCGAGTTTCGGGGGCCAGGGGTCAAGCAAACAAAAGGGCACAGTGGAAATAGGCCCGCGCTGGAAACAAGGGGACAAGGCGGCTGGAGTTCCAGGCTGGTGGGGTGGGCGGAGGGAGGCCCCCTGCACCCAGCAGGCGGTATCCCTGAGGGTGGGCGACTTCGAGGCTCGGGGCCATCCGGCGGCCCAGAGGGGGCACATTCCGGAGGGCGCCCAGCGCGGCTCCCGGGCAAGCGTCTCTGCGCTCAGCCTCATCGAAACTTTGTAGCTGGAAGCGCAGCTCCGCGGGCCTCAGGGGAGGGATCCCCTGCCCCAAATTCTGGCCTACAGCGCCCCCTTTGCCTGGACCCGTTCATTTCTAGAGGGTTGGGAACACAGAACTGAAAAAAACCAAAACACAACCCAAAAAAACCTCGGGGGTGCGCGGGCCGAGAGGGGAGTGTAAGTTTCGTCCCCCGCCGCCCCTGCGCCAGGAGCTTGCCTGAAGGGAGAGAGTGGGTAACAGAACCCCCAGGTCCGGGAAGCCCTGGAAAGCCAGGAAACGGGGGATTCCCTTGCCACCCCCAGCCCCAGCCCCTGCCGTGCCCCAGCTGATCGTACGGAAATCTTGCGCTCGCTCTAGCGCAAGCACGGGCGGATCTTCCCACGGCTGTAGCAGGAGCTTCCCGTCCGCCCCGAATTTTTAATGCGAATCTCCAGCAACCTTCCACCACCTCCTGCAGTAGGTGCCCTCATTCCTGCCCTCCCCTGGGTCCTTTCGAGCAGAGTCTTTCTCCGAGGATCGGCTTCTGACTCGGCTCGGCGAGGGTTGCGTCTCCTCAAGGAATGGGCTCCCCTCGAGCTCCGGGCGTTCGCGGGAAAAAGCCACACCACGTTTCCTACAGCCGAGCCAAGAGCCCCATGGCTCCCCCCCCCCCCCCCCGCCCACTCCCATGGCCGGTTACCTAGGCAAAGCCTCCGCGCCTGGAAACACGTTCCGTCGCTCCCGCTCGCGGCCGCCGAGGCCGGGAGCACTGAGCCTCGGGGTTGTAAATTAGGTAGAAATAACTACCTCTGTCAAAGCTCCTTTCTTTCTCGTGGGCAGCCGAAAGGAACACCCCCGTGTTCCCCTCCCCGTGGTGAAGTGTGTGGAGGAAACCGTGAAACGCACCATTGTGACCGGGGCTCCTCCGCGGAGTTTCCAACCCTGGGGAGCGGGGGCGGAGGTTGGGCGGGGGCAGTAGGAGTGGAGGAGAGACCGACAGAAAGGGAAAGACAGAGATTCTCAGAAAGACCGAGGGAGAGGAGACAAACCGCGGGGGAGAATTTCTGCGAGCGCGCGTCCGCAGGGAAGGGAGTGGGTGGGTGCGGGGGGAGGGAGCCGGTGTGGAGATTGCCTAGCCAAAGGAGTCTTTGATATTCACGTTAGGAGCGCCGAATACAGGTAAGATAACTCGAATGAACTCTAACTTCATTCATTGTCCCTAAGTAGCCGCGTTGGGCGGCTTTTTTCTTTCCCCAACTCAGTTCTGTAAAATACTTCTCTGTCGTGGGAATAGAAGATTCAGGACAGATTTGTCCTTTACCTCTGTCCTGGCACCCTAAGGCTCTGGGATAACAGCCCGAGATTTCTGATTACTAAACTCCTTGCAGCACTTCCCTCTGAAGAATCCAGAGGCGTAAATAAAAGGCAATCTCCAGGAACGTTCTTTAGAAGCAAGGGGCAAATGCTTTCTCTCTTACTACTGACCCAAGCTTCCAACGGGTTCGAGAGGTGCCTTTGGAAGCCCGTCTCCGCAGGCTGCGCTCTCACAACCGCTCTCCTCTCACCACTGAGAACTTTCATTTATTTCTATTAAGAGCAAAACACTCAGAGCAACTTCTCCAAAAGTCAGTTAAGAGTGAAACATTCCCACACCAAGCCAAGGCCCGAAGGAAAGGAACACCATCCCCACGCGTGTCCGGGCTCGGGAGTCGGCAATTACACCCGATTACCTCTGAAGGGAAAAGTGTATACGGGCAAGTAGGCTACGCCAGGCAGACGTGCCTAGGAGAGCCCCAGGCTCATTTCAATACAATAAGCCACATTCCTACAATTACGCCCTGTTTCCAGAGATCACCGGAGCGCCTTTGCAAACTCCAACCACTGCTGCCCAGGCCCCTTCCCTCTCAAGCTTCCTCCCAGCCAACCAGCTGGGAGTCACCATTAGATATATTAACTTGGACCCACTGAAGCCCCTATTTTCAATCCTAGTTAAAAGGCAGGAAAATTACTGCCGTTCATCACCGGAGCTGCAACTCCCTGCCGCTGCCGCTGCCGCCGCCGCCGCCGCCGCCGCCGCCGAGAGCATCATTACCATGACAACTAGAGCCGAAATACCCTGAATTACATCGCTGGAGCTGCTACTGCACAAATCCCGGTCCTCCTCTTTGTTAGAGGCTTTTCGCCTCTTCGGGTGGGGGGAGGAATCCCACGAGCTTCAGAGATCCCCGCGGGCCCGCTACAGGGGAAAAGTTTCAGATCAGAACCCACCGGGCCACTCGGCGAGCAAAGCCAGAGCGAGGAGGCGAGGGGGAAAAACCCCACACTCAAAGTTGTCAATTTCGGGAGCGACGCTTCCCAGCGCGCCAACTTTTTAACAAGTCCCCCAATTAACTGGGCGAATCTCATACGTACTCGAGTGCTGTAGCGGTTCCGTCTTTAGAGCGAGTTTCTAGAGAGCTGCCCCGAAATCTGCACTGGGGGGGAGTCACAGCTGCTGTCCCGGAAGGGCTGCGGTGTACAAGCCCAGCGGCTCCCAGAGGTGGTGCGCGTCTGGCAGGGGATGCTGCGATCCCGACTCATGGGAGAGTGCCGGCGAGGGGTTCCGCGGGCGTCCGGGCTCCGGCCGCGACCAGGGGGGAGGATGCCGCCGCAGTTCCCACCTCCAAGGCCACCGCCGGCGCTGTCAGCGTTGCAAAGTGAGTCCGGGAGGGGCGTCCGGCTGCCGCGCAGCTCTGCACGGGCGAGGGCGCGGGGCGAGAGGGGTGTGAGCGCGCGGGAGAGAGTGGAGAGTGTGTGCGGAGCTTGTGTGCGCGCGTGTCTGTGTGTGCGAGTGAGGGAGCGGGTGTGAGCTCGTCTGTGTGTGGGGAGCGGAGGAGGAGCAGGAGCTGGAGGGGTGGGGGGCGGGAGGCAGGAGACTCCGCTCTCCCGGCTGCGCGTTCGCTCGCTCTCTCGGCACGTCATTTATGCCACAGGAGCCCTAGCGGCCTCTCCATAGAGTGCCTGGAATGCGAGACGTCAATGTGACGCCATGGGACGCTACGTCACCCTCCTCCTCCCTCCCCTGGCCCAGCCGGTTCCGCGTGTGCGAGGGAGGGTGTGTGTGTGTGTGTGTGTGTGTGTGTGTGTGCATGTGCGCGCGCGCGCGCGCGTTCCCCGGCCATTCTCGGGGCTGCACAATGGAAACTGCGCGGCACGGCCAGCCCCGGCAGGGGGGCCTTTTGGACCCGCGCCGCCAATCCCTTCGCAGCGGCGCTGCTCTCCTGGGCGCGAGTCTGCGAGAGGGTGCAGCGGCCCGCCCGCGGGTCAGGCGGGACCGCCCAGCTGTCAGGCTCGGGTGGAGTAGAGTTGGAGGAGTGCTGCTGGCGCGCCTCCGAGGCTGCCCCGAGGCATGGAGCCAGGGAGAGGGGGGTAAGGGAGAGGACAGCTCTTCCGAAAGGGAAGGCTCCGCCAGCCAGCTTCTCCGAGTGACCTGGCAGCCGGTGCAGGAGTCAGGCACCGGCCCGAAGACTCCCTGAGGTGCAGCTGCGCTTTCCTCAAGCAACAATTCCAAAGCTGTTTAAGTCTCTCTGGCCCTCAGCGTGTAGTCTAATCCCTCTCCTCCTATAATTTGCTGAGTGCGTGTTTCGCACTGGGATGCAGATGGCTCCGGGAAGATAAGGTTTTATTTCTTTATACTAAGGTGTGGATTTCCTAACTGGACCCACTATAACCCAACTGAGTGCACATCCATCATCCACGTGCGCGCTGCAGAAGAAACTACTTAATGTGTGTAAAAGAAACACACGTGTTGAACAGCTGAGCGGGTCTGACTGTTGCAAATCATTACCCCCCCCCTCCCCGCAGAAATGGAAATCTCAGCTCGCACTTTCACTTTTTGCTCGTTGCCCCTCTCCCAATCTCCCAAATTAAACATTTCGAAATCAATCAACAAGATTTATTAGTGAGTCCCTCGCCATGGGATTTGCTCTGGTCTTCTGGGACACATTTGTCATGAAACAGTGTGCTGAAAGCCTCAGCACCTGTGTGAGGGAGAGCAATTTCTTCCTGGAAATGTTGAATTTAAGTGTGTATTTCTTGCTGAAAACAAAAACAAAAATTTATCAGAGTTAAAGTCTCCTAGTTTCAACGTGCAGCTGAGTGAAAGCAACCTCTCTAGAAATTAATTTTTGAGGTGGAGAAAATATTTGAGTGAAACAATGCAGACAGGCATGGTCCCCATGTGGTCTGCTTGAATCAGATGCGGCATTCTATTTCTTTGACCTGTCCCAATCTTTGCGTGTGTGTGTATGCGTGTGTGTGTGTGTGTGTGTGTGTGTGTGTGTGTGGCGTAGTGGGAGGGGGGGTAGTATCCCACTGTCGACAGCTCAAGGTTCAGAATCGAAGGTTCGAGTTAGCACCAGAAACTTGAAAACAAAACTAGTGTTATGTATATTATATATACTATTATATACATATGTATGACATTGGTTTATTTCTTCGATTCCACTTCCACTTTAGACAGAGTGGTGTGGAGAAGACCGTGGGAGGATGCTCCGAAAGTTGACCCAGCAGAGAGGAATGGAGCCTTTGCACTGCCGCGGGTTCCAATCCAGTCTAGGAAGGAAGGAGGGCGCTGCTACATTGTATCCATTCAAAGGCTGGGGGGTGGGGGGAGCAGGACCTGGAGCAGCGCGGCGCTGACGCACAGGAGGCGCGTGATTGACGCAGGCGATGTTACTAAATTCGGCAGTTGGCCGGGCCCTGCCGCCGGCGCGCGCCGCAGATAGCGGAGTAGGTTCCCCTCGGTCACCCCCGCCCCTTCTCCATTCAGTGCCGCGCGGGGCGGGGCGGAGCGCGCGGGGCGGGGCGGGGCGGGGCGGGGCGGGGCGGAGCGGAGCGCGCGGGGCGGGGCGGGGCGGAGTGCGCGCGGCCGCGTCGGGATCCGGCCGAACCAAATATAGTGGAGCCTGGCTATTTTTAGCCGGGCCTCGGGCGCGAGCCCGCCGCGTGAGGGGGCGCCCTGACCCTGCCAAGAGTGCGGAGGGGGCGGGGGCGGAGTCGCCATCTTGGACCCGGCTCGTCCCCGTCTAGTGACCGGCGGCGCTGGGCAAGGCTGTGCGCAGGGGGTCGGGGTGAGTGGGTGTGAGTCTTGGGAGAGAGGGGGCGAGGGCTGTGACTGGTGAAGAGGGCGAGGCGCGGGCGAGGGAGCGGGGCGCGCGGCCCGTGGGGCGTGCGGCCCGTGGGGCGTGCGTGTGTGTCGGACGGCGTAAGCCGTCTGCCAACCTGCTTGGCAGTCCTGCCACCCGGCGGCCCGGCCAGCCCCGAGTCGCGTGGGGGCGGAGCCGCCCGCGGCCACCACTTCCTGAGAGCCGGGGATACCCCTCCCGGACGTCACGGAGGAGCCGAGGCGGCGGTGGCGGCCCGGGGCTCATCCTGCACTTGCATCACGGGTGCAGCAGCAGCTGCTCTGCTCCTTTGTGGCTTTTTCCCCTGTTGAGTAACTGCTTTGTTAACTGAAAATACCATGACGGGCCAGTGTGATCACCAGCTCAAGACCTCAAAGAAAGTGAAGCTGTCAGGCAAGAAGAGGGAGACTCCCCTAGCCGGCTGTGATGGTATCTGGTGGGTGGGTGTGTAGAGAAGCACTTGACAGTTTCCACGTATTACTTCTTGCCTAATTCTTCACCCCCAAGAAGGTTTAAAAATACTTTTATTTCCATGCTGTAAAAATTTCATGTGTTCTGCACCCCACCCGTTCCCCCTTTAGTTTGAAATCTCATGCAGAACTGGAGTCACTGTAGAGCAGAAACCCTAAAATTAGGTACAGTTTTTAGGAAACAGGACATCTTTTAATGAATTTATTGAATAAAGTCCATTTTCTAAGTGTTAATATATAAAAAGGTCTTTGCCCACTCAGGGTTGTTCCAAGGCTACTAAGTTTGTTCATATGAATCGGGCTCCTCCAATGACAGTTTTAAACTCATGTCTTTGTTTACCTTTAAAAAAAAAATCCATCCCTGGCTGAATATCTCCAGGTAAAGGATTTCTCTCTTTTAAGTGGATGTGTTTTTCTGGATGTCTGTGTTGGTTAATTCTGTGCTTTCCCCAGCCCCTCTTTTGCATCCTTTCCTTCCTGAGTATCAGGTCACCAATCTTTGTTCCTTGACTGCAGTTGGGCTGAGGGCTGTTGTCTGATTGCACTGAGCCAATCAGCTGGCTTAGTACTCCTCTGGGTAGGAAGTTGGGCTGACTGTTGGAGAAGTTCCAATAGTCACTGATAAGTGGCAACGTCTTTGCACTCAAATGGAAAGTCATGGAAGGAGAGACAAGGAAGGCTCTCTTACAAATTGGGACACCATCCTCTGCTTAATCCTTGGTCTCTAAACCTATGCAATTCCTCAAACAGAATGAATCATTCTCTTTTCTTTTTCAGATTAATATCTATTGATCTATACCTTTTCATAAATCTGATTTATTAGAAATCACAATATTCTGTAAGGCATGTGTAATATGACTATTTCAGTAGTCTGAATTACCTTTTTGATGATTATTTTGTATTAAATGAAACTTAATACTTTATAATTAAATCTCTTCTTTGGGGAAATCAAATAGAATAAGACTACCTTAATCCGTGCAATGTTGAAAACTTAACTGGTTTGGTCCTTTTTCTAGAAGAGAGACATTCATGTGTGGCCTAGTTTACACACACAAAGCAAAGAAAGCAGTTAGTTTTTGCTTTCATGAAGGGTATGGCAGTCAATGTGTAAAAAACTCTTTCTATGAAGTAACTATTACAGATTCATTGGATATTAACCTTTCATTTTGTTTTGGTTTTGTAGGTGAAGCCTGCAAGAAAAAAAGTGCTCTTGCTCTTGGAAAATAAAATATGAAATTTGGGGGAAATTTATTGTGTGTGATAGAAAACAATCACTTTAACAAAGTGGGGTTTAAAAAATTGCTTTAAATGCTCTTCTGATTAAGCAATGACATATGATGTTGTTGATTTTGCTAATAAACAAAGAATGATAAGTCTTATTAATGCTAAGGTTGGATAAGGAAAAGCGAAATAAAAAATCCAAGCCAGAAGATGTTACCTGAAATGAAAATAGGAAGGGAAAGTAAAAGAATTGTGTAAGTCCAAGTTTCTAGAATCACTGTAGAAGTTATATATATATATATATATATATATATATATATATATACACACACACACACACACACAGACATATATATGTAAAGATATATATATGTAAAGATATATATAATAGAAGATATATATATATATATATGTATGTATATGTAAAATTTGGTAACTGTAGCTGACATTCACTTACAAACTTTAGTGTTCTGTGCTCAGGAATATGGTACTACTGTAGTAGTTTTCTGACTGATCTACCTGCATATCATCTCTTCCATATCAATTCTATCATTGCTCAAAAGGTCTGGATATTCTCTTCAAAGGTCTCCATATCCCGGCCTCTTTATTTCCACAGAATTTCCCCATTCTAGTCAAACTGGTATTTCTACTGTTCTTCAAACATCTTTCTCCCTCCCACATTTGTTCATACTTTTCCTTTGTATTATGTTCCCTTCTCCTTCTTTTCTGCTTATTGAGATCTTATCTTTCCTGTCAAACTAGCTCAAGAAATGTACTCAGATTGTGCTTTAGTCTTTTACAGAGTTCTTATTTTACAGCTTTTTTTTGGTGCTTTTGTGTTCATAGCTTATTCTCCTGTCAAACTATAAGCTTCAGAAACATGCTTCACACATCTTTGAAATTTCTGTGGCACCTAAGTTTAACATAGATAGTAAATATCCATAAGATATTTCTCTCTTCTAAATTTGAGTATAGAGACCAGCCATAATATAAATAACAAACTATATGGATTGGGAGCTTCTTGGCATGCATTAATGGATGTATATGAGATCATACATTAAGCTTTCTTCACCTCAACTTCTGACAGTCGTGATTGAAGATAGATAATGGCTACAAGCCCAGACAGTTGCATGTTGATACAAGGAAATTGCAGTTCGGCTTGTACCTGTTGTATCTGCATAGGAAGATTAATTAATGATTTTTTTTTTCCTGATAGACTTGATTCTTATTTTACCCTCTTTCTCCCTTTATTTGCACTTTCTCTTATGCTGCTTTTTCTTAGTGATGAACCGGATGCTGTAGGCTAGGAAATGTAATGTCGTATTCTTGTGCAAAAATTTCTTAAGATTTACAAAATTGAGAACTCTGACATCTGTGTATAATGAGTTAAATATAAAAATTTCTTAATTTTCTACCTCTTCTGAAATATATTTAACTAGATGTGTATGACACTATGTATATGTAGAAGTGAGCTAGGCAAAGAGATTTTGGAATTATATTTGTAGGAAGTTTTAGAGAGAGGCTCTTGTGACTTAGAATATTAAAATTTACTTTAAAAGGAAAAAGGAATAGATGAGGGAAGACTTTCTATATTACAGATTTTAGAAAACAGTAAAAACTGAGATAGAAAGATTACTTAATAGCATAACTGCTAATAATATTTTAAAATCTCACTAAATGATATATTTTTTTAATTCATTAATAAATAACAGGCTTGGAGTGTGGTTAAAAAGAGAGTTTGTTTCTTTTTTTTTATTTAAAAAAATCTTTTAATGTTTATTTATTTTTGAGAGAGAGAGAGACAGAGTGTGAGTAGGGGAGGGGCAGAGAGAGAGGGAGACAGAACGCAAAGCAGGCTCCAGGCTCTGAGCTGTCAGCACAGAGCCCAACGTGGGGCTTGAACTCACAGAATGTGAGATCAGACCTGAGCCGAAATTGGATGCTCAACTGACCCACCCAGGTGCCCCAAGAGAGTTTATTTCCTAGTCATGTTTTTCCCCAGTTGCTGGTAAACTCTAGAAGACCACAGATTTGGGGGAGAAAAGTTACTACTCTTGTGTGATAAATCAACTTGGGATATTATTTATACCTATAAAATGAGAACTTATTTGAGCTAGAAGTGATAGATGAAGTTAATATCTTTTTCCAGATATAACCCTTTTCCTTATCACCCAACTGTGAAATAAAAAAATTTGCCTCACATGAACTTCAGTTGCTTCAGAATGTTCTCCAGGAGTGGGATGCTGTATTTCCCAGAGAGCACTAGATTACTTCTCAGAGGCCTGGGTCTGGCTTGGATGCCATGAAACTGCCCTACCTTGGGTAAGTTTATTAAGCTTTTTTTTTGGAGCCTAAATATCATCATCTATAAAATGACAACATTGGGCTATCTGATCTGAAGGATCTTTCGGGTTCTGGAATGGAATGCTTTTTTAGGCCAGTTAAATATTGTGAATCACGAGTCAGCTCTGGTCTAGTCTTCTGTCACTACCTGACTGCTGTAGTCGTAGGCTCAATAACTCTTTTGTATCTAACATGTATGCTTATAGTAGTAATCTTACTAGTAATATATTAAACTGCTTTGGCCTGTGTGATAATTAATTGTAGCTATTGAGTAGGATCTTGGTAGCCTGAAGGAGTTAATGTACTGCTAGCATCACAGCTTTCTCTTATCCATAAAGTAGAAACGAGCATCAACCTGGATAGTCCAAAAGTCATTTTATATTTAGCTATGGAATTTGTTTTTTTGTACATTCATCTGAATATGGATGAGTAGCAAATTGACTTCATACAAATTAATAAACTTTCATTGGAATGGATACTGTTGTTTGTTTCAGTTCCTTTCTGATCCTTACTGCATGCTAGGCATAAACCATTTATTTCTTCTTAGATGTAGCAGCCAAGGAATAACTGTCCTTTTTGCTTTTTTCTGGAGAATGATTGGTGATGGTGAGGTTGTAAGTCTTTATATCTCCTTGTAGAGTGTAAGTAGATAGGGTGAAATATTAAGAAGGTTGGTCAAAAGGAAAGTACCAAATAGGTATTAGGTTGAAAAAATATTAGCACATCAAGCAGGAAGAATGCAATAAATTCTGTTTGCAAACTTGTTACATTTTCAGTTGGATACATCTTTATGGATAAATAAGAGCCAACTTTATAGGCATTGAGAAATACCTATTTTAACACATTGCAGGTTTATTTATTATCTGAGGTTTGGAGAGTCAAAACGTGGTTTGTCCATTAACTTAGGGCTGTTTTTTAAATGCCTGTTCTACATATTTAGGTATCTGGTTTCCTGCTTAGATCATGTAATTAGTAACTGATTCTGATTTTTTTACCATAATACATTTTCCAGTATTTATTCCGCATGTTTATAGTTCACTACTGGAAAAATTCCTCCCTGACATCTGTTCTGAATTAGTTCCCTTTTCCAGTTATGTTTTCCTGTTTTATCGATTGTGGTGATGAGAATAGAAAGCTTATATTTTAAAGATTTATCCTATTTAAGCTTAGTGAAATTGAAACATACTACCTCATTATTTCTAATTTCTGAGAATGATTTTCTTATTTTAAATTCACATGTTCAGTTACTATTTTTACTCTTTTAAAACAACAGAATAAACTGGGTAAAAATTGAAACCCATTTACCATAGTTTCATAGCATTTTATAGCTGTCAATTGACTTTTTAGTTTATTTTTCATATTTCAAAATGTTTTTTAAGAGAAGCTTCTGTTATGTCAAAATCTTTTAAAGTCTCTTTTTTGTTTAAATTACCTTGGACATATTTATTTTGGGGGATGAATTTGTTGAGCACTTAGAGCAGTTCTTGGCACAGAGTAGGTGCTCTGTAAACATTTGATGGGTGAATGAAAGCAGTTTTCAAGAAGCTTTATTCCAAATATTCTATTTTCTTTATCCTAACCAGCCTTGTGGCCTTATTAACTTTTCTGAGAGAGTTTTACGTAGAGTTTAGGGCTAAGAGAGCAGCCGAGGAGGCTGGTTGCAGATCAGTGTGCTGTCACCATTGCAGCTAGTCTACAGAAGAGCTGTGCCTTTAGTTGTACCACTCTGTGACATCTGTGTTTGAACCAAGAACCAATTCAGGTATCCTAAGGAATTGTGCCACATTTTGACTTAACTCCCCCTAAGAATTAATCTCTGGCTTATCTCTATTTTGAAGTGCCTCTCTTACTATAACACTTTCACAAGATTGTGTTCTTTCCTCTTTTCTTCACTGCCTCTGCCCTGGGAATAAACAACCATCAGTGAGTTCTTCACTTCTAGTCATCAGGTTTCCAACTGTAACCCTCACTTTGCTTTTCATTTCTGGATGCTACTATTTAAGGCAGCTTCCAAGTGCATACTCACTTGTGCACCATCTATCACCCATAGACTGAGGTCCAAATGTGGAATATTTAGTAGAGATCACTGGAATTATATCTACTTAACATTTAATATATTAAGCATTTAAAAATTTACCTTTTGAAAAGGTAATGCATTCACTTGATTCAAACAACAAAGTGTTTAGAAATGAGCAGTTTCCTTTCCACCCCTGTTCCCCATCTATTCAATTCCCATCCTTCCAGAGTTTTTAAGTGCATATTCAAGCCAATACAAATATAAATTCTGTTTTTCATTTTATATAATACATATAATTATATATGTATTATTCTCCCTTTTTCACTTAACAGTGTTTCTTGGAGTTCTTTCCATAACAGTGGGAAAATATCCCAGATATATTTCACTTTAATAATATATCTTGGAGCTCTTTTCCACATCATTGTGTGGGTATAGCATCATTTATATCACCAGTCCCATATTGATGGGCATTTGGGAAATTTTCAATCTTTTGCTATTAGAAACAATACTGCAGTAAGTACTTTTGTTACATAGATTATTTCATACTTGTGTAAATGTATTTGTAGGGTAAAATTTTAAAAGTGGAATTGCTGACCAAAGAGTGTTATGTTATTATAATTTTATAGGTACTACCAAATTGCTCTCTATAGAGGTTGTACAATGTACACCCCCACCAGAAACGCATGGGAGTGACTGGTTACCCATGTTCTTGCCCACAAAATGTGTTCTTGAACTTTTGGATTTTTTCCAATCTGATGGGTGAAAAATGTTATCTTAGTGTAGTTTTAATTTCTATTTACCTTATGAGTGAGTTTGAATATCTTTTCATATGTTTAGGAGCCATTTATATTTCCTTTTTTGTGAAATGTGTCTTTTATCCCTACCTTTCTTGGTGGAGGGGGCGGGAGGGGGAGCGGTTGGTTGTTTAAAATCACCCTGTGGCTGTTGTGTTTAATTTGCCCGTTGTAATGTGAGTTGCAACATGTCCACCATCCCCGTTTGTTATTGTCTTTCATCTTTGCTTATGGTGGTTTTGCTAAGTAGATTTTTTTTTTTAAATGTAGTTGAATTTGTTATACTTTTATGACTTCTGGATTTTGGGTCATAGTTAGAAAAGCCTGTCCCATTACAAAGTTGTAAAAGAATTCTCTCATATTATCTTCTATTATCTTTGTGGTTTCTATTTTACACTTCAGTTTTTACCCATTTTTCTTGGTGTATGGGTGATGGATGGGTCCAACTATATTTTTCTCCGAATGACTACTCAGTGCCCCAGAAGCATTTGTGAATAGTCCATCTCTATGTTGTTTTGTTTCTTACAAAAACAAGACTGATTTATCTATTTTTTTTCACACCTACTTTGCTGTGATTGAATATAAATACTGTTCTCTGTTTTCCTTCCTATAGAACACCTTTCTTAACGACAGTGGCAATAATGTCTTTCACCCTGCTACCTCCTTGCTTGCCTCAGCAACACCCACAGCCTGGCAACCAGTTAATATTTGAGTTGAATATAGGTGCTCAGAAAGCTCTCCAGGATTTTCCATTGAATATTAACTAGCTAAAAAGAAATCCTAACTGTAATCAGGTTCCTTAGAGGACTTCGAACCAGGGATGTCTTCTGGCTCTCGCTAGCCATATTGACCAGCTATCGTAGAAGCTGAAGTCCACTACCTGAGTTCTTCACTCCTAAAGCAGTCCAGTACGAGTTGCTTCTTCCTCTTCAAGGTCATATCATCTGCCATCTCTGCTTTGTCTGACAATGTGGGAAATTACCTTCTATAGTTGGAGTGGGAACCATAATATGCCAAAAAACTGGTTTGAATCCTCTGTCATGCAGTGGCCAGCTCCAAAACCTCATTTACTGTGAAAGTGATTATGGAATGATTTGGGGAACATTTGTCTTCAACTTGAGACCCAGGCATATTAGGTTTTTTCATAGGGAACCTGGGGAAAACCCTAGTACTGTTCTACCCAGGGGAGAGAATCCAAGCAGGCTGATGAAACCCAGTTTACTTGGTATCCTTACAAGCACGTACTAAGCTACTTGGGTTCATTTTACAGCTCCTTGCCTTGATAAAAGACTTCCTTCCACTTTTGAACCATTGCCCTAGGTGATTTTTCTTTTTCAGACTTGTCCAGGCTATCTTGCTTGTTCTTTATTACTGAATCTTTTTTGGGAATCCTATTTCTTATCTGTGCCTTCAGACTTTCCCCTGATGCTGATGGTGTGTTCTTTGTCCAATACCAAATTGACTTAAAATTATTTTGGCCAAAACCAATTTTGTGAACACAGACTGGCCAACTGGCAGTTTGGGTAAAAAAATGATTTGACTTAGAGAGAGAGAGAGAGAGAGAGAGAGAGAGAGAGAGAGAGAGAGAGAGAGAATATCCTAAGTTAATTAAATTTTTGAGTAGTGGTAATTTTAGAGTATTATGGGGTGGTTAAACACTTTGATTCATTTTTTTAGGGATTTTTCTAACTTTTCTTCTTTTATATTTCAAA
This sequence comes from Prionailurus viverrinus, assembly GCF_022837055.1. Lineage (NCBI taxonomy): Eukaryota > Metazoa > Chordata > Mammalia > Carnivora > Felidae > Prionailurus > Prionailurus viverrinus. Next base: position 25,884,536 of record NC_062573.1, read on the forward strand.
TCAATTTTCAGCTACAAGAATACTTTGTTGCTTATGATATCAAAAAGTTAAAACAACCTCATTTCCCAACCTTAGGAATAGTTGGACAAGCTTGATCTTAACTACAAGGCAGTTAAAGGTTAATTGGAACAACAAAAACATAAACATCAAATGATAAGATAAAAACATGTTTCCTTTTTTTCCCCCTTCTTCATTAAAAAGGCAGTGTATGTGCAGTACAGGACACTCAGAAAAATGTAGATAAGAAATAGAAGGACAAAAGAAAAAAAGCCGTAAGTTCATTCCAGAATAACCACTGTTGTCCTTCCCTGTCTTTTCAAATGCATTTTATACACATACACTCTGCATGTTGTTTGTAATCTGCCATTATTTAAGCATTCTTCAGTTACTGATTAGTCACCTTTGTGTAGGATTAGGTTTTGGTTCCATTTTGGTTTTTGTCTGGAAGCTGTGGACTGGGCCATCTTCACTGTGAATAGATGGCCATTCTTTTTTTTCCTTCTGTCCATCAATCTTGCCTAGGCCCACATCCAGACTGGGCCCCAAAGACGCTCTGCTTCCTGTAAGTGAGATAGTTTGTAAATGAAGCCATTCTGCCAAGCTTTTCTATGGACTTAGGAAAAGGGTCAGTTTTCAGAATTCGTGTGGAACTCTGATTATATATAAAATAATTCTTGGAGTTTGTGCTTGATGTATATTATATTTATATATATGTAAATTACATAGGGAGAATAAAGAGGGAAAGACTAGATTGAATTTCCACTAAAATGAAAATAACGAGGCATTGCATTAGAGAAATCCATGATCATTGGAGGGAAGTTATTTAAAGAGACTTTCTCGAAATCAGTGTTGGCAAATATACTCTGTATTGTGTCCAAACCCAAGTCCATGGAAGACATCACTAATGAGTCATGTCACTGTTTTTCACTGATCCAAACTCCGCTTTGGATCATTCTTAAATTGGGGTTCTAGATAGCTGTATCTACTGGAATAGGTGTGGAACACCAATCTCTTTGCCATTCTTGCTCTAAAACGTTGCATTAAAGATTTTTTTTAAATAGTGGATTGAATAGAAAGCTTTAATAAAATGTTTTATATCTGATGAATAAGTTTATGATGGTAAATATGAGATGTGAGCAGGCAGTAATTATCTGAGTCTCACGCAAAGCACATGCCTCATTGTTATGATCATGGAAGAAGCATAATTAAATTACAGTTTTGTTCTGGAGTGAAAACAATGTCACAGTAATACTCATCATTATAAATTGCCCATGGTATGGTCATGGCGATTGACTCTCTCCAGCATTCGTTCTATCCCAGATGATTAGTGTAAGCAATTATGGTTGATCCCATTTCCTTTGCCAGTGAAGGCTTAGGCATGGCCTGTAACCTGTTCTGGCCAATGAGATTTGAAAGGAAGTCTGGAGGAGGGCCAGAGTGCTTCTGGGAAAGAGTTTCCTTTTCCTAAAAAGAGATAAAAGAAAGAGATGGTACCTTTTCTTCCTCTGATGATGTTATGAGAGAATGTAATGGCTATAACTGCTCAGGCCATCTTAGAACAATGAGAAAAAGTAGCTTTGGATGAAGTTCATCTAGAAGGTAACAGAACGAGAGAAGAAACCTGAGTCCTTGATGACCTTATTGAACTGCTGATTGTATTTTTGGTCTGCTCTACCTCTGAACTTCTAGTTCTGTGAGATAATACAGCGTGATTTGGGATTTTGTCACTTGTAGCCAAAAGCATTCTGAGTGGTTATACCTACTTTGTCCCAAGCAGATTCATGTCCGATGGATTTGATTTTATTATGATACATTTACTTTTATCAGGGCTCTTCCCTCTCCTGACTTCTGGCTTCATAGAGTGTGTGCAGATTCTCGGCCAGTTCTTGTCTTTATCTTCTCTAAGGGACGTTGCCTCAGACCAGGGTTCTTCAGAGAAAGCAGTAAAGAACTGGTGTATTTTCTCATCTTGTGTCTTTTACTCATGGCATAGAGTAAGTAGTACCAGGAATGTGTACAGATCAGGGTATTTGAGTCTTCATTATGGCTTCACTGTTTCGTACCCATGATCTTGGGCAAGTCACTTGAAGACGTTGAGTTTCTTCTTTGAAATTTGTTACTGATAGTCTTTTTTTTCCTTCATGGTATTGTGATTCAAATGAAGTCATGTGAACATGGCAAATTTTAAAAAGTCCAGTTTTTAAAAAATGAATAGTCAGGCTTGGTTGGATTTTCTGATTATTTTCCAGTGAATTAATGTCAAAATCTCTATAATCAGCTCTGTGTAGCGCTTGTTAGCCTGTAAGAAAGGCAAGAAAGTGTGATGTGGGTCATAATAATACAAGTAATTAGGGATTGAAGTTGATATTTTAGTGGCAACTTACAGCCTGAAATAAAGTGAAAGGACCACACAATTATGAAGGAGAAATAAAGGTCAGAATGTTTATCTTGAGGCTTGATTCTAGTTCAACCAGAAATTCTGGTGAGCCAAATTTGGGGAAAGAGAAACCAGTAGAAGAAACACCCCCCTCTAGTGGCGAGGGGCCAGGTTCTATACTTTGGTTGCTAAGATGGGTGACTAGGGAATGAATGGCTTCTTAGCATGTTTTTTAAGTTTTGTTTTTTGTTTTTCTTTTAAAGATTTTACTTTTAAGTAATTTCTATATGCCCTGTGGGGTTCAAACTTAAAATGCATGTTCTACCAACTGAGCCAGCCAGGTGCCCCAGGATGTTTTTTAAGTTTCTTAAGAAGAATCCCAAGGATCTAGAGTCAGAACTTTTAAGGAAGATCTTTAGCCCATCTTCCTTATCAAGGGAGTTAACACATTTTACAGAATAAGTAGTATTTTGGCAGTCTCATGTGGAATTGATTGAAAAATATAGATGCTACAGTTGGAAGTGGTTCACAGTTTACTTTTCTTGTAGGTCATTTAAGAGCATGAGAATTAGGAGACTATTGTTGCTAAATTTCTTATTGATCTGAGATAATACAGTATGTACCTTTATAAATCCATTTGTAGGGGGATAAAGCCTATATTTAAAGTTATGGGTATGCCATACAGTAGTATTCACCTATATATACAAAATAATGGGGGTGGCTTTCCTAAGTATAATTATTGATTTGAAATTTTTTAGTGGCCATCCTGAGAACTGAATGTTTAACATGCATCTTGGAGGTGATTTAATTGCTTTCTATGGAAAGGTAGTGAAATTAGGTAGATTAAAATAACATATTACCCACAATTCAGTGGTTTGGTGGGAACAGCTAATGCATTATTGAAGGACATCTCATTTTAAGGATGTATGTTGTTGATGGTAATAATTACAAGTAATTATTACATTTACAAATCTCAAAGTCCTTGATGTTTTTATTGTTCAACTGCTGTTTGGGAAGAATCCTTTAACATTTAAAGGTTTCTGAAGAGGCAACATTTCAGACAACACATTTTTATGGAACTCTGGGTTAGATCTAAGGATGATTTGAGTGCCATTCTACTCTAATACAGAATAGAATGATTAAGGCACAAGAAAATAAATTCTGGTACCAGACTGCATTATCAAAGTGCCATTTAAAAAATTTTTAATGTCAAACTTCCTTGCCCTGAAGAGAAGACATTTGCAGCTTGCAGTAGAACCAACCTCTCAATAACTTAAAATGTGTCTGAAGATGTTTTATGTGAAATAAAAATGGAAACATTCTCTTGGAAATATGAACTTGTACATTGGTAAAGTAAGATTATAGAGTTATGAAGTGAACTTTTGTATGTAACTTGTGGAACTAATATCCTTAGTTTATGGTTATACTTCATAAATATACTTGATTTTAGAAAGAAGAACTAGGTCTGGCAGTAGATCAGGATCTACCTATTGGGGAAAACCAGAAATAGGAGGAAGAGATTATTAATGGTTCATTCTTCACCGAGAAAAATTCAGTATGGAATAATTAAGGTCAGCTACAGAAAGAATTATGATTATGTTAAGTGAGTTCACAGATATTGTTGAAGGCAAATCAGCTAGAACTGATTTGTTAATATATATGGGGGCAATAAACCAATTAGATAGTCTCTTTACTAAATTAGTATGACAGTAGTAGAAGATTATCTGGAGGGAAATAAAATAGACGATAGGGTTAGTGGTAATTAGGCCTTCATTAAATCCTAGCACTAAAGAGGTACTATGTATATTAGTGATAGCTTAATTCTATACATAAAATTGGATATTAAGAATTGATAGAATGTTGGCATTGTTAAAATTAGGCACGTTGATTTTTGTGTAAAGGGTTGCAGCAAGTGGATTTGAATAAAGAGCCTGTGCTCCAAACCTCATTTGAAATTCCAGATAAAGTATAAGAATAATAATAATACATATTCACATAGGATTTTACAGCATTCTGAGTGTTTTCAGATCCATGATTTCAGTTTAGTCTTATCAGAACTCTGGGGGATAGTAGCACAGGTCTGATTATCCCATTTTTACTAATAAGGCAGTGGAGGCTCAGGGAGGCTAATGGACTTGCTAAGCAGCAAATAGGGACGAAACTGTCAGGTGTGGTACTTGAACCCAGGGCTTCTTACCAAAATGCCTTTGTTCACTGTCTCCTGGGGCTGCAGTAACCAATTATCACAGATCCGGGGTATAAACAACAGAAACGTATTTTCCCACAGCTCAGGAAGCCAGAAGTTTGAAATCAAGGTGTTGGCAGGCAGCACCCCTCTGGAGCCTCCAGAGGAGAATCCATTCTTTGCCTCTTCTGGCTTCTGGTGGCTGCTGGCTTTCCTTGACTTACGGTTGCCTCACTCCAGTCTCTGCCTCTGTGTTCTCATAGCCTCCTTCTTTTCTGCTCCGTGTCTTTTCCTCTTCTGTCTCAAAACACTCTTGGCCTTTCTCTGGAAAGGACTTTCTCTGATAAGGACTGGCTTTAAGACTCCACTAGTGATTAGATTTAGGGCATGCCTAGATAAGCCAGGATGATTTCCTCATCTCAAGATCCTAAATTACATCCCCAAAGGCCCCTTATTCAAAGAAGGTGATAGTCATAGGTCCTAGGTATTAGGGCATGAACATATCTTTTCAGGGGCCACCATTTAACCCCACTACATTTATTATATGCAATTTAATTCTTTATCTTCCTTTTGGATTGAAAAAATAATCTTCCATGTGAAGATAGGTAGTGGACTTAGGGAATTTTTAGCTAGTATCTAGAGAGGAACATTTAAAATATTTCTGGTTGGTGCTAAGTGCTTAGTAAGTAGAATTGACCTAATACAAGAGTTCCACCAAATTGTTATGTTGGCTTTCGCATTCACAGAACTATAAAAGATGGGATTAAAATAAAGTAACATTTGACTATTCACGATTAACTATTAAAAGTTGGCTTTTTCGTTTTTGTTTCTTGTGCTAGAAGAGGTGTATGTGTATGTGTGTTTTGCATTTTGTTAATGACCTTGGTATGATCAGTTTCTTACATCACATGGGCATTCTAATTTGGGTCATATAAATCAAGATTCATATATGTAACTCTTTGAAGGAAGGGGCTCCATGTCTCTTACTTACGGTTAGAACTCCAGTATACTGCTTGACACATAACATAGATGTGCTCAAGTAATTTGCTGAATGAACGAAATAACTTTTTTATGACATTCAAATCACGTAGCCACAGATCCCATACTAGTTCGCTTTTTGGAGGGTCCCGAGTGGCAATAACAATAAGATCTACTCATTGTAGGAGAATCCCCCATGTCTCTCAGAGATTGCACTGTGAGTACATTTGCTCTTTTTTTTTTTAATGTTTATTTTTGAGAGAGAGAGAGACAGAGACAGAGAAAGAGACAGAGAGAGACAGAGTGCGAGCAGGGGAAGGGCAGAGAGGGAGACACAGACTCCGAAGCAGGCTTCAGGCTCCGAGCTGTCAGCACAGAGTCTGACGCGGGGCTCGAATCCATGAACTGTGGGATCATGACATGTGCCAAAGTCAGATGCTTAACTGACTGAGCTACCCAGGTGCTCAAGTCCATTTACTCTTGACAGAGCTTACAACTTTTTTCATCTATGATAATCTTGAACTCTAGGCCAAAAAAACTGTCATCCTTGCCTTGTTCACATTAATAAAAATTAATCAATGAGATTCCTTCAGCCCATCAGTTCACTACTCACTAGCATGAGCTCAGGTAGCGTTAGAGGCAGTAGCATGGGGCCTATTGTACAGCTTTTCAGATCATTAGTGCTAAACATTAAGGTCTGGGGAAGGTTCTGGCTTTTGCCTTCTCAAAGGTCTACAAAGTTTTCACTTTCTGATACGAATTCCAGTGTTAACAGATCGAAGTCCAGTGATTATAATGAATTATGTGCCAGACTCTTCTGGGTATTATCGCAAATACTGCTTCCAGCCAACCTTAGAAGTGAAGTACTGTCATCATTCCTGTTTTACAGAAGCACAAAGAAGTTAAGTAACTTGCCCAGGTTCACACCAAGATTTGAAGCCAGGTAGTCTTACTGCAGAGCCTATGTGCTTAGCCATCTCCAATGCTGGCCTCATGCTCATTCGTTTGTAAGTAACCTGTTCTTTCTTTTTGAAAGTTTATATTTTTCTTTATTAAACTTCAGAACTTTTGCCAGGATATATCTAAGCTGTATGCCTTGTTTCATTTATCCTGCCTGGCACACAGTGAGTGCTTTTGATCTAAGAACTCTAGTCTCCTCCTGAGGGAAGTTTTCTTGCACTATGTTTTGATTATTGCTTTCTCCACTGCGGTCCCTCTTGAGTTTCTTTTATTTGCAATGAGGGCTCCTAGATCTGCCCCCCCATTTCTCTTTCCTTTTCATTCAGGAATTCCATTTCTTTTATTTTTGATTTGGATATGTGATAACTCATTCACTTGCTTTTCCAGATAACAAGTTTGTTCTTTTAAGGGTTGGTTCTACTGTTTAATTCCTCAGTTGAAATTTGAAGTTTATAAATTGTTCAAAGAATTTCTCAGTCTATTATGTTTATCCATATTAAAATATCATCATCAAGTAAACAAGGTTTATTTGAGATGTGTTAAGGCTGTTTCAACATTAGGAACTATTAATTTAATGTATCACTTTAAAAGATCAGAAGAAAAAAAATTAGGATTATTTCCCCAGATATTACAATGGTATTTGATAAATCAGTATTCATTCATAATAAAATGAAGAAATAAAAAACAGTTCTTGGTAACCCAGGAGATGAAAGATATTTTCTAATAGCCATTGTCGTACTTAACATTGAAATAACTTAAGGGATATTTCCTAAGTGTATTCTCTGAACTGTGGGTTTTTAATTTAAAATTTTGTATATTTATATCCTTTTACCAATACCACGTTGTCTTAAGTGCTTAGTTTTATATTAAGTACAGAAATCAGGTAATGTGAATTCTCCTTCCTGTTTCTCTTTTTCAGAGTTGTTCCACTCATTCTAGGTCCTCTGCTTTTCCATATAAAGTTTAGAATCAGTCTGCCAAATTCTACCAAAAACTATGCTGGAATTATTTTTGAGATTGCATTGAATATGTAGTTCAATTTGGAGAAGACTTGATATTCTAACAATATTGAGTCTTCCAATCCAAGAACATGTTACATAGTGCCAGTTTTACTTAGGTCTTTTTTATTTATCTCTTTAGTTTTGTTTTTTTTTAAAGCATACATATTTTGCAAGTATTTTGTTAGCTCTATCTCATATTCTGTTGCTATTTTACATGATACTTTTTTAAATCAAGCTTTTAATTTTAATTCCAGTATGGTTTAACATATAGTCTTATATTAGTCTCAGGTGTACAATATAGTGATTCAACACTTCTGTACAACACCTAGTGCCTGTCACAAGTGTACTCCTTAATCCCCATCGCCTATTTCACCTGTCCCCCCGCCCATCTTCCCTCTGGTAACTACCAGTATGTTCTCTATAGTTAAGAGTCTATTGCTTGGTTTGCCCCCTTTTCTCTTTTTTTCCTTTGCTTGTTTGTTTTGTTTCTTAAATTCCACATATGAATGAGATCATATGGTATTTGTCTTTCTCTGACTTATTTTGCTGAGCATTATACTCTGTGGCTTCATCCATGTTGTTGCAAATGGCAAGATTTAATTCGTTTTTATGGCTAAATAATATTCCATTTTATGTATGTATGTGTGCACACACACACACGTACACACATATATATACACACCATATTTTCTGTATCCATCTATGAATGGGCACTTGGGCTGCTTCCATAATTTGGCTGTTGTAAATAATGCTGCTATAAATATAGAGGTGCATGTATCTCTTTGAATTAGTGTTTTTGTATTTTTTTCGGTAAATACCCAGTAATGCAATTGTTGAATTGTAGGGTAGTTCTGTTTTTAACTTTTTGAGGAACCTTCATACTGTTTTCCACAGTGGCTGTCCCCGTTCACATTTCTACCAACATGCACAAGGGTTCCCCTTTCCCCACATCCTCACCAATGCTTGTTTTTTCTCATGTTTTTGATTTTAGCCATTTTGACAGGTGTGAGGTGATATCTCGTAGTTTTGATTTGCGTTTCCCTGATGATGAGTGATGTTGAGCATCTTTTCGTGTATGTGTTTGTTGGCCATCTGGATGTCTTCTTTGGAGAAATGTCTGTTCATGTCTTCTGCCTATATATAGATTTTTTAAGTTTATGTATTTGAGAGAGACAGAGGTAGCACAAGCAGGGAAGGGGAAGAAAGAGAGGGAGAGAGAATACCAAGCAGCTCTGTAGCGCAGAGCCTGACATGGGGCTCAAACTCATGAAACCTTGAGATCATCACCTGAGCTGGAACCAAGAGTTGGACGCTTAACTGACTGAACCACAAAGGCACCCCTCTGCCCATTTTTTAAATTGGATTGTTTGTTTTTTTGGGTGTTGAGTTGTATCAGTTCTTTATATATTTTGGGTACTAACCTTTTTTTGGATATGTCATTTGCAAATGTCTTCTTGCATTCAGTAGGTTGCCTTTTAGTTTTGTTGATTGTTTCCTTTGTTGTGCAGCTTTTTATTTTGATGCAGTACCTGTAGTTTACTTTTGCTTTTATTTCCCTTGCCTCAGGAGACATATCTAGAAAAATGTTGCTATGACTGATATCAGAGAAATTACTGCCTGTGTTTTCTTCTAGGATTTTATGGTTTCAGGTTCCACATTTAGGTTTTTAATCCATTTTGAGTTTGTTTATTTATTAAAAAATTTTTTTAACGTTTAATCATTTTTGAGAGACAGAAAGAATGAGTATGAGCAAGGGAAGGGCAGAGAGAGAGGCAGACACAGAATCTGAAGCAGGCTCCAGGCCCTGAGCTGTCAGCACAGAGCACAACGTGGGGCCCGAGCCCGTGAACTGTGAGATCACAATCTGAGCCGAAGTCAGACACTTAACCGACTGAGCCACCCAGGTGCTCCAGTTTTGAGTTTATTTTTGTGTATGGTATAAGAAAGTGGTCTGGTTTCTTTCTTTTTCATGTAGCTGTCCAGTGTTCCTAACACCGTTTGTTGAAGAGATTGTCCTTTTCCCTTTGGATATTTTTTCCTGCTTTATCAAAGATAAATTGATGTTACAATTGTGGGTTTATGTTTGTGTTTTCTATCATGTTCCATTGAGCTATGTGTCTATTCTGTTTTGGTTACTACAGATTTGTAATATTTTGTGACGTCTGGAATAGTGATACCTTCAGTTTTGTTTTTCTTTTTCAGGATTGCTTTGGCTATTTGGGGTCTTTTGTGGTTCCATACAAATTTTAGGATTGTTTGATTTAGTTTTGTTTGATTTAATACTGTTGGTATTTTGATAGGAATTGCATTAAATGTGTATATTGCCTTGGGTAACATAGACATTTTAATAATATTTGTTTTTTCAATCCATGAGCATGGATGTCTTTCCATTTCTTTGTGTCATCTTCAGTTTCTTTCATCAGTGTTTTAAAATTTTCAGACTATAGGTCTTTCACCTCTTTGGTAACTTTATTCCCAAGTATTTTGTTATTTTTGGTGCAATTGTAAATGGGATTGTTTTCTTAATTCCTCTTTCTGCTCTTCATTATTAGTGTATAGGGATCTGGAGTTTTATTAAAAAAAAGGTATTTTAGTATGTTGGTTACAATAAGGCAACATATTTTAACAAACACCAACATTTCAACACCTTAATACAATAAGAACTTATTTCTCCTTCATGTAATACTCCCATGTGGATGTTTCTGGTTGATAAACAGTTTTTCTCTGTATGGATTCAGGGACTCAGGTTCCTTGCATCATGTGGCTCTGCCATTTCCTAAGGCCTTGACATCTTCTCTTTCCAACTGGCAGAAAGGCAAGGATATAGTGGAGAATGCACATTTTCTTCTCAATTACTTTGGTCTTGACACAATGCACATCATTTCTGTTCACATTCTTACATTCCAAAGGCCAGATAGGTGGTCTCACCTATCTGTAAGGTGTGTTTGTATATTGGTAGTGGGGCGGGGGGCATGGGAGAATGGGAAATAGTATCACCTGGGCAGCCACACGTAAGGGAAAGGAATAGACGTTCTCATTTGTAATTGGCAAGATGACACCTCTGAATAGAAGACACTGTGGTAATTAATATCTTTCAAATTTTAAACTATACATATCCTTTGAACTTAAAACTCCACTTCTAGCAGTTTTTACTGAATATATATTTACAAATGTGTACCTATTTACATTTTAAGGACACATCTAGTAACGTTGTAATAGCAAAATATTAGAAATATCCTGAATGTCCATCAAAGGGGACTGGATGGGGGCGCCTAGGTGGCTCAGTCAGTTAAGCGTCCGACTTCAGCTCAGGTCACGATCTCGAGGTCCGTGAGTTCGAGCCCCGCGTCGGGCTCTGGGCTGACAGCTCAGAGCCTGGAGCCTGCTTCCGATTCTGTGTCTCCCTCTCTCTCTGCCCCTCCCCTGTTCATGCTCTGTCTCTGTCTCTCAAAAATAAATAAACGTTAAAAAAAATTAAAAAAAAAGGGGACTGGATAATCAAGTGGTTATATTTTCATACAATGGAACATTTTGTAGCTACTAAGAGTAATAAGGCAGTGAGAAGTGTATTGCCTGGGAGATTTGAAAAATGAGGTACAGGATTGTGTGTGCATGGCTACCACTTATTTAAAAAGAAATACATACACATACGCAAAATATCTGTGGAAGGATCACAAGAAACCGGTAACAGTGGTTGTTTCTGGTTACAACTAAAAGGTGATTGGGGAATGGGATGGGAGAGAGACATGCTTTTACTGTATACTCATCTATACCTTTTGATATGCTCCTTTTTAAATATAAAGAAGTTAGTTGTAGAAGTATAGTTAATGACATGGAAAAATGGTTGTAATATATTGTTGCCTGAATAAGCTGTTGACTGAAAGGAATGTACAATAGGGTTTCAGTTTTATAAATAAATAATTTTTAAGTGGCATATACAAAAATATAGTGGTTTTTTAGTGATTTTTTTGCTTATCTGTATTTAAGATCTTGTAAATAATGCGCATCTATCACCTTTGTAATTAAAATATATAAATAAAAATAAAAGAAGAAATACAGTGAAAACTTTCCCTAGTACTCCCTGAAGTTAACCCTGCCATGAAATCTTTCCCCATTTCAGCTGAATGCCTCTTATTTGCTTTCATGCTACATTTTTCATACATTCATCACACCTTGAATTGCATTATCACATACACATTTATCTTACCTACTCTGTACATTCTTTTAAAGGCCTGGATCTTACCAGATGCATCCAGATTCCCTGTCTATGCCAAGAACAGTGTCTTTCTCATAACAGGTGTGCAGTAAATACTGAGTTGGTGCTTGAAGCAGAGAGCACAGTGAGTAAAGTGGTTGTGCATTTTGTTGTTTTGTGATGCAACCTGTATTCAATACTGTACCAGATTCACTCTGTAGTTATGCCGGGGCCCATTAGGTGCAGTGCAAAGCATGTGGGTGAAAGGCTTTCCTTTCTAAAATGATATTGGTTGTCCCTAGAGATCTCTGTCTCTACATCTTAGATTAGTTAGTGTGGTTTGGTTATAGAAATATGTATAGCAAAAATGACATAAAGTTGAAAATAAATTTAAGATTAGTCAAATTGCTGATGACATGGTTCTGCTGTTTTACAGGTGAGACACTCCTACCTGCTTGACATATTTTTTAAAGATTTAAAAAAAAATGTTTATTTACTTTTGAGAGAGAGAAACTGCAAGCGGGGGAGGGGCAGAGAGAGAAAGGGGGACAGAAGATCCCAAACAGGCTCTGCACTGACAGCTGCTAGTCCAATGTGGGGCTCGAACTCATGAACCAGGAGATCATGACCTGAGCCAAAGTCTGACTCTTAACCGACTGAGCCACCCAGGTGCCCCTCTGCTTGGTATTTTAATTGAGATCAGTTTGCTCCTATTTTTCTCTCCATATTACTTTCCTTTCCCCATTTGTGTCTTTTTGTTACAACATCTCCTTGTACACATAACTTTAGTTCTGTTATGGTTATAGGGGCCAGTTTTGCATGAGAAGAGATAGAATTGGGAGCTGATAATGTTACTTACAGCAGTTAAGATTTTTTTAATTGAAATTGCTTGAGAATTGCTTTGATGGCCTGGCTTCTCTTCATGTCCCAGTTTTATTGCTATGGATTTCTTGCCACTTTATTGCCTTATTCTCCATTTTTCTTCCCTATGTTCTAGTCACAGAGGTTTACTCAGTATACCCAAAAGTTCTTTCTAGGGCCTTTCCTCAAAACTTTTCTTACCGGGAGGTTCTCTGCATATGTCCATTAATTTAAGTACTACCTTCCCACAAAGAGCCAGTTCACATGCCACCTCCTCAAAGAAGTCATTACAGATCCTCTTAGTCAATTTCAATATACTCATTCTTCCATTAAATCATTATACCCTCAGTAGAGTGCTAATTAAAGTTTATTTATTAATTTTTTCATTGTGTACACATTCATTGAGTGTCTACTGTGCATAAATTGTTCTGGGAGCTAGGGTAAGAGACTGTTAAGACAGTTTTCAAGAAGCTTACAGAATAGTGGGGGAGGCATATGAGCAGGATAGTTTCAGTACAGTGTAATAAGTACAGTGGGTGTGTGCAGGATTCTGTGGGAGCCCAGAGAGGGAGCATCTAATGTAGCAGGGGTTGGGGAATTCCAGAAAGATTTGAGCTGGACATTGGAGAAATGGAGGTAGAGAAAGGAATTTCCCAGACTAATGGAACAGCACATTGTAAGTCACTGAGATGTGAAATGTCTTGCATATCTGAAGAATAAGTAGCTCAGGCTGCAGTGTGGATAGGGGAAGTGGCAGGAGATGCATTCAAGGAGGCAAGACAATGGAATTGTGATGGACCTTTTGTGCCAAGCTAGGCACACGAACTTTCTGAAAGCAGTATAGAGCCCTTGAAGGACTTTATGTAGGGGACAACTAAGTAAGCCTTGAGTTGTTTTTCTCGATGGTACGAATCAAGTCTTATACATCATGGTATCACCTTAGCACCTAATACAGAGCTTGATACTAGAGGCCAGTAAAATTGAACTGGGTTTGCTGGGTACTGCTTTAATTCTTTTCAAGAATTAATTTATCTGAAATAATAACAGTAATAGTGTTGAACACTTTTGCACTCTGTCAAATCTATAAGCATTATCTTACCTAATCCTTACTACTCTCTAAGCATAGGGGCTTAGAGCATTTAAGTGAGGGGACCACCATAATAGTTAAGTCTGCTTAGGTTTGAATTTCAGCTCCTCCAGTTACTAGTTTTGGACCTCAAAGTTACATTTGTGCTTCAGTTTCCTCATCTGTAAAATTATAATGATAATAATACCTCATAGGGTATTGTGAGGAGTAGTGATACATGTAAAAACATGTAAAGTGGTTGGCCCTATAGTTGCTAAGTGATTACATGCCCAATAAATAATTAATTTTTAGCTATTATTAGAAACACACCCCAAAGTCACAGGCACAATTAGCGGTAAAGCCCAAGATGAACAAGGCAATTTGACTTCAGAATCTTTAATTACTATTTATTCTATGTTATAACTGCTTCTGTGGTTATAGTGAGATGAGTAAAGATGGGTTCCAAGCAGTGAAACAAAATGAAGAATTTTAGTCAACATGGGAAATACCATTTGGGGTAGGGAGTTCTTAGGGGCTCTTCAAATTACCCTCACTTAAAGAACTCTTCCTTTGCTACCTTGCCTGCACTTTAGAGACTTATGTGAGAAGTATATCTCTGTAATTTAGGTAGATGATGTTAATTCCAGATTCATAGTTCACGTAGCTATTGAACCTAGAGACTATTTTATAAAGGTCTCCCTCTAGGAGTTGGTCTGCTAGTGCTGGCACCCAGTATACAATGTCAAGTCTTGTAGCTCTGTTCCTTTTCTCCATACTCCCTAGATTTTTCCAACTTTAGGACCCAAGTGGGAGTCTTATGTTGGAGGATGTTGTGCAAACCACATGCGTAAAGAAAATAATTTACATTTTTCCTTTCTTAGCTTCTGGAACATCAGTGATTCCATCCTCCCACTTCTATTGGGCAGAAATTGAGGTATTCTCCTTATGCTCCCTCATCTTCTCCAAAAGGCACCACACACACACACACACACACACACACACACACACTCCTTGCCATACATGTCAGAGGGACCCAGCATAACTGCTTTTTTTCTGATTCAAGGTCCTAAGAACATACTAAGTCTTTGGTAATAGAGGCTCCCACCAGCAATTCACTTTTTCTTCTCTGTTCTTACTCTTTCCAGTCATAACTGTCTTTCAACTTTCTTTTTTTTTCACCAATTTATCCCATTATCCCTTGCATAGTGCTTGGTATATAGTAGGCATGCAATAAGTAGTTTTTGAAAGAATAAAAGAAAGGCAGGATGCATTGTATATTCAATGCTTTAATGATATTCAATTACAGAAAAATGTGCAAAAATCTTGCCTTCCTTTAAGTTTCATGGGAACAGATTGGTGTTAGCAAGTAGGCCCCACCGTCACCTCCACTGCCACATTGGAGCTCCCACAACTTCAGGATTTATCCCCCTGAGTATATGTAGTAATGGGACTGAATGGATGCCTCACAAATAGAGATCTCCAGGTTTGGGGCAGGTCTGTCTCATGAGCTTTGTTATTTTTCCAAATTCTTTTGTAATTTCATGACTTCCTAATGGAAGAGTTTCCACAAATTTAAGTCCGTATGGAAATTAATAAGTCATAGGAGACATATTGCTTACTGTTAGAAAAGGGTGGGGGAAAATAGAAGATATCCAGGGCCTATGGTTCAGAATAAATAACCTTCATAATTCTGGTGTCTATAAGGACTCAAATTTATGTAGACAGTGGTGCTGAGACAAACCCTCTTTCACTGGTTTCCTAGGAAAACCGTTAGAGATGTGAAAAAAGAGGCTTAAATTTTAGGAGCTTATGCTTGCCTGAAAGTCCAGACTCATGTTTAGTCTGGGCCATGATGACACACCAGTAGACTATCCAGACATGTTCAAGGCTGTGAACCTGGTCATTCAGGACTTTGTTTGACCTTGGATCTCATATAGTGTATTGCAGTATGCAGAAATAGTGTGTCGAAAGATGAAGAACATCTCCTGAAGCCCAAGAATGTCGTGTGTGTGTGTGTGTGTGTGTGTGTGTGTGTGTGTGTGTGTCTGTATCTATAACCTGGAGGTAATCTCCAAGACTTCAAATGAAAGTGATACCCAGGCTTGAATCTGGTGTGCTTCACGCACAAATTTTGTTAACTGCTTGCTCTGTCTTCAAACCTCCTTAAAAAGGTTACTTTAAGGTTACTTTTCATACCTCTATAAGCAATTAGAAAAAGAAGACCAAATTAAACCCAAAGCAAGAAGATTAAGATAACAACGGAAATCAGCCAGATAGAAAAGAGATAATTAATAGAGAAAATTGACAAGCCAAAAGTCTGTCCTTTGAAAAGTATAATAAAATTGATGAACCTCTACCGTGATTGATAAGGATAGAAAACAGAAATTACCAACCTGAGGAATGAAAGAAATATCACTAGATCATACTGACATTAAAAGAATAATAAAAAAATAATATGGAAAACAACAATGTGGAAATTTTATACCATTAAATTCAACAAATTAGATGTTTTCAAATTACTTTAAATCATAACTTACTAAAGCTAATACAAGATGGAATAGAAAATCTGAGTAACCCTTTATCTACTTAAAATTTTGAATTTTTGATTTAAAAAACCTTCCCGTGAAGAAAACTATAGGTTCAGATGATCTCTCTGAGGAGTACTATAAAACATTTAAAGAAAAAACAATATGAATGCTAAGCAAATTTAGAAAATAAAGGAGGAAGGAATATTTCTTAACTCATTTTATGAAGCAAGTATTACCCGGATACCAAACCTGAGAAAACTATTTCAAAAAAATGTTGCTGATCAGTATTTCTGTGATTATAGCCACTGCAATATAGTGAATGGTTGTGTCCCTCCAAGATTCATGTGTTCAAATCCTAACCTCCAATGTGATGGAGAAGTCAACAGTCTGCAACCTGGAAGAGGACCCTTACCAGACACTGAATCTGCTGGTGCCTTGATCTTGGACTTCATACCCTCCAGAATTGTGAGAAATAAATGTTTGTTGTTTAAAGTCACTCAGTCTATGGTATTCTGTTATAGTAGCCTGAAGTAAGACAGAAATCAGAATCCTTAATGAAATATTAACAGGTTGAATCCAGCAATATATGAAAAAGTTAGTACCTCATGATCAACTGGGGTCTATTCCAGGAATACAAAGCTGTTTAATCCAAAAGTTAATTAATGTATTTCACATATTAGTATGATAAAGGAAAAAATGTTTAATTCTCTCAATAAATGCAGAAAAAACATTTCACAAAATTCAACAATTCTTGACTTAGCAAATCAGGAATGGAAAGAATTTTATTCAACCTGATGAAGAGCAGCTACAGAACACCTATAGTAATGTCATATTTAACATTAAAATATTGAAAGCCTTCCTCATGATTGAGAACAAAGTATGGATGTCCTCTCTTACTACTTCTGTTTGATATGGCACTGGAGCTCCTAGCCATTGCAATAAGGCAAGAAAAAGAAGTAAAAGCTATAAAGTTTGGAAAGGAAAAAGTAAAACCCTCTATTTCTCCCCAACATGATTCTTTACATAGAAAATCTTAAGGAAGCCCCAAAACAACTACTAGAGCTTAGAAATGAATTTTAAAAGGCCAAAGTAATTTAGAAAAGCTATAGTGAATTTAATACATTAATTTAGAAAATGTAGAACATAAAGTCAATTGTATTTTTATAGATCAGCAAATAATTGGGAAATGCAATTAACAATATAATTCTGTATTAGATAACACCAAAAAACCATAATATACTTAAGAGATGGATCAGAGATCAAAACCATAAAACTTCTCGAAGGAAACAAAAACTTGGGTTAGGAAAAGATGTCCTAGAGAGAGCATAAATGTCGCTGAACAGAAAGGAAAAAATTGATAAAATGGAACTAAATTTTTTTAAAAAAATGTTTATTTTTGAGAGAGAATGAGCAGGGGAGGGGCAGAGAGGGAGAGGACAGAGGAACCAAAGTGCGCTCCTCACTGACAGCAGAGAGCCCGATGTGGGGCTAGAACTCACGAACTGTGAGATCATAACCTGAGCTGAAGTTGGACACCTAACTGAGCCACCTAGGCACCTCAGAATAAAAAGTTCTGCTCATCAAGTTATCATAGCAAAAACAAAAAGGGAAGACACAGATTGGAAGAAAATATTTACAATACACATCTCCTACAAACCAGTAATAAATAGACAAACAGCCCAATATAAAATGGGTGAAAGCCTCGAGCAGGTGATTCATGAAGGAAGATGTATAAATAGTCAATAAGCACATGAAATTTCTCAGTACCATTAGTCTTCAGGGAAAACACAAAGTAAAAGTATAATGAGATACTATTTCATACCCACTACAATTGCTAAAATTAAAAAGACAACACCAGCTGTTGGTGAAGATGTGGAGAAACTGCTGGTAAGAGTATAAAATTACACAGTCACTTTGGAAAAATTTCCGGCAGTGTCTCATAAAATTAATCATACACCTGTGCTGTGGCCAGAAATCCTACTTCTAGGTATTTATCCAAAAGAAATTGCTATTCCCACAGCAATTTTATTTACTCCAGTCCCAAAATGAAAAGTACCCAAATATCCATCAACAGAAGGATAAATTTTGGTATAAATCATTTAAATACTACCCAGCAAGAAAAAAAGAATAATATATGCAGTAACAAGAGCAGATCCCCAAAACATCACGCTGAGTGTAAGAAACCAGACACAAAATAATACATAGTGAATGATTCTATTTATATAGAATTACAGAAGGGGTAAAACTTAGGTTGATAGAAATGAGAACATGGTACGTGGTAATTTTCTGGGATGATGGAAATGTTTGATATCCTGATTGCGACCATGGTAGATAACATGGGTATATATATTTGTAAAAACCCATTGAATTGTACACTTATGGTTAGGCATTTCATTGTATGTATATTTTGCCTCTGTCAAAACCAAGCCGACAGTTAACTGTATGCTATTGTAACAGTGGCCAAGGGGAGTTAAAGATATGAAGTTGGTCAACAATTACAGTGAAGAACAAAGAAAATGGGTGGTAATATTATTACAAGACAATAGTAGATTTCAAGGCAAAAGCATTATGTGAAACATTAAACAAAGTAATACGTTTTGTATTGATAAAAGGAAGAATTCATAAGAAATATTTACATCTGGAAGGTATAGCCCAGAAATATATAAACCAAAATATGAACACAAGGGGGATTTGAGATGACCACAGCAACACAGTATTGACAAAGTAAGTGGAGAATAAGTAGATAAAGAATGAGGATATATAAAGTTTGAGAAAAATCAGTGATATATATTAACTCTATGCCTTATAAAGAGACAATATGCATTGTTTCCTGATGTCCACATTAGACATTTATAAAATGTGATTATATACTGGACCAGATAGAAAACTTTAATATTCCAAAGTAGAAAATGTATAAGCCACAGTTTCTGACCAGAATACCATAAGATTTTGAAATTGACTAAAGCAAAACAATGTAGACTCTTGAATAATTTAAGACACTCTCCTAAATTACTTTTTGGGGCAAAGAGAAAATGTATACATTAATGACAATGAAAACCACTCCTAAAACTTAAGGGTATGGCCAAAGCAGAACTTAGACCAGATTTGGTGCCTTAAACATATATTTAATATTCAATATGAAACAAGGGAAGAATAAATGAAGATATTAGAAATAGAACAACGAATACAACTGAGGATATTGGCGATAGAAGCTCACCAAGTTAAATACAGAAATTACAGAATTGGTGGACATAAAGAGAGTGGAATGGTAAATCCATTGAGAATGTTGAGAAAAAACAAACAAAACGTCTAAGTCCAGTCAAGGAAGAGGAAAGGAAAGCTGCGATAGGTTGGAAATGGGCATGGAATGACAGATATGAGGGAGAAGGAATTGCAAGTGAGAATGATGCCCACGTTCAAGCTAATAGATGATAAAATGGATGATTTTCCAAGGAAAAAAACAATCAAGTGTCCAAAATTAATTAAAGGAGACCTGCATATACTAAGTGGACCCACACAAAGAGTCGTAAAGATTGTTAAAGATCTGTTCCACCCAGAAAGCACCAGACTTTGATGATTTTATGGGTAATTCCTGGAAATGTTCCGGGGGCAGGTATTTCTTTTGGTCAGTAAGTATGTTGGATATTAGAAATGTAAGAAGTCTTCTCAATTTATTTTTTTGAAACAAACATAAGTCTGATAACTAAACCTGAAAAAACTGGTATACACACACAACTATGTCAATCTCACCTATGAAAATCAGTGTAAATAGTCTATATTAGAAAATTGACTTTTGTGCTGTGTTACACATATAATACCATAACCATGTTATATAGGGCTTATTTTAGCAATTTGTGGATTGTTCAACATGGAGTTTATTAGCATAGTTGATTACATTAAATAGGCTAAAAGGGGAATGAACATAATACCAGAAAGGCATTTAATACAATTTACCAGTTTTTAGCGATTTAACAGTCTTAGTAAGGAGATTTCCTTGACATACTAAAAAGCTCATTCATGAGCAACTATGAGTAAACCTATTTAATGACAAAACCTTAGAAACATAAAGGTGCCAAATATCACTGAAAATATTTAACTTTATTATACTTTTTAACAGTATGATACTATTCCTAGCCATTGTTGTAAACAGAGAAAAATAAGTATAAATATTGGAAAGGAGGAGACAAAATTATCATTATCTAGAAAATACTCAGAAAATATAAGCGAATCAAATGAGGAACTTTTATTTTTTTTATTTTTGAGAGAGTGCACAAGCAGGGCAGAGGCCGATAGAGGAGACAGAGGATCCGAAGGGGGCTTTCACATTGACGGCAGAGAGCCCAAGGTGGGCCTCAAACTCACCAACCATGACGTCATGACCTGAGCTGAAGGTGGGGCCTTAACCAGCTGAACCACCCAGGCACCCCTCAAATGAAAACCTTTTAAAGCTAATATGAATTTTTGTGTCTGGTTAGAGTATATGTGCACACACATATCATTATACCATATGACATACACACATGTATGTATATACACATGTATGTATATACATACACATATGCATGCTGATTTCACATGTACATATGAACCAACACAAACCAACACAAACTGGCTAGAAAATATAATAGAAAAAAAGATCCCTTTCATAATTATGATAAATATATACAGGGACCTAGGGATTAACTTGGCAAGAAATAGGATTATATGAAGAAAGCAACAGAACTTCCTGGGGAACAAGAGAAGAACTGAATAAGTGGAGACAGACCACATTTCTGGATAAAAAGACTCCAAATTATAAAAATGTGAATTTCCTCTAACTTACTCTAAATTCTAACCAAAATCCCAATGACACGTTTTGGGGATGTGACAAAATGATTCTAAAGTTTAGGTGGAATTACAAATATTCAAGGGTATCTAAAAAATATTAAAAATTTTTTGAATGTTTTTGACAGAGAGGCAGAGAGAGAGAGAGAGAGAGAGAGACAGAGCATGAGTGGGGTAGGAGCAGAGAGAGAGGGAGACCGAGAATCCGAAGCAGGCTCCAGGCTCTGAGCTGTCAGCACAGAGCCCGACGTCGGGCTCGAACTCACGGACCGCGAGATCATGACCTGAGCCGAGGTCAGACGCTCAACCGACTGAGACACCCAGGCACCCCTCTAGAAAATATTTTAAAAAGTAATGAGGGGAGAATTGCCCTGTAAGTTATTAAAATACATTATGAAGCTGTTGTGTGGAACGAGTTCAGATATAGATCGGCAGGTCATAAGATTAGAATCAGAAGTCTAGAAACAGTCACAAGTGTATATAACATACTAGCATATAATGAAGTTATACATTAGTTTTAAATCAACAAAAAATATTGTATTATTTCATAAAATAGCATTGGGTGGGGCACTAGTAAACTTATGTTGGAAAAGGCATTTTGGAGTTTTCCTGCCCCAAGCGCTCTTCACGATTTCAAATTCCCCCAACTCCCAAAGTTTTCCCATCCTTTGTAACTGCTTCCAATTTGCTCCACTACCTCTTTGCCCAAAATTCCTTTCATATTTTTTCTTGGACCCAGATTTATCTTCTTCCTCTCCAACTTTCCCTTTCCTGGATCTGATAATTCTTTCCTTTTCCAGTGTAAGACCTCACAAGTCTTTTTTTTCTTCATGCACCTATCTCAAAAAGGCCTCATTACTGGGTTGGACTAAGCCATCTTTTTTTTTTTGAGGGATATTGAGGGTGGAGTGAGTAAATGGACTCAATTAGTGAATGGGGTCATCTGACAACTGCAGAATTTCCTTTGTAGGTCTAAAAGAGAAGAGGCTGTGGATTTTCAGGTCTTGATATTTTTGCCACCATCAGAATTGAACGCACTGTGGGTCATTTGTAAATTGGAATGCATTAATCACAAATGAAACCAAGTCAGGGGTTTGAGGCTGGGTGGGCACTACTAAGAGGGCTCAGAGGTTCCCAGAGGTGGGTGGAGGAGGTCTAGCAGGCCGGGCATGCCTTCCTAAATAATAGGCTCCCACCAGAGTAATATTTGTATGTTGAGGGTTCCCACAGAGTTTTGTTTTAAGAACGGTTTCTGCTACAAAAATGTTTGAAGATCACTTCTTAAGAAAACAATTAAATGATAAATATTTTCAATAAAAAATAGCTGCTTTAAAAAACAGTATGAATTGGGGCACCTGGGTGGCTCAGTCTGTTAAGCCTTCGACTTCAGCTCAGGTCACGGTCCCTTGGTTCGTGAGATCAAGCACTGAGCCTGCCTTAGAACCTCTCTCTCCCTCTCTCTCTGCCCCTCCCCCACTCATTCTCTCTGTCTCTCTTTATTTCTCTCTCTCTCTAAAAAATAAATAAATATTAAAGAAAAAAACCAGTGTGAATTGTAAATTAAATAGATACATGGCTACAAAAGACATCTAACAGTAGTTATATCTGAGTGGTGGGAAGTGAATGATAGATTTATTCCTTTTGCTTATATTTATTTAAAACATTTTATAGTGATAACATATTAATGTTATTTGTTTTTATTTTTATACCTTTGAGGTATAATTTGGATATGGTAAAATGCACAAACTTTAAGTATATCATTTTATGACATTCCACGTATGTATACACCTATGTGACCATCACGCAGATCAATATATAGATTATTTCTATCACCCTAAAGAGTTTCCCCATGGCCCCTGCCATTCAATGGCCCCACTCCCCATATCCCACCAGAGATAACCACTATTTTGACCTAGTTTAGATTAGTTTTGGTCTGTTTTTAAACTTATTTTATATGGCATCACAGAGTGTGTACCTGTTAGGTTTGGATTATTTTGCTCAATATAGTATTTCTGAGATCCATTCTCATTGTTTTATATATTAATAAGTTTTCTTTAAATTGCTTGGTGATATTCCATTTAATGGCTGTATCACAATCTGTTTATTCTTTCCTTGTGGGACATTTGATTATTTACATTTTTTGCTATTAAGAATAAAGTGGTTCTCAGGGGTGCCTGGCTGGCTCAGTTGGTAGAGCATGTGACTCTTGATCTCAGGGTTATGAGTTTAAGCGCCATGTTGGGCACAGAGTTTACTCAAAAAACAAAACAAAACAAACACACGAAAATAATGAAGTGGCTCTAAACAATCTTGTATGATTTTTTTTTTGGTAGACATATCATCCCTTTCTCTTGGACATATACCTAGGAATAGGATTACAGGAGATCTGCATCTTTAACTTTTCAAGACTTTGCCAATCTTTTCATCAAAGTGGTTACATGAATTTACTTCTCAATTAGCACTGCTTGAGAGTTGCTCTTTCTGTTTTCCCTCTCCCACTGTAAAGTTCAAACAATACAGACTTTTCCCTATGGGAAGACCAAAACTAAGCCTGGAGGAATGTGGCAAAGCCAACTCTCATGTGGTCCAGTGTCCAATCCAAGAGAAACATGTAGAGAGCAACAACAGGTCTGTAGGTTGACAGTTGTTCTTGCTGTCTGTGTCCAGGTTGCAAGTCCCAGAGAAGAGTGGGAGACAGAGGGATGTGTGTGGAAAGCCAGTCTCAGGAAAGGGCTTACAGACATTAGATAAGACGTCAGGTTCCAGGGATAATTGGTTAGAATTCCATCTCTTCAGGGAACCAGAGGATCTTGGGTCCAAGGGGTAGATTCATGAGCCAGCCATATGCTGAATCCTTAAATGATTCAGGTTTCATCTGATGTTTACACCAGCATTAAGATTGCTGTTGCTTTGCCTTTCTGGGCACATAGGGTAGGAGGCTTTTAAGATGCCACTAAACCTGGGCTACCTTGAACCTGCAAGTAGAACTTCAGGCAGATATGGCAGAGCTGATATAAACAGGGACACCAATATCCAAGCCCAAGTGTACAATTGAACCTAATCCTGGGGCACAGTTTGTATGTTAGTTTTCTAGGCAGGAGGCTAAGGAAGGAAGGCTATGGAGGAAGTGAGATCTATTAACGTGTGAACCCAGTAGGTATTGCTTGCCAAGACAAGTGGAACCATCTGAACTGAATAGCTGTTGGTGAATCCTAGTAACAACAGCGACAATGAGGCCAAGTTTTCAGGTATAACTTCCATACAGATTACTCACTTTTGGTCTGTTTTATGGTCATAGTCTGGATCCTTAGGTCTCCCTGAATGATGTAGAAATTTGTTACTGATGAGAGTTCAGCCAAGTCTGACTCTACTTCTAAAATATATTTTGAATTCTTTTGCTTCCTTCCAATTTTATTGCCATCGCTTTAGTTGAAGCCATGATATATATTCCTCAATATATTGCAATGGCCTCATCACCAGTTTCCTCCTATCAACTTCTGGCCCACTCAAATTCATTCCACATAGCATTACTCATCATGTTATCCTCTTTCTTAAAATCATGTTGAAATCTCAGGAGCATGTATTTGCAGCATATATTTGTGGATACTAGAAAATGTGCCAGTTTGAGAGTTAGAAGACTCAGGTTCTAATCCTGGGACAACCACTAACTAGCTGTGTTACTGAGCAGTCTCTCCTCTATGTCCCAGACCTTAGTTTCCTTATGTGTAGGTTAAAGAATAGGACCAAACCGTGAAGTCTCTAGGGGCCATTGTAGGTCTAACCTTCTGAGATACTTTGTGGGGCTAATTCAGAGGATTTTTCTTGAATCCTTTCCTGGGATGGAGAGAAAGAAGTGAGACCCTGGGATGGGATTTCAGTTCAGCTCTCCCATTTCTTTTCTGAGAGATGGCTGGCATCCCTGAAGTTTTAAGACAATTCCCACACACTGAGGAAAACCATATGAAAATGTCTCAAGAGCATCTCCTCATTTCAGCAGGTGTGTCTCAAGGACTGAGAGTTCCCTGTGGTTTTGCATCGCGGATGTCAGCCCTGGTCGAGTTCTCTGTGCTTTACTGCACAGACATGTGGATTCTTCTGAGAACCATCTTTGTAGGATTCTGAATGGTGAATGTCGACATATATTCAATTGTCCAATTTTGGTTTTTAAAACATAAGTCTTATGGCAAAGAACTCTACACACGCACTATACAAATGCCAATTTCCTGGTTTTAGTTGTGTACTATATATAGTTGAGTAAGATCCAGTCATTGACAGAACCTGGGTGAAGGGTACATGAGATCTTTTTGTTCTATCTTTGCAGCTTCCTGTGAATCTTTGTTTCAAAATTTTTTTGAAAAAAAGCAAGTTTTTACAAGGTTGTTAATAGGACTCTCTAGGGCTGATTCCATAATGTCTCCCACAGTTGTCTGAGTTGGAGCTTTTTTTCCCCTAAGGTGCAATGTAGATTTCCTCACAATGCAGCGGCTTTTCATAATTTCTACCATGAGGTTTGGTCCCTGGCATCTCTTTTTGAAGGCTCAATCTACACATTCAGTGGCCTATGTGTTTATGTTCTTTTTGACCAGTCTTAGCAATAGCACTGCATGGGCTGTTCTTTCTGGGTCCGTGGATTCTACACTAGCTCCCACATTTCTCTTCTCCATTTCTAGGCTCAGCCCTCCCTGGCTCTATGTACACAGAGGGCTGGGGAGTGGCCTGGCCAATGTCCTTTCCAGACTTCTACAAGGAGAATCTCCAAATGACCACTGGGGCACATAGGATAAAGCGAGCTCAGTGCTCATTTGGGGATTCAGACAATGGAGAACCATTTTTTCTGTAGATTGGGGTGGAGGCTGTCAAGGCATGAGGAGAAGGTGCTGCAGGCAAGAATGATTAATGGCACCCCCAAAGATGTCCATGTCCTAATCCCAAGGATCTGTGAATACATTAGATCACATGGCAAAGGCAAATTAAGGTAGCAGATGGAATTCAGGTTGCTGATCAGCTGACTTTAATATCCTGAGATGTCCTGGTGGGCTCATTGTTATCACAAAGGTCCTTAAAAGTAGAAGGGGGAGGCAGAACAGAAGAGGCAGAGAAAGAAGTGGTGAGGAAGCAGGATCAGAGAGATACTACATTGCTGGCTGTGAAGGTAGAAGAAGGGACCATGAGTCAATATATGGGGGTGGCCTCAACAAGCTGGAAAAGGCAAATAAACTAACTCTCTCCGAAGCTTTCAGAAGAGAGTGCATCTTTAGTCCAGTAAGACCTGTATCAGATGTCTGACACACAGAACTATAAAATAATAGATTTGTGTTGTTTCAAGCTACTGACTTTGTAGCAATTTGTTACAGCACAGTAGAATACTGATACTGTAGAAAAGCAATGTACTCCGGCAGTATGTAAGGTTTCAGGGTAAGAATTAGTTGAGGGAGGTCTGGAACTCAGGAATCAGAGAAGAGTTTTGGGGCTGGGTGGAGTGAAATCAGACAGCAGGTAGTGATTGGGAGGCACAAGAAGCCCAAGTTTTAGGGACATAGTCATAGAGAGGACAGTGCTATGCCAGGAGGAACTGAGTTAAGCATTAGGAAAAGAGAGGGTCAGCTCAGGTAGTCAGAGAAGCAGTCTGGGGACTTGAAGTGCATTGGTAATAGTACAAAGGTGAGACTTGGGTGGGGAGAGTATATGTGGGAAGAGTGGGTTTGTATTAGGCTGGGGCACAGAAGAAGGGAATGGAAAGAACGCAGGGCTAGGAATCAAGGAGTCTATATTTTAACTATTTTGCTAAGCCTCCTGGGCCTCAGTTTTCCCACATGTTAGATGAGGGGCTCAGAGTATGAGTACTGTTTTCCAGATTGAAACAAAATTTACACGATTTGGCGAAGGACTTTATTGAGCTCTTTAGGACTAACCTGACTGTAGGTTGTAGCATTTCAGCTCATTATGTCACTAAGTCAGTGTCTTTGGACACAGCTCAATGTGGTGCATGTCAGTGACAGTGGAATATGGCTTCTCCCTTAGCAGAATAACTTGGCTCCACAGGTGAGTGTTCATTGTATTGCTTCAATGTAGAAATGATGACTATAGCACACACAAGTCCCCCTGTAATTGAAATAATTTCACATTTTCAGAGTTGTACCTACATGGTGCTTTTCATGGCACAAGTTGAAAGTCTTTGCAAATTCAAACCGCCATTTCTGATTTCTTTCAGGATAGGCAGGTAGTAGCCTAAAGTTGGCCAAACAGAGAAACACAGGGCTATGGATCCCCAAATCTCTCTTAATTCTTAAGCATTAAGTATTTCAGAATCCTGAAATACTGAGTTCAGTAAAAATGTCTTTGCATTCTGTTTGATTTTGTACACTTTTCAGTTTCTCACAAACCTTTTACTGACAGAGCATCGTAGCATCTGCCAGTGATAGGGCAACCAGAGGGTTTGGCAGCTTGTGGGTGGGAGTTTCAGGGTTTGGGGACTTGGCAGCAGTTAGATTGGGCTGTCGGTGTGGGAGGATGGAACTGTGTATTGATGATGGTCTTGGCTTTTCCTAAATCACAATTGCATCATATGAGATAGCTGAATTTATGTTGAGCTTTACAAAAGCCTCCTGGGAAAAGGGCAAAACTGGTTTTAGTGCGTAAGAAGTTTATTTATGGCAATTATGGTACCAAGCTGAGACTGGAGACTGTTGAGAATCTGGACCGTTTTCTGGTGGAGGAAAAAAAAATGATTTTACTTTTGTAAGTAGGGATCCCATAGTAGAATCACTTTGTAGTTGTACTGAGTTTTGAAAGTCTTCTTGTCCTTTCCATAGGGCAGCAGGTAGAATATTCTTGTTATGCGAATTCAAATAAGGGTGGCTTCTGGAAAGAAATATGAGGGAAAAAAAAGAGAATAAGAGTGAATGGAAAGAAAATGGCTAGCTCTTGGGGAGGTGTTTTGAGGATGTCAAGTACGGTTGGCCAGGTTTCTTATGACTCATCTGCACAGCAGAACCGTATGACTGGCCCTCCTGGAAACACAGGGTCACACCTTTCTGTAGTATTGAGATGACTCACAGAGAAGGGGGCTGTAGGTTCCATCGCAGATTTGTCTGATGTGCATAAATGTGACTTGTACCTTTGATTTGATTTTTTAACTTGTGGTGTTCTGATTTCTAGTGATAGAATGCCCTGGAAGGGAAATTGTATTTAAAGATTTTTTTTTCCAAAAAAGATTAGAAAACTAGAGCTCATCTCAGTCACCCTTGCACATAGTCCTAGAAATGGGTTACTTTTGGTAAGGTTCTAGCAAGAGTTCTTCCAGTATAGTGTAGTATAATGTAATCTATCATTTGACAACTCAGTGGATATACTAAGCACTTTAACTTTTTTTCAGTTACTTTCTATTAAAATCTGTAGAATCTTCTTTTCCTTTGCTTTAATAAAATATTAAGTAAGTATCAAAACATACTGGTCATTTTTGATGAGTAAAGTTCAGTCCAACACAGTTTAAAACTTTCCCCCTAACCCATTGCTCGAGGGACCCAAAAGTGTGTTGGAAGGGGAGATTGGAAAAAGAGGGAGGAAGGGAGAGAGACAGAGGGAGAGAGAGAAGGTTGGAGGGAGGGAGGGAGGAAGAGAGAGAGGGAGATGTTGAGAAATAGACATAGATAGATGATAGAGATAGGTAGATAGATGGAAAGGAAGAAAGAAAGAAAGAAAGAAAGAAAGAAAGAAAGAAAGAAAGAGAAAGAAAGAAAGAAGGAAAGAGAAAGAAAGAAAGAAAGAAAGAGAAAGATTCTAAGAGATTTCCTCCCCTTCTGTCATGTACATAGTCCCTGACTGGGGCAAAGAGATCTTGGATAGAAGAGGTAACAATAGTTTTACAACTGTGACTACTTGCCAGTTGTAGGAAGGTACCCTATTTACTGTGGTCACTCTAGTTCTATCTGCTTCTAGCAGCCTCTGCTGATGTCATTGTCTCCATGTAATGGTTTCTTGTTCAGGCCAACCTGGCCCACTCTGTCAGTGAGGGCTTTCTTAGAGAGGGGCAACCCTGCTGTGGTTCATGCCTCCTGGCCTCTCTCTGGTTGAGTGTCACCTCATTTGTCCTGGCTCTCTGGATAGCCCTTTTTGTCTCTCAGTCCCTTGTCTGTTGTGGAGTCCTTTCTGTGGACTGATGGGGTTTTCTGCTATACCTTTTGTCATGAAACCAGACTGGAGGTGCCACACATCTTTTCCTTCCCAGGATTACTATTCTGTGCTTCCTTGCTGTGCTATAGCAAGATTGCTGCACTAAGCCTCTTGTCTTCAGACATCTGTAGGGAGAAGTGGGCATAAGGCTCTAAGTTCCATTGCATGCCCCCGTCTACAGGCCAGGCCCACCCTAGAACTCACACACCAGGCTTTGCTGTGCTCCACTCATGTCACAGTGAGATCACAGTAGTTCTCCTTTCCTGCAGTTACCCCCAACCCAAAGTTGTTTTTGTGTTTTGTTTTGTTTTGTTTTGATTTGAGAGGGAGTGTGAGATGGGGGGGGGGGGGGAAGAGAGAAAGAGAGAGAGAGAGAGAGAGAGAGAGAGAGAGAGAATTCCAAGCAGGCTCCAAGCTCAGTGTGAGCCCAGTGTGGCGCTTGATCCCACAACCCTGGTTCCATGACCTGAGCTGAAATCAAGAGTCAGACACTCAACCAACTGAGCTACCTGAGCGCCCCATACCAGGAGTTCTTTTAGAGCCGTGCATCCCCTCCCTCTAACAAACTTGGCTTTGTAGGAGAGGGGAAAAGACAGTTTCCTCACAATAAGCAAGGCTGGGGATTCCATTCACGCTCCTCTTCCTGCCTAGGCTCTTACATGGACTGGGAAGAGGTGGGAGGGTTGGGTTGATGGCCTCTAGTCATAGTCTTGGTTGTGACTAGTAGTAAGCCTTAAGGGAAGGTGTCTGTCCCTTTAGATATGGAGACTCAGTGCCTGTAGATTTCTTCTATAGCCCCTAGTGCCAGTACTGGGGCCATAGGGAAAGTTCTACTCGGCATCCTGGCATACTAATATCTGGTTTTACGTATGACTATGTTCTCCTGTCATTTGGTGGCCTTTCATTGTTATGGGATGGTATGATGGGTTTTTGTTTTTTTTGTATCTGTCAATTCATATTTCTAGAAAAATCATAGAAAATAATGATTTATGAAAAATAAATCTCTGTTTACTTTAGTAGTGACTTGTTTCCCAGGAAATATTTGATTTCCCCAGCTAGATGCTATAAATGCAGTAGGACATTATATTTATATTAATATAATAGGAATTTTTTTCTGTAAGTCAAATCATGGTCTTCAAGATGTGTTCAATATAATAAAAGCCCAGGGAGACAGTAGAGTGCATGGAGGGGTCAAGGTGAGTTGGCTAGGATCAGCAGCTTTATGAGACTGGTGAGTTAATTAACATCTTCCTCATAAGCAAAATAAAAATACTACTACCTATCCAACTCAGAGGGTTATGAAGTCTCAGTTGAATAATGTATGTAAAGCATTCAACATAATGCCTGGATCATAGGATGTATATCATAAAGTTAGCTACTTTTATTATCTTTATGGTATACTTGATTATTGATACTTTTATGTTACTCCACTACAGTTTGAATAAAAACATATCGATTGGGCAGGGGAGGCCAAGACCAGGAATTCTGTTAGATATAAGGAGGGTTAGCATATATCATGTTAGCAGAAAAAAGAATCAAGTTCAGGAAAACAGACAGCACAAGTTAGGGATTCCATCCAAAAGATTGGGAGATATAAGATCAGGGATGAAAGAGTGTGAATAACTAAAAATTAGGCATATCACAGCATGAATAAAGCTTGATAGTTATGGATTTGAAAGATAAAGTCTAGAACACATCTCAAGGATGGGTGTCCTGGGATTGTGGACTGTATTAAACCAGAGCCTCTGACAGTAGTGCTGCTTGGGGTATGAGAGGGGATAATTCCCTTATGGCATTTTTCTTTTTGCCAGAGGGATCTTTAAATATTTTTCTTTTGTGATCGGCAGGTCTCATTTCCTTCTTTTCTACTAACTCTGGTGGGGTGAAGTAGAACTGAGCATTAGAAAATTATTGTTAACTGAATAGGCAAAAAATAATCTCATTTAAATTTTTACTTTTTGATCATAAGTGGGGTTTAACATATAACATCACAATGTTAGCTGTTTGCATTTCTCCTTTTGTGAATTATATACTCATGCTATTTGTAATTGGTTCATTAAAATTTTAGTTTTTTTCTGTTAATCTGTATATGCTCTTGATATATTGACTCTTGGTCAATCATATTTGCTGTATTTCTCTCCACTTCTTTTTACCTTTTAATTTTGACTTTGTGCTTTTAGGGTATATGGAATCAACACAATGAAAAGGTAACCTATGGCATGGTAGAAAATATTTGCAAACCATAGATCTGATAAGGGATTAATATCCAACATATATAAGGAAGTCTTAAAACTCAATAGTAAAAGAACAAGTAACCTGATTAAAAATTTGGCCATTGAATAGACATTTTTCCAAAGAAGGCATACAAATGACCAGCAGGTACATAAAAAATAAAAGATGCTCAATGTTGCTAATCATCAGGGAAATGCAAATCAAAACCACAATGACATCTTACCTCACACCTGTTAGGATGGCTATTTTAAAAAAGTCGAAAGACAACAAGTGTTGATGAGGACATGGAGAAAAATCCTTGTGCACTGTTGGTGGGAATGTAAATTGGTATAATCATTATGGAAACAGTATGGAGGTTCCTCAAAAAATTAAAAATAGTACTACCATATGATCTGAGTATATAACCAAAGGAAATGAAATTAGTATCTCTGAGAGATATCTGCACTTCCTTGTTCACTGCCACATTATTCACAATAGTCAGGATATGGAAATAATCTAAATGTTGACTGATAAATGGATAAAGAAATATATATATATATATATATATATATATATAGTGGAGTATTAGCTTTAAGAGAGGAGGAAACTGTCATTTGTGACAATATGGATGAAACTGGAGGACATTATGCTAGTGAAAAACAACAAACAAACACAAAAAAACCAACCTCATGGTAACAGAGAATAGAATAGTGGTTACTAATGGCTGGAGCATGAGGGGAAGAGGAGGTTTAAAAAAATTAAATAGTAAAGTGGTAATTCCCAGGGGCTGGGGAGGGGGGCGGGTCATGGGAAGTTATTGTTTAATGAGAACAGAATTTCAGTTTTGCAAGATGAAAAGTTCTGGAGATCGATGGTGGTGGTGGTTGCACAATAATATGAATGTACTTAATACCCTTGAACTGCATACTTAAAAATTGTTAAGATAAAAAAATAATTGTGTTATGTGTATTTTACCACAATAAAAAATTAAAAAAGGGAAAAAAAAGGAAAATATTAATACATTAAAAAAGAAAAAATTAAATAAAATAAAGGGACATATGTTCAGCTGGTGCAAAGATTAAACAGGTAACAGGAAGATACTATGGTGGAAAACAGTTTGGTAGTTCCTCAAAAAGTGAAACATCGAATTATTATATGTTCCAGCAATTCCAATCCTAGGTACATGCTGGAAATAATAAAAAGTTGGTATGTGCACACTGATGTTCACAGCAGCATTATTCACAATAGCCAAAAGGTGGAAACAACTCAAGTGTCTATCAACAGATGAATGGATAAACACTCTATGATATGTAGAGAGAATGGAACACTATTTAGCCATAAAAAATAGTGAAACCCTGACACATGCTACAACATGGATTAACCTTGAAAACATTATGCTAAGTGAAATAGGCCAGACAAAATAATTACATGATTCTATATGTGTAAAGTATATAGAATAGGCAAATTCAGAGAGATAATATAGAGAATTGAGGTTACCAGGGGCTGAGGAGGGGAAGGAAAAAGAAAGTTAATGCTTAATGGGTAGAGTTTCTGTTTGGGATGATGAAAAAGTTCTGGAAATAGTGGTGATGGTTACATAACACTGTAAATTTACTTCATTCCCCTGAATTGTATACTTAAAAATGGTTAAAATGGAAAGTTTTGTTATGTATATTTTGCCACAATTACATTTTTTAAAAAGAAAAGAAAAAAATATACTAATCTTTTACTTTAAAGCCTCTTTTACAACTTTTAAGATGACTTCCATGACTTTTTTCCAATGTACATTTTTTTACATATAATTCTTTATATTTTCCTTCAGGCATTATAAAGTTCAATTTTTGCATTTAAATCTGTTATCCATCTGAAATTTATTTATGAGATACAGATACAAATTTATCGCAGCATCATTTACTGTCTATTCTCTTCTGCACTAATTAGTGATCTTTCTTCATCATACATTAAACTTATATATAATAAGTATAATAATGTGTAAATTCTGTTGTTGATTTGAAGAATATCAAAGGGATTTTTGCTTCTTTGGTTATGGAAATGTGGATACTGAGCTTCTAATTGTGTATTTACCTTAGGGATTTCTTTTTGTGTATCATGATTATTCCATGTTAGTATAAGCTCAATGTTTTCAGAATGTGAGTTATCAAGTGGTGCTACAGTTCATTTAAATTTATTTATAAACATTATTTTTTCCACATATGGCCAAAGCTCAACACCACTGGTTTTGACAAAAAACAGTGTCTATCACGTTCAGTTTCATTAGTAGGGAAAGAAAATCTGCTCCTATACCATTTATAGAGCCATTAGTGGTTATTACATCATATTTGTTATTATAAGTAATGCCCTTCTACACTGTCATTCCAACTGGGCTGGTGGGCTGTTAATTCAGCAGATTTAATTTTCTAAGTGAGAAAAGTTGCCTTGCATCAAGCTCATGAATATAATGCCTGGTTGTGGATATAATTCTTCCATTATCATCTTCATTCATCACAAGGCAAGTGGCCAGAAATGTGGTATTAGATACGGTGAAGACTTAAAGATTTCCCTTGCTTAATTTTACCAATGCATTTTACTTCTTCATTTTAACAATGATATGTCTGTCTACATACAGAACTGAATTTAGAGCATATGTATTTTCAGTATTAAGCCACTGCATTTTTTTTAGAATATTTTAACTGGAATCATTCTCTAGATATTATTTATCAAGTGACCTTGCCCATTTGAATGGTCTCTGGTCTCTGGCAAAGTACTGCTTCCCCATTCATTATCTGAGTTTTGTAACTATTAGGTCATTCTGTGGGGCTCAGGCTCATAGATGGGTCTCTAGGACTATCCTGTCTTTCTTGGGATTTGCTCATCCTGGCCAACTTCTGTCTCCATTTGGATTTTTGTTCATTTACATTTAAGGGATCCAAAGGAACATAGTCAATCTATTACTACTGAGTAGATCATCACAACTTAGTTGTGTCCTAAATTTCTCTGAGCTTCTTAGGTTCTTGGCATAGTGTACACTGATTTTTCTGGACTTGACCAACTCATCAAACCATTCTACCTCCTCCTTCATACCAGTGAAAGAAGCAGAACATGAGAGACAGAAGCAGGAATACCAGCCCCAGTGGGTCAGGAAATCTGAATGAAGCTTGATTCACGGATCCTGTGGAGGAAGAATATATTATTGGCCTGCAGATTTGGTGAGGTTATAGGAAAAGCAACAGAAGGTTTCTGTGGAAAACAAATTTTTATGGAATTTAGGAATCAGACATAACTGATAGCTGAGATAAAGTTGTTTGAGAGTTTGGGGATTTAATGAGAATTAGGCAGATATTCCTGGAGCTTCGGCTATTTTCTAGGATTCATAGAGAAGAGAGGTTTTTATAATTTTGTCTATAAATGACAGGTCTTTTTTGTAGGTTCAGGATAGGATGAGGAACAGAACCTGTTGCACAGCCTAATGACATGAGGATGACAAGTAACAACCTAGCAACCCAGGAATAATGGTCCCTAGCTCTTGGTGATGTCACTGTGATTAGGTTCCCAGGCTCTGGTAGAGAAATGGCCGAAGGGAGGGTAAGCAAGTAGTAAGAGAGAGGGAGGCACCTGGGTATCATTTTATAAGTTCAAGTCTTGTAACTATATTTGATCTGGTAAAGGAGAGGTTTTTGCTTTGTTTTGTTTTTCCTCCTTTGTTAAGGGTCTGTTCAGTTCTCTATTCCACTGGAAGTGTGATCGGTTGAAGCTGAGAAGATCAGGCCTTAATAGTGTCAAATCTGAAGAGAGAAGGATTGGGATGGGAACTCAGGGTTACAGACTGAAAAATAAAGGGGTTGAAGTAGTAAGGATTGCAGTATTTAGATGGAAGAGGGGCAACCAGATAGTGGAATACCCGAATAGACATAGGGTACTTGCAATAAGAAGGCAGGACTTTGGGAGACAGGGATCTTGTTCAAGATATTAATTTTTTAGAAGAAAGGCATAATATATATTAAATAACATAAGACCGTAAAGATTTCTCTACTGGATAATTTAAAATAAAATTTGGTCTCTAGAAGTTTTAAGTATTAGTAATGCAGATTGAAACCTAAAAAAATACATCACAACATATTTGTGAATATTCCTCACCAAAATTTCTCAAAATTACAAGTATGTATGTATTACACACTTAAAACACAATTATCTATCTATATTTATCTATCTACCTATTACACAAAATTAGCTTGATTCCTTTCCTAATTGTGTGCTTTATTTTTGGCTTGCTATTTGTAATAAGTGACTCAGAAACGGAAGTGAAAAATCATTTTACAGTTTGACCAAGGATTTTTATTTTTTGTTAGGGTTGTTGTAATTCTTACATAATACAAATACAAACCTCTGAATGTTTATGAGATGTCTGGTGCTAGGTTTCTGTGTAAAACAACAATACCAGCCCCCTAACTTCCATGCCTCTCTAATTATATGTAAACTTGTTTAAGATCATCAAGTACAATGATTCATCACTCCAAGGTGCTCTGCGAAAGGCTACATTGTTATAAGACTATTGTTCCCTGCTGAATATATTTATTTTGAGCTTTGGTTAATTTTTTTATTTTTAACATAAGCTCCAGATTTCTATCTGTACTTATTATGTAAGAAATAATAAACACTTGAATATAGTTATCTACTTTAAAAAATGTACTTATGATAAAAACAGAAGGCTACTGCCTTCTGAAAAATTTCTGTTTGGATTTATTTCTGTCATGATGATGATGATGATCGTCATCATCTGTTAATATTGGTTGCGAACCATTAAGTTCAGGGATTATTGTAAGTTCCAGTAGCAATTACAAATAGTATATATCAAATAACAGAGTTCTTGCCCTTATAAAAAAAAGAGAGAAAAATGAGTAATGATCAAAATTATAAGCAATTCCTAACTTTCAAATGGGTTGGTTGCCAAATTTTGTCTGTAAGTTAGTTTGTTTCAACTTGGAGAACTTTTTGTTGATTGATTGGTAAACACTGTTATATATGGGGTATAGGTACCCAGTTTTGCTCCAAGAAATCCACTCAAGAGTTGAAACTGTATGTGTTTAGGCATATGATAGAATGTTTGAATATGGGTCTATTAGTAAAAATTTATCAAGACTCAACACAGAGCCTTCTGCTAGAGTTGGTGGAAAATAATTCTTCCCTTTCTGCTGTCTTCACCTACACTCCCAAGGAAGACATGAAGACACTTTTATGACATCTGTTGTGGGTTGAATTGTGTCCCCCTGGCAAAAATAGGTTGAAATTCTATCCTCAGGTACCTGTGAATGTGACTTATTTGGAAATCAATTTAAGATGAGGTCATATTGCATTAGAATGGGCTCTACTCCAATGACTGGTGTCCTTATAAGAAGAGAGAAATCTGGACACAGAGAGGAATAATGCCATGTGATAGTAGAGGCAGAGATTGGGTGATGCATCTATGTGCCATGGAATGACAAGGAGTGCCAACAACCACCAAACACTTGGAAAAAACAAGAAAAGATTCTTTCCTAGAGCCGCCGGAGAGAGCATGGCCCTGCTGACATCTTGATTTTGGACTTCTTACCTCCAGAACTGTGAGACAATAAATTTTGTTTTAAGCCAAGTTTGTGGTAATTCGTTATGGCTACCCTAGGCAACTAATATACCTTCTAAATAATCAAAACTTGACCAATAGAAAATTCTTATGTATCTGTCTGCTCCACACTCAATCTAGGAATGGGTTTATTACTAAAACAGAACTTAGCATGTGTTATAGACTGAATGTTTGTAATTTCCCCAAATCCATATGTTGAAATCATAACCTCTAATGTGATGGTGTTAGTAGGTAGGGCCTTCAGGAGGTGATTAGGTCATGAGGGTGGAGCCTTCATGAGTGGGATTAGTGTCCCTATAGAGGGAGCCCAGAGAGCTCCCTCAGTGCTTCTTCCATGCGAGGTCTCATGAAAAGGTGGCTGTTTATGAACTAGGAAGAGGGCCTGACCATATATCAAATCTACCAGCACTTTGATCTTGGACTTCCCAGTCTCCAAAACTGTGGGAAATACATGTTTGTTGTTTTAGCTACTCAATCTATGGTATTTTTGTTGCAGCATCCTGAATAGACTAAGACAGCATGCTTATGTTTGATATGTGGTCTAATATTGATACAATTGTGGTGATAATATTTAAATGATTATATTGATAGTGCTTTTTAAATATAAATCTTTCAGCTCATTAAGAATTTTAAGATATGATACATAGCAAATCCTACAATTTTTAAAATTTCTGTGATAAGACATGAGTATATGAAGAATACTAAAAATTGTGTGTAATGAAATATGTACATATCAATCCTTGCTTTAAGTAGAGAACACATATTAAGTAAAGATAGCTCATAGTTAAATGTTTTAAAGAAGATTCTTACATTTATTACTCTTCTTTTTTTTTTTTTCAATTAAAACCTGCTGAACTCCAGATTTCCAGAGTATCAGAGTCCATTATATCTTTATTATTCCCCCTCCCTCCAAAGTGGTCTAATAATCCAGGGATCTTGAATTCAAAGAGATCAATCATTTTTCAAAATACCTCACAGAGAAAGAAAGAGAAAAAAAATTGGAAAAATTTACCAGTTTCCTCTTGGGTCCCATTTTTCATCTGTTACTGTTTCTATTGTCCACCAGTTATTGGTAACAACAAATCTTTATGGTCTGATGCATCCTTTTCCACTCCTGTGATAATATGACTCCTAGTCAATAGCCCAGTACAGCAGTACTGTGTTTCAGACTTGGACCACAGCTCAGCTCTTTAGTTCACACTCATTGGTTAAGAGCATGGGCTTTGAAATCTGACATTCCTGTGTATGTGTCTCAGATCTGCCACTTACTAGCTGTGTGGTCTTGGAAAATTTACATAAGCTCACTAGGCCTCTATTTGCAGAACCATAAAATGGGTATGCTAGTGGACTTTCCTCATAGACTAGTTTTAAGAATTGAATG
This sequence comes from Prionailurus viverrinus, assembly GCF_022837055.1. Classification (NCBI taxonomy): domain Eukaryota; kingdom Metazoa; phylum Chordata; class Mammalia; order Carnivora; family Felidae; genus Prionailurus; species Prionailurus viverrinus. The sequence goes on from NC_062573.1 coordinate 25,922,892, forward strand.
ACAAAATCTGCATAAAGTACTGAGGAAAATGCCTGGCACATAGCAATGTTTATAATAGCTTTTTAAAAAAGTTTTTATTTAAATTCCAGCTAACATACAGTGTAATATTAGTTTCAGGTGTACAATATAGTGATTTAACACTTTCATACAACACCTGGTGCTCATCACAAGTGCACTCCTTAATCCTCATCACCTATTTCACCCATCCCCCCACCTGCCTCCCCTCTGGTAACTATCAGTTTATTGTCTATAGTTAAGAGTCTGTTTTTTGGTTTGTCTCTCTCTTTTTTTCCCATTTTCTTGTTTGTTTTGCTTCCTAAATTTCACATATAAATGAAATCTTATGGTATTTGTCTTTCTCTGGCTGACTTATTTTGCTAAGCATTATATTCTCTGGCTCCATCCATGGCTTTGCAAATGGCAAAATTCCAATATTTTCCATGGCTGAGTAATATTCCATTGTGTATATATGCACCACTTCTTTGTTTTAAAGCTATTTATTTATTTATTTATTTATTTATTTATTTATTTATTTATTTATTTATTTATTTATAATCTCCACACCCAGTCTGGGGCTTGAACTTCAAGATCAAGAGTTGTGTGCTCTACTGACTGAGCCAGCTAGGCACTCCTATATACCACTTCTTCTTTAGCCATTTATCAGTCGATGGATGCTTGGACTGTTTCCATAGTTTGGCTATTATAGGTAATGCTGCTATAAACTTAAAGGTGTATGTATCCCTTTGATTTGGTATTTTTGTATTCTTTGGGTAAATACCTAGTAGTGCAATTGCTGGGTCATAGAGAAGTTCTATTTGTAAGTTTTAGAGGAAACTCCTTACTGTTTTCCAGAGTGGCTGCACAAGTTTGCATTCCCAGCCACAGTGCAAGAGGGCTCCTATTTCTCCACATCCTGGACAACACCTGTTGTTTCTTGTGTTGTTGATTTTAGCCATTCTGAAGGTGTGAGGTGATATCTCATTGTAGTTTTGATTTGTATTTCCCTGATGGTGAGTGATGTTGAGCACCTTTCATGTGTCTGTTCGCCACCTAGATGTTTTCTTTGGAAAAATGTCTGTTAATGTCTTCTGCCCATTTTTTAATTGGATTATTCATTTTTTGGGTGTTGAGTGTTATAAGTTATTTATATATTTTGGATACTAACCCTTTATCAGATATGTCATTTGTAAATATCTTCTTCTATTCCATAGGTTGCCTTTTAGTTTTGTTGTTTCCTTTGCTGCACAGAAGCTATAATAGTGAACCTGACTCAGTAACAAGGAGTCATATCTGTATTTATGAGGAGATTGGATGATGTGGGGAAAAGTTTATGATATAATTTTAAGGGCAAAGAAAGGAATACAAATACATACATACATAAATGTATATAATGTGATAAGGAGGATGGTGGCCACTAAACATTTCATTTTATGTCCTTGTCATTTCTATCCTTCCTATAGAAGGACTATAGTTACATGACTAGTTACATGACTATAGTTCTAGACAATGGGCTGTGGGCAAAAGTTGTGTGTCACTTATGGGCCAAAGCATAGCAGAGCTGGTGTGAGATCCTCCAGCTATTGCTTTGTCTTCCAGGGTGATTGATGAGGTCACATGTTCCAGGTGCATCTACAGGACTGTGGAGTTTCCTAATTAGTCTGGGTCCTTGATGGACTAAGATTCTGCTGACCCATGATGGGCAGGTAGTATGAGTGAAAAATAAGCCTTAGTTGAGTTAGGCCACTGGGATTTAGGAGTTAATTTGTTACCACAGCATAATCAGGCCTATCCTGCTCAATACTCATATCTTTGTTAAAATATGTATAGAGGGGTGCCTGGGTAGCTCAGTCAGTTAAGTGTCTGACTCTTGATTTTGGCTCAGGTCTCAGGTTGTGAGATCAAGCCCTGTATCTGGCTCCATGCTGGGCATGGAACCTGCTTAAGATTGTCTCTGGCCCTCTCCCCTCTCCCCCTCTCCCACTTGCATGCACACTCTCTAAAAAAAAAAGAAAAGAAAAGAAAAGAAAAATTACGTATAGAAAGACTTGAGGACAACTCACCAAAATTGTAATAGTGGTAATTGTTGAATAGTGATTATGGATGCTTTTAATTTTCTTTAATTGATTTTTGTATTTTAAAACCATTAAAAAGTTTTTTTACTTCATTTTAGAAAAATTTTGACCAAAAGTGGTTAAATTAGAATCATTGACTCTTCAAGGGTAAGCTTTAGCTATTTACAGACAATTTATTAATGAGAATTACTTGACTCTCTAACACCGACAACTAGATGAGGATTTAGTGTAGATTAGGGGTTGGCAAACAATAGTCTGTGGGACAGATATGTCCTGCAGCCTGTTTTTGTGAATAAATTTTTATTGGAATATAGCACACTTTTTAATTTAAATATCAGTGATAGTTTAGCTTTATAATGGTAGAGTTGAGTAGTTATCAACAAAGACGACATGGTCCACAGAGCCTAAAATATTTACAATCTGGCCCATTTTGGAAAAAGTTTTCCAACCCCTTGTGTGGACTGTGGACTCTAGGCAGGACCAGGAGTCGAATGAGGAGAGTGAGGAACTTGCCTCGGGTGCAAAGTTTAAACGGGCACTGAAAAACTCAATAATCAAGATTAAATAACATTTTAATGCAATATTCAAAAAATAATGTCAAAAATCCATGATGAACAAAGTGTCAAAATTTTAAATAAAAATAGAATCAGTAATAGTACTTACTCTACCCCTGTTGAAGCCCAAGGTGATACTAATCCTGCTTTTAGAATTTTGATATTTTGTCCATCATTCAGGCCAGGGAAGTGCCCTAAATTCCCTAACACAATGCTTAGCATATAGTGGGCTTGTAATAGGTTTTTCTTTTCATAAATTGTGAATTCATTAGCCCATGATACTGAAAAAGAAGAATTAGAGTAACTGTTCGAGTGGGAGCAGTTTGTCCCAGTTGTTCTGGTACTTATGCACTTATGTACTAAGTCTATTCAGCAGTTTTGTGTATCAGCAAATATTGGTGATGGGTTTTGCCTTAGTCTTAGACCCATGGGTGCCATCCTTATTTATATGACTGTCTTAAGGTGATATTTTTGGGATTTGTTATACTTTAAGCATAATTTTGAACATACTTTTTGCAAATTTAGATTATCTGTAAAGATTTACTTGTACAATCTAAATACTTGATGTATTACTTTTTAGCCAACTATTTCTGGCATCCTTTCCCATTTCTTACTTGATATACTCATCAGATAGACTAATCTCATCCTTTCCTTTCAGGTTCTTCTTGTAACATCTCCATTCTGATTGGAAGATGGAATGTCCATTCCAAAAGCCATATTTGTTGGGGTTTGAAGCCATATTTTTCAGAGTTCAAAGGTTCATATAGTACTTGAACTGGAACTTTACTCAATATGATATTTGGATATAGCTGCTCCCAAGGAATGAACATTATATTGTCTACTCTGGCACAGAGACCCATGTTGATTAGTATAGAGGCTTGGATGAAGATAGGGAACATTCAGTTTTTTCTTCAAAATACCCACTATATGGGAAAGAGAGATAGATTTGAGTAAAAGTTGGGGAAGGAAGCATGGTGTGAATGGATGCTGACTTTACATAATGGTCATCAGACTTCACCAAACTTCAAAACAGTTTGAAGGAAGCGTATTAACTTTAGAAATAGAGAACACAACTATACATTTAGTTTACCATTGTAAATCAAAATAAATATCCCAAGTGGTAGTTACTCAAATACAAAGAGAAAATTGTTCATGCAATTCTGATAAACTTACAAATAATTTAGTCTGAACTATACTTAAAATGTTAGCTGGCATTTTGTTAGATGTCTCCATTACTAGACTTGAGTCACCTATAGGTAAAATTTATGGTTCTTCTTTGTGTATGGAAGTAGATGAAGAACAAGAAAGATTATCTCTCCTCATCTCAGTTCTTTGGAGTGGATAGGGTAAGGGTGAGAGAGTGGTAGGGGAAAAAGAGAGAGAGAGAGAGAGAAAGGGAAAACCCAGAAATGAAGTTTGAGGAAGAGAAGTGGAGAGAGAGAGAGAAAGTAAGTAAAGGAGAAATGCACAGTGAAGAGGGGAAGGAGACAGAGGTTTTGGGGAGGGAGCAGGGACAAGCTCTTGGTCTAATAGCTCCAGTTTGTGTACTAGCAGGAGATAATACAGTGAAGGCAGATACTTAATAACCATCGACAGTGGAGACTCATCTGATTCTTTATTTACTACACACATGCTCTTTACATCAGTTGAATAAAGAGGGGGCACTGGTCTGGTGCCACTATGATGATTTCTTCTAAAGGTACTAATATTCTGAGGAAATTTCTGACCCAACAATGAAGTGAACAAAGAAGAACTAAACATTTACCAAGGATACATGGCAAGATCTGTGAGGAAGTTGCCTGAGAATTAATGTTTCTAACATTTTATTTCCACTATTCTAGTGTTCCTTTCATTTTCCCAATTTTCTGACATATTTTGGGGAAGGCTGCCTGTAGCATGTGTTTTGGTATGTAGAAAAATGGAAGTGTTTTTCCTGAAGAAAAATTCACAGCTTTCTTGAACTTTACCTCGAGGAATTGGTATCTTAGTTTTTCTCTATTTTTAAACTTTATTGAGAGAAAACTTGAGCTTCTTTTCTGCATAGCAGTTTACTAACATTCCATAGCTGAGTCATGTGGAGACAATACTTCTAGTATTGACAACAATTGTCTCCACTCTGGAGAGAATGAAAAGATGGAGTATTTCTTAATACCTCCCACAGCACCTAGTTGTGTGCTTTGTTTACAGAGTTCTCAATAAGAATTCACAAAACTGTACCTTTCAAGGTTTTTATAGATAATGGTATGTACATAAAAGGATTTTTTCCTACCTAATTATGAGAATCGTGGGCCTGTAAGCCAACTTGTGTGTCTATTGTACTTTATATCTGAATTATACTATTGGTTTTATGTTTTCAATTTAATTGTATTTTTAGCAAACTAGTATAAATTCATGGTTAAAAAAGTCAAACGGAACAAGACTTATACTGGAAAACAGCAGTGTTCTGTGCCATCTTTTCTTACACCCGATTCCTGTCCACTATTCATTATTAGCTATCTCACCTCCTTATTTCTAGGTCACACCCTTATACTAGTTAAAAATTTTTTTCATTTTGTATACTTACGGCTTCTTACTATGGATGATGGAGCTTTAGCTTCCTTATACCATCTCTCCTTTCCCTCCTCCTCCCTCACTCCCTATACTCCTAATATTGCCATATTACAGTTTTGGTTAAATTGATATTTAGAAGTTTTTTTAATTAAAAAATGTTTTAATGATTATATTCTTTGCCTTACCAAGTATATCTCTGGGAATTTATTTTTAAAAATATCAGATATAATGTGCAAGACATTTATATACATTATATTCATTTTAGTCCATCAGTAATTATGAAAAAGTAGACAAAATCTGAAGTCTAGCATTAGGAACTTTTTTTGTTAAAAATCTGTTTTTACCTATTCATATGATAGACTACTATGCAACCATTAAAAATAATGTTTTTGAAGACTGTTGACCCAAACTTCTTTTATAAAAAGAAAAAAATGTACATATTGAGAAGGTATGGAACGATATATATCAAAACATTAAGAGTTTTCCTCTAGTTGATAGTGTTAAAAAACAATTTAGTTTTCCTCTTAAGGTTTTTCTGTATATTCCAAAATGATTTGGTCAGTTGCTTTCTAAATGGGTTTTAGTATTTTTGCAATACCATTAGCCATTTATAAGACCAACAGTTTTACTATATTCTTACCATTACTTGTTCCAGTGCTATTATTTTTAAAAATCTTGATATTAGGTGTGCTTGTCTTCTTTTATTTATATTTGGACATCTTTGTGACATTTTGACAGGAATTAAATGTTTTAGCCATATTTTAGTTGTATTTCACTGGAAGACAAGAAACTGTCATCATAAGGTACATTATTCATTCAAAATATATTTTTGCTAATTCAATTGACCAAAAAATGAACCTTTTTTGGGTATTGTTTCTTTGTGCTCAAATAATTTTTCATCGCTTCCTTTTCTTGGTATGTATTGAATGTCTTGGGAATTACTTTTATGTCTGTGTCCTTTGGGTGGTAGGTTTCAAGATAGTAAGATGGTGGCAGAGATAATTTTAAGTGGAGATAACAGAATGAGCAAAGACATGCAGTTGTAAAATTGTGGACTGGGTTTGTGAGATGGCGATTCCTGTTTGATAGAATCATGGCATATATGTAGGGGAACAGGGCAAGAAAAAGTACTGCTTTAGAGATGTTGATCATTGCCTGCCTTTCTAAAGGATTCCTTTTAAGGGAGTCTTTTTCTACTTCCAAAGGGTCCATTCTCTGACCCTGTTATCCTGCCCATCCCCTGTGTGATTGGATCTTGGCTGATTGGAATAGAATGGGCATCTGATTCAAGTACAGACAACCCATAGGCTGTCCTGTGGCATTCCTGTGGCATGAAAACGTGTATGGGCTTTTTGAACTCTTCAGAATTTGTAAGTGGGAAATCAAAGACTGAGACAATTAGCAGTGGGGGCAGAAACTGCAAGGAAGTATTGAGAGTCACCGAGGTTTAGAAGGTGTTAGGAGTGGTCATATTTATTGTGCTGTGTGCTAGCTGAAACCATCAGGGAATGGAAACTGAATAACCAGAGGAAGCAGAGCAATAGAGAGAAGAGAAACTGAAAAGAGAAACAGAGACACAGTAGAAAGAGAGAGTGGTTTATTTTTAGAGCTTTCTTGTTTCTGACAGCTATCAGTTGATCAATAAATATCCTTTTTAAAAATGTTTTATTTTCTTTATTTTTTTATTAATTTTTTAAAAGCTTATTTATTTTGAGAGAGAGAGAGAGAGAGAGAGAGAGAGAATGAATGGGGGAGGGGCAGAGAGAGAGAGAGAGAGAGAGAGAGAGAGAGAGAGGGAGAGAAAGCAGAGCCTGCCAGTGCAGAGCCTGATGCAGGGCTCAAACTCATGAACCATGAGATTATGACCTGAGTTAAAGTCAGACACTTAACTGATTGAGCTACCCAGGTGCCCCAATGTTTTCTTTTCTTAAAGTAACTTGAAGCATTTGGGGGCCATATTATGAAGAACTTTGGATGCTAGGGCAAGACATTTGTAGTTTGCTAGGCAAAGGATAAATATTAGCTATTTTTGAGATGCAGACTAGTATCATTAGAAGTGTGTTAAATGAAGATTAATCTAGAAGTAGTATGTAGGCAAGATGAGAAAACTGATTTGGAAATCTATTACAGTAAGATCTGTGGGAGGTAATTAAGGCCTCAATTGAAGATATGACACAAAAAAGGTAAATGAGTAAACAGACGTAAAAACATAACAGAGGAAGAATCAATAACACATGATAATTTATCAGATTTAAGGGATAAAGAAAAAGAACATGTCAGAGTTGGAGCTGAGGTTTTAAGGCTTGGAGGTTAGAAGTTAAGAGAAATAGGGAAGTTAGGAGGCTGGGTTGTTCTGGGTATGGAGGGCCAGAGAGCTGTTCAGTTTGTGTCTGTTCAGTTTTGGGTGCTGGTGGGAAATACAATTTACTTTAGCTTAAATAACTTTTATTGAGTTTCTACTACCCTGTTCCTGCCCCTCGATGGTGGAGGTGGGAGACTGAAGAACAAAAATAAGTAAAACAGGGTTTATGCCTTTGAGGAGTCCCTAGTGTTATGGATGAAGCTGTCTGCCAGGTAGACATATTTATAGAATAGCTTGAGAGATAACTTTTGGACTGGAGATCCCGATGCCAAAAGAGTTCCCAAAGAACTGGATTATTAAAGGATAGAGTTAGGGGGTATGAAGAAGAGGATCAAGGGTAAACCTGTCCTGGTGTCACAGGACAGGAGAAGGAAGAACAAGGGAAGTCATGGCCAGGACATGCTTAGGAGAAGCAGGGTACTACAAGGTCACAAAAGCAAGGGAAAGAAGGGTTTAAGGAAATACAAGGTCATCCACGGTGTCAAACACTGCAAGAGCTTGAGAGAATGAAGTTGGATTTGACATGTAGGAGCTCATCATGATCCTAGAAGGAATATATGAGTAAGGGCTAGTGAAGAAATGTAGGGAGCAAATGTAAATTCCTTTTCTAATAATTAGGATGTTGAAGAGATGATAAGAAAACTTGGAGGAAGGGGCAAGATCAAAAGAAGATTTTTGTTTATTTTATTTTATTTTATTTTATTTTATTTTAATGTTTATTTTTAATTTTTGAGAGAGAGAGAGAGAGAGAGAGAGAGAGAGAGAGAATGAGAGAGAACATGAGCAGGGTACAGACAGAGAGAGACACACACACAGAATCCAAAGCAGGCTCCAGGCTCCAGGCCCCCAGCTGTCAGCACAGAGCCTGATGTGGCACTCGAACTCACCAACTGCGAGATCATGACCTGAGCTGAAGTTGAACCGACTGAGCCACCCAGGCATCCTGTTTGTTTATTTTAAAGGATTGGGTCTACCTAAGTAGGCAGAAGAGATGATTGTTCAGGAGAGATTAAAAAAAAAAAAATCAAGGAAGAGAATTGAAGGAGCAAGTATGTAAGGAGATGGGAGGGTTTATGATCAAATGTAAAGGCAAAGAGGATAATGTTACCAGAATGAGAGACATTTCATCCTGGAGCCAAAGATTGGAAGGAGGAATACAATTTACAATACAGAGGAATTCAGAGGGGAAGAGAAAGGGAGTAAAAAGAAACATACCTCAGATAGCTTCTATTTTCTCAGAAAAGTAGCAGGCTAGAAGTGAAGTCTTGTGATTGGGGATTTTGGGAACATAGAGGAAGAGAAAGTTTTGAAAGGCCACTTCAGGGAATGGAACAGGGAATTAATAAGAGGTAAGTGAGAGGGTTTTTGAGTGGCAATAGAGACAAACAAGGATGAGAAAAGGTGAGAGATGAATCAAGAAAATGAAAACTATTTCAAGTAGTAGTACTCAAAGAATTTCACAGGGTTCCTTTTTCCCCCACCCACACTATTTTATAAGAATTCAATTCCAAGCAACTTGCTCATGAATTTGTTGGAGTCCCACCCCTCCACCCCTTCTTTCTGCATGAAAAGAGATATGACAATTGGTTATAAGTTTAATTTAGTGAATTGGTTAAATCTAAAATTTGACTAAATCTGGAAACTATAAAGTTGACCTAACCAAAAGATCAAAGTATGTTGAATTCAAAATATGTTGAATGAATGTGTAGCTGGCCAGTGAGTCACAGGAAATTATTCAGGAATATTATAGTGTGTGTGCTTGATGAGAATATTTTTTCAAATTTTTAAACAATTCTTGTTTTGCCTATAAATATTTGAATGTCTGATTTATACAAAATAACTGCCCATTAATTTATTATCTTAAATACACTCAATTGTCACTGTGCTCATTCTGTAATGAAAGTCCAGTTTTCAGGGTGAAAGCTATAGTTGTGGAAGGTAGTCTGGAAAATTATTACACATTCAGAAGTAATCAGTCATTTCTAGAAATGGAATGAGAACATTTTTAAAAATGTTTTAAGAAATATTTAATTCGTTTCCAGGTGTCAAGGGTTAGTCCCTTAAGTTTCTACAAATTGTTTTAAAGATGGGGCTTTGAATTTCTGAGGATTCATTTTTCAGCAAGGCTCTAAGAAGAGTTGAATTCTCTTAGAAAGAGTTAGTAGTGAAGTAATATTCTTATTTATCTTTGTGAACAGGATCAAGTATACACTTTATATTGAATTTCAGTAATGATCTTTAGGGTCAAATAAAATGATCATAGCCCTTTTGTGTCATTTTCACATGAGTTTTAGCAGTTAGAGACTGAATGGACAGAACTTTCCATAGCAATAGGCAGCATATTATTATTATTATTATTATTATTATTATTATATTATTATTCCTTGTTAGAAATTTCTCTAGAAATTTTTCTTTTTTTTGGTTGTTGAAACTAAATAGAAAGTGATTCCAGAAAAAAATGAGTTTTATTAGATATTTTGTGTTTTCAAAGCGTGTTGCAATTGTTGGTTATCCTTTGTCCTGCTGTGACAGCAGATGGGAATGCCATCAGTGATGTCCATAGGCTTCAGCGTGAGGTGAGGGTCAGTGATCATTCTGGCCTCTTGCCCAGGAGATGGCATGGAATGACTCAGTTATCTTGGCTGAATTCCAAGGAGGCCTCAGGAGAGCTCTTCACACTGATATGGTACTGAAACCTTTATTACTTTTCTGAATTGGTAGAACTTGTCCTCTGAGTAGAGGCAATGCTAGTGATATACCTGTCTCTACTGGGATGTGTGTGTGTGTGTGTGTGTGTGTGTGTGTGTGTGTGTGTGTGTTCACTGCTGCTGGGGGACCGCACTTAGATGTAACTCCACAAGAAGACAGTTGGCCTCTGACCCTTACTACCTGTTAGGTCTGAGTTTAGGAAAGGATGTTCTGCATTTCAGAGTTATTCCTAGCCAAAGAAGCTAACTTCCATAATGAAGTATTGGCAGTTCTGTGGATGAAGCCTTGGTTTGGCAGGCTCTCTGTCTGACTCAAAACCTTGGACATTATCCATGGATTTCCTTATTTGCAAGGCCACATTATAAGAGAATGCCCCCTTTAAATTGTGTCTTAAGAGTATATCAAGAGTTCCTGAGGCTACTTTTCACTGGATGCTCAAACTATTTTAACTTCTCCCTAATCTGTTCCAAATTCGAAGTTCGCTTTGACGTTCACTACCAACAATATTTTCTTGGTACCTGGCTATTTGCTATCCCATTTGTTACCTCTGCCAGGAATTCTGAATAATTCTACCATGTACAGATAATAATTCTCCAACGGGAAGGCAGAAGAGCTACCCTGGCTCCTATGTTCTGTGCCCATCACCAGGCCGGTGTATTATGGAGCTGGATCCTGGTGTTTCTACTGCTACAAAACAAAAGGCTGAAGCTCTTTTGAAGTAAAACAGTACTTAATGGTGGAGGATGGATCAGTTTCCCACATTTCTTGCAGGGTCTATCTTGGTTCTCTTTAATAAGAAAAAGGTTGGTGTTTACCTTTTCTAGAAAGACAACTGTGACTTTGGTAAGCTCACCATGTATAACCCACACCATCTCTCAGTAGAAGAGGCAATGTAGCATAAAGCAAAGACAATGGAACCAATAATATCTGGGTTTGACTTCTGGCTGTACCAATTTTTAACTATGTGATCTTGTAGAAGTTGCTGTAAGTATTGTTTATCTATCATAAGATCTGGCACATGATAGGTACTCAATAAATGGTAGCTATCATCACCATTACCACTGATCTTCCTGAACAGGCGCTTAGATCTTTACGAAATTTGACACCCAGGATGCTTATAACTTTGTTCTTGAAAAAGTGGAAAGAAAATACCATCCTTCCAGGCATCTGTTGATGAGTCTGAATATAATGTAATACTGTTTAGCATCTGCACTCCTTGGCCATCTTCCAGTACTCGTTCAACAACATCTTAGATGAGTGCTGGGGACTGAGGGATCATGGTTTTCTAGGGTGACATTACATACTTCTATCTCTATGGTCAACTCTAAAAAATTGGTATTTGGGAGTCCAAGGGTAAGACTCATTTTTGTCTTCAGAGATTTGTAAAGTCAAAGAAATGTATCATGTCAGTAAAGGGTTGGTTGGCTTTATGTCCATGCCTAAGTGTTACCACTATGTAGGGTAAAACAATTCTACCTATCATTCAGGCTGTTGATACTCATCCACAAGAAGTTTTAGGCTCCATCTTTCTTACTGCCATAGAATTCTCATGCCACAATTTGCTGCTCAGTTATGGCATTCAGCTCCATACTAGCTGTTATTGATGGCTCTGCTGCTTCTCTTCAACTCACTGCGTCTCTCACATCATGGATGTTTTTCATGACCTGGGAAAAATACAGGTTATTCAGAAGGGCCTTTAAGATATTTTCTAGGTATCAAAGCACTGGTCTACCAGTACAATAAGTACTCAGGTTAGCAGTTGGCCTTCAAGGAGAATATCTATGTGGGTTATGCCACCTGTCTCTTCCCATACTCACTACCCACTTGAGTTGATAGCAGAAGGTTTCCACTCAAGCTCCTTTGAGGGGCATTGCTCTGTCAGATGTTGAAACCCCCCTTCAAGTGAATCAACCATACCTCCTATTGTATATGTATTCACTCACACACACATATACATATATATATGCTTAGTTATTTATATTTTTCATGTAACAAATCGTCCCTTTACCACATACGCCAATTTTCAACTAGTCTGCAAGTTTTCTTATAGTTCAAATTTTTATAAACAAATATGTTATAAAATTAAGAAACAGTCTTAAATAAAAATAAGTTGCATACAATCTAGACTTCTGTCCTAAGACTGACTGACTTCCTTCCTTCCTTCCTCCCTCCCTCCCTCCCTCTCTCCCTCTCTCTCTCCCTTTCTTTCTTTCTTTCTTTCTTTCTTTCTTTCTTTCTTTCTCTCTCTTTCTCTTTCTCTTTCTCTTTCTCTTTCTCTTTCTTTCTTTCCTTGGCACACTCCCCTGGATCATCTTATCTAATTGCAGGGCTTGAGTTACCACCTTTCTGCTCATGGCTCCAAATCTCTTTCTCTGGTTCAGACCTCCATCCCACATGATGGACATACAATGTTCACTGCCTTCTGGGAAGCTTCTCCTGGACCTACCACAGGCAGCATACTAGGTACTAAATTGGGCTCATTATTGCCCCCCTTACAAGCTTTCTCCTTCCATATTATTCATTATGGATTGTGGCACCAACATACATTCAGCTGGGGACTTCTAGTCTCTGCCCTCTCTTTTGTTTCCAAGATTCAAATCCTATTATTACTTCTGATGAAATACTTTTGAAATCTCTCAATTTAGACCTTTCATCATTTACCCCATGAATTAATATAATACTTGCCTCTAATTGCTCTCCTTAGCTGCTGGCCTAGATCTCTTCAATTTATCTGCTTAATACTTTCAGCATGATTTTATAAATGTGAAAACTGAAGATACGATTTTTTTTTCTTCTCCCTCACCCGCTCCCAGCTTAAAAATCTTTAGCAGCTTTCTATCATTTACTGAATGAAGATCTAATTTGTTAGCATGGCTTATAAAGCTCTTTATGATTTGACCTCTGCCAGCTTTTCTTACTGCACCTCTCCCTGCTCTCCCATTTTTAGTTTTCTTCCTTAGTATAGTGAACTAATTGGCTCCTCGTGCTTGTGCAGACCTCTCTTTTTGTACATGTTCTTTCGTTACCTGCCTCATCCCCTTAGTGAACTCATGAAGATTTTCTTGACCTCTCCCTAAAGGAAAAGTTAAGTTTCTTTATCTCTCTGCTTCCATGGATCCTGTATTACTTATTTAACAAGCATTTACTGAGGATGTACAATACAGGAGGAATAATGTTAAAATGAAGTCATTTTTGGATTTAGTACGTGAATACAGTTTTTTGGATAAATATTAATAAAATAAAATAAAAATGAAAAAAATTATTTTGGATGTTTAGCCTACCCATGTAGACTGGGAAAAATTACTAAGCTTTAGCCAAAATGCAACCTAATTCCTGTTTGATTCAACTATTCCTGAATTTTCCCTCCAAATTATTTATGATGTTATAATGGTTATACTGTTATAATGTTTATAATTATGTTACAATTGTGTCATTAAAGAATGAATGCAACATGCCTTAAAAGGAATTATTTTTGTTTTAAGCAAATAGTGAGTCTTAAATTTGGGACTAATTTCCATCTTTTTGCTTACTTATAATTTTGTCAAAAAGTGGGAGGTTGAGCTTATTGGACAGGGCAAAATCTTGTGTGGTTTTTTGACATATTAGTTGGGAAGGAACAGCACACAAACAGACTGAGGATAGTTGGATTAAGGGGGATAAGATTTGGTCTTATTATATCAGAATTTTTTGTTGGATATGGAAAGTGAGAAGCTCAGACATTTTAGGACTAGGATTGCATGTCTATCTAAAAGATCATATGTGAAAAAAAAAGAGTGTATCTGAAAAAAGGCAGTGGAAAGAAATCTGTCTCCACACAAATAGACTTTTGCTCTCATCACCCCACATTGTTTCCCTTAAATTTTCTCTTCCTTTCATCATCTTGCACTTTCTTCATTGAATAAGTCATTTTGGGTCTCTGTTGTAGTATTTGTAGTAAATCTCTGTTATTTTATTTGCCCATAGTTTTAACTCTTCTTCTGGGAACATCATTCACCCCTTTGGGCAAATATTCCTTCTGGCCCTTTAGGCAATTGATTTGGATATGAGCTGCCATGTTCCTTTTGAGAGACTTTGAACCTGGTCACAGTTGATGGCTGAGAGGTGGTCAGAACTTGTCATTTGGAGTTTTTGACTAGGGACCAGGGAAAGAATGGTCTGTTCTTCTCTGGTGATGAAGCTGAGATGAAGAGTGTTTGCAGCCAATTTCCTTATCACATGATTGCAGCTGGTTTAAAAGAATACAATAAATTTGTAGAGAAAAAATAATGAAGAGACAGAAATCCAGGTGGGACTCGGTTTTCTGGTTCCAAAGTTGCTTATATTCAAGTCTCTGTCCTTGAGGTCTACCTGTAGTCCTTCCCTTCTTGTAGCACCCAAACCAATGCATTTCCTCCTTTACCTAATCTAATTCAAGCTGGGTTTCTGTTACCCTGCAACCTAAAGAGTTCCAACCATTCCACTTTTCTCATCTCTTTTTTTCTTTTTCTAAATATAATTTATATATATGTATATATATATACATATATGTATATATATATATATACATATATATAATTTATTGTAAAGTTAGCTAACATACAGTGTGCGCTTGGTTTCAGAAGTAGATTCCCATGATTCATCGCTTACATACAATACCCAGTGCTCATCCCAACAAGTGCCCTCCCCAGAGTCCATCACCCATTTCTCCACCCCACCCCCCAGGCCCCCATCAACCCTTAGTTTGTTCTCTGTATTTAAGAGTCTCTTATGGTTTGCCTCCCTCTCTGTTTGAAACTAGTTTCTTCCCCCTTCCTTCCCCCATGGTCTTCTGTTAAATTTCTCAAATTCCACATATGAGAGAAAACATATGATATCTGTCTTTCTCTGACTGACTTATTTCACTTAGCATAATACCCTCCAGTTCCATCCATGTTGTTGCAAAATGGCAATATTTCATTCTTTCTCATTGCCAGGTAGTATTCTATTGTATATATAAACCACATATTCTTTATCCATTCATCAGTTGGTGGACATTTGTGCTCTTTCCATAATTTGGCTGTTGTTGATAGTGCTGCTCTAAACATTAGGGTGCATGTGCCCCTATGAATCAGCACTCCTGTGTCCTTTGGATAAATTCCTACTAGTGCAATTGCTGGGTAATAGGGTATTTCTATTTCTAATTTTTTGATGAACCTCCATACTGTTTTCCAGAGTGGCCGTACCAGTTTGCATTCCCACCAATAGTGCAAGAGGGTTCCCATTTCTCCACATCCTTGCCCACATCTGTTGTTTCCTGAGTTGTTAATTTTAACCACTCTGACTGGTGTGAGGTGGTATCTCAATGTAGTTTTGATTTGTATTTCCCTGATGATGAGTGATGTTGAGCATCTTTTCATGTGTCTATTGGCAATCTGGATGTCTTCTTTGGAAAAGTGTCTATTCATGTCTTCTGCCCATTTTTTTCACTGGTATTTTTTCAGTTGAGTTTGGTAAGTTCTTTATAGATTTTGGATACTAACCCTTTATCTGATATGTCATTTACAAATATCTTCTCCCATTCCATCAGTTGGCTTTTAGTTTTGTTGATTGTTTTCTTTGCTGTGCAGAAGATTTTTATCTTGATGAAGTTCCAATAGTTCATGTTTCCTTTTATTCCCCTTTCCTTTGGACATGGGTCTAGTAAGAAATTGTTGCAGCTGAGATCAAAGAGGTTGTTGCCTGTTTTCTCCTCTAGGGTTTTGATGGTTTCCTGCCTCACATTTAGGTCTTTAATCCATCTTGAGTTTATTTTTGTGAATGGTGTAAGAAAGTGGTCCAGGTTCATTCTTCTGCATGTTGCTGTCCAGTTCTCCCAGTACCATTTGCTAAAGAGACTCTCTTTTTTTCACTGGATACACTTTCCTGCTTTGTCAGGTTAGTTGGCCATACATTTGTGGGTACAATTCTGGGTTCTCTATTCTATTCAATTGGTCTATGTGTCTGTTTTTGTGCCAATACCATACCATCTTGATGATTACAACTTTGTAGTACAGGCTAATGTCCAGGATTGTGATGCCTCCTGCCTTGTTTTTCTTTTTCAACATTACTTTGGTTATTTGGGGTCTTTTGTGGTTCCATACAAATTTTAGGATTGTTTATTCTAGCTCATATCTTTCTCTGTATAATCTGTTCCACTCATTTTGCTAATATTCTTTTATTAATATCTTTAAGATACTAGATGACATACATTGATAACACTTTTTCTTGAGTGTGAACTGAGTTCAAAGTGAGCAATATCACTAGGAAATAAGGTAGAAAAGTAAGATGATTTAAGAATAACTAGAAGAGTAGTCTGGAAGGGCTGATTCACATCTAAGTTTGGTCAAGATTTGTTCTCTAGAAAACAGGAGATAAGAACTGTGTCTAGAAAACTATGCATAGATCTGGGGTTTGAACTCTGAAGTCCAGAGAATCTAGAAAAAAAGATTATAAGCACTGATGTAGAATAGAGAGGGAGGGGTATATATTGTTTTACAGAAACATGTAGCTATACCATGGAATACAACACTTGTATATACCCACTGTGTATATCCCTGTATATACAGGTTGAATATGAGGAGGAGGAGGAGGTTTTAATATGCTTTTTTTTTAGAAAGAATTTGGTAAAAAATAAGGTTTTAGTTTTTTTTAAGGGAAATTAAAGTTTTTATTAATCTAGGTACTAATATGATGACCAAAAATGTGTTGGGGCAGCATAGTTCATGTATCTTGCTTTATGGGCTTAAAAGAGTTTATTTAACTTGGATCTTATAAAAGACATAATAATAATAATAAAAATAAAAGCACCCTAATAAAAATGAGCAAAATATTTGCACAGATACTTCAAAAGGAAAATGTACAAATGGCCAGTGATTAATAAAAACACATGAAAATGTGCTCAACATCATTAGTCATCAGGGAAATGCAACTTGAAACCACAATGAGCTAACATTTGATACCCACTAGAATGGATAATTTTTAAAAGTCTGCTATCACCAAATGTTGGAGAGGATATGGAGCAACCAGAACACCCATTTATTGTTGGTAGGTGGCTGTGTAAAATGGGTTTCATCACCTTGGAAAATTGTCTGTAAGTTTCTTGAATGGTCTAAGCATATGACTTTTTTATGAACCAGAAATTCTACTTTTAGGTATTTACCCAAGAAAAATGAAAAATATCTCCATAAAAACACTTATACAAGAATAATGTACAGCATTAAAAAACTTGGAAACAACCTAGGAGTCCATCTATAAGAGAAAGTATAAAGATACTATGGTATATTGAAAACAAACAAACAAACTACTACTACTGGGCAATAAAAATGAGAAACTACTCATGTACACAACAACATGAAAAAAATCTAAAACCCCAAAACACCGATATAAAGCTGTACTAAGTGAAAGAAGTATACGAAAGAGAAAATATTTCGTAATTCCATTTAAATAAAATTCCAGAACAAGCAAAACTAAATTATGCTGAAAAAAAATCTGAACACTGGTTGCCTCTAGAGGAGTGTGTGCTAGGATTGAGAGGGAAAGAACAAAAGTGAACTCCTTGGATTAACACTGATATTCTTAAATTGATGGGGTTGGACTTCACAGGTATGCATTTGACAGATTCATCAACTATCACAGTTAATATTTTTGCATTTCACTGTACATAATTTTTATCTTGAAAATAACTGTACACAGATATTAAGCTCTAGTTAATGATGTACATACCAAAGTGTTTTGGGGGAAAGTGTCCTGATATTGCAAGTTACTTTGAAATGCACTAAAAAAATAAGATAGAAGGGGGAGTTAAGAAGATGGCAGCAGAGGGACTGCCTGGGTGGCTCAGTCAGTTAAGCATCCAACTCTTGATCTCAGCTCAGGTCTTGATCTCAGGGTTGTGGATTCAAGCCCCTCATTGGGCTCCACACTTGGCATGGAGTCTACTTAAAAACAAAGAAGATGGTGGCAGAGTAGGAGGACCCTAGTCTTGCCTTGTCCCATGAATACAACTAGATAACGATCAAACCATCCTAAAAACCCCAGAAATTGACTTGGAGACTGGCAGACTGGAGTCTTCCAGACTGGAGACTTGGAACTGAAGGCAGGGAAGAGGCTACATCAAAGAAAGTAGGAAGTACAGAGATGTAGTTTGGGAGAGAAACAGATTATGGCTGCTGTGGTGGGGAGAGAGCTGTGGTCATGGAGAAGGGTGAGAGACAGACTAACATATAGGTGAGCACATGGAGAAAATGAATCCCCATATCAATTTCTTGGAAGGTGATAGGGTCTGAATTTTGTGACTTCTGGCAACCAGTGGGGCTTAAAGCCTGGAGGTAAGGAATAATATGACAGAGATAAATGGTATAATAAACTAAATGAGAAATATGCCTGATGGAATGAACAGCAGATGGAAGAAGCAGAGGAACAAACTAGTGAATTAGAAGACAATAATGAAAAATAATCAAGCTGAACAAAAGAGAGAAAAAAGAATTGTACAAAACAAGAATAGACTTAGGGAACTCTGACTCCATCAAATGTAGAAACATTTGTATTATAGGAGTCCAGAAGAAGAAGAGAGAGAAAATTTATTTATTTGAAGAAATAATAGCTGAAAACTTTCCTAATCTAGGGAAGGAAATAGATATCCAGATCTAGGGGGCACAAAGAACTCCCATCAGAATCAACAAAAGCAGATCCACATAGTATAGTTGAATTGGCAAATTATAGTAATAAAAAAAATTTAAAGCAGCAAGACAAAAGAAGACAGTAGCTTACAAGGGAAAATGTGTAAGACTAGCAGGTGATTTTTCAGCAGAAACTTTATAAGCTAGAAGGGAGTGGCATGATATATTCAAAGGGCTGAATGGGAAAAATCTGAAGTCAAAAATACTCTATCTAATATAAGGAGAAATAAAGAGTTTCCCAGAAAAACAAAAACTACAGGAATTCATGACGACAAACCAACCCTGCAAGAAATATTAAAGGGGATTCTGAATGGAAAGGAAAGACCAAAAATGACAGTATGGAGTTGGGAAACACAAAAGCAGTAAAAATTAATATTCTGTTAAAAAAATCCTGTCAAGGATCTCACAAAATAAAGGGTGTAAAATGTAACACATATACCTAAATGTGGGGAGGACAGGAGTAAAGAATGGGTTCAACTTTAAATGACCATCCACTTAATGTAGACTACTATATGTAGAAGAGCTTATATACAACCCTAATGGTAACAATATATCAAAATCCACTAATAAATATGCAGAGAATAAAGAGAAAGAAATTGAAATATATCACTAAAGAAAATTAGCAGGCCACGAAAGAGAGAAAGAAAGGAAGGGATCAGAGAAAAACTTCAGAAATATCCACAAAACAAATAATAAAATGACAATTGATACATATCTACCAATCATTATTTTGAATGTAAATGAACTAAATGCTTCAATTAAAAGACATAGGATGACAGAATGGATTAAAAAAAACCCGACCCAACTATATGCCATCTATAAGAGACTCATTTTAGACCTAAAGACATTTACAGATTGAAAGTGAGGGGATGGAGAAATATCTATCATGTAAATGGATATCGAAAGAAAGCTGGAGTAGCAATACATAGCAATACTTACATTGAACAAAGTAGACTTTAAAACAAAGATTATAATAAGAGACAAAAAAAGGGACCCTATATCATAATAAAGAGGACAATCCAACAAAAAGATATAACAATTGTAAATATTTATGCACCAAACATAGAAGCACCCACATACATAAAGCAGTTAATAACAAACATAAAGGAACTAATTGATGATAATGCAATAATAGTAGGGACTTTAATATCCCACTTAGATCAATGGACAGATCATTTAAACAGAAAATCAATAAGGAAACAATGATCTGAATGACACATTGGACGAGATGGATTTAACAGATATATTCAGAACATTCCATCCTAAAATAGCAGAACACACATTCTTTTCAAGTGCATGTGGAACATTTTTCACAATACATCACATAATAGCCCAATAAATTCAAGAAGATTGAAGTCATACCATGCACCTTTTCTGAACACAATGATATGAAACTGAAAGTCAACCACGATAAAAAAATCTAGAAAGAACACAAATACATGGAGTTGAATAACATGCTACTAAACAATGAATGGGTCACCTATTAAATAAAAGAAGAAACAAAAAAATACATGGAAACAACTGAAAATTAAAACACAGTGGTCCAAAACCTTTGGTATGCAGCAAAAGCAGTTCTAAGAGGAAAGTGTATAGCAATATGGTTCTACCTCAAGAAGCAAGAAAAATACCAAATAAACAACCTAACCTGACAACTAAAGGAGCTAGAAAAAGAACAACAAACAAAACCTAAAGCTAGCAGAAGGAAGGAAATAATAAATATTGGAACAGAAATAAATTGATATAGAAACTAAAAAACCAAACCAAATCAAACCAAACAAAACCCAATAGAACAGATGAATGAAACCAGGATCTTGTTCTTTGAAAAAAAAAATAAAGTTGATACACCTCTAGCCAGACTTATCAAAAAGAAAAGTGAAGGGACCTAAATATTAAAAAATCACAAAATGAGAGAGGAGAAATACAAACAACACCACAGAAATACAAACAATTGTAAGAGAATAGCATGAAAAATGATATGCTGACAAATTGGACAACCTAGAAGAAATGTACAAATTCCTAGAAACACATAAATAACCAAAACTGAAACTGGAAGAATAGAAAATTTGAACAGATTGATAGCCAGCAAAGAAATTGAATCAGTAAAAAAAACAAAAAACAAGAAACAAAAACTCCCAAGAAACAGAAAAGTCCAGGATCAAATGGCTTCAGAGTGAATTCTATCAGATATTTAAAGAAGAGTTAATACTTATTCTTCTCAAACTATTCCAAAAAATAGAAAAGGAAGGAAAGCTTCCAAATTAACTTTATGAAGCCAGCATTACCCTGATACCAAAAACAGATAAAGACACAACTAAAAAAGAGAACTACAGGCCAGTATTTCTGATGAACATTGATGCACAAATTCTCAACAAAATACTAGCAAATTGAATCCAACAATACATAAAAAAATCATTCACCACAATCAAGTGTGATTTATTCCTGGGTTGAAAGGGTGGTTCAATATTTGCAGATCAATCAACATGATACATCACATCAATGAAAGAAAGGATAAAAACCATATGATTATTTCAATAGACGCAGGTTCAAAAACCATTTGACAAAGTACAACATGCATTCATGATAAAAACCCTCAACAAAGTAGGTTTTGAGGTATACTTCAACATAATAAAGGCCATTTATGAAAAACCCACAGCTAACATAATCCTTAATGGGGAAAACGGAGAGGTTTTCCCTTAAGATCAGGAATAAGACCAGGATATCCACTCTCACCACTTTTATTCAACATAGTACTGGAAGTCCCTAGCCACAGCAATCAAACAACTAGAAGAAATAAAAGAAATACCAAATTGGTAAGGAAGAATAAAACTTTGACTATTTGCAGATGGCATTATACTGCATATAGAAACCCTAAAGGTGCTACCAAAAAACTACTAGAACTCATAAATGAATTCAGTAAAGTTGCAGGATACAAAATCAATGTACAGAAATCTGTTGCATTTCTTTTTTTTGTTTGTTTATTTTTGAGAGAGAGAGAGCGAATAGGGGAGGAGCAGAGCGAGAGGGAGACCCAGAATCTGAAGCAGGTTCCAGGGTATGAGCTGTCAGCACAGAGCTTGATGCGGGGCTTGAATCCACAATGGTGGATCATGACCTGAGCCAAAGTCTGATGCTTAACTGACTGAGCCAACCAGGCACCCCATCTGTTGCATTTCTATACACTAATAATGAAGCAGTAAAATGAAAAGTTAAGAAAACAATGCCATTTTTAATTGCACCAAAAATAATAGGGAATAAATCTAACCAAAGAGGTGAAAGACCTGTATTCTGAAAACTTAAAAACACTGATGAAAGAAATTGAAGTTGACACAAAGAAATGGAAAGACATTCTATGATCATGGGTAGGAAGAACATTCTTAAAATGTCTATGCTACCCAAAGCAATCTACACATTTTATGCAATTCCTATAGAAATACCAACAGTATTTTTCACAGCCCTAGAGCAAACAACTCTAAAATTTGGAACCATGAGAGACCTTAAATAGCCAAATCAATCTTGAAGAAGAAAACCAAAGCAAGAGGCATCACAATCCTGGACATTAGCCTGTACTACAAAGTTGTAATCATCAAGATGGTATGGTATTGGCACAAAAACAGACACATAGACCAATTGAATAGAATAGAGATCCCAAAATTGGACCCATAAATGTATGGCCAGCTAATCTGACAAAGCAGGAAAGTGTATCCAGTGGAAAAAAGAGAGTCTCTTTAGCAAATGGTGCTGGGGGAACTGGACAGCAACATGCAGAAGAATGAACCTGGACTACTTTCTTACACCATTCACAAAAATAAACTCAAGATGGATTAAAGACATAAATGTGAGACCTGAAACCATAAAAATCCCAGAGAAGAACACAGGCAGTAACTTCTTTGATATTGGCCATAGCAGCTTTTTTCTAGATATGTCTCCTGAGGCAAGGGGAACAAAAGCAAAAATAAACTTTGAAACTACATCAAAACAAAAACTTTCTGCACAGTGAAGGAAGCAATCAAGAACCAAAAGGAATGGGGGAAGATATTTGCATATGATATATCCAGTAAAGAGTTAGTATCTGAAAAATATAAAGAACTTATACTACTCAATACCAAAACACAAATAATCCAATTTAAAAAAATGGATAGAAGATGTGCACAGACATTTCTCCAAAGAAGACATCCAGATGGCCAACAGACATATGAAAAGATGTTCATCATCCTTTACCATCAGGGAAATGCAAATCAAAACTACAATGAAATATCACCTCAACCTGTCAGAATGGCTAAAATAAAAATACAAGAAGCAACAGGTGTTGGTGAAGATTTGGAGAAAAAGGAACCCTCGTGCACTGTTGATGGGAATGCAAACTGGTGCAGCCACTGTGAGAAACAGTACAGAGCTTCCTCAGAAAGCTAAAAATAGAACTACCCTATGATCCAGCAATTGCACTACTAGGTATTTATCCAAAGAATACAAAAACACTAATTCAAAGAGATACATGCACTTCTATGTTTATAGCAACATTATTTACAATAGCCAAATTATGGAAGCATCCCAAGTGTCCATCAATTAATGAATGGATGAAGAAAAAGTGATATGTATGCATGCATGTATGTATGTGTGTCTGTGTATATAATGGAATATAATTCAGCCATAAAAAGTAATGTAAACTTGCCATTTGCAACAACGTGGATAGAGCTAGAGAGTGTAATGTGGAGTTAAATAAGTCATTCAGAGAAAGACAAATGGCATATAATTCTATTCATATATGGAATTTAAGAAACAAAAAAAATGAACAGAGGGGGAAAAAGACAGAGAGAGGCAAACCAAGCAACAGACTCTTAACTATAGAGAGCAAACTGATGGTTACCAGAGGGGAGGTGGGTGGGGGATGGGTGAAATAGGAGATAGGGATTAAGGAGTGCAGTTGTTGTAATGAGCACCGGGTGATGTATGAAAGTGTTGAATCACTGTATTGTACATTTGAAAGTAATATTACACCGTATGTTAACTAACTGAAATTAAAATAAAAACTTTAAAACAAAAAGATAGATTAATGGATGGGTAGAAGGATGCAGAGATAGGTAGATATGTGATAAAGCAAACATGGCAAAATGTTAATTGTAACATCCAGTTGGTATGTGGATGGATGTTCACTGTAGAGTCCCCTTAACTTTTTTCTATGCTTCAAAGGCATCAAAATTGGCAAAGATGAAGTCAAACTTTCACAGTTTGCAGACGACATGATACTCTATCATGGAAAACCCGACAGACTCTACCAAAAGTCTGCTGGAACTGATACATGAATTCAGCAGAGTCTCAGGGTAAAAATTAATGTACAGAAATAGGTTGCATTTTTATACACCAATAATGAAGCAACAGAAAGAGAAATAAAGAAACTGATCCCATTCACAATTGCACCAAGAATCATAAAATACCTAGGAATAAACCTAACCAAAGATGTAGAAGATCTGTATGCTGAACACTATAGAAAGCTTATGAAGAAAATTGAAGAAGATACAAAGAAATGGGAAAACATTCCGTGCTCTTGGATTGGAAGAATTAATACTGTTAAAATGTTAATACTACTCAAAGCAATCTACACATTCAATGCAATCCTAATCAAAATTGCGCCAGCATTCTTCTCAACAAGCAATCCTAAAATTTGTATGGAACCACAAAAGACCCCGAATAGCCAAAGTAATATTGAAGAAGGAAACCAAAGTGGGAGGCATCACAATCCCAGACTTTAGCCTCTACTTCAAAACTGTAATCGTCAAGGCAGTATGATTTTGGCACAAAAACAGACACATAGACCAATGGAATAGAATAGAGAACCGAGAATTGGACACACAAATGTATGGCCAACTAATCTTTGGCAAAGCAGGGAAGAGTATCCAATGGAAAAAAATCTCTTTAACAAATGGTGCTGGGAGAACTGGACAGCACCATGCAGAAGAATGAAACTAGACCACTTTATTATACCACTCACAAAAATAAACTCAAAATGGATGAAGGACCTGAATGTGAGACAGGAAACCATTAAAACCCTAGAGGAGAAAGCAGGCAACAACCTCTTTGACCTCAGCCACAGCAATTTCTTTCTCGACACATCTCCAAAGACAAGGGAATTAAAAGCAAAAATGAACTATTGGGATCTCATCAAGATAAAAAGCTTCTGCACTGCAAAGGAAACAAGCAACAAAACTAAAAGGCAACCGACGGAATGGGAAAAGATATTTGCAAATGACATATCGGATAAAGGGCTAATATCCAAAATCTATAAAGAACCCGCCAAACTCCACACCAAAAAAACCAAATAATCCAGTGAAGAAATGGGCAGAAGACATGAATAGATATTTTTCTAAAGAAGACATCCAGATTGCCAATAGACACATGAAAAGATGCTCAACATCACTCCTCATCAGGAAAATGCAAATCAAAACCACACTGAAATATCACCTCATGCCAGTGAGAGTGGCTAAGATGAACAAACCAGGAGACTATAGATGCTGGAGAGGATGTGGAGAAACAGGAACCCTCTTGCACTGCTGGTGGGAATGCAAACTGGTGCAGCTGCTCTGGAAAACAGTGTGGAGGTTCCTCAAAAAATTAAAAATAAAACTACCTTATGACCCAGCAAAAGCACTGCTAGGAATTTACCCAAGGGATACAGGAGTGTAGATGCATAGGGGCACTTGTACCCCAATGTTTATAGCAGCACTTTCAACAATAGCTAAATTATGGAAAGAGCCTAAATGTCCACCAACTGATGAATGGATAAAGAAGATTTGGTTTATATATACAATGGAATACTACTTGGCAATGAAAAAAATGAAATCTGGCCATCTGCAGCAATGTGGATGGAACTGGAGGGTATTATGCTAAGTGAAATAAGTCAAGCAGAGAAAGACAGATACCATATGTTTTCACTCATCTGTGGATCCTGAGAAACTTAACAGAAGACCATGGGGGAGGGGAAGGGGGAAAAATGTTAGAGGGAGGGAGGCAAACCCTAAGAAACTGTTAAATACTGAGAACAAACAGGATTGATGTGGGGTGGGGAGAGGGGAAATTGGGTGATGGGCATTGAGGAGGTCACCTGTTGGGATGAACACCGGGTGTTGTATGGAAATAAATTATATTTAATATAAAAAATAAAGTTTTCATGCTAAAATATTGGAAAAAATAAATAGCAAAATGGAAAAAAAGACAGCAAATATATTAATGAGAACTGATTATATATTACTAAATGGATTATATATAGTTCATTAAACAACCAGCTTAATCATAAATATATTACCACCACATAATAAATCACAAATAATATATAGGCATACTTTATTTAGGGCTGCCCCAAACAGTGCTGATTTGAAATAGTGATGGTTATCTCAAAAATATTTTAATATTAAAATACATATGTATTCAATAATACATATAAATTCACTTAGTTTTAGAAATTAAATAATACTCCAACAAATGTAATTTAAATATTGAAGCATGAACTGTCCATGATCTGTTTGCTCTTAGATCCATTCCTTGGCATTCCCTGATTTACTCGGTGTCATAATGGGGCTGACCTGGCAGGATCTTTTCTCAGGATCCCCTGTCAGCTGGGTTGGGAGGGACTGATAGGAAACAGAAGAGCAGGTAAGAGGAGAGCCTAGGGTGTTTCTCGTCTTCTCTGCCATGGGCAGCATCTTAAGCAGTCACTGCATCTTCTCTGTGACTCCAGTTCTTATCAGACATACCTGCCATGGTCCCTGCTTTCCCCAGTAATCCTAAACTCTGGAAGCCCATATCACTACCTCCTTCTTTTGTCCCTCCAGCCACAGAAGTGGTAGTGGCTTCTTGTTGCTAAGCTCTTAAGTTGCTTCACCGTCCTCTGTTTAACTGGGCTCTTCTGTTCCTTCTCTACATTGAATTCCCTCTCCTTCAATACTTAGAATGGTCCTGTTTTCCTGATTGATCCCTGCCTGATATATATAATCTTAATGGAGAGGGTACATGGATGGAATATTTTTATTTTTTTTAAACTGAGGATGGACACTTTCCGAAAGAAGGTAGCAAAGAATCAGAAGCTGAAGTTTGCCTGGGAATTGTGGGCATATGGCAGGGGGATGAATCTGAGCTTTCCTGGCCCTGAAATGAATAGGTTCAGGGCAGGGACACCCATGCAACAGAGTGCAATGGAAACAAAGAAGTATATACATACATTTATTGCAGCACTGAACACTGTGGTAACACAGTTCTTTTAACTTGCATGGAGTGCAACAAATTGAGATCCATCAAAGGCTCGTAGGTAGAGTTGGTGAGTGGGATTCACCACAGCTTGATTGTTCTTTCTTCTGTGACTTTTCTAATGTTATTATTCTGGTAAATGTATTTGATGCATAGGGGCTGATAAAGTTGTGCAAGTAGAAGTGTTGGTATTATGCTGGGTGTGTAAAATGCTAATTTTCTGTAGCGGTTGATATAATAAAGGAAATATATGGTATACAGCAGCAGTCCAGTGGGGCTTGCTGGAAATTCTCACAAAATGGAGGTGGCGAAGAGGACTGGTTCTGTAGCCAGACTGCCTGGTTCCAGCCTTGGTACTGCCGGCTTTCCTGTGATGTGTCCTTGGGTAAATTAAGTAACCTCTCTGCCTCACTTTCTTCATCCATACGCTGAGAGTAATCACAGTACCTACTTCATAGGATTATTGTGAAAATAAAATGACTTAGTACATGTGCCCTTAGCATAGCTCTGGAACACTCAGTAAATGTAACCATCACATTATGAAGGGCTCAGAAGCATGACTGTAACCCAGGAGGAAATAATCAGCAAATGTCTGAACAGGGGTGGTAGGAAATTATGGCCACAGGCATGTCATAACTTCAGGGACTTCAAAGGGAGTGAAACCATAACTGCTGACCTATGATGTAGGAAGTGTGCCTCCCTTCATGGGACCCTTGTGGTAATGTCCCCCTTCAGTGCTGATACAGCTCATGCTCCTTTTTCCGGGAGTGCATTCCACTTGAGAAACAGAGTTCACTTGGAGGTGTGGTTTCCCCTTACTAGATTTTTGGTCTTTTGTATGTCCCCTTACTAGATTTTGGAGACTCCCTTCATCCTAATCTAGTTCTAGATCCCTTTCTCAGACTGTAATTTTGTAGTAAATACATATCTTTTTTTATTGTGGTCACCCACACTCAAATTCACTTCCTGTGTTTGTGGAATCTTATTCAAGACTTGGGGAGAAGCAGAGTCCACTCCATGGTCGAGGCCAAAAAGCCAGTTATTTTTCCTCCCTTACAGCTTGAGTTTAGGCTGCCTAACTTCAGCTATAATAGAGTCTGCCCAAGAATTGGAATCTGTGATGAGTTACCTAAAGAAGCAGGGTCAGTTTAGAATTTCTTGTGGTGGTGGGTAGTGCCTGTGGCATCCAGCATCCCCTGGTGGTTGTGTCTGCAGTTTTAGCAGAGTTTCCTAAGCTTCAGGTGGTGGCAATCCGGCTGTGCCATCCAACGTTCAGTGGTGATGGCTTAGCACCTAACCAAGCTATTCCTGGCATGTGGCTTTAGCAGTGGTTCTGGTTACCTATATTTTCCTGGTTTCTTCTGATATTTTAAGCCTAATTCTTCAGTCTTTGTGTTGATTCTATGAATTACAAAATAGCTTTCAATGGATTCATTTTTTCTTAGTAATTAACCAGGGTTGGCTTTATTGTTTGTCCTGTTCTCCTTCTCCTTCTCCTCCACCTCTTCCTCCTCCTCCTCCTTCTCTCCTTCTCCTTCTCCACCTCTTCATCCTCCTCCTCCTCCTCCTCCTCCTCCTCCTCCTCCTACTCAATGGCTGCCTGTTTATGTCAGAGCTAATGTATCCATTGTAGAAAAGTCTGACCTTTATCTGTTATAGTTCTTTAAGCCTCAGTTTCTAAAGTACAGGCTTTGTGTACCCAGACATAATCAAGTATGTTTCTTGTCAGAAAGTTGCCATATTACTGCAATATGCATTATTTCTATCCAGCAGATTTCAACTTATCAGACACCTACTGAATATTGTACAAGACAATGGTCAGACTTTGCAGACACAAAGTCAAAGCAGACATGGTTTCTTCATGCTTGTATTTAGAATTAGAGCTGTTTAATTTGTTTTTTCATGGTGTGATTTGGGCAAACCAACTCAGTCATGCCCAAAGGGGAAAAATGAATAGGTAGGATTAAGGGTGGGGAAGGAAGTATAACATGCTGGTTAAAATCATTTTTTTCTTTTAATGTTCATTTATTTTTGAGAGAGAGAGACAGAGTGCAAGCAGGGGAGGGACAGAGGGAGAGAAGGAGACGCAGAATCTGAAACAGGCTCCAGGCTCTGAGCTGTCAGCACAAAGCCCAGTGCGGGGCTTGAACTCAGGAAGCGTGAGAAAAATAATTTATTTTTCTTAATTCATTAATTTAAAATTCCAGTATAATTAACATACAGTGTTATATTAGTTTCGGGTGTACAATCCAACAATTCTATACATTATTCAGTGCTCATGATGATAAGTGTACGCTTAATCCCCATCACCTATTTCAGCCATCCCCCTACCTACCTCTCCCTTGGCAACCACAGTTTTTCTCTATATTTAGGAGTGGTTTTTTGTGTTTGTTTGTTTGCTTATCTTTTTTTCTTTGCTCATTTGTTTTGTTTCTTAAATTCCACATATGAGCGAAATCATATGGTGTTTGTCTTTCTCTGATTGACTTATTTCACTTAGCATTATATTCTCTAGATCCATTGATGTTGCTGCAATTGGCAATATTTCATTCTTTTTTTACAAAAAAATTATTTTTAGAGAGAGAGAGAGAGCAAGCAGGTTGGGGGGAGAGGGGGAGAGAGAGAGAGAATCTTAAGCAGGCTCTGTGCTCAGCATGGAGCATGACATGGGCCTCGATCCAATGACCTTGGGATCATGATCAGAGCAGAAGTCGAGTTGGATGCTCAACTGACTGAGCCACCCAGGAGTCCCAATTTCATTCTTTTTTTTTTTTTATGACTGAGTAATACAATATTCCATTGTATATCTACATCACCTCTTCTTTATCCACTCATCAGTCAATGGACACTTGGGCTGCTTCCATATTTTGGTTATTGTAAATAATGCTGCAATAAACAAAGGGATGCATATATCTTTTCAAATTAGTGTTTTCATATTCTTTGGGTAAATACACAACAGTGGAATTACTGGATCATATGTTAATTCTATTTTTAATTTTTTTTTTTTTTTGAGGAGACTCCATACTGTTTTCCACAGTGGCCGCACCAGTTTGCATTCCCACCAACAGTGCATGAGAGTTCCTTTTTCTCCACATCCTTGCCAACTCTTGTTTTTTCTTGTGTTGTTGATATTAGCCATTCTGACAGGTGTGAGGTGATATCTCATTGTAGTTTTGTTTTGCATTTCCCTGATGGTAAATGATGATGAACATGTTTTCATGTGTCTATTGGCCATCTGGATGTCTTCTTTGGAAAAATGTCTATTAACGTCTTCTGCTCATTTTTAAATTGGATTATTAATTTTGGAGTGTTGAGTTTTATAAGTTCTTTATATATTTTGGATACTAACCCAGTATTAGATATATCAGATATCAGATATATCAGATATCAGATATATCATTTGAAAATATCTTCTCTCATCAAGTAGATTGTCTTTTAGTTTTGTTGACTGTTTCCTTTGCTATGCAGAAACTTCTTTTTTTTAATGTTTATTTGAGAGAGACAGAGAGAGAACACAAGCAGGGGAAAGGCAGAGAGAGAGAGAGGGCACAGAGGGTCTGAAGCAGGCTCAGTGTTGACAGCAGACAGTCCAATGTGGGATTGACTGTGAGATCATGACCTGAGCTGAAGTCAGATGCTTAATTGACTGAGCCACCCAGGTGCCCTGAAGCTTTTTATTTTGATTTAGTACCAATAGTTTATTTTTGCTTTTGTTTTCCTTGCCTCAGAAGACATATTTAGAAAAAAGTTGCTTTGGCCAATGTTGAGGAAGTTATTGCCTGTGCTCTCTTGTGTCATTTTTATGGCTTCAGATTTGACATTCAGGTTTATAATCCATTTTGAATTTATTTTTGTATAAGGTGTTAGAAAGTGGTCCAGTTTCATTCTTTTGCATGTTGCTGTCCAGTTTTCCCAGCACCATTTGTTGAAGAGATTGTCTTTTTCCCATTGCATATTCTTGCCTCCTTTGTTATAGATTAATTGACCATATAATAATGGGTTTATTTCTGGGCTCTATTCTATTGACCTATGTGTCTATTTTTGTGCTAGTACCATACTGTTTTGATTACTACAGTTGTAGTATATCTTGAAATCCAGGCTAGTCGGGATGTGAAGTGATTCCATACAAATTTTAGGATTATTTGTTCTAATTCTGTGACAAATGCTGTTGGTATTTTGATAGGGATTGCATTAAATGTGTAGACTGCTTTGGGTGCTATAGACATTTTAACAATATTTGTTCTTCCAAACTATGAGCATGGAATCTCTTTCCATTTGTTTATGTCTTCTTCAATTTATTTCATCAATGTTTTATAGTTTTCAGAATACAATCTCTTACCTCCTTGGTTGTTTACTACTAGGTATTTTATTATTTTTGGTGCAATTATAAATGGGATTGTTTTCTTATTTCTCTTTCTACTGCTTCGTTATTAATGTATAGAAATGCAACAGATTTCTGTATATTGATTTTGTATCCTGCGACTTTCCTGAATTCATGTATCAGTTGTAGTAGTTTTTTGGTGGAACCATTATGGTTTTCCACATACAATATCATGTCATAGCGAATAGTGGAAGTTTTACTTCTTCCTTACCAATTTGGATGACTTTTATTTCTTCTTGTTGTCTAATTGCTGAGGCTAGGGACTTCCAGTACCGTGTTGAATAAAAGTGGCGAGAGAAGACATCTTTGTCTTGTTCCTGATATTAAGGGAAAAGCTTTCATTTTTTCACCTTTGAGTATAATGTTAGCTGTGGGTGTTTCATAAAGGGCCTTTATTATGTTGAGGTGTGTTCCCTCAAAACCTACTTGGTTGAGGATTTTTATCATGAATGGATGTTGTACTTTGTCAAATGCTTTTTCTGCATCTATTGAAATGAATGCATGGTTTTTATCCTTTAAATTTTTTTTTAATGTTTATTTATTTTTGAGAGAGACAGAGTGTGAGTAGGGGAGGGGCAGAGAGAGAGAGAGAGAGAGAGAGACACACACACACACACACACACACACACACACACACACACACACACAGAATCTGAAGTAGGCTCCAGACTCCCAGCTGTCAGCACAGAGCCCGATGCGCCAATGTGGGGCTTGAACTCATGAACTGCGAGATCATGACCTGAGCTGAAGTCAGATGCTTAACCCAGTGAGCCACTCAGGCACCCTTCTCTTTTTTCTTGCTGATTTGAAGTATCATATTGATTGATTTGCAAATATTGAACCACACTTGCAATCCAGGAATAAATCCCACTTGATTGTGGTGAATGATGTTTTTTTTATGTATTGTTGGTTTCAGTTTGCTAATATTTTGTTGAGAATTTGTGCATCTATGTCCATAAGAGATATTGGCCTGTAGTTCTTTTTCAGTGGTGTCTTTTTCTGGTTTTGGTATCAGGGTAATGCTGGCCTCATAAAATGAATTTGGAATAGTTCTTTTTTTTTTGAACTGGTTTGATGAGAATAGGTATTAACTCTTCTTTAAATGTTTGGTAGAATTCACCTGTGAAACCATCTGATCCTGGTCATTTGTTTGGGACTTTTTTGATTACTGATTTAATGTCATTGCTGGTAATAACTTTGTTCAAGTTTTATATTCTTCCTGATTCAGTTTTGGAGGCTATATATTTCTAGGAATTTGTCAATTTCTTCTAGGTTATCCAGTTTGTTGGCATATAGGTTTTCATAATATCCTCTTAAAGTCCTATTTATTTCTGTGGTGTCAGTTATTATTTCTCTTCTTTCATTTCAGATTTTGTTTGAGTCTTCTTTCTTTCTTTCTTTCTTTCTTTCTTTCTTCGTGTGTTTTCGTGTTTTTTTTTTTTTATGAGTCTGGCTAAAAGCTTAGCAATTTTGTTGATTTTTTTTTCAAAGAACCACCTCCTGGTTTTATTGACTTCTACTGTTTCTTAGTTCCTATTTCACTTATTTCTTCTCTAATCTTTATTATTTCCTTCCTTCTGTTTTTGGGCTTTGTTTATTATTCTTTTTGTAGCTCCTTTAGGTGTAAGGTTAGGGCTATTTAAGTGTAAGTTTCTTTGAGATTTTTCTTGCTTTTGAGGTAGGCTTGTATTGCTTTAAACTTCCTGGAACAGCTTTGGCTGCATCCCAAAGATTTTAGACTTTTGAGTTTTCATTTTCATTTGTCTCCATGTAGTTTTTGATTTACTCTTTAGTTTCATGGTTAACCTATTCATTGTTTGTAGCATGTTATTTAACCTCCATGTATTTGTGTTCTTTCCAGATTTTTTCTTGAGGTTGATTTTTTGTTTCATAGCATTGTGACTGGAAAAGATGCATGGTATGACTTCAATCTTTTTGAGTTTGTTGAGATTTGTTTTTTGGACTAACATGTGATCTATTCTAGAGAACGTTCCATGTGCACTTGAAAACAATGTGTATTCCACTGTTTTAGGATGGAATGTTCTCAATATATCTGTTAGATTCATCTGGTCCAATGTGTCACTCAAAGCCACTCTTTTCTTGTTGATTTTCTGTTTGAATGATCTATCCATTGATGAAAGGGGAGTGTTAAGTCCTCTACTATTATCGTATTTCTATCAATTATTTTCTTCATATTTGTTAAAAAATGCCTTATGTATTTGGGTGTCACTATGTTGGGTGCATAAATATTTACAATTGTTATATCTTCTCGTTGGATTGTTCCCTTTATGATTATGTAGTGTTCTTCTTTGTCTCTTGTTATAGTCTTTGTTTTAGTCTATTTTGCCTGATATAAGTTGGCTACATTGGCTTTCTATACACTTCCATTTGCATGATAAGTGCTTTTTCCATCCCTTCACTTTCAATCTGCATGTGTCTTTTTTTTTCAGGTTTTAAAACTTTTTATTTGCACATTCAAAAAATTGTATATTCCAATAATTAAAGTTGTTTGAACAAAAAAATGGTTCTGTGATTAAACTGCAAATTATAGCTTGCAGGACACCTTGGGCCAGCTTGGTTTTTACTCTAGATTTCACTCTTGTACCACCCAGTTTCTCTCTTCACCAGCATGCAAGTTCTTTCCCTTCCCAGCCAGCCAGACAAGCAGAAGGGAGAGGTAGGCACGGCCCTTGTTGTCAGTATTTCTTGATTCTTTGATGTAAAAAGGGGCAGCACAGTCATTTAAACTTGATCCAACCTCTTTGCATCTTACAAAGTTAAACAGCTGAAAAAAGTAAAATAAGAAGGCAATGCTTGTGTAATGTACAGTGCATATTGACTGTGCATGCCTCATTATGATTTGCCTGCTTGCTTTTCCTGTTCAGTTGTTTCTTTTGAACTCAGTGGATTTTTCTTTTGCGTTTCTGTCTTCTTCAGTTTCAACTTATTGAATTTCTCAATCTCAGCCATAATGGGTTTGTCAAACATGGTTTCGGCAGAAAGGAATGAGGTGTGGGAGTGACTGAAGTCCTGTCTGCACAGTGGCTGCTGCATGAGTACCAATCTGCATGTGTCTGCATCTCTCGTAGGCAGCATATGGATGGGTCTTTCTTTTTTTTTATCAATTCCATCACCCCATGTCTCTTGAATGGAGGATTTAGTACATTTATATTCAAAGTAATGATTGACAGGTATTTACTTATTGCCATTTAGTTACTTTTTAATGGTTGTTTTCATAGTTCTTTTCTATTCCTTTCTTCTCTTGCTTTCTTCCCTCATGGTTTGCTGGCTTTCTTTAGTGATATACTTGGATTCCTTTTTTTAAAAAAAATTTGCATATCTATTATCAGTTTTTTGATTTGTGGTTACCTTTAGGTTTATATGAAACATCTTGTGCATATAATAGCCTATGAGTCCATTCTAAAAGCACTACATTTTTACTTCTACCTCCCCATGTTTTATGTATATAGTGCCATACTTTACATGCTTTCATTTTATGAATCCCTTGACTGGGTCAAAGGATATAGATATACCTAATAGATATATTTAATTTTGCTGCTTTTGTGGTTTCTACTTTTCTTGCTCCTGCTTGTGATCTTTCCTTTTCACTGAAAGAATTCCTTTTAATTTTTTTGTAAGGCTGGTTTAATAGTGATAGATTCCTTTAATTTTTGTTTGCCTGAGAAATTCTTTAATTTTTTTTAAGTAGGATTCATACCCAGGGTTGAACCCAACATGGGGTTTGAACTCACAACCATAAGATCAAGGCCTGAGCTGAGATCAAGAGTTTGGTGCTTAACCAACTGAGCTACCCAGGAGCACCTGTCTGAGAAATTCTTTATCTCTCTTTCTA
Source organism: Prionailurus viverrinus (assembly GCF_022837055.1). Lineage (NCBI taxonomy): Eukaryota > Metazoa > Chordata > Mammalia > Carnivora > Felidae > Prionailurus > Prionailurus viverrinus. The sequence continues at coordinate 25,958,283 of NC_062573.1, forward strand.
TTCTGAACGATAGCCTTGTTGGATGAAGCATTATTCATTGCAGGTTTTCTTTCAGCACTTTGAATATATCATGCCACTCCCTTCTGGCCTGCAAAGTTTCTGCTGGAAAATCATCTGACAGCCTTATGTGGTTTCATGTATCTGTAACTGTTTCTTTTCTCTTGCTGCTTTTAAAATTCTCTCTTCTTCACTAATTTTTGCCATTTTAATGACTGTGTGTCTTGGTGTGGGCTTCCTTGGGTTGATTTTGTTGGTGGCTCTCTGTGCTTCCTGGATCTGGATTTCTGTTTTCTCCCCCAGATCTGGGAAGTTTTCAGCTATTATTTCTTCAAATACATTTTCTGCCCCTCTCCTTTCTCTCTCTTCTCCTTCTGGGATTCCTATAATGTGAATGTTGTTACATTTGATGGTGTTGCTGAATTCCCTTAATCTATTCTCTCTCTCTCTCTCTCTCTCTCTCTCTCTCTCTCTCTCTCTTTTAATTAAGTTTTTTTCTTTCTCCTATTCAGCTTGATTGCTTTCCATTACTCTGTTCTCCAGGTTGATGATTCATTTTTCTGCTTCCCGTAGTCTACTATTTATTTCCTTTAGTGTATTTTTAATTTCAGCTTCTGTTCTTCATTTCTGATTAGTTCTTTTTCAAATTTTCTTTCTCTTTGTTAAGGGTCTCACTGAGGTCCTCCACTCTTCTCAAGTCCAGTGAGTATCTTTATGACCATTACTTTAAATTCTCTATCAGGCATATTACTTATCTCTGTTTCCTTTAGCTTTCTTGCTGTGATTCTTGTCCTGTTCTTTCATTTGGAACATATTCCTCTGTTTCTTCATTTTGTCTAACTCTCTGTGTCTATTTTATGTGTTAGGAAAGTCAGCTACATCTCCTGCTTTTTCAAGTAGTGGCCTTATGAAGAAGAAGTTCTGTGGTGCTCCATAGTGCAGTGTCCTCTGTTCCCCAGAGCCTAGCACTTCAGGGATGTCTTCTATGTGTCTTATACACACCCTACTGTTGTGGCTGAACTGCATTTGCCTTCAGTCCAGTCATCTGCAATGGCTCCCTTTGCCTGTTATGGGTAGTGTTTGGTCCCAGTGTTGTTAATGGCCCAATCTGGGGCCACCTTGGGCTTGAGCTGGGTTAGATCAGGTGTTTTCCAGAACTGTGGTTGCACTAAACTGCAGGATGTTCTCACTGTGTTGTTCCTCGGGAGACTTTCATTGGTGGGTGGGGCCTGTAGTCAGACCAGATGTCTGCCCCCAGCCCACTGCTGGGGCTGTGGCCAAATTGGTATGAGTAGTTATCTTCCCCTCTTCCTGGGGCAGGAATGACTGGAGTGGTATTGGCCCATGTTGCTGCTTGCACACTGCCATGCTTGTGGCGCCACTCTGGATGGACTTCAGCCAAGGGCAGCTTGAGTGGGGTGATCTCTAGGAGAGCATGGCCGTAGGCTGCATGATGTTATCAAAGTTTGTGTAGGTCTGCTGTGGGAAAACTGGCACTGCTTTGGAAAACTCCTGCTGAGGGCAGGTTGGATAAAACCTTGATATAGAGGTCTGATCAGCCAAGGTTCACATCCCGACTCTTATCTGTAGTGTCAAAAAGACAAATTATTAACCTCTCTAAACCTCAATCTAATTATCTGTAAAGTGGGGAAAATAATACTTATATGTTCATGTTATTGTGAAGTTTAAATGAGATAATGGATATAAAGTGATTAGCACAATGCTTGGTACATGATTAAGTTCTTAGTAAAGTGGTGGCCACATCCACATACTGGAACATACTGTTCAGAGAGATTGCAGAATTCGTAGGTTAAGTACAACTCTCAAGAGCAGAAACTTTGCCTTGATAGTCTATAGTAGTTTGCATAGTCTCCTTGACCATGAGTCCCTATTTTTTTCCTTTCGTTTTCTAGTTCAATTCTATTATATTATTCTTAAAGCCAGTAGTAAGAAATGTATGTTTTCTTCCAGCATGTTTAAACCACAGTCTTAAATAGAAACAGGAAAGTTTTCTTCTACTTGATGCTCTTTAGCAGTATTTTAGTAGAATTTTTGGCTGCAGCATCGCATCGAGGCAGTATCCTTCAGGGAACTTCTCTGTCCTTTTTCTAGGTTGGTGTGGTGTCCTGATACAGACTCGAGAATAGTTTTTCTCTTCAGTTGCATAAGTATGTACTTTACATACATTGAAACCTCTTTGCCTTTTTCCTGCTTACTCATGGGCATTTGCCACTATTTGATATGATAGCCCTGAGTTGTCTGTTTCAAAAGATATTTATGATGCATGAACCTCCCTTCTAGCATTTTTTCCCCATGAGGACCAAGAAAAGTGATTCGTTTACCCAATTTGCTATCCGATCTTTTGATGAGTGTACCTTTTTTAGACCTTGATCATTAAATTGTCATTCAGATTCTTCAGCCCACTTTTTTTTTTTTTTTTTTTTAGTGTGTTGTAAAAAGTGTTTTGTTGCCTTTGGAGTCCTTTTCAAAGCATTTCTCAAATTATATTTGGTCTAGTTTTCAGTTTTATGGTTAACCTGCTCTGTTTGTGGGTTTCCTTTCCTTTTGTGGGCTACTTTTCTATTATTAAAAGCTGATTTTCTTTTAAACCCCTGTAATTGCTGTTTTGGCCATCAGTCAGACAGGTGGAGTTTTTGTTTGTTTGTTTGCTCTTGGAAGAGTTTTTAATTAAAAAACATGTTTTTTAGTACTCCCTTCCCAATGCTAATTACAATTTTATTTTTGGCTTCTGATGAGGTGTTTGAAAAAAGTCTCTAGGCTTCTATTTAATTTCACTTTTCATTCATTTCTCTCTCTACCCAACTCCTGAATTTGCTTATGTTTCAACCAGTGGAAATGATTCCAAATGAGGGATGTAGACTGAAGTTCTAGTGCCAGGACAGCTTCAAAGTTATTGTGTGACTTTGGTTGGGTCATTTGACTACTTGGCTCCCAATTTCTTCATCTGTGAAATGAAAAGAGTTTGTTCATTTACTCAACAAGTATTAAGCAAATGTTAAACTGTAGGCAGTATGTTAGATGCTGGACAATCTGCAATGAACAAAAAAGTCAAGATGCTTCCTGTCATGAAAAGTATATTCTAGTGCCATTAAATGATATAAACTCCAAGGCTCTTTGGAATTTATGGCACTGTATGTGATACTTCCACTTAGTTCCAATTCTCTTTTAAACAGAATAGAAAAAAATATAATATGTCTGAAGTTTGTTTTTGGCTTTTGGGAATTCCTTTGGCTTAAGATAAATACTTTACACTTTGTCCTACAGGGCATTCCATGGAAACCAGTGTGAGATGTTCTTTCTAGAAAAGATTCAAGTCAGAGCTGCATACTATATCCCTCTCTTAAAGTGAATCTTAGAACACCTTTGGAAATACACTTCAGAGCTCTGCTTCTTAAAGTACACTAAAAAAAAAGGAATTACCAAGTAATTAAGACTGACCTTTATTTAGATGTGGGAGTCAGCATCAGTGAAAGAGGAAATGAAAGTTTTCTTGGTTGCTGCCTGTATGATAATACTTATTGAGTTATAAAATTGAAATTATCTCTGGACTATAAATATCTTTATTGGGTATCAGTAATAATTATAAATAAGTATGAATAGAAAATATATATATTTTATTGTTTGGTTGACAATAAATTATGTCACATATATCTTGGAAAAATATTCAGCTGATAAACTTTTTTTTTTTAATTCTAGTGTAATTAACATGGGCTGGTAAAGTTTTAAACTTACTTGCTAATGGAATTTTAGGGCTGCAGGAACTACAACAATAGAAGTTTTTAAAAGAATATTTAAGCCAAGTCTTCTCTCCTTTTCCCTTCATATCCCTTTTAAAGTGGGCTATTTGTGGGAATGAATATGTCAGGTAGTAAGAAAAGGTTGGAATCATATTGGGGTAATTTTGGAATTATTATCAGAGTGGAGCTACCTGAAAGGATTGTTTATAACGGATAACAGCTGTCAGGAAAAATAAAATAGAATGAAAGATGTAAGCAAAGTGACAGAAAATAACTGATGAGTTGGTGGAAAATTAAGAAAACATCTTGCATGAAAATCAACTCACAACAGGGATTTGCTTGATTTTATGGGAAAAAATTAAATATAGGGGTGCTTGGGTGGCTCAGTTTGTTAAGCTTCTGACTTCAGCTCAGGTCATGATCTCACTCTTTGTGGGTTTGAGCCCCTTGTTGGGCTCTGTGCTGACAGCTTAGAGCCTGGAGCCTGCTTTGGATTCTGTGTCTCCCTCTCTCTCTGCCCCTCTGCTGCTTGCTCTCTGTCTCTGTCTCTGTCTCTGTCTCTCTTTCAAAAAAGTGAATAAACATTTAAAAAATTTAAATTAAGAAAATAGTAAATGTTAATTTTTGTCTGTTTCTCAAATTCTGTCTTATCCAGGGTGATAATTCTTGTTTCAACCCTGAATTATCACTGTTGTATTTTTTCTGTTCATGAATTTGTGTTAAATTTTATTAATATTATAGCTCTAATTTAATCTTTTTCCTTAGATTAATCTTCTAAAACTTCAGGAACAATAATCACAGTTACTGAAAGAAAGTAGAACCCAGTATTCTGAAAATGTTCATGCATATACATCATTATACATACACAGAGATAACCATTAAAAAATACAAAGTAGTGCCAAAGTAAAAAGGAGGGAAAGAGATTTTAAGTTTTCAGAGGAGGGTAAGAATACTTCCATACTGGAAGGGAAAGGAAAAATTTGTATGTAAGATTGGTACTGGTCTTAAAAGACAGTAAAATCTGGGCACTCAGAGATGTAGCGAACATTTTCTAGGTGGAAGGAATAGTAGAGCTATAGATAGAAATTATATTGACTTGGAGTTAACTGAAATTTGGTTCAATTTTCTTTAATTCTTAGTTTCATCTGTAAAAATTGGAATAATAACATCAAAACCTTGCTGTGCGGTGGTTGTGAGATACAATCAAGTGGACACTTCTAGCAAAGTTCCCGACAAAGAGTGGATGCTTGGACAAAAACCCTCCCTTCCTTTTAAATGTAACTGTGGAGGATATTCAAGACCAGTTAAGAAGTTTGGGGGAGCCTTAACCCTGCTGCCACTATTTACTAGCTGCATTACCTTGGGCAAGTTATTTAACTTTCCTCAGTCTCCATTTTCTCATCTCTAACATGGGGGTAATAATAATACCAATTTCATAGTTGATGTAAGGAGTGAAGGAGTTAGTTTATGTAAAGGGCTTATAAAATATTTGGACTAAGAATGCCATTGTTAACTATTGTTATTATTTTTCATGGGCTCTGAGGAACAAGTGAACGTTTTTGAGTCGGGGGTGGGGGAGAGTGACTGACTCAATCTTTTCTTTAGAAAAGTCAGTGTGTTGGTTTATGAATAGGAATTTGGTGGTGAAGAATTAGGGAGAGACTGAAAGTGAGGAAGGCTAGTTAGGGGATGATTAAACACTCTGGATCGGAGACACCGAGAACCTGATGAATAATGGTGATAACAGGAATGGAGAGGGGCCACTTAGCCTAGAGACATACTTTCCAAACTTCAATGTGTGCATGAATCACTTGGGAATCTTACAAAAATGCAGGTTCTGGTTCAGTAGGTTCTGGTTCATAGGGACCTGCGATGTTGCATTTGTAACAAGATCCCAAACGGTACCAATGATTCTGGCCCACAGAGCACACTGAATAGCAAGGACTTTGAAGGTAGGATTGATAGGAATTGACAGTAGATTGGTCATGGGGACAGAAGACAAGAGGGATGGTGAGTTTTCAACAGAAAGAGCTAAATTGAGAAGAAAAATGATGAACTCAGGTTCATACACCGAGCTTGATTTCCTGAAATTGGAGGGCACAGAATGGTGTAATGCCAAAAAGGTACATTTATTGTCAAAAGACCTGGATTAAATCCCAGCTCCAACAATTATTAGAAAGATAACTTTGAACTTTAGCTTTTCTTCTTCATCTCTAAATGGGAGACTACTAAAACTACTTCAAAGGATTGTTGCATAGATGAATGGAGATATGTTGTTGTGAAAACTTCACACAGTGGCCAACACATAGAAGGCACTTACTGAGTAAAAATTAAGTGTATAGGGTATGGAATTTATGGACTAATCCAGCTCCTGGTAAGGCTGATTTAGGTTTTAACACATACATTTTTCCTACAATGTACATACTGATACTTCAAATTGTACGGTAATTTGGCAGCCTTCTGAACTTTATGTTTTCTAAGTATTCATTAGCTGACATAATTTCAGAGGACTTGAATGCCAGGATTGGCAGCAGTTCCACCAGAGCTACATCTATCAGAAAACAGAAATTGTAAGATTCTTCCTTTTAAGGCACTTCTCCAGGAATAACTGTCTGAATCAAATAGGAAAATATCTGGTCAAACTCATTTATAATCATAGTCCAATAATGGTAAATGGCAGGCTGTGGGATAAATCTGTGGGCTTTTACTTACATTTCCAACCAGAGGCAGCATTATTGATGATTGAAGAGTTAGGTCTTCAGAGCTTATCTACAACCTTGAGTTGGAAATTTTAGACTGGTTGAAAGTAAATATTTTTCCCTTAAACTTAATCTGAACTTTCAAAATCATCCTTGTATCTGTCCCTACACATAACTCAATCAGTGAGATTTTAGGGATAATGTTAAACTGAAGTGAACAAGTAAATTTATGGTAACACAGAATTTATAGCACATATTTTATTCTGGAAGTCTTCAAAAATAACTATTTGTAATATTAACAAACTGTGGTTTTAGTACTTATGTTGCCGGACTATTCAAGAGCAAGTTCTTTTATCTCTTGCTTCATAAAAGAGATCATAAAGGAAAAAAAATTCCAGGCCATATTGTCAAGATATTATCTCAAATATAACAAGAGATCAAGTCATCCAAAGACTCATTAAATTACAGTTCTTCTAAAAACAGCTTATCCTTTCCAAAAATTAAATTACATAAAATATTCTGGAATATTTTGTGCTTGACTACAGGGACACCAACCATGCAGATTTGAGGATTTTATCTTCTTTGGTGTCATTTCAGTATGAGGAAATTCAGAATCACGTGCATGGATTGATTACTAAACAAATCATCTCAATTTCGACTCTGCATCTCCGCATTTTGTTGTCTCCAGTATTCTCCAAAGCCAGAATCCATTATTTTCATCAACTCTAAAAAAAAGTCCAGTCTTTCAAGGTTGAAACGAGCTCCAGAAGAAAATCTTTGCTGACAGAATTATTTTGGTCTTGCTAGAGTAGTTGGCTGAAGTGCTTGCCAACCTATTTACCTTAATTAACTCCACAGGTATGGTTCCCTCAAGATAAACCCTAAGTGTAGTTGACTCTAGGTTCAAAAAGGGAAACTTTCCATCTCCTGAAATTAGAGAACCATTAAGGCTCTTAGAGACTTCCTCAAAATAACATCAAATTTCTTCTTCAGTTGAAAGACTTAAGGCTCAGTCTAATAGCTTGCTTGCATAAGGAGCTAACCAGCTTTAGTTAGCAACTATTTTCTACAGATAATGGTTATGAAAATATTTGTTGAGTGAATAGATTCTATTACCTATTTTATCTCCTCCAAAGAATAACTTTGTGAAACTTTTATCTGGATACATTATTTTTTTCTTCCATAAATGTTCCCTTCCTGTTATCTAACCATTGTCCATCCAATCATCTATAAGAAAATATGGGAGTTATCCTGGAATCCTTCCTGCCCACCTCATACCCCTTCAGTTCCCAATACCTGCTGAACTTTCATATCCTACATGTGTGCTGACCCTCTCTTCTTTGGTGCCTTCTGGCACTGTGCTATCCTAGGCCCTTACATTTCTCTCTGGGCCTTTATAACAGCATCCTAAGGACTTTCTTTTTCTCCAGTTATGGCCTCCTCCAATTTACCCTTCAGAATGCCTTCAGAGTGATATATTTAAAATCCAAATTCAATCATGTAATTTTCTTTCAGTGGTTCTCCATCATTCACAGTAAAAATAAATAAAATAAAATAAAATAAAATAAAATAAAATAAAATAAAATAAAAGTAAAATGGAAAAAAATAAAGTTCCCTGGCATAAAATTCAAGGTGTCCCATGATCTGGTTTTTATGAGCCTCTCAGGTTTATTTCCTACCTATTGTTCCTCACTCTTCACACTGCAGCAGGTATCTCAGCCTCTGCACTGTTGACATTTGGGCCAGATAATTCTTTGTTGTGTTGGGGCTATCCTGTGCCATTTTAAGATGTTTAGCAGCATCCCTGGCCTCTACCCACTAGATGCCAATGGTACTCACTTCTAGGTATGGTGATCAAAAATAACTTCATTCATACGACTTCACTGTAGCTAGGACTTGGGTGGTGAATCACAAACTCTTTGCACACATTAGGGTCTGTAGTACCTCTCTTCCTTGCTTTTTCTGTTATTTGTTCCTGGAAAGCTTTCCTCCTTCTTTGTCTAATGTAGGGAGAGAGGAAAAAATTCTATCTTTCTGCCCTCTAACTTCTTTGTTTACTCTGAAAAGGAGGGACTAGCAATCTGATTGGTCAGATTCCAGGACACTAATTGGGCCATGGGTGAGATCATTTTTTTTTTTTTTTTTTGAAAAGGCCACATATGGGTATAACCCACTCTTCAGTTAAAAAAAATTAACTAGTTAATACATGAATCCATGCTTCTAAAAATTAATTTAAAATTGAATTAAAGATGAAAGATTTCTGGAGTCAAAGTATTCTTTTTTTTTTCTTACTGTGTAAATGCAGTTTTATTTTGTATTTTATTTTAAATTTATTTGTTTAAATTCAAGTTAGTTAACATACAGTGAACTATTGGTTTTAGAAGTAGAACCCCATGATTCATCGCTTCCATATGACACCCATTCCAACAAGTGCCCTCCTAATGCCCATCACCCATTTAGCCCATCTGCCCACCCACCTCCCCTCCAGCAACCCTTAGTTTGTTCTCTGTATTTAAGAGTCTCTTATGGTTTGCCTCCCTCTCTGTATCTTATTTTCCCTTCCATTCTCTTATATTCGTCTGTTTTGTTTCTTAAATTCCACATATGAGTGAAATCAGATATCTGTCTTTCTCTGACTGACTTATTTCACTTAGCATAATACACTGTAGTTCCATCCAAAGTATTCTAATAAAAAAAAAACCAAGAGAGATTTGATACATGCTTCCCCAACCTTGTCACCAACAGATATCCTCCCCTTTGTGACCATGGCCCTTGGGGTTCCAGGATTGTGTATAGAAAATTTAGGATAGATTGGCTTACCAAGATGGGAAACTATTGACTTTGGGATTCTTGCTAGAATTGCTGGAGCAGGTAATTCACATTTTAGGCCTATCTAGCTCAAAGAGAAAAATTTCAACAAAGCTTCTATAGGCCACATTCTTCTTCCATATTACCATGCCTTCTCCAAATCCTTATAGCTGTTTTCCCTTTCATCCCCATAAAAATCCAGAACCCATAATAATCAGAGCTATTATTAAGAAAGAGAGACCTTTGACAATTTATGATATATGATGTTACCAAACATCAGTCCATAGCCAAGACCCAGAGATTCTGCTTCACAAGGTCAAGGGTGAATCCCAGGATCTATATTTTTTACCAGCTCCTGCCAACATGAGTCTGATGGGCCATTTGGTGTGGAAGCCAGTGACTACAGAGCTGCATATTAAAATGTAAAAAGATGCATCCAGGTACTCAGCATTTTGACAGCTGAATATTTCACTTCATGTTTATATGGATTCTGTATCTAGTATCCACACTTAACTTCCAAGTTACGTAAATCATTATAGCAGATGGAGGAAAAGATGTCTGTATATGCCTATGTCCTAAATACTAAGCAGGCCTTCAAAACAAACTAGGTAAAGAGGAAATACCTGCAAGGGCTCTTTCTTAAGATAACAAAAACATGCTTGATGGTGGAAAATGTAGCTGTTTTCATAAAGGTTTCCAGCCATGGGAGCAAACAAAGGTTGAGAGAAATACTTTCTACACACGTTTAATTCTAAACGCCCCATCCTTAAACAAGGAATTTAAAAATAGCCCTTTCCCCTAATTCTATTGATTATTATTCTTTTTAAGCCTTCCTCACCATTTAGGATCCCATGAGAGGTCAGTAAGGATGGTGGGGGTGAGGTGTTCCTGGTAGTGAAACCAAGGATGACAGAGTAAACTAGAAAAATGCTTTAAAACTCTAATTGAGACAAACCTGACTACAAAATTGTATCTGTGCTATGCTTACAACTGCAAAAATTCTGTCTGCATATGGACAGGGACTAAAAGGGAGCATGAAAAAAATGTAAACAGTTTGGTTTGTAGGATGGCAGGATTTTGGGTGGATTTTTCTTTCTTTTGAGTTTTGTCAATGTTTTTGTAATGTTTTGTAATAAACAATACTATAAAAGAAGCAGCTGAACCTGCTGACTAATTATTGTTAGAAAGAGCAGCTTAGCATCGACTCCATCAGAGCTAAAATTGCTGCTTTTGGCAGAGGCTCCTCAACATCAGATATACAATGTCAGATAACCTTAATCCAGAAGTCAACTCCCCTGGTCCATAGGAGCATTTCCTCCTCCCTTCTTCCTTCCCTTTCTTTCCCCCTCCCTCCCAACCTGCCTCCACCCTCCCTCCCTCCCTCCTTCCTTCCTTCCTTCCTTCCTTCCTTCCTTCCCTAACAACTCCTTGTGACAGGCATTCCAGATATTGGTTCGACTGGGTCCACAAGGAGAGCGTTTCATTTTGTTGTTTTTATTTTATTGTTAAAAATAGTTGAAATGATTGATTGGTTACACCTGCCCTAGGAAAAACCTTGGATGAAATCGCCTTCTGCAATATAGTGAAAAACTTGGGATCCTCAAAAGAGTGCATCTAAGTGTGTGAGTGGATTCAAACTCCGTTTTGAGGGAAATACTGGTGTCACCTGCAGGAACCCCTGCAGCTTATCTTTGTGCAGAAATGGAATGGCAAGAATACAAGTTAGGTTCTTAAAAATTTAACAACAGAATGTCAGCTTCACTTCCTGCACATCTGGTGTTTAAAGCTTATGGATAATCAACAGCATAGACTATTGGCACTTCAGGCACTTGTCAGTGAATTCGATCCTGAAGTGACTTGTAACTGTACACTTGCCAAAGGCTCACCTAAGACACATGATATTGGAGAGAGACGATTTAAAATGGGTTGTCTCTCCATTTTTCTTCCAGGAACTCTAATCTCTGTTCTTGGGATTCGTTGTGGTATTGGGAAGCAACATATCTGGCCTGATATAAATTCCTGATAGAAAAACTCCCACCGTGTTAAAAATTTAGTGGTCTGGTTTGAGCCTTTGTGAGAATCAATATACAAATTGTCCATTGGAACAATGCTTTCGCATTTTTTTTGCAAATATCATTGCTGAGGGTGTAGTGCCTTATGTCACCTACAAGCTATTATTAAAAAAAATATGTGATAAATTCCTTTTGGATTTAGGACATAACTTTTCTTTGCTTATAACATAGGTTACAGAGTAGGCATTTCTCTTTGTGCTTTAGTTACCAGGAAACTCATACTTTACCCCAAGTACTTCTCCACTGGCAATTTCATACAGATCAGAGGAATTGATGAGCTTGGGTAGCAGAGTTGGGCACAACAGAGAGGATGCCATTTGGTGTCCATTCAGTTGCTGTGCCTGTTATGGCTTAGGTTGGTATAATCCTTCCAACTTTAATGATCTCATTAAGATTTTTTTCTCCAAGAATCTGTTGTTCCTAAAGTACTAGATTTTCATAGAGGAAGAAATGCATTTCATTTTCTATAAATATCAAAATTAATTACTCATCGTTATAACCATTAAAATTCAGAATTAGATGAAAATATTCTTCATAGATTTTGTTAAGCCTTGAAGAGATCCATTTTATTGTAGCATGTACAGCTCTACTATTTAAGGAAATTATGACATAAGGTTCATAGTTGAATTAAGTCAATACCTTTTGCCCAAACCCTAAGAAGAAATTAGTAAAAGATGGTGGGTAGAACTATGGTGGTTTATTAGGACAAATGCAGGCAATTGAGTAGAGTTGTTTTTGTAGGCCTGACCCCAGGGCGTCTAGCTGGGAACATACTCATTGATTCACTCATTCATTCTCAATATATGAGTCTACTATATTCCAAAGACCATTTTAGGTGCCGAGGATACATCAGTAAACAGAACAGACAGAGCTCCCTGTCTTTACAGAATTTGCATTCTAGTAGGGACAGGGGGAAGATAGTCAATAATAAACAAAAAAATACATGGTGTGACAGTTGGTGATAAGTGCTATGGGAAAAGTCAAGTGTGTAACAGAGAGATAGAGTGCACAGGGTGTGAGTGTGGAGTTGCTATTTCAAATAGTGTGACCAGGTGGCATCTGAGCAGAGATTGGAAGGGGAGAGCTATGTGAGTCCCTCTGGGAAAAGTTTCCATGCAGAGGGAACAGTTTGTGCAAAAATCCCAAAGTAGGTCTGTGCTTGGCATGTTTGATGTGGCAGGAATGGAGCATGGAAAGAGAGTGGTTGAGAGGCCATAGAGGAAGTAGAGAGCCAGATCATGTAGACCATTTTAAGGGGTTTAAAAAATGAGACAGGGAACAACTGGAGGGTTTTGAGCAGAGGAGTAAGGTGATCTGACATGTTTTAAAAGCATCACTTGATTGCTTTGTGGAAAATAGACAGTAGTGAGATGTGGGAAAAGTGGAAGCAGGAAACCTAGCTAGGAGATGATGGCCAGTTGGACTTGGGCTGTACTGGTGAAAGTGGGAAAAAGCTGGACATATTTTGAAGGTAGAGCCACCAGGATTGGTGACCGTTAGGATAGGAGTTGTGAAAAAAGGTGAGTTTTTGGTCTGAATAAGTACATCAAGGAGTGCAAAGGATGGAATTGCCATGTCTTGGATGAAGAAGACTGTGGAAGGAAGGTCAGGACTTTTGTTTTGGACAGATCCAATTTGAGATGTCCAAGTGCTGATAGTTTGAAAATATAAATATCAACTCAAAATTAATACTACATTTAGTATTATATATAAATAGTATATTATGGTATTATTAAATATTAATATACTTGTACTATGTTTTAAGAGAGACACTAGCAAGTTATATATATATGTGTGTATATATATGTATATATATAATATGATATATTATATATCATACATAATAATATATTAATCTGGCCACTTCAGTGTGTGTGTACATATACCTATAATATGGTATATATACATATTTATATACACATTTACATATGTATACACATACATATAAACCCAGCCACCACAGTGATATTTCTTTTTTTGATTAAAAATTTAAAAAACTGTGGTAAAATGTGCATACCATAAAATTTGCCATTTTAGCCATTTTAACTTGTATGGTTCAGTGGCATTATGCACATTCACAGTGCTATGTGACCATCTCCAGAAGTCTTTTCTTCTTGCAAAATGGAAAGTCTGTACCCATTAAACACTAGCTCCCCATGACCCTTTGCCCCAGCCCCTGCCAGCCACCATTCTTTCTTTTAATTTTTAAAAAATGTTTATTTATTTATTTTGAGAGAGAGAGAGAGGGCAAGCAGGGGAGGGGCAGAGAGAGAGGGAGAGGGAGAATCCCAAGCAGACTCTGTGCTGTCAGAGCAGAACCCAACATGGGGCTCCATCTCACCAACCATGAGATCATGACCTGAGCCGAAATCAAGCATCGGATGCTTAACCAGCTGAGCCACCCAGGTGCCCCTGGTAGCCACCATTCTACTTTCTGTGACTACGAATCTGACTGCACTAGAGACCTCATATAAGTGGAGTCATACATTATTTGTCCTTGTGTGACTGGCTTACTTCACTTAACATAATGTCCTCAATGTTCATCCACGTTGTAGCATGGGTCAGCCTTTCTGTCCTTTTTAAGGCTGGATAACATTCCATTGTATGTATATACCACATCTTGTTTGTCTATTCATACATCAAAGGGACCACAGTGGTATTTATTATATATTTTCTCCCTTGGAACCTTATAGTAACTTGCCCCCATTACTCCCAGGATAAACCTAAAAGGCTTTCCTATGGTTTACAACCTGCCCCCACACAACACAGCAGGCTTCATTCTGTTTATCTTCCTTTACACTCTCCCCTTCAGTCAGGCTACCTGACCTTGCCATAGTTCCTTTCACATCTGGATTCTCTGCCCAGCTTCCTCCTCTGCTTACAGTGCCATTCTTCAGAATAAGCTCAGCTTGTACCTCAGGACTCAGCTCAAGACATCAGCTCTTCCAGGAAGCCTTCCCCCTCTCATCCAGGCTGGCTTAGGTGTACACCAGTGCTTCTAGAATCCCCTAGACTTCCGTCTACCAGTCCATTCATCACACTTAGAGCTAAGACCATATCTTGTTTCCCATTTCATTTCAGGAACCCAGCACAATCTGAGTGAGCAATACAGTGTGCTCTGCTATCGGGGTCACTGTCTGCAAATTCGGTTACCCTCCTGTGGTCAATAGTGATGGAGGTAAGGAAGCAGGCGCATCTCCTTCTGACGTAGCATGAGGTAGCCCATGCTAGGACACAACGCCTGGTTGTCACCCCATCTCATCACGAGGGCATTTTATCATCTCACACACTCAACAGAAGGGTGAGTACCATGCAATAAGATATTTTGAGAGGGAGACCACATTCGCATAACTTTTATTACAGTATGTTGTTATAAGTGTTCTATTTTACTCTTATTGTTGATCTCTTAATGTGCCTGATTTATAAATTAAGCTTTACCACAGGTATATGTGTATATGTATATAGATAAATATAAATAAGTAACTATATGTAACTAAATATATATATTTCCATGCTCTGGGTCTCAAGCATCCACTGGGGTTCTCTGAACCAATATCCCCAATAAGGGGGAACTATTGTACATTTTTGTTGAATGAAGGGATAATGGAGTGGTGAGTACCTGGAGTCTTAGAAGAGGTGGGTGTTGAGGCAGTGGACTGTGCAAGTGACTAATTCAAGGCCACCAAATGTGAAAGGCAAGCCTACACAGCCCTCTGAGTGCAGGCTTCTCCCTGCCCGTGAAGCCCCTGAATGAGACACTTGGTGCACACAATAGAATGATCCAAGATGTGCTGAGATTCACACCCCCATCGCCAACCCTTATCTGTTAACCCCCATGGTAGGAGTTTAGGTGCCTTCAGCATGGTTTTAATCTTGTGCTGTTTTAGTAGATGATGCTTAAACCTTTCCTGCCTCAACTCTCCACCAATTTCTCCTCCTCACTCGACTCCCCCTGCTCTGAACTTGGAAATAAATTCATATGTTTAGGTCACTTAAACAAAAATGAGACTTTATTCTGTGAAGTGTTTAGTTTGTAAAAGGATCAATGGGCTATTTTGGATCAAATAACTGTGTTTTCTTTAGCCATTTAAAATGGTCTATTTTCATTTTTTAAGCCACTGCCTTGTGAAAGAACCTAAGAATATCCCCAACTTAGTGTTAGATCCCGTAATTACATTTTCCCATTTTGAAAGCAGTTATGCAGTCCTTACAATAGAGTCAACGCAGCTAAAAATAAACTCCAGGCAGTTCATATTAACTGGGTAATAATAACAGGCAACAAGGAGGCTCGGTGTCCAAATATGATGAAAACAGGAAGTTCATTACACAAGCTGTTCTTTCCTGATAGATCTGAATTCTTAAAGCCTTAACTCAAAAATAATCCCTTCAGGTTATAAATAAAAGCAGAGAATTGTCTCTTACTTGTGGCTTAATGGAGATAACACTGTAGCTAAATAAATCCACACAGTTAGGGATTGAATATAATGCCAGAATGTCTGTTTGGGAAGAGACAGGAGTACGTTTGTGGAGACCCCTCTCCTCCCAGATAGGTGCCGGACACATGTGCCCAGGGGCTTACTCTTTTCTCACACCAGGCACAAGTTGCCAGGGAGATGACGCTTTACTTTGGTATGATGGCAGGAAAGCAGAAAGCCTTCAGGTGTGGAAAGGATTTTTATTTTTTCCTGGGGGAGAAAAGGGATGAAAGACAATAACCCCAGCTCCAAGTGTCTGCCAAGTAGTGTGAATTTCAATCCTGGGTTTCAGGATAAAGTGAGAATGAAACCCAGAAGAACTTAAACCTCTTTCCCTTAGAACTTCCTTTCTCTAGTGAGTGTTGCTGATTGTAAGGATTCAGATTTTCTTGATTGAAACAAGGTGAGCATGGAGGGAAATTTTAACTTATGTAACTAGAATGAACTCCACCATCTTCCCCCCTGAAACCAAATCCCAGCTGTCCAGGGTGTCACTGAGAAGTGTGAGGCGGAGTCCCCGACCCTGCCATCCACCCCTCTTTGAGGATCTCTCTCTCACTAGTTGTTACAACAGTCCCAGGAGGGTCTCCCTGGCTCAGACAGGTATCCCGTCCCAATTTTCTGTAACAAGGCAGAGAACAGGCTGGGAGGTTCAATCAAGACCTGAATAGGATTGGGATGGGGAAGAGGATGAGGGTAACAAGCAGCCACCAACCACAAAGTGACAAGTGCACACTGATCTGGCTCCACAGAGGCAGTTTTCTCTCCCTAGGCTGGGTCAGTAATGTCTGCTGGGTTTGCCTCCAATAAAAGAGCATACTTGGGGAGGACTCACCTTGTGAATGTCCCCAAACCTCCCAGCTATTCTTGTTCTACTTCCATGTTGGCTGTACTCACCCTTCTAGCTGAGTGACCTTTGTTTCTTTCACCACACAGTAGATCTAGGACTATGTCCCAGGAAGGGGGTTCTTGCCACTTTCGAAGAGACAAGGGATAGGGCGTCACAATGAGCATCAGGAGGGCCATATTGCCAACACCTCACATTTAAGAACAACCTCAAATTTAGACTTTTGATGTTATTTCCAAACGGGGTTAGCATAGCCACAGACATACACTGATCTAATAACAAAACACATAAAAATATTCCAAAACAGCTGTTACGCATGACTTGAAAGTTGTGTTCTATGACCAGATTGCATTAGCTGTGGGGTGCTATAAATTTTATATTTTGTAAACCTGTGAATAGCACAATTATATTGCACTATATATGTTTACTGAGTGCAAACATTTAAAATATGTCAATTTTTGTCATGCTGTTTTGATATTTTTTTCATTTTCTAAGATATCGTCATTCTCAGAAATTGGAAGTGGTGTGGCCTGTAAGAGGCCCTGACCAGAGACCATCTCCCCTCTTTGATGCTACCCATGGGGAGGGGTGGGGACTTCTGTGAGATGAGGAGGGAGATTTACAGAGGTACTCCCTTGAGGCACATGAATGCAGTGGTTCTTTAACTTACATGTGCAACAAAATCTCCTAGGAAGCTTGTTAGAAATGACACATGGCACACTGAGAATTTCTGGCCCAGACCCAAGATTTTGTCTCAGGGGATCTGGGACTACTCTTTGAAAAGCCCTGTAACAGGTTGTAGAGGGAGCTGTTGGGGGAAGGTCGAAGGGTAAAAGAGGTGTCTTTGGGAAATAAATAATGATTCCCTTTGGGAACAGTGAAGACCCTGTCATACAGAGAGGTTTATCCCAGTAGGATCAATAAAGAACCAGAGCAAAGCACCTGGTAGCTGAGAGAGCAGAGGGTAGGCAGGGACAGCCACCAAGGATATGGAGAAAAAGAACTCTTGTGCACTGTGGGTGGGAATGCAAGCTGGTGCGTGCGGCCACTGTAGAAACAGTATTGAGGTTCCTCAAACAATTAAAAATAGAATTACCAGATGATCCAGTAATTTCACTACTGGGTATTTACCCAAAGAAAACAAAAAATACTAATTTGAAAAGATACATGCACCCCTATGTTTATGGCAGTGTTATTTACAATAGCCAAGACATGGAAGCCACCCAAGTGTCCATCGATTGATGATTACATAAAAAAGATATAGTTGGGGCGCCTGGGTGGCACAGTCGGTTAAGCGTGCGACTTCAGCCAGGTCACGATCTCGCGGTCCGTGAGTTCGAGCCCCGCGTCAGGCTCTGGGCTGATGGCTCAGAGCCTGGAGCCTGTTTCCGATTCTGTGTCTCCCTCTCTCTCTGCCCCTCCCCCGTTCATGCTCTGTCTCTCTCTGTCCCCAAAATAAATAAACGTTGAAAAAAAATTAAAAAAAAAGATATAGTATATATACGCAATGGAATATTACCCGGCTATAATGAAGAATGAAATCTTGCCATTTGCAACATCACGGATGGATCTGCATCATGGATGCAGCATCATAGAAGATACAATGCTAAATGAAATGTCAGTCAGAGAAAGACAAATACCATATGATCTCACTCATATTTGAATTTAAGAAACAAAACAAATGAAGAAAGAAAAAAAAAGAGACAAAAAACCAGACTCTTAACTATAGAGAATAAACTGGTGGTTACCAGAGGGGAGGTGGGTGGGGGGATGGATG
This sequence comes from Prionailurus viverrinus, assembly GCF_022837055.1. Lineage (NCBI taxonomy): Eukaryota > Metazoa > Chordata > Mammalia > Carnivora > Felidae > Prionailurus > Prionailurus viverrinus. The sequence goes on from NC_062573.1 coordinate 25,976,716, forward strand.
GAATAGGTGATGGGGATTAAGAGAACACTTATTGTGATGAGTGATGTAGAATTGTTGAATCATGGCATTGTACTCCTGAAACTAGTATAACACTGTACATTAATTATACTTCAATTAAAAAAAAAAAAGAAACAGAGCAAGGGATCTGGTGGCTGAGAGAAAGAAGGCAGGGAGAGCTGTCAAATGTGGCTACAGAGAGCATGGAGCACACTGGAGAAATGTTCAAATGGGCAGACTATGGGTGTAGGCAGAGGGACATGAGATGTGAGCAGCTGCTGGGGGACTTCACTGGAAGGGAGGGTGGGAAGACCTCAGGATAGAGCAGGCATGTCCCAGAGCGGTCAGGAATCTAACTATGAAGCTGAAGAAGTAGGAGAGGCTCTGTAGAGCTTGGTATAGGGAGAAGCCCAGAGCTAACCTCTCCCTCCACTAACAGCAAACAAGCTAGAAAACTTCCTATAGGTTACTTATCTAATATATACACTGACTTTTATAACATTTTTGATGAACTCATCTGTTTGGAAGAATAAGGGAATATTCAAAGAACTTGGAATAGGGGAGGGAGGTGTTCTAAACTGTGGGTAAGGACAGCTTTTCCTAGATTTTTGAGTTGTGGTTTGAACTAAGCAAAGCATTCCTTCTCATAGATCAACCTGTGCCTCTCATACCATCAGTACTTTTTGCCTCAGCATCGATTTTATACATTTAAAAATTATAGATTAAACACCTCAGTGTCATTTCCATGGTTCATGTGCTACAAATCCAAAATTCTTTTGTGTTAGTTTTTGTCCATTCCAAGAACCTACCACATAAACCTTTCTATGAGTACTAAGAGAAATATATCTACTCTTTATATGATTAAATAATTATAGGACTTTCTTTGGTTTTAAATATCAATTATCTCTGTTATGTAAGTTTTTCTTAACTTTAAATTTCATTCCTTTAATTTTCATTCTTTTAATTTTCACTAATGATGGCAACTATGCTTCATATTTTGGAGTTACCTGCTTAGCAACTTGACTATAAGCCTTTTGAGCTAACAGTACAATTCTCAAGCTTTCTGGTTTGCAAAGCTCTATTTTTTCTAGACTTCCCCATATTATCCATTTTTTTCTAGTGGAAGAACATTAATAGATTACAGCAGTAAGTCATAACAACTCAACTTCTATTTTTCTTCTGTTGTGGCCATCACAGGTAATGGTTCCCAAGCTATAAAAAAATAGAACAGATAGTGCTAATAGGGCTTTGAAATCAGAGGTAGTTTTTGTTTTTTGTTTTTTTTTTTTACTTTATTTATTTATTTATTTATTTATTTATTTATTTATTTATTTATTTTTAATGAAATTTATTGACAAATTGGTTTCCATACAACACCCAGTGCTCATCCCAAAAGGTGCCCTCCTCAATACCCATCACCCACCCTCTCCTCCCTCCCACCCCCCATCAACCCTCAGTTTGTTCTCAGTTTTTAACAGTCTCTTATGCTTTGGCTCTCTCCCATTCTAACCTCTTTTTTTTTTTTCCTTCCCCTCCCCCATGGGTTCCTGTTAAGTTTCTCAGGATCCACATAAGAGTGAAACCATATGGTATCTGTCTTTCTCTGTATGGCTTATTTCACTTAGCATCACACTCTCCAGTTCCATCCACGTTGCTACAAAAGGCCATATTTCATTTTTTCTCATTGCCACGTAATATTCCATTGTGTATATAAACCACAATTTCTTTATCCATTCATCAGTTGATGGACATTTAGGCTCTTTCCATAATTTGGCTATTGTTGAGAGTGCTGCTATGAACATTGGGGTACAAGTGGCCCTATGCATCAGTACTCCTGTATCCCTTGGATAAATTCCTAGCAGTGCTATTGCTGGGTCATAGGGTAGGTCTATTTTTAATTTTCTGAGGAACCTCCACACTGCTTTCCAGAGCGGCTGCACCAATTTGCATTCCCACCAACAGTGCAAGAGGGTTCCCGTTTCTCCACATCCTCTCCAGCATCTATAGTCTCCTGATTTGTTCATTTTGGCCACTCTGACTGGCGTGAGGTGATACCTGAGTGTGGTTTTGATTTGTATTTCCCTGATAAGGAGCGACGCTGAACATCTTTTCATGTGCCTGTTGGCCATCTGGATGTCTTCTTTAGAGAAGTGTCTATTCATGTTTTCTGCCCATTTCTTCACTGGGTTATTTGTTTTTCGGGTGTGGAGTTTGGTGAGCTCTTTATAGATTTTGGATACTAGCCCTTTGTCCGATATGTCATTTGCGAATATCTTTTCCCATTCCGTTGGTTGCCTTTTAGTTTTGTTGGTTGTTTCCTTTGCTGTGCAGAAGCTTTTTATCTTCATAAGGTCCCAGTAATTCACTTTTGCTTTTAATTCCCTTGCCTTTGGGGATGTGTCGAGTAAGAGATTGCTACGGCTGAGGTCAGAGAGGTCTTTTCCTGCTTTCTCCTCTAAGGTTTTGATGGTTTCCTGTCTCACATTTAGGTCCTTTATCCATTTTGAGTTTATTTTTGTGAATGGTGTGAGAAAGTGGTCTAGTTTCAACCTTCTGCATGTTGCTGTCCAGTTCTCCCAGCACCATTTGTTAAAGAGGCTGTCTTTTTTCCATTGGATGTTCTTTCCTGCTTTGTCAAAGATGAGTTGACCATACGTTTGTGGGTCTAGTTCTGGGGTTTCTATTCTATTCCATTGGTCTATGTGTCTGTTTTTGTGCCATCAGAGGTAGTTTTTGGATGTGTATGTGTGTTTGTGTGGTTTGTGTATAGGAAGTCAAAAGATAGTCTATTTAAATAATTCAACAAATTTATTTAGTGCCTAATATATGCCAGACACTGGGTGCTGGGGATATAAGAGTGTACAGAGCAATGCTCCCATTCTCAGGGAATTTACATTCTCTTGGAAAGGGAGTGACAGGAAGTGGGACATGTATGCTGTTTTATAATAGGGTAATTAGAGAAGACCTCAATAATAAGTGACATTTGAACTGAGACTTGAAAGAAGTGAAGACATCTCATGGATACCTCAGGGGGGAGATTTCTTGGTGGAGGAAAGTTGGGTACACAGCCTGAGAGAGGAGATGGCACATCAATCATTATCAATATCAAGGAGGCCAGTGAGAGTGGAGTGAATGAATGGGGAGAGGGAAAGGAAGCAAGTCAGAAAGATAGCTGGGGAAGACCATGCAGAGTCTTTTAGGTTATGGTAAAGACTTTGGATTTCTTTTCTTTTTTTTTTTTTTTTCCTTAGTGAGATGAGAAGCCAATGGAGAGTTTTGAGCAAAGGAATGATGTGAATATTTTAATAGGATCACTGTGGCTGCACTAAGGGGCGTGTGTTACATTGAGTTCTCTAGAAGTAGAGCCTGAGATGAATATGTGCATATGATTTATGAAGAAACTGGTAGGGAGTGAAGGATGCAGGGTAGAAATGAAGAAGGACAGTGGCAAGAAAATGGTTTTAGGTGATGTGAAGCTTCAGCCTGATCCCATGGCAAGCTCTGGAACATAATTTCACTGTAGAGTTTTCCCCACTTGAGTCAAGGGAGAGGGGCTTTTTACCCTCATCTTGGTTACTGGCTAAAGACTCTGAGGAAAGGGATGGAGAATCTAAATCCCAGGCACATCCAGGTACAGTGGCTTCTATTGCTGAAGGGCAGTCCTCATGGATGCATTCACAATGGATTGGAAAGGGCTCACCAACCACATTGGTAGAAGGGGTTCCAGGGGGCATGGCTGGGCATACCAATAGCATCTTCTACATGGAATAAGGATGGAAGTAAGATACCAATTAGGAGACTAATTCAGTAGTACAGAAGAAAGATGACGGTGGCTTAGATTAGAATGTAACAGTAGAGGTATTGAGAAGTGGTTGGATTCTGGAAAATTTTGGAAGGCAAGGCCCATAGGATTTGCTAATGGATTGTTTATACAATGTAAGAGAAGGAGAAGAATCAAGGATGACTCCAGGATTTGTGGCCTGACCACTTATGGAGAAGGGAAAGACTGTGGGAAGAGCAAGTCTGGGACTGAGGCAACAATTAGAAGCTCCATTTGATACATATTAAATTGGAAATGCTTCATAGACACCTAAGTGAAGATACAACAGAGGCGAGTGGATGAAAGAATCTGAAGCTGTGAAAATACGTTTCAAATCCTAGGTTCAGAAGACCAATATTGAAAGAATATCACGTGCATATGTATTTGAGGTAGCACTGCTGGAAACTTTTATTGGGGTTCTGAGGATGGATGCGGAGTGAGTGAGAAAGCCATAGTTCCTACAAGCCTGTAAGAAGGGCAAAAGGTGAATATTAGACACTATAGGTGATAAGCTTAATGACAACTTTAGGCCCCATTTCTAAAATAGACCATTAAACAGATGATTTTTAAGTAATTTGCCAAGTTGTAATGCTTTAGAGGTAACATGGATTCACAAAGAACACATCAGACCATGTTAACCTCATTTTCATAAAGATATTCTAGACACAGAGGTTTGGGGGAATTCTGTAGTCTTAGTACCCATTTTTATACAGTGTTTGTTAAATTTCTTTACTATATCCTTCTGACAAAATGAAGAAATGTGGGCTAGAAAATAGAGTAGTTATGTAGCTTTCTGATTGGCTAAGCAAGAGGTGTGAAGAAGGGCCAACCCTTAGATTACTTTTTACTGCCAGTCAAGTTTTCATATCATCAGGCCCCTCTGCTAGTTATGATTTTTACCAACAACTTAAATGGAGAGCTGGAAAGCATATTATCAGATTTGAAGATGACACAAACTGAAGGAAAATAGCTAATATATTGAATTATAGAATGAAAGTGGAAAAGGAGAAGCTCAAACTCACAATCTGAAATTTAATAGAGATGGATGCAAATGTAGCAAAATATCCCATTTCATAGGCTGTGAGAGGTCTCCCTTGACAGAAACGAATAGAACTAAGAGTTTTTTAAGGGTATTTAGTTATTTTGAGAGAGAGAGAGAGAGAGAGAGCGAGCAAGGGAGGGTCAGGGAGAGAGAGGATCCCAAACACTTGGCAGTGCAGAGTCCAATGCAGGGCTCGAACCCACAACCGTGAGATCATGATCTGAGCTGAAACCAAGAGTTGCATGCTCAACTAACTGAGCCACCTAGGCACCCCAGAATTAACAATTTTTTTTTTTTTTTTTTTTTAAATTTTTTTCAACGTTTATTTATTTTTGGGACAGAGAGAGACAGAGCATGAACGGGGGAGGGGCAGAGAGAGAGGGAGACACAGAATCGGAAACAGGCTCCAGGCTCCGAGCCATCAGCCCAGAGCCCGACGCGGGGCTCGAACTCACGGACCGCGAGATCGTGACCTGGCTGAAGTCGGACGCTTAACCGACTGCGCCACCCAGGTGCCCCAACAATTTTTTAAATAAAGAGGCTTATTTTCCTTTAAGTCATGTGTGGCCTTAAGTTAAGAGTGCAGGCTTTGACATAAGAGACTGTTAAAAACTGAGAACAAACTGAGGGTTGATGGGGGGTGGGAGGGAGGAGAGGGTGGGTGATGGGTATTGAGGAGGGCACCTTTTGGGATGAGCACTGGGTGTTGTATGGAAACCAATTTGTCAATAAATTTCATAAAAAAAAAAAAAGAGTGCGGGCTTTGAAGCCATCTGCCTGGGTTAGAATCTGGGTTCTGCTACTCACTGGCTGTATGATCTGGGGTATGTTTTTTTAAAGTCTGTGTTTTATTTTCCTTCCTGATAATATTAGTTCTAGCTAATATTGTTGGAATAATTGTGGGAATAATTGTGAGAATTAAACACATGTGAAGTACTTACAGGAATGCCTGGGTCGAATTAATACTCAATAGATATCTATTATAACAGACTCAACAACATGACCTGGTTCTAAAAAGGTAAAACAGTCTTTGGGTACAATGATAGAAGTGAGGTGTCAAGGTCAAAGGAATCTCATAGCCCACTGTACTGTTTACTGCTGGGATTTTGTTCAGTTCTGGGTGTCCTTAATTTAGAAAGTGCCTTCAGCCTGTGGGTGATCAAGGGCTGAAGGTGATGAAGAGTGTAGAGTCATTCCACGTTAAGAAAGATGGAAAGGGCTGGAATAAAGAACATAACTTCTTCTTTTTCAGAAAGACTCAAGAGCCGAAATAAAGCTTTCTTGAAAAATTTGGAGGGCTGTCGTGTGGAAAAGGAATTAGACAGTCTCTGTTGCTCTGGAGATGGAACCCAGAGCAGAGAGTAGGAATAAAAGTGGATGGTGTGGGGTGCAGAAGTGTTTTAACTTTCTGTTATGGGCAGAAGAATTTCTGTTCTGGTTCTGTCTCTAAATTGCTGTGTGATATTAAGTCTCTCCACTCTGTAGGCCTCAGTTTCATAATCTGTGAAATCAGGATTTGGATTAGATGTGCTCTGAAGTGGAATTTATAGTTGGTCTATCAGTAGGCTGTCTTCCTAGACAGCGGGCTTCCTGTCATTGGAGGTGTTTAAGTAGAGGACCATGAGACATATCAGAGTAGACATTATTGTATTTGATTTGGAATTTGATCTAAATGACATCAAAGATCTCTTTCAATTCTAAGATTCTAGGAAAATGTTTTTGTGTGTATTCAGATGGACTATATCCATCCCATCCTCACTCCTTTGGCCTACTTTCTTGATGGAGATATAGACTCTTGAAGGATTATATAAGAGCTCGTTACAGTCTCTATTGATTAGACTGAGTTGTGATTTCCCATTCACATTCTCTGGAGCATAAAGCTCCCAAAGAATTGAATGATCTCAGGAAAGAGCTGTCTGTACTAATTTCCTTGGTACCTAAAGTGTCACAGCAGACTTTCTAGCAATTAACATGCTATCATTGCTCCCATTCTTTGTCCTGAAAATGGAAAAAGTGGTAAGTACCCATAAATCACTAACATCATATTACACAGCCGCTAGCTAAGTTCAAGGCCATGCATTGAGAATTTGGTGTCTGTGGAGGTTGGGATATGCAGGCTTGGGGTGAGTGCAGGAGGAAGGGGAGGGATGACTGGATGGCAGCAGGTAGCAACAGAGCTGTGGGACACCATCATCTGCTGCCTGCAGCTGCCAGGCTGACTTCACTCTACACAACAAATATTTAGTGACCACTTATCATGTGGAGGACCCTCCTAATGGGCACTCTGAGGAACATCCAGGAATATGACACCCTTGCCCCTCTGGCAAGGGGTTTCTAGTCTGTTTGGAAGATAATTACCAGCTGGTGGCAAACACTTTGCACAATACTTCATTGTTTGCAAAGTGCCTTCAGACAAATCATTCTACTAGCATCCTTCAAGTACCCTCACACCAACCTGTGAGGTACTGTCCTTTCCATTTCAGATAGGAACCTGTGCCTCTAGGAATTAAGCAGTTTATCCATGATCACCCAACTGTGTTGCCTGAAGTGCCTTTGCTATTGCTGCTACATGAATAGATGGGAGGTGGACACTTAGGGAAATTGGTAAGAGCCTACTGCAGCAATCCAAGAGGGGGATCTTGGTGTATTGGACAATGGAAAGGGTAGTGGAGATTATGAGAGAATTACGAGAGAAGATTTACCAGGACTTGAGGACTGGTAGGATGTGGGTAAAGAAAGGAGAAATAGAAATCAGCAGTCCAGGTTTTGGATATGAGAGTCTTGCAGCCTGGGAGTGCTATCAGGGGATATAGAAGGTGAGGAGTGGTGCTGGCCTGATCTGCAGAGTTGGCAGTATGATGGGTTACCCAAGTGAAAAGTAAACAGTAGGATTAGCATTAAAAAAAAGACAAAAGAACTGTAGTTGTAAGATTGGGAACTATAGGGGCGCATGGGTGGCGCAGTCGGTTAAGCGTCCGATTTCAGCCAGGTCACGATCTCGCGGTCTGTGAGTTCGAGCCCCGCGTCAGGCTCTGGGCTGATGGCTCAGAGCCTGGAGCCTGTTTCCAATTCTGTGTCTCCCTCTCTCTCTGCCCCTCCCCCGTTCATGCTCTGTCTCTCTCTGTCCCAAAAATAAATAAAACGTTGAAAAAAAATTAAAAAAAAAAAAAAGATTGGGAACTATCATTAAAATCATGGTAGTTAAGATGTTAGTGGAGGAATCTACAAGTAGGGGGATAGTGAAGAAAAATAATGGAGGGCCAAGGAGTTGAATTGTATAGAACAGAACCACTGGGTCAGGCGAGTGGAGAAAGTAGGGTGCACCTGCAAAGACGTAGTCACAGAAATAGAAGGGTATTATTACAAGAAAATAAGAAATTTAACCACTAAGCATAGTTCTTTTTATTGCAACCTCATGTACACTTCCCTGAATTAAATAACAATGGACATCTACCAGGAAGAAATTACTCCATGGACTGCAACGCTGTTGTTGCCGTAATGTGATTGCTTTCAGAGTATGTTTAGGGAGGGCTACAAAGCAAACTTAAGGCCAGGGCCTCCCCCCACCCTTGCATTTACTGGTCACAAGCAGACAAAGTACATTTAGGTTGTAGGTTTTTTTTTTAAGTTTACTTATTTATTTTTGAGAGAGAGGGAGAGTGTATGCACACGTACAGGTGTGGGATTAGGGACAGAGAGAGGGAGAGAATCCCAAGCAGGCTCTACGCTGTCAGTACAGAGCCCAACATGGGACTGGATGCCACGAGATCATGACCTGAGCTGAAATCAAGAGCCGGAAACTTAATCGATTGAATCTCTCAAGTGCCCCTAGTTTGTAGTTTTTCCTAGAGAATGTTGGGGTCTAGAATCAGATTCTGCAAGACTCATCCATTTCATCCATTTGTAAATAAATAGCCCCCTAAACCATCAAGATGCTTTTGTTTTCTAAAAAAAATAAGTAATCTGTTCTATATTTGAGAAGTCACAGTATGTTCCTGTGACCGAAAACACCAAACTTCCATTCTTATTCCATGTCTCTAAAATCCACTAACACTTGTCTCAGCATTGAATAACCACATTAAAAATAAAGCTAACTTTCTCTGCTGAAATTTTTTCATCCACTTACCAGTATGCCCAAAGACTTCAGTTCTGAAGGATGGTAGCTTGATTTGTGCCAGCTGTTATCAGGAATCACAGACCAAATTGGTTATTTTTTGGCCATGAAACTAACTTGAGGCTGGCACCAATGACTTAAAGCACTTACAAGACAAAACACTTAAGTGCAAGTCAATTGTGTTCTCTTCTATGGAAAGTCTTCTGTGAGATCGAAGTACAGGTGGCTTCATCCAGCCAAGATTATGTTCAAAGTTGAGTACTCTAAAGACAAAATGGAAAAGTTCAAGCCAACAGATTAGGTAATTGGCTTCAATAAATTTTCAGTTTATGTTTATTAAAAAAATTTTTTTAATGTTTATTTATTTTTGAGAGAGAGGCACACACACAGAGGGTAGGCAGGGGAGGGGCAGAGACAGAGGGAGACACACAATCTGAAGCAGACTCCAGGCTCTGAGCTGTCAGCACAGAGCCCGATGCGGGGTTCAAACTCATGAACCGTGAGATCATGACCTGGGTTTAAGTCGGATGCTTAACTGACTGAGCCACCCAGACACCCCTCAGTTTATGTTTAGTTGAAAACATAAGGCAGTACATCCTTATTGTGGCTCTGCATCTATGCACAGAAGGGGCGGGTGTGAAGAATCAGTCCCTGATAACCACCTTACATAGTTTTGTATCTGGTGAGTCAGCTCTTGGTCACTGTCCCATAGTAGGCTGGTAAAGCTCCTGTTCTTCTTGTATTGTCCCTTTGATTTCTCCAACCCTGTTTTCAGTTTCTTCTGAAATGCTACTTTTTTCACTCTTCCAGGATCTGAGGCCAACATTTCAGATGGCTAGCGGTGACCACTCCTCCAACCTGAGTGTAGGAGATTTGTGGAAGTATAGGGAGAATCAAACTTCATGTAAGTCAAAAGAAGGTGCAAAGCCAGGACATTAGGAAAAGTTTACATTTTTATCAATTATGTCTAGGGAGGTGTCACCTGAAATCTATACCTTTAGCAATATTCATTTTATTTTTTATTTATTTTATTTAATTAATTTTATTTTTTAATTTATTTTTACTTTTTAGTGAGAGAGAAAACATGAGTGGGGAAAGGGTAGAGAGAGATGGAGAGAGGGAGAGAGAGAGAGAGCGAGAGCGAGAGAGAGAGAGAGAAAGAGAATTCCAAGTGGGCTCCACATTGTGACTCGAGGCTTGATCCCATGAACCCTGAGATCATGACTTGAGCCAAAATCAAGAGTCGGACTCTTAACTGACTGAGCCACCCAGGTGCCTGGAGAAAGAGAGAATCTTAATCAGGCTCCATACCCTGTGTGGAGCCAGACTCGAGGCTTGATCCCATGACCTTGAGGTCATGACCCGAGCTGAAATCAAGAATCAGACATTCAACTGACTGAGACATCCAGGTGCCCCTAGCAACATTTATTAACCTTTTTAAAAAATGGAGGTACAATTTATACATGGTAAAATCGCATCTTCAATCAGTTTTGACAACTGCATATGAAGACATAAAATATTTTCATTAGTCCAGAATGTTCCCTCATGCATCTTGCTGGTCAACCCCCATACCCATTCCTCAACTACTTACTGCTCTGCTTTCTATCACTATAGGTTAGTTTTGTCTATTCTTGAATTTCTTATAAATGGAATCATACAGTATGTGCTCTTTTGTGTTTTGTTTCTTTCACCGAGCGTAATATTTTTGAGATTCATTCATGAATGTATCAGCAGTTCATTTCTTTTTATTTATGAGTAGTATTCAATCTTTGAATGTACCACAGTTTTTAAAAACTCCATTCTCCTGTTGATGTATACTTGGATTGTTTCCAGTTTTTGGCTACTATGAATAAAACTGCTATGAACATTCTTATATAAAGCTTTATGTAAACATACATTTTCAATTCTCTTAGGAAAATATCTATGAATAGAATTTCTGGGTCATAGGGTAGATTTTGTTTAACTTTTAAAGAAATTGCTAACCCGTTTCCCAAAGTAGAAAGTTTACTCCCATTAGAACCAATGAAAATTTGGGCTGCTCCACATCCTTTCCAACATTTGTGTTGTTAATATTTTTAAAATTACAGGTGTGTGTGTGTGTGTGTGTGTGTGTGTTGTATATACTGGCATGTCATGTATTATACTTTGTGTTAACGTGATGACTAATGATGTTGAATACTTTACATGTGCTTATTGACCATTTGTATATCTTCATTTGTGAGCTGTTTAAGTCTTATGCTCATTTAAAACGTTTTGTTCTTTGTCTTTGTATGATTGACTTATAGGATTTCTCTGTACAATCTGGACACAATGTATTTGTCAGGTATATGCACTGTTAATATTTTTTCCCAGGCTGTGGCTTGCTTATTTATTTTCTTGATGGTGTCTTTCAATGAGCATTTTATAGTATGGCACAGTACAGTTTATCAATGTTTTTCTTTTATGGTTCATACTTTCTATGTCCTTCTTGAAAAAGTTTTGTCTACTACAAAGCTATAAAGATTTTCTCCTGTGATTTTTTTTTCTCTTAGTAACTTTACTGTTTTGCCTTTATATACATTTAAGTCTATGACCCATCTCTAATTGCTTTTTGTGTATGGCGTTAGGTAATTTTTTTCTCTCTCTTTCTCTGTCTCTCTCACTTTTGCTATGGATGTCCAGTTATTCTAACAGAGTTTTTGAAGAGGCTTCCTTTCTCCACTGAATTTCTTTGGTGCCTTGTCAAAAGTCTTTTAACTAAATGAGAATGGGTGTATTTCTGGACTCTTTATTCTGATTCTGGTCCTGTTTTCTAAATGTTGGTAAATATTTTGAAATAGGAATGGATTGAGATTCTTAGGTTTCTAAAGGTTTATGAATTAGTGTACAAGTCCCATAATAAGCATCTTTTACCTCCTTAAGATTGTGTGTGTATTCACTGAACCCACGATCATTTATATGATTATCATGTGAGTGCTCTAAGAAAGTGGTTACACAGAGCCAGAGTGTTGATGATTTGATAGCAGAAACAGAGGGAATAGAGTCTAGAAATTTAGGACCTGTCAAGGTTGGAAAAACCAACTATTCCTGAATCCAAATAAGTTGTTGCCTTTTTACTCAAGCCTATTATTTCAAATGGTTGCAGAGTAGCTGTGACACGTTGAGAGAGTTAAAAGATAGCCCACACTTGACCTTTTGCAATTGATTAAAATATTTAGCTGAATTATTGTTACTTACCCACTTACCTAGCACCTAGTATCTCTTCCTTCATTTCCGAGGCTCTCATGAGCAAGTGCTCCTGCCCTGGCTCTCCTCGGAAAGGTCCATCTTTTCTTAGAATTCAGGTTACTAGGTTGTCCTATAATTGCAGCTCTCTGATGGTTCAAGAGAAGTTATTATTTGTAGTCCATCCAGCTTTTTACTGTTAGGTTTGGACTGAGCTCTTTCCAGCTTTTTATATTCTAAATGGAAACAGAATTCCCAAGAGGATGATATATAAAGTTATTTATTTGGTAAAATATCTTTTGTAATATTCCTTTGAATCATACTGCCTATTACCATTCCAGTCCCTATTACCACTCCAATCTCTATTCCCATTCCAATCTGTTTCTTTATTGGATTCTACTCATCTACCTCCAAACTTCTAGACCACAGCTCTTGGAGGGTATGACTTGGCATTTATTTCTATTCCCAGCAATTTGCACAGATTCTGGCACAACTAAAGGACCCTGTTTGTTGATTAATTGATGCATGAAATGCCATGACCAGTCTCACCTGACAAACACCTGCCTTTCAAGACCAAAAGCAATGCTACTTCCTCTGAGAAAACTCCTTTGAGTTCTCTGAGGAAGAGTTAGTTGCTCCTCCTCTGTGTACCTTTCTCCACTGGCATAGTGTCTGATGATGATTTTTATATTTTTTACTCTAGATTGTTAATTCGTTGAGAGCATGAACCAATTCATCTTACTCTCTATCTCCAGGTACCTAGAATAATGTGTGGTACATATAATTATGACTCAGTTTGTTAAATGGATACATAAAAATGGGTTTTCTAACTGAACTGTAAAATATCTTTATTGAATGATTATATGAAATAGGTTTACATTTCTGCAATTTCTATATACATAAGCAATAGCATAAAGAAATGCACTTGTCACAGGATGCATATAAGTGTGTATGTTTAACCTCCTAATGATACAAGTAATTGCAGAATTTGCTTGGGGCAAAGATAGCAACCATGTAGTACCTCTGCCACCATTTTCTCCTTGTGTGCTTATGCCAAACAAATCATTTCAGTTCTTTTTCCTATTGATCCTGGGCATGAACTCAGAACTCTACCTTCCAGTAATAACTCCACCAATGGGTTAGATTTGGTGCATGGAATAAAGATGATTTTCTCTTCCCTAATCTAAGCGGCTTCTAAGACAAGAAGCTGAGAGGTCACCCTTGATGCCCTTGCGGGATAGTACCTAGAGAGAAGATTCTAATAAGCTGCAGACACTTCGCAGATTCCTGTCTCTCAGAACTTAATCACATTTGCATTTGGCTATGCTCAGATGGTGGAAACACAAACTCCAGACTGTCAATCAACTTGGGCTTCCTTTCCAACTTTTCCTAAATCAATTTCTTTAAAAATCTTTGAACACCAAATTGTACAGTTAGTTTCTAAACAATTACAATGTTTTATACCTATATAATACAGTATAGTTGGTAACCTAGAATTGTTCACTACTGAATAGTTTAGGAAATGTGCATGAGAATATGTGTGAGAGTGTGTGCATACATGTGTGTGAACTGAGGTGTTCATGAGATTTGGGGGGAAAAGAGGGAAGATATTTACTGAAAAATATTTTTTATATTGTCCAGTTTTTACCTTTAAAAATCAGTAGAAAAATTTCTGAAACATATACATTTCTGGCATGTAATTTATCTTCAAAACAGAAATTAAACCAGTTATAAATTTGAGTTTCTTTCTGAATTAACCATGTTGGCATTACCCCAGCTACCTCCTTATGCTCACATGGTTGCTTCCAGACTCTATGTAGAATTTTATGCCTCTGTAGTATCAAATTTGTTAAATGGCATATTTTTATATCAGTAATTTTTATAGCATATTGTTATTCCAGACTTTTACATGCCTCTAATTTATTCTTAACTTCAATATAGCAGTATTGGCTTTTCTCTTCTAAGTTTGATGGTATGAATGCTTAATTGTGATTTAAAGCGATTTCAATAACATCACTAATTTATACTTCAATTTCTATTCTTTCACAAACTTGAGATATTTGGACGGGTACAAGAGTAAGTATGAAGGCTCCTCAAATTTCCTTTTTATATCTCCTTGAGGAACATTTTGGTTTTTTCTTAATATGATTGAGATGAAGTATTTCTGATGACCTTGGATGATTCATGATACTTAAATTCAGAATAGTAGGAGCAGTTTTCATTGCAGATCAAATAGAACCTGGTGCAGTTTCCTTAAATCATATTCCCTCTTCCTAGTTCCCTAGTAATAAGGAGTCAATTGGCCATAATCTTTCTCTTCCAATGTCTTTTATAAAATTAGGTCATTGGGTTGCAGAGTTGTCCTTAGGAAAGATTTCTGTGGTAGTGTCCTTTCTCAGCTATCTGGGTACCATGTTTCTATGGCTGTCAGGATTATGGGCAAAGGTAACATAGATGAAGAAGGCTGATGAAGCATGTTTTGGTTGCTATATAAAGCAAAGTTCATAAGTGGAGCAATCAAGACATTGATTTTTTTCCTTGAATACTTTGTTTGCAATTGAGATAAGCTGCCACCAGGTGAATGGTGGTACCTTGGTTATCTGGCCTAGAGACCAAATAGCTTTCATGGAAGACCTGTTCAGAGCATCAGTTTTCTGTTTTAATTATATCATTTTATTGTTGGCACAGAATTATGACCACGTTAATGGAAATAAAAATAAGGAAGGGAAATTAAATTAAGAATCAAGTGTCTTTTCTTTTCCTTTGCTTATATTTAGTTTGTATCCACTTATAACCATAATTTGTGTGTAGTCATAGCCATAGCTTTTGATACATAATTTATTATTCTAATTTTAAATAATATATCAAATTCATGTTTTTATGTTGCTACATAGTGTAATTTGTAATGATCATTTGGACAAATAGGCATTTTCATGTCAGTAGATTTTTTTTTTGAAGTGGTTATTCAATGTTGAATACATGCAAAAATTTACAAATTACATATAAGCTATCATGAATCAATATGTTATCAATACCCATATGACTATCATTCAGTTTAAGATAAGGAACAGTACCATTACCTTTGAAAGTTCCTATGTGCCTTTTTCCTATCTCATCCTTTCTTACTTCCTGGAGGTCACATGACCATTATCCTAAATCTTGTGTTTATTGTACCCTTGATTTTCTGTATAATGTTATTATATATATTTTGTTGTTTCTCCAAACAACACATGGTTTAGTGAATGCTTTTGAATCTATATTTAAATGGATTCATACTGGGTGTATTCTCTTGTGATTTTTCCAACCAATATTAAATACCTTTATTTTTTTCCATGTCATTGTGTGTTATATATTGCATTCACTTGCATGACTATAAAGTATTCTAATATATGAATATACACAACTTATCGTCCATAATGAACATTTGGGCTTATTCCAGATTGTTTTCCCTATTGTAAATGGTAGTGCAAAGAACATTGTAATATACCATTCCTATTACAGTTACTTAAGACTTCCTTTATACATTTAAGAGTGACTCTTCCTCAAATATTTAGGTAATTCAAAATTGTTTTCCAAAGTGGTTGTACCAAATTATGCTACCAACAGCATGTGAGAATTCTGGTTGTTTTACACCTTTGTCAACGCCTGATATTATGAGACAGTATAATTTTTGCTAATATGGTGGCTATGAGATGCTTTCTCATTTGGTTTAAATATGTATTTTTCCCACCTGTAATGAGGTAGAACATCTTTTCATATGGTTTATCTTCTAGTGAAGAGGTTGTTCGAATCTTCTGCTTATATTTCTCTTGGGTTTTCTTTTCCTGATTGGTTTGTAGAAGTTCTAGTTATTAATTCTTTGGGTTATATGGGTTCAATTACCTTCTCCTATTCTCTTTTTCATTCTTTATGGTATCTAGTGGTAAGCAGATAATATTAATTTTAATTTAGTCAAATGTGTAAACTTTTCTTTAAAAATTTGTGCCCTTTAAAATTTATTTTTATTTATTTAAAAAATTTTAAATTTATTTTTTTAATGTTTATTCACTTTTGAGTCAGAGAGAGATGGAGCATGAGTGGAGGAGGGGCAGAGAGAGAGGGAGACACAGAATCTGAAGCAGGCTCCAAGCTCCAAGCTGTCAGCACAGAGCCTGATGCAGGGCTTGCACCCCCGAACCATGAGATCACAACCTGAGATGAAGTTGGATGCTTAACTGACTGAGCCACCCAGGTGCCCCTATTTTTGTTTTTTTAATTTAATCCAAGTTAGTTGACATATAGTACAATAATGATTTCAGGAATAGAATTTAGTGACTCATCACTTATTTATAATACTCAGTGTTCATCCCAACAAGTGTCCTCCTTAATGCCCCTTGCCCATTTAGCCCATCCCCCCATCCAACATTGTGCCAGCAACCCTCAGTTTGTTCTCTGTATTTAAGAGTCTCTTATGGTTTTTCTCCCTCTCTGTTTTTTGTTTCCCTTCCCTTATGTTCATCTGTCTTCTATCTTAAATTCCACATATGAGTGAAATCATATGATATCTGTCTTTCTCTGACTGACAGATTTTGCTTAGCATAATACACTCTGGTTCCATCCACGTCTTTGCAAAGGGCAAGATTTCATTCTTTTTGATTACTGAGTAATATTCCATTATATATATATATATATATATATATATATACATACACACACACACACACACACACACACACACACACACACCACATCTTCTTTATCCATTCGTCAGTTAGTTGATGGACATTTGGGCTCTTTCCATACTTTGGCTATTCTCAATAGTGCTGCTATAAGCATTGGGGTGCATGTGTCCCTTCAAATCAGCATTCCTGTATCCTTTGGATAAATACCTAGTAGTGCAATTGCTGGGTTGCAGGGTAGTTATATTTTCAATTTTTTGAGGAACCTCCATACAGTTTTCCAGAGTGGCTGCACCAGTATTCTGATAGGGATTGCACTGAATGTGTAAATTGCTTTGGGTAGTATTGGCATTTTAACAATATTTGTTCTTCCAATCCATGCACATGGAACGTTTTTCCATTTTTTGTGTGTGTCTTCCTCAATTTCCTTCATAAGCTTTCTATAGTTTTCTTTTTTTTTAATGTTTATTTGTGTGTGTGAGAGAGAGAGAGACAAAGCATGAGTTGGGGAGAGGCAGAGAGAGAGGGAGATGAATCTAAAGTAGGTTACAGACCGAGCTGTCAGCACAGAGCCTGATGCAGGGCTCAAACTCACAAACCACAAGATCATGACCTGAACTGAAGTCAGACACATAACCAACTGAGCCACACAGCTGCCCCTCTATAGTTTTCAGTATACAGATTTTTCACCTCTTTGGTTAGGTTTATTCCTAGGTATTTTATGGGTTTTGGTGCAATTGTAAATGGAATTGATTCCTTGATTTCTCTTTCTGCTGCTTCATTATTGGTGTATAGAAATGCAACCAATTTCTCTACATTGATTTTTTATTCTGCAACTTTGCTGAATTTATGTATCAGTTCTAGCAGTTTTTTGGTCGAGTCTTTTAGGTTTTCCACATAGAGTATCATGTCATCTGTGAAGAGTGAAAATTTGACTTCCTCCTTGCCAATCTGGATGGCTTTTATTTTTTTGTGTCATCTGATTGCTGAGGCTAGGACTTTCAACACTATGTTGAATAACAGTGGTGAGAGTGGACATCCTTGTCTTATTCCTGATGTAGGGGGAAAGCTCTCAGTTTTTCCCCATTGAGGATGATATTAGCGGTGGGTCTTTCATATGTGGCTTTTATGATCTTGAGGTATGCTCCTTTTATCCCTACTTTCTTGAGCGTTTTTATCAAGAAAGGATGCTGTATTTTGTCAAATGCTTTTTCTGCATCTATTGAGAGGATTGTGTGGTTCTCATCCTTTCTTTTATTGATGTGATGTATCACATTGATTTGCAGATATTGAACCAGGCTGCATCCCAGGAATAAATCCCACTTGGTTGTCGTGAATAATTCTTTTAATGTATTGTTGGATACGGTTTGCTAGTATCTTGTTGAGAATTTTTGCCTCCATGTTCATCAGGGAAATTGGTCTGTAGTTCTGTTTAGTGGAATCTTTGTCTGGTTTTGGAATCAGTGTAATGCTGGCCTTGTAGAATGGGTTTGGAAGTTTTTCTTCCATTTCTATTTTTTGGAATGGTTTCAAAAGAATAGGTATTAACTCTTCTTTAAATGTTTGGTAGAATTCCCCTAGAAAGCTATTCAGCCCTGGACTCTTGTTTCTTGGGAGATTTTTGATCAATTCAATTCAATTGATTCAATTTCTTTACTGGTTATAGGTCTGTTCAAATTTTCTATTTCTTCCCGTTGCAGTTTTTGTAGTTTGTGAGTTTCTAGCAATTTGTCCATTTCTTCCAGATTGCCCAATTTGTTGGCATATAATTGCTCATAATATCCTCTTATTACTGTTTGTATTTTTGTGGTGTTGGTTGTGATCTCTCCTCTTTTGTTCCTGATTTTATTTATTTGGGTCCTTTCCTTTTTCTTTTTGATCAGTCTGGCTAGGGGTTTACCAATTTTGTTAATTCTTTCAAAGAACCAGCTCCTGGTTTCATTGATCTGTTCGATTGTTGTTGTTGTTGTTGTTGTTTTGGTTTTGATATGAAATTTGTGCCCTTTGTGTCTAAAGTAAAAATTTTCTCTGTCAGGTATTAAGGATATTCTGCATTTCTTCTGAAAATGTTATAGTTCAGTCTTCCAGTTAGGTTTGTAACCTACCTGGAATTGACTTTGTGTGTGATTCGAGGTACAAGCACATTTTCTTTTTTCCTTTTTTCTTTTAAATAAGGATAGCCAATTGACTCAGTACTATTTATTAAAAATTTACTCTTTCTATACTGGCTTACAATACCAGCCCTGCCATACACCAAATTTCCATATATGAGTGGGTGAATTTCTGTGTTCTCTAATCTGCCCCTTTGGTTAATTTGTTTGTTATTATGCCAATGTCACATTTTCTTAATTATGTCAGCTCTATTTGAAGTTTTGATATGTGGTAAAACAAATGTCCTAGTTTTTCTTTAGGAATGTGTTCATTAATCTTGGCTCTTTTTTCTTCCATGTAAATTTTAAAAACTGTTTGGCAAAGTCAATTTAAAAAACTGCTGGGAATTTATTTAGAATATTATTGAATTTATAGCTTAAGTTAGAGGAGATAGACATCTCAGTAATATTGAGTCTTCTAGTTCAATGAATGTGGAATATTATTTTGTTTATCTAGGTCTTAATGAATGCTTTTTGTAATTTTTAAAAATATTTTTTCCAGAGAGGATTTATACAACTTCTGTTAAATTTCTTTTTAATGCTATTGAAAATGGCCTCTTTAAAAATATGTATTCTAATTATCTGTTTCTTTGGTAATTGAAATATAATTGATTTTTGTAAGTTGACTTTTTATACAGAAAAATACATAAATATTCTTTCTAATTCTAATCATCTATCTGGTAAATTATTTTGAATACTACCTTATGCAAAAGTGACAATTTCAGTGTTTCCTTTTTAGTTGCTGTATCACTTGTTTCTTTTTTTTTCCTTACCACACTAGTTTGAGTTTCTAATATAATATTTTATAAAAGTGGGGATAGTGGGTCTTATTCCCTATGGAATTAGTGTTAAACTAATATTGTATTTCTGGCAATACAGAATTATCCTTTCTGTATACTGATTACTATACCTAGATTATCCTTTTTGTATACTGATAGGTGTTATATATTGTTAATTTGTTCCTATACTGTTTAGGATTATTGCCTCAGAATTCTTGTCTGAGACTGGTCTGTGCTTTTCCTTTTCCATAGGTCCTTGTCAAGTTTAAAATGAAGACCATGCTAGATTATAAAATGAGAAAATGAATTGAGATGTATTCCCTTACTTTTTGTTCTCTGGAAGAGTTTTTGCAAGTTTGGAAGGATATTTTTCTTGACTGTTTGGTATAACTTGCTAGTGAAGCCATCTGTATTTGGCATTTTCTCCAGATGTGGAAACTATACCTCTGATTCAATTGCTTTAATGGTTATAAGACTATTCCAATTTTAAAAGGTTATGAAACTATTCTGTAAGTCCAAATAAATAGATGCATTTTTACATACTTTTACATTCATTTTATGTTTTTTCACCTTCACACTTTCCCTCTGCTTGTCCTTCTGAACTGCATTCTGGATAATTTCCTTAGATCTAACCATTTGTTGATTCTCTTTTCCAGTGTGTCTATTCTGCTGTTAAACCCCTCCATTGAGATTTTAATTTCAAAGATTATGTTTTTAGCATCTAGATGTTCTTTTTACTCTTTTAATTATTTTTTGATTTTTATTTATTTATGTTTTTAAGAAAGAGAAAGAGGCAAAGGGATAGAGAATCTTAAGCAGGCTCCACACCCAGTATAGAGCCCAATGTGGAGCTTGATCTTCCGACCATGAGATCATGACCTGACCTGAAATTAAGAGTCCAATGCTTAACCAGCTGAGCCACCCAGGCACCACTCTTTTTATTCTTTTTAAAAATCTCATTATGTTTACTCACAGTTTCAAGTCAGCTTGTTATTTCCTGAAAATATTAAATGTTCTTAGTTTTTGGTCATTAATTCCAGTATTTAATTATTTGCAGCTATAATTCTGCTGTCATTTCATCTCATTTTATTATGCATTTTGTGAATTTTGACTGATTTGTGCCTTGGAACTTTTTCTCGGTAAACTCTCTGAGACCCTGATGAAGGTGGTTTATTTCAGAGAGAATTTGCATTTGTTTCTGTCAGGTGCCTGCTTGGGTGGGGTGGTAACATCACTGTGTAACTGGGACATTTTAAGCTAAATTCTCAGCTGGAGATTTTAAGTTTATTTCTTTGAAACTATCAAGTTATGGAAGTTTCGTGTGAAAACCCAAATAAATGTTGGTTGTCATTACCAGTTCTCAAGGCAGATTTAGGTTTTGTTACCTTTACTCATAATGAAGGTCCCACACAGGAGATTTTCTATATAAGTTCTTTGGAGGTGGGGTTCAGTTTATTTCTGTTAGTTCATCCTTACCATGGGGGCATAGTCCTTTGAGATCTCAATTTTATGGGAAGAGTTGCCCATTAGTTTTCCACCTTGAATGATTCTCAAAAGGTTGTGAAAAATTAAACTCAAATTAAGCTGATTTAGCAAATATTCTCATGGTTAAAGCCAGCTTCGGTGTTCTGTTTTCTTCTCTGAGATTTTGCCTTTATTTAATTTTTAGATTGTGTATTTTATTTTCTTATCATATCATATATTAACTTAAGGAGATATAAAAACTTTGTCTTTCCATTTTAGGTTTTTTTCTTAATTGATGGCCAGTTTTGGTAATTAGTGCACCATACTACCAGAAATTATTTTTTTTAATTTGATTTAAAATGATGACATAATACAATAAAGTACTATGTGAACATACCCCAGTTTATTTTGCAATTAATATTTTAATGTTTCAAATGAATGTATTCATCAAGCTGATATACCACAACTTACTTAACCACTCCGTTTTTATTGGACATTTACTGTGTTTCCAATGTTTTCCTACTATAAGAATATTATGATGAAAGTTAAAAAACACTTTATGAATCCATAGGTCTTGTGTACCATGATGAATTTCCATTTTATCACATAGGCTATGGTGACACATATGCATATTTTTAGCCAGGGAGTGGCATGTTCAGCTCTGCATTTTAGAAAGTGAAAGATGAATTGCAGGCGGTTGAGATTAAGCCAAAATGATTCATATAAAAGCTATTTGATAGTCTAGCTAAGATTTGATGAAGATATAAGTCAGCCCAGAAACAGAGGAGATTAAAAAGAAGGTCTAGAATAGATGCTATTTGGGGTTTTACAATTTAGTGAATGACTGAATGAAAGGGGGTAGGGGAAAAATAACAAGAGGATTCCAGTGTTTCTGATTTGAGCAGTTTTGGATGGTAATGTCCTTCATCAGAACAGGAAATACAAAGAAGGAGCGGATTATGGGTACATGTGTGCCTGTGGAGATATTCACTGGGCCTTTGGATATTTGTATCTGAAGTTGTCTGGGCTGGAGATAAAGACTTGGGAATCGTGAAGAAATATATGGTAGCTGAAATTTCGGTCTTGAATGAGACTTCCTGGGGAGATTGTGAGGAAAAAAAGGCTAAGGGTAAAACTGTGGGAAACACTAAAACTTAAGAGGTCAGAGGTGGAGCCAAGGCAAATGAAATTACAACACCAATTGCTCAAGAAACACAGGAAAAAGTGCTGTTATAGTTATATTACAAAGCTTTTCCTTTCCTTTGTGGTCTCTCCCTTGACATCATGGTGGCTTTTATTCACTGTTTAATATCACTCCAATAAAGAAGAATTGAAACTTTAAAATATTAGCATGAATTTTATCATTCATCTTTATAGTGTGCAATGCCAGTTTTTTAACAGCTTTATTGAGATATCATTTGCATACAGAAAATTCACCCATTTAAAGTGCACAGTTCAGTGGCTTTTAGTATATTCACAGAGTTATGCAGCCATCACCACAATCTAATTTTAGAACATTTTCATCATCTCGGAAAGAAATCCCCTGCACCCATTGGCAGTCCCAATAACTCCCTCCCCTCAGCCTAGGTAACCACTAATTTACTTTCTATCTCTATAGTCTTGTCCATTCTGGATATTTCATATCAGTGGAATCATACAATATATTGTCTTTTGTGACTGACTTCTTTCAGCAATGCCAATTTTAAGTGTAAATATCAGAATATTTAAGTAGTATGTGGAATTACTGAAATGACACATTTCATACTTCATGGCTCATTTCTGAAAGGTGCCTCAAGCTGGACAGAAGAGTCAACTTCAAGCCAAACTCAGTAATGTTGGAAAAGGAAGACGGAGGATTCTCCTTCCTGTATCTGGCCTCCCTTCAAACTGGCTGAAGGAACACTTTTGGGCAAGGCCCTGCCCATGATATGAAACACTCATTTGCTTGGGGCTAAAGGCTCCTAGGTTTTGCCTTCTGTCAACGTAGAATTTCTATACCAAGCCCTGGGCAACGGTGGGTTTGGGGATGTGGAGCCAGTCATTTCCTCTAACCATGATCTTCTCTCCTACGTCACGGCAGATGGATGGCCCCCTAGGATGTTTAAACCTTTGTACTTTAAACCACAACACACTGAGTACCTGGATGGGGTGGCCAAGAGGTTTGTGCACCAAGACTCAGCCTCCAGTTGGTCACTTGCCCTACATGCCATGGTGTTGCTAATGTGGCACAGTAATGGAGTGTGTACCCAATTCTGATCTTCCCAGTACTTGGCCCAGGCCCTTTCCAGGGGCAGAAAGTGGCTAGAGTCATGGGGTAGAGTGAGTGGGGGAGGCCAGGCAGGCCCTGGGATGCAAGGTGGCATGGCAATGGGCAGTAAGAACCCATCTCTGGGAGGTAGGCAGAGGCAGGATGAACATAAGCTGACACTCCAAGCCCAGTGCATGTTCCTTTGTCCCACTGGACTTAACAAAGTAGAAATTCAAAGGAAAAATTATTAAGAATTTCAAGATAGTCACTGGAGTACATTAAATCCCAAGCAGGGGCCTTTCTGAACTTTGGGTCTTATGCAATTGCACTGGACTCACTTCCATGAAGCTGTTCCTAGCTGGAGAAAAGGAAAACTCAGAAGCCACAGGAAAAAAAAAATATGACAGGAGCTGTAAAGAGTGATGTCAAAGAAGCTGACGGGGGAAGATGTTCTAAGAGAGATGGAGAAGTCAGCAGAGTTATTGCAAGAGAAAAGCGTAGATAAGAAAAGGATTGAAAACTCTCATATGACAGCCCTGGTGACTTTGCTGAGATCCAGTTCAGTGGAGTGGAGTGGGTAGAAGCCAAATTACCAGGATTACAGAGTGAATGGGAAGTGAAAAGGTAGAAACAAAGAGTGTTGACTTAAGAAACTTGTCTGTAAAAGTTAGGGGTGATGGCAGAACTCTGAGCAGCAAGAGAGTCTAGAGCAGGGGTTGGTAAATGACAGCCTGCAGCCCTGTCCATGGCTTTTTTTTCTTTTTTTTTTTTTTTTCCAATAAATGAAGTTTTATTTTGACACAGCCATATCCATTTATCTACGTATTGTCTTTGGCTGCTCTCATACTGCAACAGTAGAATGAGTAGTTGCAAAAGAGACCGTATGGCCTGCAAAACCCAACCTATTTACTACCTGGCTCTTAACAGAAGGCTTTTGACCTCTGGTCTAGAGCAGTGGTTCCAGTGGATAAGTATCATCAGTATCGCCTGGGAATTTCTAAATACAATTTATTGGGCCACACCCAGATCTACTGAATCAGAAACTTTGGAGTGGTAATCCAAAATCTATATTAAGCTCTCCAGGTAATTCTGATGCACCTTAGTGTTTAAGAATCATTAGTGTAGAGTTTGGACGGAAAGATTAGCTTTTGACTAGAGAAGAGAACCCTTCTCTTCCCCTCAGGTGATGGGGAAGGAAGAGATGATGGGTGGGATGCATGAAGCTTAGTTTCACTCCTTAGGTTCCATTTACTCCCTACACTGTCTCAGAGAGGTAACATCCTGCCTTCCCAGATCCCATATTAGATGGGAGCAACCAGATCTGATTTCCAAGTGCTGAGCAACACCAGCCAAGTCTAAAGTTCAACTTAAACAAAATGAAATCTTAGCTTAGGGAATGGAAGAAAGCTGTACAGGAGAACTGTATTTCACCCATCCAGAATGCTGTAGAGGCCATTCATGCATTGTATAAGTACTTGGATCTTAAGATGGCCTTTTAGGTCTTCTCCAATCTAGAAATTTAAGATTTCTGTCTAGGGTGGTCACTTATTTCTAATCCCTGATAACTTATTCTATCTAGAGTCTAAAATCCTTTCTTGGAACACATTCTGGTCTTCAGTGCTCTCTCCTTGTTTCTAAGGGTCAGATCTCCCCCAGTGGTTCTCAGCCACCTGGGATTTAATTAAACTAGCTGGTCAGAGAATCCATTGCCTTGCTGATAGACCAATCAAAGGTCAGGGACAAATTTTGTCTTTTCTAGTGGACCCTCTGTTCTATGCTAAGGATTCCTGTGAATATTTAGTGAATGATTTCTGTGTTCTGAACAATTGTGAAAGTGTGAAAGTCAGGATAGGTCCTAGGTCAGCAGAATCCCTTTTATGCTCCTTGATTGTCTCTTATACTGTGTGAGTTAGTCATTTAAATTCAGCTATATCCTTAGTAAACCAATTAACACAGTTCCAATCTCTTATGCACTTGCTTTCTGCTACACAGTTAGAATTATTTTTTTTTTTTATGAAAGGACCAATATACTTTCAGGTATGAAGTGACTGATCTCCAGACTTTTTTCCCTCTTGCTATGCTCATCATGAAAGAATACCAGAGAAAGAGATAGAAGGCATTCAGTGGTGAAATAAAGCTGATAAATCTGATGTGTCACATAGACTCTGAGGGGTTCATGTGAGCTTGCTCCTAGGGTGGCCCAAGAGGACAAAGTAAAGCAGATAGTGGTCTAGGGCAGGGGGAGTTCTCCAGGGGGCTTTGGTCACTGCTCAGTCACTAATCCCCTCTAAGGGAGCACACTCTGGCTCTAAATCCTAGTTGTTCTGAGGTTCTTTTGAAGTTCCCATGGTAAATGCTCAGGACCATTGAAATTATAGTTCTGAGGCTTTGAGAAATATCATTAGAAACATTTTGTTGAGAGGCCAAGTGGTAAATAAAACGTGCCTTGTTTGAATGAATATTTTTGATGGTCAGCATATGTATGTGTGTGTATTTTATAATAGTTATATTTTCTGTTTGGTTAATTGCCTTTTATGACTTTGTGTTTTTCTTATCAATTAGTTTCTTGAACAACCAAGATATGAATTGTTTATCTTTCATTTTTGCTGCAAATATTTTTCCCAGTTGGTTGTTTGCTTTTTATTTTGGCTATGATTTTATTTACAGAATTTAAAAATATCAAGTAGTCAAATCTGTTAGTATTTCTTAAATGGGAAGGTAGAGAAATGTCATGGTCACCTGAAAGCCAAAGAAATTCCATGTGTGGGGAAACTTTATCTTGTAGGAGTGCTGTAGTGAAGGTACACCATCCTGTCATCTCTGCTTGTGGAGAGTGGAGAAAAAAAAATGAGAGAGGATCATATTAGCTATTATTATTTGGATGTTAATGCCTTTGGTGCCCTGTTTATGAAGAGCACCTTGACAGATCCTTTTAAAATAAGCTAATGTAGATGTCTGTACAATCTTGACTACTGTGTATGGTTATTGGCAGGGGGTGCCTGGGTGGCTCAGTCAGTTAAGTCTCCAACTCTTGGTTTCGGCTCAGGTCATGATCTCACAGTTCATGATATCAAGCCCCATATCAAGCTCCAAGGTGATAGCAGGAAGCCTGCTTGGGATTCTCTCTCTGACCCTCCCCTGCTTATGCTCTCTCTCCCCTCCTCTCTCTCTCTGTCTCTCCATCTAAATAAATGAATAAATAACTTAAAATAAAAAGCTAACGTGCATATCTGTCCAAGGTTGACTGCTTGTGTATAGTTATTGGTAAAAAGATAGAATGACCACTGCCCACACCAGCTCATCAGACCTACTGGAGTCTGGGCATAGTCTATGCTCATGTATGAAGAACCCCAGGCAGCATGAGGGGTTCTTTCCTACTTACATGCTTAATGCTGGACCACTAGAGTGATGCTCTGTCTATGCTATAGTAATCTTAGACTCCATGATCACCTACTTATAGCTATTGGGTAATTTTTGAATTGTCCTCTAAATGATGAACTAATAAGGTCTAGCTTTGTGTACTCATTTCTTTTATGGTTGGCAGCCTACTCTAGAGTGTTTCCACTGGCTTTGGAATGATGAGACTCTGCAACTTGCCTGCTGACCATGACTATGATGGACTGTAGAGTATTGAACAGATTTGAAAGATTACCAACAGGGCTTACCAATGTAGCTTCCAAGATGGCTGAAATCCCATGGGAGAAAGTGAATGCATCAGTGGGCAACTAATGCCGGGAAATCTTGTCATGTGGATGACTTTACCCTTGGATGTCCAGGCAGAAGGTCATATGAAATTGTTCATACTTGAATTTCCTTCTCCCCATGTTACCTTGGGTATGGGGGCCAGCCTGGCTGGAGGACTCTGGTCTTGGGGTGATTGATTATACTGCCTCTGCAACTCAAGTAGGCCTTGAATGTCATTACACAGCCTACCTTCCAAGTGGATTTTGTGTTGGTGTTCTTAGAGCGGGAAGCCAGGCATGGTGTTGCATACCATTATCTGAGAGTGAGAAATTATCCTTGTACTTGGAATTGAATTCCAACCTAAAGAGGTATACTTCCTCTTGAATCCAGGGCCCCAGGTCTCTGAAAACAAATTGGCAAAAATTTGTGGTTAAGGGTCATTTTTCCTGCAATTTCCCCAGTTCTGTGATACTATTCGTAATAAGAAATGGGATAAGTACAATTCTACTGTGACTAATATCTCCTGAGTGTGGTAATCAGTCAAAACAGAATTCACTTCCACTCATCCCTGATTTTCTGGGCTAGCTGTGAAAGGCTGGGGTCCTATACCCTGGAGCTGTGGGTTGGGTTAAGATGGTTATAATCCCTTGTCTATCCATCTACAAGAGGGATTGATGGGAGACCATCTTCCCGCTTGGGACCTGTCTTAGGCTATTTGGTTCGTACAAATCCCAAATATCATATATAAACACTTAATAAATGATAATTCACGTTCTGCATCCTATAGAGGCTCCTATACCAAGGACTGTTCTTCAAATGTTTATAGTTTATAATCATATCTCACTCAAATCTTTTCCTTTGGTTAAATAAACTTCTTTTCCATCAACTATTCCTTATGTGAAAAATTCCAAGGGAACATGATAATTACATCTTATCGACCATGAAATCCCAACAGAAAAATGGCCAGAGGATATAACTATCATAAAGAAATAAATAATTAAAAATATCGATAGCCATGTGTGGAAAATTTTAACTCCCTAATAAACAAAGTGTTTCAAGTTAAACAAGTTTCCCTATAAGTTTGGCAAAAGTTAAGATTATTATACCCCATGTTGGTGGAACTATGGGAAATAGGCAGTCTTACATGGGGCTAATAAGAGAATGAAATATACTTCTGGAGACAGTCCGGCAAAAGTTGCCACAAGTCTTCAATATTTGCATACCAGAAATTCTATTTACAGGAATTTAGCCTGAAGAAATAATCAGACAAGTTGTATATTACAAGGATGTTCACTGTGGCTGTTTATAATAGCCAAGATAACAACAAATAATGCCCAGTACAAGGGAACTGGTTAAATAAATGATGATACAGACCCATGAAATGATGATGTAGCTCTGTATTGAAATGGAAAGATATTTGCAATGCATTTTGGGGAGTAAATTGATTATGAAACCAAAAAGAATAACATGATGTTGCTTTTGAAGGGCATACAAATGTGAACAATAGTTGTATTTGACTCATAGAATTGTGGGTAGTAGTGATCTTTCCGTATCACTATTTCTAATTTGCCCCCTGTAAATGAGTATTTCTTGTATATTAAAAAATATTAAAAGTTAAAAGTTGATAATTTGATAGGCAAATTAGCCTCTTGATTTGTTTTTGATTACTAGTGAGTTTAAACAATTTTTCATGTTTATAACTTACTTAATAAAGTATAGTTAAATAAAGTCTGAGTTAAAGTCCCAGGTTTTCAGAAGTACTGTTATAGTGAAAGAGAATGAGCACCATCTAGTTTCAATATCTCATTTCATAGATAAGGATCAGTAAGTCTGGGGAGGTTATATAATCTGACTAAATGTGAGACAGAATTATGGCTGGTATCTGCGCCACCACCCTCAGGCTATTGAACTTTCTGTTATAGTTTGCTGTCTTTCTCAGATTAGATATGTACTTGGTACCTCATACATGCTTCCTGGTAATACCAAGTATTCTGTTTTATCAATTCAGAGATTAATTTGTGATTCATGATCACTAATGATTAATTTTGGAGGTAATTTGTGGTAGATGTTGCTTTACACAAGCTGGGTTTTCTTGTGTGTGTATGTGTGAGGGGAGTCTAGTTGGAGCATTCATTGTCCAATTAAATCTGTACAATGGAAGGAAGAACCTACAAGTGACTCCAGCAGTACCATTGCCTAGCTGTGGGCCCCTGGCAAGTTACTTAACCCCTTTGGAACTTTGTGCACAAATGGCCAAGGGTATCTGTATCATAAGGTTGTAAAGAGCATTAAATGGGGTTGTAAAGAGAGCTAATGTGTGAAAAAGACCAGTAAAGTGCTAAAGTGAATGTTATATATCTGTTTATCTTCATTTGCTTGTTAAGATCCTATTTTTTCTCCAGAAAGAATTTGAGACAGCAGATGTATGTCGCGCTTGTTGTTGTTGTCATGGTTTCTACTATATACCAACTCTGTGGGAAGGTCAGTTGTCAGGGTGGACTGCAGCAAGAAAGCATAAATATTTACAAAAACCTGTTTCAGAGAACAGGGGCAAGGGAAAACCTCCTTGGGTACGAAAGTTAAGTTTCTACCAGCCACTTGGGCTAGTCTTGATGAGGCAGGTTGATCATTTGGACCAGGCTTATCATTTACTAAGAGCCAAACTTTGTAATCTGGGGGAAGATGTGTCTTTTAGAGGAGAAGCTTTTGGGGGATACATGAAGAAATCTAACCTACCACTAGCCTATAAACCTTCCAAGGTCAGGGATTATGTCTCTCCTGTTTGCTCTGCACCACTAGTACCTAGGCCAGATCAATAAAGGGTAGTTGTCTGAGTGACTCCTAACACTTGGGCTATAACTTGGCAAGGTGCTGTGCACATTGTGTAGAGCTCTTATGAACCATTTCAATAAGTAATTTAGTTTCCTTCGGGCCTAGGAAAATTGCCTGTGTTATTTCTTAGAGAATGTCCTCTCTTCTGTTATCTTTATTCTTTCTTTTTGGAATTCTTATTAGTTAAATGTTAGATCTTTTTTATTAATATTCTCATTTTTTTTCTTCTGCTTTCTGGATAACTTCTTCAATTTTATCTTTTAATCTTTCTGTTGACTTTTTTTCTTATTCTATGAATATCTAAGTATTCTTTTTTTTTCATGACATCTTATTCTTGCTTAAGATATTAATTATATATCTGGAGGGGGAGGGTTTCTTTTTAAATTCCTTGTGTTATTTCTAGTCCTTTAGGCAGTGGTGGCTTCTCCACCTCCTCCTCCTCCTTCTTTTTGCATGTTTATATTGGTCTCTGTCTTAAATATTGATTGGTGGTTTTCCTGAAATGCCTGGCGATCCTTGGTTGTCTGTTCCTACTTTAAAATGAGGCACTAAAAAGCGGATTGAAAACTATTTATGGGCAAAGCTTGATAGTTGCTGGAGTGGACTTCACTGACCACTCAGAAAGAACCCAGCTCATTCGTTGGGGATTCTGAAATACCAGTATCAAATACCAGGCCTGTCTGTTTCTCTATAGCAGAATCCTTTAATTTTTTTTAATGTTTATTTATTTTTGAGAGAGAGAGAGAGAGAGAGAGAGAGAAAGAGAGAGTGGGGGAGGGGCAGAGAGAGAAGGAGACACAGAATCTGAAGCAGGCTCCAGGCTCTGAGCTTGTCAGTAGAGCCTGATGCAGGGCTGAAACCCATGAACTGTGAGATCATGACCTGAGCCAAAGTTGGCTCAGTTGGCTTAACTGACTGAGCCACCCGGGTGCCCCTAGAGCAGAATCCTTTATCTCTTGCCCTCATGGTAAGTACAAGATTTAAATTTCCCTCTCAGAATTTTGACACCTTATTAAGAAAAAGGAGGTTGGGGTTTTTCATTGTTTAGAATGGCAACATTCACTTACTCCTCTTGTTTTACTAAGGTACTTCATCCTCACTCTCTGGAATCAGGATTTCTAGTTGACCTTAAAAGTAATATAAACCAGTACAGCGTGCAGCAGCTAAAATTAAATAATTCTGGAAGCATATTGCAAACTAAAAATAAATTAATGTAACTACCCTTCTTATTTAAAAAAGTGACCATCTTCGGCGATAAAAATTGACTTTTGGCATCCTTTTCATGGTATTTAATAGCCCTCTTGTACTTAATACAGGTTCTGCCCTTTTTAGAGCAGAGTTTAGCTTCCAGTGACATATTTTACTTATTTTTTAAAATTTTTTTAATGTTTATTCAGTTTTTTTTTTTTTAATTTTTTTTTTCAATGTTTATTTATTTTTGGGATAGAGAGACAGAGCATGAACGGGGGAGGGGTAGAGAGAGAGGGAGACACAGAATCGGAAACAGGCTCCAGGCTCCGAGCCATCAGCCCAGAGCCTGACGCGGGGCTCGAACTCACGGACCGCGAGATCGTGACCTGGCTGAAGTCGGACGCTTAACCGACTGCGCCACCCAGGCGCCCCAATGTTTATTCAGTTTTTGACAGAGACAGAGTGTGAGCGGGGGAGGGGCAGAGAGAGAGACACAGAATCGGAAGCAGGCTCCAGACTGTCAGCACAGAGCTGGATGTGAGGCTTGAACTCACAGACTACGAGATCAGGACCTGAGCTGAAGTCGGATGCCCAACCAACTGAGCCACACAGGCCCCCCTCCACTGACATATTTTAAAAGGAACATTGACAAACTGAAGGCTGGTGGTGAGGATAGGGAAGCATCTAGTGCAGAGGTTAGCAAACTATGGCCTGGGGTCAAATTCAGCTGGCTCTCTGTTTTTATAGGTCAAGTGTTAGTGGATCACAGCCACACCCATTCATTTACATATTTTCTATGGCTGCTTTTGTCTTATAAGTACAGAGTTGAGTAGTTGTGACAGAGATATATGGTTTACAAAACCTAAAATATTTATCATCTGGCCCTTTACAAAAAAAAAAGCTTGCTGATTCCTGACTTACAGGCCATTTTATGCTGCATGCTTGAAGAAAGCGGAGATTCAGTGCGAACACAAGAAAATGGAAGAACTATATAATAGTTAATAAGAATAGTGTCTAGTATTCATTGAGTGTGTACATGTGACTGGACTGGTAGACATACACTATCATATTTAATATTGATTAAGGATCATCTCCCTGACTAGATTATGCATTCCTTATGTTAAGTTTATAGCTCCAGCATCTAGCAAGTTTGGGCTTTGAGTGAATGTGTGTTGAGCTAAATGAGCAGTGTTGTCATGTAGAAGAGATGAGGGCCCCTTCTTGGGGCTTGGAGATCAGAATAGAAATTTCAGAGAGGCAGATTTCAGGTCATGGAGTCATATCAGCTCTGACCAAGGTAGTGAGATATCCACCCTTGAGAAGTGGTCCTGAGAGCCTGGCCATCCAGCCAGTTACTCATGGTTATTACATAGAGGTTTCTCACTTTGAGTGGCAGGTTGAACTATATGACTTCTAATGTTCTGTCATTCAAACTAAGAGACCAAAGACTAAAACTCAGAACTTATAGTTGATATACTTCTCTTTTCACTGTAATATACTGCCTCCCTTAGAATTCCCACAAGAATAGCTATGAGGGGGTTGGTAGTGTTGTGGAAGGAACATCACAATGAGTATAGGAGGTTTGGGGTTATAATTCCATATCTTCAACATATTTATCACATGAGCCCCACAAGTCTTTTAATGCCTTGGGGCCTAAGTGTCCTCAAGTGAGGGGACTGGACTAGATAATCTCTAAATTCTCTTTCAGCTCTAAAATAAATTTATCCAAGGATTAGCAGGGTCCCTCCTATTGGGAGGACAGGACAGACTAGTTCAAACAAGATGTTTCCCTGTTATGTGTTGCCAGAGTACTGAGGCTCTGCTTTTAAAAATATTTTGCCCACCTCCTGATCCCATCCCAGTCTCAGCTGCTCATTTTCCATCTCCTTTCTGTATCCCTGTTCCTGTCTTGCTTTATGGTACTTCTTACTTGGGAAATTAGGTTTAGGCAGGTTGTAGTTTTAGGCTTTCTTTAGCATCGTGAAGGCAAGCCCTTTCTTGTTAAATTCTGCTCATTTGGCTGGCTAAGAACCGGGAGCTGCTCAATGCTTGTTCAGTTGGGGATATTAACATTGACCTCAGAAATGTGATTGGGCTCCTTTATTTAGGGCACTAGCCATGAAGAGCTCATATTTCTCATGGGGGAACATTTTGTTCTTGGTGGAGGCAGTTTTAGCTCCCAGAATGAGCCGTCTACCCATTCCTTTATTAAGGTTCTTTAGTTAAGACTGAAGAATTTAACCTGAATTCTTTTAAAAAAGGATGACAAGATTCAGCCTCAAGTGGACCCCATCTAGCAGCACTGTTCCCACATCCCACTCAAGGAGATATCAACTACTGTTTCAACAAGGAGATATCAACTGCAACTGCAAGACTGCAGTCTCAAGGCTCTAGGCTTTTGTTTAAACTGTCTTGTTTAAAAAATTTCATTTGATTTAAGTTCTTAGTATTCAATTGTTTTATAGTTGCCCATATTCCACACTATATTTCACCATATAGTTCTTATCTCTGAATAGTCCTAAAAACTGCAGTGTCATGTTAAGAACTCCTTTTAGTCCAAGGCATGTCAATATGTGTTGCCAACTTCCAACTGATTCTCATCCAGAAGATTAGCAAGGCCGCCACATGGTGTTCTTTTTTACGAAACGTTATTGCCTGCATTATAGCTACTCAATGTGGTGACATTAATCCCAAATCTGCAGAATGGTACTCTTAATTCTGCTTGGGTGGAGAGCAACTTGAGCTCTAAGCATAAGCCTTTTATTTTGGGAATACCATTCTTTGTCATCATTTCTGTAAGGAATATTAGTCAGTTATTAGGAATTTTATTTCACTCCTGAAAAATAATATTTCTCTCTTTTCATATTGAGACACCCAGATTTCATATCTTTAATGAATAATTTCTAGCATTGACTTAGTTTCTGAATATTCTCCCCAGACATGTTTTAATTGTTCATTAAGAAGCTATAGGAATTCCAGCTACAAATGAAGCTTGGATAGAAGTCCCTGGGGAAATATTTCCCAAATTTCCTACTAAAATGCCTGTAAAGACAAAGAAAAAACTTTAATAATTTAAATACGCAAATAAAAACAATGGATAGCATAGGCTCAAAATTGGAAAGAAGAATCTACACTAGTTACAAAGCAAGATTGAAACAAATCCACTCAAGTCTCTTTCTATGGCACACTGAGTTGGCTTTACTACATAACACAAAAAACCCTTTGAAATGGGCAGGGAGGGCACTGTGCCCTTTCCACTGTCTTGTTCATTATCAACACAACTGAGCAGGTGAGCTCTTACCCATATGTGTTGATTTGTGAGGCTGAGAGTATTGTCATATAATTCTTTATCCTGAGAAATTAAAGTTCTCAGAAAACAACTTGGATCCTCAGAAAGTGAGGTCAGCTTTGGCTGAGTTGGAGGGTTGGTGGAGGTATATTGCATTTTCAGGGGAAAATTTCTTAAGGGTAAAGCTCCTTAGGTTTAGGCTGGGTCACAAAGAAACAAAAAGAAACCACCACCACCAAAACTCTGGTAACAGTGTATGCTGGGAATTACAGATTTTTTTTGAGGAAGCCATGATGAAAACCAGGGCTTAGGCCAGATGCTGCTGTGCACATCTAATAAATGGAGTGGAGCCAAGGGTACTTTAACTTTCCAGTGTTTTGATAAACACCAAATATGAATAGATTTCAAGTTGTTCACAGATAAGTAAGGAGGAGGAAAAAAACACATTGAGTGCGTGAAAAAGACTTTACTGCAAGGGAAGAAAGAGTATCTAGAAGACCCAAAGGAAGAGCACATCTCTGAAGTGATTTACAAGAGGGTCCAGAAACTTGACGATTTTAGGGAAGTGTTTGACTTCCTCCATAGAATACAAAAAGTATGGATGTTAAAGAGCAGAGAGTAAATATATGGATATTTGGTATTCTTGAAGAAGACACTTAAACTAATGGAAAGGAGCACTAATTAAAGATATAACAGAAAGAGAGAGAGACAAAGAAACAGACTCTTAACTAGAGAGAACAAACTGATAGTTACCAGAGGTGAGGTGGGTGGGGGAATGGGTGAAATGGGTGATGGAGATTAAGGAGTGCACTTGTGATGAGCACTGGGTGATATATGGAATTGTTGAATCACTGTATTATGCACCTGAAACTAATATAACACTGTATGTTAACTATACAAGAATTAAAGTAAAATAAAAATGAATAAATGAATAAATAATCTTATTCTGCCATCCCAAAGATATAACAGGAAGAGTTCATAAGCAGAAATAAGACCCATATTAAAAAAAAGTCATTATGTTCCAGATAAGTCAGTGCACAAAGACACACATAGGAAGTATCCCGGCAAGAATTTTAATCTATAAAGATAAGAAAAAACTTGCACAAGCATCTCAGCAAAAGAAACAGACTACAAAAAAAAAAAC
This sequence comes from Prionailurus viverrinus, assembly GCF_022837055.1. Classification (NCBI taxonomy): domain Eukaryota; kingdom Metazoa; phylum Chordata; class Mammalia; order Carnivora; family Felidae; genus Prionailurus; species Prionailurus viverrinus. The sequence goes on from NC_062573.1 coordinate 26,012,332, forward strand.
CCAAAAAAACAAAACAAAAAAAATACCCACCAAAAGTATGATTGCTCTTTGGCTTTTACTCTGAAAGCCTAAATTTAGAAATATTTACACAGAGTATTTACATAGATTATTTACACAGACTTTTGAGAACCAAAGTTTGTAACTTATTGCTTTTATACCCAGCCTAATCATCTTTGACTTGTGATTAATAAAAAGACATCTCAGATAAGCAAGGACTTATGAAATATGTATGCTTCTTGAAAACAATTACTTGGAAAAGCCTAAAAATGGAGAACCTAAGCTAGAAAAGGATTTTCCTTAGGTTTGAAACCAGTTAAAACAGGGATATGTCCAATCAGTGTTTATGTATCAAATGATTTTCAGTCATTAAATTATTTAATTAGAGGAAATCTTCCTTGAGAACCCCAAATATAAAACAGCTACAATTGTCATTCTCCGGTTAAAGAGGGTATGAAGAGCTAAGAGACATACCCACAGGCAACCAGTGAGGTACCTCCTCAAAATGTTAGGACTCTATGGAACAAAGTTTGAAAATCACTGCTTAAAAATAACTATTGTAAATATGTTTATAGAACTGATTGCTGATGTCAAAAGTGATTATCAAAGGAGATGGATAATGGATAAATTAATTTGATAATAATCTAGATGTAGATATTATAATTTCTTTGACTTTGTTCTATTGTTTCAAGATTGTTTTGATTATTCTGGATTTATTGCAATTCCATATAAACTTTAGAATCAGCTCATCAATTTCTTTAAAAAAAAAAAAGCCTGCTGGGTTTCTATAGGAATTGTATTAAACCTAGTTATCAATTTGGAGAGAACTGACATCTTGGTATACTTTTAGTTCTTTTAAAATATTTCTTAGGTATTTATTTTACTATTCAGTGTAAAGGTCTTATACATCTTTTGTTAACATTATATGTTTTTGATTCCACTGTAAAAGGTATTGTTTAAATTTCATTTCTAATTGCTGCTATGTAGAAACATAATTGATTTTGTATATTTAGTTTGTATCTTTTCTTTTTTAAAAAGTTTATTTACTTGGGGCGCCTGGGTGGCGCAGTCGGTTAAGCGTCCGACTTCAGCCAGGTCACGATCTCGCGATCCGTGAGTTCGAGCCCCGCGTCAGGCTCTGGGCTGATGGCTCAGAGCCTGGAGCCTGTTTCCGATTCTGTGTCTCCCTCTCTCTCTGCCCCTCCCCCGTTCATGCTCTGTCTCTCTCTGTCCCCCCAAAAATAAATAAACGTTGAAAAAAAAATTTAAAAAAAAAAGTTTATTTACTTATTTTGAGAGAAAGAGTCAGACAGAGAGAGAGTGTGTGATTGGGGGAGAAGCAGAGAGAGAGAGGGAGAGGGAGAACCCTGAGCAGGCTCCATGTTGTCAGGCTCGATCCCATGAACTGCGAGATCATGACCTAAGCCGAAATCAAGAGTAGAGTAGGGCACTCAACCAACTGAGGCATCCAGGTCCCCCTGTATCTTGTTTTTCTAAAATATAATTTCTCAATTACTGTTATATAGAAATGCAATAAATCTCTGTATATTTACTTAGTATATTTTGACCTTGTTCAATTCACTTACTAGTTCTTAGGATTTTCTACATATACAATTCATGTCATCTACAAATAAATAAATATAGTACATATTTACCAACACAATTATATACTTTTTTCTTTTTCAATATTACAACCAATTTTTAGTTTGAGCCTTCTTCATACTCCAAGTCTGACATCCCCCTTACGTCTCTTCTTGCAGTCAATACTTTTGTCTAACATTATGGTGACACACTGCTTTCTATTTCTGTTTTTCTGAACATAACCACTATTCACCTTTAGAGTTGACAGTTTAATTTGAAAGCATACTGCAAGGGGTTCACTTGTTTTTTCTGCTGGGTTAAACTCATAATTTTTCCACCTTAAGTGGAGTACTTATAGCTGGGTGACAATTAGTATCACTAGAAAGTTGGCCAGCATTGGTTACATTTCTGTTCCTAGCTTTGAAAGCTCTATTATCTGTCTGAGAAATTTGTCAATTTTGACTTACTTTAATTGTATTGCCTTGTATGAGACAGAAAATCATCTGCATACCCCAAATGTTTCATTTGCTGCTACATAACATGATATTTTGAATCTCATTTTAGTCTAAAGTTTAGTACCATGTTGGGCTATCAATGCAATTAACTCACCCAAGGTAACAACTGAATGAACATACCTTCTATGCCTGTGGCAACTACAACTATGCCTCAACTTACTCCTCTATTTGGCCACTGCCAAATGTCTTTGATGTCTATTGAAAGATATATTCAAAGTTCAGAAAAGTTAAAATTTGAAAATAGACCAATGAATTATAAAATGAAAAAAAATGTTGAATTGCTCAATAAATTAAATAGCTGCTCTTAAAGAAACAATCAATAAAGGTATGCATTTTGGGCAAGTGTATTCAAGGAAAAGAAAAATTATATATAGTTATCACTAAAATAATTATTAAAATACACCATGACAAGGCTTTTTAAAGACCTGGATAAAACAAATTATTTTTCTAAGAAATATATATTACCAAAATGACCTCAAATAGAGTTAGAAAACCTGAACATTCAGTAACCACTAAAGGAATTATAAAAATTGTCAAAGAACTAACTCCTAGAAAGGCCCTAGTCTAGATGGATTTACAGACAATCTTTTAACAACTTTCAATGAATGGTTAATTCCTAGGTATAAACTGCTCCATAATAAACAGATGGTGTACTTTTCAATTAATTTCACAAAGCTAACAGAGCAATTATACCAAAACCTTAGAGACACTATAATAGATATAAACTATTTTTATTAAAAAATTTAAAGAAAATTAAAATTAAGGTGCTAAAGGCAAGCAAACAGCTTTAAAAATTTTTGACTTAGTCTAAGAATTATATTCATTGAACCATAGAATAAAATTGAACATATATGTTAACTAATTTGGGTTTAAATAAAATTAAAAAAAAGATTAACTGAAACACCCCCCAAAACAACAACAACAACAACAACAACAACAACAACAACATCAACAACAACAACAACAACAACAACAACATCAACAACAACAACAACAACAACAACAACAACAACAACAAAAACCAAAAAGTAAAACAAATATGACTGGATGAAATTCATCTAATATTAGCACAGTTTCTTTCTATGTTGTGATATTTAACTGATATTTAAATCTTTGTGCTTTTCTGCAGTATTTGAATTATATATAATAAATATACTTAATACTTATAAGGAAATAAGAAAACTGAACATACAGTGGATTGGTGGTAGAATTAGGCTTCGAACTTGAAAAAAAAATTTTTAATGTTTATTTTTGAGTGCAAGAGAGAGACAGAGCTTGAGTGGGAGAGGGGCAGAGAGAGAGGGAGACACAGAGTCCAAAGCAGGCTCCAGGCTCTGAACTGTCAGCACAGAGCGCCATGTGGGGCTTGAACCCATGAACTGCGAGATCATGACCTGAGCTGAAGTTGGATGCTCAACTGACTGAGCCACCCAGCTGTCCCCAAAAATATTTTAATCAATCAAAATTTTCTCATATTGAAGTTATATGTCAAAATCACATATAACTAGACTCTATCATCTATCTATCCACTATCTATTTATTATACTGGCTAAGAACTACTGTACTACAAATTAAGAGTAAAAAAATCCTTGAAGGTTGCTTCCTAGAAAAGGGATGAAACTTTTAAAATTGGAACCATAATATTAGAAAGTGCCCTACCAGTCCTGGACTCTGTTCTCTGCTGAGTGCTGACTCGGTTCTTTATTTTATTTTATTTATTAAGTTTATCTGTTTATTTTGAGAGAGAGAGAGAGAGAGAGAGCGAGCAGGGGAGGGGCAGAAAGAGAGAGGGAAAGAGAGAATCCCAAGCAGGCTCTATGCTGTCACCACAGAGCCCGAAGCAGGGCTTGAACTCACGAACTGTGAGATCATGACCTGAGCTGAAACCAAGAGTCAGATGCTTAACTGACTGAGCCACCCAGGTGTCCCTGGACTCAGTTCCTTCAATAAGTCATCAGTTGCATGGGTTCAGCCTCTGCTTAGTGGCAATGAGATTTTACGATGGTGGTGATTTTGTTTATTCTCAGTCAGGGGTGGTACAGATTTTGTTGGCCCCAAAGTGTATATAATTTTGGACTTCTTCTTAAGAAAAAGAATACAACAGATACCATATGTTTTTGCTCTTATGTGGATCCTGAGAAACTTAACAGAAGACCATGGGGGGAGGGGAAGGAAAAAAAAAGTTCAGAGAGGGAGGGAGGGAGCCAAAACATAAGAGACTCTTAAGAACTGAGAACAAACTGAGGGTTGATGGGGGATGGGAGGGAGGGGAGAGTGGGTGATGGGTATTGAGGAGGGCACCTGTTGGGATGAGCACTGGGTGTTGTATGGAAACCAATTTGACAATAAATTTCATATTTAAAAAAAAGAAAAAGAATACAAAATTATGAATACAAAATTAGGGCCTGGAGGAGTTTGTGCCACAGAGGAGGCCTGAAGTTTAAGCTTCATCAGCCTCATAGAAAATTTCCCTCTGTTCTCAATTTTTTCAGCTCTTTTCCAAACTTAGTCATTTTGAGATTTCTTATAACTAAGTTGGTTTATCTGCTGTAATTTGGGTTATCAAAAGCTCTTTTTAAGTGTGCTTAAAAATAGGCACAAGATTACAGGTATATTCTGAGTAGCCCAGGATAGCAAAAGACTGTCATCTCTCTTTATTTAACAACTTTACGCTTCTATTACTGCAGTGATAATATTAACTTATTAAAAAACCCATAATACATAGATGATGGAAATTGATCTTAAGTCGCCTAAAATATTTGTTTGAGAGAGGTAAATTTTGTTCTTCTCTTCTGGTCTATGAGCTCGTATTCAGATGATTTCTCTCATACCACAATCAATCAACAACAGCAAATCATAATTAACACTCTTGAATATTTACTTATTAGATGTGCTAGGCACCATTCTAAGTACTTTACACACCTTAATTTATTGATTTATAATTTAGCCTCACAAAATCCCATGAGGTAGGTGCTCTTACTATCTTTATTTTATAAGTAAGGAAACTGAGATATAGAGAGGTTAAAACTTGTCTAAGACTCTTACCTCACACCATATACAAATAATAACTCAAAATAGATTTAAGACCTAAATATAAAAGCTAAAACCAGAAAACTCATAGAAGAAAATATAGGGCTCAATCTTTATGACCTTGGATTTGACAGTGTTTCCTTAGATACAACATTGTAAGGACAAATGGGAAATAGATACATTGAATTTCATCAAAATTATAAACTTTGTTCATCCAAGGACACTGTTAAAAGACATCTCACAGAATTTGAGTGAAAAAATATTTGTAAATCATATATCTGATAAGGGTCTAGTATCCAAAATCTATAAAGAACATTTACAATTCAACAGCAAAAAGATAAACAACCAAATTAAAAATGGGCAAAGGGTTTGAATAGAAGTTTCTCCAAAAAAGATATACAAATGACTGACAAGCACATTAAAAGATACTTAATATTATTAATTGTTAAGGAAATGCAAATAAAACGACATGAGAAACTATTCCACATTTACTAGGATGGCTATAATAATATTTAAAAAAATTCATGAAAAATAGCAAATATTGGCAAGGGTGTGGAGGAATTTGAATCCTCTTACAATGCTGTCAAATGTAAAATGATGCAGCCACTGTAGAGAAGTTTGATGATGTCTCAAAAAGTTAGACATAGAGTTAAAATGGGTGTTCAGACAAAAACTTGAGCACAAATCTTTATAGCAGTGCCATTCATAACCATCAAAAGGTGGAAATGACCCCAATGTCCATCAAATAATAAATAAACAAAATGGATAATATCCATACATTCAGCTATAAATATTAGTCAACCATAAAAAGGAATAAAGGATAGATACATGTTACAACAGGGATGAATCATGAAAATAGCAAAAGAAGTCAAACACAAAAGGCCACATATTATATGATTCCATTTATATGAAAAGTGCAGAATATGCAAATTGATAGAGGCAAAAACAGATTAGTAGTTGCTGGGGGAAAATGGGGAACAATTTCTTGATAGATTTAGGGTTTCCCTTTGGGGTAATAAAAATGCTCTGGAATTAGTGGTGATAGTTACACATCATGAATGTACCAAATGTCACTGAGTTGTACACTTTAAAACAGCTAAAATGGCAATTTTAAATTATGTGTATTTTACTACAATAAAAAAGAAAATTTGCCCAAGATTACACAGCTGGTAGATGGCAAAGCCAAGCTTTTAACCCAAAGTCTGGGTAAATCCACTCTATTCTGTCTTTCATTTATTGAGTGCCTTCTAGTGAATGTTATATACCTAACAACATCTCCAAGTTTTCTACCAAGTCATGTTCTGTCTATGCCATGTTCTTCCAACTCCAGCTTACTATACAATTGTCAACTATAAAAAAATCTTGAAAATATTACCATTAACTGGCAAGTTCTAAAAATTCTCCACCTCTTGTGAGATAGATATAAAAACAGAAGGACCAGTTGAATATTTATTTAAAGAGTATTTAGAGCCCCAAATCCCCTCCTTGACTCAGCTCTGTAGATGGCTGCCATGTCTGTTCTCACCCCAGCAGACGTCTGGGGTTTTTATCTCAGGAGGTCTATGAACTGCAGGATACCAGGCACATACCCTCCCTAACCCCTAACCCTTAACCCTAAAGCTAACCCTAAACCTAAATCTAGAAACAAATAAAAAATAAGAGGGGCGCCTGGATAGCTCAGTTGGTTAAGCCTCCGACCTTGGCTCAGGTCACCATCTCATGGTTTGCGAGTTTGAGCCCCTCGCCAATCTCATGGTTTGCGAGTTTGAGCCCCTCATCAGGCTGTCTGCTGTCAACACATAACCTGCTTCAAATCCTCTGTCCCCCTCTGTCTGCCCCTACTCAACTCTCTCTCTCTCTCTCTCTCAAAAATAAGTAAACAAACAAAAAGCACCAGAAGCTTAAATAAATAAGAAATAAAAATTCTTCACCCTTTATTTGTTCTTCTGTAATAGTCAGGCCTCTTGATTGCATGTGACAGGAGCCCATCTAGTTTACAAGAAAAGAGAAATTTATTGGGAGGATCACAAAACTGCAAGATGGGCTGGGGTAGAGTTGGGCCTTAAGGGTCTCTGGAATCTATGGGGTACTCTCTCCTTTTCTTTTTCTTTTTTCTTTTTTTTTTTTAATGTTTATTCATTTTTTGAGAGAGAGACAGAGCACGAGTGGGGGAGGGGTAGGGAGAGAGGGAGACACAGAATCCAAAGCAGGCTCCAGGCTCTGAGCTGTCAGCACAGAGCCCAAGGAAGGGCTCAAATTCATGAACTGTGAGATCATTACCTGAGCTGAAGTCAGACACTTAACCTACTGAGCCACTCAGGTGCCCCTCTCTTTTTTCTTTATCAACAATTTTTTGCTTCTCATCTGTATTGGATTTATTCTCTCACTTTTAATGTTTTCCCACTAGGCTTGAAACATAGCTACTAGCAGCTTCCAGGCTTATGTTCCAACGTTACCTCATGAGAGGGACTCAGTCTCTTCTGCTAGCTCCTGTTTGAAATATCTTAGTAAGGACTCCAATCAGCTTGGTTGGTTACACACTCATCACTTGGTCTAACAACTGTGTGTGTTCACACTAAGATTGGTAGTCTTCACTGGAATCGTTAGTAGACCAGGTATATTTCATCAAAAGAAGAGGTATGCTTTTCCTCAAGAAGAGCCAGGCAAAGAAAACTATAAAAATCTACAACACTTACTAAAATTATAAACCTATAACCTAAGTTAACATCCATAAGTTATGCAGTTGTATAATTTACCCATCTTGGCACTCTCTGTTGTAATTCTCTCTCAGACTATAAACCCTAAAAATATAGGAAATCACTTGGTTCAACTAATTTACATTGTGCCTAGCCATTGTTTTCTATTCAAGATGGCATTTGCCCTTCACTCCACTTAAAAAAAAAAAAAGAACTGCCAAAACTTCCTCACCTCCCTTTCATTTCTTACTGCATTTTATTCAGACTTCACACTCACTTGCTCTACTGAGACTACTCTTATGAAAGTTGACAATGGCTTCTCGATGTCAGATCCTATGGCCTCTTCCTCCCAATCTTGATCCTACATGATGTTTTTTTTGTTTTTGTTTTTTCCAGAAGCCCTTTTATGTTGATGTGCTGATAATTCTGTTTCCTCTGACCAGTGTTCCTCAGCTCATTTTGCTGGCTTCACTCTTGTCTCTGCCTCAAACTTAGGTGTTCCCCAAGATTACAAGCTCAACTTTCTCTTCCGACTCTCCACTCCTGCCATGTCATATACATCTCCATGGCTTTGCTTATCTCTGTAGGTATGTGGCTTCTGTGTGTGTTGTTGCAATCCTGAATTCCAACTACTTCTTGTATATCTTCATATAGACCTCTGCACATACTGCAAGTTGAATATTTATTTTATTTTGTATTCATATCATACCTTATTTCTAAATGAATCTTAGAGGATGCAAACTACAATTTTCACTTCCTATTGAAATTTTAATTCCATCTTCAAGGTTAATCTGAGTTGCTTCCTCTAGGAAGCTTCCCCACATTCCTACAATATAATGAATGGAATCATCATTTGAGATCTTATGTTATTTTAGTTGTACCATTATCATATTATAAAAAGTTGTGTCTGCATCCCTAATGATTTGGGAGTTACTTGAAGGCCAGGGCCAACCTTTTAATCCTTCTCTATTCACCTGCCCAACTTGGAGCGTAACATCTTGCAGATAGGAGAGAGATCAGAAACTGTTCTAATTCTGGCCTCTCTGAATTGAACTAGAACAGGAGGGCAGGGCTGGATGCCTGAAATCAGTAGTTTTAAAGCAAATAAAGAGGAAGTTTTCTTTTATAGGCAGAGACTAAACTTATTAATCATCTAGGTAGAATGTAGAAGATGAAAATACACATAGGTCCTACAAGGATTTAACCAAACTTAAATTTAAATTTAGAGAGATGCATAAGGTCTTACCAGGGAAAAAGAGGTACATGTCTTATCTTTCAAATGTAGGCCGTGGTTGACAATTACTACGATTTCTCAGGACCGTCCAGGCTCACACAGGACATCTAGTCACCCACAGACTTGGCAACAGTTCAATTATTCTGTTCAATTCAGATCACCAAGCTGGCTAATACATGCTTTCCACTTCACTGCAAGCTCTGGAGACACAAACGCTTGTCCACACCCCAGAGTGAATCCAAGCTGAGGTTCAGCACAATTAGTTATTTGTTTCCTTTAACATCTGAACCTTGTGAGATTCAGCCACCTCCTGGGAACCAGCCGTCTGCCAACGAGGCATGAATAAAACAGAGAAGGTTCCAGCTGGCATCACCTGCTGTGTTTTGCCTTATTTCTCTATGCACATTTCTAGACTTCTGAAATCTAGGGGCCTCTCTCAAGAGGACGCAAGCCACATGGGCTGGGCCTTTGAGACCTTGACTCTGTTGTTGAATTTTTTATTTTTGAGTCTCAGTCTGACTCAGGTATTAGAAGGTAGATCTGGGACCTTGATCCTCAGATTCTCACATGGTTCTGACCCCAGCTACCCTCACATTCACACCCTTTCCTGGCAGCCTCCTGGATATGATTAATCTTCAGATCATATAAAATCTGTTTAAAAACTCATCTTTTAAGGATTGCCTATACTCTACCAAGATTTCTCTATTGTCCTATACGGTGGCATTTTTATTTTTATCATGTAGCTGGAAGGCAGGGTATTGTTGAAGTCCGGCTGTTCTTTCCTTTCTAGTAGCTCTCTGTGAATACACAGATGATCCTTTCTCCTCATTTCCATTGCCATCATCTTAGCTTAGTCTCTTGTGACACCTCAAAGTTGTAGCAGTTAAATTCCTGGGTTTTGCAGCCAGATGACTTGGTCTTAAATCCTAGGTTTGCCACTTACTAGCTGTGTGGTTTTGGGTAAGTCACATAGTTTCTCTGTGCCTCGGTTTTCTCATCTGGGAAGCTAGGGATCATACTCATATCCATCTCCTAAGATTTTTGGGATGATTAAATGAGTTAATATATAACGTATGAGGTCCCAAGAGCAGTATCTTGCTTATACAGGAGTTGCAGAAGTGTTAGCTATTAGGATTATTTTTATTGTTGTTATTATCCTTCGTACAATTCAAGACTGCTTTGCACAGGACATCAGCCCAATTTCTAAATGAAAATAGATTATTTTATAGCCATTCTCTATGTTGGCAAAAAGGAAAAAAAAATAAGCAGAGCTTCTTGTATGTAGGATACATCTGAGAGGAATTTAGTAATAGATGAGGTCTTCTAAATGCAGGTAATCCTGACAGATGAGCCTGGGGAGGTAGATGAAGAATAAACTATAGAGAACTTTTAAACACACGGCAAAGTTGCTAAAGGTTCGATGAAGTCAGAGGAGAACCCCTGAGAATTTCAAGTGTGTGCGTGGAGGGGACTGACAATGAACACTGAGAGATTAATCTGCAGGAGACGCCTGACTCACTTAACGGATAATAGGGCTTGTTTGCGAAGTCAGTCCAATGGAGTCTGAGTTTCATTCATTCATGAAAAAGTTCCAGTGGTCATTTACTCCTAGGTGCCCAGTATTTTCTAGGTTCTGGGGATACAGTGATGAGTAATATTGACACAGTTTATGTCATAGTTTATTACATGGAGTTTATGGTCTGGAGGGAAAGAGACACCATTAAAATAAGCAGCTACCACAGGATGGTAAATGTTGTAGAGGGTATGGAAACAGCCTCTTCCCCCTTTATCTCACCCATTCCACTTCTCCTGGAGGAGCTAGAGTGTGAATGGGATTCACTCCTAACACTAGTGGGGTTTGATTAATATCAACAGGTTACTTCTAACTCTGATGCACATTTCAATTACTGGGGGAATTTAACAAAATACAGACACTAGGGCACCACCCTTAGAGAGGAGTTGATTGGGGTTGGAGCCTGAGACTTGGTAGTGTATATACAGCTCACTAGATGATGCTAATGGCAACCAGGGCTGAGAACCAGTAGTGTAACCAAGCTGGGTACTCTTACCTTTTTGGCTAGGAGGTTTTATTCAGGAATTGTTCTGGAGATGAAGAACACAGACCCAAGGTAGCCACAGTGTATCACTGCCCCTGGCCACTGAGACTGGTTTAAAGTCAGAATGAATCTTAGTACTTTTGTTTAATGGTTCTCTGAAGGGACACTTCCTTTTTTCCCATATGTAAGCAGTGAAACCGTTGCTTGTAACTATCTTGCAAAGCCAACTCATTGAGTCAAACAGAGCCAACAGAATGCATGCTTGCTGCTTCCCTACCTCTGGACTTGCTAGTTACAGGCACTAAATAAACCTCCTTGAATGTTTAAGCCAGTTTGAGTTAGGTTTACTAGTACTTGGAAATGTAGTGTGACAATAAAAACATCCCAACTGATTGAAGAGATATGTTATGGCGAATTCAAGGTGCTTACCACTGGGAAAAGGTCAGAGAAAGGAGTGGGTGCTAGAGAGGAAGAGCATACTCTGCTTGTAGTTAGAGGAGCAACGTGACATATTGGGAAGATTGTGGGCTTTAGAGTTGGATGCACCTGGGTTTCAGTTCTAGTTCTGTCACACACTGGCTCTCTGACCTAATTTCCTCATCTTTAAATTGAGGTTATTAACAGACCTTGTAGGTTTGTGATATGGTTTAACTGAGATTAATTATGAAGCTGGCTAAGCCCAGTGCCTACTGGTACATTGTAGATCCTCAAAATATGAGGGCTATTGCTTTTGCAGTGGTAGCTGCTACCAGAAAAAGGTGATGGAAGGTACCATGTCCTCAAGTTATAGACTGAATGGCATATAGTAGGGTTCCATAGGGACTATAGCCAATGGGATGGGACTGCTGAAGTCTCACCGGGTGCAGATCTGGCTGGGCACAGACATTACTATGAATAGCTGGAACAGGAAGGGACAAAAATTGGAACAGGAAGTTGTATGCATAGAGGCACCTGGGTGGCTCAGTGGGTTGAACGTCCGACTTTGGCTCAGGTCATGATCTTGGGGTGCATGGGTTTGGGCCTCACATCAGGCTCTGTGCTGACACATTGGAGCCTGGAGCCTGCTTCAGATTCTGTGTGTGTGTGTGTGTGTGTGTGTGTCTCTCTTCACCCCCACCCCTCTAGTGCTCTGTCTCTCTCTCTCTTAAAAATAAATAAACACTGAAAAAAAAGTTGTATGCATAAAGGGCTATTTCTGTTAGACACAATTATCTGGTTGAATTGCCCCTTTTGTTGTAGGTGTGGTTCTATGTATAGAATGTTTCCATCTATTATGGAAACATCTTCTTACTTGTGTACTGCTAGATAAAAAATGATAAATTGATGTTTGTGATCCAGTTCATTCTTTGGTCCCTTAGCTGATGTAAACTTGTGCAAGGTAAGTTACAAGGCAATTGGATTTATCACCATCTTTACCTCCATTGCTTTCTTGTCACGTCTTCCTAGAAATGTAGTCTAGTCTCCTTGAATGAATTCAGGAAATACTCTGGTGTCTGATGGGAATTGGAATATCACATTATTCTTCTTAGCAATAATTTACAAAATTTTCTTAAGATGGGTTACTTCTATAGAAAGTTATGCAAACTGTTACATAGTAATTAATTGCCAAACTCAGGTTTAGAAAGTACCTTTTCTTTGCTTTATTCCTAGATACTAAAACAGCATGCTATACAAAATCAGTGGCCCAAACTTCTCACCTGGAGTTGGGCACTAGAGTTTGCCAGAAAAAATTCTGAAAGGAGAGATAGTCTGGAATCTGTCCCACCCCATTGGATCAGTTTTTCCTTCTGTACACTCTAATGTAATGGCTTTAGGTGTCATTTAAGGCAAATTTAAGGAAATACAAGCAACTTAGTATAGATACCTTTTTCTTAACTCAGCTTTAACTGTAATCTGTCATTGCCTGATGTAACCTTTAATTTTTTGTTTCTTCACTGTGCTCTAAGGACATTTTCTTATTTTCTCATACTTAGGTACGAGTACTTAACTGTTACTAAAGAGCGTTTCTCACTCAGCCTTTGGTATGATTCACTTTGTCAGCTCTTCATACTCTGGCAAAAGAATATTTTCTTTGTGATTTACTTTTCTTAGGAACACAAAATTCCTCTTTCATGTTAGTTTTCTTAGCTCCAGAAGGAACTAAACTGTGCTGAAAGAGCGAGTTTGCCAAGGAAGAGGCACAAACCGCATGGTTGTCATTTTCCAACCAGATAAAGGTTATGACTGGCTAACCATTTAAAAAAAATTTTTATTTATTTATTTTGAGAGAGAGAGTGAGAGAAAGAAGGAGAGTACAGTGAGCGAGGGAGGGGCCAAGAGAGGGTGAGAGAGAATCCCAAGCAGGCTCCCCCTTGTCAGTGAAAAGCCCCACACAAGGCTTGATCTCACAAACTGTGAGATCATGATCTGAGCCGAAATCAGGAGTCAGACGCTCAACCAACTGAGCCGCCCAGGCATCCCATGACAGGGTAATCATTTTTATGTTACTCACAATTCCACCTGTCTGGGAGAAAGGCATAGGCTTTGGGTTCGAGACCCAGCTTTGCAATTTATCTTTGTGATCTGGGGCAGCTACTTAACTTCTCCGAAACCTAGTTTTCTCATCTGTAAAATGGACAGTAACCGAAATCATAGGATTATTACGTATGTGGAATAAGATAATACGTAAACCACCTAGTATGGTACCTGTACATAGTGAGTACTCAATAAATTTTAATTCCTTAATATCTCTTACTCCTATCTTTTGAGGCTTTTAGTTGGGGTAAAATCATTTGCACAAAATACTAATTATTATAATTTAACCACCGTAACAGCTTGTAACATACTTTAAACCTTATTCTCAAAAGAACGATGCCTAATTTTTCTTGGGCTTAAATATAAAGTTCACTGCATTTATTATTTGCCCCAGAATGCTGAGAGAAACTGGCAGTGAAAAATTCACAGCTATTATCAGTGATCTTTGATAAGACATGGAGGATAGGAATTCCAGAAAACTAGGAACGAGCAAATACTCCAAATTTCTAAAGGAAGAACAAAATATGTGCCCTCACTTCCTTCCTTACCAAATGATACAGTAGCCATCTTGATAGCAATCTCTGGAAAAATTCTAAAAATGCAGTATACTTATGATTTGTAAGCATTTAGAAACAAAAGCTGTGATTGTTAGGAGCTAGTGTGGATTCACTAAGACCAGGACATTTCTCTTTTCTACTAAATTGTTGCAAGTCCTGTGGATCACATCAATGCTGTAGACATAGTGTATTCTGATGCAGCAAAGCCTCTAACAAAATCCTTATGGTATCCTTGTGGATAAAATATTTAGACAAATGTGGTCTGGATTATCTATCTATCTTCCATCTTTTTCTTTGTTCTAAAAAGACTTTTGGTAGTTTTAATAATACACAAAACTCAATAAGATGAACCTCTCTCCTCCCCCCACCCCATCCCAAAATAAAGAAGTGAAGAAATTAGAGTAAAGGGAAAAAATGTTAGGGAGAATAAGATGAAACCACAAGTGTGTGGTTGGTCCATGAAATGTATACCATGAGATTCTGTTATTCCATAGTCTGTACACTTTCTAGAGGTGATTTGAAGATTTTGTTGTGGACTTCCTAACAGTTCATGCAAAGAAGAAACATCATAAATAAAAACGTCTATAAGAAAGAAAAACAGTGCTGAGAACAGAGAGAAACTTCTGTGGGTTCTCGTAAAGAGGACATATGTCATATAGTAAACCATCTGCTCAGTACATCCTCACATGAAATACAGTGGTGAGTTTCAGGGGCTGCTTCTTATGGAGTACCTTTTTGTGGACCAAAGCACTATTGTGTTAAAACAAATTCTGTGGGAAATTGGGGGTTAAGGGTCATGAGAATGCCATCAAGATATGCAATTCTCTGGTAGTTGGGTAAACGCTTTTACCATTAGGTTCTAGTTTAACAGGGTGATTTATTAAAACTTCTTCAAAGATCATTTATTAAAGGATTGATGTCTCTAATGCTCTGCTCTGTTCTTGAATACCCAGAATAATCATCAAGGATGAAGTCATAGAATACACTCCTCACATTTTGGAGAATGAAAATTTGGGAGGGACAATGGATACAGGCAGTTACATGGTCTTAGTACCTGAAATGTTGGGTTAAAGCCTACAAGATAAAATTTGGTAGCTCTAAATACATATAAAATAGTGGATTTAGGTTAAAAAGCATATCCTTGGGTTATAGAACCAGGAACACCCTGAGAGCAAGGCAGACTATTTGAAAAGGACCCCAGGGGCTTCTGTGACTGCAAACTCAGGTGGGCCAATAGTGTGACATGACTTCTAGGAAAGCTAAATTTTCATCTGTAATAGCATTGTGCCCAGAGTGCCGTCATGCTATGCCCTGGCTAGATCACATCCGGAGCCCTATGTTAAATTCTTACACCATGTTCCAAGAGAGATACTCAATCAAAGGTGAGTATCTGGGATGCTGAGGATTCTAAAGGAAAATTAAGAGAAATTACAGATGCTTATCCCAGAAATGAGAAGACAAAGCAAAATATAGTTAAAGAGGTATTATGTGGATAAGAGAATAATTGCTTCCTGGATTAATCTAGAAGAAAACATGAAAAACCAAGGATTCATTATAAAGGAACACATTAAAGAAAATATTCTAATGAGAACTATCTAAAAAAATTAAAATGATCTCTTATGAGTAGTGAGCCTCCTATCATCAGAAGAAATCAAGGAGAGTCTGTATTTTCTGGGAATGTTATAAAGGATAGTTTGATGAAGGTGAGAGATTGTTCTAGGTGACCTCCATGTTCCCTTCCACTTCCAAGATTTTATGCACCTTTCTCTGAAATGGCAGAAATTTCAACAGTTAAAAAAATCCACAAGTTATTTAAAGAAGAAAATCAATCTAGTCTCAGACTATTGTTAGTGCCTCAGAAGATCTGCCCCCAAATGACTAAGTTAAAATAACACTAGCAGAAGATGATGAATCATGCTGCTTTTCCTAATGGTCTCTAACGTGCAAAGCCCAGGATCACAGCTGCCACTCTGAGTGACTACATGGGGAGGGAGAACTAAATTATGGTAGGTATAACACTGTAATGTTCCCAGTTGGTAGCTTGTGTGTATGTGATTACCTAGTATTCCTTACCAGCTGTTTTTTAACATTAGTCATACTGATTTGAAACAACCGCCCTCTTTTCATTTATCTCAATAAGCACTGTTCTTTTAGGAGGAGTAAGACATTTCATTTAAAAGTGGAAGCTTTTCTTAGTTCTTGAGTGCATGTGATATGATTGTATATATGTGTATATATATATATATATATATATATATATATATATATATATGTACTTCCCAGGGTCATTGTGAGTCTCAGGTGAGGTAATTATTGAGATTACACTCTCTCTCGCTATTCTTGACCCAGGTCACTGAGGTGGACAGGGTCTCAGGAGTGGGGAACATTAGTATCCTCCTTGCGCCAGAATAAAGAAAGGCTTTAGTGGGTGGACAAGCTTTTGGAAGGGGTCCATGGAGATGAGCAATCAGGACAGATGGTCCCCAAATACCTCCTCCCATCCCATGTGAGGGGACTTAGATGGGTGGGTTTTCTTTGTTGGTGCTCCTGGCACTTGAATGAGGCAAAACTTTGAGGTGTGCTGAACTGATAACAGGAAAATGATTGTACCTTATCTAGAATGGGGAGGGGTTCACCAAAGGTAAGGAAGATCAGGGCCTGGAAGGAACCCTGGAATAATTTAATGAGGGATGGAGAGGGGAGGAGACCCTGAAAGCTCAAGTCCAAGGTCTAAAGCCAGAATAAGAACCAATGGGGTGTCTAGATATTAGAAGGTAGAAAAAAATCAGTTGAAGGCTGTCCGTACAGATTCTGCTGTTGGATTCACAGGCTGGCTTTATTATATCTCACTCATAAGACACTTATATCCTGTTAGTGGGAATATAAATTGGTGTAACCTTTATGGATGCTAGTCTGAAAATATATATTAATAGTCTTTTTAAAGTGCACACTACCTTTAATATAGTAATTATACTTATGGCAATGTATTCTAAGGAAATAATTGTCTACAAAGAAGCATTTACCAGGATGTTCATTAAAGTGTTATTTAAATAGCTAAGAGATGTAAAAACATAAATGCCCAGAACCTGGAAATTGTTTAAATAAATAAATAATTTAATATTCATATAATGGAATATTATGCAATCATTTACATTATTCATACATTCATACATTACTTATGAATGTTGATTGGTTGGAAGTGGCTTTAATAGGAATTAATGGAGTTCTGAAGTTGCCATTAAGTGATAGGGATCAACTCTGCTCTGGTCAATATTTCTTTTATTCTCCAGATTGGACACTGTTACAGTCCTATATCATCTTGCATATCTCAGGGTCACCCAGCTGATGATGTATAATTTCTTTTTTCTTAGAGCTTTTCACTTATACCTTTTCTAGAGTTAGCATGAAGGCTTTATGCATCTCGGTATTTATCTGATGTGTTTTCCCCCTTGCTGGTTCCTCCACATAGGCTCTGACTTCTAAATATTGGCCCCTGTGTTAAGTTCTTGGACCTATTTGTCTTCTGTCTACACTTACCGGGAAACTCTTCTAGTCTCTGGCTCTTGATACCACCTTTGTGCTGATAACTCCTAAATTCCTAACTTGACCTCTCTCCAAGACTCAGATGAATGTATCCAACTATTTATTTAACTTCTCCACTTTGATGGTCGTTCAACTCAGATGTCCAAAGCTGAATTCCTAAATACCCACCCTGTCAATCTGCTCTTTCCACAGTGCTCCCTCCCCTGTCAGGTAAATAATAATTCTATTCTTTCAGTTTCCAGGGACAAGAATTTGGTGACATCCTTGACTTTCCTCTTTTTTTCACACGCCATATCAAAACTGTCACCATATCCTGAGGCTGAATCTTCAAAATTTATGTGGAATCTGACTGCCTTTTCCCACCCACACCACTACCCTCTGGTCCCAGCCACTATTTCCTGGATGGTTCTAGACTCCTACTTGGTCTTACTGCTTCCACTCTTGCCCTCTACAATCTATTTTCAACAAGACAATTATCCAAAAACCCAAGTCATGTCATGTCTCTTTTCTTTGATCAGTAATTATGAATGGTTTCCATTTCCCTCAGAAAAAAAATTCAAGACTTTCCATGATATATATATACAAGGTCCTATGTGACCACGCCTCTGGCTATCTTTTCTGACCTCATCTTGAATTACTCTTTTCCTCACTCTGTTCCACCCACAATGGTCTCCATACTGTTCCTAGAATGTGCCCAAGTACTTTCGCACCTCAGGGCCTCTGCCTGGAATGCTCTTCTCTACTGCCCTCATGGTTCACCCCTCTGCTATGTCAATCTTTTGTGTCAAGGACTTTCCTGACACAATTATGTAAAATCACAATCCTCCTCCTCCCTCATGTTGCTACTTGTCTTCTTCCTTGCTTTCTTTCCCTCTGTAGTGACCTCCACTGTCTAACATACTTATTTCTTACTGTCTGTTTTCTCCAACATGAATGAAAGCTCTACCAGGACGGAGATTTTTCTTCTTTTGTTCACTGGTTTATCCCAAATGTTGTGCATGGTACATATTAGATGCTCAATAAATATTTGTTGTTGAATAAATCTACAAATGCTGTATCTGAGGAAATACCATAGTGTTACTGTTAGTGCTAATGTGATGAATAAAGCACAGGGTCATTTGGAAACTTTTAAGTGCTCATGAGATGAATGATAATATTGTAAGATGCCCAGAGGTAACAAGGGAAAAGTCAGATGAGACCTCTGAGGCTCAATTAGGATGACGGGTATTTCTTCACTCTCTTCTGGTTACGTTCCTGTCACCTGACATGGGATATAGCTTGTAATATGCTGGAAGGAAGGAAACTGAAACTGGGACAGGATTGAAAAATATTATAATGGAGATGGTTCAAAATATCCCTCTTAAACCTAGGTGGGAGACACTCATGAGGAAGATATTATCTCATCATGAAAATCTCCTACTACTATGTATCCTCTGCCAGTTTCTGCGTTATTTATATTACCCATTACTTCAAGACTGTTATAGGGGCTATTTATAGGGGGTTTCTGATTCTGGAAGAAAACATAAATTGACAGGGGAACATATTTACCATTTATTTAATTTTAAAAGAAGATTATAAAAAACCCATAAAGATAGTAATCCCATTTAGTTGAGAAAAAAAAATCTGTGCTTCCTGTCATCTGGCTACCTAAAGATACATATGCCAAGAAAATGTAATGGAAGGATGCATATACCAAGGTTCTAACAGTGAGTATCTCTGGATGCTAAGACTATATTTTTATTTCTTTCTCTTTCATTTACCTGTATCTCTCATCTCTAATTTTCTACAATGAGCATGTTCTGCTTTTATAATAAAATAAATTATGGACACAGTGGTGGTATTATTAGGCTGCCTGAAGGCATGGGTAGATTATGGGCAATGAGCATGGAGTCTCGATGTTACAAATGACTTTTAGGTTATAAGGCCAACCTCTGCAATATCCTTCCCAAGTGGTTTTCTACTTGTATACCTCTGATGGCACACATCCTTCTGAGTCAGCCCATACCATATGCCTGACTATGCCTTCCACGCAGTGGAGGTTCTACACTTTGGAGTTGTAAATTCTGGATTTTTGCAATAGCTTCCTACCTGGTCTACTTTCTACTCTTGCCTTGTTATAATCTATCCTCCACAAAATGATCCTCCAAAAACCTTAGTTCTATCATGTCATTCTTCTGCTCAAAATTCACTTTCCAGTTTCTACAGACAAAAGTCAAGGACTTTCCATGACATACAAGTTCCTGTGTCCTTGAATCCATCTCCTACATGAAAAACCATCTCCCTTGATAATTGCTTATGCTTTTGAGACCCATCGCCTTCCTGGGAATTTCACTATGGACATTATTCTCCTTTTAATTTATGTTTACAGTGTTTGTCTTTGGGCTGAACACAGTCTTCCTAGGATTACTGGACATCCCAAAGCAGAGCATGATGTTTCCTTCCTTGTTCTGGATACTTTATTTATTTCACCCAAGTTTGAATTATCCTGTTTAGATGACTAGTCAAGAGGGCAAAGAAA
This sequence comes from Prionailurus viverrinus, assembly GCF_022837055.1. NCBI lineage: Eukaryota > Metazoa > Chordata > Mammalia > Carnivora > Felidae > Prionailurus > Prionailurus viverrinus. The sequence goes on from NC_062573.1 coordinate 26,032,574, forward strand.
GAAATATCATGAACTAGTGTCTGATTTATACGTTGTTTATGGCTTTGGGAATTTTCTGGTTCTGATACACGCAAACACATACCTATATATAGTTTCAGTCTACTGTAAGGGGAAAAGAAGGGGAGAAAGAAAGCATAAAGAGGATTTGATACTAGGGAGTGAAACTTAGGGAAAAAAAAATCAAAGCTTTCCTGGTGTTAGGAGAAGTATCACGAACACAAATGTATTCTGGCTCTTTGAATTTTTAAAAGCTACAATCTATTTTGTAATTTAATGAGATTAAATTGTCTTCCGTAAAACAAACACAATAGTGGGCACTGTTGGTGAAGATGGAAAACAGAAGATATAAGAGGAATTGCAAGACATGGTTTTCTTTCTCATAGGACATACTTTCTAGTTAGGGGTGGCATGCATGCCTGAAACGGAAAAAATAAAACACCCTGAGAATAGACACAATGTACCATAAAATGAACCATAGACACAGGGCTGGAGAGGACTGGTAAATTAAGGGCTGATGAGAGTGCACTGGTGTTCATATTTCCACTCAGCAAGTATTTTTGCACACCTACTGTCCTATAAACGATTGTGCTGAGTTCTATGGAAGTGTACAAAAAGAATAAAACATTGACCTTACCCTCTGTGTCTGTGGTTCAGTAGAATGCAAGATTAAGCAGTTATAGGAATTTGTAAAGACTTGGGCATATGTTCATGAAAATGTTAAATTTAAAAAATGACACACAGGGGAGGCTGGGTGGCTCAGTTGGTTAAGTGTCCTACATTGGCTCAGGTCATGATCTTGTGATTTGTGAGTTCAAGACCCCCATCCGGCTCTCTGCTGTCAGTGCAGAGCCCTCTTTGGATCCTCTGCCCACCCCACCCCCCATTCTCTTCTGCCCCTCTCCACTCTCTGCCTCTCAAAAATAAACAAAGTTTAAAAAAAATGACATACAAAATTGCATATTCGATATGATTTCATCTATGTAAAAAGTTCCCAGAAGATTAGAAGAAAGTATGCTAAAATGTTAAAAAATGTTAATCACATCAGGGTGGAATTATGGTGATTCCCCCACCCCCAACACCCTGCCTAGGCCCAATTTCTTTATACTTTTATGTGCTTACCAATTTCCTATCATAAAATGCATCATTATGTTTTATGATCATTAAAAAAATAAATTCCACCCTTTTACTAACTTTCTTGTCTTACAGGATAATAAAGACTTGGTCCCTAATCCTGAGGTCATCATTTCTTAGCCTTTGTTCTCATTGTCCTAGCTTTTGACCGCCCATTTTTTCTTAACACATACTTGACTTCTATGGATTTGTACTTTTCTAGATCTTTCACATCTTGCATTTCTCTCTCTGCCTCCCTAGCCCCCCAATTAGTGGCTCTAAAACTGCACCCTTTGCTTTTACTGCTCTCTGGGACTACTGTGTGCACAGGCTAAGGAGTCTCAAGGGTACCACCTGTGACCTCGGCGGCATGCCTGATTTCTGAATCATGACACTTGAATTCTAAGGAGTATCGGGAGCCGGGGAGCTTCTCTATAACGCACATATGCTCTAGCCCTCCCACATCAGATCGTTTTCAAAGGCAATGTAAGGCCATGGGGCAAAGAGAAGAGACTGAGTCTTATCTGAGCCTCTGTTTCCTCATTTGTAAAATTGCACCTAGGGTTATTATGAAGCTTCAAAGAGTTAAAATATGTAAAGTGCCCAGCATGGTGCCCACGTGCAACAGCCGCTCCAGGAATGTTCTTTCCCTTCTTTCCCCCTTCCTCCACTTCTACCATCTGCCTGAATACAAGAGTGACAATCTTCGGGGCATATTGTCTGCTGTTCTTATTATATACATCTATTAAAGATCCAGTTAATCTATTTTGGTTGCCATCAAAGCAAAGGATTGCCATCAAAATGTCTATTTATGCAAACAGAATGGAGTACTTTATTGATCCACCAATTAGTAGTGTTCTACTATTTTGGTCTAGTCTCAGCTTTTGGGAGTTTCTTCTGCAGTTAGCAGAATGTCAGTGAATAAACAAATAAAATAAATGTATTGTGTGGGATTAAAACAGTAGCAAAAGGGATTATTGAAATTACTTAGTCTCATTTTTATGATTTTCCTAATGTTTGTTTTAGCTGTTTTTCTACCATTTATGAAGTTTGAGGACAGTAGAGTCCTAGGAATCTGCCCCAACAACCTACACTAGAGTATTGAAAATAAGCATGATTTGTTTTGTTAGAGTACATTTTTCTCTTCCCACCCTGAAATCCCTTAGCATTCAAGGGAGAGGCAGTGTGGTGGAGTGGGGAGTGTTTTGGACTTGGAATCAGACTGGTTGGATTTGCATTCTAGTCTCTGAAGAATGGGAAATATGTCCTACTTTATAAAGCAAGTATGAAGATTAAATGAATTAACATCTATGGAATAACTTTTAAGAAAATGCTAGGGGGGATGCCTGGGTGGCTCAGTCAGTTGAGCATTCGACCTCGGGTCAGGTCATGATCTCACAGTTTGTGGGTTCAAGCCCCACATTGGGCTCTCTGCTGACAGCTCAGAGCTGGAGCCTGCTTCTGACTCTGTGTTTCCCTCTCTCTTTGCCCCTCCGCTGCTCACGCTCTTTCTCTCTCTTTTTCTCAAAAATAAGTAAACATTACAACAACAAGAAAAGAAAATCCTAAGAATGTAATTCATTATTTCTTATGCTGATACACACATCATCAAAGAATGTCTGTCTCTAACCTTCTTGAGATAGTTAAATATTTATTTTGTTTCCCACCATGCTTGCCCTTTAAGCAGTAGCAACAAAAGAAAAAGAAATAATTATTTAAAAAAAAAATTAGCAGCTGAAGAGCCCCAGCTACTGTATCTTTTGTCACTTAGCAAGTGCATGGCTTAGAGTGAATGCTCAATAAATGTTTATTGAGTGAGTAATGAATGAAAGAGATTTATTCCACTCCTGTGATAGGAATAAAGTCATGGTGACTTTTTAACACAGAGACAACCAAAATCCACTGACCATTCTTGAAAAGGAACTGTGAAGCTGTGATCACTTACTTAGGGTTGGAGCTCTGTGAACACTGTACAATATATGCTGTTAGGTTTCAGGTTGGCTTCTAACTATTAGTTTCCACTAATCTGCATTTTTTAAATTAATGAACTTTAACATTTGTTGAATACTTTGTAGCTAATGAAGCATTTTCATTTCAATATCCCCTTTAACATTCTAGAGTTGTGCCAAACCTTCATTATAGATGAGGAAATAAAATTTGAAGAAATTAAGTAACTTTTTTAAGGTAGCAAGGAAGGTAAGAAACAGAATGTGGCTGTGGACTCGGGTCCTTTGGGTCCAAGCCCAGGGCACCGTGACCTAGGACTCCTTCTGCTATGGCTGCTGTTGATGTGGTGCTTGAGTGTTTTGCCTCTGAGTTTCCCCAGGGCCTAGGATGAGACACCGGGAGGCAGTTTGGTTTTGGAGGTGCGGAGGGGGAAGCTGGCTGTTCTACAATTGCTTGCTGAGCCATCTGCTCTCTCTTCCTCTTCAGAAATGATGCATTTGTTACTGTGGGCTGCTTTTGCCGAATACTTGGATTATGTCATTTTCCCTGTATGTCACATGTGGGGCATTTGGTGACATGCAACTCAGCCTACAGTAGTTTCCCTATGTAATGCGATAGGTATACGCACATTTGCTTTCATTTCAATGTCTGAACAGTTGTAATGCCATTTAGACAAGAGTCACATGTCTGTGCAACGATAGGAGCCTTCACATTTCCAACTTCCCTTTTTGTATAGTGCTAATAGAAATCAGAGAAAAAAATATCAAACACACACATACTCACATACATACACACAACAAAAACAAACCAAAGGCATCTAAGAATTAGATGGGACACTGGTCAACCATGTCACTTAGTTTTGAATCAATAGCAACAATTGTGTGCAGGAGGTTGTCTGTTATTTTACAACTTAGTATCCAAACTTATTCATGCTTAGTAACAATTATTAACAATGATCCTGGAACAATTTGTAAGTGAACCAGCGGTTGAAAGGCTTATGTGTGGGTGAGAGAATTAAATTTTATTGCTGTAGTAATGTTGGTCAAATGGTTAAGAATCACCAGACTTGGGTTAGCGCTGCTGCTCATCTGCTTTATGACCTTGGGGAGGTAATTTTACCTCCTTAGGCTTCAGTTGTCCCATCTATAAAATGAGAGGAAAAGGTTTTTGGAAGTTCTAACCCTGTGGCTCTGTGGCCATGTGATTTTGTGATATGTAGAAATTACAGATGATATGCATGCATGGGATGTATTTTCAGGGATTGGGGAAATGGCACCAAACATTCTGTTTTTCTCTTTGTGAGTATAGGGAAGGATTATAGGAGAGTTGTCAGGCTGTGAAGATCTCTCCAAGCATAGATGGAGTATGGAGTTTATTGTTTAGCTATAAAGCCTATATGAGGCAACATTTTGGCAACAGAAGACTGGAAAAATTCCATTTCTGAGAACGTGTTTATGCCTCCATGGTTTATTAGGATATTCAGAATCTCTGAAAACTTGATGCGTGGTAGCTTATCTCAGACTGGATTTATGAATTAATTATTTCTTCAAGCATATAGTGAGTACTTACTATGTGGCAACCACTGTGTTAGATGCTAGGGATTCAAAGGTGAATTAAATTCATTACTTGACCTCAAGGGAGAAACTATGTGGGGAGGGGTGTATGGGAACTCTCTGTACTTTCTGCTCAACTTTTCTATAAACCTAAAACTGATCTAAGAAAAAAGTTTATTAAATAATGATGGAGACTTATCAAAGGGACACAGGTACCAGCTTGAGGGGGCTCCCATTCTGGGACAATGTGCATATCAAAATAATGATTTCAATTGATTCTAATCCCTTGAGTAAATTAGAAATCCATGAGCCCACACTGATTAAATAAATAAATGAATAAGTAAACGAACAGGTGGAGATTGAAAAGTTCTTCCTTATATGCCAAGTAATAAATGTAGAAAGAGTTATGTAATTAAGAGATCACCATTTGGCAATTATCAAAAGGAAAGGAAATGGAAATTCTTGTGCATTACTGGTTGGAATTTACTCTTATCAGTCATTCTGGAAAGGAATATAACAGTGTTTAGTGTGCATACATCCTATGGTCCAGCAATACCACTCCTGGGTATAAATTCCTACAAAGGCACAACGGGGTGCTGTGTAAGTATGTAGTAGAAAGTTGAAAGTCAAGTATGACTTTCTTTCTGCAGAGAATGGATAAATGAGGTATACTGGATGGATATTATAAAATACTATGCAGTAATAAAAATCAGTAAACTTTAATATACATAGCATATAGATTTTACACACACACACACACACACACACACACACACACACACACCACATAAAATGCATAGTGTTGAATGAGAAACTGCCAAACTCTTTACCCACATGGTTGTCCTATTTCACATTCCAATCAGCAGGATATATGAGAATTCTAGTCCCTTCACATCCTCACAAATACTTGATGTAGTCAGTTTATTTAATTTTAACCATTCGAATAGGCAAGGAATGGTATCCAATTGTGGTTTTGATAAGCATTTTTTAAATGACTAATGTCAAGTGTCTTTTTATGTGCTTATTTTCCCTAGATAGATCTTTATTTGTTCAAATTTTTTGCCCATTTTTAAATTGGGTTATTTTCTTACTGAATTTTGAGTTTTTAAAATATATTCTAGGTTCAAGTCGTATATCAGATATTGTATTCATTCAGATATTTGCATTTAAATATCCTATATATACTTCTGTTTATGTATACTTGTATTTGTGCCCTAAATGTAAGCACTTTGTAAGGGTATTTTGCTGGTCTGTGATATTGATTTGTTTGTTGTTGTTGTCTTTACAATGTCTTTTAAAGAAATTTTAAGTTTTGATGAAGTCCAGGTTATTATTTTTCCCTTTTAGGGATTGTGCTTTTGTTGTCCTACATAAGAAATGTTTGTCTAAACCAAGATCACAGAGATTTTCTTATATCTTTTCTAAGTTTTACAGATTTAGGTTTTACACTTCTGTATGTGATCCATTTTCAGTTAATTTTTGAATACAATGCAAAATATGGATTGAAGATCATTTTAAAAAGATAAATATTTCATTATTTTACCACTGTTGGTTGAAAAGTGATTCTTTCTCCAGTGAATTGCCTCTGAATCTAATTTGTTAAAAATTAGTTGCCTATACTCAGTCGGTTAAGCGTCCAACTTTGGCTCAGGTCATGAACTCATGGTCTGTGAGTTCGAGCCCTGTGTCGGGCTCTGTGCTGACAGCTCAGAGCCTGAAGCCTGCTTTGGATTCTGTGTCTCCTTCTCTCTCTGCCCCTCCCCTGCTCATGCTCTGTCTCTCAAAAATAAATAAATGGTAAAAAATTAAAAAAAAATTAGTTGCCTAGATGTGTATGGGTCCATTTCTGGACTCTCTTCTATTCCATTTATCTAGTTCTCTATCATTTCACCAGCAATACATTGTTTTGATTGCTATAGCTTTATAATGAGGCTTTAAATCAGGCAAACTTTGTTCCTCAAACTTTGTTCTTTTACAGATTTGTTTTGGCTATTCTAGGTTCTTTGCATTTTTATATGAATTTTAGAATTGGGTTTTTAATACCTAGAAAATGGCATACTAGAATTGTTATTGGGAATGCATGAAATCTATAGATCAATGTAGGAAAAGTTGACCCTTCACCAATATTGAGTCTTCCAACCTATAAACAAAGTATATCTCTCTTATTTTGGTTTCCCTTCATTTCTCTCAGCAATGTTTTGTATTAAGTATTACTCATGTTTTTAAAGATTTATCCCTAAATAAGAAATTCTGTATTTTATTATAGTAAAATCTAGCAATAGATGTATACACACACACACACACACACACACACACACATATTATGGTTTGTGCTTTATGAATCTTACTTAAGAAGACTTTTCATATCCCTAGGTCACAAAGATATTCCCACATTTTATTCTGTTAGCTTTACAGTTTTACCTTATATAGAAGTGTCTTTAATCCATTCTAAGTTCACCTTTGTAAATGACGTTAGGCAGGGGGGTTCCAACTTTATTTCTATTCATATAGTGAGCCTATCTTTCTAATACCATCTGGACAAATTATTTTCTCCTTATTTTAAAATGCTTCTTTGTCTTATATCAAGTTTTCATACATACATGGGTTTATTTCTGAGTTCTCCAATTGGCTGTATTGACCTATCTGACCTTCATCAGTACCATACTGTTTTAATTCCAGTGACTTTTTAATAAGCCCATAATATTTGGTTAGAGGAAATCACTCCTTCCTTTCTCTTCTTTTTCAAAGTTTTACAAGCTATTTGATGAGTTTTACAACTTCTTATAAAGTTTGGATGTTTTTTTTCAAATGCTTTAAAACTGAAATTTTCTTTGCGATTGCATTGACTTCATAGATAAAGTGGGAAGAGTTGACTAGGTTAATCATCTCTCTGTGACCCTGGCATAGCACTCCATTTACTCATAGTTTCTTTGATGTCTCTTATTGGGGTTTTCCTTTGTTGTTTGTCTTAAATGCTTTGCCAATAGTATTCCAAGCCCTCACTAACGGACTCCATTCGTGTGTTGGGCATTCCTTTGGCACTCAGGCAGGTAGTATACAACTCTGCCTTAGCTTTCACTTCCTGCTTGCACAGAGCCTCAAGTTCAGAGGTGATAAATTAATCAGGTATTTCCTGGGCACTGTTGTGTATGTGGCTTTCTGGATTCCAGGAATATGTTAGAGCTTTTCAAAGCCCCTTAATGGACATCTCATTCCCCATATATATATTTTAATGTTTTTAGATCAGCTTCTTATTGGCCCCAACTCTCATCAACACTATAGGCAGTCGTGTATTAAATGTTGGCCACTGATTGTTTTAGACAAACACCTCCAGGGAAAATGCTGTTCTCATTGAATTAGTTGTATAAAGATTGGAATCAGGTTGTATAAAGATAAGCTCTGCAAATGGAGATTACTAGGGAAACTGCCAGACAGATTTAATAGCAACAATTTTCTGGAGATGGGGCTTCTGGGCAAACATGGCAGCCTCTTTTGGTGGTTGCAAGGTTGCTGGTACTCATAGTTGCCATGATTTCGAGGCTGTTGGTTTTCAAGACTACCATGGAGATGAGAGAGGAAGAATGGTAGTAGGGCAAGATGCCACAAAACTCACTGCTTGTATTAAGATTCAGCCATCTTTTTTTCTGAATAACTCCTCCTTAGATTGTTGTGAGTCTTTGGTTAGTTTCCAGAGTTCTGAAAAAGTTGATTTTGGCCTTTTTTTTTTTTTTGGTGGGGGGGAGGGGGTTGGTGTTTTTACAAAGGAAGAGATTTTCAGAGGTTCTTAATTCATCATTCCAGAAGTCAGTCTCTTTTAGATACTTTTTAAAGTATCTAAAATACTTTTTAAAAAATCCATTGAAATACCCATGATTTTTTTTTTTTAGTTCTTTAGTATCGTGAGTTACAATGATAGATATCTTTTGCATTCCTAGGGAAAAATCCATAAGATCATAATGTATAATTTTTAAATATATTATTGAATTCAGTTACTTAATATTTCACTTAGAATTTTTGCATCTATATTTGTAGAGCTACCAGGCCAACATTTTTTTAAATTTTTTTTTAATGTTTATTCGTTTTTGAGAGACAGACAGAGACAGAGTGCAAGTAGGGGAGGGGCAGAGAGAGAGGGAGGCACAGGATTCGAAGTAGGCTCCAGGCTCTGAGCTGTCAGCACAGGGCCAATGCGGGGCTCAAACTCACAAACTGTGAGATCATGACCTAAGCGGAAGTCAGACGCTTAACGGACTGAGCCACCCAGACGCCCCAAGCCAACATTTTTATTTGCTTGTTTCAATCTCATCCAGTTCTGAGAGTTTGATTATATTAGTCTCAGACAATGAGTTAGGTAGTTTTATCTCATTTTCTATATTTTTGAAAAAGCTCATATAAGATAGAGATGATCTGTTCTTTGAAAGTTTGGCAAAATGTAACTATAAAATCAACTGGGCTGGGCAATATTTGGGAGAATTTTTTGTCAATTTCCTGAATCGCTGTGGTAAGATTTAAGTCCCCCCGCCCCTTTTTTGTTACGTTTTACTTTCTCCTCTCTTTTTTTTTTTGTTACTCTCTGATTCTCTTTCATGGAAACCTAGTTTTTGCATCTGAGCAAAATATCACACAAAAATTTCTCATCATGACTTCTGTTTCTTGCAGAAGATTATTTTTCAGATTTTTTTTTCTTTTAACTTTAAGGATGATGGACTGCTGTTCTCCTTCTGCATTATTTTTTATAGGGTGTGTGTGTGTGTGTGTGTGTGTGTGTGTGTGTGTGTGTGTGTGTTATTTACTCATTTTCAAACAAGAGAGTTAACATACAGAGATTTTTACAAAAGAAAGATTTCAGGGCTTCTCCCTTCTGTTTTCTATGCCAGATCCCTTCCTTAGATCTACAATTGGTTGCATGAACTTTTGAGCCCAATTCTAAGTATTTGTCCAGTATTCAAGTAGATGATTCTGCTCACCATTGTGCTATCTTCTGCTTTCTCTTTCTGGTTTGTTGATGCTTTTGAAACTATGGAATAAAAGACAAGCTACAGTCTACCAAACGGACTGTAGTGTGTCAGAGCTCTTTCCTGTTTGCACATGCCTACTGTTCTTTCCTTGGGAAAAATTTCCATTTTAGCATACAATTGCTGTTAGTTTTGCTTTTTTAGTAAAACACCATTCCCCCTTTTAATAATCTTATTCTAGTACCTTCTCTGAATGACTGTAGAAAGAAGAGAGGGTTGAAAGAAAAGTCATAAAAAAGGAATATCATAATATCAGAGGAATAGATGCTCAACAGTCTGATTGGCCCTGATTTTAGTTTTCT